>NC_053037.3:118648408-119947158 GCF_002575655.3 Aegilops tauschii subsp. strangulata
GTGCAGGAAGAACCCATCTGGCCTTCGAACCACCTCAATGCCAAGGAAGTAGTGCAGGGGCCCCAAGTCCTTCAGGGCAAACTCGTCGCGAAGACGAGCAGTAAGCCGCTGGAGGAGCGCAGCAGTGGATGCCGTCAGGATGATGTCGTCGATGTAGAGCAGCAAGTAGGCCGTGTCAACTCCGTGATCGTACACGAAGAGGGACGCATCAGAGCGAGTCGATGTAAATCCGAGCGTTTGCAGGAATGCAGCGATGCACTGGTACCAGGCCCAAGGCGCCTGCTTCAGCACGTAAAGGGAACGGGAGAGCAAGCATACATGGTCTGGATGCGCGGCGTCGACGAAGCCGGTGGGCTGCTCACAGAACACCTGCTCAGCGAGGTGGCCGTGCAAGAAGGCGTTGGACACGTCCAACTGATGCACATGCCAAGCTCGGGAGACGGCTAGGTGAAGCAAGGTGCGGATCGTGCCCGGTTTAACAACCGGGGCAAAGGTCTCAGTAAAGTCCACGCCCGCACGTTGCCGAAAGCCCCGAAACACCCAACGAGCTTTATAGCGCTCGAGAGTGCCATCCGGACGAGTCTTGTGCCGAAAGACCCACTTGCCCGTGATGATGTTGGCACGAGGCGGCTGCTACCTCTTGAGCACTGCATTGGTTTTCCCTTGAAGAGGAAAGGGTGATGCAGCAAAGTAGCGTAAGTATTTCCCTCAGTTTTTGAGAACCAAGGTATCAATCCAGTAGGAGGCTACGCGCAAGCCCCTCGCACCTGCACAATACAAATAAATCCTCGCAACCAACGCGATAAGGGGTTGTCAATCCCTTCACGGTCACTTACGAGAGTGAGATCTGATAGATATGATAGGATAATGTTTTTATTATTTTTATGATAAAGATGCAAAGTAAAATAAAAGCAAAGTAAAAAAGCAAAGGCAATAACAAAGTGTTGGAAGATTAATATGATGAAGATAGACCCGGGGGCCATAGGTTTCACTAGTGGCTTCTCTCAAGAGCATAAGTATTTTACGGTGGGTGAACGAATTACTGTTGAGCAATTGACAGAATTGAGCATAGTTATGAGAATATCTAGGTATGATCATGTATATAGGCATCACGTCCGAGACAAGTAGACCGACTCCTGCCTGCATCTACTACTACTATTACTCCACTCATCGACCGCTATCCAGCATGCATCTAGAGTATTAAGTTCATGAAAACAGAGTAACGCCTTAAGCAAGATGACATGATGTAGAGGGATAAATTCATGCAATATGGTAAAAAAAACCCATCTTGTTATCCTCAATGGCAACAATACAATACGTGCCTTGCTGCCCCTACTGTCACTGGGAAAGGACACCGCAAGATTGAACCCAAAGCTAAGCACTTCTCCCATTGCAAGAAAGATCAATCTAGTAGGCCAAACCAAACTGATAATTCGAAGAGACTTGCAAAGATAACCAATCATACATAAAAGAATTCAAGGAAGATTCAAATATTGTTCATAGATAATCTGGATCATAAACCCACAATTCATCGGTCTCAACAAACACACCGCAAAAAGAAGATTACATCGAATAGATCTCCACGAGAGAGGGGGGGAACATTGTATTGAGATCCAAAAAGAGAGAAGAAGCCATCTAGCTACTAACTATGGACCCGAAGGTCTGAGGTAAACTACTCACACTTTATCGGAGAGGCTATGGTGTTGATGTAGAAGCCCTCCGTGATGGATGCCCCCTCCGGCGAAGCTCCGGAATAGGCCCCAAGATGGGATCTCGTGGGTACAGAAGGTTGCGGCGGTTGAATTAGGTTTTTGGCTCCGTATCTGATCGTTTGGGGGTACGTAGGTATATATAGGAGGAAGAAGTACGTCGGTGGAGCAACGTGCGGACCACGAGGGTGGAGGGCGCGCCCTGGGGGGGTGGGCGCGCCCCCTACCTCATGGCCTCCTGGAAGCTTCTCTTATGTAGGGTCCAAGTCTCCTGGATCATGTTCGTTCCAAAAATCACGCTCCCAAAGGTTCAATTCCGTTTGGACTCCGTTTGATATTCTTTTTCTGCGAAACTCTGAAATAGGCAAAAAAACAGCAATTCTGGGCTGGGCCTCCGGTTAATAGGTTAGTCCCAAAAATAATATAAAAGTGGATAATAAAGCCCAATATTTTCCAAAACAGTAGATAATATAGCATGGAGCAATCAAAAATTATAGATACGTCGGAGACGTATCAAGCATCCCCAAGCTTAATTCCTGCTCGTCCTCGAGTAGGTAAATGATAAAAACAGAATTTTTGATGCGGAGTGCTACTTGGCATAATTTCAATGTAATTCTTCTTAATTGTGGTATGAATATTCAGATCCGAAAGATTCAAGATAAAAGTTCATATTGACATAAAAATAATAATACTTCAAGCATACTAACTAAGCAATTATGTCTTCTCAAAATAACATGGCCAAAGAAAGTTCATCCCTACAAAATCATATAGTTTAGTCATGCTCCGTTTTCGTCATACAAGAATGCTCTCATCATGTACAACCCCGATGACAAGCCAAGCAATTGTTTCATACTTTAGTAATCTCAAACTTATAAACTTTCACGCAATATATGAGCGCGAGCCATGGACATAGCACTATGGGTGGAATAGAATATGATGATGGGGGTTATGTGGAGAAGACAAAAAAAGAAGAAAGTCTCACATCAACGAGGCTAATCAATGAGTTATGGAGATGCTCATCGATTGATGTTAATGCAAGGAGTAGGGATTGCCATGCAACGGATGCACTAGAGCTATAAATGTATGAAAGCTCAACAAAAGAAACTAAGTGGGTGTGCATCCAACTTGCTTGCCCACGAAGACCTAGGGCACTTGAGGAGGCCCATTGTTGGAATATACAAGCCAAGTTCTATAATGAAAAATTCCCACTAGTACATGAAAGTGACAAAACAAAAGACTCTCTATCATGAAGATTATGGTGCTACTTTGAAGCACAAGTGTGGAAAAAAGGATAGTAGCATTGCCCCTTTTTTTGGGCCTTCTTTTTTTTATTTGGCCTTTCTATTTTTTGGGGGACAATGCTCTATTAAATGATGATCATCACACTTCTATTTATTTACAACTCGATACTAGAACAAAGTATGACTCTATATGAATGCCTCCGGCGGTGTACCGGGATATGCAATGAATCAAGAGTGACATGTATGAAAGAATTATGAATGGTGGCTTTGCCAAAAATACTATGTCAACTACATGATCATGCTAAGAAATATGACAATGATGAATGTGTCATGATAAACGGAATGGTGGAAAGTTGCATGGCAATATATCTCAGAATGGCTATGGAAATGCCATAATAGGTAGGTATGGTGGTTGTTTTGAGGAGGATATAAGGAGGTTTATGTGTGAAAGAGCGTATCATATCACGGGGTTTGGATGCACCGGCGAAGTTTGCACCAACTCTCAATGTGAGAAAGGGCAATGCACAGTACCGAAGAGGCTAGCAATGATGGAAGGGTGAGAGTGCGTATAATCCATGGACTCAACATTAGTCATAAAAAACTCACATACTTATTGCAAAAATCTACAAGTCATCAAAAACCAAGCACTACGCGCATGCTCCTAGGGGGATAGATTGGTAGGAAAAGACCATCGCTCGTCCCCGACCGCCACTCATAAGGAGGACAATCAAAGAACACCTCATGTTTCAAATTTGTTACATAAGTTTACCATACGTGCATGCTATGGGACTTGCAAGCTTCAACACAAGCATTTCTCAAATTCACAACTACTCAACTAGCACAACTTTGATATTATTACCTCCATATCTCAAAACAATCATCAAGCATCAAACTTCTCTTAGTATTCAACACACTCATAAGAAAGTTTTTACTAATCTTGAATACCTAGCATATTAGGATTATTTAAGAAAATTACTATGCTATTTAAGACTCTCAAAATAATCTAAGTGAAGTATGAGAGATCAATAGTTTCTATAAAACAAATCCACCACCGTGCTCTAAAAGATATAAGTGAAGTACTAGAGCAAAACTATATAACTCAAAAGATATAAGTGAAGCACAAAGAGTATTCTAATAATTTCCAAATCATGTATGGCTCTCTCAAAAGGTGTGTACAGCAAGTATGATTGTGGTAAACTAAAAAACAAAGACTCAAATCATACAAGACGCTCCAAGCAAAACACATATCATGTGGTGAATAAAAATATAGCTCCAAGTAAAGTTACCGATGGAAGTAGACGAAAGTGGGGATGCCCTCCGGGGCATCCCCTAGCTTTGGCTTTTTGGTGTCCTTAGATTATCTTGGGGGTGCCATGGGCATCCCCAAGCTTAGGCTCTTGCCACTCCTTGTTCCATAATCCATCAAAATCTTTCACCCAAAACTTGAAAACTTCACAACACAAAACTCAACAGAAATCTTGTGAGCTCCGTTAGTGAAAGAAAACAAAAGACCACTTCAAGGTACTGTAATGAACTCATTCTTTATTTATATTGGTGTTAAACCTACTGTATTCCAACTTCTCTATGGTTTATAAACTATTTTACTAGCCATAGATTCATCAAAATAAGCAAACAACACACGAAAAACAGAATCTGTCAAAAACAGAACAGTCTGTAGTAATCTGTAACTAACGCAAACTTCTGGAACTCCAAAACTTCAGCCAAAACAGGACGACCTAGGAAATTTGTTTATTGATCAGAAGCAATTGGAATCAGTATTTTATCACGTTCTGGTGATTTTTAACAATTGTTTTCGTGAACAGAAAGTTTCTGGAAATTTCTGCAAGAACAAATAACTATTATCCAAGAAGATCCTATAGGTTTAACTTGGCACAAACACTAATTAAAACATAAAAACACATCTAACCAGAGGCTAGATCAAAGATTTATTCCTAAACAGAAGCAAAAACAAAAATAAAAACTAACAATAAAATTGGGTTGCCTCCCAACAAGCGCTATCGTTTAACGCCCCTAGCTAGGCATAAAAGCAAGGATAGATCTAGGTATTGCCATCTTTGGTAGGCAATCCATAAGTGGCTCTCATGATAGATTCATATGGCAATTTTATTTTCTTCCTAGGGAAGTGTTCCATGCCTTTTCTTTAATGGAAATTGGAATCTAATATTCCCTTCCTTCATATCAATAATTGCACCAATCGTTCTAAGGAAAGGTCTACCAAGAATAATAGGACATGAAGGATTGCAATCTATATCAAAACGATAAAATCTACGGGCACATAATTCCTATTCGCAACAATAAGAACATCATTAATTCTTCCCATAGGTTTCTTCATAGTGGAATCCGCAAGGTGCAAGTTTAGAGAGCAATCATCAAAATCGTGGAAATCTAGCAAATCGCACAAAGTTTTGGGAATAGTGGAAACACTAGCACCCAAATCACATAAAGCATAGAACTCATGATCCTTAATCTTAATTTTAATAGTTGGTTCCCACTCATCATAAAGTTTTCTAGGGATAGAAACTTCTAACTCAAGCTTTTCTTCATAAGATTGCATCAAGGCATCAACGATATGTTTAGTAAACGCTTTATTTTGACTATAAGCATGAGGAGAATTTAGCACGGATTGCAACAAGGAAATACAATCAATCAAAGAGCAATTATCATAATTAAATTCCTTGAAATCCAAAATAGTGGGTTTATTAGCATCTAGGGTTTTGATTTCTTCAATCCCACATTTATCAATTTTAGCATCAAGATCTAAAAACTCTGATTTTTTGGAACGCCTTCTAGGTAAAGGTAGATCATATTCAGTCCCATCATTATCAAGATTCATATTGCAAAACAAATATTTAATAGGGGACACATCAATAACTTTTAGATCTTCATCTTTATTTTCATAGAAATTTGAAGAACACGCTTTCATAAAGCAATCTTTCTTAGCACGCATCCTAGCGGTTCTTTCTTTGCACTCATCAATGGAAATTCTCATGGCTTTGAGAGACTCATTGATGTCATGCTTAGGAGGAATAGATCTAAGTTTTAAAGAATCAACATCAAGAGAAATTCTATCAACGTTCCTAGCCAATTCATCAACTTTAAGCAATTTTTCTTCAAGCAAAGCATTGAAATTCTTTTGCGAATTCATAAACTCTTTAACACTAGTCTCAAATTCAGAGGGCATCTTATTAAAATTTCCATAAGAGTTGTTGTAGGAATTACCATAATTATTAGAGGAATTACTAGGATAAGGCCTAGGATTAAAGTTTCCTCTATACGCGTTGTTACCAAAATTACTCCTACCAACAAAATTCACATCCATAGATTCATTATTATTCTCAATCAAAGTAGACAAAGGCATATCATTAGGATCAGAAGAAACACTCTTACTAGCAAATAATTTCATAAGTTCATCCATCTTTCCACTCAAAACATTGATTTCTTCTATCGCATGCACTTTTTTATTAGTAGATCTTTCAGTGTGCCATTGAGAATAATTAACCATAATATTATCTAGGAGTTTAGTAGCTTCTCCTAAGGTGATTTCCATAAAAGTGCCTCCCGCGGCCGAATCTAAAAGATTTCTAGAAGCAAAATTCAACCCGGCGTAAAATTTTTGTGTAATCATCCACAAATTCAAACCATGAGTAGGGCAATTACGTATCATTAATTTCATCCTCTCCCAAGCTTGTGCAACATGTTCATGATCAAGTTGCTTAAAATTCATAATATCGTTTCTAAGAGAGATGATCTTAGCGGGAGGAAAATACTTAGAGATAAAAGCATCTTTGCACTTGTTCCAAGAATCAATACTATTTTTAGGCAAAGACGAAAACCAAGCTTTAGCACGATCTCTAAGCGAAAAAGGAAATAGCTTCAATTTAACAATATCATTATCAACATCTTTCTTCTTTTGCATATCACACAAATCAACGAAGCTATTTAGATGAGTAGCGGCATCTTCACTAGGAAGGCCGGCGAATTGATCTTTCATGACAAGATTCAACAAAGCAGCATTGATTTCACAAGATTCAGTATCGGTAAGAGGAGCAATCGAGTGCTAAGGAAATCATTATTGTTGGTATTGGTAAAGTCACATAATTTGGTATTATCTTGAGCCATCGTGACAAGCAAGCAATCCAACACACGAGCAAACAAAAAGCAAGCAAAAAAGAGGCAAACGGAAAAGATAGGGCGAATAAAACGGCAAGGGTGAAGTGGGGGAGAGGAAAACGAGAGGCAAATGGCAAATAATGTAATGCGGGAGATAAGGGATTGTGATGGGTACTTGGTATGTTGACTTTTGCGTAGACCTCCCCGGCAACGGCGCTAGAAATCCTTCTTGCTACCTCTTGAGCACTACGTTGGTTTTCCCTTGAAGAGGAAAGGGTGATGCAGCAAAGTAGCGTAAGTATTTCCCTCAGTTTCTGAGAACCAAGGTATCAATCCAGTAGGAGGCTACGCGCAAGTCCCTCGCACCTGCACAATACAAATAAATCCTCGCAACCAACGTGATAAGGGGTTGTCAATCCCTTCACGGTCACTTACGAGAGTGAGATCTGATAGATATGATAGGATAATGTTTTTATTATTTTTATGATAAAGATGCAAAGTAAAATAAAAGCAAAGTAAAAAGGCAAAGGCAATAACAAAGTGTTGGAAGATTAATATGATGAAGATAGACCCGGGGGCCATAGGTTTCACTAGTGGCTTCTCTCAAGAGCATAAGTATTTTACGATGGGTGAACGAATTACTGTTGAGCAATTGACAGAATTGAGCATAGTTATGAGAATATCTAGGTATGATCATGTATATAGGCATCACGTCCGAGACAAGTAGACCGACTCCTGCCTGCATCTACTACTACTATTACTCCACTCATCGACCGCTATCCAGCATGCATCTAGAGTATTAAGTTCATGAAAACAGAGTAACGCCTTAAGCAAGATGACATGATGTAGAGGGATAAATTCATGCAATATGGTAAAAAAACCCATCTTGTTATCCTCAATGGCAACAATACAATACGTGCCTTGCTGCCCCTACTGTCACTGGGAAAGGACACCGCAAGATTGAACCCAAAGCTAAGCACTTCTCCCATTGCAAGAAAGATCAATCTAGTAGGCCAAACCAAACTGATAATTCGAAGAGACTTGCAAAGATAACCAATCATACATAAAAGAATTCAAGGAAGATTCAAATATTGTTCATAGATAATCTGGATCATAAACCCACAATTCATCGGTCTCAACAAACACACCGCAAAAAGAAGATTACATCGAATAGATCTCCACGAGAGAGGGGGGGAACATTGTATTGAGATCCAAAAAGAGAGAAGAAGCCATCTAGCTACTAACTATGGACCCGAAGGTCTGAGGTAAACTACTCACACTTTATCGGAGAGGCTATGGTGTTGATGTAGAAGCCCTCCGTGATGGATGCCCCCTCCGGCGAAGCTCCGGAATAGGCCCCAAGATGGGATCTCGTGGGTACAGAAGGTTGCGGCGGTTGAATTAGGTTTTTGGCTCCGTATCTGATCGTTTGGGGGTACGTAGGTATATATAGGAGGAAGAAGTACGTCGGTGGAGCAACGTGCGGACCACGAGGGTGGAGGGCGCGCCCCCTACCTCGTGGCCTCCTGGAAGCTTCTCTTACGTAGGGTTCAAGTCTCCTGGATCATGTTCGTTCCAAAAATCACGCTCCCGAAGGTTTCATTCCGTTTGGACTCCGTTTGATATTCTTTTTCTGCGAAACTCTGAAATAGGCAAGAACAGCAATTCTGGGCTGGGCCTCCGGTTAATAGGTTAGTCCCAAAAATAATATAAAAGTGGATAATAAAGCCCAATATTGTCCAAAACAGTAGATAATATAGCATGGAGCAATCAAAAATTATAGATACGTCGGAGACGTATCAGCGGCCGAGGAACAAGCTGCCAGGAACGGTTCCGCTGGAGCGCGTCAAACTCTTCCTGCATCGCAGGGAGCCAATGAGGATCCCGAAGGGCGGCTCGAGCTGACGATGGGAGAGGGGACGGCTCAGAGACGGAAGCAGCGAGAAGGTACTCATCGCTTGTGTACCGCGTGCTCGGGCGAAAAGTGCCAGCCCGAGAGCGAGTCATCGAGCGGGGCAGCGAGTCCGGGGTGGCGGTGGGCGATGACGAAGAAGAGCCCGCCACCTCCGAGGCCGCAGGGGACACCGAGGAGGGCACAGGGGACCCGGGAGGTGGCGCGGCCGCGGGGGAGGCCGACGGCGTGGTCAGGGCCGGGGACGCCAAGGGCATCACGGGCGCCCGGGGGGTGCAGCCCCTAAGGCAGCCAACCGGGGAGAAACTCGACCTGTGGCGCGGGGGGCACCCTCAAAGCCGGGAGGCGGCCCAAGAGAAGCACGCGAGCGGCCGTCACCGGGAGCGGGCAAAGCCGCAACATCCGAAGGTACCTGCTGAAACGGAAAAACCATCTCATCAAAGTAAACGTGTCCGGAAGTGATCACCCGATGCGAGATATGATCATAGCAGCGGTAGCCTTTGGTGTTGGGGGGATAGCCGAGAAAGATGCAGGCCACGGAGCGAGGTGCGAGCTTATGAGGAGTAGTGGAAGCGATGCTAGGGTAGCATAGGCAACCGAAGATGCGGAGCTCAGCATAGGAGGGTGACGTGCCGAAAAAAAGGTGATGAGGTGCAAAATTCCCGCGAGTGCGACCAGGACGAATGTTGATGAGTACTGATGCGGTGGAAAGCGCGTCGGGCCAAAAACGTGGTGGCACGTTGGCGTGAAAGAGGAGGGTGTGGACGCAGTCATTAAGAGTGAGAAGCACGCGCTGAGCGCGGCCATTTTGTTGCGAAGTGTACGGGCAAGTGAGACGAAAAATTGTGTCGTGTGTGGCGAGAAGGTTGCGGATCGCAAGGTGATCAAGCTCCTTTCCGTTGTCTGTTTGCAATGCATGAATGGGACGTCCAAACTGCGTGGAGACATAGGAGTAGAATGCGATGAGAGTGGCAACAGAATCCGACTTTCACCGTAACGGGAAGGTCCACACATAGTGCGAAAAATCATCAAGTATGATAAGATAATAAAGATAGCCCGTGTTACTAGCAACAGGAGAGGTCCAAACATCACTATGAATTAACTCAAACAGGTATGATGCAACATGCGAGGAAGTGCTAAAAGGAAGACAAACATGTTTGCCGAGACGACAAGCATGACAAGTGTGCTCGTCGATCTTATTACACGTGAATGAAAAACTCCGAAGAATATGACGAAGAGTGGCGGTGTTGGGATGACCGAGACGAGCATGCCAAAGGTCCACTCCGGCGGAAAGCGCCATGGGTGCAGCGATGGAGGAGGTGGATGAGTGGACCGGGTAGAGCTTGTCGGGGCTGTCACATCGGTGGAGCACCATCCGGGTACGGGCATCCTTAATAGAAAAGCCAAACATGTCAAATTCAACGGTGACAGGGTTTTCACGTGTAAGAGAACGAACGGAAACAAGGTTTTTAATGATGTCAGGAAAGACAAGTACGTTAGAAAGATATAATGGCATGGAGTTAGAAGGAAAAGCAGCATGACCGACATGAGTAATAGGCATGGAAGAACCGTCGCCCACGGTAATGCGAGCAGCGGTGTGAACGGGGTGAGCGGTAAGAAGGTTACCGGGGTTGGCGGCCATGTGAGCCGTGGCTCCGGTGTCCATATACCAGTCGCCACCGCCAGTGTACTGCTGCGGCGTGGGGGCAGTGTGGAGGGCCGCTAGAAGCGCGGGGTCCCAAGGCGCCGGCGGGAGGGCCGGGGCCGACGGTAGCGGCTGCGGCGGCAGCGCCGCGAACCCACCGGCCGAGGGCAGCCCATAGGCCCTAGAGGGGCCGTAGAGCGGCGCGGGCGGGTAAGGCTGAGGAGCCGCGTGAAGCGCCTGATGAGAGGCCGGGCGGGCGCCGAAGAAGTCGGGAACGGGGGCGCGCGGTATGGGCACGGAGTACGCGTGAACGACCCCCGTCCAGGGGTTCTAGCCGGCCTGCCAGGGTGCCGACGGGAGCTGCGGCTGCTGGTGGCGCGGCGCCCCGCCGTGTGCAGCCGGTTGCTGCTGATTGCGGCCACCACGGCGCTGCGGCTGCTCGGCGGGGGGCGGCGGAGGGGCCTGCGGCGGCTGCGGGTATGGAAACCCGGGCGGGGGCGGCGCCTGGAAGGGGCCCGGGGCAGGCCGCGGCGGGGGGCCGGAGCGGTGGGCGGCGCACCGCCGCGGGTACCGGCGGTGAGGGCCGTGTGGGTGGCCCGGGTGCGCGACATCTGCATCCTTCTCTCCTCCAGCTTCAGGTACGCGACGATCTTGGGGAACGTCGGGTTGGTGATAAGAGGGATGTTGGAGGCGGCGTTCCCGAAGTCGTCGTTCAGGCCGGCGATGAGGGTGCTAAGAAGAAGCTCGTCGGAGACCTTCTCACCGAGGTCACGGAGCTCGTCAACAAACTTCTTGAGGCGCATGCAATAATCGTCAACAGACGAGTCGAGCTGCTGGCACCCAAAAAATTCGCCGTACAAGAAAACCTTGCGTTGGAGCGCGTTGTCGGTGAAGAGGTCGTTGAGCTTGGTCCAAACGGCGTGAGCGTCATCGTTGGCGGAGACCGCCGTGTGGAAGAGGTCCTTCGAGATGGTGGTGTAGAACCAACGGATGAGAGTGGCGTCGATGGACGTCCACTCCTCATCGTCCTCCTTGAAGCGGGAATCCACGGAGCCATCGATGTGATCCCGGAGGTTGTGCTCACGGAACACAAGGAAGAAGTACGTCTTTCAAGCATAGTAGGTGGAGGAGAGATGATCGAGAACGATGGGAACCCGAGTGAGGATGTTGAGATCGCGGATGAAGACGGGGTCGGGACCTTCGAACGGGTTGGTGCGGCGGCTGCGGGTGGTGCCGGAGGAACCGGGGGAGGCCATGAGTCCGAGAGGGGACGGGGGTGCGGCGGCACGCGGGGAAGAGGCGCGGCAAAGGGGTGGTGGCGCGGCTTGGGGCGGCGCGGCGGGATGTGGGCGGAAGCGTGGGCGGCGGCGTGGGAACGCGGCGACAGCGGCGGCGGCGGCGGCGGCAAGGGTTAGGGTAAGGATCGTAGATCTGATACCACGTTGGGAACGGGAGTTTTGGCAATGCTTCACGATATATTGATCGGTGCATAGCGCACATATATATGAAGTATAAAGTGGGCCACAACTTCAACTATACAATGACTAGGAGGTGGGCCGGGCTATACAATATACATGCACAAACCATATGTTTGACAAGTAACACAAAGAGTCATCAAGCCCAAAATCCTCTAAAACCGGTTTTTGATCAAATTTGTTTCAAATACTTTGTTATCCAAACAAAACAACCACTAGACAAAACCGTGTCAATTAGCTACAGGAAATAATGGACAGTGTGGCATTGTCAAGCAAAGGAGCACGCGAGCTCGTTTTGTCCACATTCATCTTCGCGTCACGGTCTTGAAACAGCTCGTCTCCGCATGGAACAAGGCCCGCTGTCTCTCTCTACAGGAGCGTGACGGGTAGCACCGAAGAACAAAAAGCTTTACTTGCCTGATTCCCCAAGCGTACGTAGACTCCGCCCCGTGCCCACCCCACGCGCGCCCGCAACAAGTCGTCGTGTAACCTTCCAATTTCAGTCGTAGCAGCTGTCGGATGAAAGCTCAATCCGTTGGGTTAGGCAAGGAAGAAAACCAATTCGCACTGGATTCACTGACCGATAGTGTTTTTTCTTTTCTTTTTGACAAACTTCGTTAGTACGTACGCCGTTGTCTTTCTCAAATATTCTCATGATCCACGCATGCGGGTCGTACCGGTTAGCCCATTGCACGTTCAGACGGGCAGAGGACGATGAGCCATGACTCTAGCAAGACCCGCTGGATCGTGGGCACTGAACCGAGCCACCGAGCAAGCGATGAAACGTGACCGATGCGCGAGCGGGGCCAGGCGCAAGGGGACGGCGCACGCCGGCGTTTCAACGGGAGTGGCCCGCGAGGCGGACGTGGGGGACGGGCACGGCTTTGGATCCTTGCTCGCCTGCCCGGGTTGCCCGGTCGTTTTGTTTGGATCCACGCACGTCCTTCCAAGGGGATAGATAACGATCCAGGAATCCCAGAGATGGTGGTGCCGGCACGGGCGAATCTACAGCGAGTTCGATCGGACACTGGCCAATCATGTCCGTGCACAAACCATACATTATTCCATGTTGCTGAGAGCGTAGCGTAGGTACGCTACCGATCGATCGACTGGACGATCCGGCGCTAGGATTTGTTTACGACCTGCAACCTTTGGAGCCTTGCGCCTTGGCGGTCACTAGTTTTTTTTAGCCTGTAATAAAACTATGCTTGTGCTGTGTGTCTGTATCATCTATACAGCCGCACTCGGTCTGTCTGTAACACGTACTTCTTTTATGCTCGGTCCGTCCATGAGTACAAATCTTACATGAACACCAGGTTATATGTTAATGATAAATTATTGTGAAATTCAAATGTTGTTGAAAAACATAGTTATGCCCGTGAGTGAATTTATCCTGTAAATTATTAGTATGAGGGCAGATCTCCAACCAAACAGTCAGACATAACCATTCCATTCCACCGGACGTGCTCAATCAAACACAGGAATGACGACCCATTCCAGTGCAAGGAAATCATGACATGCCATTTCACTTCATTCTGCAATCAAACACACCCTAAATGGTATCATGGGGACTCAGCAGACCTCCGTGGCTCCGGGCTGGTCAGCTGCTGAGTAGTGAGTTGTGAATCCTGATACAAATGATTTGTTGATCTTTTCATCAAACATTAATATACTAATACAAGATGATACTATTACATCCTGCCTCTACAACAATACAATATCAGGACTTCGTCTAAACATCAAGGATGGGCACGACTAAAGAAAAAGATTAGAGTAGGAAGAAGGAAAAACAAAGAAAGCTGACACCACCAACGACTCAGAGTGGATCAGCGACAACACCATCCACCATCTTTGGGAGCAAACGAGTTACAAGAAAGATTCCACGAAAACACACCTCCAAGAAGATAACATTGCTCAAGCGCTGTCATTGCGGGACCCAACCACTACAAGTCAAATATTGAGTTTTTACCTGGAGGGCACGTCCAAAGCAATGCCTATAAGGACACAACCGTGAAACGCTATCATTGCTGGGTGCAACCATCGAAGATCAAACCTGGGGTTTTCACTCTCGAGATCGAGATCTGATGCACGAAGAGCACTACCAAGCCGAAGACAATGTATGTTGCCACCACCCTTTGCTGAAGAAGAGGAGGTTGCATGGAAGGCATCCACACACCATGGTCATGCAAAATTGAAATCTGAACCGTTACACGATGTTCATGCCCGAAGGTAATCGCTCGCATGCACATCTCTCGTGCATATCACCACGCGATCAAATATGCATGCAAGCACAAAACTATCACATAACGCAGAGAGTTGAACATCGCCGGGAGCCATCTCATGGGCACATGCTCCAAAAACCTTGTGGCCAATGATGACAACGATAACGACGCAAAGACATGGCGACTGCAAGCCCTAGCAGCACCCCTCACAACCCGCCGATGCACCTCTTCGTGCCGCGTGTGTCGTTGCTGCTTCACTGTTGTCGCTGCTACTTCGTCGTTGCCGGCGTCGACCAGCCCCCGAGCCATCGCCGCCAAACTCGGGCGTCAGAGGCCCATCACCACACGCCTCCAGATGGATTGCCCATGCAACACAACGACCGCCTAACACACCATGTTCGTTGCCCCGACGTCCAAGCTCCATCGACTACGCCGTGATGTGTTAGGGCCGCTGAGCCGCGTGGTTGGAGAGCTCCTCGCGTGAGAGATTGCCGCATGAGAAGGCATGCCCCCCGCCGCCCGCTGGCGACAATAATGAAAAGGATGAGAGGAGACGACGGGGGTGGCGGCGGGGATTTCGCCCGAACAGCCTTGAAGGGGGGGAGTGTGGGGTTCAGCTGATTTAGATTATACCTGGCCATAACTCCGGCCGGGCCTAAAAAAACCCGTAGGAGAAAACCTAGGCCCAAGCCCAGCCTGGCTCGGCCTTTGGGCCTAAATTTCAGACTCAAGCCCGTCCCATCAGTGGAAAAGTCCGTCGGGCCTCGGGCCTGACCTCTTCCCTAAAACGCACATATGTCAAGCCCAAGCCCGGCCTAACCTGAAATTCAGGCTCAAAATTTAGTCTCAGGCCCGGCTCGTGGGCAAGACCGGGCTGGGCCGGGTTTTCCATGGCCAGGTATAATCTAGACATGTTCTCTTATTATCATTATTTTAGCACTGCATCAGCGTGCTTCTACTCTGACAAATTTCTAGCTGTCCAACAATGGTGCGGAGCCTGCTGCCCACCCACTTCTGATTAGTTTTCAAGGGTCAGACTCAACTCCCACGTCTATTTATTTGAAAAAAAAATGCCTTGTCGAAGCCATCAGAGATCGGTGCACGACACCGATGCGTTAAAACAAAAATGGCACATAAGTTCAGTTCAGAACCATGCTAAGAGCATGGTTCCAAATTTATATATTTAGGCCAAAGGTCCCTTTACACTAGATCAGCTCACCAGCCCATTCTCTGACCAATTTCTCTAGAACCAGGCCATAATATGTTATGTTATGTTCTTGCCAATATTGAAAGCCGCAAACAGATTACAGGGCAAGGTCATGCCAGCTTAATGTAAACTTGCTTCCAGTGTGTGCACTGCATCAGCCAGTTCACATCATCACACGTCAAAAGGGAGAGAGCTCGAAAGAGAAGGAGATGCAGAAGCAGGCCACATCAATTGAGACTTCAGACATCCCAACTCTCTATGAACTTCTCTCCACTTCGTTCCTACAAACGGATCCTATTGCTTGCAGTAAGTATTGCAAAATGAAAATGCAATGCGTCCATCCAGAAGCAACAGCGACTCGCCGGTTTGCCTGAAACGCTCGGCGTCACACAGAAGAAGATCCAAATGGCTCATGCGATGACCCAAATGGAGATAGGGACTCGTCGAGCGCAAGACTACAAAGGAAGACGTTTCGCTCGCTCACTGACCAACCCACGCTCGGGCCACATATCTACACGGCTGGAGGCTGCAGCTGCAGCTCACCACACTCCCTCCTCCATCTCCGGTCCACACCAGGGTGCGAGCGTGAGCGTGAGCGCGAGGAGTGAAGCTCGAAGCCATGGCGGCCGCGGAGACGCCGCAGGAGCAGTACGCGCCCAAGCCGGCAGCCGAGGGCAGGGGCTACTGGCGGTGGCGCAGGGACGACTTCTTCCCGGAGCCGTCGTTCGCGAGCTGGGGCGCGTACCGCTCCGCGCTGGCCGCGACCCCCGCGAGGCTGCGCGACCGCTTCACCGGCCGCTCCACCGACGCCATCGAGCTCGGCGCGCTGCGGCGCCGCAGCGAGAACGAGATGCGCCGCTGCCTCACGTGGTGGGACCTCACGTGGTTCGGCTTCGGCTCCGTCATCGGCGCCGGCATCTTCGTGCTCACCGGCCAGGAGGCGCACGACCACGCCGGCCCCGCCATCGTGCTCTCTTACGTCGTCTCCGGCCTCTCCGCCATGCTGTCCGTGTTCTGCTACACCGAGTTCGCCGTCGAGATCCCCGTCGCCGGCGGCTCCTTCGCGTACCTCCGCGTCGAGCTCGGCGACGTCGCGGCCTTCATCGCCGCTGCGAACCTTATCCTCGAGAGCATCATCGGCACGGCCGCCGTGGCGCGCTCTTGGACGTCCTACTTCGCCTCGCTCATCAACAAGCCGGCGAGCGCGCTGCGCATACAGACGTCGCTCCTCGAGGGGTACAACGAGCTTGACCCCATCGCGGTGGTGGTGATTGCGGTCACCGCCACCATGGCCATCCTGAGCGCCAAGGGCACTTCCCGGATCAACTGGGTGGCGTCCGCGATACACGTGGTCGTGATAGCCTTCGTCATCGTGGCAGGATTCATCCACGCCAAGCCGAGCAACCTGACCCCGTTCATGCCGAACGGCGTGCCGGGCGTGTTCCACGCGGCGGCGATCGTGTACTTCGCCTACGGCGGCTTCGACAACATCGCGACGATGGCGGAGGAGGTCAAGAACCCGTCGAGGGACATACCGCTGGGGCTGCTGGGCTCCATGTCGGTGATCACGGTGATCTACTGCGTGATGGCGCTGGTGCTGAGCATGATGCAGCCGTACACGGCGATCGACCGGAGCGCCGCCTACTCGGTGGCGTTCAGCAGCGTGGGGATGCACTGGGCGCAGTACGTGGTGGCGCTGGGCGCGCTCAAGGGGATGACGACGGTGATGCTGGTGGGCGCGCTGGGGCAGGCGCGGTACACGACGCACATCGCGCGGAGCCACATCATCCCGCCGGTGTTCGCGCTGGTGCACCCCAGGACCGGCACGCCGGTGAACGCCAACATACTCATCGCCGCCGCGGCCTGCTGCATCGGCTTCTTCTCCAGCCTCGACGTGCTCTCCAGCCTGCTCTCCGTCAGCACGCTCTTCATCTTCATGATGATGGCCACCGCACTCCTCGTCCGGCGGTACTACGTGAGGGGCGTGACGACGCGGACGCACGCGCTGCGGCTCCTGGTGTTCCTGCTGGTGATCATCGCCTCGTCGGCGGGCATCGCGGCGTACTGGGGCACGAGGCCCGACCGGTGGGAGGGCTACGTCGTGCTGGTGCCGGCGTGGCTGCTGGGGACGCTCGGTATCCAGGTGATGGTGCCCGCGGCGCGCGCGCCCAAGGTGTGGGGGGTGCCGCTCGTGCCGTGGCTGCCCTCGCTCTCCATCGCCACCAACCTGTTCCTCATGGGCTCGCTCGGCTCGCAGGCCTTCGTCCGCTTCGGCGCCTGTACCGCCATCATGCTCATCTACTACGTTCTCGTCGGGCTGCACGCCACGTACGACGTCGCCCACGATGTGTGCAGCGAAGACGAGCTAAAAGACTACGGCGACACCGCTGATGATGATGCTGGTGAGAAGGCGGCGGCGAAAACGGCCGACGTGGAGAAGGCTAGCGCGGGAGAAGGTGGTCGCTAAAGATGTCCGGAGTCGGCCGGACGGTCCTGATCCATGCGTGGCCGGTAGTCAGTAATCACTCCTTGACTATACGTTGTCTGAAAACTTGTAATTTGTACCAACAAATGAAGAATGGGAGAAGACTTTTTATCTACACAAAGTCTTGATCTTTGTTTTGTACTCACTCCGTTCCTAAAAATAAATATTTTTAAAAATTCCAATACAAACTACATACAAATGTATATAAATATATTCTAGAATGCATATTTCACTCATTTTGCTCGTCCGCACTGAAATCCTAAAGGGATTTATATTTAGGAATGGAGGAAGTGATGTACATGTGCTCGCGCTGGTAATGAGCAATCAATACATTGACATCACTATCTGAAAACTTGTTATTTGTGCAATAGACTATATTTTTAAACTATGCAAAAAAAAAAAATTGCGTGCAATATATTTGAAGGGAGGCTCTATTTGTGAGCTGAAAAAGAAACAGTTGCATCAGTCACTTTTTATATGAACCGTCGGATCTTGATCCAAAATAAATCGTGTTACTGTTCATCGTCTTCCTTCCTTCTTCCTCATCCTCATCCCGAACGCCCCAGCCTACCCCGCCCTAATCGCCGGCCTCCACCACCTGCAACCGGCACGCGCTTCCGTGCACCGTCTCGTCGCCCCACCCTCCCCTCAACACCCCCCCCCCCCCACCCACCGTTGTTGCTAGCCATTGCTCCACCCATCCCTCTAAGCCCGGTGCCACCCATGAAAATCTCCGGTGATCCCTTGCAACATCCACCCCTAAGATAGATAATGGGGCTATTACTTCACCGTAAGATAGATGGTGGAGCTAGTTTCTTCTCCGGCAAGCTTCTCCAGTGAGGTCCGTCCAATAGGGAAGGAAGAAGGAAAAAAGTGACTGATGCGGAAAAAAATTCAAGCACATGAGAAATAGCAAATCTTATATTTAAAAGGAGAATGGATTTTTATTACATAAAAAAGTTAAATCAGATCGTTAACCTCAACATAAAAAGAGAATTATCTAAACAGGGATATCAACTATCAACCAAGCCTTCGCGCGCTGCATTTCCTACATATAGCACACAGTTTTATGAGTATGGATGTTAAGATCCGTACCAAACACATACTATATGTTGGAAATATGAGCAATTTACCATTTGATTTTATGAACAGAAATACTAGATAAAACATGAGTACTATAACAGAGATAAAGCAAGTCATGCAATCTGACATAGAGAAGGTAAAAAGTATCTGCATATATGAAGTGGCTGAACCAGAACAGAGCATATGTAGGACAAAGGCTAGAACAAGAAAGACTAGAGCAAGAAGCTTAGTAAGATCTTAAACAAAAAGAACACGGAGACGTACGGAGCAGCGACAGAAGCACCGGTCTTGGGGTCGAGGTCCTCGCCGGCCATGTCGTCGAAGAGGTTGTCGACGTCGGGGAAGAAGTCGTCATTGGGGAAGTAGTCGTCGGTGTCCGTACCGTCCGTGATGAACCGGTCAGTAGTCGCGCAGAGCGCTCCCCAAAAACCTTATCACCCTTCTCCCGTACATGACTCAAAGAGGTGGGATTTCAGAGGCCTACGGTCCCGACCTGCGGTGCAGGCCGCAAACCGGCATGGGGAAGATTGTGGCAGTAGTTCGGTGCTCAGGAACTCGGTGGCGAGAGGAAGATGATGTTTTGACGTATCCCTCCGGAGAGGAGCAACCTCTATTTTATAGGCACAAGAGAAGTAGGCGAGAGGGCAGCGACGGGAGGTGAAGCAAAAGAGGGAGACGAAGTGAACAGTTTGCAGCCGAAGAGGTGCGTCGTTCAGACTCCCGCGTGACCATTCGTATACCCGTCGTGCGTGGCAAAAATTTAGACATCGGCTCGACTAATTCCCGCAACCCATGACGCAGCGCGTCGTGCCGAGGCGTGGCGCGCGGCGAAGGAGGAGCGCGCGTGAATGTCCCTCTTATTCTCATACTTATACATGTGGGGAAACAACCTCCCTTATAAGTGTTGGAAATATGCCCTAGAGGCAATAATAAATGGTTATTATTATATTTCTTTGTTCATGGTAATTGTCTATTGTTCATGCTATAATTGTATTGTCCGGAAATCGTAATACATGTGTGAATACATAGACCACAAAGTGTCCCTAGTAAGCCTCTAGTTGACTAGCTCGTTGATCAACAGATAGTCATGGTTTCCTGACTATGGACATTGGATGTCATTGATAACGGGATCACATCATTAGGAGAATGATGTGATGGACAAGACCCAATCCTAAGCATAGCATAAAAGATCGTGTAGTTTCGTTTGCTAGAAGCTTTTCCAATGTCAAGTATCTTTTCCTTAGACCATGAGATCGTGCAACTCCCGGATACCGTAGGAGTTCTTTGGGTGTGCCAAACGTCACAACGTAACTGGGTGACTATAAAGGTGCACTACGGGTATCTCCGAAAGTGTCTGTTGGGTTGGCACGGATCGAGACTGGGATTTGTCACTCCGTATGACGGAGAGGTATCTTTGGGCCCACTCGGTAATGCATCATCATATTGAGCTCTATGTGACTAAGGCGTTAGTCACGGGATCATGCATTGCGGTACGAGTAAAGAGACTTGCCGGTAACGAGATTGAACAAGGTATTGGGATACCAACGATCGAATCTCGGGCAAGTAACATACCGATTGACAAAGGGAATTGCATACGGGTTGATTGAATCCTCGACACCGTGGTTCATCCGATGAGATCATCGTGGAACATGTGGGAGCCAACATGAGTATCCAGATCCCGCTGTTGGTTATTGACCGGAGAGGCGTCTCGGTCATGTCTGCATGTCTCCCGAACCCGTAGGGTCTACACACTTAAGGTTCAGTGACGCTAGGGTTGTAGAGATATATGTATGCGGAAACCCGAAAGTTGTTCGAAGTCCCGGATGAGATCCCGGACGTCACGAGAGGTTCCGGAATGGTCCGGAGGTGAAGAATTATATATAGGAAGTCCAGTTTCGGCCACCGGGAAAGTTTCGGGGGTTACCGGTATTGTACCGGGACCACCGGAAGGGTCCCGGGGGTCCACCGGGTGGGGCCACCTATCCCGGAGGGCCCCGTGGGCTGAAAGTGGAAGGGAACCAGCCCTTAGTGGGCTGGGGCGCCCCCCTTGGGCCTCCCCCCATGCGCCTAGGGTTGGGAACCCTAGGGGGGGAGTTCCCCCTTGCCTTGGGGGGCAAGGCAACCCCTTCCCCCCCTTTGGCCGCCGCCCCCCCTGAGATCCCATCTCTTGGGGCCGGCGCCCCCCCCCAGGGGGCCTATATAAAGGGGGGAGGAGGGAGGCCAAAAAACAACAGCCTTGGGCGCCTCCCTCCTCCCCTGCAACACCTCTCTCTCTCTCTCGCAGAAGCTTAGTGAAGCCCTGCCGAGACCCGATACATCCACCACCACGCCGTCGTGCTGCTGGATCTCCATCAACCTCTCCTTCCCCCTTGCTGGATCAAGAAGGAGGAGACGTCGCTGCACCGTACGTGTGTTGAACGCGGAGGTGCCGTCCGTTCGGCACTCGGTCATCGGTGATTTGGATCACGGCGAGTACGACTCCGTCATCCACGTTCATTGGAACGCTTCCGCTCGCGATCTACAAGGGTACGTAGATGCACTCCTTTCCCCTCGTTGCTAGTAGACTCCATAGATGCATCTTGGTGAGCATAGGAAAATTTTAAAATTATGCTACGATTCCCAACAGTGGCATCATGAGCCAGGCCTATGCGTAGTTACTATGCACGAGTAGAACACAAAGCAGTTGTGGGCGTTGAGTTTGCCAATTCTTCTTGCCGCTACTAGTCGTTTCTTGTTTCGGCGACATTGTAGGATGAAGCGGCCCGGACCGACCTTACACGTACGCTTACGTGAGACAGGTTCCACCGACTGACATGCACTAGTTGCATAAGGTGGCTAGCGGGTGTCTGTCTCTCCTACTTTAGTCGGAACGGATTCGATGAAAAGGGTCCTTATGAAGGGTAAATAGAAATTGGCAAATCACGTTGTGGTCATACGTAGGTAAGAAAACGTTCTTGCTAGAAACCTACAAACCACGTAAAAACTTGCAACAACAATTAGAGGACGTCTAACTTGTTTTTGCAGCAAGTGCTATGTGATGTGATATGGCCAGAAGATGTGATGAATGATATATGTGATGTATGAGATTGATCATATTCTTGTAATAGGAATCACGACTTGTATGTCGATGAGTATAACAACCGGCAGGAGCCATAGGAGTTGTCTTTATTATTTTGCATGACCTGCGTGTCATTGAATAACGCCATGTAATTTACTTTACTTTGTTGCTAAACGCGTTAGCCATACAAGTAGAAGTAATCGTTGGCGTGACGACTTCATGAAGACACAATGATGGAGATCATGGTGTCATGCCGGTGACGAAGATGATCATGGTGCCCCGAAGATGGAGATCAAAGGAGCATAATGATATTGGCCATATCATGTCACTATTTGATTGCATGTGATGTTTATCATGTTTTTGCATCTTATTTGCTTAGAACGACAGTAGTAAGTAAGATGATCCCTTATAATAATTTCAAGAAAGTGTTCACCCTAACTGTGCACCGTTGCGAAGGTTCGTTGTTTCGAAGCACCACGTGATGCTCGGGTGTGATAGATTCTAACGTTCGAATACAACGGGTGTTGACGAGCCTAGCATGTACAGACATGGCCTCGGAACACACGCAATACACTTAGGTTGACTTGACGAGCCTAGCATGTACAGACATGGCCTCGGAACACGGAGGACCGAAAGGTCGAGCATGAGTCGTATAGAAGATACGATCAACATGGAGATGTTCACCGATCTTGACTAGTCCGTCTCACGTGATGATCGGACACGGCCTAGTTGAATTCGGATCATGTTTCACTTAGATGACTAGAGGGATGTCTATCTGAGTGGGAGTTCATTAAATAATTTGATTATATGAACTTAATTATCATGAACTTAGTCTAAAATCTTTACACTATGTATTGTAGATCAAATGGCCCACGTTGTCCTCAATTTCAACGCGTTCCTAGAGAAAACCAAGCTGAAAGATGATGGTAGCAACTATACGGACTGGGTCCGGAACCTGAGGATCATCCTCATAGCAGCCAAGAAAGATTATGTCTTAGAAGCACCGCTAGGTGAAGCACCAATCCCTGAGAACCAAGACGTTATGAACGCTTGGCAGCAGCATGCTGATGATTACTCCCTCGTTCAGTGTGGCATGCTTTACAGCTTAGAACCGGGTCTCCAAAAGCGTTTTGAGAAACATGGAGCATATGAGATGTTCGAGGAGCTGAAACTGGTTTTTCAAGCTCATGCCCGGGTCGAGAGATATGATGTCTCCGACAAGTTCTCCAGCTGTAAAATGGAGGAGAGCAGTTCTGTTAGTGAGCACATACTCAGAATGTCTGGGTTGCACAACCGCTTGTCTCAGCTGGGAGTTAATCTCCCGGATGACGCGGTCATTGACAGAATCCTCCAGTCGCTTCCACCAAGCTACAAGAGCTTTGTGATGAACTACAATATGCAGGGGATGGAAAAGACCGTTCCCGAGGTATATTCAATGCTGAAATCAGCGGAAGGGGAGATCAGAAAAGAACATCAAGTGTTGATGGTGAATAAAACCACTAAGTTCAAGAAGGGCAAGGGTAAGAAGAACTTCAAGAAGGACGGCAAGGGAGTTGCCGCGCCCGGTAAACCAGTTACTGGGAAGAAGTCGAAGAATGGACCCAAGCCTGAAACTGAGTGCTTTTATTGCAAGGGAAGTGGTCACTGGAAGCGGAACTGCCCCAAATACTTAGCGGACAAGAAGAAGGCCGGCAACACCAAAGGTATATGTGATATACAAGTTATTGATGTGTACCTTACCAGTACTCGTAGTAGCTCCTGGGTATTTGATACCGGTGCGGTTGCTCATATTTGTAACTCAAAACAGGAACTACGGAATAAACGGAGACTGGCAAAGGACGAGGTGACGATGCGCGTCGGGAATGGTTCCAAGGTCGATGTGATCGCCGTCGGCACGCTACCTCTGCATCTACCCACGGGATTAGTTTTAAACCTCAATAATTGTTATTTAGTGCCAGCTTTGAGCATGAACATTGTATCTGGATCTCGTTTAATTCGAGATGGCTACTCATTTAAATCCGAGAATAATGGTTGTTCTATTTATTTGAGAGATATGTTTTATGGTCATGCCCCGCTGGTCAATGGTTTATTTTTGATGAATCTCGAACGTGATGTTACACATGTTCATAGTGTGAATACCAAAAGATGTAAAGTTGATAACGATAGTCCCACATACTTGTGGCACTGCCGCCTTGGTCACATTGGTGTCAAGCGCATGAAGAAGCTCCATGCAGATGGACTTTTGGAGTCTCTTGATTACGAATCATTTGACACGTGCAAACCATGCCTCATGGGTAAGATGACCAAGACTCCGTTCTCCGGAACAATGGAGCGAGCAACCAACTTATTGGAAATCATACATACTGATGTGTGCGGTCCAATGAGTGTTGAGGCTCGCGGAGGATATCGTTATGTTCTCACTCTCACTGATGATTTAAGTAGATATGGGTATGTCTACCTAATGAAACACAAGTCTGAAACCTTTGAAAAGTTCAAGGAATTTCAGAGTGAAGTCGAGAATCAACGTGACAGAAAAATAAAATTCTTACGATCAGATCGTGGTGGAGAATATTTAAGTCACGAATTTGGTACACACTTAAGGAAATGTGGAATAGTTTCACAACTCACGCCGCCTGGAACACCTCAGATAAACGGTGTGTCCGAACGTCGTAATTGCACTCTATTGGATATGGTGCGATCTATGATGTCTCTTACCGATTTACCGCTCTCATTTTGGGGCTATGCTTTAGAGACTGCCGCATTCACTTTAAATAGGGCTCCGTCGAAATCCGTTGAGACGACACCGTATGAATTATGGTTTGGGAAGAAACCTAAGCTGTCGTTTCTAAAAGTTTGGGGATGCGATGCTTATGTCAAGAAACTTCAACCTGAAAAGCTCGAACCCAAATCGGAAAAATGCGTCTTCATAGGATACCCTAAGGAAACTATTGGGTACACCTTCTACCTCAGATCCGAAGGCAAGATCTTCGTTGCCAAGAACAGGTCCTTTCTGGAGAAGGAGTTTCTCTCGAAAGAATTGAGTGGGAGGAAAGTGGAACTTGATGAGGTGATAGTCACCCCTTCCGAACCGGAAAGTAGCGCAGCGCGGGAAAATGTTCCTGTGGTGCCTACACCGACTGGGGAGGAAGTTAATGACGATGATCATGAAGCTTCGGATCAAGTTACTGAACTTCGTAGGTCCACAAGGACACGTTCCGCACCAGAGTGGTACGGCAACCCTGTCCTGGAAATCATGTTGTTAGACAACGGTGAACCTTCGAACTATGAAGAAGCGATGGCGGGCCCGGATTCCGACAAATGGCTAGAAGCCATGAAATCCGAGATAGAATCCATGTATGAAAACAAAGTATGGACTTTGACTGACTTGCCCGATGAGCGGCGAGCCATAGAAAACAAATGGATCTTCAAGAAGAAGACGGACGCAGATGGTAATGTGACCACCTACAAAGCTCGACTTGTCGCTAAGGGTTATCGACAAGTTCAAGGGGTTGACTACGATGAGACTTTCTCACCCGTAGCGAAGCTGAAGTCCGTCCGAATCATGTTAGCAATTTCTGCATACTATGATTATGAGATATGGCAGATGGACGTCAAAACGGCATTCCTTAACGGCTTCCTTAAGGAAGAGTTGTATATGATGCAGCCGGAAGGTTTTGTCGATCCTAAGAATGCTAACAAAGTATGCAAGCTCCAACGCTCAATCTATGGGCTGGTGCAAGCATCTCGGAGTTGGAACATTCGCTTTGATGAGATGATCAAAGCGTTTGGGTTCACACAGACTTATGGAGAAGCCTGTGTTTACAAGAAAGTGAGTGGGAGCTCTGTAGCATTTCTCATATTATATGTGGATGACATACTATTGATGGGAAATGATATAGAATTCTTGGAGAGTATAAAGGCCTATTTGAATAAGTGTTTTTCAATGAAGGACCTTGGAGAAGCTGCTTATATATTAGGAAGCAAGATCTATAGAGATAGATCAAGACGCCTCATTGGTCTTTCACAGAGTTCATACCTTGACAAGATATTGAAGAAGTTCAATATGGATCAGTCCAAGAAGGGGTTCTTGCCTGTATTGCAAGGTGTGCAGTTGAGCACGGCTCAATGCCCGACCACGGCAGAAGATATAGAAGAGATGAGTGTCATCCCCTATGCCTCGGCCATAGGGTCTATTATGTATGCCATGCTGTGTACCAGACCTGATGTAAACCTTGCCGTAAGTTTGGTAGGAAGGTACCAAAGTAATCCCGGCAAGGAACACTGGACAGCGGTCAAGAATATCCTGAAGTACCTGAAGAGGACTAAGGATATGTTTCTCGTTTATGGAGGTGACGAAGAGCTCGTCGTAAAGGGTTACGTCGACGCTAGCTTCGACACAGATCTGGATGACTCGAAGTCACAAACCGGATACGTGTATATTTTGAATGGAGGAGCAGTAAGCTGGTCCAGTTGCAAGCAAAGCGTCGTGGCGGGATCTACATGTGAAGCGGAGTACATGGCAGCCTCGGAGGCAGCACAGGAAGCAGTCTGGATGAAGGAGTTTATTACCGACCTAGGGTGATTCCCAATGCGTCGGGCCCAATGACTCTCTTCTGTGACAACACTGGAGCTATTGCCCTTGCGAAGGAGCCCAGGTTTCACAGGAAGACCAGGCATATCAAGCGTCGCTTCAACTCCATTCGTGAAAGTGTTCAAAATGGAGACATAGATATTTGTAAAGTACACACGGACCTGAATGTAGCAGATCCGTTGACTAAACCTCTCCCTAGGGCAAAACATGATCAACACCAGGACGCAATGGGTGTTCGATTCATCACAATGTAACTAGATTATTGACTCTAGTGCAAGTGGGAGACTGTTGTAAATATGCCCTAGAGGCAATAATAAATGGTTATTATTATATTTCTTTGTTCATGGTAATTGTCTATTGTTCATGTTATAATTGTATTGTCCGGAAATCGTAATACATGTGTGAATACATAGACCACAAAGTGTCCCTAGTAAGCCTCTAGTTGACTAGCTCGTTGATCAACAGATAGTCATGGTTTCCTGACTATGGACATTGGATGTCATTGATAACAGGATCACATCATTAGGAGAATGATGTGATGGACAAGACCCAATCCTAAGCATAGCATAAAAGATCGTGTAGTTTTGTTTGCTAGAAGCTTTTCCAATGTCAAGTATCTTTTCCTTAGACCATGAGATCGTGCAACTCCCGGATACCGTAGGAGTTCTTTGGGTGTGCCAAACATCACAACGTAACTGGGTGACTATAAAGGTGCACTACGGGTATCTCCGAAAGTGTCTGTTGGGTTGGCACGGATCGAGACTGGGATTTGTCACTCCGTATGACGGAGAGGTATCTTTGGGCCCACTCGGTAATGCATCATCATATTGAGCTCTATGTGACTAAGGCGTTAGTCACGGGATCATGCATTGCGGTACGAGTAAAGAGACTTGCCGGTAACGAGATTGAACAAGGTATTGGGATACCGACGATCGAATCTCGGGCAAGTAACATACCGATTGACAAAGGGAATTGCATACGGATTGATTGAATCCTCGACACCGTGGTTCATCCGATGAGATCATCGTGGAACATGTGGGAGCCAACATGGGTATCCAGATCCCGCTGTTGGTTATTGACCGGAGAGGCGTCTCGGTCATGTCTGCATGTCTCCCGAACCCGTAGGGTCTACACACTTAAGGTTCGGTGACGCTAGGGTTGTAGAGATATATGTATGCGGAAACCCGAAAGTTGTTCGGAGTGCCGGATGAGATCCCGGACGTCACGAGAGGTTCTGGAATGGTCCGGAGGTGAAGAATTATATATAGGAAGTCCAGTTTCGGCCACCAGGAAAGTTTCGGGGGTTACCGGTATTGTACCGGGACCACCGGAAGGGTCCCGGGGGTCCACCGGGTGGGGCCACCTATCCCGGAGGGCCCCGTGGGCTGAAAGTGGAAGGGAACCAGCCCTTAGTGGACTGGGGCGCCCCCCTTGGGCCTCCCCCCATGCGCCTAGGGTTGGGAACCCTAGGGGGGGTTCCCCCTTGCCTTGGGGGGCAAGGCAACCCCTTCCCCCCCTTTGGCCGCCGCCCCCCCCTTGAGATCCCATCTCTTGGGGCCGGCGCCCCCCCAGGGGGCCTATATAAAGGGGGGAGGGAGGGCAAAAAACAACAGCCTTGGGCGCCTCCCTCCTCCCCTGCAACACCTCTCTCTCTCTCTCTCGCAGAAGCTTAGTGAAGCCCTGCCGAGACCCGATACATCCACCACCACGCCGTCGTGCTGCTGGATCTCCATCAACCTCTCCTTCCCCCTTGCTGGATCAAGAAGGAGGAGACGTCGCTGCACCGTACGTGTGTTGAACGCGGAGGTGCCGTCCGTTCGGCACTCGGTCATCGGTGATTTGGATCACGGCGAGTACGACTCCGTCATCCACGTTCATTGGAACGCTTCCGCTCGCGATCTACAAGGGTACGTAGATGCACTCCTTTCCCCTCGTTGCTAGTAGACTCCATAGATGCATCTTGGTGAGTGTAGGAAAAATTTAAAATTATGCTACGATTCCCAACAATAAGGAGGTCCAACTCCTACCAAACTAGCAATATGGGACTAAACTTTGGTTCCACCTACTGCGGCCGAGCTCGTCTCCGCTGCAGGCCGCCCCGCCTCCGCCCGACACCATCGGCCGACGCACCTGACCACCTCCACCCCCTTGCTGCCTCTTCTCGACGCGCGTCATCCCCCTCATCTCGTGGCCGCTCTCAGCTAGCCATTTGGTCGCGGGAGCTGCGGGTCCGGCGAACCCCCATCGCCTCTGTTCGCCACCGCTGGCGTGCGCTCGGTTAAACCTGTGGGCTGGCTCACTGCCAATGGGCCCAACTGGTTTAGATTAGTAACTAATCTAATCTAATCTAATTAACTAAATCTAATTAGACACTTACATGTGGGTCCTAGTACACTGTAGCTCTATTTAACTCAAATTGTTTCCCGTTACTCTAACATGCGGGCCTCCTTTGACTTTGTTGACCAGTCAACAGTCAATTTTGTTTGACTGCTGACTGGGTTGTTGACTAAGTCAATTAGGCCCCTGGCCCCACTTGTCATCCACTATGGCTAGCCCACAATAGGTGTAAAAGGTATCTGCACTGTATATATTCAAATTTAAAATAATTCCAGGAATTTATGAAAATTGCTAAAACTTTGAAAATTCATATAAAATAAACCGTGACTCCGATGAAATAATTTATATATGAAAATTGATCAGAAAAATATAACGAATCCGATTACGCCATCCACGTACCTGTCGCATGCCCCCATCACAGCAAACATGGAACCTTTCCCTCCGGTTCGTCTGTCCGATAATTACCTGGAGCCGGGAAAATATTCCCGGATATTTTCCTGCTCCGTCTCTAATGCATAGCACTGCGTTAGGTCACCCCTAGCACAGCGTTTTGCCATGTCATGCTTTGTGATGCTATTGTTTGCTCTTCTATTTATTTGTTTCCCCTTCGTTGCTTCTTTTTTGGTAGACCTCGATACTGCGATAGACCCCGAGACCATTGATGATCTGGTGATCGTCTTCTTTGTTGAAGATCCGTTTTCGTCTGCAGAGCTTCCAGGCAAGCAAACACCCTTGATCATTCCGATATCGCCCATTCCAGTCTCTCTCATGCTTGCATTAGATTTTGCTACTGTATTTGATTGCTCCTATTCTGATGCATAGCCTGCTTTTGTAACCTACTTTGTACCTTACCTGCTTATCCTATATGCTTAGTATAGGTTGGTTAGTGATCCATCACTGACCCTCATCTTGTCCATGTTGCCCCCGCTGGATTACCAGATGATTCGATCGACGTGATCGACGTCCAGGGCCCAACACTTCACCTCACCCCCTTTAGTTGTACGACTCTGCAGAGCTACTATCGAATGCCGAGGGTGATACCTCGTAACGCACTCTTGATAACTCTGTAGTGTAGCTAATCAGTCATGGTCTTCGAGGGTGATTCCTCCTTCACCACTCCCAATACGACTCTATCGTGCAACACATCAAGTGTGAACCTCAAGGGTGATTCCTCCTAGTTCACCTTGATGATTACATCTAGTGGAATCCATCGAGGGTGATTCCTTGGATTCCCGATATGTCTCCAACGTATCTAAAATTTATGAAGTATTCATGCCATGTTTACAAGAATTTTATATGGTTTTGGTATGATTTGATTATAACTAACCCGAACTGACACTGTTTTCAGTAGAACTACCTCGTTTTTGTGCAGAAATAAAAGTTCTCGGAATGGACTGAAAATTTACGGTGATTTTTTTGGACCAAAAGAGACCCCCGAAGCACAGGAGCTGGGCCAGGAAGTGACCGAGGAGGCCACAAGCCTAGGGGCGCGCCCACCCCTAGGGTGCGCCCCCGGCTTGTGGGCCCCTCGGGCACCCCTTGACGTGAGACCGACGCCAATTTTTTTGATAAATACCAAAACCCCCCGAAAAGAACCCTAGATGAGAAGTTCTGCCGCCGCAAGCCTCTGTATCCATGATGACAATAAATTTCAGCACACTATATAAATGTTTCCTTACGGAATTCCACTTACCAAAGGCGCTTCACTCCCCGACAACGGCACCAGAAAATAGCCTTGATGACCCACAAGTATAGGTGATCAATTGTAGATTTTTACGATAAGTAAGAGTGTCGAACCCAACGAGAAGCAGAAGAAAATGACAAGTAGTTTTTAGTAAGATAATGTCTGCAAGTGCTGAAACTGTAAGTAGCGAGTAGTTTGATAGCAAGATAATTTGTAACGAGCAAGTAACAATAATAGTAACAAGTATGCAGCAAGGTAGCCCAATCCTTTTGAGGCAAAGGACATGCCAAAACGGTCTCTTATGATAAGCAAAGCGTTCTTGAGAGTACACGGGAATTTCATCTAGTCACTTTCATCATGTTAGTTTGATTTGTGTTCGCTACTTTGATAATTTGATATGTGGGTGGACCAGTGCTTAGGTGTTGTTCTTACTTGAACAAACCTCCTACTTATGATTAACCCTCCCGCAAGCATCCGCAACTACGAGAAAAGTATTAAGAATAAATTCTAGCCATAGCATTAAACTCTAGGATCCAATCGGTCCCTTACGGAATAGTGCATAAACTGGGGTGTAAGTTTCTGTCACTCTCGCAACCCACCATCTTTTTTTAGAATCTCGCAAAGCTTTATTACTGAATAAGAATGTTCATTGGTACAAAGACAAGATCGCCGGGCTGGCCGAGCCAGGTGTGACGGCCAAACCCTAAAGATAAAGCATACTTTGCGAGATTATGGGCCTCCGTGTTGGAGCTCCTATACTCATGACTAAACGAACATGAAATAAAGGTAGTTGCTCTAGCCTTGATCTCCTGGACAATGGCACCGAAGTTTGCTGAGCTTCCTTCCCCGATCGCATCTATCACCACCTTACAATCCGAGGCCACCATAATTTGGTTGAGATAGAGATCCTCTGAGAGTGCTAAAGCCTCCCGAATAGCTAGTGTTTCGAGCACCTGAGGGTCGCGGAGGCCCCTCAAAACGAGTGCCGAAGCTCCCATAAATTTCCCCCTACATCTCTGCAAACCACTTCAACTGCGCCAAAAGTGCCCGAGCAAGACACGACTACGTCCACATTGAACTTGAAGTGATCAGAAGGTGGCGGCACCCACGTCCTCGGCCGCGGTATCGCTGTCACCTGTGTTCTCTCCTTGTTCTTCAAGAATTCTATGTCTGACAAGTAAGACTTAATGAAATTGTCCGTGGCAAAAGGGGTCTGGAAGATCTCTTCATGTATGGCCTTCCGTCGTGCACTCCATATGGCCCACAATGTGACGATCATCAACGTAAACTGCTCTATTGGAAGTGACTCGCTCATGGCAAAAAGCCATAGCCTTGCGTCTGGTTCCATTGTTGCCAACATGTGCTCGACCAACTCGCCATCTGACAGTGCCCAAACGCAGCGAGACGTGCTACAATCCAGCAAAGAATGGCGCCAGCTGTCCTGCCCTCCGCATAGTGGGCAAACACTCATAGGTGCCATGTGGCGATGGTTTAGAACGTCACTCGTCGGGAGCGAGTGTTGCGCCAATCGCCATGTGAAAAATCTCAGCTTCGGTGGTACTGCCATCTTTCAAAGGGAGTTCCACCCCCTCATCTTAGATTCGGAGTTTGAAGGATCCTCCCGTTCTTCTAGCCATGCCTCGCGCCCGATCTTGATTTTGAAAATCAACTTGTAGGCTGACCGTACAGAGAAGCGTCCCTTGGGATCATCATTCTATGCCCAAAAATCTTCCACCTACCGAGTGCATAAAGGGATCTGTAAGATAGCCTCAGCGTCAAGAGGTATGAAAACCTGTCTGACCAGGTCCTCCCGCCATTCAGCCGTGGTATGATCAATCAACTCTGAAACCAGCTGTGGTGGTTCATCCATTAAAGACGTAATTGGCCTCATCAGTCCATTCCGAGGAATCCAACTTTGGTTCCATATGTGCGTGGACGCTCCATCTCCAATTCTTGTGATCGCCCCTTGGGTGATAACATCCCTCCCATCAAGTATAGATCGCCAAATCTATGAAGGATGTGGGCCTAATTGAACTTCTAGAACAGAGCATTGTCGGAAATAAACTGGTTTAAGAATTTGTGCACTCAGAGAAGAAGGGTCATTCAATAATCTCCACACTTGTCTGGACAGAAGTGCCAGGTTGGAGATCTCAATGTCCCGGAATCCCAATCCTCCCAAACTTTTTAATCGAGTCATCAAATCCCACGCTACCCAACATGGTTTCCTCTTGCCTCTCTTGCTTCCCCACCAAAACTGACGGATAAGAGAAGTGATGCTATCACAAAGGCCTCTAGGTAGCCTGAAGCATGACATCGAAAAACTAGTATAGCTTGAGCCACAGATTTTATTAGAACCTCCTTTCCGGCAACAGATAAAAGTTGCTCCACCCATCCTTTTATCCTTTCCCAAACTCTGTCTCGTAAATATTTGAAAGTTCCATACTTTGACTGTCCCACATCTGTTGGCATACCCAAATACTTCTCACTGAGAGATTCATTCTGCACATTGAGTATATTCTTTATTTCCACTCTAAGGGTCCCCGGGCACCCTTTACTGAAGAAGATCAACGATTTATCATAGCTTACTCTTTGACCTGAAGCTAAGCAATAAGCATCAAGTAGGTTTGATACCTCATTTGCCCCTTGGACACTAGACTTGAAAAGCAGCAGGCTGTCATCTGCAAACAAAAGGTGATTCACTGCCGGAGCCGTGGGTGCCACCTTTATGCCACTGAGCACTAATGACTGAGAACTGTGTTTTAAGAGGCACGAAAGGCCCTCTGCTGCAATCAAGAATAAGTAAAGGGAAATAGGATCTCCTTGCCTAATACCTCTGGATGGTGAGAAGCTCTCCAATCTCTCTCCATTAAACATAACCGAGAATGAAACAGAAGTAATCATACTCATCACGGTCTGGATCCATTCTGAAGCAAACCCAAGCTTACCCATAATGGCTTTTAGGTAAGGCCATTCCAATCTATCATACACCTTCATCATGTCCAACTTGAGTGCACAAAAACTATTAGACTTGGACCTGTTTCTCTTCATAAAGTGCAAGCATTCATAGGCACATATGATATTATCCGTGATTAACCTTCCTGGGACAAAGGCTGATTGCTCCTTTGAGATAATATCTGGCAGTATCATTTTGAGTCTATTCGCTACCACTTTTGAGGCAATTTTATAAATAACATTGCATAGACTAATTGGCCTAAACTGGGTAAGAAGAGTGGGGTTTTGTACCTTGGGGATCAACACAAGGACTGTGTCATTAATGCTGGCTGCACTCTCCTCTCCTCGGATAATCCGAAGCACCACATTAGTAATCTCCTCCCCACAAATATCCCAGTGGCGCTGATAAAAGTGTGCTGGGAATCCATCTGGGCCTAGGGCCTTCGTGGGAAACATCTGAAACAGTGCCTGCTTCACCTCCTCATTTGTGTAGGGGGTGCAAAGTGAAGCATTCATGTCTGGTGTTACTTTCCGAGGCACATGCTGTAGCACGTCATCCATCCCCTGCACTCCCTCTGTGGTGTACAAAGCTCTATAGAAATCTGTCACAAGCTGTTTCATCTCGGCCTTGTCGTCTACACATATGCCCAGCGCATTATGTAGGGCGCAGATCATGTTCTTCTTCCTCCTCATGTTTGCCCTCATGTGAATTTTTTTGTATTTCTATCACCCGCTGCTAGCCACTGTATTCTAGATCTCTGTCTCCACATTATCTCCTCCCTATGATATAGTTCAACCAGTCGCTCATTCAGCTTCAACTCAAGATGACTTGGTGACGTCCTTGATGGAACGCTTCGGAGCCTTTCTAGTTCAGCTTTAGCCTTCTTGATTTCCTTTCTAACACTCCCAAAGGTGTCATCATTCCATGTTGTGAGATTCTTTGACAGTAGCTCGAGCTTTCTGTGAAGTGCTTCCACTCCTTCATCGCCTTGGTGCTCATTCCATCCTGAGCTAATGGTGTCACACCAGGATTCATGTGACTCCCACATCACCTTGTAGCGAAAACTCGGTTTTGGCCGTGGCAAGGATTCCTCGAACTGCACCAGTATAGGCCCATGATCCGAAGAGGCCGATGTCAAGTGTGTTACATTAGCCATAGGGTATCGCGCCGCCCAGTCCGTCATAGCCAGCGCCCTGTCTAGCCCCACGCGGGTGTAAGAGCCCCCCGCCACTTTCTTCTCGAACGTCCAGAATCTGCCCTGATAGCCCAAATCCAACAACATGCAAACATCAACCGCATCACGAAAGCCTTGAATTTGTGCATTACTCCGGTTAGCAACTCCATCATGTTCACCTGGACGTAACACTTCGTTGAAATCCCCCATGCAAAGCCAAGGGAGGTTATTCAAAGTTGCTAATCCCTTTAAAAGATCCCATGTGTGATGTCTTAGGTGTGTCTGAGCCTCGCCATACACGCATGTCAACCTCCATGGTTCTCGCCCTTCCTCTACAACCTCTGCATCAATATGATAAACAGAATCACCCAAAATCTCAAGACTTATTGTATTATTCCAAAAAATTCCAATTCCTCCACTTCTACCTTGGCTATCTATCGCATAGGCATTATCATAGCCCAAAGTATTAGCTAAAGCTTATACACGCGCACCCTTTATTTGTGTTTCGACGATACATAGCACGGTAGGGGTAAATTTCTTTGCCAGGTCGCGAAGTTCACGGACTGTCGCGGCTTTACCCGCACCGCGACAGTTCCAACAGAGGGAACTCATTGTGCCCGGCGGCACTCCTCGAAGGAGCCCGCCGATCTTGCAATTGTGTCGTTGCTGTTGTCCACACCTTCTGCCTCCTTACTCGTCGTACCATCTGTAGCAGCCGGTTCCTCGAACAAAGCCCCTTTATTACCAACATCCTTCTTAGGCCGCTTCACCTCTTTCCTCGGGGAGACACAGACAGGCGGCAAAGGGGGCACCCCAATGGGTTTGTTTGTTACTATAAGCGCCGTAGAACTCACGGGTACCACAACATCATCTCTCCCCTTGGCGGACTGAACTGTCCCCGTGGGTAGATTGTTTTCAAATGACTGCCTTTTGTTACTTCCTACCGGTGCCCTTAGGCCCAAATATGGTGAAGTGTCATGTAGTCGACATTCACATGACACCACTAAGGGAATCACAACATACATACTATCAAAATATCGAACACATGTCAAGTTCACATGATTACTTGCAACATGATTTCTCCCGTGACCTCAAGAACAAAAATTACTACTCGTGAACAATAAACATGCTCATGATCATAGGGGTATTAATATGCATAATGGATCTGAACATATAATCTTCCACCAAATAAAACATATAGTAATCAACTACAAGATGTAATCAACACTACTAGTCACCCCCTAGCAACAATCTACAGTTCCGGTAACAAGATTGAATACAAGAGATGAACTAGGGTTTGAGATGAGATGGTGCTGGTGAAGATGTTGATGGAGATTGCCCTCCCCAAGATGGGAGAGTTGTTGGTGATGATGATGACGATGATTTCCCCCTCCGGGAGGGAAGTTCCCCCGGCAGAATCGCTCCACCGGAGGGCAAAAGTGCTCCTGCCCAAGTTCCACCTCGAGACGGCGACACTCCGTCCCGAAAGTCTTCTTCTTATTTTTTTCTAGGTCAAAATGACTTATATACCAAAAGATGGGCACCGAAGGTGGGCCGAGGAGGCCACAACCCACCAGGGCGCGCCAGGCCCCCCTGGCGCGCCCTGGTGGGTTGTGCCCACCTGGTGGCCCCCTCTGGTAGTTATTGGCTCTAATATTTCTTAAATAGTCCATAAAAATCCTCGTGGAGTTTCAGCTCATTTGGAGTTGTGCAGAATAGGTGGTCTGACGTAGCTTTTTCAGGTCCAGATTTCCAACTGCCAGAATTCTCCCTCTTGGTATGTACCTTGCAAATTATGAGAGAAAAGGCATTAGAATTACTCCAAAAAGCATTATTATGAATAAAAACATTGTAAACAACAATAAGAAAACATGATGCAAAATGGACGTATCAGTACCCAATTCATATCTCTTCTCATTAAATCATTGCCACATAAGCAAATTTAGTGAGTTGGACTCTATGTTACTGATGAAGTTACTCCCACTATGGCTAATCTAGGGATGTTGTGCATACCATGTCAGTCGAACTCGACGTCTCAATGCCGTTGGGAACATAGGGGGTAGGGCCATACCAAATGGTGTCGAGGATGATGTTCGAGACCGAATCCATAGGGTCATAGGAGTAGCCGCCCTTATGAGGCTGCAGTGGAGAAGCTTGCGCAAGCCATCCCGAGGCAGCCGGGCCAGTGCCTCTAGGTACAGACCATGGATCTTGCCGAGGAGCAGGAGCTTCAAAGTCTGCATGTGCCCGAATGCTCCATGCGAACCCGGCTTCCAGTCCGCGGATTATGTGTTCACGGTCACAGGTGCCAGATCGTCCCTCTTTCTCTTCCTCTTCCTCCTCCTATCGTCGACAAGCGGGGTAGCAAGATCGATGGAGGCCCTGAGCAGCTTGGCAAGGCGCTTGGCGGCTTCAGGGCATAGGCTGCAGTGCGCCCGAAGGATCTTGGACACCTTTACCGGCGGAGACACTAGCTCCAGCGACACACGCACCAGACTGGTTGGTTCAAGGTGCCTCGTAGACACGACAACACACTCCAGGGCTACTTGCGTGGCAGGGGAGATGATACTGAACGCGGTCTCGTCGGGGCTCCTATTACGGTCTTGCTCGAGGAGCCGCGCGGCGGTGAGGAGGTCGCCTCCGGCCAGGCGCAGGTAGTGCTTCTGTTTCTGCAAGTAGCGGTACTGAAAGCAAAGGAAGTTGACAAGACCCTCCAGCAACCGTCGTGCCACGGTCATGGGAGTTGACCGGTACTGCGGTATATCAAAGATGCGTCTATCTTACGTGTTGGTCCTCACCTTAGAGCATCTCCAACAGCTGCGCTATATAAGCGTCGCGCTGAAAAATTAGTGTTTTTTGTGCGCGCTACCGCTCCGGGCGCTCCAGCGGAGACGCAAAAACTGCACGCGCGGCATATCCGGTTCAGCGCGCCGGCCGAAACGTCATCGCGCGCCGCTTATTTGCTGCGCTCGGTCCCGCGCGGTGGACTCTTGAGCGCTCGCTCGTAACTCCACCTACACCATCCAGCCACTGGCGCCGCCGCCGCCCGCGCCATCCCATTTCTTCTGGCAACCCTTTCGGCGCTTCCCCCGTTTCCCTCTAGTCACCGCCGCCCATCGCGCGCGGCAGTCCTCCGACGAATAGCGCACGGCCGCCCACTGCCGCTCGGCGCCCGCAAGGTGTTCGACAAAACGCCCGCAAGGTATGTATTGCTTCAACTTCACATTTTTACATGAATTTGGTGAATGTTGTTTGTAGTTTTTATAGCCTAGATTAAATTAAAAATTGTAGATGAGTTCATCGTATGATTCTTCCGAAGAAGAATTTGATACGGAAGAGAAGGAGGATCTTGCAATGATCCTAGCTATGCACATCAATAAAAAACCGAAGCACGGTGATTCGGTTATGGGTCAGCAAAAAATTTGGAGGGATAGGATCGATGCCCACAACAGATTGATCAGGCATTATTTTGCGGAGAATCCCACATACCCCAAGTCGTACTTTCGTCGCCGGTTTAGGACGAGCACCGAGTTGTTCAGACGCATTGCAGAGAAACTAGCGAGCCATGACCGGTTTTTCAGCAAAGGAGGAATGCCGCTAGAGAGCTCGGGCATAGCACCTTTCAAAAGGTGACAGACGCTGTGCGTATGTTAGCATACGGTATCCCTGCTGATCTAGTTGATGATCACTTGGTCATGGGTGAGAGCCAAGCCATCATGTGTGTCAAGCTCTTCACAGTCGAAATTGTGCAAGTGTTTGGCCAGGAGTATTTGAGATCTCCCAATGCTGAAGACGCTGCAAGGCTATTCGAGATGAACAAAGCTCGCGGTTTCCCAGGTATGCTTGGCTCAAATGATTGCAATCATTGGAGTTGGAAGAATTATCCTACCACGGCCAAAAAAAGGGTTCCACTATAATCCTTGAAGCGGTGGCCGATCAAGGGACTTGGATTTGGCATGCTTTTTTTTGAATGCCTGGATCTTTGAATGCCATCAACGTTGTCAACTGGTCATCACTGATGAATAAGATTGCAAATGGTGAACTGCCACCGGTGCAATTTGTAGCAAATGGTCGTACATACAACTATGGCTACTATCTTGTGGATGGCATCTATCCAAAGTGGCAAACATTTGTGAAGCCGTTGAAAAATTGGAAGGTAAGAAATTTTTTGATTTTCACAATGCTCAGGCGGCGGCTAGAAAATATGTGGAGAGAGCTTTTGAGATTTTGCAAGCCCAATTTGCTATTGTGAGAGGACCGGCTAGATTTTGGGATCAAAAGATGCTTTGGTACATCATGCACGCTTGTGTGATCATGCGCAACATGATCATCGAGAATGAGCGTGCCAAGATGTAGACTACTCTCACTATGAGCTCTTGGGACATTCTATGCGAGTGTGGCGGAGGGCTGAAAGGGTGGCCCGTTTTGTTGCCTCCTATCATGCCATTCAACGTCCCGAAGCGTATGATGATCTTCAGAAGGATCTCATTGAGGAGTGGTGGGCTTGGAATGGCCGACGAAGAGCATCATGATTTGTGCATTTGATGTTATATTGTTGAACTATTTGTTGTATTGAAAAATAAACTATTTGTTTGAGTTATAATAACGAAATTGAACTATTTATTGTTGATTTATTTTGTTTGTGTTTGATTTTCTTGCTTGTGTTTGAAACGCATATGTTGTTTGTGCGAGAGCGCGCGTTGCATTTTTGCGCGCTGCTGGAGCTATGCGCGCTACATTTTACCGCGACTGTTGAAGCCAGTGCTCCTTGCCGCGTCAAACCAGGCGATCGGCGCGCTGCAAACTGATTTTTAGCGCGCCACGCGTTGGGCAGCTGGTGAAGATGCTCTTAGAGATGATCCAGCCATTCGCATCATCCTCTTCCTCCTCGGGGCTGATCCTCTTCCTCCTCGGGGCTGGGCGTGTAGGAGATTGTGTTGGCGATGATGTTGGACACCGGGTCGAGGAAGCCGAAGCACACGCCGGCCTTGAGAAGGCGCGTGGCCAGCGAGGGTATCCTCTCCGCTGGCAGCCGGTCGAGCGCCTAGAAACCGTGGATGCGATAGAGCAGGATGCATATGTCCTGCCGAACGCTCTCAGGCATGACGCCGTAAGGACAGCCTTCGCCGCAGAGGCTTGCACTGCATGTCGATGGACGCACCTGCTCTTCCTCTCCAACCTACGCCCTCCGACGATGGGGGCGAGGGAAGGAGCGGCGGCAGCGGCGACCGCGATTGGTATTTTTTCTCGTTAACCCTTTTTTGGTAATTGTTCAGTTAACTGGGCTGGAAGGAAATAGCTGACGCCCGGAATCGTCCGTGGCTGTCACCTGGCCCACTAGTGAACTAGTACTACGTGGATTGGGCTGTGGGGATGCCATCACTGGCCTAAAGCCCATCTAAATGGGCCTGGTATAGAACAAATCGCCCTCATGGCAGCGCTTTCTCGATGGGGTGGGCCATTCTTGGGCTTTGGTAACGCTTTCAAGGTGTTGTAGTGGACGTGTTGTAGTGTGTTAAAATTCTTTGTGTTCATCTTTAGACTGACCATAAATTCTTTGTACTTGGAACAATAGTACAAGTAATTTCATGGACAATAGTAAGTAATTGGTACTCTCTCGACTACATAAGGCCTACATAGGAATGAGCGTGTGTATTTAGTGTCTGTGATAAAAAATACTAATGTGGAAGGGAGTAACAAATTTTGCTTTATATTGTTTCTTGAATCAACTCGACATAGGAAAGAACTCAATAATATGTGTGTCGATCTAGCACCACCCAATCATGAGTCTGAGGACGACGATATGCCCATAGAGAATGCAATTGTTTGTTCCGCTGACTCCGGTTATGAGGACCCAGAGCTTAGACCTAGTAAACCCAAGCGTAAGTGGAAACGGAAAATTTACCCCGATTCTGCAGTTCGTCGGAGTGCTAGGATTCGGACTACTAAAAAATTTCATGATGAGTGATGAAAGGAATCTTTTGGAATAGCAGAGGTCTGAAAGACTTGGCTAAAAGAAGGTTTCTTGCTGAGGCATCTCTAGAGCATCGTTTAGATTTTATTGCTCTATCGGAAACTGGTAGAGACAATTTTGCGCCACAGTTTCTTTCCTCTCTCGTGGGTGGTGTTGATTTTGATTGGCATTGCCTCCCTCCGCGTGGAAGATCGGGTGGTATCTTGCTGGGTGTGAGATGCGATTCGCTTGAAGTCCGGAGTGTAGTCATGGGCGACTTTGCGGTTAAGTTTCGAGTCAGGTCTAAGGTTGATGCTTTCAACTGGGCGTTGGTGGCGGTTTATGGTGCCGCACAGCCCGAGCTTAAACCGGAATTTTTGGCGGATCTTGTTCGGATTTGTGGGTCCGAGCAGCTTCCAATCTTAGTTGGGGGTGATTTCAACATCATTAGGAGGAGAGAGGAGAAGAATAATGATAACTTTGACGGCAGGTGGTCGTTCATGTTCAATACTATTATTGAAAGCTTGGATCTGAGGGAGATAGAGCTTTCTAGTAGAAAGTTTACCTGGGCTAACTCATTGCCCAACCCGACTTACGAAAAGCTTGATCGCGTTCTTGCGAGTGTTGAGTGGGAACAGAAGTTCCCGCTTGTGACGGTTCAAGCTCTCTCCCGGGGTTTCTCCGATCACACACCACTGTTCGTTGACTCAGGGGAGCCGAACCATGTGGGAAACAAAAACACCTTTTCTTTTGAGATGGCCTGGTTCGAACGCGAAGGGTTCCTAGACCTGATCGCTAGGGAATGGGCGAAAGGTGTAGGCGGTAGGACCGCGGTCGAGCGTTGGCAAAAGAAGATTAGGAGTTTGAGAAGCTTCTTACGGGGGTGGGCTAAGCATCTTAGTGGGGTTTATAAGATTGAGAAGGAAAGGCTCCTCTCTCTTATTCAAAATTTGGACGTTAAGGCTGAATCAACGATTTTGATGCCTGCTGAGCTACAGACGAAATGTGAAGCAGAGAAGAGATTGAAAGAACTTCTCCGCGAGGAAGAATTGAAGTGGGCTTTGCGGGCTAAGGTTCGCAAAGTGGTCCAAGGGGACGCGAATACTCAATTCTTTCATCAGATTGCTAATGGTAAGCATAGAAAGAAGAGAATATTCCAACTTGAACAAGATGAGGGCACTATTTTAGGACAGGATAACCTAAAAACATATATAACCGAGTATTATAGGCAGTTATTTGGACCTCCGGAGGATAATTGTGTATCCCTCGATGAGTCCAGAAATGAGGACGTGCCTCAACTTTCGGCTGCTGAAAATGATATTCTGGTTGCCCCGTTTTCGGAGAAGGAGGTGTTTGATGCTATAGCACAGTTGAAAAATAATAAGGCTCCCGGACCAGATGGATTTCCGGTGGAGTTCTACAAGAAGTGCTGGCATATTATTAAGGGGGATTTGCTACCTATGTTTCATGAGTTGTTCTCTGGACAGCTTCAATTATTTCACTTGAATTTTGGAACTATCACACTGCTTCCGAAGAAGACGGATGCTGTGAGAATTGAGCAGTTCAGGCCGATCTGCCTTCTCAATGTTAGTTTTAAAATTTTCACCAAGGTCGGGACTAATAGGCTCACACAGATTGCGCACTGTGGTGCAGCATTCCCAAACTGCTTTCATGCCGGATAGAAACATCCTTGAAGGGGTGGTTGTCCTTCATGAAAGGCTCCATGAAATCCATTCCAAGAAGTTAGATGGTGTCATTTTTAAGGTGGATTTCGAGAAAGCGTACGATAAGGTTAAATGGCCATTTCTCCATCAGGCATTGCGTATGAAAGGCTTTGATGAAGCCTGGCGACGCCAGGTTGAATCATTTACGCAAAAAGGGAGTGTGGGAATTAAAGTGAATGACGATATTGGTCATTACTTTCAGACACATAAAGGCCTACGACAAGGAGATCCGATGTCCCCTATCTTGTTTAACATTGTGGTTGACATGTTAGCCATCCTGATAGGGAGGGCTAAGGAGAATGGTCAAGTGGGTGGATTGGTCCCTCATCTGATTGATGGAGGTGTATCCATCCTTCAGTACGCTGATGATACAATCATCTTTATGGAGCATGACCTGGCCAAGGTGAGAAATATGAAGCTGGTGTTATGCCTTTTCGAACAATTGACCGGGTTAAAGATTAACTTTCATAAGAGTGAGCTGTTCTGCTTTGGTAGAGCCAAAGACGAACAGGAGGCTTATCGGCAATTGTTTGGGTGTGACTTGGGGGATTTACCTTTCTCTTACCTACGTATTCCAATCCACCATAGAAAGCTAACCAATAGAGAATGGAAGTGCATCGAAGACCGGTTTGAGAAGAAACTGAGTTGCTGGAAGGGCAAGCTCATGTCATATGGAGGCCGATTAATTCTGATTAATTCGGTGCTTACGAGTATGCCAATGTTTCTCTTATCGTTCTTTCAAGTCCCAGCTGGTGTTAGGATAAGACTGGACTTTTATAGATCGCGTTTCTTTTGGCAGGGTGATGATCTAAAAAGAAAATACAGACTTGCAAAGTGGGATATCATCTGTAGACCGAAAGACCAAGGGGGTCTTGGTATTGAGAATCTTGAAGTTAAGAATAGATGCCTTCTTAGCAAGTGGCTGTGGAAGCTTTTTTTTGAGACTGATGCCATGTGGGCCCAAATCCTTCGCAGCAAGTACCTACAGACAAAGTCCTTGTCCCAGGTCACAGTCAGGCCAACTGACTCGCCTTTCTGGAAAGGCTTGATGAAAGTCAAACAATCTCTGTTTCTTAGGACAAACGTTGTTATTGGCAACGGCGCTAGTACACGCTTCTGGGAGGATATTTGGCTCGGCGAGACACCCTTGGCCATTCAATATCCGTCTTTATATCGCATTGTTCAACGACGTGAGGTGTTCGTTGCTACGGTGTTTCAATCCATCCCCCTTGATATTCAGTTCAGACGATCGTTAGTGGGCAATCATTGGGAAGATTGGCTCCGTCTAGTTCGGAGACTAATGGATGTCCATCTTTCTCAACAACCCGATGTATTACGCTGGAAACTGACTAGGTCTGGAGTATTCACGGTTAAATCAATGTATATTGATGTAATTAATTCGAGCTCCATTCCTACCTCCAAGCATGTTTGGGCTGTCAAAGTTTCTTTGAAAATAAAGGTGTTTATGTGGTTTGTTTATAAACAGGTTATTTTAACCAAGGATAACTTGATTAAGCGTAATTGGACAGGACCTACGAGGTGTAGCTTCTGTGATCGGGAAGAGACGATCAAACATCTCTTTTTTGATTGCCCGTTTGCTAGAGTACTTTGAAGGGCGGTTCACATTGCTTTTAATATTACTCCACCGAATTCTGTCACTATGTTATTTGGGATATGGCTCACTGGGATTGAGCCTGAATTAGCGAGACATATTCGTGTTGAAGTTTGCGCTTTGTTGTGGACTATCTGAACTTGCAGAAATGAATGATAAACAGAACATCACGTATTCACTTTTTGCAGGTTATTTTTATTTTTCGAGCCACGGCTGTGATCCGTACATGGTCGCTACTCCGATGGAGGTCAGGGAGCATTTGGTTACTGAATCTATCCGCTGGGAGATGGTAGCTCGGAATATCTTCAACCGGTTTGGATGGCGGTCATGTAATAGGATAGGCAATTAGTTTACCTATCTATCTTTAGCCAGCCGGCCGGTTGTGGCGTCTTATCTTGGCTAGTCTGTGTGTCCAGACTCTTTAGCTCTGTGTGAGCTGTCGTTTTATTAGTTTTTCAGTAGGAGACTTTGAAACCTTGTTGGAACCTTTTTTTCATTAATAAGAGGGCCGTATGCATCACTCTGATGCAGAGGCCGGGGAGAACCCCTTTCAAAAAAAAAAGGAAAGAAGTTAGTGCGTAGTTTTCGCAGACACGACCACTATTTATCAACTTAAGTATATCCGGGGATCATTGGCTACAGAACGTACATCCATGCCAAAATTTTGCAGCCAGGGTACATCGATTACGATCGAGCTACACATATAGAGGGGCTACGGCGGCTACAATCCGGGGACCAAAATTTTGTAGCCAGACGTACGTACCGCGCGCATGTCCGTGCGAACACGAGGACATGCATCAACGCTACTACGTACTCTACATCCTTCAACCTAGCCTACTACCGCGTACATCCATAGCACTACGTACTAACTACAGTGCAGTACATACACACGTACGATATATAGGAGGACCGGCCTGTGAGGCCTTACATCGTCTACCACGCTCGATCATTCGCGCCCGAGATCCTTCTTGACCTCCTCGAGCTTCTTCTCGTCCGGCTCGATCACCACCCCGCCCTCACCCTCGGCGCGCTCGTTGCCGGAGCCGGTCGCACGGCTCAGCCCGCCCTTCTTACGCCCTGCAGCACGCATGCACAGCAGCACAAGCAGATCAACACAAAGTTAGAGCAACACCAGATACGCCAACGCATGAACGCACGCACGTACCTTCTGCGAGGCGCTCCTGCGCCTCGAGGGTCTTGCCGCCGGCGCCGCTCTTGATGACGGTCTCGCCCTCCTCGCGGGCGCGGCGGTCCAGCTCTGCCCGGATCTCCGGGTCCTGCAGCTCCGGCGCCTTCTTCACCTGCTGTGTCTGGATCTCCGAGTCCTGCACCTCCGGCTCCGGCGCCTTCTTCACCTGCTGTGCCATTGCTCGCGGTCTGCTCGTAACAAGTCTTCGAAGTCTGCCTCCGCTAGCCTGCTGCTATGCTCTGCTTCACCGGAGAGCGGAGTTCCGGCCACTTATATAGGTCGTGAACGGCGGTGCGGTCCGTATACGTGGACGGTGCATGCTGCCGGCCGTGGTGCGCTGTTACCGCTGCCTTTCACCCCGGGCCGGCGTGGCAAACATGCATGGGGCGCGCGCCACGTTTGATGGGAAGTGATTTCTCGGCGAGCACGTAGCGGTGACCGTGGTCAAACGTCGCCGTAAGTTCATGCGCCGGGGACTCACGTGGAGGCCCTTCTGGTAGCCAGCACATTGCACGCTACTGTTTCGTGTGCTGAGGCAGTCGGTAGATCATTTGGTTTTGCATCATCGGCTTCAGCACGTTGGGTACTTTCGTTGGTCGTGAAGCATGACGGGCGCAAGGATGACAGTTTGTTTTTTGCTGGAGCTACTCCATAAACAAACTGTTCACAACTGCATAGAGGTGACGCAGGGAAAAAAACTACTTACCCCTTCGTCTCTCCTCTCAAGTGAACACACGATTAGGGTTCCTGCCTCCTACCACCGGTGGTGCCATCGATTTGCCTCGTCTGGCCTTAGAGCCATGAGGCGTGATGAATTTTGGCCCTTGCCGATGGGAGGACTTCGTTTTCAAATGTTTCTTTAAGATTTGCTAGGGTTTGTGTCATGCTTATGATGACGAGACGGCGACGGCTTCCTAAAGATGGAATAAGGTTCTCCCGTCTAGCCCTTGTCCCGGTGGAGTGTCTACCGTCGTCGGAGGACGTGTGGAGGTGTGCCTCCGAAGGATCTCACAGGATTCGGTCGGTGGTTGCCTTTAGTGAATCTGCTTGGATTCGGTCTTTGTTTGTCTATGTTCGCATGTCTTCATTTGAATTCTTTTGAACTACGCTTCTCTTTGTTAGAGGCATGTTTTAAGAAACTCTTTTGCAAAGTATGGTCTACGTGTTAGTAGCCAACTCACTACACGTGCAAGTCAAAATTGATGTATCATGTATGAGACTTATGGTGCCTATGGTGTGCAAGTCGAAAAACCTCGGTGGCTTGGGCAACAAGAACGTTGCACTCTTCAGCGAGGCACTAAGGCCTATGTGGTTATGGTTTGAATGGACGGCTCAGTCTAAACCTTGCGCTGGAACGAAACATCTGACGACGAGGAATTCTTTCCTGCTTCAACTATGTTCACCGTCGGTGACGGGGACACGACACTCGTGGGCTACGCTCTGGAGTCTGGAGTGCATTGCGCTAACCATCTTCTACCAAACGAAAAAACATCACTGTAAAAGCTATGCTATAGAACCATAAAATGAATAAATAGATATCTCACGTTAGGACCATCGATTCGGCTGCCCAAGTAGAGGAGTTCATCAAGCTTTGGTTGATGATCAGAGAGGAAAGCTCAATCCTATGATAAGGAGCAAGTTTAATGGCGTTGGACAGGAAGCGAAATCTACACGACAAGGTCGGCATAAAAGGCGATATGTTCTGGTTTGTATAAAAAAACTATTTCCAGTTCATTTGGAAGGCTCGATCAAAGAACGAGGTCAGATTAGACAGCTAGTTAGTGATGCATGATCGACTGCTCACTTCGGACAGGCTCCTTCGTCGGGTTGGGACGGGAGTGGAATTGGCTCCATGTGTTGTGTTTTACGCTGAAACGGAGGTCCACCTTCTCCTTTCTTGCAGCTTTGCTCGTCAGGTATGGCACGACCTGGCATCATGGTTGGGTGCCATGGTTTGGTTCCAACAATAGAGATTCAAATAACCAAGGTGACTGGCTGGTGAAGGCATACTAGATCATAAATTTCAAAACTTTGAAGACCGAAATTTGACGTGATTATTTTTTTAGAGTGAATTCCGGTTTTTACCCCCTATGTTGTCATTTTTTACACTAATTACCCTATTTAGTGGGATTTCATCCAGTTTACCCCATTTAGCAAAAGTGTTGCCACAATTTATCATGTTTTAATTTTTGTGTGCGTTCTGACCGGTTGGCATGCCACGTCGATAGTTTTTTCCTGCCTATTGTTCTCTCTACGAAGTATTCTGATGGGATGACTATACTTGATCAGCATGGCATATTACCATTGAATAAATTATTGGAGAAATTGTTACTGATATAATTTAAAATCATGTATGTTTTTCTTCAGTTATCATATAGGGCCTTAAGTATGTAGGGTTCTATGGATTAAGATAAAAGTGGTGTCTATACTACTTTACTAACTCCGATACACCTACATATCTGAATATCTAGGTAGCAAATATGTTGACCAAAAGTCCGGAAGAGTGTTAATACATGTAGAAGTGATAGCATTTGTTGAGACTGAGATCTAGTGACTTGCCTCTAGCAAGTCACGTTGTAACTGGCTCCCTCTCATCAGCCCTCCAAACAACATCTAACAGACAGCAGTGACCTGAAGCAAAAGAGGCCTGGGCATCCATCCACCACAACTAAACAAAGAAAATGCTTCAGCCTTGGCCGTTCAGTCACTAGATAGTACAATCAACAGTTTTCATTCAGCTAATAATACGAATGTAACAGTACTAACAGCTTATATATGTAATGAATAAAAGAATATGGCAGAGACAAGATAACAGTTTTTTGCAGAGATAAGCTACAGTTCCTTTTTTGCAGAGAATGAATCAAAAAATTATTTGCAGAGATAAGCTACAGTTCCTTTTTTGCAGAGAATGAATCAAAAAGTTAGTAGAGATTAGCTACAGTTTTTGTAGAAATAAACTACAGTTTTTTTGCAGAGAATGAATCTACTTAGAAGAGAGAATATGTTAGTACAGAAATAAGCAGAGATAAGCTACAGTTTTTCTTTCACCTAGTGTACTTCTCACTCCCACACAGTACAGAAATTAGCAAAGATAACCTACAGTTTTTCTTTCACCTAGTGTACTTCTCACTCCCACATAGTACAGAAATTAACGAAGCTTAGCAGAGATAAACAATATGTGACTACTGTTCAGAAATTAGCATAGATAAGCTACATTTTTTGCAGAAAATTGAAGAGCAATAGTAAGCAATATTGCCATCCTTCCATACAACACACCTTTCTTCAGATGTCTTAACAGACAACAAGCCACTTGTCATTGAAATTCATAAGGTCTTGTACAATTTCGGAACCAAGTGGTACCACTGAAACAATGATCCAAGGGTAGAAATTGGCCATTTCACTTGTACAATTAGGCCACAAAATACTATGGTTAGCCCCAAAATACTATAGTTAACCATGTCCAAAATACGATCTAACGAACTTGCATGCTAGAACATATCAGCATCACCACAAGGTGTAGCCGACAAGACCTGCTGGGTGAAACTAATGATGCCATTCCATTCTTGAAGCTCCAAATCTGTTCCTTTGTTGTTTTCATACCTCTTCACTTGTACTGGAGGCTGCACACCATCCTTTTTATTTGGAGCTTCCCCTTCCTTTTTCTTTTGTTGGACACCATCCTTTTTCTTTTGTTGCACACCATCCTTTTTCTTTTGTTGCTGCCAATGAAAAGTATAGTAATTAGTTTACAAATGAACAACACAACATAGCATGTACCGTTTGCAACATACCTTTGCTCCTTTTGTTGTTGGTGCGGTAGCTTTACTTGATTTGCGCTTCCTCTTGAGTAACTTATCAAGCCAAGTTTGTTTCTCCTTAAGTTTGATGATTGAACCTCTTTTTTCTTCAGCCGTGCAGAACTAAGTATTTCCTGCACTTTTGGGTCAACATTTTCTTTGTCTTTATATGGTTCACTCATAGCACTAGTGGCTGCATTGAGTAAATCCTCTATGTGTGGAGCAATGCCATCAAGTGTACTTTTCAGTAGCACACAACATTCCGGAGAGTTGGCTGATTTATGTGCCATATTGTGAAACTTATAAGACCTGTCCTTGTATCGAAGTTGAGCTTCCAATTTTGGATTTTCTATCACGTTCCTTCCTTGCCTATCTTGTATACTTCCATTGCGCGCTTCTCTAGTCCATCTCTTTAGAATATAATGCTTTGGCAACGTCTTTATATTCATCAAGTCAAGAATTTTTAGACCATGTCCACACAATATCCCTGTCCTATTGAACATTGCACAATTACAAGAAACCGTTTGAGTCAAAGGATCACCTAGAACTATGCGCTCCTCCTCAAACTCTAAATCACCGTGCAAACTCCCAATGGCAACAACAAATTTGTTATTTCCATCCAATACCCTACAACATGCAGCCATGGATCTTTCATACTCACCTTGGAAAGCTTAAGAATAATTGGGGTGTACACTTTGCTTGCTTGCACTAACATAGGGGTGCACATCTTAATTCTTGGGCAACTTCTTCCTCGCCTCAAATTCCGAATCCAATTCCTTTGTTCTTTTTACTTCCACCGTGCTCTCAAAATGCATCAAGAATCGAACAATATGAAAATATGATTTCAAATGATTCTTGAACGCATTGTTGAAGCTCTCACTTAATTGTGTACTTCTCACTCCCAAACTAAATACATCTCTCATATAACATTCAACCCATTTTTCTTTAACCTTGTAGATACTATCCAACCAAGTTTGCTTATGCACTTTTAGCCTCATATTGTCAAACGCTTCTTGAAACGCTGCCTTGTCCTCATAGCCATACATACAAGCACTAAAATCAGTGAGAATATGAGACTCTTCTTCTTCTTCCACTTCATCTCTCTCTTCAACTTCATCTTCCTCTTCGCCCTTCATTGGAGATAAATGTTTGCAAGCATTTTGCATTATGTGGAAGGTGCACAATCCATGATATGATTCCGTGAAGACTCTCTCTATGGCTTTCCCCATTGCTATATCTTGATCTATATAAATAGTCTTAGGTTGCCTTCCATTGTGCGCGGCTAGAAATGTCTCGAAGAGCCATATAAATGAGTCACGTGTTTCATCAAACATCAATGCAGCACCAAAAATGGTTGTTTCTCTAAACTGGTTGAGCCCAAGAAAAATACCAAATGGCCTATACTCTTTGTTTGTGCCAAATGTGGTGTCAAATGTGAGAACATCACCAAGCTGTGCATAGTCAAGTAGCATTTTAGCATCAACCCAGAATATGTTGGCTATATTCTCCTCACAATCCAACTGCAAAGCATATTGGAATGATGGATTCTCGGCTATTTTGTCATGGAAAAACTTCAACATACTACCGGCTTGCCCATAAGCCAACTCTCTCTGCCGCTTGCTTCGCAAATGATTCTTTTGGTCACGGCAAGTGTAACCAAGGTTCAACGGCCCACCAACTTTACGACAAGCAAACTCATGTGAAGCTTTTGGCATAATTCCAGAATCATCAGATGTTTCTATCTCGAAGGCTTGTTGTTCTGAAATCTTCCTTTGTGATGCCAACAAGTGGCGGGTTTGTGGCAATTGAAGGTAGTGGTTGTGCTCCAGTGCTACGTCGGTAACTTCATAATTTTCTGCAGCTCGATCCAATCTAATAACCATCTGAACTCTACAGTCAGTTCTTGTTTCAGCTCTGAAACATTTTGGCTCACGATTAGTTTGCCCTTTCCGTCTAAAGCCCTCATTGGAACAAACAAATCTGCATGAAGTCGCCTTTCCATCAAATTTGCTTTTGTCGGTGCATCTTTTTCCTCACATCAAAACCTATGTGACCCCCATATTCTAGCCAAAACACCCAAGCCTCATGTGAATCTCTAAATCTCATACCAACTTGAGGTGTCCTTTTGCTAATTTCTGTCATTGCACAACCCAAATTCTGCCAAAATTCAAGCATACATGTACAATTAGTGGCAGACCAATATGGTTACTAAACAATGCAGAAGACAAGCACACATGCAAAAAGGGAAGCATTGAAACCCCTCTAATTTAAATGCATGCTTCCATCTGTACATATACAGAATTTGGTTGTTATGCACAGTACTTGTCAATTTCCATCAATACATACTTCAGATTTGCTACTTGTCAATGTACAGAAGCATCAAACAATATTTCCATGCTTTCACAGTACAATTTTCTTCAGATTTCTTATTAAGAGACAACAAGATACTTGTCACTAAAATTTTCTTCATATTTCACAGTACTAAATTTCAATGGGAAAAATTCTTAGTACTGTTCAATCTCAGGGAATCAAATATGAGAATCAAATATGGGTCATGCAATTCCACTATCTGTATAAAGAACCACCGGTGGCGCTCCACTAAGAACCATGCCGCTGGCTGGTGCCGAGGATATGGGGGATTGCTGGTGGGAGGAGATGGGATTGGGGTAGGGTCGCCTCACTCACCTACTGGTTAGCGTGCCGGCGTCGGGGAGAGGCAAGCGGGTTCGAGCGGCGTGAGCAAGGAGGTTGGTCGGTGCGGCGGTCCTCGATCTACGGCGGCGGTCCTCCTCGATATGCGGCGGCGGTCCTCCTGGCCCGCAAGTCACTTGGCAGCAGCAGCTTCCCGGCCCGTCGGGGCACTCCTCCCTGGTCCGGACTGGCCGTGCTGCGTTGCCTACCCTCCACGACGACAGCGCTCGGCTGCACTGAGCCACCGCTTCGCTGCAGCGCTCGGCTAAAGCACGCGAGAGCAGGGGAAGCTCGCGCCAAAGCTGTCCTTTTCCCCGCCTGAATTCTGTGCTGGATGAGTGGCTGGACATAAGCGTGAAGCCTTTTTTGCTTTGCTTCATGTAAGTGCATCTAGTGCCACCCCTAGTTGGTTTTGGAGTATTGACGACAAACTTGGTTGAGGGAGTAATGTGTTTGTGAGAATTGCAGGATAACACAGGTAGTAGTCCCATATTGATTCGGTTTACCTACCAGAGATGACCCCTAAAAATGTGTGAAGACATTGAACACAATGGTGGTCTGTGAAGATATTCACAACGAAGATTATGACTTGAGAAGACATTCACATGAAGACTATGGAGTGTGAAGACATAGTTGTTTCGTAGTTTCCTTTTCTTCTTTGTTGAGTCATAGGAACCACCGTACTATTAAGTGGGGTCCAAGTGAACAAAGTCAGAGTGACTGATGTGATGCTCAACCAAATCCTATGTCTTTGAGCGAAGACAATGAGAGCAAATCTTATCCAGAGCTGGATGAGTCAGCTTTGCTTGTAGCCCAAGTCAAGTTGCCGCGTGTGTTTGCAATCTGACTATTGCACACTTGTCAGTTCCTTAGTGACCCATGGTCATTTCGGACAAATTAGGTCGGGTTGCCTCCTGGCTATAAATAGCCCACCCCCTACACCATAAATTGGCGGTTGCTCAGAGTTAGTGCACGACTTTTGTCGTTTGAGAGCAACCCACCTCCTAAGCATTTGAGAGAGAGATCCTTGTGAGGACAAAGCCCAAAACACCCAGAGCCAAAGAGTGTTATGCATCACTGAAGTCTTTCTGTCCACGTGGTCTGAAGACTTGTTACACTTGAGGACTGTGAATCCTCCAGCCGGTTAGGCGTCACATTCTGAGCATCCAAGAGTCATTGTCTTCACTGTGTGAATACTGTTGTTGTCTGGCTTCATACTAGCTTCCATCCTGATCCATTCTACCTAGCTGCTGATAGTCTCGTGCTTTCACTTCATTGCTTACTTGACTATGGCATGTCTAGTGTAGTCTACCTTCTACTGCATATCAATAGGTTCATTTCTACTGTTTGTCTTCAAAGCCCCCGTGTTTTGAAGACTTTCATAAAAATCGCCTATTCATCCCCCCTCTAGTCGATAACTAGCACTTTCAATTGGTATCAGAGCAAGGTGCTCCCTTGTTCTGTGTGATTCGGTTTAACCACCTGGAGTTTTAGCTATGTCGACTGCAGCGATAATCAAGGTCTCCGCTGCGTGCCCTATCTTTGATGGCACTGATTACCCCTACTGGAAGAATAAGATGCGCATGCATCCTAAAGCCATTATTGTCGACCTCTGGTATGTCGTCAAGAACGGCGTTCCCAAGGTCGGTGAAGGTGTCACCGCTGCTGATGTCAAGAGGTTCATTCAACTGGACTCGACCGCCAAGAACATCATCTGTGGTCATCTGACCAAAGGACAGTATGGCCGCGTGAGTGCTCTGGAAACTGCGAAGCTAGTATGGGACTGGCTCTCCAAGGTCAACGAAGGCGTCTCAACTCAAAGAGACTCAAGGATTGATGTTCTTCACAACCTGTTCAACCGCTTCAAGAGAAACGACAATGAGAATGTCCAACTCACGTTTGATCGCCTCACTAATATCACAATTGAGCTTCGTGCACTTGGCGCCACTGACATCACCAAGCACGAAATCGTCAAGAAGCTCCTGATATCACTTGACAGCTCATTCGACACCCTGGCCCTGATGATTCAAGAACGTCCTAACTTCAAGACTCTCGATCCGTCTGACATACTTGAGAGGCTCAACACACATGAGTTCCAGTTATCTGAGAAGAGAGATATCTATGGTCCCAACTATGGCAGAACTCGCGCTTTGAAGGCAAAGGTTGTTTCCTCATCTGAAGAAGAATCTGGCTGCAGTTCTGGGGATCCTGAAGACATTGGAAAAGAGCTTGCTATGCTTGTGAAGAAGTTCCAGAAGTTCTCCAAGAAGAAAGGCTTCAGAAAGTCTTCAAGATCCAGCTCAAGAAATGATGAAGCTTCTACTCATGACCACAAGAAGAGGACATGTCACAAATGCAAGAAACCTGGTCACTACATCTCCGAGTTTCCACAGTGGTACAACGAGATCAAGAAGAAGAAGAGCAAGGAATATGATTTTGATGACAAGAAGAAGAAGAAGTCCTCAAAGTCTTCTTACAAGTCTTCTTCGAAATCTTCATCACACAAGAAGAGCTCATCAAGCAAGGCTCATGCGTTTGTTGGCAAGGAGATGGATTCAGAGGAGGAGTCTACTTCTGAGGAGGCAGAGGTGGAGTCTGAAGAGGAATCCGATTCAGGCGTGGCAAGCCTGGCTCTAGCTTCAGCCTATGTCACCAAGTCCATCTTCAACACTGAAGACAATGGCCCCGTCACCAACGCTGATGCTAATGATGAGGATGACTCTGCTCCCACCTACTGCTTCATGGCACGTGGTGCCAAGGTAAACTCACGCGATGCTTACTTTCAAACATCAAGTGAAGATGACTCTGAATGTGAATCTAAACCTAGCTACAAAACACTTGCTAAAATTGCAACTGAACAACAAACTGCTATGGAACATATTCAAAAGTTGCTAGACAAAAGCGATGACCTGTTGGACGCGGAAATGACCCGATCTCAGTCCTTAATTGAAGACATCAAAAATCTTCATGTTAAGTACGAGGAACTTGAAAGTCGTCATGAAACGCTCTCAACTACTCATGAAAAGCTTTCCTATGATTATCTTCAAAGGAAGCAAGAACTTGAGAACTTGAGAGCGACTCATGAAGATCTTCAAAAAGAGAACAAGTCACTTCGCGCTCAACAGATCAGTTCCACTCAGGAAGGATTTGAACCAACATGTCTAAAATGTCTTGAGCGTGATAATGTTGTGTATGTTGCTGAATGTTCTATTGCTGCTACTGTTGCAATATCTTCACCTGCTGATGTGGTAACTAACCCCTCCACTGAGGATACCACTTCTATTGTTGATGAGAATGCCAGGTTGAAGACATTGCTTGAGACAGGAATGTACAAAAGTCTCAAAGGGCATCAGACACTATGTGATGTCCTCAAAAAGCAGATTCTGAACCGAAACCCTAGGAAAGAGGGTGTTGGGTTCGAGAAGAAAATGAATGTTGATGGTTCTTACTGGAAGCCTGAGCAGTACCCCAAAACCACATGGGTTGCTGCAAAAGGACCTTCAGTGGATCCATCTACCTTATCTAGCTTCACTTTGCTAACCCGATTATCATTGACGAATCCTTTGATGCAAACTATAAACTGTTTAAGAATCAGAATGGTGAAGTGTTTGCCAGGTATATTGGTACTAACTGCAGGAATGGACCACCTTTGAAGAAGATCTGGGTGCCCAAAAGTTGTCTTGAGAAACTTCTTGTGAATGTCATCATGACACCACCTGGGAAGAAGACAAACCCCAGACCAAAGGCTTCATATGGTCCAAAGGCTTCATACTGACAGAGGACTCACCAGAGTCACCCTAACGCCAATGTTTTGCAGGGAACCATACTCAGGCTTATGAATATGAGCGTGTTTCATCAAACCGCTATGTTCATAAGACCAAGGACTTTTCTGCTTATTCTTATGAGTATTATTCACCTCCTACAAGGCTATTTGCGAGGACTCCAAAGCCGAAGTTCTCAGATGCTGCACTTAGACTCATTGCTTCTAAGCCACCCCTAAAGATGTGGGTGGTTAAGAAAAATTAACTCTCTTTTGCAGGGAAAGGTCTCCAGCCGGAAATCAAAGGTGTCTGATGCTTATGCTGGGGACGTAAAATATCTTGTGGGGCGCAAGATAAAATGCCCAAACGGTCTTACTATGTATTTCGTTCCAGGATTCCTTGACAAACATCCTATTTATCCTAACCAAGATCTGAACTTTCATAATCCGCTTGTTCGTCAAATGTTTATGCTTCACAATACCCTTAGTGAAGCCTATCCCCCAAACTGCACTGTAGGGTATGACACCAAAGGCTTCAGAATGGATTATGGACAGTGGATGCACTAACCACATGACTGGTGATCGAAGTCTTCTCATGGATTCAACCCTACGTCCATCTGACAAGAGTCACATCACATTTGCTGACACTGGTAAAAGCAAGGTATTGGGTCTAGGTAGAGTTGCAATCTCAAAGGATCAGCACATGGATAAAGTGATGCTTGTTGAATCCCTTGGTTTCAACTTAATGTCTGTCTCAATGCTTTGTGATCTGAACATGATTGTGATATTTGGAAAATATCGTTGCCTTGTTCTTATGGAATCTGACAAATCTCTACTCTTTGAAGGGTATCGAAAAGACGATCTATACATGGTAGATTTCTCAGCAGGACAACAGTTAGCCGTATGTCTTCTAGCAAAAGCTTCAGAGTGCTGGCTCTGGCATCGGAGGCTAGGGCATGCCGGCATGAGGAACTAGTACACTCTCGCGAAGAGGAAGCATGTCGTAGGCATCGAGGGCGTCAAGTTCAAGAAGGATCATTTGTGTGGTGCCTGCGAAGCTGGGAAGATGACTAGGGCCAAGCATCCCTCGAAGACAATCATGACGACGTCTCGTCCCTTCGAGCTGCTTCACATGGACTTATTTGGCCCTACTCACTACTCTATCCTTACTACCACTGCTTGCCTCTATGGCTTCGTTATTGTTGATGTTTACTCAAGATATACATGGGTGCACATAATCCTCTACAAGAATGAAGTGCGGGTTGTCTTCAGACGATTCGCCAGTCGTGCCATGACGAACTATGGCATCAAGATCAAGCACATCAGGAATGACAACGGCACTAAATTCAAGAACATCGGCCTCGACACTTATCTTGATACATTGGGCATCACACATGAGTTCTCAGCTCCATACACACCTTAGCAGAATGGCATCGTGGAGCTCAAGAACAGAACCCTCATTGAGATGGCACGGATGATGCTTGATGAGTACAAGACTCCAAGAAAGTTCTGGTCTGAAGCTATTGATACTGCTTGCCACGTCATCAACCGTGTTTATCTTCACAAGCTTCTAAAGAAGACATCATATGAGCTCCTAACTGGTAAGAAGCCAAACGTCAGTTACTTCAGAGTATTTGGTGCTAGGTGCTGGATCAAGGATCCGCATCACACTTCAAAATTTACACCGAAAGCACATGAAGGTTTTATGCTTAGATACGGAAAGGACTCGCACTCCTGCAGAGTCTTCAACCTCTTCCACTATAAAGTGGTTGAAACTGTGGATGTGCGGTTCGATGAGACTAACGGCTCGCAAAGAGAGCACCTGCCAAATGTGCTAGATGAAGCCTCACCAAGTGAATCTATCAAGCTTATGGGTACTGGAGAAATCATACCTTCAGAGGCACAGGCTGAAGAGGAAATCATTATTTCTGCACCTAATCAACCCGAAGACTCTGCTCAGACTGAAGCCAATCCTCAAAATGAAGACAATGATTAGCAAGGGCAAAATCTTCGTCCAGTTCATCCTCGTGTTGCAAATGAAGTGCAGATTGAGAAGATAATTGATAGCATCAATGCACCTGGTCCACTCACTCGTTCAGGAGCAACACAGCTAGCAAATTTCGGTGGGCACTTTGCATGTGTCTCTATATTTGAACCCAAGAAAGTTGATGAAGCCTTCATGGAACCTGAATAGATTCAAGCTATGCAAGAAGAGCTTCAACAGTTCAAGCTGAACAATGTATGGGAATTGGTAAAGCATCCTGATCCTCGCAAGCACAATATCATTGGCACCAAATGGATCTATCGCAACAAACGAGATGAGCATGGTCAAGTCGTCAGAAACAAGGCTCATCTCATTGCTCAAGGTTACACACAAGTTGAAGGGATTGACTTTGATGAAACCTTCGCTCTTGTGGCTAGGCTTGAAGCCATTCGCATACTGCTGGCGTATGCCAACCATCACAACATTCTTCTGTATCAAATGGATGTAAAGAGTGCCTTCCTCAATGGCAAGATTGAAGAAGAAGTGTATGTTGCACAACCACCTGGTTTTGAAGACCCAAAGCATCCTGACATGGTATACAAGCTCAACAAGGCACTGTATGGCCTCAAACAAGCCCCTCGTGCTTGGTATGACACTCTCAAGGACTTCCTGAAGAGCAAAGGCTTCAAACCTGGTTCCCTGGATCCCACTCTCTTCACGAAGACATACGATGGTGAACTGTTTGTGTGCCAGATCTATGTGGATGACATTATCTTCGGCTGCACTGACAATAGATACAGTGATGAGTTTGGGCATATGATGCAAGAGCAATATTAGATGTCCACGATGGGTGAGCTGAAATTCTTCCCCGGTCTTCAAATTTGTCAGCATAGCAACGACATCTTCATATCACAAGAGAAATACCTCAAAGATTGCCTGAAGAAGTTTGGAATGCAAGATTGCAAAGGATACACGACGCTAATGCCAACCAAAGGTCAATTGGGTCCCGACGACAATGGTAAAGAGTTCGATCAAAAGGTATACCGCTCCATGATTGGTTCTTTACTCTATTTATGTGCATCTAGGCCAGATATAATGCTTAGCGTTTGCATGTGTGCCCAATTCCAAGTGGCACCAAAGGAAACGCATCACTTAGCTATGAAGCGAATTCTTTGATATTTGGCTTACACCCCAACACTAGGATTATGGTATCCAAAGGGCTCAGAGTTTGATCTAGTTGGATTCTCATATGCTGATTATGATGGTGACAAGGTTGATCGCAAGTCCACATTAGGCACATGTCACTTTCTTGGACGATCTCTTGTCTGTTGGTCTTCAAAGAAGCAGAACTGTGTATCCCTCTCCACTGCTAAGTCTGAATACATTGCTGCTGGATCTTGCTGCGCTCAGCTTCTATGGATGAAGCAAACTCTCAAGGACTATGGCATCCACCTGAAGCAAGTGCCACTCTAATGCGACAATGAAAGTGCTATCAAGATTGCCAACAACCCAGTCCAGCACTCGAAGTCAAAGCACATTCAGATCCGTCATCACTTTCTCAGAGATCATGTCATGAAGGAAGATATTGATATCACTCACGTCAACACTGAAGAGCAATTGGCAGATATCTTCACAAAGCCCTTGGATGAGAAAAGGTTTTGCAAGTTGCGGTGTGAGCTAAATATCTTAGAATCCTCAAATGTCTTGTAATTGGACACACATCCTAACGCTTATGCATGTTGATGACTTGGATGTGCAACACACAAAGTAACGTACATCTTCAATCAATGAAGACATACACTCTAAGTGTGAATACATTAACGCGGAATTTGACTTCGGAGCGCCACGATAATTGTGCGCCGTGTCTGGGTCTAATACTTCCTATACGGTGGGTAACGCCACCACCAAATTCTTGTTGAAGTGTTACATTTGGCGTCACAATTGCATAGACTTTGCTTTTGGTTTGTCTTCAACACTGATTTGACTTCACGGTTTATCTTCGCAATGTTGAGTTGGTCTTATACTGATATATGAATATATATATATATATATGTGTGTGTGTGTGTGTGTGTGTGTGTGTGTGTGTGTGTGTGTGTGTGTGTGTGTGTGCTTGCTCTGTCCTCTACATCATTCACTTATAGCTATGTCTTCATACTTGAATTTTTCTTGATCTAAGATTTTGTGATCGGACACTAACCCCCTCTGTGCTTCTACCTCAAATTCTATCTATCCAAGTCATATGCACTCTGTTGAAACCTGTCAAATGTCTTCTCTGAGTCCTTGTCAGCAGAAGACACAGAGACAAACATTTAAATCTGTTTTCATGCCATATCCTTTTTGCCTGAATACCGGAGAAGCCGGAACGACCACTCGACAATCCAGGCGTGCGTGGGAACATGGAACAACTTCCAATAAGTTGCATGTAGGCCACGTGTCCTTCAGATGTGAACCGCTAGGGCACCTGCGTAATTGCAATGTGCAGTCCCTTTCCTTATAAATACACACACCTTGCGGTCAATATCTCTTCTTCCACCTCGCCACCTCGCACAAACCCTAGCGCCTCCGCTAGTTCACGTCGACGCCGGAGACGAAGCGCTTAGCTGTCGCGACTTCTTCGACGCCGTCCTCACGCCGGCTGCGGACCTCGTCCTCTCCGCCGCTACCGTAGGTGTCTTCCGCCGCCAAGTTAGGGCGCGGGAGATTGAACTGCTTGGCTTCTAACTCTGCCTCGTCTAGCAGTTCATCAGCGGTAATTAAATCTCACTTTTTACTGCCTTTTCGATCTGTCAAATCCATCCACTTCAATCAGAAGTGGTTTCTTCACTTCCAAATATGGATCCGTCCTTATCTGCATCTCATATCATGCTAAGAATATTCACTTATGCTTCATAACTAGTTAGATTCCTCACTTGTACTTATTCATGGATTCGTACAAATCTGGAACCAACTCTCTTCAAATAAGTGAATGTCTTCGCTCTATGAGGTCAATGTCTTCAAACTGATTTATCTTCAAAATCTTCTGAGAATGCATATGACCTCTTCCCCTTCCCTCGCATCTCTAATGTTGTCACAGGTACATGTCCGTGGGAGAATCCCTTGGTTCTCATAGTCTGCATTCATTTGCAGAGTTCTTACAGCATCATGAAGCCAGCTCTTGTCTGACCAGTAGAAGGAAGCCATTCACCGTTTTGAAGCCATTCAGTCTGAATATCATGGCTACAGAAAAATCTATCAGGAAAGGTGGCAGCCAGCGTAGAGGCAATACAGCTCTAGATCTACCTCCGGAACTGTATGAAATGTACAAAACTGATCCAGAGGAGAACTACAATCAGCGCAAGACCCGAATCCAATGGATTCGAAGATATTGGGCAGAAGAGTGGTTCAAGTACAAGTTCGTCACTGCCGAATATGCTGAAAAGAACGCCATCAAGCGCCCGTGGGGCGATATACTGTACAGGAACCTGCAGCCAAAGTCGAAGCCTGAAGCTATTACCCAAGGCTTCTACCCATGCATGGTCCGAGGACCGAAGCCTAAGAATGCCGACCCATCCTCCATGTTATGGTGCCGTGAAGACAATCTCTTCAAGCGCAATTTTCAGTTTGCAAAGGAGTCAGCTGCTAAGAACAAGAAGGCATTCGGACTCAACTTCAACCCTAGTCCGTCTGCTCCAAGGGCTGATGGCACACGTGATGCAAATCCCAATGTCGTTGGCCCCTTCGACAACTTCGATGGCCTCCTCTCTCACATCGCTGCTCAGAGGGCCACGGTGGATCAATCTGCTGATGACGTAGACTCTAAAGATGCACCAGCACCACCGAAGCAGAAGAAGAAGAAGAAGAAGAAATCAAAAGCTTTGAAGCCCTCTGCCGCACCAAAAGCTTTGTCTGTGAAGCCATTGACGTCTGCACCTCCTGAACCTAGTGTGCAGTCTGAAGATCTGTCTCGTGTCTCCAAGAAGGCCGAGAATCCCAAGAAAACCAAGAAGCCTAAGAAGATTTCTGGGCATGAACTGACTCCTGCTGCCGTTCTGCGCAACGAGGAAGACACCATTGATCTGTCGAGTGATATAGATCTTGGTGATGAAGCACTTGAGATGCTGATCAAGAGCAAGCAAGAGGCGGAGATCTTCAACGATCTGCCCCTCTTTGATGTTGACATTCTGAACAACTTCATCGATGAGTGGTTTGATGACCAAAGCATCAGTATTGATGATCTTCAGCTTCCTGTGGACATAAGCATCACGTTTCACGGAGCCATTGCTAATGAGTTGGCCCTGACTCAGAGAATCGTCGAGCTTAAGAACAAGATTGATTATGAGAAGGCTCATTTCAAGAAGAATATGGCCAAGCTCAGCGTGGCTGATGTGCAGATCTTCAAGGAGATGATGCATGATCTTAAGGAACAATTTCACAAGAAGCGTGAAGAAGCTAAAGGCTCACGAGAGCGCATGAAGTACTTCGCAGAGAAATGTGTTCAAGCCCACAATGAAGCTGAAAAGTGAAAGGCTCTTGGGCGTCCTGGCATCGACCCCAGGATCGCTGCCAAGCAAAAGAAGAAGTCTATTGCGGCCCAAACTGAAACACCAAGGTAGGAAGAACCTCGCATTGTCTTCCCTGCCAGCATGACTGGCACGAAGCCAAAGGTCACCTCAGTAGCTTCAGAGCTGAAGAAGACAAGGGCAGCTGAAGCCGAAGCCAGAAAACGCAAGCACAAGGATGCTTCTGATGATGCCCCATCAAAGAAGAAGTTGAAAGGGTGTGCTACGGCCTCTGAGCCCCTTATTGTTGAACCCATTTATGTTGCTCTTCCGGCCTCCAACAACCAAGAGCGTCGCCTTGTGATCCATGAGCCTGCTTCCACAGAGGCTCCAGAAGATGAAGAAGTTCCAGCTGTTGACCCCATCACAGCTGAAGACATTGGTCATGAAGACAATGTTGATGATAATGTAGTCCTTCCTCAGCTCGAGCCCCAGTCGGTATCATCGCCTGCTCCAACGAGCAGTGAACTTATCAGCATTGGTCGTCCTTTGACGCCTTGCTCAAGATGACTCATGGGCCGAGCGGCCACAGCAAGACACCCAGTGCATGACGAGACTCCAAGAACACCACCACCTCAAGTCACCACTCCGGTGCTTGACGAGGACAACTACATGGTGCAGACCACTCCCTCACCAAAGGCGTCGCCTGCATTTCGCAGGCTTCGCAAAGGCCCAAGGCCATAGGTCACCATGTCGAGCATTTCAGAGGGGGAAGTGCAACCAAGCTCAGTCGCACGTCAAGTGTTTCCTGAAGCCACTCCCACTGTGAATGTCTCTGAGTCTGAAGCCAAAGCTGCTGAAGACATTCCGGCTGCATCAGCCGATGAAGATAAAGGAGAAAGAGAAGAAGAAAAAGTTGCCACACCCCCAACTACAGATCAAGTCATTCTCGAGTAGAATGTGATCGTGCCAGACCCTCCTGTTCTTGAACAAACGGAGGTTGAAAACACGGAGGCGGCCACAAACAACGCCACTGAAGCCAATGACTCTGTCATGGCTGAAGACAATGTGGAGCCTAAAGCTAATGTGAATGCTGAAGCCACTGTTCCACCTCCAAGGCCTCACACCATGGAACAGGCAGTCAATCGAGAAGGTCAATTGGTTACTGTCAGATGTCCTATTATGGTTCCTCCTACTGCTCCCGGACCATAGTATGACTATCATGTGGAGCAGAGGCCACAAGTTCAGAAGCCCAAGCCTAGGATACCAAGGCTTCCAAGTGCTGCCACAACACAGGGTTCCTTCAGCGTGCACAACTTCAGAGAGCACAACACTTTCTTTGACAGTGCCAAGAATCCCTACACGAAGCCAAAGATCTCTTCCCATCGATTTTGGAGCCATCAACAGCGAAGCTACTACTCCTGCATTCTGTGCAATAAAGAGAGAATCTTTCCACACATGCATCTTGATTGTGAAGCTATTGCTGGGCTGCCCTATCTTGAAGAAGCTCTTGACTGCTTCAGGGATGTAGGTCCTCTGCCATTTGTGACACAAAAAGAGCACTGGAATGAAGAGCTTCTGCTGCAGTTCTATGCCACACTTCATATTCGTGGCTACAACAGGGATCCGAAGACATGAATTCTTGAGTGGATGTCAGGTGATGTGCATCATGAAGCCAAAGCTCAAGACATCATTGATAACCCACAAGTATAGGGGATCAGTTGTAGCCTCTTTCGATAAGTAAGAGTGCCAAACCCAACGCGGAGCTAAAGGTAGAACAAATATTCCCTCAAGTTCTATCGACCACCGATACAACTCTACGCACGCTTAACGTTCGCTTTACCTAGAACAAGTATGAAACTAGAAGTACTTTGTAGGTGTTGTTGGATAGGTTTGCAAGATAATAAAGAGCACGTAAATAAAAACTATGGGCTGTTTAGGTAAAGAAACAATAAAGTTAGTATAGCGAGTGTGGAAAAGTGGTGGTAGGAGTTGTGAAATTGTCCCTAAGCAATTGACTAATTTACTAGACCGATAGCAAGTTTTATGTGGGAGAGTGCTACCTCTTGAGCACTGCGTTGGTTTTCCCTTGAAGAGGAAAGGGTGATGCAGTAAAGTACCGTAAGTATTTCCCTCAGTTTTTGAGAACCAAGGTATCAATCCAGTAGGAGACCACGCTCAAGTCCCACGCACCTACACAAACAAATAAAAACCTTGCAACCAACGCGATAAAGGGGTTGTCAATCCCTTCACGGCCACTTGCAAAAGTGAGATCTGATAGAGATGATAAGATAATATTTTTGGTATTTTTATGACAAAGAGTGAAAGTAAAGAACGCAAAGTAAAATAGATGTAAACTTATATGATGGAGAGTAGACCCGGGGGCCATAGGTTTCACTAGTGGTTTCTCTCAAGATAGCATAAGTATTACGGTGGGTAAACGAATTACTGTCGAGCAATTGATAGAATTGATCATGGTTATGAGAATATCTAGGTATGATCTTGTATATAGGCATCACGTCCGTGACAAGTAGACCGACTCCTGCCTGCATCTACTACTATTACTCCACACATCGACCGCTATCCAGCATGCATCTAGACTATTAAGTTCATAAGAACGGAGTAACGCTTTAAGCAAGATGACATGATGTAGAGGGATGAACTCATGCAATATGATATAAACCCCATCTTTTTATCCTCGATGGCAACAATAAAATACGTGTCGTTTCCCCTACTGTCACTGGGATCGAGCACCGCAAGATTGAACCCAAAGCTAAGCACTTCTCCCATTGCAAGAAAGATCAATCTAGTAGGCCAAACCAAACTGATAATTCGAAGAGACTTGCAAAGATAACCAATCATACATAAAAGAATTCAGAGGAGATTCAAATATTGTTCATAGATAATCTTGATCATAAACCCACAATTCATCGGATCTCGACAAACACACTCCAAAAGAAGAGTTACATCGAATAGACCTCCAAGAGAAACGAGGAGAACTTTGTATTGAGATCCAAAGAGAGAGAAGAAGCCATCTAGCTAATAACTATGGACCCGAAGGTCTGAGGTAAACTACTCACACATCATCGGAGAGGCTATGGTGTTGATGTAGAAGCCCTCCGTGATCAACGCCCCCTCCGGCAGAGCGCCGGAAAAGGCCCCAAGATGGGATCTCACGGGTACAGAAGGTTGCGGCGGTGGAAATAGGATTTTTGCTCCTTATCTGATGTTTCCAGGGTATATGAGTATATATAGACGAAAGAGGTCGGTCAGGAGAGCTACGAGGGGCCCACGAGGATGGGGGCACGCCCAGAGGGCAGGCCCGCCTCCCTGCCTCTTGGCCTCCTCGTTGATTGCTTGACGTCCACTCCAAGTCCTCTGGATCACGTTTGTTCCAAAAATCACGTTCCCGAAGGTTTCATTCCGTTTGGACTCCGTTTGATATCCTTTTCCTTCGAAACACTGAAATAGGCAAAAAAACAGCAATTTGGGCTGGGCCTCCGGTTAATAGGTTAGTCCCAAAAATAATATAAAAGTGTATAATAAAGCCCATTAAACATCCAAAACAGAATATATATAATAGCATGGAGCAATCAAAAATTATAGATACGTTGGAGACGTATCAAGCATCCCCAAGCTTAATTCCTACTCGTCCTCGAGTAGGTAAATGATAAAAACAGAATTTTTGATGTGGAATGCTACTTAGCATAATTTTCAATTTAATTCTCTTATTTATGGCATGATTATTCAGATCTGAAAGATTCAAGATAAAAGTTCAATATTGACATAAAAGTAATAATACTTCAAGCATACTAACTAAGCAATTATGTCTTCTCAAAATAACATGGCCAAAGAAAGTTCATCCCTACAAAATCATATAGTTTGGTCATGCTCCATTTTCGTCACACAAGAATGCTCTCATCATGCACAACCCCGATGACAAGCCAAGCAATTGTTTCATACTTTAGTAATCTCAAACTTTTTTCAACTTTCACGCAATATATGAGCGCGAGCCATGGATATAGCACTATGGGTGGAATAGAATATGATGATGGGGGTTATGTGGAGAAGACAAAAAAGGAGAAAGTCTCACATTAACGCGTCTAATCAATGGGCTAGGGAGATGCCCATCAATTGATGTCAATGCAAGGAGTAGGGATTGCCATGCAACGGATGCACTAGAGCTATAAATGTATGAAAGCTCAACAAAATAAACTAAGTGGGTGTGCATCCAACTTGCTTGCTCACGAATACCTAGGGCATTTGAGGTAGCCCATTGTTGGAGTATACAAGACAAGTTCTATAATGAAAAATTCCCACTAGTATATGAAAGTGACAAAACAAGAGACTCTCTATCATAAAGATCATGGTGCTACTTTGAAGCACAAGTGTGGAAAAAAAGATAGTAGCATTGGATAGTAGCATTGCCCCTTTTTATTTTCTTTTTTTTTGGGCCTTTCTTCTTTTTTGGCCTTTCTCTTTTTTTATTTGGGACAATGCTCTATGAATGATGATCATCACACCTTTATTTATTTACAACTCAATGATTACAACTCGATACTAGAACAAAGTATGACTCTATATGAATGCCTCCGGCGGTGTACCGGGATGAGCAATGAGTCAAGAGTGACATGTATGAAATAATATGCATGGTGGCTTTACCACAAATACGATGTCAACTACATGATCATGCAAGGCAATATGACAATGATGAAGCGTGTCATGATAAACGGAACAGTGGAAAGTTGCATGGCAATATATCTCGGAATGGCTATGGAAATGCCATAATAGGTAGGTATGATGGCTGTTTTGAGGAAGATGTAAGGAGGTTTATGTGTGATAGAGCGTATCGTATCACGGGGTTTGGATGCACCGGCGAAGTTTGCACCAACTCTCAAGGTGAGAAAGGGCAATGCACGGTACCGAAGAGGCTAGCAATGATGGAAGGGTGAGAGTGCGTATAATCCATGGACTCAACATTAGTCATAAAGAACTCACATACTTATTGCAAAAATCTACAAGTTATCAAAAACCAAGCACTACGTGCATGCTCCTAGGGGGATAGATTGGTAGGAAAAGACCATCGCTCGTCCCCGACCGCCACTCATAAGGAGGACAATCAAAGAACACCTCATGTTTCAAATTTGTTACACAACGTTTACCATACGTGCATGCTACGGGACTTGCAAACTTCAACACAAGTATTTCTCAAATTCACAATTACTCAACTAGCACAACTTTAACATCACTACCTCCATATCTCAAAACAGTCATCAAGCATCAAACTTCTCTTAGTATTCAACACACTTATAAGAAAGTTTTTACTAATCTTGGATGCCTAACATATTAGGACTAATTTCACAATTTAAGCAAATTACCATGCTGTTTTGTAGGACTCTCAAAATAATATAAGTGCAGCATGATAGAACAATAATTTCTATAAAACAAAACCACCACCGTGCTCTAAAAGATATAAGTGAAACACTAGAGCAAAAACTATATTGCTCAAAAGATATAAGTGAAGCACATAGAGTATTCTAATAAATTCCGAATCATGTGTGTCTCTCTTAAAAGTGTATTCAGCGAGGATGATTGTGGTAAACTAAAAAGCAAAGACTCAAATCATACAAGACGCTCCAAGCAAAACACATATCATGTGGTGAATAAAAATATAGCATCAAGTAAAGTTACCGATGGACGAAGATGAAAGAGGGGATGCCTTCCGGGGCATCCCCAAGCTTAGGCTTTTGGGTTGTCCTTAGATTTTACCTTGGGGTGCCTTGGGCATCCCCAAGCTTAGGATCTTGCCACTCTTTGTTCCATGATCCATCAAATCTTTACCCAAAACTTGAAAACTTCACAACACAAAACTCAACAAGAAATCTCATGAGCTCCGTTAGCGAAAGAAAACAAAATACCACTTCAAGGTACTGTATTGAACTCATTCTTTATTTATATTGGTGATAAACCCACTGTATTCCAACTTCTCTATGATTTATAAACTCTTTTACTAACCATAGACTCATCAAAATAACCAAACAACACACACAAAACAGAATCTGTCAAAAAAGAACAGTCTGTAGTAATCAGATTTGTTCGAAAACTACTGGAACTCCAAAAATCCTGAAAAACTAGGAAAACCTGGAAAATTTGCGTACTGATCTACTGCAAAACGAATCGTTAATTTATCACGCTCTGGTGAGTTTAAACAATTATATTTGTGAGCGCAAAGTTTCTGTCTTTTTCAACAAGATCAAATAATTATCACCCAAGAAGGTCCTATTGGTTCTACTTGGCACAAACACTAATTAAAACACAAAAACAAATCTAACCAGAGGCTAGATCAAAGATTTATTTCTAAACAGGGGCAAAAAGCAAAAAACTAAAATAAAAATTGGGTTGCCTCCCAACAAGCGCTATCGTTTAACGCCCCTAGCTAGGCATAAAAGATAAGGATAGATCTAGGTATTGCCATCTTTGGTAGGCAATCCATAAGTGGCTCTCATAATAGATTCATAAGGTAATTTTATTTTCTTTCTAGGAAAGTGTTCCATGCCTTTCCTTAACGGAAATTGGAATCTAATATTTCCTTCCTTCATATCAATAATTGCACCAATCGTTCTAAGGAAATGTCTACCAAGAATAATAGGACATCAAGGAGTGCAATCTATATCAAGAACGATGAAATCTACGGGCACATAATTCCTATTTGCAACAATAAGAACATCATTAATTCTTCCCATAGGTTTCTTAATGGTGGAATCCGCAAGGTGCAAGTTTAAAGAACAATCATCAAATTCACGGAAACCTAGCAAATCACACAAAGTTTTTGGAATCGTGGAAACACTAGCACCCAAATCACACAAAGCATAGCATTCATGATCTTCAATTTTAATTTTAATAGTAGGCTCCCACTCATCATAAAGTTTTCTAGGGATAGAAACTTCCAACTCAAGTTTTTCTTCATAAGATTGCATTAAAGCATCAACGATATGTTTGGTAAAAACTTAATTTTGTACTATAAGCATGAGGAGAATTTAGCACGGATTGTAAAAAGGAAATACAATCTATTAAAGAGCAATTATCATAATTAAATTCCTTGAAATCCAAGATAGTGGGTTCATTGATACCTAAAGTTTTGACCTCTTCAATCCCACTTTTACCAATTTTTGCATCAAGATCTAAAAACTCCGAATTTTTGGGACGCCTTCTAACTAAAGTTGACTCATCTCCAGTCCCATCATTATCAAGATTCATATTGAAAAACAAAGATTTAATAGGAGACACGTCAATAACTTTTAGATCTTCATCTTTATTCTCATAAAAACTAGAAGAACACGCTTTTGCAAAACAATCTTTCTTAGCACGCATCCTAGCGGTTCTTTCTTTGCACTCATCAATGGAAATTCTCATGTCTTTGAGAGACTCATTGATATCATGCTTAGGTGAAATAGATCTAAGCTTCAAAGAATCAACATCAAGAGAAATTCTATCAACGTTCCTAGCCAACTCATCAATCTTAGGCAATTTTTCTTCAAGCAAAGCATTGAAATTCTTTTGTGAATTCATAAACTCTTTAACACTAGTCTCAAAATCAGAGGGCAACTTATTAAAATTTCCATAAGAGTTGTTGTAGGAATTACCATAATTATTAGAGGAATTACTAGGATACGGCCTAGGATTAAAATTTCCTCTATAAGCATTATTACCAAAATTGTTCCTACCAACAAAATTCACATCCATAGATTCATTATTATTCTCAATCAAAGTAGACAAAGGCATATCATTAGGATCAGAAGAAACACTCTTATTAGCAAACAATTTCATAAGTTCAACCATCTTTCCACTCAAAACATTAATTTCTTCAATTGCATGCACCTTTTTACTAGTGGATCTTTCAGTGTGCCATTGAGAATAATTAACCATAATATTATCTAGGAGTTTAGTAGCTTCTCCCAAAGTGATTTCCATAAAAGTGCCTCCCGCGGCCGAATCTAAAAGATTTCTAGACGCAAAATTCAATCCGGCATAGAAATTTTGTATAATCATCCATAAATTCAAACCATGAGTAGGGCAATTACGTATCATTAATTTCATCCTCTCCCAAGCTTGTGCAACATGTTCATGATCAAGTTGCTTAAAATTCATAATATCGTTTCTAAGGGAGATGATTTTAGCGGGAGGAAATACTTAGAGATAAAAGCATCTTTGCACTTGTTCCAAGAATCAATACTATTTTTAGGCAAAGACGAAAACCAAGTTTTAGCATGATCTCTAAGCGAAAAAGGAAATAGCTTCAATTTAACAATATCATTGTCCACATCTTTCTTCTATTGCATAACACACAAATCAACAAAGCTATTTAGATGGGTAGCGGCATCTTCACTAGGAAGGTTGGCAAATTGATCTTTCATGACAAGATTCAGCAAAGCAGCATTAATTTCACAAGATCAGCTTCAGTAAGAGGAGCAATCGGAGTGCTAAGAAAATCATTGTTGTTGGTATTGGTAAAGTCATACAATTTAGTATTGTCTTGAGCCATCATGACAAGCAAGCAATCCACACACAAGCAAACAAGAGGCAAGCGAAAAAGAGGCGAACGGAAAGAGAGGGCGAATAAAACGGCAAGGGTGAAGTGGGGGAGATGAAAACGAGAGGCAAATGGCAAATAATATAATGCGAGGGATAAGAGTTTGTGATGGGTACTTGGTATGTCTTGACTTGTGCGTAGACTCCCCGGCAACGGCGCCAGAAATCCTTCTTGCTACCTCTTGAGCACTATGTTGGTTTTCCCTTGAAGAGGAAAGGGTGATGTAGTAAAGTAGCGTAAGTATTTCCCTCAGTTTTTGAGAACCAAGGTATCAATCCAGTAGGAGACCACGCTCAAGTCCCATGCACCTACACAAACAAATAAGAACCTTGCAACCAACACAATAAAGGGGTTGTCAATCCTTCACGGCCACTTGCAAAAGTGAGATCTGGTAGAGATGATAAGATAATATTTTTGGTATTTTTATGATAAAGAGTGAAAGTAAAGAATGCAAAGTAAAATAGATGTAAACTTATATGATGGAGAATAGACCCGGGTGCCATAGGTTTCACTAGTGGCTTCTCTCAAGATAGCATAAGTATTACGGTGGGTAAACGAATTACTGTCGAGCAATTGATAGAATTGAGCATAGTTATGAGAATATCTAGGTATGATCTTGTATATAGGCATCACGTCCATGACAAGTAGACCGACTCCTGCCTGCATCTACTACTATTACTCCACACATCGACCGCTATCCAGCATGCATCTAGACTATTAAGTTCATAAGAACGGAGTAACGCTTTAAGCAAGATGACATGATGTAGAGGGATGAACTCATGCAATATGATATAAACCCCATCTTTTTATCCTCGATGGCAACAATACAATACGTGTCGTTTCCCCTACTGTCACTGGGATCGAGCACCGCAAGATTGAACCCAAAGCTAAGCACTTCTCCCATTGCAAGAAAGATCAATCTAGTAGGACAAACCAAACTGATAATTCGAAGAGACTTGCAAAGATAACCAGTCATACATAAAATAATTCAGAGGAGATTCAAATATTGTTCATAGATAATCTTGATCATAAACCCACAATTCATCGGATCTCGACAAACACACCACAAAAGAAGAGTTACATCGAATAGATCTCCAAGAGAAACAAGGAGAACTTTGTATTGAGATCCAAAGAGAGAGAGAGAAGAAGCCATCTAGCTAATAAATATGGACCCGAAGGTCTCAGGTAAACTACTCACACATCATCGGAGAGGCTATGGTGTTGATGTAGAAGCACTCCGTGATCAATGCCCCCTCCGGCGGAGCGCCGGATAAGGCCCCCAAGATGGGATCTCACGGGTACAGAAGGTTGCGGCGGTGGAAATAGGGGTTTTGCTCCTTATCTGATGTTTCCAGGGTATATGAGTATATATAGGCGAAAGAGGTCGGTCAGGAGAGCTATGAGGGGCCCACGAGGGTGGGGGCGCGCCCAAGGGGGCAGGTGATACGTCTCCAACGTATCTATAATTTATGAAGTCTTCATGCTATTATATTATGAACCTTGGATGTTTTATATGCATTTATATGCTATTTTATATGATTTTTGGGACTAACCTATTAACCTAGAGCCCAGTGCCAGTTTTTGTTTTCTCCTTGTTTTAGAGTATCGCAGAAAAGGAAAACCAAACGGAGTCCAATTGACCTGAAACTTGACGGAGCTTATTTTTGGACCAGAAGAAGGCCAAGGAGTCAAAGAGTTGGGCCAGAAGAGTCCCGGGCTGCTCACAAGGGTGGGGGCGTGCCCACCCCCCTGGGCGCGCCTCCCTGCCTCGTGGACAGCCCGGAGACTCCCCTGACTTGTTCTCGACGCCAACACCTCTCATATATACCCAAACTTCTAGAAAGAAACCTAGATCAGAAGTTCCGCCACCGCAAGCCTCTGTAGCCACGAGAAATCAATCTAGGCCCTCTCCGGCACCCTGCCGGAGGGGTCCATCATCACCGGAGGCCATGGAGGAGGATCCCGGAGGGGCCATCATCGCCATGAAGGCCAAGGACCAGAGGAAGAACCTCTCCCCATCTAGGGGGGAGGCCATGGAGGAGGAAGCACAAGGGGGAGAACCTCTCCTCTCTCTCGGTGGCGCCGGAGTGCCATCGGGAGGGGAATCATCGCCGTGGTGATCGTCTTCATCAACATCACCATCATCATCACCATCCTCATCAACATCACCATCATCATCACCATCCTCGTCTATTTTACGCGGTCCACTCTCCCGCACCCCACTGTAATCCCTACTTGAACATGGTGCTTTATGCCACATATTATGATCCAATGATGTGTTGCCATCCTATGATGTTTTGAGTAGATATCCCTTGTCTTTGGGTTGATTGATGATCTAGATTGGTACGAGTTGTATGTTTTATTTTGGTGCAGTCCTATGGTGCCCTCCGTGTCGCGCAAGCGTGAGGGATTCCCGCTGTAGGGTGTTGCAATACGTTCATGATTCGCTTATAGTGGGTTGGTGAGTGACTGAAACACAAACCCGAGTAAGGGGGTTGTTGCGTATGGGAATAAAGAGGACTTGATGCTTTAATGCTATGGTTGGGTTTTACCTTAATGATCTTTAGTAGTTGTGGATGCTTGCTAGAGTTCCAATCATAAGTGCATATGATCCAAGTAGAGAAAGTATGTTAGCTTATGCCTCTCCCTCATATGAAATTGCAATGACGACTACCGGTCTTGTTAATAATTGCCTAGGACAATTCCGCACACCGATCCACCATTATTCCACATTCGCTATTTATAATATTTAGTAATATATTCTAACTTTATGATAACAGCACCTACTTTTATATTTTAGCTCTCCGATACCATGCAAAGTTATCCTCTTCATACCCAGAACGTAGTTTTATTTCTCGTTTCTAGTTGGAAGCAAACGTTCGGTGCACGTAGAGTCGTATCAGTGGCAGATATGGCTTGAGAGAATATTGATCTTACCTTTAGCTCCTTGTGGGTTCGACACTCCATACTTATCACTTCCACCTTTGGAAATTTCTACAATGATTCCCTGCACTTGGGGATTATCAAGACCTTTTTCTGGCGCCGTTGCCGGGGAGCAATCGTGTGGGGTTGATATTCTCGTGTGTGCTTGTTTGCTTTCTTCACTAAGTAGATTTTGCTTCTCCTTTTTGTTATTGTTTAGTTGTGGGTGAAACACACAAAAAAATAAAAGAATGAAAATACAAAAAATTATTACTTGCCTCTCATAACTAAAAAGTTTTTCAAAAAGTGAAGTGATTGGAAAGTTATGCATTGAAGAAGTGAGGGTCGACCTTGAGCATTTGTGTTCATGCTCACGGAAACAATGTAGAATTTTTCATGGAAGTTTCTCTGTAAATAATTATCCCCTTGTGTATATCCATTGTATTATAAAAACAATGTGCCAAGCTTTGGTTTTAGGATGATTAGATTGCTTGTTTACTATGTGCAGAACAAAAACAGAAACTTTGGCTGTAGCGCGTGATTTTAATTTTTTTACTGGAAGGTCAAATGGGTCTGAAACTTTTTTTGCATTACTTCTGTACAAATTTTTAAAATTTTCAAATTTATTTCATAATTTTGGGAGTTACAGAAGTTTACTAAACTTCCAGATTACTACAGACTGTCCTGTTTTTGACAGATTCTGTTTTTCGCGTGTTGTTTGCTTATTTTGATGCATCTATGGCTAGTATCGGGGGGTATGAACCATAGAGAAGTTGGAATACAGTAGGTTTAACACCAATATAAATAAATAATGAGTTCATTACAGTACCTTAAAGTGGTAGTTTGCTTTATTACACTAATGGATCTCACAAAGTTTTTGTTAAAGTTTTGTGTGGATGAAGCGTTCGAAGATCGAGGAGCTATCAATATGAGAAGAATAAAGAGAGGCATGAGTTCAAGCTTGGGGATGCCCAAGGCACCCCAAGTAAATATTTCAAAGGATACTCAAGCATCTAAGCTTGGGGATGCCCCGGTTGGCATCCCATCTTTCTTCTTCAACAAATATCGGTATACCTCGGTTTTTGTTTTGTTCACATGATTTGTGTCCTTTGTGTTTTTGTTTTTCCTTTAAGAACCATGCTAGTATGAGATAGCCCTTCATTGATTTGTAGAATACTTCATGTGCTTCACTTATATCTTTTAAGTATGATCTTATAGAATTGCTCTTTGTGCTTCACTTAAATCCTTTGAGTATGGTTTTATAGAATGCTTCGTGTGCTTCACTTATACATTTTGAGCTTGGATATTGGTTAGTCTATATTAATCGTAGAATGCTCCATGAACTTCACTTATATCTTTTGGAGTATGAATAATACAATCATCTAAAGTGGGTTTGGAAGAGTGTCAACTTTAGGAATTAGTGATCCCACTATTCCGAATGAGAAGAATTTTGCTTATGTGGAGAGTAGAAAAATTTCTATGCTTGTAGATCATGAAAAGAATGCTTTATGTGATGGTTATATTGTTGAATTCATTCATGATGCTACTGAAAGTTATTATGAGGGAGGAATATATGCTTGTAGGAGTTGCAATAATATCAAGTTTCCTCTCTATGTGCTTAAAGTTTTGAAGTTATACTTTTTTTTGCCTTCCTATGCTAGTTGATTCTTGTTCCTATAAATTATGTGCTCACAAAATCCCTAGTCATAGGAAGTGGGTTAGATTTAAGTATGCTAGTCATATTCTTCATGATGCTCTCTTTATGCTTCAGTTCTTTTCTTTTATGCGAGCATCATTGAAATCATCATGCCTAGCTAAAAGGCACTAAAGAAAAGCACTTGTTGGGAGACAACCCAATATTTACCCTTACTGTTTTTGTGTGTTTACATGATTAAGCTACTGTAGTAATCATGTTTTATAGCTTTTGTTTCAATAAAGTGCCAAGTAAGACCTTTGGGAAGACTTGGGTGAAAGTTAATGTGATCTTGCAGTAAAAAACAGAAACTTTGCGCTCACGAGATTAGCTACCATTTTTTACAGAAGAGTGCTTTTGAGTTGATTCTTTTTGCAGAAGATTAATAGACAAATTCACGTCCACCAATTTATTTCATAATTTTTGGAGTAGCAGAAGTATGGTTGCTGTTCAGATCATTACAGACTGTTCTCTTTCTGACAGATTCTGTTTTCATTGCATAGTTTGCTTGTTTTCTAGTTTCTATGGCTTATATTTCTCAATATAAATTGTAGAAATGATATGGTACAGTAGACATTGTGTGGGAACAATTATGAACCTTGTCTTTGACAGTACCAAAGTGAATGGTTTACTCGTTATCATACTAACCTATCTCACGAAGTTTCGTTAAGTTTTGTGTGATTGAAGTTTTCAAGCTTTGGGTGAGATATCGATATGAGGCGAATAAGGAGTGAAAGACCCTAAGCTTGGGGATGCCTAAGGCACCCCAAGGTAATATTCAAGGAAGACTCAAGCGCCTAAGCTTGGGGATGCCCCGGAAGGCATCCCCTCTTTCGTCTTCCAAACTATCGGTATACCTTACTCGGAGCTATATTTTTATTCGTCACATGATATGTGTTTTGCTTGGAGCGTATTTTCAGTTTTACTTGCTGTTTGAATAAAATCATTGGATCTGAAATCTTGAATAAAATAGAATCCTCCCATGGCTAGTTAATTATTTGCCTACTCAGTGTTCTTCACTTATATCTTTTTGGAGTAGTTTTTCATTTACTCACGTGCTTCATGTACATCCTATGAGTAAATGGTTGAATGAATTGAATAATATAAATCTGAATTTATATATGTTTCATATGCTTATAACATGGGGAGTAATGACTTCACACATAATAAGTATAGGTAGTAAACTTATTGAAGGTTAGCAAACTCAGAATTGGTCACTTGAACAACTCATGAAAGAATATTGAAGGAAGAGAGATTTCACATATAAATATACTATATTGGACATATTTTGTAATTGTGAGCACTCATTAAAATATGACATGCTAAAAGGTTGATGTTGGACAAGGAAGACAACGTAATGGGTTATGTTTTCTTATATCCGAAATAAAGTATATTGTCATGGATCATCCAACATGCTGAGCTTGCCTTTCCCCCTTTATGCTAGCCAAATTCTGTGCACCAAGTAGAGATACTACTTGTGCTTCCAAATATCCCTTAAACTAGTTTTGCCATGAGATTCCACCATACCTACCTATGGATTGAGTAAGATCCTTCAAGTAAGTTGTCATCGGTGCATGCAATAAAAATTGCTCTCTAAATATGTATGATCTATTAGTGCGAAGAAAATAAGCTTTATACGAACTTGTGATAGGGAAGAAATAAAAGCGACGGACTGCATAATAAAGGTCTTTATCACAAGAGGCAATATAAAGTGACGTTCTTTTGCATTAAGATTTTTTGCATCCAACCATAAAAGCGCATGACAACCTCTGCTTCCCTCTGCGAAGGGCCTATCTTTTACTTTTATCTTCTACCTTATGCAAGAGTCATGGTGATCATCACCTTTCTTTTCTTTACAATTTTTCCTTTGGCAAGCACATTGTGTTGGAAAGATCCTGATATATATATCCAATTGGATGTAAGTTATCATGAACTGTTATTGTTGACATTACCCTTGAGGTAAAAGGTTGGGAGGCGAAACTCTAAGCCCCTATCTTTCTCTGTGTCCGATTAAACCTTGAACCCATAAATATCACGTGAGTGTTAGCAATTGTGAAAGATTAAATGATAGTTGAGTATGTGGAGTTTGCTGAATCAAAGCTCTGACATAGACCCTTCCTGAAAATAAGATGAATTGCAATTGTTTGATGACTAAGAGCACTGTTTGTTAGTTTTCAAGAAAGTTTATGATCTATACTTTAACATGTGAATAGCTTGTTACTTGATCATGAAAAGTTTTATGAGATTAGCTACTGTTATGACATGTATTGATGCTAGAAAAAGTGATTGGAACTCTCATTGATCAAACTTGTGCACTTGCTAGCATTCACACTTCATAAATTATTTCTTTTATCATTTACCTACTCGAGGACGAGCAGGAATTAAGCTTGGGGATGCTGATACGTCTCCAACGTATCTATAATTTATGAAGTCTTCATGCTATTATATTGTCAACCTTGGATGTTTTATATGCATTTATATGCTATTTTATATGATTTTTGGGACTAACCTATTAACCTAGAGCCCAGTGCCAGTTTCTGTTTTCTCCTTGTTTTAGAGTATCGCAGAAAAGGAAAACAAAACAGAGTCCAATTGACCTGAAACTTGACGGAGCTTATTTTTTGACCAGAAGAAGGCCAAGGAATCAAAGAGTTGGGCTAGGAGAGTCCCGGGCTGCCCACGAGGGTGGGGGGCGCGCCCACCCCCCCCTGGGCGCACCTCCCTGCCTCGTGGACAGCCCGGAGACCCCCCTGACATGTTCTCGACGTAACTTCTAGAAAGAAACCTAGAACGGAAGTTCCGCCGCCGCAAGCCTCTGTAGCCACGAGAAATCAATCTAGGCCCTCTCCGGCACCCTGCCGGAGGGGGCCATCATCACCGGAGGCCATGGAGGAGGATCCCGAAGGGGCCATCACTACAAAAAAATACACTTCCGTGATGATACGTGTTTGTCACAGTAGGTCGCGTTTTTTGTCATGCATGTACATCCATGACGATGTTATGACAGAATCACGATAGTCATACCTGTGCTGTCGTAGAAGTGTTCCATGACATTACCAAAATTATCATCACGGAAGTGTGCACTTCCATGACGATAAATCGCGCGTCACAGAAGTGCTTTCGTCAAGGGTGACCGACACGTGGCATCCACCGTAACGGAACGTCGTTAAGCTATCGAGTCGGGTTTTGGATTCGATAACCCGTTAACAGCCCCGACCAATGGGGATTTTCCACGTGTAAAATCATCATTGGCTGGAGGAAACACGTGTCGGCTCATCGTTGGGACAGATGTCATCCACTCATTGGACAGAAGGCGCCTATGATACGTCGACACGTGGCACGGCCCAACAGAGGCCCATTCCTGTGAAAAGGCCGGCCCGTTTGACTTGGTCAAAAGGTGGCGGGCCGGCCCATGGAAAGCCTGTTAACGGCCTATTCGCATATAGCCCATTTACAACCCGCTAACCCAAGGCCCGTTACGCCCTATCCGAATTAGGCCCAGTAGCGTCATCTGGGCCATCCAATATGATTCCAGCCCGTTTTCACTTCTGGCCCATGTATGGCCCATGACGTCTTTCGGCCCATATGAGGCCCTATGTAACTCTTGGCCTATTAACGGCCCGTGGTGAAACTGGCCCGTAATAAACAGTGTATCACTTTACACCCATTAACGGCCCATGGTGAAACTGGCATGTAATGAACAGTGTATCACTTTATACCCATTAATGGCCCGTTATTCTGTTGGGCCGTTTCCAGCCCATGTTATCTTTCGGCCTTCTCAGAGCCCATTTATTCTTGGGCTCATTTCCAGCATTCGTTTACTTACGGCCCGTTACTGTCATTTTCTGCTTGTGGGCCAAATTCAGCCCGTGGTTACAGTCGGCCCGTTTGTGGTCCATTAATACGTTGGGCTGTTTTCATAGCGTCATCAAATACGGCCTATTAATGATGGCCCGTTATGGTCGGCCCATGAACGGACGATTCCAACTCTAGCCCGTTTACGGCCATAATGCGGCCTGTTATTGGCCCATGTTTGGCCAATCGATCATACGGCCCGTATAAGGCCCATTGATGATACGGCCCGTAGAAGGCCCATTGTTTCTACGGCCCGTGGAAGGCCCATTGTTTCTACGGCCTGTAGAAAGCCCACTGTTTCTACGGCCCGTAGGAGGCCCAGTGTCACTACAGTAAATATTAGCCCATGGTTATTGTGGCCTAGTTTTAAAAAATAGGTTATTGCAGCCACTAGCAAACCGCGGAAAAAGAACTGCACTGACTACAAGCAAACAAATAAACAAGACAACAAGGAAATAAATAAGCAAGCAACTTATGCTAGGCTATCACGGCTATTACACATATTACATCCACTGGGCATCAAAGTTCGCCACCAGTGCAAATATAGGGAACAAAGCAGCATATAAACGCCACAGCAAAACAAGTCCAGAACTGAAACCACTTCAGAAGAGTTCAAGAAACAATATCCTGGGTACCCATAATGCTGGCAAGATGCTTAGCAAGCTTATTAACTTTCTCTTGTTTGGCGCTTAAATCCTCCAGCGATTGCTGTTGCACAAGAAAGTACGCATCTGAATTCTGCAGGGACTTCCTCAGTCCTTCGGCTTCTTGCCGCAGCACAGCTGACTGATGGCTTTCAGCTTGTAGCTGAGACTGAAGAAGCCGAAGTGATTCAGGCAGCGAGTTTGAAGAGCTTGTGCCAGCGGTACTGGCCAGTAACTCGAACACTACATCAACGCAGGACTGTGGGGTTTTCTCACTGTCTACAAGATCGTTTTTATCACCTTTCTTGGAGACCAACAGGGTTGTCTCACTATCTTGAACCTTATCTGCATTACTTTCTCTACCATTGCATAGTGGGGTGCTCTTCTCCAATATTCTGCTTGCATACTACAAGAGAAACAAGTAGACACATCACAGGTTTAGCTTGTAGTATACGAAACTCATTTTGGTAAACCGGTTCAGTAGTAAGGTGGACATGATAACAGCATGAAACAAACATATATTTATGTACTATGGTCACTGTATTGTCCATATCATTCTAGTTTATGTTCCCTAATCAAGATAGTGACACGGTTCAACTCATATATTTTTAAGACACAGCAGCATAGACAGAATATAAGTGTGAGAAACTACACAGCATTGGCAGCACTTGTAATGTGCATCACATGAGAACATAACTGTTTATACAACTTAAACTGAAATCAACATAGAGCAAGAAGTTAGAACAGCAATCCAGTTAAAGAAATAGGTTTAAAACATACCTGTTGCGCCATTGGAGTTTCAATTGGATCCTTCAAATTCGAAAGTAGTTGGTATGAGTAAATACAGTGATGCAACAGCAAAGGAGTATGGACCATAGCTACGGAATCTGACCTGAGAACAGTTGCTCTTCTGCTTTAAACGTGGAGTTTGGGTTAGCTGTGGTGGTCTTCGTGCTTTGGGCACTGCAGTAGCTTTACAAACTGCTCGTGTGGGGGTACTCTATGGTGGACATGGTGCTTTGTCAACTATAAGTGGGTTACTATCCGCTGGGGTTGCGGTTAGATGGGTTGTAGCTGGTTCTCTGCCCAACGGTGTAAGTGTGCAATCTGGAAGAGTCTCGATTATGTGTGGTGGGGCTAGTTTGTGGGCCAGTACAACCATGGTTCTATCTACATCGATGGGTAGCACTGTCTTTTGTGAAGAACGGGTTTTTGCTCCCTTAGATACTGCCATCACCCCCTCCAATTCAAATGGCTGATAAACAAGAAAAGAAATTGAACGTACAGACATTGTATGATAGACAGATGTGGTAATTCACATATATGTTGTCTAACCAAACAGGACAGCATGACACAATTTCACATATATGATGCCTAACTAAACAGGATAGCATGACACAGTTTCAGATATATGATGGATAACTTAATAGGATATAATGGCATAATTCAACATATGATGAGTACCTAAACAGGATGACATGACAAAACTATATGATGTCTTTCTAAAATAGGTTGGGATGAAATAATTCACATACATGTTGTCTAAGTATACAGGATGGCATGATATAATTGACATAATTGATTCATATACTAAGCAGCTGGCACTCGCATGTATGATCTCTAAACTAAGCAGATAGAATTCAATATTGTGCATATGATGTCTAAACTAAGCAATGCAAGACACCATATGCATCATATGAGAAATATAAACATTGCAACTTAGAGCATACACCTCAGGTGGGATATAGGACTGGTCATCTGTCTGTGAATCCTCCTCTAAGGAGCTCCCTGTAACCATCGAGATATATGCTTCAACAGGTACCATTGCCTGCCCTGAAGACCTTGTTTTCACTCCAGATTTTTCCATAACCGGCTCAAATGGCTGATACACATGAAGAGTAGTTCAATATAAACAGATTGTCGACAAATGGAATACGTAATGAAAAAAAAGATGGCATGAGATAATTCACATATATGATGCCTGGCTCCATGGCGGTGCATAATTCACATATATGATAACTGGCTGAAAAACATGGCATTGCATAATTCACATATCTGATATAGAAAGCAAACAGGAGGCATTCACAGAAAGCATGTCTAATCTAAGCAGATGGCATGGCAATGCAAGACACCATATGCATGATATGAGCAATATAACCCAGCCAAGTTAGAGCATGCACCTCGGGGGGAGGGGGAATACGACTGGTCATCTCTCTCTGAATCCTCCTCTGAGGAGCTATCTGTAACCAGCAAGAAATTTGCATCGACAGGTAGCACTGACTGCTCAGAAGACCTTGTTTTCACTCCAGATTTCCCCATGACCGACTCAAATGGCTGATGCACAAGAAGAGTAGATGAATGTATAAACATTGTTGACAAATGGAATACATTATGGAAAAAAATATGGCACAATACAATTCACATATACGATGACTGGCTAAACAGGATGGCATTGCATGATTCACATATATGATGCCTGGCTAAAGAAGATGGCATTGCATAATTCCCATATACTCCCTCCGTTCCTAAATATTTGTCTTTTTAGAGATTTCAAATGGACTACCACATACGGATGTATATAGACATATTTTAGAGTGTAGGTTCACTCATTTTGTTCCGTATGTAGTCACTTGTTGAAATCTCTAAAAAGACAAATATTTAGGAATGGTGGGAGTATGATATAGAAACCAAACAGGTGGCATTCACACAAAGCAAATCTAAACTAAGCTGATGACATATAAGATGTATAATGTAAGCAATGCAAGGTGCCATATGCATGAATGACCAACATCAGCATGCCAGGTTAGAGCAAACACCTCAGGTGGTAAACAAGCGTGGTCGGCTCCTTCTGAATCTCCATTTGAACAGTTATCTTCCTCTGGAATACAATCTGGAAATGCAGGAGGGGGGGCACTTCGCCCACCATGGAGCGGCGTCTGCATGACATTATATTCGCACGCAACGGTCTTCTCTTTTTCTCTACATGTTCAGTACGATTGTGTATAATATCTGACATGCATAATAAAAAAATAGTTAGATTTTGTAAGGCCTAAGGGGTGCATGCAAAAATCAAGACTGATGGTAGCAAACGAGTGGATGGATCCAAAACTAATGATAGCAGGTAGATTATAGCTTCAGTTTAAAAAGATAGAGAATGGATCATCTATTGTTTGTTGCCCACCCAACATGAACCACATAGAAGACCCCAGATGAACCAGATAGTAGACAGATACTATTCGTTGTTGGCTCGATATGAGACCCATGGGCAATTCAAAACTCAAGATTGAACGATAAAGTAGCAGGTAATAATAACTGATGTATAACGTAAGCAAACACGAAAGACTACGACCTCTCTTCCGGAACTGTGTAGCCCTCAAGTTCATCTGCTCATTCGATGATGGTAATGCAGTTGGCGTGGCTGCCGGCAACGGGGAAGATGATCTGAGGCGGCGAAAGGAAGTCTGCAGGGGGGATCTCTGCTGCTGTGAACGCTTCTGTCGATGGTGCACCTCAGGTGGGGTGGATGACGGCACGGTAGGAGCAGGACATAACACACAGAGTTTTATTTGACGCCTATCTGAAAATGAAGTAAATCTGTAAGGGCTCCTTAGAATTGGGGGATTCTATAAACGCAGGGACAGGAAAAACACAGGAATAGGATAGGAATGCACGTGCAAAACAGAGCATTTGGAAACATAGGATTTCAGTCAACCTGGGTGTTTGCCTCACATGAATTGGAAGAACAGAGGAATGGAGAAACAAAGTGATGCGACGAGTGTACAACCTCTTTGGCATAGCCTTGTGGACCTCAGCATCATTGGGCTGGACGTGGAGGATGGTGATGATGCTGGTATGACTGTCGGAGGCGGGGAAGAAGATCCGAGGCCTCTGGAAAGGGCGCCGAGGGTACTGCTCCGCTGTGATGGACGGTTCCATCGTTGGAGCAGCTCCGCTAAGGTGTACGGCGATGAGGCTGAAGCATGACAAGACAGACAACGTTAATCTAAAGTGGGACCCTAATATCATCTGCAATAGATGATGTAAAATACATCACCAAAAAGTGCTAGATGTAAAACGCATCAGCCGCGCCACGGCCGCTCCGACAGATGCTGTAAGTACTGTTCACTCTGAACTTAACTGAAGAAAATGAACTTCACAGTCGAAACTGAATTTTACTGTCGAAACTGATTGAACTAGTAATAGAGCATTGCAATAGATGTTTAGGGCGTTCGAGCACTAGTAGCAGAGAAGCAGTGATCTAAATCAGCAGACGCTCGAGCAGGGAACGCACTAGCAGAGAGCAAGTCGTGCAGTAGCACCGCGAGCGAGTGCTAAAGCAGCAACTCATGTAGCTGCCGGAGGTCGTGCAGCAGCAGCAGCGCAAGCGAGAGCAAGAGCAGAGCAGCAGCACGAACAAAAGCAGGAGCAGTGCAGCAGCGCGACCGACAGCAAGAACAGAGCCGCAGCACGAGCGAGAGCCGGAGCAGCTGCAGCTAGTGCCGTTGTGGAAGTCGCCGCCGAGGAAGCAACGACATGGGGGAGAGATGTCGTGGATGATCTGGCCGGCGACGGCGCCGTCGATGGAGACACGCCATGTCTGCTCGGTATCGAGCACCGGCAGCCCCGTGAGATCGAATAAAAGATAAAATGCAGCGGTGAGTGCAGAACCTCCTTGGTGGCGCCGAGTTGGCCTCGGCTTCATCGGAGGAATTGGTGAGGGTGCTGCGGTTTCGGTGGGGCAGGTCAAGACGGCGCTGTGGGGATTGAGGTGGCGCGATAGACGAGGCGAACATCGGGGCAGCTCCTTGGAGGTGGAGGACGGGGCGGCTGATCCGGCGGGACAATGAGATCGACAACGGATCCTCATCCGGTGCGGTGGATGAGGGACGGCGAGCTGTTGCGGTGGACGATGTAGTCGGGGAAGAGTCTCCGGCTGGGCGGCGGTCGGGAGGCCGACGGAGGAGCGTGGGGTTTCGCGGGTTTTGGCGGCCTCGGTGTATGAATTGGGGGCGAAGGGGGAGGGGGAGCCAAGCTTAGGGACGTGCTTGTCCAAAATGTAGGGTAAGTTACCAGCGTACCCCCACCGGTTTTGACACCGCGACGTGGAGCTTCATTTCCAGCTGAGGTGTAGAAGGGGGATTTCGCGTGTCTGGGCTGCGGGAGCGATTTCGGATGAGGAGGGAGTTCTCGCACGCGTCCAAATTTCGGGATAACAAGGCGCGGCGCGGGTTGAAGAAGTGGGAGTTTCAAAGCAGGTGAGACAAAAGATACTCGAGCTTGAAAATTTCGGGATAACAAGGTGCGGATTCCTTGTTCGGCAGAACAAACTTAACGTGTAAAAATAATAATTCATACAAGACATAAGAGAGTCATCTCCCCTTTTACTATATTGCTATAGATGCCATTGAAAAAACTACAAGAAAAATGTAAAAAAATCGGGAGAACAAGATTACCCTGCACAGTACCAAATCGGTTCGCACTTCCCTCAACAACAACAAAAAACAAATCAATTCCCACCAAAGAAAGAGTAATGTCCCTTTTTATATGATTACAGATGCCATGATCTCGAATTTCAATTTTTGAATCCACGTTATGTTGAATTCGAATATATCGTTAGGTGACCTTGCGGTTTATAATTGATGTAGTCGTACATTTTGATCTTCCATCATATATGAACATTTTACTCCACCATGTGAACATATATATTGTCGTCTACCATATGGACTAAATTTGAATCAATTTTCCTTATTTGAATACGATTGTTGTCAAGTTATACAATAATTTAAATATTATCTTGATAACAAAAAACATACGTATAGCAGTAATCATATTTCACTATGAACTACATGTACCATACGCTCTCCAATTCAAATATTTGTATCCATTTTATGTTGAATTCAAATCATAGTACATTATTGGTCTAGGTAGCGAGATGTTTGGGATAATCTAAACCCTGTTTTCATACGTATAATTTTTGGCTGAATTGGGACAAGTTTTGGTATAAGCCTCTTGCAAAACCGGAGATTCTCTCAACAAGCCTCGTGGTTCCGAGAGGGAACGTGTCACCTTTGTGTGCGAAACGATATACGCTGCCTCCCCCTGATTTTATTTACAGAGGCAACATAGAACTATATGAGTGCCCTGTTAAATTCTGGAATTATTTCGGGTTCATTTGGCCTTTTTATACATTAATTGAGTTTCTGGACTTTTAATGTGCATAATCTAAATATGAATTGCATGCACATGCTCTGGTGCACCAAAGTGGGTTGAAAAATCACATGTGTGTCCTTGGTTGAATTTCTAGGTCCCATGGAAGAAATGAGAATGAAATTCAAACATCTGGGCGTCATGACTCGGCCGAGAACATCGAGAAACTTTGATTTTAAATTCATGTAAATCCAAAACTCGCCTGGAAATCATGAAACTTGGCATGGTGTCATGTCATGGCACTAACATGTTGTGGTAAAAAATTGGGCCGATTTGGAAGCTCGTGGTTCTAAGAGGGAATGTGCCACCTTTGAGTGTGAAACGATATACGCTGCCCCCCTTGAGTTTCTTAACAAAGGCAACATAGAACTACATTAGTGCCCTGTTAATTTTGGAATTATTCTGGGTTCGTTTGTTGTTTTTTATACATTAATTGAGTTTCTAGTCATTTAATGTGCATAAGTCAAATTTGAACTACAAGCACATGCTCTCGTGCACCAAAGTTGGTTGAAAAATCACATTTGTGTCCTCGGGTGAATTTCTAGGTCCCATGCAAGAAATGAGAATAAAATTAAAACATCTGGGCATCGTGGCTCGGCCAAGAACATTGAGAAACTTGGTTTTAAAATTCTTGTAAATCCAAAACACGTCTGAAAATCATGAAACTTGGCATGGATGTCATGTCATGGTACTACCATGTTGTGGTAAAAAAAATTGGCCGAATAGGAACAGATTTTGTTATAAGCTTCTTGCAAACCAAAGCTTCTCTCAAGAAGGCTCGTGGTTCTGAGAGGGAACGTGCCACCTTTGAGTGCGAAACGATATACGTTGTCCCCCGTGAGTTTATTTACAAAGGCAACATAGAACTACATGAGTGCCCTGTTAAATTTTGGAATTATTCCGGCTTCGTTTGGCCTTATTTACACATTAATTGAGTTTTTGGTCATTTAATGTGCATAATACAAATTTGAACTACAAGTACATGCTCCCGCGCACCAAAGTTGGTTGAAAAATCACATTTGTGTCCTCGGGTGAATTTCTACTCCCTCCTTCCATCTATATAGGTCCTAATGCGTTTTTCGAGGCTAACTTTGACCAAACGTTAGAGCAATAATATATGACATGCAACTTACACAAAGCATACCTTCAAATTTGTATGTCAAAGGAGCTTCCAATAATATAATTTTCATAGTATACATCTCATGTGCTATTAATCTTGTCAATAGTCAAAGGATGTCTTGAAAAACACATTAGGCCCTATATAGATGGAAGGAGGGAGTAGGTCCCATGCAAAAAATGAGAATAAAATTCAAACATCTGGGCATCGTGGCTCGGTCGAGAACATTGAGAAACTTGGTTTTAAAATCATGAAACTTGGCATGGTGTCATGTCATGGTAGTACCATGCCGTGGTAAAAAAAATTGGCCGAATAGGAACAAATTTTGGTATAAGCTTCTTGCAAATCGGAGCTTCTCTCAAGAAGGCTCGTGGTTCTGGGAGGGAACGTGTCACCTTTGTGTGCATAATTCAAATTTGAAATACAAGCACATGTTCCAGTGCACCAAAGTTGGTTGAAAAATCACATGTGTGTCCTCGGGTAAATTTCTAGGTTCCATGCAAGAAATGGGAATGAAATTCAAAATTCTGGGCGTCGTGGCTAGGTTGGAAACATTGAGAAACTTAGTTTTTTAATTCCTGTAAATCCAAAACACGCATGAAAATAATGAAACTTGGCTTGGTGCCATGACATGGCACCAACATGCTGTGGTAAATTTGCAGTCCGATTTGCGAAGGCGCACACATTAACAATCAACAAAGTCATTTTGGAACAAGTGCTATCACGTTACAATTGGAAACACAAGTATTATTGAAACCGTGGGCGTTCTACTTACTAGTACCATTTACGTGCCGCCATGCGTCCCCATTTTTTATTAGCTAGGAGGCGCCGTGCAGGGTAGCTATTTGAGTACGAGAGGCGTGCGATCAGACCCCTGCGCGTGCTTATCGCGAGGAGAGCCCTTTGACCTCCATCTGCCGTCCACCTCTCTCCCAAGGTCTCCATTAATGGCGCCCGAGCCTCTGTTTAATGGCGTGGCTATGTCTCACTCGACTGAGATTTAAGAGAGAAAAAAGAAAATCTGAAAGCACGGATCTTGATGTAAGATCCGACGGACCTATATAGCATCTACTGCGACTTATAGCAAGACTGATGAATATATAAGGACGATTAATTTTATTTTTTTGATCAAAGAAGGGCTTGCCCCTTCTGATTTTCATTACTGAAAACCACCACAATTCACAAGAAGTTCAGCACAACTCCAGCCTAACACGAAGGACTAAAAGCTACCAGATTGAAATCGCAACATCCCAAGAGGCCAACAAAGGCCAAACATCCGCGCTAGAACCCAGCATTTCACAACCAACGACACAATCCACATCCTAAACCGATTATTACATCAAAAGAAACCAGGAAACTGAAGGAAGCCCAGGAGAAACTAGAAGAACAGCAACGCCAGGGTCGCCACAGCAAGAGTTTTCCTCATTCCAGCCTCGCAACATTGATCTTCCACAGAAAGATAAGGACGATTAATTGTCTTACATAATTAGAAAGATAATTAAAAAAGCCACATGCGGCTACGCCCGAAATACACACGGGCAAAAGAAGAAGGAAGACAAGGATCTGGCTCGCTGATCTCTACTTTCTTGATGCGTTGCTGCAGGCCGCGGGAACTAGTCTCCGCGGCGAGCGGCGATGAGCTCTTTCGTGTCCTCAAGATGCTGCTTGAGAACATCCACGGATTCCTCCACCAGCCTTTGGCGCTCGTTGCGGAGCATGTCATTCTCGTCCATAAGTTTCTTGACGATGACGGCGGTCCTCTTCAACAAGGCACTGGTCTCCTCCTGCTGGTCTACACTTCGGACGATCTTCTCCCTCAGCAAGTCGCGCTCAGCCCGGAGCCTCTCATTGCCCTCCCTTAGTTGCCGGATGACGCCAGTAGCCTGTTCAAATGAGGCTTTCATGTCGTCCTGCAACCTCGCCCAGCCGGAGATCTGATCCTTCTGGCTATGGACGATCGCATGCATGCGCCTGTAACAGTCGTCGCCTGCCCGCGAGAAATTTTCCCAGGCCGCCGCGGCGCGGCGGGACATCTCTGCTGCATTCGTGGCGCGGCGGGACATCTCTGCTGCTTCCGCGGCGCGGCCGGACCAGTCTGCTGCATCGATGGCACGGCGGGACCTCCGTGCTGCTTCAGCGGCGCGGCGGGACCTCTGTGCTGCTACTTCCGCGCGGCGAGACATGTCGGCTGCTCTCGCAGCGAGGCGGGACATCTCTCGTGCTTCCGCTTCCATGCTCGCCTCTCCCTGGTGGCAATCTCTCGACCCAAAACTCACGCTGGCCATGGCAGACGCAAGGGAAGGATGTTGAATGACTTGTTTGTTTTTGTGGATGAGGAGTTGAGGAGGAATGTGCAGTCATCTTGGCATACTAGTATTTATAACCGAGTACTAATACGCTCCTAAGTGGGAAACCGTTTAGGTTGTGATCGGTGTGAACAGGTTTGCAATTCAATATAGCGTGGTACTAATACGCTCCTAAGTGGGAAACCGTTTAGGTTGTGATTGGTGTGAACAGGTTTGCAATTCAATATAGCGTGGAGTAATTTGGAATGTGATGAGACGCAAGCTCAAAATTTATTGACGGTTCTAGTTTCGAAGTGCGGCACTATTCCCGGATGGAGTACTTCTTTTTCTACTCCCTCCTTTCCGGTTTTATTGGGCTTATCTCAAAATTTTAGTTTTTCCATTTTATAAGGCTCAATTTGGTTGTTCCCCAACACATGTTTAGATTCCAAGGTGCATTAAATCATTGCATGCAAGTTTTAAGAGAAAATTGACCAATGCATGTACTTTATGCATGCATGCATTGCAATTAATGCATTGATAAACATAATTTTTTTGAGAAAAACAAGAGCATTAATTAGGTGCTTTTGCAAACTACAAAAAATATTCCACCATTCACCATCTTGGTTGGTGAGATTTTTGAATTAAGCCCTATAAACCGGAAAGGAGGGAGTACTGCTGTGTACATGCAATAACTGGCACCGTCGTATAAATATCTTATGGTTAATGGGGCGTTCGACAGGAATAGCCGCGTGGCGAGCTCTAGGCTAGTCTTTTTTTCAGACGCATTAAACCTATCTCTCGGGACTTCTCGCACGCACCATCGTGCCACCCACAAAAACTTGTACTCTGAGTTTAGTAGTACGTTATAGAGGAAGAGAATAGGTGCATGCACGCACTCGTCCTCTCACACACGCGTCTATTTTTTCTCGAAAAGGAGGATGATGACCCCCGGCCTTTGCATCTGGGAGTCACACACGCATCTGTAGCTATGAATTGTAGTGTTCTCAACCATCCGATTGGCTCTATCATGGATGTACCTATATACTAAAACATGTCTAGATACATCTATATTTTGACAAATGGAAGGCATGTATTGTGGAACGGAGGGAGTGCTTGTCATCAAAATGGATAAAAAGGGACGTATCTAGAACTAAAATACGTCTACATACATCTCCTTTTATCCATTTTGATGACAAGTAGTACTTCTTACCCAAAGGAACTTTATATCCAACAGACACAAAATATCCATTCGACTGTTGGAAATTACTGATCTGATGTCGAAGTAATTGCTGCATCGCCACCAAAACCCACCATTTCTTCAGCTAAAGTAGACCAAGGTAATCCCTATATTAGCATATTACTAAGATAAACAGAAGGCACTGTAGAAACATTTAGGACATGAGCTTGTCAATCTGAATGCGGAGGGACACAAGCTTAGCCCCAGCCAGCAGCTTGGGCGGAACTGTCAAGAAGGTCAGCTCCTGCACGTCGACGTCGCCGGGATCCTTGCTGCTTGTCACCTCCATTTCCACCTTCACGGCGTTGGTCGTGCCTTTGGGCTCCCCCGGCGGGCCGTTCGCCCACAGCTTGGCCACGTAGTGCGGCAGTGGGGACGCCCCCACTCTGATGCAGACGACCGACACGGCGATAGGCGCGCCGATGTCGAGCACGCCGCCGACCAAGAAAAACGCGCGGCGGTCCTCCTCCGCGAACAGCAAGAGCCGTGGCTCCGACAGTGGCACTTGCAGCTGGAGCACCTTGCCGTACTGGATCCTGTGCACGGGCATGGGATGCGCGGTGCTGATGTGGTGGTAGAGCGCCGGCGGCGGGCCTTCGTAGCCGCAGACGGGCACGGGGCATTTGCAGGGCGCGAGCGGACACACGCTCTGGTGATCGGCGAGCTTGTGGTAAGTGACGTAGAGCCCACAGCCTTCATGCGGGCACTCCACCCTCACCGACGAAAGGACGGAGTCCACCGCCGTGTTCCACACGTCGAAGCCACCGCCGCGCTCGCACTTCTGGCACTGCCGCTGGTTCCCGGGGCGCTCGATGCGGCAGTCCGCGCAGGCCAGGTGCCCTCCCTTGCACTGCAGAAATCAATCGAACAACACATCAATCAAGAAACCTGCACCTTGCTCAATCAGCCGAACGGACGAGGTGTATTCGAACCTCATACACTGGAGGCGTCAAGGGGCGGAGGCACAAGGGGCAGTGGAGCACGGTGAGGTCCATCGAGACCTTAGAGAGCTCCATCGTCGGGTCCTGTTCGGTCTGCATGATCTCGCCCTCCTCGTGCACAACCATCTCTCGACTTGGGCCGGGGTATTACAAAGCTTTGCCGTCACATATTTTATACTACTTCAAGGTGCATTAAATCAACACATGCAAGTACCAAAAGGAGAGTCACGGCATGCATGCATGCGTTGTAATTAATGCATCGGTAAATGCAAATTATTGAAATATATCGAGTGCAGTGCTTTGATGTGTCGCGTCAACTCGTACATCAACGAGAAGTTTGATTATCCTCTCCCTCGCGGACTTAACTGCACCTACCTTTGGCTGTATGACAGGTTGGCCACACACCTCTCGGGCCCACCTGTCATACACGCAAAGGCAGGAGCGTCCCTCCCCCGCCCATGAGCGTGGTGGCTGGCAAGACTAGGAGAAGCTTTCGCTACACGCTCTCCCTCCCGCACGCGGTGGACATGCAGCAGTTCAATCGGTGTCAGATGGCCAGAAGCGTACTGTAGTACTCCTCCAGTGCAAACGAGGACATGCTTTTGCTTAGTAGTACTTCTACAACAAGCTATCCGTCCCGCTCGCGGTGGACGGACATGCAGCAGTGGATTCGACACTGTAGAAGCAGTAGTAGTAACATCATTGTTCATCTTCTCGAAGAGGCGAAGAGCCAAGCGCAAACCGAACGTTGCAGTTGCGAACATTGGAGCACGCATATAGCCAGGCTCTTACATGAGACAAAATTGCTATGTGAGCCCACTATTGTACTAGTACGTACAACTACTTGCTAGTATAGCCCTGTAAACCAGAAAGGAGTATTTGCCCTTCTAGAGATTTCAACAAGTGACTAGACTACACCGAGACGGAGTACATATGGAGCAAAATGAGTGAATCTGCACCGTAAATAAATACGTACTAGTTCTATCATTTTCCTCTCCGAGGTGCACAATATTGAGTATACTGACTAGTCTCTTTTTGACACGCATTTACGTTTTTTACACAGTACAGACGCAAGCGCTCATATACACGCGCATACACTCACCCCTATGAACGCACACACGCACGGCACTATCATCTTGAAATTTACGAAGTCACCATAGGCACCTCGTCGTCGACGGGTTGAATGCCAAGGAGGGAGAGGGTAGCGGTTCCCGAGACGTTGAACGGTCAATGATGCATCCTCAATTACATGCAGAGGGAATTAATTGGAGAAGCAGAATAGAGCCAGCACGATGTGAATGCAACAGAGTTTGGACTCTCATATAATAAAGGCGCCCCACCACTCCAATCCATCTACTCCCAAGTCTCTGTGCAACACTACTCACTCCAATCCAAGACCAAGTGACCAGAAGCCACAAGCACCTATGGAGGCGATGGACGCGAGCGGCAGTCGGCTGTGCCAAATCATCCAAGGCGCCGGCCTGCGGCCCCGCACCACGCAGCGTCCAGACGGTGCTGGCGACCGCAGGCATCGTAGCCCTCGCCGACGCCGGCTTCGCCTCTCGCATGGACGACATGATGGTCAACTCCATCCGCAAGTTCACCGCCGTCAAGAAGCGCGCGGACGACCTTGCCGTACTGCTCCAGCCCGCGCGCCCAGGCTCCTCATTGCCTGCCACCCTCATCGGCCTCCATGGTGACAAACTCTTTCAAGCCCTGGCGGCCCTGCAGGTGCCGGAGGTCGCGACGAAGAATGTGCACCTCGAGGCCGCGCTCGCCGTGCAGCGCCTCGCCATGCAAGAAACCGTCGACCTGCACATCCACGTCTACGAGGAAATCGTCTACATAGGCCACTACAAGGCAAGCGAGGACAGAAAGACGTTGGCCTTCTTCCAGCGGCTGGAATCTTTGGACGCCATTGTTCAGAAGCACTTCGACCTGGCCACGAAAGCCGCTGCTACTTCGGCGCCGTTCGGTGGGCCGGCGCCCTGAGTCGAGGAGGTGGACGTCGTCGATGGTGCATCTCTTCTTGCCTCCTGTAACCAGCACTGCATCGCCTCGTGGCCTTAATGTTTTATTAGTATAGTACTCCCTCCGTTCCCAAATATAAGTCTTTCTAAAGATTCCAGCAAGTGACTACTACATACGGAGCAAAGTGACTGAATCTACACTCTAAACTATGTCTACATACATCTGTATGATGTATTCCATTTGAAATAGTATCTAAAAAGGCTTATATTTATGAACGGAGGGAGTATATGGCATTTGTATTCCAGTCGTAACGTTTTCACTGTGAGGTGGGGCCGCAGTTGAGCAAACCCACCCCGCCCACCGGGCGTCGGCCGAGTTTAGAATTACTAGAAGAGAGAAACGAGGGAGGAGAGCTAGCTATAGCACGGACGCTGTTGTCAGATGGGACTCGTGTTTATAGAATAGGAGTACTGAGCACTCGTGCCTCTTTTTTGAGGGAAAAATTAGTCGTATGTCTAGTACCACTAGTTGGGTGCGTGCGACCTATAGCTGTCATCACTTTAGGTCTCCTTTTCGAACCGCGGCTACGCTTCACAGTACATATTATTTCACGCATTTATCCTCCTATATGTACTCCTAGGCTATTTCCACGTGCTCCCTTTTGCCGACATGTGGGACATAGAGCATCTGGGTCGCAGTGCATGCACGACTCGGAGCATATGCCGGGGTACTTTACATTTCAGACCTCATGAACTACATGCAAACCCCCCGCAGAAGAAGATATACATGAATGAATTACTACATGAAACCGGATTATTTTCATGGAAACCGGAGCACGTTCATTAAATTTTGGACATAACACGTTTATAAAAAATGACCGGACCGAAACTAGTCTAAGGGCCTCTTTGATTTTTCCCGCAAAAAAAGGGCCTCTTTGATTCACAGGATACTGAAAACACAGGAATGGGGAAAGTATGATGGCGATGAACCGAGACGAGGAGAACTCTAACTCAGTTAGAGGTTAGAGTTAGATTCTAACCCTGAACTAACTCTAAACCAAAGAGGTGTATGGATGGCAGGGTTAGATTGACAATAAATGCTCTATCTCAATCATTTGACTACTTTGGACCCTATTTCCTGCCGGATTTGGAGGGTGCTTGGATACGTTTTAGTTCCATGACTAAAAGTAGTGGGACTAAAACTTGCTAGCCTCACCCATGCTTGGATCCAAATACTAAAGAGACTAAAATCAAGTTAATGAGCATTTGTTATCCTCCAAACCCTCCAATCCAGAACTCACCTGTGTTAAAGGAGAGGAGTTAAATGAGGAGAGAGAGGACTAATCCACATTTTAGTAGGGGTACCCCTGACTAAAAATTTTTAGTCTCAAGACTAGTTTTAGCCCCTCTTTAGTCAGGGGTGCTTGGAACTTTAGCCTCTTAAAGAGACTATTTTTAGTCAGACTAAAATAAGTCCCTTGGATCCAAGCACCCTCTTGGTGTGGCCGGCTCTTCTGTGGCCTCCTCCCGCTCACAATTACATAAACGAACCATCTATACAAATCAAGCATGCAAAACATGATAATTTTTACTTTGTCCATACAAATGAGATATCCCACTTAAACATACAAGTCGTCAATCAAGCTTCACAAAATAAAAAAACACTTCATGAAACAAAGAATGAGCTAACTCATCACGGAAGTCATTCACGATAGGGAGGGAGCCCGGAGCCCCTCACGCACCGAGGGAGGAGCTCGCCATCGTCGCTCTGGAGGAAGGCTCTGTAGAGCCCAAGCCCCGGGAACCCCTCCGACGCCGGCCCTTGCGACTTGAGGTCGACACTGGCATGGGTAGCAGGGCCGCTTGCCGCCGACTGGGAACTTAATCTTTGGGCCTCTAGAAATAATGCAAGCCTGTAACTAAAATACCTAGAAAGGTGAACTGAATCTTTGGGCCTCTAGAAATAATGCAAGCCTGAAACTGAAATACCTAGAAAGGTGAACTGAATCTTTGGGCCTCTAGAAATAATGCAAGCCTGAAAGTGAAATACCTAGAAAGTTGAACTGAATCTTTGGGCCTCTAGAAATAATGCAAGCCTGAAACTGAAATACCTAGAAAGGTGAACTGAATCTTTGGGCCTCTAGAAATAATGCAAGCCTGAAATTGAAATACCTAGAAAGGTGAACTGAATCTTTGGGCCTCTACAAATAATGCAAGCCTGAAATTGAAATACCTAGAAAGGTGACCTGAATCTTTGGGCCTCTAGAAAGATTTATTACCTCCTCAAGCAGCATCAAACAATTCCATGCGTGCACCACAAATCTATACCAAGTTTGATCAGGATCTACTTTTCCAAATTAGAATTAGCGCTAGAGCAAGCAAGATCAATGATATGGCCGTGAGACAGAGAAGGAACGAACAAACTCACCCCTCTCGCGACCTCCCTGGTAGATGTGCCGCCGCCGCGCACAACAGAGGGAGAAAAATGACTGGTGAAGGGGGAGCGGGGCAACCTTCGAAGGCCGGAGGGAGAGGGCGGCCAGAGTAGGGCGGCGGAGGCCAAAAGGAGAGGGCGGCCGGAGGAGAGAGAGGGCGAGCGGCCCTATGGGGAACAGAGAGGAGTCGTGCGAGAGGGGGGGAGCGATCTGGTGCGGGCAGGGAAGATTTTTTTTAGTTCTCTTTTAGTGGGCCCGAGGATAACTAACCCAATTAGAACCTCTCCATTGGGCTAGTTTTTTTAGTTGGGTTAGAGCAAACTAGCTCAAACTAACCCCTCTTGTTTCGATAATTTGAGGCTATTTCAACCCAAACTAGCTCTAACTCAGGGATCCAATGCTACAGTGTGGACCGTAGCACATTGTTTTTTATGGCCATATCACCACATTGTTTTCTACTGCTGGTTCACTGGGCTACCGTGGTTCGCACTGCTGGTTCACTGGGCTGCCGTGGTTCGCACTCCTCCAACCTGAGTAGTACTGTAGTATAGTACTAGTATATACCGCATCATTCATTGCTCCTTCTTACTACTCCGACATGTGGGAGAGCCAGCATCCGGGTCGACGTGTCATGCACCAGATTAGAGCGCGGAACAGAAGGGGGGCATCACCCCGGTCGGAGCGCCAGTAATTCATGACTATAGTGAGTGGTCATATCACAAGTCTTTCCAGCAGTAACGCACCGTCAAATCGCACAGCCCCACTCGCTCACCCTCCTCGCCTCTCTATCAAACCGCCTACCCGAAAACTGCCGCGCGTACTGCCCGGGAAAAGCCCCGCCCTCAACTTTTAACTATGCGAAAATAGTTCGAGCTTGTTCGTTCTATATAAATACAGTACTTACTGGATGTTTATTCACCCGTGGGGTTGTTCAATGAATGGAGGGGCGGGGAGCACAAGTGAACAATACTGTAGTACTACTAGCAGTAAGTAGGAGTCGTACAGTAGTCACCTTAAATAGAGAGTTTCTTTTCTTTAATGCCACGTACACAAATTGAAACGCTTATTGTGGAGAGAAAAAAGATAATCACTACACTATATATGGACGCAGGGGCCTGAGCGCTTGCTTTACTAGGGTTGCTCTCTTCATTCTCTCATCCTCTCCAGATATAAACAAGACAGCGGTAGCGACATTTTCTCTCTGCTCACCACTGGTCACAGATCCGGCCGGATCCCTTCGGCCGGTGTGTGTAGAGGACTAAAAGGTGCATCGTTCACGCGGTCATCGCCGCCGAGGGAGGAAACCCACAGCTGCCGGAGGGGCCCGATCCTCTGCCCGTGCCGTTCTCTCCGACACAGCGCCGGCTCGGGAGGTCCTCCGACCCTTCTTCCTCCCTGTCGTATTGTCCGCAGATCCGACCTGCCGCCGCTGACATCCCGGCGACCCTCAGGTATAAGTTCTTTGAAAGCGGCCTTGCTCTACTGCCCCAGATCCCCACGTGTCTGCATGTGCATCTTTTTCTACTCCCATCAGCTCTTCCAAAGCCACCTAAATTTTTAGTATTATTAGAGGTAAAGCTACTTCATCCATTCGAATCTAGGGCTTTGTTCAAACAACGAAGAAAGGGGGGAAAGTTGTAGCATGAATCTAGGACTTGATTCAAAGAGGAAATAATATGGTGAAAGTAGTAGAGACCGGATACCCAACCGGTCTCTTGGTTGAAAAGGGAAATAATGGGAAAACGCAGTACAAACTGGATAAGGAACAATCTATTATTGGTTGAAAAAGGGATAGAAAGTGGCGGCTGGTGGACAAGTCAACAGAGTATGTCCAGGATTAGATTTGCTGCCATCACATAGTAAAAGGTCTCCAGGATTAGATTTGCTGCCCTCACATAGTAAAAGGTCTCAGGATTAGATTTGCTGCCCTCACATAGTAAAAGGTCTCCAGGATTAGATTTGCTGCCCTCACATAGTAAAAGGTCTCCAGGATTAGATTTGCTGCCCTCACATAGTAAAAGGTCTCCAGGATTAGATTTGCTGCCCTCACATAGTACAAGGTCTCCAGGATTAGGTTTGCTGCCCTCACATAGCATGAACAAACTCGGCATCACCACTTTATGCCTCCTTGTAGGTACATTGTGCTGATGCGTCCACTGTCGCATGTCCTTATACCAACCTTTTGCTGTTGTTAATGTAAGGGCGCATGTAAAATGAAGCGATCACACAGTTACCTTAGGGACATGTCTAAGCAGTGTTATTGTTAATCTAATGCCTCTAGTGATAAGATGCAATTAAACTGTGTTACAAATGGCACTCCTGTTGTTTTCCCCGGTATGATAAGTAAGTTGCTCCTTTACGCTGCTGAGTGTCCTGGTGTCCCCACGGTCCCATGCCCTTAAACGAACTCTTTAGCTGTTGTTGATTTACTGTGTCTGGTAAACAAGCAATGCCACGATTAAAGTAATCCCATATTTGAGGAATCTCATTGTTGATCGTAATGCTTCTGGTAACATGAAGCATTGCTGATGTTTTAAAATTTCTACTGTCCTTGCGTGATTGCCATGAACATAATTAAGATGCTTATTTTCATTTTGTATATGTTTCGTGTATTCTTATTGACCAGCAACTGTTTACTTTCTATCTTTTTGTGCAGATAGTGATATCCATTTCACCTTGTTGCTATTGTGACCTTTTGGTGAACTGCACAAAACACTTTTTTTGGAATGAGTGTCTTGTGCAGTTCAACTAAAATGTCACGTGGGCAACATCTCTCAATTTTGGTGGAACTGCACAAAATGGTGATTGGAGTTTCCAAAATCTCCGTCAAGTTCTGCTGGTAATCTCGTGCAACATTTTATTAGCCTTTGCAAGATGGAGCCGTCACTGTCACCACAATGGCACTTTATTTTAGTGGAACTGCACAAAAGGATAAGAAAATTATAGTTGCACCTTACATGAGCCGGACAGCCAACCTTAATGTTCCTCAATTTTAGTGCAACTACTAAAGAAGAACCTGCCAGCTCACAAGAGCAAGTACTTCTTGCTAGCTGAATGATGCAATCTTTGCTTCATTTCAGGTGAACTGCAGAAAAAGGCGCATGAATTGAATCATGGAACTCCAGGCAGACCTCATCCAAGTAGAGCTGGAGGTTGAGTTCAAGGAGGCCGCTGTTAAAGCGAAATCATGCGCTCCTGTCTCCTTGTTTGTGCTGTGCAAACATGCTGTGCAAACAGGAATACTCAACTACAGATGTTGTGACGGTCAAGAGCATTCGCCAAGTTCTTCGATTGTATGACATGGCTAGCCAAGATGGATTTAATCCCGATATTCACTTTATCAAAAGGCTCTAATGGGTTGGTTCTGAATCTTGCAAGCTGGGAATCAGTGAGATGTGTAGGCATCTTTGTTGTACTTATTATTTGAATCTTATTTGTTGGTTCTGAATCTTGCAAGCTGGGAATCAATGAGATGTGTAGGCATCTTTGTTGTACTTATTATTTGGATCTTATTTGTTGGTTCTGAATCTTGCAAGCTGGGAATCAATGAGATGTGTAGGCATCTTTGTTGTACTTATTATTTGGATCTTATTTGTTGGTTCTGAATCTTGCAAGCTAGGAAACACGGCATGATGATGCAGAGGACAACAACCATAACAAACAGTTCAAACTTGGTAGTATTATCTTTGTGAAAGTGCGACAAATGTGTTGATCGTGTGCGTCCTGAGAATAATAATTCTAATTGTTGTGCATGTTGATCCTCTGATAGAACGAGCGAATGCATTGCTTGTTTCAAGTATAAATTTCTATTAAAGCTAATTAAATTTAAGTAAAGTGACCACTAACTCCTGTTATTACAGTACCAATACAGACCCGCTCGTGAACCGACGTGTGGCCGAGGGTGCATCTTCTGCCGGGCGTGCAGCGGACGAGGGAGGGGTAGTAACTGTTGTCGCCTGTACACACTCAGCTTACTGTTGAATCTAGTTCCCCAAGAGCTGAAAAACGAACTGCTGCCGCCGCCTACACACTCGTTCACTCGAAGAGACTCCAATGGCAATCCGAGGGGTGAGCCTGCTGGATATGGACTTCAGCAAGGAGTTCCCCTTTGAGTTCGCCGTTCAGTCCTATGGCTGCACCAAGTTGAATATGATGTACACCAACGATACAGACTCGGTGAAGCTCTGCCTCGCCTCAGTCCTATGGCTGCACCAGGTTCTGGAGCATTCGCCCGTTTCATCGGCAGCGCCGACTGCACCTTCGCTACGGTGGAGAGAAGGAAGAACGCGATGATTCGACCATCTGGTGCAACAAGCTTGTCGACATCCAGAAGCAATACAAGATCATCAGCAATGGGCAGGAGAAGGACTCCGTGGTTGACCTCGCTGAGACCATCATCGACCCCTGATATGCCAACATGAAAGATGACGACCTGAACACGTGGGAGGTACCTCTGAATCTAGCCTACATAACCTACGTGGCCAAGGACGCATACGCATGCTACGACATGTACAGGCAGATCTTGGACATGAGGGCGTGTCTGCTTCCCGTAACCGACGAGTACACGGACAGCCGCAACGTCATGATCAAGCGTGCCAGGAAGGTCTAGATGTTGTACTTTATCTGTTTATAAGCACCTTTATCATCTGAGTGTTTCATGCATTAGCCTATGTGTCGTAATTATCTGTTTTGTCCGAAATATTTCTTTTAAGAACCCATTAACCTGATTGCTTTTTTTAGTGGCTATTTGCTTATGTATGTAAACTAGTTCACTTGTCCGTAAAAAAAACTAGTTCACACGGCTGCCGTGCTTTCAATCTCCTTCCTCCCAACATATTCCCCTCCTCAGGTGGACCCAGCAGGTCTCTGAATTTTCTCCCACTTTCTTTTTCGATGTAAACTGAGTTTTCTCCCAGTACTTTCCCCTAGAACCAACTCAACTCTCCCACGTCTAGCCTAAAAAATAATAATACCCCACGTACTATTAACTCACCAAATTAAAATGATATTTTATTTCGTAAGTTGAAAGTTCTTACAAAATAATAATAATAATTGTTTATATATAACTTGGCAAGTTAACTCCTAGTGATTGCGTACATAAGCTTGCAAAGATTTTACTGACGTGCAATCATGTGTTTATGTTTTTATAACATTTCTCCGTCTAGCCCAACATGATATTTTCACCCAGCCCAGCAAGTCCGCGGATTTCGAGAAAAATGCAAATGGGATTTAAACGGGCTGCATAGATGCTACATCATTGTTTCACCCAGCCCACCAAATGGACTAAAAAACAAATGGACTGGCTGACATGTGGGCCAGTAGGTCGAAGCCTAAGAAGGCGTTGGATTTACATCCAACGGCCGGCATTCTTCTTCAATCTCTCGTCTTCTTCCCCCAGCGCTGCCGGAACCGCCTGCTCCAGCCTTTGGCGTCCAGCGGTGTTGTTTTGCGCTCCTCAGCGAAACGCTACCCCGCCGACGGCCAGGCCATCCCTCCACTCGCACCTCATGTTATTCTCTGCCGAGTGTAGGCCCACCCCGCACCCGAACCAGTCAAGTTTCCCACTCCTCTCCGTCTGCGACTCCACTGCCGCGTCTTCCCCATCTCCGGGTCGTTCCAGTCTGGGGCCTCGCCGTCGTCCACCGCCTCGGTGCGCTCCGCGCGGCGTGGTCAACATACGAGAGTCATCGGAAGAGGACTGTACGTGGAGAGCCTGACGGCTGGGACCCACGAGGTCCATGGTCGCACGCAAGGAAAGTTCCTCCTTATTACGCACTGTACATGCACTGTACGTGGGAAGGGCTTCTGTATTTCGCAAAAAAATGTTACCCCCGCTGACAGGTCGGACCCACCAGCTATATCTTCGCACGCAAGGAAGTGCCTCCTTATTACGCACCAAAAAATGAATACCCCCTGCTAGCTGGGACCCACCATAGTGGGTGGCTGACTTGTGGGCCTACTAAGTTGACGAGGACGGAGGGCTTTGTCAACTTAGTCAATATGAACGATTCTAGCTCCAGTGACCGTACGATGTCCATCCAACGGCCATAGTGCTTCTTCAACCTCTGGTCTTCTTGCTCCAGCCGCCCAAAGCAGCGCCGGTCGCGCCGCGTGCTCCTGCCTCTTGTGGCCGGCTGTGATGCCGCGGAGGCCTCACTGCCCCTACTACTCCCACCGCTGGCCCAGGGTATCCCTCTACTCACCCACACCCCCTGTTATTCTGCGGTGACGGCAGCCTCACGCCGCAGCCGAACCAGTGAACCCTCGTACTCCTCTCCGCGTGGGCATCCACTGCCGCGTCTTCCCCGGCTCCACGTTGTCCCCTTCCTAGGCCTCGCCGTCGTCCACCGCCTTGGTGCTCTCGGCGCGGCGTGGTCAATGTGGTCAACGACCGACTTCCATCGGAAGAGTACTGTACGTGGAGAGGCTGACAACTGGGTCCACGGCCACAGCCCAGTTTTTTTGTGATTTGCCAAGTCGCTTTGTCAGGCCTGTTGGGCTGCAAATCTTTCAAGACGAGGAGAGTTTCATTCAGCTGGCCGAGAAAATGGCCTATCAGTAATGAGAAATGGGCTGTACATTTTTAAAACACATCAAACCGGCAATTAGTTTCAAATATCTTTTTTCATTTCGAGATTTTAAATTACATTAATTTTTATGCGTGGAGAATTTGTTGGATTTTATATTGATATACATTTATTTTTAAAAGCAGTTTGAATGTGAGTCAAAATTTCGGGATTAAAAACAGTTCGGACCGCACCGAAATATGCAAAATTTCGTATAATTTTTTAACCGTGGCCACAATATGGGCTGTAATGCTAACAAAAAGAATATGGGCTCCAAAAAAAACCTTAAGAATTAGCAAATGGGTTGTAAATTATTAGAAATAATGGCAGATGGGTTGTATGCTGTTTTCCACATATTTGAGGCTTTCCTAAAAAAAGGTTGACGCACAAGCAGTGACTGTTGGATGTCCATCGAACAGCCGTCGTGCTTCTTCAATCTCTGCTCTTCCTGCTCCAGCCGCTCAAACAAGCGCCGGCGGGACTGCCTGCTCCCTCCTCCCCGCGGTCGGCTGTGCTGCCGCGCAGGCCTCATCGCCCCACCGTACTCCCATTGCTGGCCTAGCCATCCCTCTACTCACCCACACCTGTTGTTATTCTCCGGCGATGGCAGATGAACTAGTAAACCCTCGTACAGTCGTACTCCCCTCCGCGTGGGAAACAACTGCCGAGTCTTCCCTGCCTCCGTGTCATTCCCTTCCTAGGCCTCGCCGTCGTCCACCGCCCTGGTGCTCTCGGCGCGGCCTGGTCAACGTGGTCAACGACCGACATGCATCTGAAGTGGACTGTACGTGGAGAGGCCGACAGCTGGGTCCACGGCCGCACGTAAGGAAATGCCTCCTTATTACACGCAAAATAATGATTCCTCCACCTGACATCAGGGACCCACCGAAAGGGCCTCTGTATTTCACGAAAAAAACGTTACCGCCGCTGACCGCTCGGACCCACCACCTATATCTTCGCATGCAAGGAAGTGCCTCCTTATTACGCACAAAAAAAATGAATACTCCCCCTGTTAGTTGGGACCCAGTATAGTGGCAGGCTGACTTGTGGGCCTACTAACTTGACGGGGACGGAGGGCTTTGTCAACTTAGTCAATATGCACGATTCTAGCTCCAGTGACCGTACGATGTCCATCCAACGGCCGTATTCCTTCTTCAACGTCTGGTCTTCTTGCTCCAGCCGCCCAAACCAGCGCCGGTCGTGCCTCGTGCTCCTGCCTCCCGTGGCCGGCTGCGATGCGGCGGAGGCCTCACCGCCCCCTACTACTCCCACCGCTGGCCAGGCCATCCCTCTACTCACCCACACCCCCTGTTATTCTGCGGCGACGGCAGCCTCACACCGCAGCGAACCAGTGAACCCTCGTACTCCTCTACGCGTGGGCATCCACTGCCGCGTCTTCCCCGGCTCTGCGTCATCCCCTTCCTAGGCCTCGCCGTCGTCCACCGCCCTGGTGCTCTCGGCACGGCGTGGTCAACGTGGTCAAGGAACGGCTTCCATCGGACGTGGACTGTACGTGGAGAGGCTGACAGCTGGGTCCACGGCCGCAGCAAGGAAGTGCCTCCTTATTATGTGCAAAATAATTATTCCTCCACCTGACAGCGGGGACCCACCGGACGGGCCACCGTATTTCGCGAAGAAAACGTTTGCCCCTGACTGCTAGGACCCACCAGCTACATCTTCGCACGCAAGGAAGTGCGTCCGGGCAAAAAAAATGATTCGCCCCCCTGACTGCTGGGACCCACCAGCTACATCTTCGCAGGCAAGGAAGTGCCTGACAGTCGGGACCCACCTGGTCGAAGCATACGTAGCGTTGTCATTCTGGTCGCGAACGTGTACGTACATATATACTGGTGGATGTAGAGGCGCGCACGTGTCGTAATAGAGGCGCGTACGTGTCGTAGTAGAGGCGCGCACGTAGCATGTACACGTACGTACAACAGCCAGGGTGTAAGAAAGAAAATACGGCCACGTATGTGTACATACGGGCGGGGTCTCGAACGCCTACTCGCGCATACGTACGGCCAGGGCTCGTGTACATGCCTGGGTCGGAACGGAGAAACAGCGTCGTCGTCGTGTTCATGGGGAGGCAACAGAATGCGTCGTGTTCATGGGGAGGCAACGGAATGCGTCGTGTTCATGGGGAGGGGTGTGGCGTACCGCAAAACGGAGGAAACGGACCTCCTACGGTCGAAACGGGGGTCCTGTTGATTGGGAGGAGTGTGGCGTACCGCAAAACGGAGGAAACGGACCTCCTATGGTCGAAACGGGGGTCCTGTTGATCGGGAGGGGTGTGGCGTACCGCAAAACGGAGGAAACGGACCTCCTACGGTCGAAACAGAGGTCCTGTTGATCGGGAGGGGTGTGGCGTACCGCAAAACGGACGAAACAGCCTCCTACGGTCGAAACGGGGGTCCTATTGATCGGGAGGGGTGTGGCGTACCGCAAAACGGTCGAAACGGACCTCCTACGGTCGAAACGGGGGTCCTGTTCATCGGGAGGGGTGTGGCGTACCGCAAAACGGGACTCCACGGGATACTGTTCATCTCCATCGTCGACCTCCTCCAGCCTCCACCGCGCGCTACTCCACCGGCTACTGTTCAACCACCCCTCCACGGGCACCCCTCCACCGTCTACTGTTCATCCAGCCCTCCACACCACGGGGTCCTGTTCAACCACCCCTCCACCGTCTACTGTTCATCCAGCCCTCCACCACACCACGGGGTCCTGTTCATCCAGCGGCAACGCCACCGCTCACTGTTCATCCAAACCCCCCCTGCAACGCTCATTGTTCATCCCAAAGGCAGCATCGATCGGCTTCAGTTAGCAGCAGTAGCGAAGGAATCGCTCGATCGGGTTCAGTTAACAGCCATCGATCGATCGCTCGGGTTCAGTAACGCGTAGCCTGCAATGCAATCGCTCGGGTTCAGTTAGAGCCCAACGCCTCGCACACACGCGCGTACGTGTACGAGAGAAACGCGCATCGCTCGGCCCCCGACCTCCCACCGTAACCGGGAACTCACCGAAATTTTCCTTGCCCTCGCTTCTACCACGTTTTTTCCGTCATGGACGGCCCAAAGAATGTCATGCAGCTGCGTCTCCGGCCCGCCCAGGACGAAAAGCCCATTTTCTGTCATGATTTTTGTCATAGAAGTAGGATCCCACCACATCTATGATGATACCGGGTTTTGTCACAATTATCGTCATAGAAGTGTCATATGTATGACAGAAAATTTTTTCGTTCGGCCAAAAATGTCACGGATGTGTCTTTTTTTGTAGTGCATCATCGCCATGAAGGCCAAGGACCAGAGGGAGAACCTCTCCCCATCTAGGGGGGAGGCCATGGAGGAGGAAGCACAAGGGGGAGAACCTCTCCTCCTCTCTCTCGGTGGCGCCGGAGTGCCATCGGGAGGGGAATCATCGCCGTGGTGATCGTCTTCATCAACATCACCATCATCATCTATTTTACGCGGTCCACTCTCCCGCACCCCGCTGTAATCCCTACTTGAACATGGTGCTTTATGCCACATATTATGATCCAATGATGTGTTGCCATCCTATGATGTTTTGAGTAGATATCCCTTGTCTTTGGGTTGATTGATGATCTAGATTGGTACAAGTTGTATGTTTTATTTCGGTGCTGTCCTATGGTGCCCTCCGTGTCGCGCAAGCGTGAGGGATTCCCGCTGTAGGGTGTTGCAATACGTTCATGATTCGCTTATAGTGGGTTGGTGAGTGACTGAAACACAAACCCGAGTAAGGGGGTTGTTGCGTATGGGAATAAAGAGGACTTGATGCTTTAATGCTATGGTTGGGTTTTACCTTAATGATCTTTAGTAGTTGCGGATGCTTGCTAGAGTTCCAATCATAAGTGCATATGATCCAAGAAGAGAAAATATGCTAGCTTATGCCTCTCCCTCATATGAAATTGCAATGACGACTACCGGTCTTGTTAATAATTGCCTAGGACAATTCCGCACACCGATACAACCATTATTCCACATTCGCTATTTATAATATTTAGTAATATATTCTAACTTTATGATAATAGCACCTACTTTTATATTTTAGCTCTCCGATACCATGCAAAGTTATCCTCTTCATACCCACAACGTAGTTTTATTTCTCGTTTCTAGTTGGAAGCAAACGTTCGGTGCACGTAGAGTCGTATCAGTGGCAGATAGGGATTGAGAGCATATTGATCTTACCTTTAGCTCCTTGTGGGTTCGACACTCCATACTTATCACTTCCACCTTTGGAAATTGCTACAATGATTCCCTGCACTTGGGGATTATCAACAGGCGCGCCTCCCTGCCTCGTGGCCTCCTCGTTGATTGCTTGACATCCACTCCAAGTCCTCTGGATCATGTTTGTTCCGAAAATCACGTTCCGAAGGTTTCATTCCGTTTGGACTCCGTTTGATATCCTTTTCCTTCGAAACACTGAAATAGGCAAAAAAACAACAATTTGGGCTGGGCCTCCGGTTAATAGGTTAGTCCCAAAAATAATATAGAAGTGTATAATAAAGCCCATTAAACATCCAAAACAGAATATATAATAGCATGGAGCAATCAAAAATTATAGATACGTTGGAGACGTATCAGAGAGGCCACTGCTAGCATGTCATCCCTGACTTGGAATTCTATGCACTTATGATTGGAACTATTAGCAAGCATCCGCAACTACTAACATTCATTAAGGTAAAACCCAACCATAGCATTAAGATATATTGGTCCCCCTTCAATCCCGTATGCATCAATTTCTATGCTAGGTTGAAGCTTCTGTCACTCTTGCCCTCCAATATATAGTCGTATCAACATACAACTAACCCTATGGTGTGATCCACGCGCGCGCTCATATGATGGGCACCAAAGGACAACAATATAACCACAAGCAAATTAAACCAATCATAGAAATTCACCAATTACCGATAGGACAATGAAAATCTACTCAGACATCATAGGATGGCAACACATCATTGGATAATAATATGAAGCATAAAGCACCATGTTCAAGTAGAGGGTACAGCGGGTTGCGGGAGAGTGGACCGCTATAGATAGATGGGGGAAGGTGATGAAGATGTTGGTGAAGATGACGGAGGTGTTGGTGTAGGTCGCGGTGATGATGATGGCCCCGGCGGCGTTCCGGCGCCATCGGAAGAGAGGGGGAGAGGGCCCCCCTTCTTCTTCTTCTTCCTTGACCTTCTCCCTAGATGGGAGAAGGGTTTCCCCTCTGGTCCTTGGTCTCCATGGCATGGGAGGGGCGAGAGCCCCTCCGAGATTGGATCTGTCTCTCTGTCTCTCTCTGTTTCTGCGCTCCAGATTCTGCCCTTTCACCGTTTCTTATATTCCCTGAGATCCATAACTCCGATTGGATTGAAATTTGAACACGATTTTTATCTGGATATTGGATTTTTTGCGGCGAAAGAAGGGCACCAACTGCCTTACGGGGTGTCCACGAGGGTCAGGGGCGCGCCCACCCCCGTGGGGCGCGCCCCTTGCCTCGTGGCCCCCTCAGGCATCGTCTCGCGTTGATTCTTCTTCCCAAAATTCACATATATTCCAAAAAAAATCTCCGTCAGTTTTTATCCCGTTTGGACTCCGTTTGATATGGATTTTCTGCGAATCAAAAAACATGCAACAAACAGGAACTGGCACTGGGCACTGGCTCAATATGTTAGTCCCAAAAATAGTATCAAAAGTTGCCAAAAGTATGTAAAAGTTGTACAATATTGGCATGGAACAATAAAAAATTATAGATACGACGGAGACGTATCAGCATCCCCAAGCTTAATTCATGCTCGTCCTCGAGTAGGTAAATGATAAAAAAGATAATTTTTGATGTGGAATGCTACCTAGCATAATCTTGATCTTGTAATCTAATCATGGCATGAATATTAAGACACGAGTGATTCAAAGCAATAGTCTATCTTTTGACATTAAGACAACAATACTTCAAGCATACTAATAAAGCAATCATGTCTTTTCAAAATAACATGGCCAAAGAAAGTTATCCCTACAAAATCATATGTCTGGCTATGCTTCATCTTCACCACACAAAATATTCAAATCATGCACAACCCCGATGACAAGCCAAGCAATTGTTTCATACTTTTGACGTTCTCAAACCTTTTCAACTTTCACGCAATACATGAGCGTGAGCCATGGACATAGCACTATAGGTGGAATAGAATATGATGGTGGAGGTTGTGTGGAGAAGACAAAAAGGAGAAAGTCTCACATCGACGCGGCTAATCAACAGGCTATGGAGATGCCCATCAATTGATGCCAATGTGAGGAGTAGGGATTGCCATGCAACGGATGCACTAGAGCTATAAGTGTATGAAAGCTCAAACTGAACTAAGTGGGTGTGCATACAACTTGCTTGCTCATGAAGACCTAGGGCATTTGAGGAAGCCCATCGTTGGAATATACAAGCCAAGTTCTATAATGAAAATTCCCACTAGTATATGAAAGTGATAACTCAAGAGACTCTCTATCATGAAGATCATGGTGCTACTTTGAAGTACAAGTGTGGAAAAAGGATAGTAGCATTGTCCCTTCTTTTTTTCTTTTTTTGGGCCTTTCCCTTTTTTTTGGCCTTTCTCTTTTTTTTGGCCTTTCTCTTTTTTTCACGGGACAATGCTCTAATAATGATGATCATCACACTTTTATTTACTTACAACTCAATATTACAACTCGATACTAGAACAAAGATATGACTCTATATGAATGCCTCCGGCGGTGTACCGGGGTGTGCAATGATCTAGCGTAGCAATGACATCAAAAAACAGACAAGCCATGAAAACATCATGCTAGCTATCTTACGATCATGCAAACCAATATGACAATAAATGCTCAAGTCATGTATATGAAGATGATGGAAGTTGCATGTCAATATATCTCGGAATGGCTATGGAAATGCCAGGATAGGTAGGTATGGTGGCTGTTTTGAGGAAGATATAAGGAGGCTTATGTGTGATAGAGCGTATTGTACCACGGGGTTTGGATGCTCCGGTGAAGTTTGCACCAACTCTCGAGGTGAGAAAGGGCAATGCATGGTACCGAAGAGGCTAGCAATGATGGAAGGGTGAGAGTGCGTATAATCCATGGACTCAACATTAGTCATAAAGAACTCACATACTTATTGCAAAAATCTATTAGTCATTGAAACAAAGTACTATGTGCATGCTCCTAGGGGGATAGATTGGTAGGAAAAGACCATCACTCGTCCCCGACTGCCACTCATAAGGAAGATAATCAATAAATACCTCATGCTTCAACTTCGTTACATAACAGTTCACCATACGTGCATGCTACGGGAATCACAAACTTCAACACAAGTATTTCTACAATCCACAACTAACCACTAGCATGACTCTAATGTCACCATCTTTATATCGCAAACTATTGCAAGGAATCAAACATATCATATTCAGTGATCTACAAGTTCTATGTAGGATTTTATGACTAACCATGTGAATGATCAATTCCTGTCATCTCTCTAAATAGATATAAGTGAAGCAAGAGAGTTTAATTCTTTCTACAAAAGATATGCCCACGCTCTAAAAAATATAAGTGAAGCAAAAGAGCATTCTACAAATGGCGGTTTTCTATGTGTAGAGAAACAGGCAATCCAAACTTCAAATGATATAAGTGAAGCACATGAAGCATTGTATAAAGCCATACTCAAAAGATATAAGTGAAGTGCAATGAGCATTCTATAAATCAACCACGGACTATCTCATGCCAGCATGGTGCATCAAAGAAAAGTGAAAACTAAATGCAAAAGACGCTCCAAGATTTGCACATATCACATGAACGAAACGAATCCGAAAACATACCGATAATTGTTGAAGAAAGATGAGATGCCTTCCGGGGCATCCCCAAGCTTAGACGCTTGAGTCTCCTTAAATATTTACTTGGGGTGACTTGGGCATCCCCAAGCTTGATCTCTTGCCTCTCCTCCTTTTCCTCATATCGAGACCTCCTCGATCCTCGAACACTTCATCCACATAAAACTCAACAGAAAGTTCGGTAAGATCCGTTAGTATAATAAAGCAAATCAGTACTCTAAGTACTGTTGCAAACCAATTCATATTTTGTTTTTTAATTATATCTACTGTAATATAACTTTTCCATGGCTTAATCCACTGATAGAAATTGATAGTTTCATCAAAACAAGCAAACATGCATCAAAAACAGAATCTGTCTTAAACAGGACAGTCTGTAGTAATCTGAACATTCACCATACTTCTGGTACTCCAAAAATTCTGAAAAAGTTAGGAAAAATAACAAATTTGTATATAAAGACAGTGCAAAAAGTTTCAGACCTTTTTGACGTTCCAATAAAAAATGTAAAATCACGCACTACAGCCAAAGTTTCTGTCTTGCACCGCACAAACCAACAAGCAATGTAAACATCCTAAAGGCAAATCTTGGCACATTATTTTTATTTTTAAACTTTATAAAAGCACACAACAGAAATAAATGACTCTAAAACTTCCAGGTTGTCTCCCTGGCAGCGCTTTCTTTAAAGCCATTAAGCTAGGCATATAGTGCTCAAGTAATGGATCCACCCAGATCCCAAGGTATATCAAAGCCAATTTTAATTAACAATGATTTGTGATTTAGTAGTGAGCACAAATTAACATATATCATGCAACAACGAAGTCTAACTCTCTTCCTATGCATCGGCATATCATAAAATAATAATTCATGCACACATAGTAAAGGCCAATGCATAGTATAAACAGTTTCTTGCAATTTTATCATATTGGAAACATGGAGAGGCGGAGATGTAGTTCCTCTCTCATAATAATTGCAAGTAGGAGCAGCAAGCACATGCATATTATATTCATCAAAATCATCATGTGTAGTAGTAAAATGCAACCCATCAATATAATCCTTAGTAAGGGCAAACTTCTCTGATATAGTGTAGTCGGGAGAATTCAAAAAGATAATAGGACTATCATGCGTGGGTGCAATAACAACAATTTCATGTTTAACATAAGGAACTATAGCAAGTTCATCTCCATAAGCATAATTCATATTGGCATCTTGGCCACAAGCATAGCAAGCATCATCAAAAAGGGATATTTCAAAAGAATCAACGGCATCATAACAATCATCATAGCAATCATCCTTCGGTAAGCACGAAGGGAAATTAAACAATGTATGAGTTGAAGAGTTACTCTCATTAGAAGATAGGCTCAGGTAGCTAATCCGCTCTTCCTCCTTTTGTTCTTCGCTCTCCTCATCATCTTTTTCATCCAATGAGCCCACAGTTTCATCAATTCCTTCTTCCATAGACTCCTGCAAAATATTAGTCTCTTCTTGGACAGCGGAGGAAATTAAACAATGTATGAGTTAAAGAGTTACTCTCATTAGAAGCATAATTATCATAACAATATTTAAGTATGGCAAAATTTTCAGATTTGTAAAGAGTAGCATCATACGTTTCAATCAAAGAAGCAATTTCATAAGCACCCTTAAAAGCAACAAATTCTTCAATTTGTTGAACATCATAGTAATTATAAACACCCTTAGCATACGAAGATACGATTCCATTAACACTAAACCCACATTGGTAAGGAAGGTGTTTCTTAGGGTCTTTAGAACAACAAGTACAATCATATATTTCACATAAATTCCAAGCATAACACTGCAAACGATGAATTTGATCCCGTAAAAGTTTCCCCTTTTGAGATAAGCGGTGTCGCACATAACAAACATGCTTATCTAAAGATTTGCCCTCAACTAAGCTAGTTGGGGTTTCAGCACGAGCACATAGGGATCGAAGATGATCCAAGTAAAAAGCTTCAGGAGATAGATTTTGAGTGGTTCTTCAACCATTGGTGTAGTAGGTACAACTAATTTTTTTGGTATTTTACGTTTCCTACCCATAACTAAAGATAGAGAACAACTTAGAACAATAAATAAAAACTACTTAGTGATAAAGCACACAAGCACACACGAGAATATTCACCCCACGTTATAACTCCCCGGCAACGGCGCCAGAAAAAGGTCTTGATAACCCACAAGTATAGGGGATCAATTGTAGCCTCTTTCGATAAGTAAGAGTGTCGAACCCAACGAGGAGCTAAAAGGTAGAACAAATATTCCCTCGAGTTCTATCGACCACCAATACAACTCTACGCATGCTTAACGTTCGCTTTACCTAGAACAAGTATGAAACTAGAAGTACTTTGTAGGTGTTGTTGGATAGGTTTGCAAGATAATAAAGAGCACGTAAATAAAAACTAGGGGCTGTTTAGGTAAAGAAACAATAAAGTTAGTATAGCGAGTGTGGAAAAGTGGTGGCAGGAGTTGTGAAATTGTCCCTAAGCAATTGACAACTTTACTAGACCGATAGCAAGTTTTATGTGGGAGAGGCCACTGCTAGCATGTCATCCCTGGGACTTGGAATTCTATGCACTTATGATTGGAACTATTAGCAAGCATCCGCAACTACTAACGTTCATTCAGGTAAAACCCAACCATAGCATTAAGATATATTGGTCCCCCTTCAATCCCGTATGCATCAATTTCTATGCTAGGTTGAAGCTTCTGTCACTCTTGCCCTCCAATACATAGTCCTATCAACATACAACTAACCCTATGGTGTGATCCACGCGCGCGCTCATATGATGGGCACCAAAGGACAACAATATAACCACAAGAAAATTAAACCAATCATACCAATTCACCAATTACCGATAGGACAATGAAAATCTACTTAAGACATCATAGGATGGCAACACATCATTGGATAATAATATGAAGCATAAAGCACCATGTTCAAGTAGAGGGTACAGCGGGTTGCGGGAGAGTGGACCGTGATAACCCACAAGTATAGGGGATGGCAACAGTTTTCGAGGGTAGAGTATTCAACCCAAATTTATTGATTCGACACAAGGGGAGCCAAAGAATATTCTCAAGTATTAGCAGTTGAGTTGTCAATTCAACCACACCTGGATAACTTAGTATCTGCAGCAAAGTATTTAGTAGCAAAGTAATATGATAGTAGTGGTAACAGTAGCAAAAGTAATATTTTTTGGTGTTTTGTAGTGATTGTAATAGTAGCAACGGGAAAGTAAATAAGTGAAGAACAATATGTGAAAAGCTCGTAGGCATTGGATTGGTGATGGAGAATTATGCCGGATGTGGTTCATCATGTAACAATCATAACATAGGGTGACACAGAACTAGCTCCAATTCATCAATGTAATGTAGGCATGTATTCCGAATATAGTCATACGTGCTTATGGAAAAGAACTTGCATGACATCTTTTGTCCTACCCTCCCGTGGCAGCGGGGTCCTAATGGAAACTAAGGGATATTAAGGCCTCCTTTTAATATAGTACCGGAACAAAGCATTAGCACATAGTGAATACATGAACTCCTCAAACTATGGTCATCACCGGGAGTGGTCCCGATTATTGTCACTTCGGGGTTGCCGGATCATAACACATAGTAGGTGACTATAGACTTGCAAGATAGGATCAAGAACTCACATATATTCATGAAAACATAATAGGTTCAGATCTGAAATCATGGCACTCGGGCCCTAATGACAAGCATTAAGCATAGCAAAGTCATAACAACATCAATCTCATAACATAGTGGATACTAGGGATCAAACCCTAACAGAATTAACTCGATTACATGATAGATCTCATCCAACCCATCACCGTCCAGCAAGCCTATGATGGAATTACTCACGCACGGCGGTGAGCATCATGAAATTGGTGATGGAGGATGGTTGATGATGACGACGGCGACGAATCCCCCTCTTCGGAGCCCCGGACGGACTCCAGATCAGCCCTCCCGAGAGATTTTAGGGCTTGGCGGCGGCTCCGTATCGTAAAACGCGATGAATCCTTCTCTCTTATTTTTTTTCTCCCCTAAAGTGAATATATGGAGTTGGAGTTGAGGTCGGTGGAGCGTCAGGGGGCCCACGAGGCAGGGGCGCGCCCTAGGGGGCAGGCGCACCCTCCACCCTTTTGGAAGGGTGTGGGCCCCCTGACGTGGATTTTTCTTCTGGTATTTTTCTTATTTTCCAAATAGATGTTCCGTGGAGTTTCAGGTCATTCCGAGAACTTTTGTTTCTGCACATAAATAACACCATGGAAAGTCTGCTGAAAACAGCGTCAGTCCGGGTTAGTTCCATTCAAATCATGCAAGTTAGAGTCCAAAACAAGGGAAAAAGTGTTTGGAAAAGTAGATACGACGGAGACGTATCAACTCCCCAAGCTTAAACCTTTGCTTGTCCTCAAGCAATTCAGTTGATAGACTGAAAGTGATAAAGAAAAACTTTTACAAACTCTGTTTGCTCTTGTTGTTATAAATATGTAAAGCCAACATTCAAGTTTTCAGCAAAGATTATGACTGACCATATTTGCAATAACTCTCAGGTCTCATGTTTACTCATATCAATGGCATAATCAACTAGCGAGCGATAATAATAAATCTCGGATGACAACACTTTCTCAAAACAATCATAATATGATATAACAGGATGATATCTCGCTAGCCCTTTCTGAGGCCACAAAACATAAATGCAGAGCACCTTTAAAGATCAAGGACTGACTAGACATTGTAATTCATGGTAAAAGAGATCCAATCATAGTCATACCCAATATAAATTAATAGTAATGGATGCAAATGACAGCAGTGCTCTCCAGCTGGTGCTTTTTAATAAGAGGGTGATGAATCAACATAAAAGTAAATAGATAGGCCCTTTGTAGAGGGAAGCATGGATTTGTAGAGGTGCCAGAGCTCGGTTTTGAAATAGAGATAAATAATATTTTGAGCGGCATACTTTGATTGTCAACATAACAACCAAGAGATGGCGATATCTTCCATGCTACACACATTATAGGCGATTCCCAAACAGAATGGTAAAGTTTATACTCCCCATCCACCAACAAGCATCAATCCATGGCTTGCTCGAAACAACGAGTGCCTCCAACAAGCAACAGTCCCAGGGGGAGTTTTGTTCGCAATTATTTTGATTTAGTTTGCATAAAGCATGGGACTGGGCATCCCGGTGACCATCCATTTTCTCGTGAGTGAGGAGCGGAGTTCACTCCTCTTGAGAATAACCCGCCTAGCATGGAAGATACAGACAGCCCTAGTTGATACATGAGCTATTCGAGCATACAAAACAGAATGTTTATTTGAAGGTTTAGAGTTTCGCACATACAAATTTACTTGGAACGGCAGGTAGATACCGCATATAGGAAGGTATAGTGGACTCATATGGAATAACTTTGGGGTTTAAGGGATTGGATGCACAAGCAGTATTCCCGCTTAGTACAAGTGAAGGCTAGCAAAAGACTGGGAAGCGACCAACTAGAGAGCGACAACAGTCATGAACATGCATTAAAATTAATAAACATCGAGTACAAGCATGAGTAGGATATAATCCACCATGAACATAAATATCATGAAGGCTATGTTGATTTGTTTCAACTACATGTGTGAACATGTGCCAAGTCGAGTCACTTAAATCATTCAAAGGAGGATACCACCCCACTATACCACATCACAACCATTTTAATAGCATGTTGGCACGCAAGGTAAACCATTATAACTCATAGCTAATCAAGCATGGCACAAGCAACTATGATCTCTAATTGCCATTGCAAACATGTTTATTCATAATAGGCTGAATCAGGAACGATGAACTCATCATATTTACAAAAACAAGAGAGGTTGAGTTCATACCAGCTTCTCCCATCTCAGTCAGTCCATCATATATCGTCATAATTGCCTTTCACTTGCACGACTGAACGATATAAAAATAATAAGTGCACGTGCATTGGGCTCAGCTGGAATCTGCGAGCATTCAATAAACAGGAGAAGACAAGGCAATATGGGCTCTTGGTTAAATCAACAATAATGCATATAAGAGCCACTTCAACAATTTAATTATGGTCTTCTCCTATCGACCCCCAAAGAAAAGAAAAGAAATAAAACTATTTACACGGGAAAGCTCCCAACAAGCAAAAGAAGACAAGAAATCTTTTTGGGTTTTCTTTTTAATTATTACTACTACATCAAGAAAAGTAAACTAGCTAAAAGCTACACTAATTTTTTTGGTTTTTCTTAAGATTTATCAAACACACAAGAAGAAAGCAAGAAAAAGAAAATAAACTAGCATGGATATTACAGTGAAAGAGTATGAGTACCGACAGCTAGCAATGAGTGTGTGTGAACATAAATGTAATGTCGATGGGAAATACGTACTCCCCCAAGCTTAGGCTTTTGGCCTAAGTTGGTTCATTGCCACGGATGGCCTGGCGGATATCCATAGTTGTAGCCGGGGTCGTACTGCGCTGCGGCAGTTATTGCCTCCTGGGCTGCAGCGTGGCGGCGAGCTGCCTCCGCCCTCCTCTCGTACTCATCTGCCTCCTCTCTGGTAATAACATATCTTCCTTTTGCCTGATAATCAAAGAAGGCAGGAGCAGGGAGAGTAATACGGACAACACGATGTTTGTCAAAGATTAAGCGATACCGGAGAGGTGATTCATTCCTCTCGATAAACTAGTGGTGGACCATAGCATTATAGTCTAAATAAGTAGGAGGCAACTCAATATCATCCTCACGAATGTCCACACCAAGAAAATCAGCTAAGCGGGTTGCATAAATTCCTCCAAAGAAATCTCCATTAAATCTATTATGATGCAACCTACGTGCAACAATGGCTCCCAAGTTATAAGTTTTGTCTCCTAACACAGCACTCCTAAGAATACTGAGATCAGGGACACACATGTGACATGCTTCATCTTTACCATTTACGCACCTACCTATGAAGAGAGCAAAATAATGTATAGCAGGAAAATGAATGCTCCCTATGGTAGCTTGTGCTATATCTCTAGATTCCCCCACAGTTATACTAGCAAGAAAATTTCTAAATTCAGATTTGCGGGGTTCACTAGCACTACCCCATTGTGGAAGTTTGCAAGCAGTGGTAAAATCCTCTAAGTCCATAGTATAAGATTTTTCATAGAGATCAAACAGGACAGTTGGAGAATTACGTGAAGATGAAAATTCAAACCTCCTCACAAATGAACTAGTGAGATAGTGGTACTGGCGGCATTTGTCTGCCTCGAAGCTCACAAGATCAGCGTTACGTAAATATGCATTAAATTCTTCCTTGATTCCCGCTCGATCCATAAAGTTTTCTGAAGGCCATTCACAGGGCCGCACTGGAGCGTCCCTTGGTGGCTCATCGTCAGCATCACGCATTGCAAGCATGGGTCCTTGCTTCCTTGAAGAACCACCTTGGAACATTTTCCTAAGCATATTTCTTCCTCTGAAAAATTTCTGAAATTTTTAGTAACTTCAAAATAAAAGTGAACCAAGCTCAACAAAATTGATAGCAACTGCTCCTACAAGTGCCTAGAGCCTATATCATGCATTAGAACTACTTGGAACCATATAAATTTGACATGCAAGCTCAAGAACATGGTCACCTAGGCAGCACAAATTTGCAATGAATAAAGCACTAGAACAAAAACTAATTGGACCAATGGAGGAGTCACATACCAAGGAACAATCCCCCCAAGCAGTTTTGTGAGAGGTGCTTTGAGCAAGGAGATCAAAAATCGCAGCAAAATGAGCTAGAACTCGTGCTTGAGCTGGATATTGGTGTTTGTGGGAGGAAGAAGAAGTGTGTGGGTGCAGGAATAAGTGGAGGGGGCCACCATGGGCCCACGAGGCAGGGGGCGTGCCCAGGGGGTAGGGCGTGCCCTCCACCCTCGTGGCCAGGTGCTTGCCCCTCCTGCTGTGTTCTCAGTCCCAGATATTCTCAAAAATTCAAGAAAAAATCATATTCCATTTTCAGGGCATTTGGAGAACTTTTATTTTCGGGGTATTTTTATATTGCACGGATAATCCAGAAAACAGACAGAAAAAATACTATTTTTACTTTATTTCAACTAAATAACAGAAAGTAGAGAGAGGGTACAGAAGGTTGTGCCTTCTAGTTTCATCCATCCCATGCTCATCAAAAGGAATCCACTAACAAGGTTGATCAAGTCTTGTTAACAAACTCATTCCGAATAACATGGAACCGGAGAAATTTCGAATAACACTATGTTACCTCAACGGGGATATGCACATCCCCAATAATAAGAATATCATATTTCTTCTTGACAGTAGGAAGAGGAAATTCAAAACCTCCAAAAATAATCGATGGAATTTTTCCAATAGAATTTATACTATGAACTTGAGGTTGTTTCCTCGGAAAGTGTACCGTATGCTCATTACCATTAACATGAAAAGTGACATTGCCTTTGTTGCAATCAATAACAGCCCCTGCAGTATTCAAAAAAGGTCTTCCAAGAATAATAGACATACTATCGTCCTCGGGAATATCAAGAATAACAAAGTCCGTTAAAATAGTAACGTTTGCAACCACAACAGGCACATCCTCACAAATACCGACATGTATAGCAGTTGATTTATCAGCCATTTGCAAAGATATTTCAGTAGGTGTCAACTTATTCAAGTCAAGTCTATGATATAAAGAGAGAGGCATAACACTAACACCGGCTCCAAGATCACATAAAGCAGTTTTAACATAGTTTCTTTTAATGGAGCATGGTATAGTTGGTACTCCTGGATCTCCTAGTTTCTTTGGTATTCCACCCTTAAAAGTGTAATTAGCAAGCATGGTGGAAATTTCGGCTTCCGGTATCTTTCTTTTATTAGTAACAATTTCTTTCATATACTTAGCATAAGGATTCATTTTGAGCATATCAGTTAATCGCATACGCAAAAAGATAGGTCTAATCATTTCAGCAAAGCGCTCAAAATCCTCATCATCCTTTTTCTTGGATGGTTTGGGAGGAAAAGGCATGGGTTTCTGAACCCGTGGCTCCCTTTCTTTACCATGTTTCCTAGCAACAAAGTCTCTCTTATCATAACATTGATTCTTTGATTGTGGGTTATCAAGATCAACGGCAGGTTCAATTTCTACATCATTATCATTACTAGGTTGAGCATCATCATGAACATCATCATTAACATTTTCACTAGGCTCATGTTCACTACCAGATTGTGTTTCAGCATCAGAGATAGAAATATCATTTGGATTCTCAGGTGGTTCAGCAATAGGTTCACTAGAAGCATGCAAAGTCCTATCATTTTTCTTTTTCTTCTTTTTAGAAGGACTAGGTGCATCAATATTATTTCTCTGAGAATCTTGCTCAATTCTCTTAGGGTGGCCTTCAGGATACAAAGGTTCCTGAGTCATCTTACCAGTTCTAGTAGCCACTCTAACAGCATAATCATTTTTCTTACTATTCATTTCATTGAGCAAATCATTTTGAGCCTTAAGTACTTGTTCCACTTGAGTGGTAACCATAGAAGCATGTTTACTAATGAGTTTAAGTTCACCTTTAACTCTAGACATATAATCACCCAAGTGTTCAATCATATCGGAATTGCATTTCAATTTTCTACCAAAATAAGCATTAAAGTTTTCTTGTTTGACAATAAAATTATCAAACTCTTCTAAGCATTGTCTAGCAGACTTATAGTGAGGAATATCACCTTCATCAAATCTATAGAGAGAATTTACCTTTACCACCTGTGTCGGGTTATCAAGACCATGAGTTTCTTCAATAGGTAATGGATTAAGATCATATGTTTCTTCAACAGGCGGTAGATTAAGACCATGTATTTCTTCAATAGGAGGTAAATTCTTAACATCTTCAGCTTTAGTACCTTTTTCTTTCATAGATTTCTTTGCCTCTTGCATATCTTCAGGTCTGAGAAATAGAACACCTCTCTTCTTCAGAGTTGGTTTAGGAATAGGCTCAGGAAGTGTCCAATTATTTTCATTTGTCAACATATTATTCAATAGAATTTCAGCTTCATCCGGTGTTCTTTCCCTGAAAACAGAACCAGCACAACTATCCAGGTAATCTCTGGAAGCATCGGTTAGTCCATTATAAAAGATATCAAGTATTTCATTTTTCTTGAGAGGATGATCAGGCAAAGCATTAAGTAACTTGAGAAGCCTCCCCCAAGCTTGTGGGAGACTCTCTTCTTCAATTTGCACAAAATTGTATATATCCCTTAAAGCAGCTTGTTTCTTATGAGCAGGGAAATATTTAGCAGAGAAGTAATAAATCATGTCCTGGGGACTACGCACACAACCAGGATTAAGAGAATTAAACCATATCTTAGCATCACCCTTTAATGAGAACGGAAATATTTTAAGGATATAGAAGTAGCGAGATCTCTCATCATTAGTGAACAGGGTGGCTATATCATTTAATTTAGTAAGATGTGCCACAATAGTTTCAGATTCATAGCCATGAAAAGGATCAGATTCAACCAAAGTAATTATATCAGGATCAACAGAGAATTCATAATCCTTATCAGTAACACAGATAGGTGAAGTAGCGAAAGCAGGGTCAGGTTTCATTCTAGCATTAAGAGATTGCTGCTTCCATTTAACTAATAACCTCTTGAGCTCATATCTATCTTTGCAAGCTAAAATAGCTAAAGCATCTTCTTTTTCAAAAACATAACCCTCAGGAATAACAAGTAAGTCTTCATCATCACTTTCATCAATATAATCAGTTTCAATAATTTCTTTCTCTCTAGCCCTAGCAATTTGTTCATCAAGGAATTCACTAAGTGGCACAGTAGTATCAAGCATAGAAGTAGTCTCATCATAAGTATCATGCATAGCAGAAGTGGCATCATCAATAACATGCGACATATCAGAACGAATAGCAGAAGCAGGTTTAGGTGTCGCAAGCTTACTCAAAACAGAAGGTGAATCAAGTGCAGAGCTAGATGGCAGTTCCTTACCTCCCCTCGTAGTTGAGGGATAAATTGTTGTCTTAGCGTCTTTCAAGTTCTTCATAGTGACCAACAGATATAAATCCCAAGTTACTCAAAGAATAGAGCTATGCTCCCCGGCAATGGCGCCAGAAAATAGTCTTGATAACCCACAAGTATAGGGGATCGCAACAGTTTTCGAGGGTAGAGTATTCAACCCAAATTTATTGATTCGACACAAGGGAGCCAAAGAATATTCTCAAGTATTAGTAGTTGAGTTGTCAATTCAACCACACCTGGATAACTTAGTATCTGCAGCAAAGTATTTAGTAGCAAAGTAATATGATAGTAGTGGTAACGGTAGCAAAAGTAATATTTTTTGGTGTTTTGTAGTGATTGTAATAGTAGCAACGGGAAAGTAAATAAGCGAAGAACAATATGTGAAAATCTCGTTGGCATTGGATCGGTGATGGAGAATTATGCCGGATGTGGTTCATCATGTAACAATCATAACATAGGGTGACACAGAACTAGCTCCAATTCATCAATGTAATGTAGGCATGTATTCCGAATATAGTCATACGTGCTTATGGAAAAGAACTTGCATGACATCTTTTGTCCTACCCTCCCGTGGCAGCGGGGTCCTAATGGAAACTAAGGGATATTAAGGCCTCCTTTTAATAGAGTACCGGAACAAAGCATTAGCACATAGTGAATACATGAACTCCTCAAACTATGGTCATCACCGGGAGTGGTCCCGATTATTGTCACTTCGGGGTTGCCGGATCATAACACATAGTAGGTGACTATAGACTTGCAAGATAGGATCAAGAACTCACATATATTCATGAAAACATAATAGGTTCAGATCTGAAATCATGGCACTCGGGCCCTAATGACAAGCATTAAGCATAGCAAAGTCATAACAACATCAATCTCATAACATAGTGGATACTAGGGATCAAACCCTAACAGAATTAACTCGATTACATGATAGATCTCATCCAACCCATCACCGTCCAGCAAGCCTATGATGGAATTACTCACGCACGGCGGTGAGCATCATGAAATTGGTGATGGAGGATGGTTGATGATGACGACGGCGACGAATCCCCCTCTTCGGAGCCCCGGACGGACTCCAGATCAGCCCTCCCGAGAGATTTTAGGGCTTGGCGGCGGCTCCGTATCGTAAAACGCGATGAATCCTTCTCTCTTATTTTTTTTCTCCCCTAAAGTGAATATATGGAGTTGGAGTTGAGGTCGGTGGAGCGTCAGGGGGCCCACGAGGCAGGGGGGCGCGCCCTCCACCCTCGTGGACAGGGTGTGGGCCCCCTGACGTGGATTTTTCTTCCGGTATTTTTCTTATTTTCCAAATAGATGTTCCGTGGAGTTTCAGGTCATTCCGAGAACTTTTGTTTCTGCACATAAATAACACCATGGAAAGTCTGCTGAAAACAGCGTCAGTCCGGGTTAGTTCCATTCAAATCATGCAAGTTAGAGTCCAAAACAAGGGCAAAAGTGTTTGGAAAAGTAGATACGACGGAGACGTATTAGACCGCTGTAGATAGATGGGGGAAGGTGATGAAGATGTTAGTGAAGATGACGGAGGTGTTGGTGTAGATTGCGGTGATGATGATGGCCCCGGCGGCGTTCCGGCGCCACCGGAAGAGAGGGGGAGAGGGCCCCCCTTCTTCTTCTTCTTCCTTGACCTTCTCCCTAGATGGGAGAAGGGTTTCCCCTCTGGTCCTTGGTCTCCATGGCATGGGAGGGGCGAGAGCCCCTCCGAGATTGGATTTGTCTCTCTGTCTCTCTCTGTTTCTGCGCTCCAGATTATGCCCTTTCACCGTTTCTTATATTCCCGGAGATCCGTAACTCCAATTGGATTGAAATTTGGACACAATTTTTATCCGGATATTGGCTTTCTTGCGGCGAAAGAAGGGCACCAACCGCCTTACGGGGTGTCCACGAGGGTCAGGGGCACGCCCAACCCCCTGGGGCGCGCCCCCTGCCTCGTGGCCCCCTCGGGCATCGTCTCGCGTTGATTCTTCTTCCCAAAATTCACATATATTCCAAAAAAAAATCTCCGTCAGTTTTTATCCCATTTGGACTCCGTTTGATATGGATTTTTTGCGAAACAAAAAACATGCAACAAACAGGGACTGGCACTGGATCAATATGTTGGTCCCAAAAATAGTATAAAAAGTTGCCAAAAGTATGTAAAAGTTGTAGAATATTGGCATGGAACAATAAAAAATTATAGATACGGCGGCGACGTATCAATCATCGAGCTTACTTCCCTGCCCACTCCAGGTGAATTATATGAGCCTGGTTGTCAGCTTCACAGAGATGAACTGCAGAGTATCTTCCAGAGGCCTGAGCCAAATATGAGTCAGATGCTCAGTATGATGAAGCCATTACCTCAAGATGCTGAATATCCCAAGGAGTTCTTCGTGAAGGACCTCGAGTACTTGCCACGCACAGTATATCATATCCTGAGGCGTACTCTATGGCCGATCAAGGGACATTCTTCTGAAGCCAAACTTCAAGGAGCCATGAAGATTTTGGTATTTTACATCATCAATGGCATCAGATTCAACACCCAGGATTTCTTCATCAGACAACTTGCTGCATCTGGGATTGATCTGTTTGGCTTGAAGTTCTATGATCCATGGGTAATGCGCCTCATTAAGCTTCACTCCACTATTGACTATCAGCCCTCAGCGCGCAACCACGTTGTCTTTCTGCCTGAGGTTGATCTGTCAATTGAAGCCCTCTACCCCGAGCCTGCCAAGAAGCCCTTACATCTTCAGAATGCTGAACACCAAAGCTTCACGCAACCAATCGAAGGAGTTCTTGTTCCAAATGCTGCAACTCCTGCTTATCCTATGGCTGGAAATATGAGAGTGCCACATCATGTCAACACCGAAGCCACTGCAAGTACGATTGCCCAAAGGCCTCGGAAGCGATCTCGTGTACTCAATGACCGAGAGCTTCTTGTGGCCTTGCATCAGAAGTAGGATAAGCATCATGACTGGCTAAAGCGTCAGATGCAGAGTATCTTGGTGGATGTCAATCGCATTCAAAACCTGGCCACCAAGAACTCGTTTGTTGCCCATGAAGCCTGTCGGCGGTCCTGGAAGAGTCTCACACTGCTCTGTCCTGAAGACGATCTTCGCGAAGATGGCTTCACTGAGGACTTCAAGTTTGATTCCAGGCCTCCACAAAATGCAAGCTGGCGCCGCACTCCCTCAATTGAAGATTCTGAGCGTTCATCTTCGACTGCAACTGTTGTTGCGAGAGTCGTCTATGAAGAAGACGACGCCACTTCCCCAACCATGGCTGCACTGAATCTTGACACTGCGTCAGGCCCAACTGCACCACCAACCTCCAACGTCGACCCTGCTCCATCATCTGCTCCCTCTGGGAATGAGTAGATACTCTATGTCTTCAAACCTTTTTGGTCATTACTGACAAAAGGGGGAGAAGCATATGAGTTGATAGTCTTCAAGCGGGTCCTTATGGGTGGTTGCATTATTTTTGCCAAGTCTTTACAACTCTCGTCTTTTGATACATTTGGTTCTTTGAGTTGTAACACTTAAACTCGATGGTCGTCTGCTACTTTTTCTGCTACTCTGTGATGCGATGATAAATCCTGCATGAAGCCATTCCGCAGATGTCCATTTTTCATTATGCATGTCATTATCTTCGGTATCTCTTTATATGCATGATGAATTGTCTTCATAAGTTGAAGAGGATCTCCACAAGCAAAACCTACCATGTGCATTTGCATTCAAAAGCAAACCACTTATATGCACATCTTCAGGGGGAGCCTTTTGCTACTTATGAAGACAATCCCTTAATCCTTAACTTTCACATACTTTTATCCCCGTTGAAAACTTCAACCTGTTTGTCAACAATCACCAAAAAGGGGGAGATTGTAAGTGCGTCTAGTGCCACCCCTAGTTGGTTTTGGAGTATTGACGACAAACTTGGTTGAGGGACTAATGTGTTTGTGAGAATTGCAGGATAACACAGGTAGTAGTCCCATATTGATTCGGTTTACCTACCAGAGATGACCCCTAAAAATGTGTGAAGACATTGAAGACAATGGTGGTCTGTGAAGATATTCGCAACAAAGATTATGACTTGAGAAGACATTCACATGAAGACTATGGAGTGCGAAGACATAGTTGTTTCGTAGTTTCCTTTTCTTCTTTGTTGAATCATAGGAACCACCATACTATTAAGTGGGGTCCAAGTGAACAAAGTCAGAGTGACTGATGTGATGCTCAACCAAATCCTATGTCTTCGAGCGAAGACAATGAGAGCAAATCTTATCCAGAGCTGGATGAGTCAGCTTTGCTTGTAGCCCAAGTCAAGCTACCGCATGTGTTTGAAATCTGATCGTTGGACACGTGTCAGTTCCTTAGTGACCCAGAGTCATTTCGGACAAATCAGGTCGGGTTGCCTCCCGGATATAAATAGCCCACCCCCTAAACCATAAATTGGCGGCTGCTCAGAGTTAGTGCATGGCTTTTGTCGTTTGAGAGCAACCCACCTCCGAAGCATTTGAGAGAGAGACCCTTGCGAGGACAAAGCCCAAAACACCCAGAGCCAAAGAGTGTTAGGCATCACTGAAGTCTTTCTGTCCGCATGATCTGAAGACTTGTTACACTTGAGGACTGTGAATCCTCCAGCCGGTTAGGCATCACGTTCTGAGCATGTAAGAGTCATTGTGGATTGCCAGTGAATGAAGTCTGTGAAGGTTTGGAAGTCTACCTTGAAGACTTACCAGAGTGATTGGGCGAGGACTAAGTGTTCTTAGCTCAAGGGGAATAAGGTGAAGACGCGGTCTTCTGAGTTAAATCTCAGCCTCCCTAACTAGACGTACAGTTGTCACAGCAACTGGAACTGGTCCAACAAATCCTTGTCCTCACCAAGCAACTGGTTCTGTCCTTCCCATCTCTTTACTCTACAGTTTGTCTTCGTGAAGTCATTGCCTGCTTGCATGATCTGATTGTCTTCACTGTGTGAATAATGTTGTTGTCTGGCTTCATACTATCTTCCATCCTGATCCATTCTACCTAGCTGTTGATAGTCTTCGTGCTTTCACTTCATTGCTTACTTGACTATGGCCTGTCTAGTGTAGTCTACCTTCCACTACATATCAATAGGTTCATTTCCACTATTTGTCTTCAAAGCCCCCGTGTTTTGAAGACTTTCATAAAAATCGCCTATTCACCCCCCTCTAGTCGATAACTAGCACTTTCACTTCACTGCTGTCCCTTGGATTTGATTTCAACGGCAGATGAGAGGGAGCCAGTTACAACGTAACTTGCTAGAGACAAGTCACTGCATCCCGCGTGCATTTGTTGCTACATGCTAGTTGTAAAGGAATTTTGGATCTTTGTATCTTACGATGCATGCTGAAACATGTTTATTGATCTTATTAGAGTAGATTATGATTTATTATGATTGCAGCCACTAATTCATTTTTACTTCTCTTGCACAAAGCGGATGGCAACCACGATGTGGAGTGTTAGGCATATTTTACATGTCCGTGGATATAAGAATCCAAAGCTAGAGATGATTGACAGGGATTTCATTTGTTATTTTGATATAAAGGAGAAGATCAAGGAATTGGGTTCCAAGCCTTGGGACAACGTTTATTATCAGAAGAAGGTGGCCAATGGGAACTCTATGGTTGAGTGAACAGATGATGCAGGCATGATGAACATGCTAGAGGAATTTTATGCTTATACAGAAATAAGTTTGCATGTTTCATTGGGGGCGAGCAAGGCAAACGAGAAGCCACGGGAGGTGAGCGTGGCGTGCGGCCGACTTGGGCGTTCTGCGTTAGACGTGAGGCGAGCGACCACCATCGAGCCGAGCCGGTCAGGAGAAGTTGCGCGTCCCGGTTCAGCAGTGCGAAGGATAGCCAGCAAAAATCACTGACATGGCATGCCAGCTGGACCTAACAATCGTGACAGACCCATTAGAATGCTCACAAAATTTTAAACAGGGTAAACTGTGACAACATTTTTGTTAAATGGAGTAAAACGGATGAAATCTCGCTAAATGGGGTAATTAGTGTAAAAAATGTCAAAATAGGGGGTAAAAACCGGAATTCACTCTTTTTTTTACTAAACATGATAGATTTGGAAGGATAGAAATGATGATACCATCTTCGGAATCAAAGAGCCCGTTAGAATATGTCAACTAGCTTTTTTTTCTATAGCAGTTCAGGGTTTTGACAGTTGATGCGAGAACTCTCTTTGCGCTTTTTATCTAGGCAAAGACTAGGTGTAACTACTTTTCTCTCCTGCTAAGAGAAACGACAACACATCTATTATAAGACATGTGTTAACACACATAACATACTCTTATGACTCATTTATATATTTTCATCTTTTTTTACTACTCTCTCCTTCCATACTGTTAGGCGTATTAGTTTTCCACAGGAAGATCAGCGCAGGTCGATAGTTAGTTTATTACTTGAGCCGTCGTACATGTTGGCAGAGAGGGAGGCATGCACGATCTAACCGCACAAGAGACCCAACAGGCACGATTGTTCTTATTTTCATCAAAATAGAATCCTTACCGTGACTTTAACTGTACGAGAGAAAGAGATGATGTACTCTGTACCTAATAATCTAATATTGTGGGATTGCATGCAAAAGCTAATACGCCTAACATTTTGAGAACGGTTTTACTAAATCACATCTATGTGCCTAAGTCCTATATCATTGATCTTAGGTGAAGATTTGTGTAGGTTTTTTTCCTTTTTATTTTTTGTTGAGTCATTTAGATGTCAATAACTAAGACGCATCTAGATGTAAGCTAGACACATCCTTTTTTCGGAAAGGAAGGAGTACCTTGCAGCCTTCAATAATTTTACTTTTAACTTTCAAATGTTTTTACTTCAAAGATTTCTGGTGCATTTTCACCTTAAAAAAAAACTCTCTCTACATCTATCCGCAAAAATGGGCCGGACGACTGGCGACCACCCATGCGCTCGCTGCCCTCGTTCCCGCTTCGGCCACCTTCCCCCCAAATTTTCCCTATCTCGTACTTCCCCTGAAAAAAAGAAATAAAGAAAAAAGGCGGCGGCGGCGGCGGCGGCGCGCGTGAAGCAGGTGGTTCCCTTTCCTCCCCATCTCTAGTCAGTCTTCCCTTTTCTATTTCTCTCAAGCCGGGGCGGCGGGCGGACTGTGCTGCCTGTCCTCTCTCTAACCGCGGCGGAAGGACAGCGAGTGACGACAGCGAGTGACGGGGGCACGGTTCTGGGGAGGAGACGGGCGAGGAGTCCTTCCGCCGCGCCGTGAAAGCTTTCTCTGGTCCCTCTCCCTCCCTGCTCCGATTCTTGTCTCTGACTGATTTCTCTCTGACCTGCAGCGCCAAGGGCACAATCAGGAACGGCAAGCCGGCGACCAGGACGGACATCAGCTCCCTCTTTGGTGACTTTCTCCTCAGGTATGAACAATATATGTTGATCTATTTGGAGGAACCACTAGTAATCGTGTCATTGTGTGGATGCTGATTGTGTGAATGCTTGTGTATGCGTGCTTCAAAGATGAACACAGTTCAGTTTTGCATCTGTCATCTTGAAGTTATTTCTTTCTTGTGTTTCACTTTTGCATTGTAGATGGACAATGAGAGAAAAAGCCAATTTATGCGGCTGTGTCATATATGCTTGTATCCATGATGACCTTGGTTGTCACTTGTCAGTGCTGAATTGAATATTTGCTATGTGTATGGATAGTGAGGATTATTTTCTATGTGTATGGACATTGAACATGGTTAATGTAATTTGATTGTGCTCCCAGCCAGGCTGCAGGGTCACCCACTAGAACGGAGCCTGGGAAAATGGTGTCCACCCTTCTCCCAACCTTATCATTGCCGGTTTCACGGGCCACTGCATTCCTCCTCGGAACCCCACTAAAATCCTTCCGCTCTCACCATCCTCTTCTCCGCAGCTTCCTTGCTTCTGCTTCTTCCCTATCATCCCCTCCTACTCCCCGCTCCCTCGTCACCATGGCCTCCGCGGCTATCCCCGCCCGCCGGGACCTCCTCATGCTCGGCATCGAGACCAGTTGTGACGACACTGCCGCCGCCGTGGTACGCATGGCTCATTCGCTGCACCCTTTCCGTCCAGTCACTTATATATGTCGAACCTTCTACGATTTTATGCCTAGTGCCTTGCTCTATGATGCTTGGTCGGTTGCAGGTCAGAGGTGATGGGGAGATCCTTAGCCAAGCGATTGCTTCCCAAGTAAGGATATGCATCTCAGTTCACATTCTCTCTAGTTGTTTCGTGTCTATATAGTGTGGTCAGGAAATTTTGGCAAATGTAGTATCCTTTACACGTTGCTGATTGTACTGTTATGTATCTGGAAGTCAGATTTGCTTGTAAAATGGGGCGGTGTTGCTCCTAAGATGGCCGAAGAAGCTCATGCTCTTGCAATTGATCAGGTTCGTATTCCTTTAAGAAGATGGATGACTTTAAGTTATCTACGTTTCTGTTAACTTTCTTATACATCTTTGTCTGGCAGGTTGTTCAGAAAGCACTTGATGACGCAAATGTTTCAGAGAGTGATCTTTCTGCTGTGGCCGTGACCATTGGACCAGGACTTAGTCTATGCCTTAGAGGTTCCTGTTTTTGCTATTCTAATCTTGATTAAAATAAATATTAACTACTGATTTTTACCATTGCATGCTACTAAAATAAGGGAATGCCTGTTCGTTAGTTACCAAATTCAACTTTTATCCTGCAAAAAAATAAAATTATTTTGTAAGTTTGCACATAGGATACTTTTATCAATTAGGTTTTAGGTGTGGTGACAATGGTTCAAATGAGTTAAATTCGATAAGACCAAAGAATCTTATTATTCACTTAGAGAACTGTTTTGGAGAATTTAGTGCTGACTCTCTTGAAGTGTCCATGCTGTGTGAAATGTTGTCATATAGCTTGCAGTGTGCCAGATTTCTAGGATGGATAATGGTTGTGTGTCTGGATTCCATGTTCCATATGTATTACCCTGTCTGAGGGCTGACTTAAGCTTCACCTGTCACATGTGATCTTCATTATCTTTCTCTGTGGTACTTAAGCAAAAGTTTTAGCCTTTAGGTGTAGTGCATTTTTACCACTAGCATGTCGGCCCTTTTGTTTTTCTAGTAATTCCTTCTTACGTGTAGACATAGTCATCTGCAAAACCGGTTCATAGTAGCTGTTTGAATTATCACGTACTGAACTGACATATTAGATAGGAGAAGGTACATTTTTAGTCCCTCAGCTTTCCAAAGTGTCGGCGTACGACAATCTATGGGGTTGGAAAACCCCTTTACGTTCGGCATGGGCACGCAGCACACAAAGAGCAGCAACAACCACACAGCACACGAGCGTTTTACGCAGGTTCGGGTCGCAGTATGCGTAAAACCCTACTCCTGCTTTGGTGGATTTATGAGTGTTTGAGCCCTGCGTTTACAGAGAGTGCAACCTTGTCGGCAAGATGCTCGGGTGGTGCTGCTAAGCTACTGCAAATGACAGGGTTCCGACCCTTGTAAAGGTTGCCATGGCCCTCCTTTTATAGACGAAAGGGGTTACCACAGTGGCAAAACGGTCATTACAGGGGTAAATAGTGGCTACAGTGCTATCATACCTAACACTGACGGTATAGGACAAGCGCATTAAATGCGCTGTTAGGTGTCACGCTGGGATGAATGCCGGCAAGGGAGCTCCGCTCCACCTGTACCGTCAGCCCAGGTACCTGTTATTACTGCGACACGCTCTTGGACGGGTGTCAATAAAAGTAATCTTCAGGCGGCGGATCGCCACGTGCCCCGACAAGCTCTACCTAACCGCCTGCGCGCCCGCCACCTGCTGGCAAAGTCCTGACAGGTAGGTGCGGCGAAGTGGTGGAGGAAGCTTGAGCTTGCCGGCTACATGGAGGATACCTTGCCGGAAAGGTTGCTTCCCGGCAGCCTGAGTCTTGCACTTGAAATGATCTTCTCGATGACCTGCCTCGAGGTCTTCTTCACAGTATCTGTCTACCATGTCTTGGGTCTTTTAGAGTGGATCCATCCTCTGCCAAGCCCTTCCCGGCAGGGAGGCTACAACTATCTGCACGTAGTCAGGGGTATGAACACCCAATGTTCACTACACCGACACAAAGTATAAATTTGGTTCCTGAACTCTACACCGGCTAAGTTTGCCCCTCAAATGTCAAACCCGTTTAGATTTGATCCCTTGCTACACTGAAAGCGGTTTTACGATGACTTGACTGTGGTTTCACAGACCTTAAAATCCCTTCAGCAAAAAGAAGGAAGAACAAGAAAATTCAGAAAAAAAATGAATATTCCTGAAAGTTTATTAAATATTTTAGAATTTTTTAAAAAGCATATCATTCATCAATGTTCTGGAAAAACCCTGTGTTTTTGACAGATTTCAAAAGCATTCCGTTTTCTACATTTATTTTCCACATAATTCTCAAATTTTCGGTAACTGAATATTCCTGTTTTTTTTTCTGATTCTCCTTGTTTTTTCTATTTTTTCAAACAATATTTGTAAAACAATTAATATTTCCCCTGTTTTTTTATTTGTATATTAACTAAGGTTTCCAAACGATCTTCTATTTTTGATTTTTCTTGTCTCCCACCCCTCATTTTCCCCAGTCTCTTGTGCTGAATGGGCTATCACGTCGGCGAAACAGTGCCAAATCATCGTCAAAACCGCTTTGGATAGGGCAAAGGGGAACCAATTCAAGATGGTTTTGGATACTTGAGGGACCAAACTTATTTTGTATAGAGTTGAGGAACGACAATTGGACTTCTTCCTGTTACCTATATATATATGCTTAACTTACCCACTCAATCAGAATTGGTCATGTTTTCCTTTTTTCGAACCATGCTGAGTAGACCACTATATCTTCTATTTTACGTGGGACACTCTTGACATTGGAGATAAATCATTTTATTATTTTTTCTATTGTTTATGTGAATGCAAGACTTTGGTTAAATCTTGTAAATGAAATTTCCTTTTTTCTGATATTTTTTATGTGAGTGTAATGACTAACGAAGATCTCTGTAAATTGCAGTTGGTGTTCACAAAGCTCGGAAAATAGCAAAAGTATTTCACTTGCCTATTGTTGGAGTTCACCATATGGAGGCACATGCATTAGTTTCCAGGTAATCATTGGACGTCTGACATCTCTTTAAATGATGCACAAGTTATATGATGAGTTCAACATCACACAGAATAAGTTGTATATGATTTTGTTTTTGTTCGAGGACACAAAATTAGGTGTTTTAATGTAACTTTTTAAACCAGATCCGAAAAGTGTTTGTTTGCGTGGATCTTCTTTTACAAACTACTTGCATGTCCTACAGTATGTTTTCCCCTTACAATAGCTACGGACTTACCGAAACACTGAACTAGGTCTAGCACAAGCTGCGAAAACTGAAAATTGAACTATTTTTAGTGATATGACCTCCAAAGATTGAATTAAATTCTACTCTATGAAAGCTACAATTTGACTTTCAGTAGGAAATAATTTATGTCTAGAAGCTCTTTGGCCATGTCATATCTGTTACCAGCATACCTTCTTGTGAACTTAAGATGTGAAATTCGTTGTTTGATTACTTCAAATATGTTAAACATATTTATGATGGAGGCCTCACTCTATAAATGTAAAAAAGATAAGCATACGTGCCTCCCCATACTTCTAATGACGCATTCTCTGAATCATGGATTAATGTGGTTTGGTCCTTATCAGGCTAGTGAACAAGGACCTTGATTACCCATTTTTGGCTCTTCTAATTTCAGGTATATGCAAATTACGTTAGTCTCAGCATTCTATATCATGATCTAGCTTAATTCTCTGTGATTCCCTAGAAGCTTACAGTTGTAAATTACAATAGCAATAAGGCCACAGAAGATGTGTGTTCATTCTTTTCCTGCCTGCCACCTATTATGTTGTGCCTTATTGCAAGTATTGAAATGTCATATATATTTCCACTCATACAAAATGACATTTCCATACAATAAATTTTGAGACTTTTTTATTTGAAGTAATTTAATGCAAAACTAAATCGGCCTAAGTTCATGCATGATAGTATGTCTTAATCTGCCAGATATGCTAATTTTGATACTAACACTGGCACACTTGTGTTTGCTAACTAGTTAATATGTTCAGGTGGACACAATCTTCTTGTTCTTGCTCAGAATCTTGGTGAGTATGTTCAACTGGGGACTACAATAGATGATGCAATTGGCGAGGCATATGACAAGTCAGCAAGATGGCTGGGTCTTGATATACGGAAAGGTGGTGGTCCTGCTCTTGAAGAGCTTGCCCTAGAAGGTGATCCAAATTCTATTAATTTCAGAGTAAGTTTGCGGCTGTACTTTTTCCACAAGTGCTGTGGAGCTAAATTGTATTTACTAACTTTAATCTTAGTTTGACATGATATTGTTACTTGCCTTTTTTTCATTTACCTCCAGGTTCCGATGCGACAACACAAAGATTGCAATTTCTCTTATGCTGGTCTCAAGACTCAAGTTCGATTGGCCATTGAATCCAGAAATCTGTATGAATATGCCATTCCTATTAGTTGCACTGTTTATTTCATCTTCTTCATCATAAGATAAACACACCTGCTGGTGTCTTTTATAGAACCTTTGCCATTTAGCATGCTGTTTGTTCCTTGTTTATTCATCCTCGGAATTCATTCTCTTTGACCCCACACCCCAGGTTGACAAACATAACTTCATTTGGAAATCTCAGTAGTATACACATATTCTTAAGAATTTACTCTTATTTTTATTTTTTTCATGTAGTAAATAGTAACTTGAAACTTGTGCAGAACCTATCATTCAGTAACTCAATGTCAAACACTAAAGTTCATTTTTTAGAGAGTATTCATACACTATACACAATGTATAATGATCTGCGGCAGACATGTTTGCTAAGCAAAGTTTACAGATTATTGGAATTTGGAAATCTTTTTGTGTGAATAATACCGTACAGATGTGGTAGGATTCTTTTGGACCAAATAACAAGAACAATGCTGGTTGGTAGAGCGATGCAACTGATGCTTAAAACATTGTTGAATATTTTGTTATGGAAATCATCGTACATCTTTCAAGCAGTTGTCAGTTTGACACCTTATTTTTTTTAATAGATTATGCCTTGGTAAATGGAATATCTTTGACGTGACTACATATGATGTAGGCTAAGAAGTAATCAAAATCATTTTGTTTTAAATAAATGAGGGTACAAAATGCCTTAATGTATTTATTGCTGAAGGAAGAATTTGCATATTTGAAGCAGGGTAGGTGCGCGGCTGTGCTGTGATTATTAATTAACTGTGCTTCTGTTTTCACACCATTGTAGGTGCACAGATGATATCCCCATTTCATCTGCAACAGAAGAAGACAGACAACTAAGGGCAAACATTGCTGCCTCTTTCCAGGTTCAGTATCATGGATATTGTACTCATTGTCCATGAGGACTCTGATAAGTTTCTGATAGCTTTAACTTGTGCAGCGGATAGCTGTTCTACATTTGGAGGATAGATGCCAGCGAGCAGTTGAATGGGCATTGAAGATGGAGCCTTCTATTAAACACTTTGTAATCCAGATATCCTGTTGCTGTTAAATTCAATTGCTTTCCTTAATTCATTCAGTGTGTTAACCGATTCAATTATTAAAGGTTGTTTCAGGTGGTGTTGCATCGAACCAGTATGTTAGGGCGCACTTGAATCATATTGCTGAGAAGAATGGCCTACAGCTTGTATCCCCTCCCCCAAGTCTTTGTACTGACAATGGTAATGAGTTTGTTGTTATGAGGTGTAATTAGTAATATACTAATATTCATTCACACTGCCAGTAAAAGCATCTAATATTCAAAATCAACTTTGATGCAACTCAGCATAGTTCTTGGTTTTTACGTCTAGAACCTAGGCTGTACTCCCTTTTCATTTTGAAGCATGTGAATGAATTATCCTGACCGTTATTGCAAACTTTCTTCCCGTAATTATGACAACTATCAGATATGTTCTTTTAGAACTAGTAGTATATCTCCCGCAAAAAGAAAGAAAGAAAAGAACTAGTAGTATATGATATGTTCCTTTATTTGCATAGGTGTCATGATTGCTTGGACTGGAATCGAGCACTTTCTTGCCGGTAGATTTGAAGATCCACCTCCCGCTGATGAGCCTGATGATATGCAGGTAATCTAACCAAGCAGTATGCAGAGTTGATAAAATCAACTCCATACTGGATGAGTTCGAAAACTAATAACAGATAACTTTATAAAATAAGTGTGCAAAGTAACTGATTAAATTGCACTATAGGGAGCTCCATTATGTATTTTTTAGTTGTCTTACTTTGTTTTTCATATTAAGTTCTCCGGGGGTTTTACATCATATTATTTGGTCATCTTGTTAATTTAGACATATGATCAGCTCCTTCTTAAAGCTAAATAGTTATTTGGATAAAAAGATTTGGTATGTCAATGAAGATTGTAAATATAACACCAATGGTGATCCCATCACCGTTAAAGTTTGAAGATCCAAATAGAATATGTCGAATTCTTGAACTTCGTTTGAAACTTGGAATGGTGTTGATAAACTAGCTCTTAGGAAAACAAATAAGTGAATTTGGCATGATTTTTGAAGCATGGTCATTTAATTCAGGGACTATGGGCACCCAGCTTTCTTGTTTCCTTTACTGGAATGGTAGGAATCGTCTTGCACTGAGAAGTGTCCTGAACTGAGTATTTAAAATCTGATGCAGAAGTTAGAGGTTTTATTCTGTCTGTTTCGCTAGTATCCCCCTGATCATTTTATTGTCTGCTACAGTATGAGTTGCGTCCAAGATGGCCTCTTGGTGAAGAATATTCAGAAGGAAGAAGTGTTTCACGATCATTGAGAACAGCTAGGATCCATCCATCACTTACATCCATGACGAAGAGCTCTCGCAACTAGTTCGGTCAGACCATCGATCTTGGCTGCTTGCTGCCATTGAGTTCCACATCATCCAGTTTTGGGACCATTACCTGGGTAGCCCTGCTCCCCTTTATTTGTCATTGCAGTAATTAGCTTCAAAGGCTTGAGCTGATTAGCTGTTCATTTGTTCCTTGTACATCTGAGAAGCAATAAACCAGCCCTGTTTATATACAAGATGTTTACCGCTCCGTGACTTGATATTTGAATCCATATCATATTTATGCATATGAGATGTATTCCTTGTGAGATCGCTTGCTATCTCGAGCTGTTCTTTGAAGAATCAAGACTCGAGAAATGTTCAGTTATCTAATGGCTGGTCTCGCTCCTCTTTGACGGATGGGGATGTGTCCACGTCTTCACTCTTTTACTGTTGCATGTTTAACAGTTGTTGATTCTACTGTTCCCGCTACAGTTATCTAGTTACCGTGCAAGTGACTATGAGCCATTCCTGCGTGAATTGGACCCCCTTTCTTGTTTGCTTATTGCAAATCCCCGGAACACTATTACATATAAACATCATATGTATGAAGATGCTCGCCATCAGGAGTGAAATTCCCGTATAAATATTAACATGGTTGAAAAGCTAGGAGTAATAAATCTAGAAAAATGCAGAGCACATGTGTCGAAGTCTATGAGTTAAACTCGGGTGTGCAAATTTCATCTGTAAAGTACAAGTCAATGAAGTATGCGAAGTCCAACATCTATACAAGCAATATCTACTTTTCATAAAATTTCATATTCCGTTTTAATCAGCGCACATATACAAGCCGTTGCTTTTTTCTTTTTTTGAGAATCGCCGTTGCCCAGTTCGTAGTGACCTACTTGAAGCCTCCACCTAACTATGCGTGCTCCGAAGTGCAGAGAACGATTTTGCACTGAATGGAATTGAATGGAGTCCCCAGTCACCATCACCATGATGTAACGAATTTAAGAGGAGCCAAATCTCTCGGCGATGGATCGCCTGTCAAGCAAACAAAAGTCCCTGTCCAGAATAAGACTCCCGTAGATTCCCTACCACACGTCCGCACTACACGTATGTATCAACATAGCCACGGCCAACGAGCAAAAGGAATAAGTTTGACCGCTCATTATGAGGTCCTCTTTACACGATCGGTCCAAGCAACTGCCAGTCCAGTCGAGCACGCACGGGAGATACCGCCGTGTAATGTAAATAACCCGGAAATTTCTCGCTTCATTGTTACAGTCGTCGCTAGATGATCCATGAACATGGTTGTAATTTTTATTATCTCTGTTGTTGCTTGTACTATTGTGATTAAATATGAATAGATTGAAAGTTTCTCGAAAAAAAACACTCCGTGCAGTATGCTAGTACTGCTATGAAGTGTAGATTTTTCTTCTTCTTTTGGGTCAATTTCCTGCACGGTGTGGTTGAGGTCAAAATCGCATCGGATCCGACCGCTCCATAAAGATCTCGAGCTTAGTTGGCCGGAAAGGAAAGAACGGGCCGGCTGCAGAAGATCATCGATCGACGTCGGCGAGCAGTGCACGACTGTGATCATGCGAAAGGGAGGGCATATGATACTAGCTACTCCTACGAGCAAGTTGCTGTACTTGCACCACATGCACGCCCGTCCCGGCGCGTTCAGCGGCGGGAGGCCGGCGCCCGTCGCGATCGGCTCCGGCGACCCGACGCGCCGACAGCGACCGGCGGCCCCGCCGGCCCTGTCACGCGTCGATCGGGATCGGACCACACCACACCGGCCGGGAGAAAGGGACGCTGTCTGCGCCGGGCCCGCCCTTCTCTTTTGCGGGGACAGCCCGGCCCACCTTGACCGGACGACCGGCCGTGCCGGAGAGCTACCTCTGTCTAGCGGCTAGCGCCTACGTGCCGGCCCCAGCGCGGCGATTCTGGGTGGGGCCCGGGCGGGCGGCGCGCCATGCTGCCCAGAGCGTACCTAGCTACGGCTACGTGGTCGCCGGCGAGGCTGGGGCTACGTGGACGCCGCCTCGAGCGATCGCGTGCGGCGCTCGCCAACCTACGGGACTGATTGAGCGTACCTACCGGCTACCGTGGACATGAGTCGAACAACGTGGAACTTGTACATACGTTTGTTTCCCCATATGTATATTTTTGATAATTACCAGACTTTATTCATCGTATATAATGGCTAAGTCGTTTTTTTCTTGCGGGATGATGGCTAAGTCGTTTACAAGCAATGGAGAAATAAAATCAGAGACGGGTGAATCCCAAAGGCCTAATGATCTAATACTATCTGCTAGTATACTTTTTATCTGGAATCTATTCTTCCATGACGAGAATAAGTGTGCACTTTCAGGTGAAGTCATATCAGACGTTTTCGAAGATGTTCTTGCATATTGCTGGGGTATCGAAACCCGTGAAACCGGGGCTACTGCCATTAGAACAGTTTTTAGCAAGGCCATTAGCTACTTCATTGGCCTCTGTAAAGTAGTGATCAAACGACGTAGTAGCAAATTCGAACGAAATGTTTGCATTCCATGGTAATTGGAAGCTCGTGTCCCAGGTATGCTTCATCTTCAACAACTGCTTCAATCGCAAAGGTGCTATCAGACTCGATGGTTGTGTGTTTATGGGTTGGATTCTTCTGATCTACGCATCTATTCATCGGGGGCGGTTGCTGTTCTGTTATGTTGGTCCTGTGGGGCCTTAACACGACCACTTCTCGACTGTCTACTACAACAAGGTCTGCCCGACTCCGGTGACGGAGGGGCGATGACAGCGTCGCGCCTTCGGCTCGCTTCAGTGATTGTAGTCGTCGCTAGGTGGTCCACGGACCTGGATGTAATTTTTACTTCTAGTGTTCTTTGTACTACCTTAATAGTTGATGAATACATCGGAAGTTTTTCCCGCAAAAAAAAAAAGACTCGATAAACACTCATCTGCACCCAACAACAGTTTGTTCCGAGTAACAATAATCTCTGCTGAATCCACATCACTGATATGAGGCAGGTACCATGTTGAAGCTGCTATAAATTCACCATGCTCGTCCTCGCAATAGCACCACCAGCTCCCGTCGGAGTATCATCATAAAATGATGCATCTAAGTTGATTTTTCACCACTCCTGTCGCTGGCTTCTTGCACACATGATTCTTCTTTCTAACCGGCTGGTTTGGAGTACAAGCTCAGACAAAATTAGTGGCGATAGCCTTGATCAATGTAGCAGTTCATTCCGGGGTCTGGATGGGCACACCCTTGACGCACTGGTGACGTTGCCACCAAATGTACCAAGCGACCGTAATGATCAATCCTGCCTGTGGTAAATCTCCAGCCTGGGCATTTTATCTCATGAGAACGTCCATCGTAACAGAACCCAATCGATCTTTAGTAACAGCCTTCTGAATCACTTCATTCAAACTATGCTGCGTTCAAACCTTCATCGCCCGCGGGCAAGTGGTGTTGGGTATCTTTCAACCCTCTCTTGCATATCGGACATTGGGGTATTAGAGGTATGTGTCTTCCTACGAGAACTCCATAACATGGGAGAGCTTCACTTTTCCCAAGACTCGCAGCTGCCACACCAGATAGAGAGTTTGTTTCCTCGTATAAGTTCTCTGTGGATCGCCTTCAAAGTTGTTGCGGACTTCCTCTTCCAACTTCCAAAGTTGCCTTTTACATCACAAGAAGCGCACTTTTGGGGTGTGTGGTGTACCTCTGCGTGCGTGACAGACATGGCGATCGGTTGTGCACGATAGCACTCGAACCTGAACCGCAGACATGCATATCCAGCTATCCACCATTAAACTAGTCGATTTACTCGATTGATGTATACGTAAACGGCCAGCATAGCACAGACCAAGCCGCATCAGCATGCCATCAAACCTACCACTCGAGTTCGGTTTATTCAAGCACGAGGGAGAAATGTGATTGCAGCTATACGGCTGGCACTGTCGTAAAAGAAAAACGACCCCCACGTGTGGCGTGCGCGCGTAACAGGTTATCAGGCCACAAACGTGCCTATCTGGGACCCTGGCATCATTCCGTGTCAGCAAGAAATTAATACTAGTCAACAGTGCAACGAGCGAATCAACTTGTGATTGCATGGTTACCGTGACAGCAAGAAATACTAGTCGAGAGTGCAACGCAAATCTCCTTATTGTTGGACGGTTAGAAGAAGGATAAGGATAGTGGTATTTCTAACTCATCAGGGTTTAAGTTCTAAACTTAGCTCACATTTTTCTAAATTTATTTCAGACTTTTTGACGATGTTTGTCTAGTAGAATGAGATGTTTCTGTCGACTACAAGATGCATGTGCTGACCTTGTCAATCTCTTTTTTTTTTTGCGGGAGACCTTTTCAATCTCAAGATGCTAATATAGCTAGCAAATCACTGGCAGTGATTGTTTGGTGCAGTTTCCTTTAACGGATCATAGCCATGGCCAAACTTCTGAAAGGAAACGGCGACATGGTTTACATTTTTTTTTTGAGAGTTGGCGACATGGTTTACATAAGAAGAGAGTTACAATTGCTAGCAAAATAAATCTAGACGAGAAACCATGGAGGCGACCCAGTAACATCGCCTAGCGACCCGTGTAAGATAGGGCCCATCCTCTCTTCCTGCTAAGAACTTCAACTGCCATCTGCAGCAGCAAATTTGCTCGTTTTGCCTGCAATGCGCGTAGCCCTATCAACCGGAAAATTGCATAATCGATTTATTTATTTATTTGTGCATATCTTAATTCCCACAGTCGAATCCCCCGTCTTTTCATGTCATGTCGACTAGTCGATCGGATCCATTTCAATGATATGAGTTACTATCAAAATCTAATGTGAAAGCGAGTTGGTCCAAAACGTGACAGCTTGTTCCGGAACCAGGAGAAGGGTGGGAGTTGATGCACCAAACGTTCTACACACATAAAGCTTTCTATTGTGGGTACGAGAGAAAAATTGTGCAATTGAATTTTCAAGATTTTTGAAAAGTCCATTAAAAAAACAGGAAACGAGCAAAAAAGAATGAGAAAATCTACTTGGTAAAACGTAAAGGAGGCAATTATCTGAAAAAGGAAAAAGCTTGAAAGGAAACACGAGATTGGCTATTTCATCGGTATCAAAGCAATAAAAAGTACCCCCCACACCCCCTAAAGGATGAAGGCCGCACAACCATGAAAAAAGGAGTAGCTATTACTAGTAGAGATGAGTGATGTAGTTCAACATACGTCACTGTTGCATGGCTAGGCATGAGATGCATATGCCTGTGTGTAACTCTTGGAGCATAGATCACTACCGTTGTAGTAAGAGGTTGATCGGCTAATTAAACTTAGATACTGGCATACTTGAGACGATTATCTTCTGAACACTTCTGAAATTTCTGGAATTTGCAAGGGACAAACATAGCACACTTTATTAGCATAATTTCTTGCACTAGCTTGGTGAGGATTGTCAGCATGACCTCTTGTTCTTGCAATATCGTTCCTGTTTTTGAAAAAGGAAATGGTTTCAAGCATATACAACCTAACAAATGATGCAAAATAAAGTAAATATTTAAAAAACAATCAGAGAAATTATAAATAGCAAATCAGCATATAGGTACTTGCAGTGGCTTCTTTATCAAAAGATGACCAAGGTTGAAAATGGCCCAAGATCCATCCATCATTCTCTCAAGCCTTTCTAGTGTACCATCAATCATCTTACAAATCAGAACTAGTGGAGTATTGGCCACACCATCTTACCAGTTGCAGTAAAGTTGATCGCCTAATTAAACTCACATACAACACAATTGAGACGATTATCTTCTGAACACGAGATTTCTAAAATTTGCAAGTGACAAACATAGCACACTTTATTAGCATATATTTCTTTCACTAGCTTGGCGAGGATTGTTAGCATGAATCCCTTGTTATTGTAATATTGTTTCTATTTTAAAAATGGTTTCAAGCGTATTAAACCTAACAAATGGTGCAAAATAAAATAAATCATTGAAACAAATCAAAGAAGTTATAAATAGAAAAAATCAGCATATAGGTACTTGCAGTGGATTCTTCATCAAAAGATGACCAAGGTTGAAAATGGCCCAAGATCCAGCCATCATTCTCTCAAGCCTTTCTAGTGTAACATCAATCATCTTACAAATCAGAACTAGTGGAGTATTGGCCACACCATCTTACCAGTTGCAATAAAGTTTATCGGCAAATTAAACTCACATACCAGCACAATTGAGACGATTATCTTCCGAACACACGAGATTTCCGAAATTGCAAGTGACAAACATAGCACACTTTATTAGCATATATTTCTTGCACTAACTTGGCGAGGATTGTTAGCATGAACCCCTTGTTATTGCAATATTGTTTCTATTTTTTAAAGGAAATGGTTTCAAGCATATTAAACCTAACAAATGGTGCAAAATAAAATAAATATTTGAAACAAATCAGAGAAGTTATAAATAGCAAATCAGCATATAGGTACTTGCACTGGCTTCTTTATCAAAAGATGACCAAGCTTGAAAATGGCCCAAGATCCAGCCATCATTCTCTCAAGCCTTTCTAGTGTAACATCTACCCTCTTACAAATTAGAACCAGTGGAGTATTGGCCACACCAGTGGCGGTGCCGGGACAATAAAAATTTGTGGGGTCAAAGAGATTGTTATCACATATTTTACATAATTTGTAGAGTTTTTAATATAGATACACACATGTATATAATGGAATAGAAAAAAACTATGGAGACAGCTGACCCCACAGCTATAACGAGGATTTGCCGCTGGGCCACACCATCTTAGGTCTTATCAGTTGCAATATAAGTTGATTGGCTAATTAAACTCACATGTGTTCAGAAGATAACTGTTATACACAAATTGATTCGCCGCTCGCCCTTGTTGAGGACCACCATCTTAGGTCTTATAAAAAATAGAAATGGATTGCATAATTGAGACGATTATCTTCTGAGCACATGAGATTTCTGGAATTTGCAGGTTACAAGCATATAACACTTTATTAGCGTATATTTCTTGCACCAGCTTGGCGAGGATTGTTAGCATGAACCCCTTGTTATTGCAATATTGTTTCTGTTTCTTTAAAGGAAATGGTTTCAAGCATATTAAACCTAAGGAATGGTGCAAATAAAATAACCTTTCCAAAAGAAAATCAGAAAAAATACAAATAGCAAATCAGCATATAGTTAGGGAGGCTTCTTTGTCACAAGATGACCAAGGTTGAAAATGACTCCAGCTCCAGCCGTCATTCTCTGAAGCCTTTCTAAGTGTAACTTCGATCTTATTCTTCGTCACGGACGCGGATAATAGAGACCCCATAGCCTACTCACATAGGTACTCTTTTTTTACATGAATAGAGGGTACAACTAGTATTTTGGATCTGCCTAATGTGTTTCCCAGACCATCAGTGAGCGTCTCCAACTATTGTGATTAAAAAGAACTATTGGGATACCTGTAAAGATCCCAATCTTCAGTAGCGATTAGCAAACTGAAGTTGGCAAAATGCGTGCTGGTCTAATGTGTGCTGCATGGCCGGCCCATCTAGAACGTGATATTATTATTCTTGGGTTTGCAGAATATATAGCAAAATACTACCACATTACAGGCTTTCGTTCCGAAAAACTATCATTTTTTTTAATTTTTCAAAAATCTACCACAAAAGTGGTGGGCTGTTCCAAAAAACCCAAATGACTACATTGTTTAAAGTTGATCCAGATTATGACAGATCAGGCCCGCTCCTAAGTAAACCATTTGTTGACTTTTTATTTGACGTCAACTAACATGTGGGTCCCACATGTCAGCTCTTTCTTCCTTCTTCTTTTATCTTCTCCCCAAGAGCACCAGCAAGGGCCGGCGAGCCGCAGCCGCGGAGAGCAGCGGCACCGGCGAGCAAGCAGAGCCCCAGCCACGGGGAGCAGCGACGGCGGCGAGGAGCGGCAGCGGCAGCGGGGGGGGGGGGGGGGGGGGGAGCAGCGGTGGCGGCGGGTAGCAGCAGCCACGAGCAGCATAGCGGCAGGGAGAAGCGGCGGGGAGCGGCGGCGCCGGCAGGCAAGCAGCAGCGGCAGCCATGAGCAGCACATAGCGGCATGGAGAAGCGGCGGGGAGCAGCGGCGCCGGCGGCGGGAAGCAGCAGCGGCGATGGGGGAGCAGCTCGAAGCTTCCAGCCATGGCGACGGGTTACGGGAGCGAGAAAGAGCACAGGGACCCAATTGTTTTTTTACAAAACTTACATGGACTGTTTTGCATTTTTTAGGACCGACATGTGGGCTCCACATGTCATAACGGTCAACTAACGGTCCAATATAACAGTGACCTGACGAGTGGACCCCCTTTGTCATAAACGTGATTAAAACTTAACGCTTCAGGAACTAGGGTTTTTTGGAACAGCCCACCACTTTTGTGGTAGATTTTTAAAAAATTTAAAAAGTAATAGTTTTTCAAAACGAAAGCCTGTAATGTGGTAGTTTTTTGCTATATACTCTGGGTTTGCAAGTGATAAATATAGGCATACATCACACATTATCTGCATCCATCTCTTGCACCTGGCGAGGATTTTTTTAGCATGGACAGCTCAGCGGGGCTCCCCGTTCATGCAGTCCATTTCTATTTCTGAAGAAGGAAATGAACCCGGACTTATTATCCTGGTGGTCCTCTAAGCAAGTGCTGCAAAACTATCCTTTTCTATTCTACGGAGTACATTGTACCACCACGCCACGGCAATTCACGAAATTATTGGTCCATGTACTATTATGTCCAGTGTTTTTAAGGCCCGTAGGTATCTTGCCTGGCTACACAAGAGCATTTTCCCAATGTTGGCAAAAAGACCCGTATACGTCGTCCACATGGAGTTAACTTGCAAGCAATACTGGCGAAAGGCCTTTGATTGTCAAAAGATGACCGAGGTTGAAAATGACCTTGATCTCTTGGCCATCGTTCTGAAGGCTCTGACCGAGCTAAGTTTTCTGGAAGTGTAAGTGTCATCACTGACGTAGATAGCACACATTCCGCCTACGTACAGAAGTACTCAAACGGTGGGGATTAACCCGGCACGACGGATACCACGATCTAATGCCGCGATGAGCAAAACGGCAACCCATGGCGGTGCCAAGCACCGATCCATGCCATTGGCGCTCGATCTAACGGCCCATATCAACGCACTATAGCGTCACAGGTGCACAGCACGGCAGAGCGCGCGGAATATTCAGAGGCTGTACTTGTACCAACCTTCCGGCGGGCCGGTGCGCCTATAAATAGAGGGCAACGAGCTCGGCTCGTATCACTCAACTCGAAAAGCTCTCGCGCTTGCTCGATCAAGCCTTCTCTTGCCCTGCTTTCTCCTCTGTTTCCTCGAGAACAAGGAAGAAGAAAAAGCCGACCATGGTGGTCCTTGCCAAGGGCGAGCTGGAGCAGATAGCGCTGCCGGCGGCCCAGCCGCCGCTGGCCCACGTGCGGGAGGTCGACCTGTCCGCCGCCCCGGGGCCCGGCCGCGCGGCCGCGGCGCGCGCGCTGGTGTCCGCGTGCGAGGAGCAGGGCTTCTTCAAGGTGACCGGCCACGGGGTGCCGCCGGAGCTCGTGCGCGCCGCGGAGGCGGCCGCGGCGGAGTTCTTCGCGCTGCCGCAGGCCGAGAAGGAGGCCGCCGCTGGCCGGCCGCTCGGGTACGACAGCAAGCGCATCGGCGTCTCCGGCGACCTCGGGTGGATCGAGTACCTCATGCTGGGCGTCACCCCCGCCGGCGCGCTGCCCGCCGCCTCCTTCGCGTCCTGGACATTGCCGTGCGCAGGCGCCGCCGTCGCGTCGCTGTCCGAGCCCCCCTGCCCCTTACGGTGAGTTCGTTCGCTCGCCACCCATGCACGCTGGACATTTTACATTCGCCCTCCGCGTCTGCACCGGCACCCCCTCCCTCCGCTGACAAACACATGCACATGCACACATGCCACGCCACGTTTTTCTTCCCGCCCTCTCGTGATCTGCTCAGCTCAAAATGCCTGCTCGAACAGTCCAATCACTGTCAGTTGGAGAGCATTACCTGAACTCCTAAAGTGTACTACCAAAAGTGAATCTTAGCCAGCAACACCAGTCAATTTAGCCATGTCTCTCAAAGTCTGAAGAAACGTCAATGACATTAACACGAAGCTGTAGGATTTTTTTATCGTCGAATGGTTTTAGAGTTCCTGAAATTCCTGAAAAGCAAATTTGAAAATACAAGATGGAGGATTTCCGTGGATAAGACTGGCCTTTCGTGGCCGCGTGGAGCTTCACTATTTATCGCGGCCGACGTACGGAGGCGGCGAATCTTTAACGTTTGACTCACGTGCGGCGGCGACGTAACGGTCGGCCCGTTGTTTTCGATCACTCTCTACTTGCCGTGCTGCTCCGTTCGCACGTGTCGGCGTCGCCGTGCACCCGTGTCGACGCGCCGCCCGTCAAGCTACGTACGTACGATGCCTTTCTGCCGCTCCGGTGACGTGCTGCCGTTTACACTCCACACTGCCGCGCCCCATCCCTATCCGCATCTCCTTTTGACATCATTAATCAGAGTCGCGCAATAATACGTGGAGTGATATTTTTTGGTCGTTTTTTTGTTGCTGTCAGGGATCTTCTGGAGGAGTACGCGGCGGCGGTGCGGCGGATGGCGTGCGGCGTGCTGGAGCTGATGGCGGAGGGGCTGGGGATCGCGCCGGCGGACGCGCTGTCCCGGCTGGTGGCGGACGCGGAGAGCGACAGCATGCTCCGGGTGAACCACTACCCGCCGCGGCCGGAGCTGCAGGGCCGCCTCCTGACGGGGTTCGGCGAGCACACGGACCCGCAGGTCATCTCCGTGCTCCGCTCCAACGGCACCTCCGGGCTGGAGATCTGCGCGCGCGATGGCTCCTGGGCCGCCGTGCCGCCCGACCCCGACTCCTTCTTCGTCAACGTCGCCGACGCCCTGCAGGTACGTACACGTCGGGCTGCTCTGCCTCTGCTACACCTACTACTCCTACATGGTAGGAGTACTTTTCTCTCAAGGACGTGAGTACGGTGCATGCTAGATGCTACTACTGTTGCTCGTCACTTTTACTGTGGGTGCATGTCAAGTCGATCGGATCTCCAGGCGAGCAAATCAGATCGAGTCAATAATGATCAGATCAGTGCCCGGTCTCGAGCCTTCTCTCGAGTGTCCACATCAAACAAGGGCAGCAGCAGTGCAGCACGAGGCTACATATATAGCACTGTATGTGCATGCATACGGCCAGCACGCAGTCGTGTACAGGGCCCGCCCCCTTGATCCCTGCACGTGAAAACCCTGGCATGATGAATGATAATAATGCGGGCATGCATGCATGAATTAATAATTATTCTGAGACTAGTTTCAGGTGCAACGCATCGTATTAATTTGGTCCTCGTGCGGTTTCGTGGGCGTGCATGCAGGTGCTGACGAACGGGAGGTTCAGGAGCGTGAGGCACAGGGTGGTGGTGAGCAGCGAGAGGCCGAGGGTGTCCATGATCTTCTTCGGCGGCCCGCCGTTCGGCCAGAGGCTGGCGCCGCTGCGCCAGCTGCTAGGGGACGGCGGCCGGAGCCGCTACAGGGAGTTCACCTGGAAGGAGTACAAGAGCAGCACCCACAAGGGCAGGCTCGCCACCGACCGCCTCTGCAGCTTCGAGAACTAGCCAGCGACCACCTGCCTGACAGACTAGCTTCCGTGCGTTACGTATATACTGCAGGCTATATACTTATGTGTGTGTGTGATGAATGCATGATCATGATCCTAGTTAACTAATGAAGCCCGGATATTGAAAACGGATTTGCTAAATCTCATCTACTACCCCCGTCCTTATTTATTGGTGCTTTCGCTTTTTGTGTCAAATTTTGATCTTAGATTTAACTAACAAAAGGTTAATGCATGTAACAGAAAATAATATCATTGGGAACTATGTTTAAATACGAATCCGATGATATAATATTTTGTGACATGCATTATTATTTTCTTAGTTAAATTTATGAGTAAAATTTGGCACAAAATATTAAGGGGACTAATAAACCAGGACGAAGGTAGTAGATGAGAAATAACAAAGTCTCATTTAACTCCTACATATCATTTGAGTAATCAAACAAAAAATAAAAATAATAAACCTGCATGAATCTTCATCAAAATCAAGTGGTATTGGGAGTTAGATGTGACTTGGTTAAGTCTCATACATCTAGATGAAAGCTAGACACACCCGCTCCCGTGTACAAGTGCTCTCGCTATCTGGGCCCCTTTATCGTCGAGAATGAGACCACCTCTTGTATTCGGCCCGTATCTCACAACAAATAAATAAAAATACGTAATATTCTTATTTGAACAATAAGGTTCCCCTTATTACGCAGATAAAGGTAAAGCCATTAGAAAAGCAGGTGCATGAAAGAACAGAAATTGGAGCAATTAGATGAAAATACAGATACAATAGACAGGACAGGAGATAAGAGTATCTATAGCCGGACTTGGCAATCCGACCTCCTATACGTCCGCGAACGCGCCCGGGCACGCCCGCCGGCGCATCCGGACGGGCCCTCATATTTCTGTCCCGGCATCCACATATCTCAAATCCGGACTCTCAAATTCATGCAAATACATGCACGTTGATCATACAAGCCAATGTCGCACGTAAATAGCAAATGTTGGTATGAAGCATAGATAGTGTTTACATAAAATTAATTTGAAGTGCCAAACTCAAACATTGGCTCCTTGGTTGCCATTGTGGGTCCACATATGCTCCACAAGATCATTGAGTAGTTGCGTGTGCATCTGCTAATCTCGAAGATTTTGATGCATCTACAAAAAGTTCATCAGATGCACTACAAAAAATATGTCAACTAGTGACCTTCTGTCAGTGACCCTGGAAGAATTGGTCATAGATCTATGACCATTTCAGACCAATTGGTCAAAAGCTGTTCGGGGGGCTCCAAACCCTAAACTATAACGACCATTTTGGTCAGAAAGGTCGTAATTTCCTTACACGAAATGGTCATAAAGCAGATAGCACTGGTCCGCTGCCTTATTTCTAGCTGATCACGACCAATATAGATGGTCATAACCTTGTAAATTATGGTGGGTTGCTATGACTAGGCGCCACCTCATCAGTTTGGCCTATGTGTCATGTCCATGTGGCAATTTTTGCCCCAGGTTGTGAAGCAACCTATAGTTCTGTCATTCCCAAAATTCCCAAAAAAATCTCATAAATTCTTTGGGTCATATCTTCGTCAAATATGTAAAAAAAACCTTCCTTGCCTAGTTCAAAAATAATTCAACAATATTCATTTTCCTATTCTGTTCAGAACAACACTTTGTGAAGGAAGTACCACTTTGGCATGTCCAAATAGTATCCATTTCTACGGTGCTTTCCTATGCTCAAATAACCATCCTCCACCAAATGCCTGCTCAATCCATTCATTATTTTGAGCCCAGCTTCAACATTCGTATTTATGTCCAGTGTGGTACTTTGCAAAGCAAGTACCACCTAGGCTCCTCCTTTTGAGCTGAAAATTTGTGAAGACGGTCTTCTTAGTAACTGATCACCCTCAGCCAAAACTCACGCCCATTAGCCAGGTACATTTCGCGTACCGCTAATCAAGCACTTGGCTGCTAATTCATGTTTGAGCATCGATCGGTCTCCTCGTGAGAATCTTATGTTGTAATTTTCTTCCTAGCACCTACCTGGGAAGTGCCTAACCCACTAGACATGCCTACGCCGCCCAAACCTCGACGTATTGCCACCAAACCATGTATTTATGATTAAATAGGTACTTATGTAACTAGAAATGATTTTTGGAAAAAATAAATAGCAAACTATAAGGCAGCTGCAGTTCAAATTTGACCCGCTTCCAACTTAATCGGCGGAAATTTGTCTTTTTCACAAGAGGTGGATCAAAACTTTTTACACCCAACCATTTTGTCAATTTTGCATTAAATATGTCCTAGTATTTTAGAAAATTGATTTGTTCCAATTTTGCAACAATTATTTGGGAGGTCCTTCACAAAAAAACCTCCTTTTGGGCACTAAAAAAATGGAAAATGGTTTTTTCGTCCAAAGAAAATGAAAACTTCCTTAGGCAATATTGTTTGCCATTCCAATATACACCCTTGTGCACAATATGAGATCATTTGAACAAACTATGCCATGAATGTGGCCATAAGATTGATCATTTGGCTTGAAAGCCATTGATCTCCACACTGATAGCTCGTTTCTGAGAACACTTTTTTAAAATAATTGCTGTATTACAAGTTTGTTATTTTTCCTGGGAACTTGGCCACATATAATGACACAATGCGAAGGTTTCCCATTTTTTTGATTTTTTTGAATTTTTTATGCCCGTTTCAAAATGCGGTCAAAACAGCGGGAATGACCGTTCCTAGCTAGTGGTTGAATCTTGGAATTTTTTTGGTGTTTCTCTGATTAAATAGATACTTATGTACCTAGAAATGATTTTTGGAAAAAATAAATAGCAAACTATGAGGCAGCCGCAGTTCAAATTTGACCCGCTTCACTCCTCTCAGCAGGCCAACCCAAACCCTAACTCCACTCCTCTCCCCTCTCTCCCCCGATTCAGATCCACTCGCAGCCGCCACCTACCTCCCGCCCCCGATTCAGATCCCGCCGCCCACGCCCGCGCGCCACCACAATCCGCTGCCCGCGCCCGTAGGACGCAAACCCCACGCCGCTCTTCCTCCGCCCGCCGACCCACCCCGTCCCTAATGCCTCACTCGCCGCGCTCGTCCCGCCCTAACTCCCATCCCACGCCAGCCGCCGCTGCCCCCTTCTCCCTCCCACCCACGCCCCGCGCCCACGCCCCCAACCCCACCCCCTTCTCCTTCCCTCAGATCTCGATCTGCCGCCGCCCCCAACCCCACCCCCACCGCCACCATCGATGACCCTCACCGTAGACGAGGTCGAGGCCGACCCAAGATCGAGCCCATGCCCAGAGCCGCCCCCAAGATTCGCAGGCAACCCCACGCCAATCAGGACCTCGATCTGGATCGAGCAGGCGCTCTCCACCGACGGGGCTTGGGCTGGCCGGCGTCCCACATTGACGTCCTCCTCCCTCCCGCTCCCGACAACGCCCTCGGTCTCCGCAGCCGGCCTCACCGCCATAGTCACAGGTACTTTTCCTCACCCTTCTCCCTTTCTTGGTCCTCTCCTCTCTGCTCTCTCTCCCCCGTTTGGCTTTGACTCACTGGATTCGCTACTGCTGGGAGGTGCATCGAGCGGGATCTGCGTGGAGATGGCGCGGGTGCTGGCGGCACGCGGGGCGCGGCACCCACGTCGTCATAGCCGCTTGGAACCTCACCGCCGCCGAGACCATGCGCCAGGCCGCAACTTCATAGCCGACTTCGCTGACAGGGGCCTACCGCTCAACATCCTCCTGTACGTACTACTACTCCCAATCATGCGCATCTGATAGTTCAGGTTCTGTCAGGGATTGCCAAGACCATTCAGGTTCAGGTTTAGCGAGATGGCTCTCTGAACCATGAGTAGGTAGCACAACGCATGCCTTGCCGGCTGACAGTAGTTGCGCTGCGGCTCTACTACTGTACCATGTGTTCCTACTACTAGCTCTAGTCGTGGATGCTGGGTAGCTCTCTGTTTTCTCTGTTTTTATGTAATCCTAGATAGAACCATACAACTGTGGATGACAAACACTGTAATTTAATCTAAAATTGTCATCATGATCCTAGCAAATACTCCTCAAATTACTGTAAATTGTTGCACGATTAGGGGCTAGTGTAGATGCAAAATAAGGTTGCACTTTTAGAGGAGATAAGCCACTGATGTTCAGCTTGGTGACTGATGAGACCCCACACTGCCTGGCACCAATCATCTTATTGTCCTTAGAACAAGTGTTGATTTATCCCTCCAATTACTACTGTCATTGAGATCTTCAATTCTTTTCTATTCTGTTAATTCAGATAACTGAATGATTTGAAGCACTAAGAATTTTCTCCGGAATACAACTATTAAAATGAAGTCTTTTATTCAACTGGGACATGCATGCGTACATGTGCTTGGAAGATATATTCTGAATGTTCATCTCAGAGCGTGATGGGGCTTTTCCTGTCTTGTGCAGGTTGCTGACTTTGGTCTGGCCAAGATCCAGCACGAATATGACACAACCATGTGTCTATGCTGGTGATGGGGACTTTCGGGTACGAAGTCGGGTAGATCTGCCAAGTCGAGATGCGATTGATGATAAAAACTCATGCAACAGAGATATCATAACATTTCCATTTTGTTACATTTTTATATTTATTCAAATTCAGCTGTTTACATGGCGGAGCGGTCCACAGACGTTTCCTTTATGCAGCAGTTTAAGTTGCTTCCAATTAAATCTGCTGTGAATGTGTTATATATAATTGAATCTGAACAAAATGTATTCCTTCAATCCTATTCATGTTTGCTCGGTGCAGATTAATTGATTGTCTTAATGTTGCCAAAGCTAGCATGTTATCATGCCAATGTATTAAAATTAAGGGATATGAAATAACCCCCTCACGGAAATACAATCGTATGCACCTTAGCATGGAAATACATCAAATTTGGATGAAAGGCAACATAAATGGCTTGTTGATCCTATTCAAATTATACCATGAACTTATTCTGCATGTATTCAACTAGATCAAGTACAAGTACATTAGTTCGTCATATCTGCTATTAATACACTGTCCAAGTCATGAATTTCCTGAACTGGTGCCTGTATATATTTGGGTGCTTGTCAATTAGAAAATGTCTTCATCTAGCCTTGTCTCATCATTAAATTTGTGATACATATTTGCTGAACATTTTTCTTCTCCTATGTTATTCAAGGAAATCTATATGATTCCTATTCTTGACATAAAAAGATGAGCTAACCTCTAGGTATATACAGATGCCACCTACAAGTGAATGCTGAGATACCATGTTTGCACTACGTGCCAGTGTAGTTGTACTGATACAAATACTACTTATTTACTTATGGAGTAGTAAATAACCTGTCATGTAATGTATACTAATTGGTGGATTGTACAGGGCAGCTCCTTGTCATGGGCGGCGCCGTTGTCGGCAGGGCCGTTTCTTCTTCGAATTACCACGCACGCGCGTCTTGTTTGTTGCTAATCAACTAGTGATTTGGGTGATTTTGGGTTGCTGTTAGTTTTGCTTCTGCAATTTAATGCTGTCAATGCTCTTTCCCGTTTGGTGGATCAACTAATTGCTTACAAATCCAGCAGGCATGAATGCTTACTTTTACAGATTTGTTTGACTGACTTCCTCAAATCTAGCTCGTGTCTATTTGTTGGATGTGGATCAAGTCTCCCTATGTCGATGAGTTCTAGATTCCAGTTCACCATGTTTCGCTTATGAATGAATGCGCTAGAAGTAGAACATAATCTGTTGCATTGGTGGTTACTTTATACATTTTCTGATTGGTCAATCAGCTAGTTAGCTACAGTTTACCTTGATCAAGGAATGTCGATGGTCAAATAATTTACGTCCATTCTCCAGATCTTAACATGTGGTTCTTGGATAGGTCCCTTTTTGAACCGTTTTTTATCTGAATCCCATGAAAAAGTAAATGAGCCTAGTTTTTTTAACAGGCATGCTGTCTTATTAAATCAGGGGGAAATTATTGACTGGATATGCGTTTTATTTTGTGAAGTTAGTGGATGTTGATCAAGTCCCCCTTTCCGCTGTATGAAACGTTTCTCCTGTTGTACTTCTTAAAAAGCTTTCTGCTGATGGCAGGAAGAAGAAGGCTGTTCACAAGAAGATGGCAGGAAGAAGCAGGCTGATTCGATTCGATCCTCAAGGTAGCCCTCCCCTTCCCCTTCTCTCTTTGATTCGATCCGATCTATGCACAAAGTTCACTAGTTTGGATGCATCATAGAACTTGTGGTGATGTTGTTTAGATTGCAGCAAGCAAAAATACAAGTGTTGGGCTTGTTAAGTGTTTTGTTATGGTGAAATCTGAACCATTTATTGAATAGTAGGATGGCCGACTTTCTATGATTATCTCTTGTTGCTATGTTTGTCTTTTCCATATCCAAATCATGTCTATGAACTGGTGTGCTTGAAAACCAAGGAATGCTTCTATTCCTTGTCGGTGTTCTTTTTATTCTGGTATAAGATGAACCAGCTCGTTATTTGTTTGGTGGTTGGTTTGCATACATGTTCTTTTTCTGCAGAAATATGTTGTGGTTCCTTGCAAAGTAAATATGCTGTCAGATTTACTTTTATTTTGTTCCTAATCATTTTGTTCTATAACGTGCAGATGCTGGCCTTTCATGTTTCTTCGCGAGCATCAGGACAAAGAAGTTGGAAGAAGCATAGTTCTAGCTCATGTGATAATCATGTGGTAGACTGTACACTTGTAGAGCTGTTATCCAATTGTAAACTTGATGCTGATCACATTGTACGTATGTTATATGATGTAGCAGATTGCTTCTTGCTGTTACTTGAAGTATTGTGTCAGTTTTCTGTATTGGTATATTGAAATCTGAAGAACATGACCTTGATAGCAGGGTCCCACGAACCAAAACGCCACATTTGGGACCTATTTGCCAAAATTTGACAATTGGGGTGCATAAAAAAAGAAAAACAAAGGCTACAACCCAAAAATAAAAAGGCTATAATGTTGGGCCTGGCCCATGTAGCTGACCAAAACTAATAGGAAAAAATATATAAAAGGCTGAATTAATGGGCTTGGCCCACGTAGAACACCGAATTGGACCGGGCTGAATCTTACCAACGACCAATTCAATTGGTCGCAATTTTGCCACGTCAGATTGCCATGTCGGATCCGACGTGGCCTGGGCAGACAACCAGTGACCAAAACAGAAGGTCATGGGTTCCACGACCTTTTGTTTTGGTCGTAAACGTCTACGACCTTATCCCGAAGAAGGTCGTGAATTTCAGTTTACGACTGCCAGCTTTTGACCATCTGTTTTTGGTCAAAAAAGGTCGCAAATGAAAAACAATGACCTTTAAGAGACCAATAGTGAGGGTCACAAGTTGACATATTTCTTGTAGTGATGAGCCGCATCTTGATCTTCCAGGATTTCAACTTGTTCTCTAGGTACTTCAAAATCATGGGTTTGGGCTACACCATCACCCTCATTCTCGACAATCAAATTGTGCAGAATAACACAACATGTCATCAGCTGCCACAAAGTTTCTGATTCCCACATCCTTCTTAGCCGCTTCCTGCATTGTTGCAAAGTGGCTCTGTTTATTGCCATGCAATTCAGATATGGTCTTCACAAACGCCGCCCACTGAGGATAGATACCATCGGAAAGGTAGTATCCCATGTTGTACTCTGGGCCGTTGATGGTGTAGTTGCACGGCTTTGATTCCCCATTGTAAAGCCTCCTGAACATCGGAGATTGTTGAAGCACGTTGATGTCGTTGTGAGAACCCGGCATTCCAGAGAAAGCATGCCAAATCCATAAGTCATGTGATGCCACCGCTTCTAGTATGATGGTGGCCTCTCTGGTGTGATCATGATGTTGGGGAACGTAGTATTTCAAAAAAATTCCTAGGATCACGCAAGATCTATCTAGGAGAAGCATAGCAACGAGCGGGGAGAGTGTGTCCACGTACCCTCGTAGACCGAAAGCGGAAGCGTTTAGTAATGCAGTTGATGTAGTCGAACGTCTTCGCGATCCAACCGATCAAGTACCGAACGCACGGCACCTCCGCGATCTGCACACGTTCAGCTCAGTGACGTCCCTCGAACTCTAGATCCAGCTGAGGCCGAGGGAAAGTTCCGTCAGCACGACAGCGTGGTGACGGCGATGATGAAGTTACCGGCGCAGGGCTTCGCCTAAGCACTACGACGATATGACCGAGGTGTAAAACTATGGAGGGGGGGCACCGCACACGGCTAAAGATCAACTTGTGTGTCTATGGGGTGCCCCCACCCCCGTATATAAAGGAGGGAGAGAGGGGGAAGGAAGGAAGAGGGGGAAGGGAAGGAAAAGGGGGGCGCCGCCCCTTAGTCCAATTCGGACCCAAGGGGGGCAGCCAGCCCCTCCTGGCCCTTCCTCTCTTCCTACTAAGGACCATAGAGGCCCAATAGTTCTCTTGGGGGTTCCGGTAACCCCTTCCGGCACTCCGGTTTTATCCGAATTTCTCCAGAACACTTCTGGTGTCCGAACAACATGGTCCAATATATCAATCTTTATGTCTCGACCATTTCGAGACTCCTCGTCATGTCCGTGATCACATCCGGGACTCCGAACAACCTTCGGTACATCAAATCACATAAACTCATAATACCAATCGTCATCGAACGTTAAGCGTGCGGACCCTACGGGTTCGAGAACTATGTAGACATGATCGAGACACTTCTCCGGTCAATAACCAATAGCGGAACCTGGATGCTCATATTGGGTCCTACATATTCTACGAAGATCTTTATCGGTCAAACCGCACAACAACATACGTTGTTCCCTTTGTCCTCGGTATGTTACTTGCCCAAGATTCGATCGTCGGTATCACCATACCTAGTTCAATCTCGTTACCGGCAAGTCTCTTTACTCGTTCCGTAATGCATCATGCTGCAACTAATTCATTAGTCACATTGCTTGCAAGGCATTACCGAGAGGGCCCAGAGATACCTCTCCGACAATCGGAGTGACAAATCCTAATCTCGATCTATGCCAACTCAACAAACACCATCGGAGACACCTGTATAGCATCTTTATAATCACCTAGTTACGTTGTGACGTTTGATACCACACTAAGTGTTCCTCCGGTATTCGGGAGTTGCATAATCTCATAGTCAGAGGAACATGTATAAGTCATGATGAAAGCAATAGCAACAAACTAAACAATCATTGTGCTAAGCTAACGGATGGGTCTTGTCCATCACTGAAGGAAATATGCCCTAGAGGCAATAATAAAGTTGTTATTTATATTTCCTTATATCATGATAAATGTTTATTATTCATGCTAGAATTGTATTAACCGGAAACTTAGTACATGTGTGAATACATAGACAAACAGAGTGTCACTAGTATGCCTCTACTTGACTAGCTCGTTAATCAAATATGGTTAAGTTTCCTAGCCATAGACATGAGTTGTCATTTGATTAACGGGATCACATCATTAGAGAATGATGTGATTGACAAGACCCATCCGTTAGCTTAGCACGGTGATCGTTTAGTTTGTTGCTATTGCTTTCTTCATAACTTATACATGTTCCTATGACTATGAGATTATGCAACTCCCGAATACCGGAGGAACACTTAGTGTGCTATCAAACGTCACAATGTAACTGGGTGATTATAAAGATGCTCTACAGGTGTCTCCGATGGTGTTTGTTGAGTTGGCATAGATCAAAATTAGGATTTGTCACTCCGATTGTCGGAGAGGTATCTCTGGACCCTCTCGGTAATGCACATCACTGTAAGCCTTGCAAGCAATGTGACTAATGAGTTAGTTGCGGGATGATGCATTAGGGAACGAGTAAAGAGACTTGTCGGTAACGGGATTGAACTAGGTATGATGATACCGACGATCGAATCTCGGGCAAGTAACATACCGATGACAAAGGGAACAACGTATGTTGTTATGCGGTTTGACCGATAAAGATCTTCGTAGAATATGTGGGAGCCAATATGAGCATCCAGGTTCCGCTATTGGTTATTGACCGGAAATGAGTCTCGGTCATGTCTACATAGTTCTCGAACCCGTAGGGTCCGCACGCTTAATGTTCGATGACAATCGGTATTATGAGTTTATATGTTTTGATGTACCGAAGGTAGTTTGGAGTCCTGGATGTGATCACAGACATGACGAGGAGTCTCGAAATGGTCGAGACATGAAGATTGATATATTGGAAAGTTATGTTTGGACACCGGAATGGTTTCGGATGAGTTCGGGTATTTACCGGAGTACCGGGGGGTTACCGGAACCCCCCGGGGGCTTAATGGGCCTACATGGGCTTTAGTGGAAGAGAGAGGAGGCGGCCAAGAGGTGGGGCGCGCCCCCCCAAATCCCAATCCGAATTGGGGAGGGGGGCTGGCCCCCCTTTCCTTCTTCCCCTCTTCCCCTTCCTTTCTCCTCCTAGTTGGACTAGTAAAGGGGGGGAACCTACTCCTAGTAGGAGTAGGAATCCCCCCTTGGGGGCGCACCATGAGGCCGGCCGGCCCCCTCCTCCCCTCCTTTATATACGGAGGAGGGGGCATCCCATAGACACACAAGTTGATTTTAGCCGTGTGCGGTGCCCCCCTCCACAGATTTCCACCTCGGTCATATTGTCGTAGTGCTTAGGCGAAGCCCTGCGTCGGTAACTTCATCATCACCATCATCACGCTGTCGTGCTGACGGAACTCTCCCTCGGCCTCAGCTGGATCAAGAGTTGAAGGGACGTCACCGAGCTGAACGTGTGCAGATCGCGGAGGTGCCGTGCGTTCGGTACTTGATTGGTTGGATCGCGAAGACGTTCAACTACATCAACCGCGTTACTTAACGCTTCCACTTTCGGTCTACGAGGGTACGTAGATACACTCCCCCCTCTCGTTGCTATGCATCTCCTAGATAGATCTTGCGTGATCTTAGGAATTTTTTTGAAATACTGCGTTCCCCAACAATCACATCATTCTCTAATGATGTGATCCCGTTCATCAAATGACAACACATGTCTATGGCTAGGAAACATAACCATCTTTGATAAACAAGCTAGTCAAGTAGAGGCACACTAGGGACACTCTGTTTGTCTATGTATTCACACATGTACTAAGTTTTCGGTTAATACAATTCTAGCATGAATAATAAACATTTATCATGATATAAGGAAATGTAAAAAACAACTTTATTATTGCCTCTAGGGCACATTTCCTTCAGTCTCCCACTTGCACTAGAGTCAATAATCTAGATTACACAGTAATGATTCTGACACCCATGGAGTCTTGGTGCTGATCATGTTTTGCTCGTGAGAGAGGCTTAGTCAACGGGTCTGCAATATTCGGATCCGTATGTATCTTGCAAATCTCTATGTCCCCTTCTGACACTTGATGACAGATGGAATTGAAGCGTCTCTTGATGTGCTTGGTCTTCTTGTGAAATCTGGATTCCTTTGCCAAAGCAATTGCACCAGTATTGTCACAAAAGATTTTCATTGGACCCGATGCACTAGGTATGACACCTAGATCGGATATGAACTCCTTCATCCAGACTCCTTCATTTGCTGCTTCCGAAGCAGCTATGTACTCCGCTTCACACGTAGATCCCGCCACAACGCTCTGTTTGGAACTGCATCAACTGATAGCTCCACCACTCAATATAAATACGTATCCGGTTTGTGACTTAGAGTCATCCGGATCAGTGTCAAAGCTTGCATCGACGTAACCATTTACAACGAGCTCTTTGTCACCTCCATAAACGAGAAACATATCCTTAGTCCTTTTCAGGTATTTCAGGAAGTTCTTGACCGCTGTCCAGTGATCCACTCCTGGATTACTTTGGTACCTCCCTACTAAACTTATAGCAAGGCACACATCAGGTCTGGTACACAACATTGCATACATGATAGAACCTATGGCTGAGGCATAGGGAATAACTTTCATTTTCTCTCTATCTTCTGCAGTGGTCGGGCATTGAGTCTCACTCAACTTCATACCTTGTAATACAGGCAAGAACCCTTCCTTTGACTGATCCATTTTGAACTTATTCAAAATCTTATCAAGGTATGTGCTTTGTGAAAGTCCAATTAAGCGTCTTGATCTATCTCTATAGATCTTGATGCCCAATATGTAAGCAGCTTCACCGAGGTCTTTCATATAAAATCTGTTGTTCAAGTATCCTTTTATGCTATTCAGAAATTCTATATCATTTCCAATCAACAATATGTCATCCACATATAATATTAGAAATGCTATAGAGCTCCCACTCACTTTGTTGTAAATACATGCTTCTCCAAAAGTCTGTATAAAACCATATGCTTTGATCACACTATCAAAACGTTTATTCCAACTCCGAGAGGCTTGCACCAGTCCATAAATGGATTGCTGGAGCTTGCACACTTTGTTAGCACCCTTTGGATCGATAAAACCTTCTGATTGCATCATATACAATTCTTCTTCCAGAAATCCATTCAGGAATGTAGTTTTGACATCCATTTGCCAAATTTCATAATCATAAAATGCGGCAATTGCTAACATGATTCGGACATACCTAAGCATCGCTACGGGTGAGAAAGTCTCATCGTAGTCAACTCCTTGAACTTGTCGAAAACCTTTCACAACAAGTCGAGCTTTGTAGACAGTAACATTACCGTCAGCGTCAGTCTTCTTCTTGAAGATCCATTTATTATCTATGGCTTGCCGATCATCGGGCAAGTCAACCAAAGTCCACACTTTGTTCTCATACATGGATCCCATCTCAGGTTTCATGGCCTCAAGCCATTTTGCGGAATCTGGGCTCATCATCGCTTCCTCATAGTTAGTAGGTTCGTCATGGTTAAGTAACATGTCGTCCAGAACCGGATTACCGTACCACTCTGGTGCGAATCTTACTCTGGTTGACGTACGAGGTTCGGTAGTAACTTGATCAGAAGCTTCATGATCATCATCATTAGCTTCCTCACTAATTGGTGTAGGAATCACTAGAACTGATTTCTGTGATGAACTACTTTCCAATGAGGGAGCAGGTACAATTACCTCATCAAGTTCTACTTTCCTCCCACTCACTTCTTTCGAGAGAAACTCCTCTAGAAAGGATGCATTCTTAGCAACAAAAATCTTGCCTTCGGATCTGTGATAGAAGGTGTACCCAACAGTTTCCTTAGGTATCCTATGAAGACACATTTCTCCGATTTGGGTTCGAGCTTATCAGGTTGAAGCTTTTTCACATAAGCTTCGCAGCCCCAAACTTTAAGAAACAACAACTTGGGTTTCTTGCCAAACCACAGTTCATATGGTGCCGTCTCAACGAATTTAGATGGTGCCCTATTTAACGTGAATGCAGCCCTCTCTAAAGCATAACCCCAAAACGATAGCGCCAAATCAGGAAGAGACAACATAGATCACACCATATCTAATAAAGTGTGGTTACGATGTTCGGACACACCATTACGCTGTGGTGTTCTGGGTGGCGTGAGTTGCGAAACTATTCCGCATTGTTTCAAATGAAGACCAAACTCGTAACTCAAATATTCACCTCCATGATCAGATCGTAGAAACTTTATTTTCTTGTTACGATGATTTTCCACTTCACTCTGAAATTCTTTGAACTTTTCTAATGTTTCAGACTTATGTTTCATCAAGTAGATATACCCATATATGCTCAAATCATCTGTGAAGGTCAGAAAATAACGATACCCGTCGCGAGCCTCAACACTCATTGGACCGCATACATCAGTATGTATTATTTCCAACAAGTCTGTAGCTCGCTCCATTGTTCCTGAGAACGGAGTCTTAGTCATCTTGCCCATGATGCATGGTTCACAAGCATCAAGTGATTCCAAAAGCCCATCAGCATGGATTTTCTTCATGTGCTTTACACCAATATGACCTAAACGGCAGTGCCAGAAATAAGTTGCACTATCATTATTAAACTTATATCTTTTGGCTTCAACACTATGAAGATGTGTATCACTACTATCGAGATTCAATAAAAATAGACCACTCATCAAGGGTGCATGACCATAAAAGATATTACTCATATAAATAGAACAACCATTATTCTCTGATTTAAATGAATAACCATCTCGCATCAAATAAGATCCAGATATAATGTTCGTAGAATATGTAGGAACCAATAAGGGCATCCAGGTCCCTCTATTGGTTATTGACCAGAGAGGCGTCTCGGTTATGTCTACATCATTCTCGAACCCGTAGGGTCCGCACGCTTAACATTTGTTGATGATATAGTATTATAGATTTATATGAGTTATGTGAATTGGTGACTGTGACGCCCAGATAATTAAGCTACAGTAACACTCTACTAATGATGTCATGTCACCTCGATTACTGTTGCTAATCTCGCGTTAGTTCAAAAACCGATTCAAATTCAAATTCAAGATCAAGCAAACAATAAAAGTTTTTAAATATTAAAACTAAAATGTTCGGAGGGAGCCAAATAAATCCTAAGTAATAATGGTGGAGAAACCAACATTTTTAAAAGTGTTTGAATGCGCTAAAATAAATAAAACAGTGACTGAAACAATAACTTAAATACTTTTTAATTAATAAAGAATACAAGGTACTTTACTTTTGTCCCAAACTTTTTGTGAGAACAGTTGATTTTTACAAATCTAATTTAGGAGTGGGTTTCACTTTTTGTAAAACTATAAACTATTAATTCAGTAAAAGAAAACAGAAACAAGAAAATAAATAAAAGAAAAAGGAAATACAAAACAAAAAAATAAGATAAAAAAAGCCCCCCTGCCCCACTTGGCCTTAGCCCAGCAGGCCCAGCCGGCCGGGCAGCGCCTCGGGGTCGTTCCCCCTTTCACTGCTGTAGCGACCGAGCGCCCGAGCGCGCTCCCGCCAGACCACCTCACCGGCGGCGCCGAAGATGATAAGGGCAAAGCCACGGGCTCCCCTCGTCTTCCCACCCCACATGCCCCCTCGCCCTCCCCTGAAACCCTAGCGCGCCCACAATCCCCCTCTCGTCCCCTCCCTCGCCTCTGTTCGAGATGCCCGAGCACACCCGTCGCCGTCGATCGCCGTAGCCGTGGCCACCGTCGTCCGTTCGTCGCCCCGGCAAGTCCTACAGCTCCGTCGTGGTCCTCTGCTTCCACTACACCGCTGGATCGAGCCTCGGAGCCCCTCGCATCGCCGCACTCTTCTTCTTCTCCGGCTCGGCCACCGCATCGTCCTCGTCCTTGATCTACGCCACCGGTCCTCCTCGAGCCCTCTGCCCAGACCCCACGCTCCCCCGGTGAGCCTCTGCGCCGGATGCGCCCTCCCCTGCCTCCTCTGATCGTCTCTAGCGCCCGTTCCACGCTCACTCGAACGCGCTGCCACCTAGCCTCGTCGCCGGCGTGGCCACGGTGACCATTTGGTCCCGTGCGTGCCAACGTTCCGCTTCTCGCGTCGAGTAGGCACCTCGCGTAGCTCACCTTGCGCCCTGTAACCCCGTTCCCGTACCTCGCTGCCGATGAACTCGATGCGCTCAGCTCCGGCCACCGCAGCCTCCGCCATCGTCACAGATCGCTCCGCCGTCGTCTTGCCGTTCGAACGAGCCCGACCGCGTCCAAAATAGTGCGGTGTGGACGAATCCCGCCCTGCTCCGGCGTAGTTCCGCCGCGGAAGAGGCTCGCCGGAGCTCTCTCCGGCGCCACGCCGACGTGGCCACCTGGGGCCACCACCTGGGTCGCTGACCCGTGGGCCCCAGGGGCCCGACCTTCCTGTTGACCCGGTCCACCATGCTGACTGGACCGGCCCATGCAACTGACAGATGAGACCCACACCCCCTTAATTAACGAAGTTAATTAAGCTAATTTAATTAACCTAATTAGACAGTGATAGGTGGGCCCCTTCTAATTAATTAACTTAGTTAGTTTAAGTTAACCTCTGTTAGCCCTACTGTCTATGACAGATGGGACCCACTGGTCAGTTTGACCAGCCAGCGGGTCTGTTGACCTGCTGATGTCATGCTGACACTCTGCTGACGTCATATTTTCCTTTTCTGTTATTTTAAATAATTTCAGAATATGCTTTAATCTTTGAAAATTCATAGAAAATAAACCGTACCTCGGATGAAAATGTTTTCTATATGAAAGTTGCTCAGAAAAATCCAACGAATTCGAATACGCGGTCCGTTCATCTGTCACATGCCCCTAGCATGCTGAACATGGAACATTCCCCCTCCGGTCATCTGTCTGACACAGGTCCGGAACCGGGAACACCTTCCCGGTTGAATTCCCCCTTCACCTATATCCTGTAGCCATACGTTAGGTCACACCCGGCACAACATATTGCCACGTTATGCTTTGTGATGCTATGTTTGCTTTATATTTACTGTTCCTTCCCCCTCTTCTCTCCGGTAGACCCCGAGACCGATGCTCCCCCTGTGATCGACTACGTCGACGACGACCCCTCCTTGCCAGAGCAACCAGGCAAGCCCCCCCCCCTTGATCACCAGATATCGCCTATTCTTCTCTATACTGCTTGCATTAGAGTAGTGTAGCATGTTACTACTTTCCGTTAATCCTATGCTGATGCATAGCCTGTCATTGTTGCTACAGTTGTTACCCTTACCTGCTATCCTACTGCTTAGTATAGGATGCTAGTGTTCCATCAGTGGCCCTACACTCTTGTCCGTCTGCCATGCTATACTACTGGGCCGTGATCACTTTGGGAGGTGATCACGGGTATATACTATATACTTTATATACATGACACATGTGGTGACTAAAGTCGGGTCGGCTCGTTGAGTACCCGCAAGTGATTCTGATGAGGGGGCTGAAAGGACAGGTGGCTCCATCCCGGTAGAGGTGGGCCTGGGTTCCCGACGGCCCCCGACTGTTACTTTGTGGCGGAGCGACAGGGCAGGTTGAGACCACCTAGGAGAGAGGTGGGCCTGGCCCTGGTCGGCGTTCGCGGATACTTAACACGCTTAACGAGTTCTTGGTATTTGATCTGAGTCTGGTCATTTGGCCTATACGCACTAACCAACTACGCGGGAACAGTTATGGGCACTCGACGTCGTGGTATCAGCCGAAGCCTTCTTGACGTCAGCGACTGAGCGGCGCGCGCCGGATTGGACTGGAACGCCTGCTAGGCTAGGTCTGCTTCCGGCCGCGTTCGCAACATGCAGGTGTGGAATGGGCGATGGGCCCAGACCCCTGCGCCATTGGATTTAGACCGGCGTGCTGACCTCTCTGTTGTGCCTAGGTGGGGTTGCGACGTGTTGATCTTCCGAGGCCGGGCATGACCCAGGAAAGTGTGTCCGGCCAAATGGGATCGAGCGTGTTGGGTTATGTGGTGCACCCCTGCAGGGAAGTTTATCTATTCGAATAGCCGTGCCCCTCGGTAAAAGGACGACCCGGAGTTGTACCTTGACCTTATGACAACTAGAACTGGATACTTAAGAAAACACACCCTTCCAAGTGCCAGATATAACCCGGTGATCGCTCTCTAACAGGGCGACGAGGAGGGGATCGCCGGGTAGGATTATGCTATGCGATGCTACTTGGAGGATTTCAATCTACTCTCTTCTACATGCTGCAAGATGGAGGCTGCCAGAAGCATAGTCTTCGACAGGATTAGCTATCCCCCCTCTTATTCTGGCATTCTGTAGTTCAGTCCACCGATATGGCCCTTTACACATATACCCATGCATATGTAGTGTAGCTCCTTGCTTGCGGGTACTTTGGATGAGTACTCACGGTTGCTTTTCTCCCTCTTTTCCCCCTTTCCCTTCTACCTGGTTGCCGCAACCAGATGCTGGAGCCCAGGAGCCAGACGCCACCCTCGACGACGACTCCTACTACACTGGAGGTGCCTACTACTATGTGCAGCCCGCTGACGACGACCAGGAGTAGTTAGGAGGATCCCAGGCAGGAGGCCTGCGCCTCTTTCGATCTGTATCCCAGTTTGTGCTAGCCTTCTTAAGGCATACTTGTTTAACTTATGTCTGTACTCAGATATTGTTGCTTCCGCTGACTCGTCTATGATCGAGCACTTGTATTCGAGCCCTCGAGGCCCCTGGCTTGTATTATGATGCTTGTATGACTTATTTTTATTTGTAGAGTTGTGTTGTGATATCTTCCCGTGAGTCCCTGATCTTGATCGTACACGTTGCGTGTATGATTAAATCGGGGGCGTCAGAAGTTGGTATCAGAGCCGACTGCCTGTAGGAATCCCTTACACACTCCTTGGCCGAAGTCGAGTCTAGTCATTGCAAAACTTTTACTAACATGGCTGTGCGGCTTACGGGCCCACGTCGCCATTGGGTGGTAGTAGGATCTTTTATTCCTCGACCTATACTCTGGGACTCTCACATCTCTTCTATTCGGGTTAAACGATTTTACTAACTCTGACTCTAGGTTCTCGATAATACTTTCTCCCGGAGAGCCCCTTCAGTCCAGATGATCGCCTACTGCACCAAAAGATTCGGAAGATACTCTCAAGTGTTCACTTGAGACCTTGTGCCCGTTGCTTTTGCAATCCCCTACCACCAAAATATCCCTATGGATAAATACATACACTTGTCATTCATACAATCATTCCCCGTTGATCTTGTTATTACCAGATACCCCAAAATTCTCTCTATTATCCCAAAAATACTTTGTACCTACTGCCTTGCAGTTGTTGCCACATGAAGACCCCCCTACAGATAATTTCTCACACTTGCCGAGTATTCGTTCATCCCCAGTTGTTCATATGTTTCACAAAAGTCCTCGAAATACCAATCGATCTTCCAAAGACCTGAGCGGCCTATTACTCTGGAAATTCTTGCTTACTTACATTATGGTTGATCCCATAAGCCTAGTATTCTTATTGACATCCGTTGTCATTAACATTTTGAGTCCGTTGATTCAATATGTTGCGATTGCTTGCAATCCTTATTCGAATCCTAGTATACATCCTTCCGGCTCAGACGTCCTTTTGAACAAGAGCTGGTTCTCGACCAATCAAATTACTGTCGATTGTACCCCTAGGTCTATTCAGTTTATCCATCCTTGATCAGAGCGTCTGCTTCTGATCCTTCGTTTTGGAAATCATAAATTCCTTTGTTATCTAAGCATCGAATTATTCAGATGTTCTATAATCTGATGCCCTTGCATTCTTTCTTCCTCTGATTGAGTACCGTTACTCACATCAGCTCCGTTGTGGATCGCCCGATCCATTGTTGGATTTCATCCGACATCGTCCTTCATATTCAATAACCTTGTGAGCCTTTCCACGAGTATATAATGCCATTGTTAAATTGTATCCCCTGCTTTGTAAACCCTGCTCTACTTTTGAGCTTGTGTTATTTACTCCTGAAGTTCATGGTATATGTTCTAAGAAGCCCCGATGGCTTGAACCTATGCCTTCCTTAATCTATGTGAACCCGAAAGATTTCACGGGTCATACTTATCTGGTATTGCACCAGGTAAAACTTTCAACAACTAATGTCATTTTCGAATACGAGAGGTGAATGAAAGGTTATGCGTTGAACAAGTGGGAGTCGACCTTGAACCCTGTGTTCATGCCCATGGACACGATGTATACCTTATCATGGAAGCTTCTCCTAAAATAATTATCCCCTTGTTATAAGTTCATCTTGTATCTGTGGACGTGGTTCCGACCATGTTTCTCCTTGATTCCATTTCTCGTGCTAGTTTGAGCACTTGTCTTCTGCAGAGCAATACCCTAGTCCAACCTCTACTTTGATCTGTCGTCGAGTATTACCCCCCTGGTATCTCGAGATTATCATGGAACTGCATAACTTCTTATGAGTTCTTCATCAAGTGCTACATTCTCACTGATTCCAATATTTCACGGGCTCTGAGTTATTAAACACTCAAAGACACCGATAACTGAATCGAGTTCGCACCACGATTAAACAACTCTTGGTAACCTTCATTACTTACGAATTTTAACTCGATCACGTAAATCCTAGCCTGCTCGGCTATATCATTATTGTGCTACCTGGTCCTTCTTTCCGGAGCACAATTTTCGATGATGAGCTAACCTTACGTCAATCTTCCTCGTCATATCATTTCTCCTTGAATAGCAAACTTGATTTCGAGTTTGTGTCGTACCCATGGTTCCAATAACCTTTTGCTTCATAATGTCTTTGACTTAACTTCATCGCCGATAGATTACATATTCATGAAATCTCTCCACAAATGTGCCGTGATCAGCACCAACATTTTGAGCTCTTCCAGGATATCAATCGAATTCATAATGAGAAATACCATCCTTGCCCTCGATGATTTGTGTTATCATCGACCACTTTATTGCCTTCCGTTCAACACAAACTTGTTCATGTTTTGTGTTATACCTTGAGATCCTTGCTATCTAGCATTTGTTCCTCTTTACTTTGGAGTATTACCATCTTTTATATCAAGAATGTCGTGAGAATTTCACCACCTCTTAAGAATTCTTGATATAGTAATACATCTTGCCATCTACATTTAGTTCTTGGTCCCCATGTTGATTTTAACCGAAGTACCCACAAATGAACTGTGATGTGTAAAATTCAAAACTTCCAGCAACCCTATTGCTTGTAAGTTAATGAACGATAGTTTCATTCCTTGTGTATTGGTTCTCGAATCACCATTCTAACATTGATCATGCTACCTAAGCCCATATTCGGGTGCACCTTTCAACCAATGTTTAATTGTGTATGTTTTCCTCGAGCATACATCATTAAGTCATTCGATCTAGCTAATGTTATCTCCTTGTTCACATAGTTGTGGAAATCCATCTTTTGGAAATCTCAATGGATTGTCGCTGAGTCAATCAGTCACCTCCTCACCTCTCCTTGATTTAATGATGAACCCTTGTTCAGAACTCGCTTCCATAGTTCATCTCCCGAGAATCTTCGATGTCGTTTCGACAATTTGTGTTGCACCTTTCTTCTCAGGCATCCTGAGTCTGAGTTATCCTGACACCAATCAGATCTGAATCTCGGTCAGATATGATGGTTGGAACATATTTCCAAGAGTTATAACATTGGTCTATACCCGGTAAGGTGATGTCATGCCTAACACACCTAGCCGGAGGACCTATTGTTATAGTTTTCTTTTTAGCAAGCTTAGCGATTCTTCCATGAGGAAATTGTAACACTTATTCTATAAGTTGTTCTTGATGAATCCTTTGTGTTTCCAAAGTCGGATCTTCACCTGATGACCATGTCAATGCTATCTCGAAGCATGTCTATGGTATTCCGATTTTCAATGAGAACATTTGAAGCCCAATGCTAAATGTTTCCTGCTCAATTATCCAAACACCGCTGTATGGGTAATGTCATGAAATTTCTCTCCCCTACCTAAAGAGTTTTCTACATTATATCCCGACATGGATATCATGCTCTGCTTGTCCTTGGGAAGGATATACCCTTGAAATATGTGTTTAAACACATTTTCCTTTCCATTGTTCTGTTTAATCTGATAATCACATTTTCCTTTCCAATTGTTTTGTTTAACCTTCTTGAGGTTTATATGATCTAAGCAGTAATATTCTCCTGCCTATGTAAACACCTCGGTGTACAATTCTGTCAACAAGACCCTGTTACTATTGTTGATGACACTCCGGTAGCCACCGATGGACGAGAACTTTGCCTATTGGTCCGCCTCGTTCAACGAGCAGGAAAATGGTTCTCTTCATCCCTCGCCCTTGGTACCGATGTTGTTTCCGACATAACTGATAGGCTATCCTCTGACATGCCTTGCTTACATGATCGTGCAAGACGTCATCACCCTTCTTACTTTTAACCCACATAGTGGGCCCATAACCCATAGTTCCACATGATCGAAACCTGACTCTCCTGTACACCTTGTTGCCAAAGTTATTCCTCGCGCTTGATTTCGTATGTAATTCATGGGTCATCTTCCTAGTGATCCATTCTGGTTTCAGACGCAATACTTATTCTCGTTGCTCTAGACTCCTATCACACTTTGGTTCAGGCATCGAACGATTGTCTATCCGTTTGAAACTTCTTATTGTACCTTCTTACTTTGCTCTTGATATGTTTCATTTAACCAACTCGAGAGATACCCATGTGTTCATTCATGGGATAACCCCCGATGATTACCCCTTATAGCCTTCTATCGTTGCCGAGCTGCCCCTTTCCAATTCGTAAGTACGATGGAGTTCCCGAAGAAAGGATGCCGACTTCATCACGATGACCTAAGGAAGAGAAATGAAGACATCAACGTAATGGATTGACCTCTTCGAGAAGAGCAACCAAGACCGAGGACACTCATTAGAATTTCGTAACCAAAACTTCCCCCTTACTTCCCCTCTTAAATCTCGGGACGAGATTTCTTGTAGTAGAGGAGAATTGTGACGCCCGGATAATTAAGCTACAGTAACACTCTACTAATGATGCCATGTCACCTCGATCACTGTTGCTAATCTCGCGTTAGTTCAAAACCGATTCAAATTCAAATTCAAGATCAAGCAAACAATAAAAGTTTTTAAATATTAAAACTAAAATGTTCGGAGGGAGCCAAATAAATCCTAAGTAATAATGGTGGAGAAACCAACATTTTTAAAAGTGTTTGAATGCGCTAAAATAAATAAAACAATGACTGAAACAATAACTTAAATACTTTTTAATTAATAAAGAATACAAGGTACTTTACTTTTGTCCCAAACTTTTTGTGAGAACAGTTGACTTTTACAAATCTAATTTAGGAGTGGGTTTCACTTTTTGTAAAACTATAAACTATTAATTAAGTAAAAGAAAACAGAAACAAGAAAATAAATAAAAGAAAAAGGAAATGCAAAACAAAAAAATAAAAATAAAACAGAAGCCCCCCTGCCCCACTTGGCCTTAGCCCAGCAGGCCCAGCCGGCCGGGCAGCGCCTCGGGGTCGTTCCCCCTTTCACTGCTGTAGCGACCGAGCGCCCGAGCGCGCTCCCGCCAGACCACCTCACCGGCGGCGCCGAAGAGGATAAGGGCAAAGCCACGGGCTCCCCTCGTCTCCCTACCCCACATGCCCCCTCGCCCTCCCCCAAAACCCTAGTGCGCCCACAATCCCCCTCTCGCCCCCTTCCTCGCCTCTGTTCGAGATGCCCGAGCGCCCCCGTCACCGTCGATCGCCGTAGCCGTGGCCACCGTCATCCGTTCGTCGCCCTGGCAAGTCCTACAGCTCCGCCGTGGTCCTCTGCTTCCACTACACCGCTGGATTGAGCCCCGAAGCCCCTCGCGTCGCTGCACTCTTCTTCTTCTCCGGCTCGGCCACCGCATCGTCCTCGTCCTTGATCTACGCCACCGGTCCTCCCCGAGCCCTCTGCCCAGACCCCACGCTCCCTTGGTGAGCCTCTGCGCCGGATGCGCCCTCCCCTGCCTCCTCTGATCGTCTGTAGCGCCCGTTCCACGCTCACTCGAACGCGCTGCCACCTAGCCTTGTCGCCGGCGTGGCCACGGTGACCATTTGGTCCCGTGCGTGCCAACGTTCCGCTTCTCGCGTCGAGTAGGCACCGTAGGCACCTCGCGTAGCTCGCCTTGCGCCCCGTAACCCCGTTCCCGTACCTCGCCCGAAGAACTTCACCGCCGATGAGCTCGATGCGCTCAGCTCCGGCTACCGCAGCCTCCGCCATCGTCACAGATCGCTCCGCCGTCGTCTTGCCGTTCGAACGAGCCCGGCCGCGCCCAAAATAGTGCGGTGTGGACGAATCCCGCCCGGCTCCGGCGTAGTTCCGCCGCGGAAGAGGCTCGCCGGAGCTCTCTCCGGCGCCACGCCGACGTGGCCACCTGGGGCCACCACCTGGGTCGCTGACCCGTGGGCCCCAGGGGCCCGGCCTTCCTGTTGACCCGGTCCACCATGCTGACTGGACCGGCCCATGCAACTGACAGATGGGGCCCACACCCCCCTAATTAACTAAGTTAATTAAGCTAATTTAATTAACCTAATTAGACAGTGACAGGTGGGCCCCTTCTAATTAATTAACTTAGTTTAAGTTAACCTCTATTAGCCCTACTGTCTATTTCAGATGGGACCCACTGGTCAGTTTGACTAGTCAGCGGGTCTGTTGACCTGCTGATGTCATGCTGACACTCTGCTGACGTCATATTTTCCTTTTCTGTTATTTTAAATAATTTTAGAATATGCTTTAATCTTTGAAAATTCATAGAAAATAAACCGTACCTCGGATGAAAATGTTTTCTATATGAAAGTTGCTCAGAAAAATCCAACGAATCCGAATACGTGGTCCGTTCATCTGTCACATGCCCCTAGCATGCTGAACATGGAACATTCCCCCTCTGGTCATCTGTCTGACATAGGTGCGGAACCGGGAACACCTTCCCGGTTGAATTCCCCCTTCACCTATATCCTGTAGCCATACGTTAGGTCACACCCGGCACAACATATTGCCACGTTATGCTTTGTGATGCTATGTTTGCTTTATATTTACTGTTCCTTCCCCTTCTTCTCTCGGTAGACCCCGAGACCGATGCTCCCCCTGTGATCGACTACGTCGACGACAACCCCTCCTTGCCAGAGCAACCAGGCAAGCCACCCCCCTTGATCACCAGATATCGCCTATTCTTCTCTATACTGCTTGCATTAGAGTAGTGTAGCATGCTACTGCTTTCCGTTAATCCTATGCTGATGCATAGCCTGTCATTGTTGCTACAGTTGTTACCCTTACCTGCTATCCTACTGCTTAGTATAGGATGCTAGTGTTCCATCAGTGGCCCTACACTCTTGTCCGTCTGCCATGCTATACTACTGGGCCGGTGATCACTTCGGGAGGTGATCACGGGTATATACTATATACTTTATATACATGACACATGTGGTGACTAAAGTCGGGTCGGCTCGTTGAGTACCCGCAAGTGATTCTGATGAGGGGGCTGAAAGGACAGGTGGCTCCATCCCGGTAGAGGTGGGCCTGGGTTCCCGACGGCCCCCGACTGTTACTTTGTGGCGGAGCGACAGGGCAGGTTGAGACCACCTAGGAGAGAGGTGGGCCTGGCCCTGGTCGGCATTCGCGGATACTTAACACGCTTAACGAGTTCTTGGTATTTGATCTGAGTCTGGTCATTTGGCCTATACGCACTAACCAACTACGCGGGAACAGTTATGGGCACTCGACGTCATGGTATCAGCCGAAGCCTTCTTGACGTTAGCGACTGAGCGGGGCGCGCCGGATTGGACTGGAACGCCTGCTAGGCTAGGTCTGCTTCCGGCCGCGTTCGCAACGTGCAGGTGTGCAATGGGCGACGGGCCCAGACCCCTGCGCCATAGGATTTAGACCGGCGTGCTGACCTCTCTGTTGTGCCTAGGTGGGGCTGCGACGTGTTGATCTTCCGAGGCCAGGCATGACCCAGGAAAGTGTTTCCGGCCAAATGGGATCGAGCGTGTTGGGTTATGTGGTGCACCCCTGCAGGGAAGTTTATCTATTCGAATAGCCGTGTCCCTCGGTAAAAGGACGACCCGGAGTTGTACCTTGACCTTATGACAACTAGAACTGGATACTTAAGAAAACACACCCTTCCAAGTGCCAGATATAACCCGGTGATCGCTCTCTAACAGGGCGACGAGGAGGGGATCGCCGGGTAGGATTATGCTATGTGATGCTACTTGGAGGACTTCAATCTACTCTCTTCTACATGCTGCAAGATGGAGGCTGCCAGAAGCATAGTCTTCGACAGGATTAGCTATCCCCCCTCTTATTCTGGCATTCTGCAGTTCAGTCCACCGATGTGGCCCTTTACACATATACCCATGCATATGTAGTGTAGCTCCTTGCTTGCGAGTACTTTGGATGAGTACTCACGGTTGCTTTTCTCCCTCCTTTCCCCCTTTCCCTTCTACCTGGTTGCCGCAACCAGATGCTGGAGCCCAGGAGCCAGACGCCACCCTCGACGACGACTCCTACTACACTGGAGGTGCCTACTACTACGTGCAGCCCACTGACGACGACCAGGAGTGGTTAGGAGGATCCCAGGCAGGAGGCCTGCGCCTCTTTCGATCTGTATCCCAGTTTGTGCTAGCCTTCTTAAGGCATACTTGTTTAACCTATGTCTGTACTCAGATATTGTTGCTTCCGCTGACTCGTCTATGATCGAGCACTTGTATTCGAGCCCTCGAGGCCCCTGGCTTGTATTATGATGCTTGTATGACTTATTTTTATTTTTAGAGTTGTGTTGTGATATCTTCCCGTGAGTCCCTGATCTTGATCGTACACGTTGCGTGTATGATTAGTGTACGATTAAATCGGGGGCGTCACAGTGACCGAATGTTGTTCGGTGTTCCGGATGAGATCACGGGCATGACGAGGAGCTCCGAAATGGTCCGGAGGTAAATATTGATATATAGGACGATGCTATTTGGTCACCGGAAAGGTTTAGGAGTATGCTGGGTATTCATCGGATCACAAGAAGGGGTTCCGGGAGGCCCCGGGAGGTATATGAGCCTAATGGGCCAAGTGGAGGAACACACCAGCCCACAAGGGGCTGGCATACCCTCTCCCTGGCCGCTTGCCCTATAGAGAAGGAAAGGGGGGAGGGCTAGCCCCTCCTGCCTTCCCCTCCTCATGGGAGATAGGAAAGGGGGGGGGGGGCACCCCTCATGCCTTCCCCCCGTGTGCCTTAGAAGGGGGGGGGCTAGGGTAGGGGCCAAGGGTGGCTGCCGGCCCCCTTGGGAGTGCCCTAGGCTGCCTCCCCTCCCCCCACCTATATATGTGTGGAGGAAGAGGGGCACAACACACCACGATCCCCAAGCCATGTGCGGCGCCCCTCTCCCTCTAGTTCATCTTCGGTCATATTTTCGTAGTGCTCGGCGAAGCCCTGCGGAGATAGTTGCATCACCACCGTCACCACGCCGTCGTGCTACCGGAACTTGATAAGCACATTTCATATATATAATTTTGGCACACAAACACACCATTTATTGTGATCCGACGATCCATTCTTGCTGTGAACTATGATATATTTGAATGAAAATCATATAAAAGATCATTTACTCGTCATTTGATTATTTTGCAGAAAAGTGCGCAAAGGCACTATAAACTTCAAGATTCGGACAAACTGGTTATTGAGAAGAGAGAAGGGCAGGAAAGAAGTGAAGAAAGAGACTTGAGCGAGAAGAATTGAAGTAATCAAGGAGCCAAGCTATAGATGGCAGGACGAACTTGGGAAGAAAGAAGAGAAGTAGCAGGGCCAAATCGTAAAGTGGCAGAACAGAGGAGGGGATCAAAATCCCTAGCGCAGCCTCAATTCCCCTCGGGCCTGGCATCTCTCTCTTTCCCTCACCCTCCTTCTCCACCTCCGGCCGCCGCCACGGCCAGGCCGGCGTGGTGGTGCGCCACCCGCCTCCCGCCTCATCACCCATCTCCATCCACCACTCCGCGACCCATCCATCCATCAGCGCCACCAGCTCCACCACCACACCACCGAACGCCGCCGCGCCTACAGCCATCTCCCTACTGCCGCTGCTCTCCAACCTTCTTCCCCAATCTTGTTGCTGCTCCTAACCTTCTCCAATCCCCGACGCTGCTGCTCTTCTTCTTCTCCTGCGCCCTCTGCCTGCTGCTCACATCCGTTGCTCGCTGCTTCTCTTCTTCTTCCGTTACCTCTGCTGCTGCTCTTCTTCCCCATCGCCAATCTGCTGCTGCTTCTTCTCCTTCTCCTTCTCCTGCGCCCTTCTGCTTGCTTCCTCTCCTGCTGCTGCTACTCCCTTTCTCCACATCTCTGCTGCTCCCTTTCCCTTCCTGCTGCTGCTCTCTTATCTCCACTTCCTCTGCTTCTTTGCTTCTTTTCTGAACCATAAAACTGCTGCTGCTTCTCTTCTCACGCCCCCTACTGCTGCCCCTTTCCCAACCTTGCTGTTGCCCTCTCTCTCTCTCTCTCTCTCTCTCTCTCTCTCTCTCTCTCTCTCTCTCTCTCAAATTTCTGTAACCTTCAGAAGTGTAATAATTAGTACTATGTAATGTTCAGTTTTGATAAGTGTAATATCCTACTGTTTGGTTCAGTTTCGAAGTTTAATATAAATGCTTGATTAGTATGTCCTGACTAGTTGATACCTTATCACTTTGAGAAGTATTTGACCTGTCATACTCTGTTTAGTGAAATACTAATCTTCATATGTGTTTGGTGTCTTGTGATATATACATATGTGTGTGTTTGTGATGTGATACATTTATTCTGTCCTACAAGCTTGTTTCTTCCCTCTGTTCATGTTGATAGATATATGTGTGTCCTTGTCATGTTATGTTCATGTCCTTTCACTTCTCTTGTCATTGATGTATGCTCGTATTAGTATTTTAACTTCTCAAGCATTACGAAAATACCAAAAAGACAATGAGTAAAATCTGAATCTCCCTATGCTCTTCGCATTTTCTTTGTCGACGATCTTTGGGAACGACCTGGTTAGTTTAGGTTTTATTTTCTGCATTCGTCTCTTAAAATTGTGTTACCTAGATTTAGCCGAGCATAGTCGTCGTCGCCTAGTCCCTGTGGGGAACACGACACTCGCAGTTTGGGCGTAAAAACCCCACTGTACTTTCAATCGACCAGAACTCATCTACTACATCGCCCGTATTGTTGGATCAAAAAGGCGAGGACATCATCGAGCTGAACGTGTGCTGAATGCGGAGGTGCCGTACGTTCTACATCGGGCGGATCGTGAAGGTGTACGACTACATCAACCACATTGATAAACGCTTCCGCTTAACGGCCTATGAGGGTACATAGACACACTCTCCCCTCTCGTTGCTATGCATCTCCATGGATATAGATCTTGCGTGTGCGTAGATTTTTTTGTTTTCCATGCAAAGTTACCCAACAGCAGTACCAAGTGCAAGCATCCTCAGAAAAGTCGTGCACTTCTGCTTGGCCGAGAAAGAGAGTTGGCCACAACAATACCTTGTGAGCTTGAAGTAGTCATCGTGTGCCTCCATTCCCTCCACAATGCGCAAAAACAATGGTTTCCGCATGCGAATACAGCGACGAAACCATGGATCATCCGGAAAAGTAGGTTTGGGAGCAAAGTAGTCCTTGTGCAGTAGCTTTGCTCGGGATGCCCTGTCCCGATTGATCAATCTTCTCCCTTTGATTGAGCCCTTGAAGTTGAGAATATGTTCCATTTGCAGATCCATTTCCTCTGCATGCTCATGTCCACTTCTTCGTTCGAATCCGACGAATCGAAGAACTCATCTCAAATCATTTGGTCAGGCTTCATCGGTCCATACTACTCATCCGACGAAGCATCAGAATCCATCATTTTCCCTAACAAAACCACACAAAAAATCCGGTCGAACAATGTGTCGAACACATCAAGCGCAAGGCGGAGCCAGAAAGTTGCCGGACGTACCACGGTGGCGTCTGGGCCGGTGACGATGTCCCCCGCGGCGACGACGAGAGGGCTCTTCCGGAGCTGGCGGCGGAGAGCCTGGGAACGGCTGCGGAGCGGGTGAGGGAGTCCCGGACTAAGGGGTCCTCGGACATCCGGGCTATGTGACGTGGACCGGACTGATGGGCCATGAAGATACAAGATAGAAGACTTCCTCCTGTGTCCGGATGGTACTCTCCTTTGCGTGGATGGCAAGCTTGGCGTTCGGATATGAAGATTCCTTCCTCTGTAAACCGACTCTACAACCCTAGGCCCTTCCGGTGTCTATATAAACCGGAGGGTTTAGTCCGTAGAGATAATCATAATCATACAGGCTAGACTTCTAGGGTTTAGCCATTACGATCTCGTGGTAGATCAACTCATGTAATCCTCATATTCATCAAGATCAATCAAGCAGGAAGTAGGGTATTACCTCCATCAAGAGGGCCCGAACCTGGGTAAACATCGTGTCCCCCGTCTCCTGTTACCATCAACCTTAGACGCACAGTTCGGGACCCCCTACCCGAGATCCGCCGGTTTTGACACCGACATTGGTGCTTTCATTGAGAGTTCCGCTGTGTCGTCATCAGAAGGTTCGATGGCTCCGTCAATCATCTACAACGATGCTGCCCAGAGGGAGGTTTTTCTCCCCGGTCAGATCTTCGTATTCGGCAGCTTCGCACTGCGGGCCAACTATCTTGGCCATCTAGAGCAGATCGACAGCTACGCCCCAGGACACCAAATTAGCTTTGGAAATCTGGACTATGTCGCTGATATCCGAGGAGACTTGATTTTCCAAGGGTTCACGACCCCAACTCCGCTCTGGCCTTAGATCCGGAGCGCATTGCCAGGTCTGAAGACGGGATTCCTGAGCCCGCCGGACTATCTGCGGCCACTAAGCCCAGTATGGGAGAACCGGAGGAAGTAGTGTTGTTGGCAACCATCAGGATGCCGGACTCTGGCTTCGAACCCTTGTAGTCAGCATCGTGTGAGCTCGGCCAAGAAGTCTCCTTCCCGCTGTACTCCACGGACTCTCTTCTCCCCGGCCAAACCTCGCCTTTAAGTGAGGCTCTGGACTTGATGCGATCCCTCGTCTTTACAGAGGAGTAACGTCCGAACTACGCCCAGCTCGGACTAGGGGCTGAGAGCAGGTAATTTCACGTCCCACCTGAAGGAAAGATGCCCTAGAGGCAATAATAAAGCTATTATTTATTTCCTCATTTCATGATAAATGTTAATTATTCATGCTAGAATTGTATTAACCGGAAACATAATACGTGTGTGAATACATAGACAAACTTAGTGTCACTACTATGCCTCTACTTGACTAGCTCGTTAATCAAAGATGGTTAAGTTTCCTAACCATAGACATGAGTTGTCATTTGATTAATGGGATCACATCATTCGGAGAATGATGTGATTAACGGGAATACATGTTCCTATGACTATGAGATTATGCAACTCCCGAATACCGGAGGAACATTTTGTGTGCTACCAAACGTCACAACATAACTGGGTGATTATAAAGGTGCTCTACAGATGTCTCCGATGGTGTTTGTTGAGTTGGCATAGATCGAGATTAGGATTTGTCACTTCGATTGTCGGAGAGGTATCTCTGGGCCCTCTCGGTAATGCACATCACAATAAGCCTTGCAAGCAATGTGACTAATGAGTTAGTTGCGGGATGATGCATTACATAACGAGTAAAGAAACTTGCCAGTAACGAGATTGAGCTAGGTATCGAGATACCGACGATCGAATCTCGGGCAAGTAACATACCGATGACAAAGGGAACAACGTATGTTGTTATGCGGTTTGACCGATAAAGATCTTCGTAGAATATGTGGGAGCCAATATGAGCATCCAGGTTCCGCTATTGGTTATTGACCGTAGACGTGTCTCGGTCATGTCTACATAGTTCTCGAACCCGTAGGGCCCGCACGCTTAAAGTTCGGTGACGATCGGTATTATGAGTTTTTGTGTTTTGATGCACCGAAGGTAGTTCGGAGTCCCGGATATGATCACGGGCATGACGAGGAGTCTTGAAATGGTCGAGATGTAAAGATCGATATATTGGATGACTATATTTGGACACCGGAAGTGTTCCGGGTGGTTTCGGAGAAAACCGGAGTGTCGGAGGGTTACCGGAACCCCCTGGGAGAAATAGTGGGCCTTATAGGGCTGGCCTAGGGCAGGACGCGCGCCCCTCCCCCTCTGGTCCGAATTGGACTAGGAGAGGGGGGGGGGCGCCCCCTTTCCTTCTCCCTCTCCCCCTTCCTTTCCCCCTCCTAGTAGGAGTAGGAAAGAGGGGAGTCCTACTCCTACTAGGAGGAGGACTCCTCCTCCTGGCGCACCTACAGGGGCCGGCCGGGCTCCCCCCTTGCTCCTTTATATAGAGGGGCAGGGGGGCACCTCTAGACACACAAGTTGATCTGTTGATCTCTCCCAGCCGTGTGCGGTGCCCCCCTCCACCATAACCCACCTCGATCATATCGCAGCGGTGCTTAGGCGAAGCCCTGCGTCAGTAGCATCATCATCACCGTCATCACGCCGTCGTGCTGACGAAACTCTCCGGTGAAGCTTTGCTAGATCGAAGCTCGCGGGACGTCATCGAGTGGAACGTGTGCTGAACTCGGAGGTGCAGTGCGTTCGGTACTTGGATCGGTCGGATCGTGAAGACATACGACTACATCAACTGCGTTGTGCAAACGCTTCTGCTTTCGGTCTACGAGGGTACATGGACACACTCTCCCCTCTCGTTGCTATGCATCACCATGATCCTGTGTGTGCGTAGGAATTTTTTTTGAATTTACTACGTTCCCCAACAGTGGCATCCGAGCCTGGTTTATGCGTAGATGTAATATGCACGAGTAGAACACAAGTGAGCTGTGGGCGATACAAGTTATACTGCTTACCAGCATGTTATACTTTGGTTCGGCGGTATTGTTGGATGAAGCGGCCCGGACCGACATTACGCGTACGCTTACGCGAGACTGGTTCTACCGACGTGCTTTGCACATAGTTGGCTGGCGGGTGTCAGTTTCTCCAACTTTAGTTGAACCGAGTGTGGCTACGCCTGGTCCTTGAGAAGGTTAAGACAACACTAACTTGACGAACTATCGTTCTGGTTTTGATGCGTAGGTAAGAACGGTTCTTGCTCAGCCCGTAGCAGCCACGTAAAACTTGCAACAACAAAGTAGAGGGCGTCTAACTTGTTTTTGCAGGGCATGTTGTGATGTGATATGGTCAAGGCATGATGCTATATTTATTGTATGAGATGATCATGTTTTCTAATTAAGTTATCGGCAACTGGCAGGAGCCATATGGTTGTCGCTTTATTGTATGCAATGCAATCGCCCTGTAATTGCTTTACTTTATCACTAAGCGGTAGCGATAGTCGTAGAAGCAATAGTTGGCGAGACAACAACGATGCTACGATGGAGATCAAGGTGTCGCGCCGGTGACGATGGTGATCATGACAGTGCTTTGGAGATGGAGATCAAAGGCACAAGATGATGATGGCCATATCATATCACTTATATTGATTGCATGTGATGTTTATCCTTTATGCATCTTATTCTGCTTTGTTTGACGGTAGCATTATAAGATGATCTCTCACTAAATTTCAAGGTAAAAGTGTTCTCCCTGAGTATGCACCGTTGCCAAAGTTCGTCGTGCCGAGACACCACGTGATGATCGGGTGTGATAAGCTCAACGTTCATCTCCAACGGGTGTAAGACAGTTTTACACACGCAGAATACTCGGGTTAAACTTGACGAGCCTAGCATATGCAGATATGTCCTCGGAACACTGAGACCGAAAAGTCGAGCGTGAATCATATAATAGATATGATCAACATAGTGATGTTCACCATTGAAAACTACTCCATTTCACGTGATGATCGGTTATGGTTTAGTTGATATGGATCACGTAATCACTTAGATGATTATAGGGATGTCTATCTAAGTGGGAGTTCTTAAATAATATGATTAATTGAACTTAAATTTATCATGAACTTAGTACCTCATAGTATTTTGCTTGTCTATGTTGTTGTAGATAGATGGCCCGTGCTGTTGTTTCGTTGAATTTTATTGCGTTCCTTGAGAAACCAAAGTTGAAAGATGATGGTAGCAATTACACAGAGTGGGTCCGTAACTTGAGGATTATCCTCATTGCTGCACAGAAGAATTACATCCTGGAAGCACCGCTGGGTGCTAGGCCTGCTGTAGATGCAACTGACGACGTTAAGAACGTTTGGCAGAGCAAAGCTGATGACTACTCGATAGTTCGGTGTGCCATGCTTTACGGCTTAGAACCGGGGCTTCAACGACGTTTTGAACGTCATGGAGCTTATGAGATGTTCCAGGAGTTGAAGCTAATATTTCAAGCAAATGCCTGGATTGAGAGATATGAAGTCTCCAATAAGTTCTACAGCTGCAAGATGGAGGAGAATAGTTCTGTCAGTGAACATATACTCAAAATGTCTGGGTATAACAATCACTTGATTCAACTGGGAGTTAATCTTCCGGATGATAGTGTCATTGACAGAATTCTTCAATCACTGCCACCAAGCTACAAGAGCTTCGTGATGAACTATAATATGCAAGGGATGGATAAGATAATTCCCGAGCTCTTCGCAATGCTAAAGGCTGCGGAGGTAGAAATCAAGAAGGAGCATCAAGTGTTGATGGTCAACAAGACCACCAGTTTTAAGAAAAAGGGTAAAGGGAAGAAGAAGGGGAACTTCAAGAAGAACAACAAACAAGTTGCTGCTCCAGAGAAGAAACCCAAGTCTGGACCTAAGCCTGAGACTGAGTGCTTCTACTACACACAGACTGGTCACTGGAAGCGGAACTGCCCCAAGTATTTGGCGGATAAGAAGGATGTCAAGGTGAACAAAGGTATATGTGATATACATGTTATTGATGTGTACCTTACTAGAGCTTGCAGTAGCACCTGGGTATTTGATACTAGTTCTGTTGCTAATATTTGCAACTCCAAACAGGGACTACGGATTAAGCGAAGACTGGCTAAGGACGAGGTGACGATGCGCGTGGGAAATGGTTCCAAAGTCGATGTGATCGCCGTCGGCATGCTATCTCTACATCTACCTTCGGGATTAATTTTAGACCTAAATAATTGTTATTTGGTGCCAGCGTTAAGCATGAACATTATATCTGGATCTTGTTTGATGCGAGACGGTTATTCATTTAAATCTGAGAATAATGGTTGTTCTATTTGAAGGAAATATGCCCTAGAGGCAATAATAAAGTATTATATATTTCCTTATATCATGATAAATGTTTATTATTCATGCTAGAATTGTATTAACCGGAAACATAATACATGTGTGAATACATAGACAAACAGAGTGTCACTAGTATGCCTCTACTTGACTAGCTCGTTAATCAAAGATGGTTATGTTTCCTAGCCATAGACATGAGTTGTCATTTGATTAACGGGATCACCTCATTAGGAGAATGACGTGATTGACATGACCCATTATGTTAGCTTAGCACCCGATCGTTTAGTATGTTGCTATTGCTTTCTTCATGACTTATACATGTTCCTATGACTATGAGATTATGCAACTCCCGTTTACCGGAGGAACACTTTGTGTGCTACCAAACGTCACAACGTAAATGGGTGATTATAAAGGTGCTTTACAGGTGTCTCCAAAGGTACTTGTTGGGTTGGCGTATTTCGAGATTAGGATTTGTCACTCCAATTGTCGGAGAGGTATCTCTGGGCCCTCTCGGTAATGCACATCACTATAAGCCTTGCAAGCATTGTGACTAATGAGTTAGTTGCGGGATGATGTATTACGGAACGAGTAAAGAGACTTGCCGGTAACGAGATTGAGCTAGGTATCGAGATACCGACGATCAAATCTCGGGCAAGCAACATACCGGTGACAAAGGGAACAACGTATGTTGTTATGCGGTCTGACCGATAAAGATCTTCGTAGAATATGTGGGAGCCAATATGGGCATCCAGGTCCCGCTATTGGTTATTGACCGGAGACGTGTCTCGGTCATGTCTACATAGTTCTCGAACCCGTAGGGTCCGCACGCTTAACGTTACGATGACAGTTTTATTGAGTTTTGATGTATCGAAGGAGTTCGGAGTCTCAGATGAGATCGGGGATATGACGAGGAGTCTCGAAATGGTCGAGACGTAAAAATCGATATATTGGACGACTATATTCGGACTTCGGAAAGGTTCCGAGTGATTCGGGTATTTTTCGGAGTACCGGAGAGTTACGGGAATTCGTATTGGGCCTTAATGGGCCATACGGGAAAGGAGAGAAAGGCCTCAAAAGGTGGCCGCACCCCTCCCCATGGTCTGGTCCGAATTGGACTAGGGAAGGGGGGCGCACCCTTCCTTCTTTCTCCTTCCCCCTTCCCTTCTCCTACTCCCACAAGGAAAGGAGGAGTCCTACTCCCGGTGGGAGTAGGACTCCCCCCTATGGCGCGCCTCTCCTCTTGGCCGGCTGCCTCCCCCTTGCTCCTTTATATACGGGGGCATCCCAGAGACACAACAATTGATCCTTGAGATCTCTTAGCCGTGTGCGGTGCCCCCCTCCACCATATTACACCTCGATAATACCGTTGCGGAGCTTAGGCGAAGCCCTGCGTCGGTGGAATATCATCATCGTCACCACGCCGTCGTGCTGACGAAACTCTCCCTCAACACTCGGCTGGATCGGAGTTCGAGGGACGTCATCGAGCTGAATGTGTGTAGAACTCGGAGGTGCCGTACGTTCGGTACTTGATCGGTCGGATCGTGAAGACGTACGACTACATCAACCGCGTTGTGATAACGCTTCCGCTGTCGGTCTACGAGGGTACGTGGACAACACTCTCCTCTCTCGTTGCTATGCATCACCATGATCTTGCGTGTGCGTAGGAATTTTTTTGAAATTACTACGTTCCCCAATACTATTTATATGAGTAATATATTTTATGGTCATGCACCCTTGAAGAGTGGTCTATTTGTGATGAATCTCGATAGTAGTGATACACATATTCATAATGTTAAAGCCAAAAGATGCAGAATTGATAATGATAGTGCAACTTATTTGTGGTACTGCCTTTTGGGTCATATTGGTGTAAAGCGCATGAAGAAACTCCATACTGATTGACTGTTGGAATCACTTGATTATGAATCACTTGGTACTTGCGAACCATGCCTCATGGGCAAGATGACTAAAACGCCGTTCTCCGGAACAATGGAGCGAGCAACAGATTTGTTGGATATCATACATACTGATGTATGTGGTCCAATGAATATTGAGGCTCGCGGCGGGTATCGTTATTTTCTCACCTTCACAGATGATTTGAGTAGATATGGGTATATCTACTTAATGAAACATAAGCCTGAAACATTTGAAAAGTTCAAAGAATTTTAGAGTGAAGTGGAAAATCATCATAACAAGAAAATAAAATTTCTACGATCTGATCGTGGAGGAGAATATTTGAGTTACGAGTTTGGTCTACATTTGAAACAATGCGGGATAGTTTCGCAACTCACGCCACCCGGAACACCACAATGTAATGGTGTGTCCGAACGTCGTAATCGTACTTTACTAGATATGGTGCGATCTATGATGTCTCTTACTGATTTACCACTATCGTTTTGGGGTTATACTTTAGAGACGGCTGCATTCACGTTAAATAGGGCACCATCGAAATCCGTTGAGATGACGCCTTATGAACTGTGGTTTGGCAAGAAACCAAAGTTGTCGTTTCTTAAAGTTTGGGGTTGCGATGCTTATGTGAAAAAGCTTCAACCTGATAAGCTCGAACCTAAATCGGAGAAATGTGTCTTCATAGGATACCCAAAGGAAACTGTTGGGTAGACCTTCTATCACAGATCCGAAGGCAAGACATTCGTTGCTAAGAATGGATCCTTTCTAGAGAAGGAGTTTCTCTCGAAAGAAGTGAATGGGAGGAAAGTAGAACTTGATGAGGTAACTGTACCTGCTCCCTTATTGGAAAGTAGTTCATCACAGAAATCTGTTCATGTGACTCCTACACCAATTAGTGAGGAAGCTAATGATGATGATCATGTAACTTCAGATCAAGTTACTACTGAACCTCGTACGTCAACCAGAGTAAGATCCGCACCAGAGTGGTACGGTAATCCTGTTCTGGAGGTCATGTTACTTGACCATGATGAACCTACGAACTATGAGGAAGCGATTATGAGCCCAGATTCCGCAAAATGGCTTGAGGCCTTGAAATCTGAGATGGGATCCATGTATGAGAACAAAGTGTGGACTTTGGTTGACTTGCCCGATGATCGGCAAGCCATAGAGAATAAATGGATCTTCAAGAAGAAGACTGACGCTGACGGTAATGTTACTGTCTACAAAGCTCGACTTGTTGCGAAAGGTTTTCGACAAGTTCAAGGGGTTGACTACGATGAGACTTTCTCACCCGTAGCGATGCTTAAGTCTGTCCGAATCATGTTAGCAATCGCCGCATTTTATGATTATGAAATTTGGCAAATGGATGTCAAAACTGCATTCCTGAATGGATTTCTGGAAGAAGAGTTGTATATGATGCAACCGGAAGGTTTTGTCGATCCAAAGGGAGCTAACAAAGTGTGCAAGCTCCAGCGATCCATTTATGGACTGGTGCAAGCCTGTCGGAGTTGGAATAAACGTTTTGATAGTGTGATCAAAGCATATGGATTTATACAGACTTTTGGAGAAGCCTGTATTTACAAGAAAGTGAGTGGGAGCTCTGTAGCATTTCTGATATTATATGCGGATGACATATTGCTGATTGGAAATGATATAGAATTTCTGGATAGCATAAAAGGATACTTGAATAAAAGTTTTTCAATGAAAGACCTCGGTGAAGCTGCTTACATATTGGGCATCAAGATCTATAGAGATAGATCAAGACGCTTGATAGGACTTTCACAAAGCACATAACTTGACAAAGTTTTGAAAAAGTTCAAAATGGATCAAGCAAAGAAAGGGTTCTTGCCTGTGTTACAAGGTGTGAAGTTGAGTCAGACTCAATGCCCGACCACTGCAGAAGATAGAGAGAAAATAAAAGATGTTCCCTATGCTTCAGCCATAGGCTCTATCATGTATGCAATGCTGTGTACCAGACCTGATGTGTGCCTTGCTATTAGCTTAGCAGGGAGGTACCAAAGTAATCCAGGAGTGGATCACTGGACAGCGCTCAAGAACATCCTGAAATACCTGAAAAGGACTAAGGATATGTTTCTCGTTTATGGAGGTGACAAAGAGCTAGTCGTAAATGGTTACGTCGATGCAAGCTTTGACACTGATCCGGACGATTCTAAATCGCAAACCGGATACGTGTTTACATTGAACGTTTATTCCAACTCCGAGATGCTTGCACCAGTCCATAAATGGATCGCTGGAGCTTGCACACTTTGTTAGCATCCTTTGGATTGATAAAACCTTCAGGTTGCGTCATATACAACTCTCCTTCTAGAAATCCAATCAGGAATGCAGTCTTTACATCCATTTGCCAAATTTCATAATCATAAAATGCAACAATTGCTAACATGATTCGGACGGACTTAAGCATCGCTACGGGTGAGAAAGTCTCATCGTAGTCAACTCCTTGAACTTGTCGAAAACCTTTCGCAACAAGTCGAGCTTTGTAGACAGTAACATTACCGTCAGCGTCAGTCTTCTTCTTGAAGATCCATTTATTCTCGATGGCTTTCCAATCATCGGGCAAGTCAACCAAAGTCCACACTTTGTTCTCATACATGGATCCCATCTCAGATTTCAAGGCCTCAAGCCATTTTGCGGAATCTGGGCTCATAATCGCTTCCTCATAGTTCGTAGGTTCATCATGGTCAAGTAACATGACCTCCAGAACAGGATTACCGTACCACTCTGGTGCGGATCTTATTCTGGTTGACCTACGAGGTTAGGTAGTAACTTGATCTGAAGTTATATGATCATCATCATTAGCTTCCTCACTAATTGGTGTAGGAGTCACAAGAACTAATTTCTGGGATGAACTACTTTCCAATAAGGGAGCGGGTACAGCTACCTCATCAAGTACTACTTTCCTCGCACTCACTTCTTTTGAGAGAAACTCCTTCTCTAGAAAGGATCCATTCTTAGCAACGAATGTCTTGCCTTCGGATCTGTGATAGAAGGTTGATACGTCTCCAACGTATCTATAATTTATGAAGTCTTCATGCTATTATATTATCAACCTTGGATGTTTTATATGAATTTATATGCTATTTTATATGATTTTTGGGACTAACCTATTAACCTAGAGTCCAGTGCCAGTTTCTGTTTTCTCCTTGTTTTAGAGTATCGCAGAAAAGGAAAACCAAACGGAGTCCAATTGACCTGAAACTTGACGGGGCTTATTTTTGGAACAGAAGAAGGCCAAGGAGTCAAAGAGTTTGGCCAGAAGAGTCCCGGGCTGCCCACGAGGGTGGGGGGGCGCACCCACCCCCTGGGCGCGCCTCCCTGCCTCGTGGACAGCCTGGAGACCCCCTGACTTCTTCTCGACGCCAACACCTCTCATATATACCCAAACTTCCAGAAAGAAACCTAGATCGGAAGTTCCGCCGCCGCAAGCCTCTGTAGCCACGAGAAATCAATCTAGACCCTCTCTGGCACCCTGCCGGAGGGGGCCATCATCACCGGTGGCCATGGAGGAGTATCCCGGAGAGGCCATCATCGCCATGAAGGCCAAGGACCAGAGGAGAACCTTTCCCCATCTAGGGGGGAGGCCATGGAGGAGGAAGCACAAGGGGGAGAACCTCTCCTCCTCTCTCTCGGTGGCGCCGGAGTGCCATTGAGAGGGGAATCATCACCGCGGTGATCGTCTTCATCAACATCACCACCATCATCATCTCTTTTACGCGGTCCACTCTCCCGCACCCCGCTGTAATCCCTACTTGAACATGGTGCTTTATGCCACATATTATGATCCAATGATGTGTTTCCATCCTATAATATTTTGAGTAGATATCCTTTGTCTTTGGCTGGATTGATGATCTAGATTGGTACGAGTTGTATGTTTTATTTTGGTGTTGTCCTATGGTGCCCTCCGTGTCGCGCAAGCGTGAGGGATTCCCGCTATAGGGTGTTGCAATACGTTCATGATTCGCTTATAGTGGGTTGGTGAGTGATTGAAACACAAACCCGAGTAAGGGGGTTGTTGCGTATGGGAATAAAGAGGACTTGATGCTTTAATGCTATGGTTGGGTTTTACCTTAATGATCTTTAGTAGTTGCGGATGCTTGCTAGAGTTCCAATCATAAGTGCATATGATCCAAGTAGAGAAAGTATGTTATCTTATGCCTTTCCCTCATATGAAATTGCAATGACGACTATCTGTCTTGTTAACAATTGCCTAGGACAATTCCGCACACCGATCCATCATTATTCCACACTCGCTATTTATAATATTTAGTAATATATTCTAACTTTATGATAACAGCACCTACTATTATATTTTAGCTCTCCGATACCATGCAAAGTTATCCTCTTCATACCCACAACGTAGTTTTATTTTTCGTTTCTAGTTGGAAGCAAACGTTCGGTGTACGTAGAGTCGTATCAGTGGCAGATAGGGCTTGAGAGAATATTGATCTTATCTTTAGCTCCTTGTGGGTTCAACACTCCATACTTATCACTTCCACCTTTGGAAATTGCTACGGTGATTCCCTGCACTTGGGGATTATCAAGCTCTTTTCTGGCGCCGTTGCCGGGGAGCAATAGCGTGGGGTTGTTATTCTCGTGTGTGCTTGTTTGCTTTCTTCACTAAGTAGGTTTTGTTTTTCCTTTTTGTTTCTGTTTAGTTGTGGGTGAAACATACAATTTTTTTTAAAGAATGAAAATACAAAAAAATTACTTGCCTCTCATGCCTAAAAAGTTTTTCAAAAAATAGAAGTGATTGGAAAGTTATGCATTGAAGAAGTGAGGGTCGACCTTGAGCACGGAAACAATGTAGAATTTTTCATGGAAGTTTCTCTGTAAATAATTATCCCCTTGTGTATATCCATTTTATTATAAAAATAATGTGCCAAGCTTTGGTTTTAGGATGATTAGATTGCTTGTTTACTATGTGCAGAACAAAAACAGAAACTTTGGCTGTAGTGCGTGATTTTACATTGTTTACTAGAAGGTCAAATGGGTCTGAAACTTTTTGCACATTACTTCCGTACAAATTTTTCTAATTTGCAAATTTATTTCATAATTTTGGGAGTTACAGAAGTTTACTAAACTTCCAGATTACTACAGACTGTCCTGTTTTTGACAGATTCTGTTTTTCGCGTGTTGTTTGCTTATTTTGATGAATCTATGGCTAGTATCGGGGGGGGGGGGGGGGGGCGGATGAACCATAGAGAAGTTGGAATACAGTAGGTTTAACACCAATATAAATAAATAATTAGTTCATTAAAGTACCTTAAAGTGGTAGTTTGCTTTATTACACTAACGGATCTCACAAAGTTTTTGTTAAACTTTTGTGTGGATGAAGTGTTCGAAGATCGAGGAACTATCAATATGAGAAGAATAAAGACAGGCAAGAGTTAAAGCTTGGGGATGCCCAAGGCACCCCAAGTAAAATATTTCAAAGGATACTCAAGCATCTAAGCTTGGGGATGCCCTGGTTGGCATCCCATCTTTCTTCTTCAACAAATATCGGTATACCTCGGTTTTTGTTTTGTTCACATGATTTGTGTCCTTTGTGTTTTTGTCTTTCCTTTAAGAACCAAGCTAGTATGAGATAGCCCTTCATTGATTTATAGAATACTTCATGTGCTTCACTTATATTTTTTAAGTATGATCTTATGGAATTGCTCTTTGAGCTTCACTTATATCTTTTGAGTATGATCTTATAGAATTGCTCTTTGTGCTTCACTTAAATCTTTTGAGTATGGTTTTATAGAATGCTTCGTGTGCTTCACTTATACATTTTGAGCTTGGATATTGGTTAGCCTATATTAATTATAGAATGCTCCATGAACTTCACTTATATCTTTTGGAGTATGAATAATACTATCATCTAAAGCGGGTTTGGAAAAGTGTCAACTTTAGGAATTAGTGATCCCACTATTCCAAATGAGAAGAATTTTGCTTATGTGCAGAGTAGAAAATTTCTATTCTTGTATATCATGAAAAGAATGCTTTATGTGAAGGTTATATTGTTGAATTCATTCATGATGCTACTGAAAATTATTATGAGGGAGGAATATATGCTTGTAGGAGTTGCAATAATATCAAGTTTCCTCTCTATGTGCTTAAAGTTTTGAAGTTATACTTGTTTTGCCTTCATATGCTAGTTGATTCTTGTTCCTATAAATTGTGTGCTCACAAAATCCCTAGGCATAGGAAGTGGGTTAGATTTGAATGTGCTAGTCATATTCTTCATGATGCTCTCTTTATGTTTCAATTCTTATCTTTTATGTGAGCATCATTGAAATCATCATGCCTAGCTAAAAGGCATTAAAGAAAAGCGCTTGTTGGGAGACAACCCAATATTTACCCTTACTGTTTTTGTGTGTTTACATGATTAATATACTGTAGTAATCATGTTTTATAGCTTTTGTGTCAATAAAGTGCCAAGTAAGACCTTTGGGAAGACTTGAGTGAAAGTTAATGTGATCTTGCTGTAAAAAACAGAAACTTTGCGCTCACGAGATTAGCTACCATTTTTTACAGAAGAGTGATTTTGAGTTGATTCTTTTTGCAGAAGATTAATAGACAAATTCCTCAAGTCCAAAAATTTATTTCATAATTTTTGGAGTATCATAAGTATGGTTGCTGTTCAAATCATTACAGACTGTTCTGTTTCTGACAGATTCTGTTTTCATTGTATAGTTTGCTTGTTTTCTAGTTTCTATAGCTTATATTTCTCAATATAAATTGTAGAAATGATATGGTACATAGGCATTGTGTGAGAACAATTATGAACCTTGTCTTTGACAGTACCAAAGTGAATGGTTTACTCTTTATCATACTAACCTATCTCACGAAGTTCCGTTAAGTTTTGTGTGATTGAAGTTTTCAAGTTTGGGTGAGATATCGATATGAGGAGAATAAGGAGTGGAAAGACCCTAATCTTGGGGATGCCCAAAGCACCCCAAGGTAATATTCAAGGAAGACTCAAGTGCCTAAGCTTGGGGATGCCCCGGAAGGCATCTCCTCTTTCGTCTTCGAAACTATCGGTATACCTTACTCGGAGCTATATTTTTATTCGTCACATGATATGTGTTTTGCTTGGAGCGTATTTTCAATTTTACTTGCTGTTTGAATAAAATCATTGGATCAGAATTATTGAATGAAAAAGAATCCTCCCATGGCTAGTTAATTATTTGACTACTAAGTGTTCTTCACTTATACCTTTTGGAGTAGTTTGTCATTTACTCATGTGCTTCACGAATATCCTATGAGTAAATGGTTGAATGAATTGAATGTCATAAATCTGAATTTATATGTGTTTCATATGCTTATAACATGGGGAGTAATGACTTCACACATAATTAGTATAGGTAGTAAACTCATTGAAAGTTAGCAAACGTAGAATTGGTCACTTGAACAATTCATGAAAGAATATTGAAGGAAGAGAGATTTCACATATAAATATACTATCTTGGACATCTTTTGTAATTGTGAGCACTCATTAAAATATGACAAGCTAAAAGGTTGATGTTGGACAAGGAAGACAACGTAATGGGTTATGTTTTCTTATATCCGAAATAAAGTACATTGTCATGGATCATCCAACATGCCGAGCTTGCCTTTCCCCTTATGCTAGACAAACTCTTTGCACCAAGTAGAGATACTACTTGTGCTTCCAAATATCCCTTAAACTAGTTTTGCCATGAGAGTCCACCACACCTACCTATGGATTGAGTAAGATCCTTCAAGTAAGTTGTCATCAATGCATGCAATAAAAATTGCTCTCTAAATATGTATGATCTATTAGTGCGAAGAAAATAAGCTTTATACGAACTTGTGATAGGGAAGAAATAAAAGCGAAGAAAATAAGCTTTATAACCTAGAGCCCAGTGCCAGTTTTCTCCTTGTTTTCGAGTATCGCAGAAAAGGAAAACCAAACGGAGTCCAATTGACCTGAAACTTGACGGAGCTTATTTTTGGGCCAGAAGAAGGCCAAGGAGTCAAAGAGTTGGGCCAAAAGAGTCCCGGGATGCCCACGAGGGTGGGGGGGTGCGCCCACCCCCTGGGCGCGCCTCCCTGCCTCGTGGACAGCCCAGAGACCCCCCTGACTTGTTCTCGACGCCAACACCTCTCATATATACCCAAACTTCCAGAAAGAAACCTAGATCGGAAGTTCTGCCACCGCAAGCCTCTGTAGCCATGAGAAATCAATCTAGGCCCTCTCTGGCACCCTGCCGGAGGGGGCCATCATCACCGGTGGCCATGGAGGAGTATCCCGGAGAGGCCATCATTGCCATGAAGGCCAAGGACCAGAGGAGAACCTTTCCCCATCTAGGGGGGAGGCCATGGAGGAGGAAGCACAAGGGGGAGAACCTCTCCTCCTCTCTCTCGGTGGCGCCGGAGTGCCATTGAGAGGGGAATCATCACCGCGGTGATCATCTTCATCAACATCACCACCATCATCACCATCCTCATCTCTTTTACGCGGTCCACTCTCCCGCACCCCACTGTAATCCCTACTTGAACATGGTGCTTTATGCCACATATTATGATCCAATGATGTGTTGCCATCCTATAATGTTTTGAGTAGATATCCTTTGTCTTTGGGTTGATTGATGATCTAGATTGGTACGAGTTGTATGTTTTATTTTGGTGCTGTCCTATGGTGCCCTCCGTATCGCGCAAGCGTGAGGGATTCCCGCTATAGGGTGTTGCAATACATTCATGATTCGCTTATAGTGGGTTGGTGAGTGACTGAAACACAAGCCCGAGTAAGGGGGTTGTTGCGTATGGGAATAAAGAGGACTTGATGCTTTAATGCTATGGTTGGGTTTTACCTTAATGATCTTTAGTAGTTGCAGATGCTTGCTAGAGTTCCAATCATAAGTGCATATGATCCAAGTAGAGAAAGTATGTTAGCTTATGCCTCTCCCTCATATGAAATTGCAATGACGACTATCGGTCTTGTTAACAATTGCCTAGGACAATTCCGCACACCGATCCATCATTATTCCACACTCGCTATTTATAATATTTAGTAATATATTCTAAATTTATGATAACATCACCTACTTTTATATTTTAGCTCTCCGATACCATGCAAAGTTATCCTCTTCATACCCACAACGTAGTTTTATTTTTTGTTTCTAGTTGGAAGCAAACGTTCAGTGTACGTAGAGTCGTAACAGTGGCATATAGGGCTTGATCTTACCTTTAGCTCCTTGTGGGTTCAACACTCCATACTTATCACTTCCACCTTTGGAAATTGCTACGATGATTCCCTGCACTTGGGGATTATCAAAGTTGTACCCAACAGTCTCCTTTGGGTATCCTATGAAGACACATTTCTCCTATTTGGGTTCGAGCTTACCAGGTTGAAGCTTTTTCACATAAGCATCGCAGCCCCAAACTTTAAGAAACAACAACTTGGGTTTCTTGCCAAACCATAGTTCATAAGGTGTCGTCTCAACGGATTTAGATGGTGCCCTATTTAACGTGAATGCAACCGTCTCTAAAGCATAACCCCAAAACGATAGCGGTAAATCAGTAAGAGACATCATCGATCAACTATATCTAATAAAGTGCGGTTACGACGTTCGGACACACCATTACGTTGTGGTGTTCCGGGTGGCGTGAGTTGCGAAACTATTCCGCATTGTTTCAAATGAAGACCAAACTCGTAACTCAAATATTCTCCTCCACGATCAGATCATAGAAACTTTAATTTCTTGTTACGATGATTTTCCACTTCACTCTGAAATTGTTTGAACTTTTCAAATGTTTCAAACTTATGTTTAATCAAGTAGATATACCCATATCTTCTTAAATCATCTGTGAAGGTGAGAAAATAACGATACCCACCGCGAGCTTCAATATTCGTCGGACCACATACATCAGTATGTATGATTTCCAAAAAATCTGTTGCTCGCTCCATTGTTCCGGAGAACGGAGTGTTAGTCATCTTGCCCATGAGGCATGGTTCGTAAGTACCAAGTGATTAATAATCAAGTGATTCCAAAAGTCCATCAGAAAATCAACATAAGTTGCACTATCATTATCAACTCTACATCTTTTGGCTTCAATATTTTGAATATGTGTGTCACTACTATCGAGATTCAACAAAAATAGACCACTCTTCAAGGGTGCATGACCATAAAAGATATTACTCATATAAATAGAACAACCATTATTCTCAGATTTAAATGAATAACCGTCTCGCATCAAACAAGATCCAAATGTAATGTTCATGCTCAACGCTGGCACCAAATAACAATTATTCATGTCTAAAATTAATCCCGAAGGTAGATGTAGAGGTAGCATGCCGACGGCGATCACATCGACTTTGGAACCATTTCCTACGCGCATTGTCATCTCGTCCTTAGCCAATCTTCGCTTAATCCGTAGTCCCTGTTTCGAGTTGCAAATATTAGCAACAGAACCAGTATCAAATACCCAGGCACTACTGCTAGCAATAGTAAGGTACACATCAATAACATGTATATCACATGTACCTTTGTTCACCTTGCCATCCTTCTTATCCGCCAAATACTTAGGCAGTTCCGCTTCCAGTGACCAGCCCCTTTGCAGTAGAAGCACTCGGTCTCAGGCTTAGGTCCAGACTTGGGCTTCTTCACTTGTGCAGCAACTTGCTTGCCGTTTTTCTTGAAGTTCCCCTTCTTCCCTATACCCTTTTTCTTGAAACTGGTGGTCTTGTTGACCATCAACACTTGATGCGCTTTCTTGATTTCTACCTCCGCAGCCTTTAGCATTGCGAAGAGATCGGGAATTGTCTTATCCATCCCTTGCATATTATAGTTCATCACGTAGCTCTTGTAGCTTGGTGGCAGTGATTGAAGAATTCTTTCAATGACACTATCATCAGGAAGATTAACTCCTAGTTGAATCAAGTGATTGTTATACCCAGACATTTGGAGTATATGCTCACTGACAGAACTATGCTCCTCCATTTTGCAGTTTTAGAACTTATTGGAGACTTCATATCTCTCAATCCGGGCATTTGCTTGAAATATTAACTTCAACTCCTGGAACATCTCATATGCTCCATGACGTTCAAAACGTCATTGAAGTCCCGGTTCTAAGCCGTAAAGCATGGCACACTGAACTATCGAGTAGTTATCAGCTTTGCTCTGCCAGACGTTCATAACATCTGGCGTTGCTCCTGCAGCGGGTTCGGCCCTTAGCGGTGCTTCCATGACGTGATTCTTTTGTGCAGCAATGAGTTTAATCCTCAAGTTACGGACCCAGTCCGTGTAATTGCTACCATCATCTTTCAACTTAGCTTTCTCTAGGAACACATTAAAATTCAACGGAACAACAACACGGGCCATCTATCTACAACAACATAGACATGCAAAATACTATCATGTACTAAGTTCATGACAAATTAAAGTTCAATTAATCATATTACTTAAGAACTCCCACTTAGATAGACATACCTCTAATCATCTAAGTGATCACGTGATCCAAATCAACTAAACCATGTCCGATCATCACGTGAGATGGAGTAGTTTTCAATGGTGAACATCACTATTTTGATCATATCTACTATATGATTCACGCTCGACCTTTCGGTCTCAGTGTTCCGAGGCCATATCTGCATATGCTAGGCTCGTCAAGTTTAACCCGAGTATTCTGCGTGTGCAAAAATGGCTTGCACCCGTTGTATGTGAAGGTAGAGCTTATCACACCCGATCATCACGTGGTGTCTCGGCACGACAAACTTTCGCAACGGTGCATACTCAGGGAGAACACTTGTATCTTCAAATTTAGTGAAAGATCATCTTATAATTCTACCGTCGAACTAAGCAAAATAAGATGCATAAAGGATAAACATCACATGCAATCAATATAAGTGATATGATATGGCCATCATCATTTTGTGCCTTTGATCTCCATCTCCAAAGCACCGTCATGATCACCATCGTCACCGGCGCGACACCTTGATCTCCATCGTAGCATCGTTGTCGTCTCGCCAACTATTGCTTCTACGACTATCGCTACCGCTTAGTGATAAAGTAAAGCAATTACATGGCGATTGCATTTCATACAATAAAGCGACAACCATATGGCTCCTGCCAGTTGCCGATAACTTTGTTACAAAATATGATCATCTCATACAATAAAATTTAGCATCATGCCTTGACCATATCACATCACAACATGCCCTGCAAAAACATGTTAGACGTCCTCTACTTTGTTGTTGCAAGTTTTACGTGGCTGCTACGGGCTGAGCAAGAACCGTTCTTACCTACACATCAAAACCACAAAGATTTTTTTGTCAAGTGTGTTGTTTTAACCTTCAAAAGGACCGGGCGTAGCCACACTCGATTCAACTAAAGTTGGAGAAACTGACACCCGCCAGCCACCTGTGTGCGAAGCACGTCGGTAGAACCAGTCTCGCGTAAGCATACGCGTAATGTCGGTCTGGGCCGCTTCATTCAACAATATCACCGAATCAAAATATGACATGCTGGTAAGCAGTATGACTATTATCGCCCACAACTCATTTGTGTTCTACTCGTGCATATAACATCTACGCATAGACCTGGCTCGGATGCCACTGTTGGGAACGTAGTAATTTAAAAAAAAATCCTACACACACGAAAGATCTATCATGGTGATGCATAGCAACGAGAGGGGAGAGTGTTGTCTACGTACCCTCGTAGACCAAAAGCGGAAGCGTTATGACAACGCGGTTGATGTAGTTGTACGTCTTCATGATCCGACCGATCCTAGTACCGAAAGTACGGCACCTCCGCGATCTGAACACGTTTAGCTCGGTGACGTCCCACGAACTCTTGATCCAGCTGAGTGTCGAGAGAGAGCTTCATCAGCACGACGGCGTGATGACGGTGATGATGAAGCTACTGGCGCAGGGCTTCGCCTAAACACTACGACGATATGACCGAGGTGGATTATGGTGGAGGGGGGCACCGCACACGGCTAAAACTGTTGTCTGTTGTGTGTTCTAGGGTGCCCCCTGCCCCCGTATATAAAGGAGCAAGGGGGGAGGTCGGCCGGCCCTATGGCGCGCCAAGGAAGGGAGGAGTCTTCCTCCTAGTAGGAGTAGGACTCCCCCTTTCCTAGTCCTACTAGGAGGGGGGAAGGAAGGAGGAGAGGGAGAAGGAAAGGGGGGCGTCGCCCCCCCTTCCTAGTCCAATACGGACCCAAAGGGCAGGGGGCGCGCGGCCTGCCCTGGCTGGCCCTCTCTCTCTCTCCACTAAGGCCCATGTGGCCCATTAGTTCCCCCCGGGGAGGGGGGGGGGTTCCGGTAACCCTCCGGCACTCCAGTTTTCTCAGAAATCACCCGGAACACTTCCGGTGTCCGAATATAGCCGTCCAATATGTCAATCTTTATGTCTCGACCATTTCGAGACTCCTCGTCATGTCCGTGTTCATATCCGGGACTCCGAACTACCTTCGGTACATCAAAACACATAAACTCATAATACCGATCGTCACCGAACGTTCAGCGTGCGGACCCTACGGGTTCGAGAACTATGTAGACATGACCGAGACACATTTCCGGTCAATAACCAATAGCGGAACCTGGATGTTCATATTGGCTCCCACATATTCTACGAAGATCTTTATCGGTCAAACCGCATAACAACATACGTTGTTCCCTTTGTCATCGGTATGTTACTTGCCCGATATTCGATCGTCGGTATCTCAATACCTAGTTCAATCTCGTTACCGGCAAGTCTCTTTACTCGTTTCGTAATGCATCATCCCGCAACTAACTCATTAGTCACATTGCTTGCAAGGCTTATAGTGATGTGCATTACTGAGAGGGCCGAGAGATACCTCTCCGACAATCGGAGTGACAAATCCTAATCTCGATCTATGAAAACTCAACAAACACCATCGGAGACACCTGTAGAGCACCTTTATAATCACCCAGTTACGTTGTGATGTTTGGTAGCACACAAAGTGTTCCTCCAGTATTCGGGAGTTGCATAATCTCATAGTCATAGGAACATGTATAAGTCATGAAGAAAGCAATAGCAACATACTAAACGATCAAGTGCTAAGCTAACGGAATGGGTCAAGTCAATCACATCATTCTCTAATGATGTGATCCCGTTAAACAAATGACAACTCATGTCTATGGCTAGGAAACTTAACCATCTTTGATTCAACAAGCTAGTCAAGTAGAGGCATACTAGTGACACTCTGTTTGTCTATGTATTCACACATGTACTAAGTTTCCGGTTAATACAATTCTAGCATGAATAATAAACATTTATCATGATATAAGGAAATATAAATAACAACTTTATTATTACCTCTCGGGCATATTTCCTTCACTATGGACCTGAAAGGACTCTTTATGAGCCCGGTTTTCCTACAAATAGCCAGGGACTGTTCCTTCTAAGGAAGCTTTTTCGCGGAGGCACAGGCGGCGCAGACGTGCGAGAGGAGGTCCAAAAGATTTTTTGTTGACAAAAAACTCTATTTGAAACCTGTACAAAGCCTTTTTTCCTCAGCCCTCGACCCCTGGCACGTAAAATGGCCGGGGTGGTGGTGTCATAATCTGTAAGATTACGTTCTACGTATCAATCAGATTTTAGTGAACATAATCCTCAATATTTGCTTTTACGCATACAAGCGTACCTTGCTTCTTCGGTTGTTTCACGCAGACACCTCGGCACAAATCGCCAGGGGCTTGATACGGCAAAATATGGATTGCCGTAAAAGTCCGAACAACTCTATAGCATACTTCGGCGTCACGAGTTTGGCATTATATGCATCAGCTCCGAATCATGTCTTTGGTCAATAGTTGAGTTGCCCGGCTCCTGTGCTTGCTACCCTACGTTCCGTCTTATCGGCTAGGGTAGTAAAGGGAGAACTCCTGCGATTGTGTTTCCGGTTCGCCTGGTCAAACACCTCAGTAGAGAAAGCTGAAAACTGACTGTCATGATGCGGCGAGAGCTGGTCAACCACTCGGTGACTTATCAGAATCTTTTGCGATTTCTTCTGTATTACACAAAGGACCATTTTTTCTGGTCACCTATGTAACGCAACCGTATTCGGATAACTGTGTACATACCAGGGGCTACATCATAGACCCACCGTAAAACTCCTATGGCTAAGTGAAGGTGTTAAAGCCCTATAGTCTGATTGCCTAGTTCGCCGCACTGACACCTCCATTCCGGACTAAGACGTTGGATTAAGAGTGATCAGGTGCTATTCCGAACACCCTCGTATTATATGCGATGGGGCCGAAGCCGACGACTGGCAAACTTTCAGGTTATATGAAACGACCGCACAGGAGGAAATAATGGCAAATGTATATAACATAGCTTTAACGTATCATAATATTGTTTTCACAATTTTGGTACATTTATTCAAATATAATATCCTTCGAGCACTGATTCTCTATCAAGTGGGCGCCCTCTAGGACGTCCTCCAAATAATGCTCTGGCGTGCGATGGTCCTTGCCTCCAGGCGGACCCTTGGTTGCAACATCGGTGGCCTTCATCTTTGCCCAGTACATCTTGACATGGGCGAAGGCCATCCGGGCACCTTCTATGCGCACCGACCGCTTGACGGTGTCAATACGCGACACTGCATCGACAAGCCGCTGCACCAAACAAAAATAACTGCTCAGAACGGGTTCGGCTGGCCATAGCCGAACCACGACGTCCTTCATGGCAGCTACGGACATCTTGTGTAGCTCGGCCCACTAGGCCATCTGTTCATTCAGCAGCGCCGGACGCCTTGCCACGTTGAATTGCGACCAGAAAAGCCTCTCCGTAGCACGTCCTTCCTGTGCTTGGAAGAACTGCGCCGCGTCGGAAACACTCTTCGGCAGATCCAAGAACGCGTCTGGAGAAGTCCACATTTGGTTAAGCTGAGCATACTTTGGGTCGCCGAACTTAGTTTGTAAAAGAAAGGGCTTACCAGCCGCTATCTCCCCAGCCTGTCGGATCTCCTCTCGAGCCGCTCCATATTTGGATCGCGCTTCTTTCGCCTGTAGTAAGGCTTTGTCGAGTTTCGCTGCCTTGGCTTTGTTATCCTCCTCGAGGGATTTGGATCTTCTAGTGGCATCCTTCAGCTTCCGCTCCATGGTAGATATTCTTTCCTGGCATTGGCGCTGAGCGGCCAGTTCGGCCTTTAAATCCGCATACGCCTTCTTTGCAGCTGCGTCGCTCACTCTGGCCTGCTCCTTGGCCTGGGCAAGTTCAGCCCGAAGGGTCTCAACCGCGACAACACCATCTACAGTTATGCATGTCACAGTATATGATTTTCAGCCTCGTGCTCATACTAGTATACATGCATAAACAAGCTGCCCAAACACATACCTTGTGCCTCGTCGAGCCGCCTGTTAATAAGAGTGAGGTCTTCATCCGCTAACTCAAGTTTCTGCTTTACATCTGCAACTTCCGTAGCTTGGGCGGTCGCCATGGACGTAACAACCCGTGTTCAAATTAATTAGGTTATTTCCTGAGCATATCTTTTTGATCCTCTGATCGCCTCCCTGTGGAAGCCGACCGGAGCATCAGGGGCTACTATCTATACACAGGCACATTGTGCATGAAAAAATAGTTAAGCTATTACATTGCATACCTCGAAGCCTCTCAACAGGATCATGAAAGTTTCATTCAATCCTCTTCTCGCGGACAGAACCCTTTCAACTACCGTACCCATTAAGTTACGATGTTCCTTTGAGATGGACACACTTTGTAATGTACCCATCAGAGTATCCGACACCTCCGGATTCCTGGAGTCTGCTGTGGGAATATGCACTCCCTTCAAAGGGGTACGCCTGCTTGACCCTGGAGTCGTCTTCGGCCGTAAGCCGGATAGTTCGGGGCCTTCATTACTAGCCCCATAGGGGCTGCGCCCCCTGGACCCTTGATGATCGAAGTACCACCCTCGGGCGTTGTTTTCATCGTCCCCATGCCGCTTGATGGTCAGAGGAGATTCTCCGAGATGACACCTCGAAGTCGTCCGCCCTAAGAGGCGAGGAAGCATGAGAAGGCGTCTCGCTTTCCATCATCCCAGGAGTTAAGTCCCCCTGATGAGGAGGACTGTCGGGGTGCACTGTGGGTCGAACTGCAAGCATATAGTTTAAATGTTACCCCTGCAACCCGAAAAGAAGGGGATATGTCTGGAGCGTCCTTGTTCACTTATGATTCGGCAAGGGGCTTGTCCCTAGAGTGGTGCCTTGCGACGACATCGGCTTCGGAACTGGAGCCATATGGAAGGGATACCTTCCCCCTCTTGGGCGCTTCCATCTCCAAGTCTTCGGATGCAATCCTTTTCCTCCCATGAGGGGAAGGGATATCATCTTCTCCTTCCCCTTCGTCTTTCGGAGACAAAGCTTTAGCCTCCCTGGACATAGTGTCCGACATACCTGCAGAGCGGAGGCCGCTTTCGGCCTCTTCGCTCCTCTTATTTCCCTCTGGCGCTGGCATTTGATACGACGCTGGGACCAGGATACTTGTCAACACAGGATCGGCCAAGTCTTCAGGAAGTGGAGCTGAACACCTAATATGTTCTGCCTTCTTTATCCAGCCCTGGTCAAAGATAAAACTCTCAGTACATCGCTATGGGATAATCAGCCGAGTTGCGGTCAGAAATTGGGTGCTTACCGAAGTATCCGGATGGTTGCAGTCGAGACCGACGTCCTCTGATGTGTCCGGCCACTGCTTTCGAGTCTTGAAGAATAGTTTCCACATCCCTTCGTGCGTTGTGCCGAAGAATTGCTGAAGGGTCCGCGGTCCTTCTGGATTAAACTCCCACATACGGAGAGGCTGTCGCTGGCACGGGAGGATCCAGCGGTCTAGCATCACTTGGATCACGTTGATAAGACCAACATCCCTTTCGAGGATATTCCGGATACGACTTTGCAGCGTCTGTACTTCATCAGCTGATCCCCAGTCTAGCCCCTTATTTATCCATGATGCAAGCCGCAATGGAGGGCCAGATCGGAACACCGGTGCGGCGGCCCATTTAGTGCCGCGGGGTTCGGTGATATAGAACCACTCCTGCTGCCATAAGTTAGAGGCTTCCGCGAAGGTACCTTTTGGCCAGATAGTATTGGCAAGCTTGCTCACCATAGCACCGCCGCACTCCGCTTTTTCCCTGTTAACTACCTTCGGCTTCACATTAAAAGTCTTGAGCCATAGACCGAAGTGTGGGGGGATGCGGAGAAAGGCTTCGCACACGACGACGAACGCCGAGATGTGAAGAAAAGAGTCCAGAGCTAGATCGTGAAAATCTATCCCATAATAAAACATGAGGCCATGAACGAAGGGGTGAAGAGCGAACCCTAGCCCGCGGAGGAAGTGGGAGATGAATACAACCCTCTCGCCGGATTTTGGTGTGGGGATGACCTGCCCTTTAGAAGGGAGCCTGTGGGGGATTTCCGCAGTCACCTCGCCTTCCGAAGCTTCGCGATATCCTCCTCGGTGACCAAGGAGGCTACCCACCTACCTGGGGAGATGGATCTGGACATAACTAGAGGGCCTGGTAACAATGGAAGAAATCGAATCCTGGGTGTTAGAGCCTGGGGTTGGGAAGGTTGACGAAGGGGCAGGTGCGGGGGGAGAAAGACGGATCTGTGCCCCTTTATAAAGTCGAAGGAATATCGAACGCCTCCTCACGGGCCTTAAAGCTCGCCTATTCCCAAGGGATCGCCAACAAACATGGTTGGATTACCCGCGCCCATATTAATGAGGATCCCGTGATAAGGGGACACGATCTCTGCTTCGACAAGACGTGCCAATGGAAACCGCACCTCGAAACACGGAGCGGGAGGCTAGAAAACGGTTTGAAATAATGACCGTGCAGAGACATGGCACCTCACTTCAAAAGATATCAGTAGATGGGACTTGTTAAATATTATACTCTTCGCGGCTGTATGTGGAGTTTGTTTTGCAGAGCTCGACACGTTTTCTGTGTTCGAGGATTACTTTGAAGTATTCGGAGGAGGAACCCACATTGCAATGCCGAAGACAATCTGCGCGCCGGACACATCGTCATTGAAGCCTGGTTCAGGGGCTACTGAGGGAGTCCTGGACTAAGGGGTCCTCGGGCGTCCGGGCTATGTGACGTGGACCGGACTGATGGGCCATGAAGATACAAGATAGAAGGCTTCCTCCCGTGTCCGGATGGGACTCTCCTTTGCGTGGATGGCAAGCTTGGCGTTTGGATATGAAGATTCCTTCCTCTGTAAACCGACTCTGTACAACCCTAGGCCCTTCCGGTGTCTATATAAACCGGAGGGTTTAGTCCATAGAGATAATCATAATCATACAGGCTAGACTTCTAGGGTTTAGCCATTACGATCTCGTGGTAGATCAACTCTTGTAATCCTCATATTCATCAAGATCAATCAAGCAGGAAGTAGGGTATTACCTCCATCAAGAGGGTCCGAACCTGGGTAAACATCGTGTCCCCCGTCCCCTGTTACCATCAACCTTAGACGCACAGTTCGGGACCCCCTACCCGAGATCCGCCGGTTTTGACACCGACAGCGGGTGCGGCGACGGTAGCACAAGACGGACGGCGCAGAGGAGGAAGAAGAGATGAGATAGCAAATGGATCTGGCTAGTCTTGGGGTGGATTTGGTGCTATTTGGGTGGGGTCGGGTTGTCGGGTCCGATATGGCGGGCTTTGGGCTGGATATGAGGAGTCTCGGTCAGCCCGGGCGTTTGAGGGTCGTTTGAGGGGGCCGTCTGAGTCAAAAAAATCGTGACCGGACAGTGACCAGGCTGCCTGTCCGGGCGTATGAGGCGGGTTTAAGGTGCCGGCCTGTAGATGCTCTAAGTTGATCAATCCTGAACGGCGTCCATGCGCTATCGCGGTGATCACATGCATTAGTTATGGAAAGTTTATCCTTCCAACAGGTCATACACAAATTTTGCTAAGCCTCAGTCGGCTAAAACTCCGTTATGTCTCAGTCGATGCTATAGTTCTTTGATCTTGCATGGATATTCGTACACAAATTTTCTTTTTAGTTTTCTTTTCTTTTTCCTTCTTATACTATATCACTTGACTGAGACTTACTTACCATTTAGACCTAGCCACACCCTGCAAAAAATCTCTTTATGTGGTTCTCTTCCTCACATGCAAAGACTCTGCAAACAACTAAAAGGCTAACATGGGTACCACCAAAAATAGATGAAGTCAGCACTAGGGAAATGTTACCATAAAAAATAAAAATCACATTACTTACAAACGGTGCATCGGAACTAGTTTTCACCGTTGAGTTCCTTATCATGAGACATTCAAAACAAGATTTCACATGTGCATGTTCTGAGGAATATTTTTGAAAAGCAACTTACCACAACGAAAAGCCAATTTATGGTATAAATTTTCATTTCCCTCACAAATCAGTAACTTGACTATTTTTACCACCGGATGTGCGCAAAGCAAGTTCTTTCAAGTATAAAATTGCCAACACATTGGTAAAGGCATTTTTATACATTTTTTTAGCTATATTGATTCATAGAAAAGTACTAGTTCCTAACACAAACTCGCATTTATTACTAAGTTGCTTTTGAGAAACAAGCATATGCGATGAAAAAATTATGGTGGCCATTTAACGCATGGGAGGAACTATATTCGAGGAACTTGATTTTTACCGCCAACAATGATATCATGTGTTAGGCTTATCGGTTTGTGATGGAAAAGTATGTTTGTAGCATAAACTTGATTATTGTAACACAAAATTATTTTTCTAAAATTACTGCACACCCCCTCTCCCCCAGCGAAGGTTGTGAATGAGGATTTTAGGGGCCATTTTGCTGACATGCAACTAAACATTTGCTTTTAATCAAAACAATTCTTAATTTATAAGGCCAATCTAGAAAAGCACATTTGTAATAGAAACGTACTTTCTGAGACAAAGTTAATTTTTCAAAAAATAATGTGTTGGAATGTACTCACGTGGGATCTAGTTTCGAAGATCTTGTCATGGTGGATGAAAACGTGGAATTCGATATGGATGCTCAGTTTGAAAGTAATGCATTTTTGAAATTTTGTACCCCTCTGATCTATATTAATTATCTCTAGTTTAGCACGCATCCACGTAATATCACACTGTACAGGCGAGTCATGTCTCAAGGATAACGTTGATAGGTGCACTTTTTTTTCCCTTAACACCATCATCCCTCTTTATTCTTGCGATAACAAGGTTACATCCTTTAAGAGGTGAGGGGTGATTTCCCGGGTCCTTCAAATCCCTCATTACAAGGAGACCTCGTAGACATGCTCGTAATCTCGTGGACTACTTCCTCCGTTCTTAAAAGAGTGTACTTCCAACTTTGTTGGAGGACAAAACTATCTCAAAGTTTGACCGAGTTTGTGTAAAAGTATATCAATGGTTGCGAAACCAAATAGGTATATGATGAAAATATATTTTATTATGGATCTAATGCTATTAATTTGATGGCATAAATATTGGTGTATTATTGTATAAATATGGTCAAACATAAAAAAGTTTGACTTTTCAACAAAGTTAGAAGTACACTCTTTTAAGGAGAGAGAGAGTATGAAATTAGCCTTTATATTACAAAGCTCAAAAAGGACTTTTGGGACCTCACATGACATAACTACAGTCGTCAAACACCACGACAGCTGCTCCAAAACATCTTCCTCCTTTTTGCATGCTTTGTATTACATCCTGGTTGTCTAAGTTGACAACAATTTTGTTGCATCCCACAGTGGCACGGTCTAGCCTTCCTCCTCCCCGTGTGATATGATAACGTTTATCGGTGCACCTTTTGCTCTTTAATTGTGATTAGGAGCACCACCAACATTTTTTGCACTTTTAAGCCTGAGTTAATTTTATTTTCTTCAACTACCTTTTTACGAAAAACACACAAGTACTTTATTAATTAATGGAAGAGTTCACACAACCCGCGCTCCAAAAGCCAAACATGTCAGGCCTGGGATAAGATCTAATGAGCTTCTACCAATAGTATGAGCGTCTACATTTGATTCTCTAACTTCATGCTTAAGGACAACTTCAGGAAAAGCCTTCCTCATCTTTATAATCTCTCAAACGATCATGACGTTTTCACCAAGACTCCCATCCACAGTACTTCGGATAGCACCTGAGTAATCAAAGGCAATCACCATCAGGTCGATACCTTGATCTTGAGCAAAGCATAAAGCTTACCGACACGCAATCGCCTCCCCACAAGCTAGATCCAAAACACCTTTCGTCACCAGCACTTTCGTTCCCTTCAACATGGTTAAATGACATGCACCTCTTGCATTGTAACAGTGATGACATGCATAATCTAACTGTTGGACTTATTGACCTAGCCCATTTATTTTTTACAATAATTTCTAGAAAAATCCTAGAGACCCATACGACACATTCATGCATGACAAAGGAAGTGAGAGAGTTTAGTCCCACCTTGCAAGTAGAGGGTGTGTTGGACCAACATATAAGATTGGTTCCTCCACACATCACTAAGAGTTTGAGAAGAGGGACACATACTGCCATACTCCTCTGGCCGGCTCCTTCTCTGATGTTTGTGTCCAAGACCCAATGTTCAATCACAAACCGGATCTTGGTTTTCATTCCGGACTAGTCCGAGAGGAATGGGTTACTACTCCCCAAAAATTTATCCCTTATGATACATCTATTTGCCTCCTGCGACTTAATTTTGGCGATGATGCTCGATTGCAAGGTTAAGGTATTCCTAACCACTCTACGAGTCAATTGCAAGAAACCACCACATTTGTGGCTAGGTTTGCAGGAAACTACCAAGTCGTTAATCTGTTGCAAAAAACACCGTAAAATCTCTTAACCCGTTGCAAAAAGCACTGAACAGCCGTTTAGCCTCGTTTGATCTCTTTTCCGACAGGTGGGCCCCGAAAACGCTGACGTGGCGCGCGGACAGGCAAACGGCGCCGTTAGGAACAAAACGGTCAAGGGGCGCGCCGGTCGGTCCTGTTCAGACAGTCCCCCCCGCGCCCCTGTCCTGTCTCTCGCCTCGTTCCCCTCTCCTCTCTCGCCCCTGCTCGCCGCCGGTGATGGCCACCTCGCGTGGCAGTGATGATGGCGGTGGCGGTGGTGCTGGCGATGCATCTGGTGGCAGTGGTGCTCCTGCAGATCCAACAGAGGTTTGCGGCAGTTCAAACCCATCTCAGGCTCCGCCTCTTCCACAGCCGCCGTCGCCGTCTTACTGTGTTGAGTACGCGGCGGCGAGGGCATTCGCCAAGGCCGTGAAGGAAGATCCAGAGGGGAGCCATCACTACGCATCCTCCTTCGGCGGTGTCTCGTAATTCTAGGGTTCTAAGTGTATGTAGTAGGCACCGTCGCCATTATTGTTGTTGTAGGTTGTTTATGTGGTCAGACATGTAAGTGAAGTGTTTATGTAGTTCTAGGGTTCTAAGTTATGTAGTAGGCACCTAAACATTAACTGAATTTTTAACTGAACTTTTAACTGAAACTGTATTTTTAACTGGATCTTTAACTTTTAACTGAATTGTTTACTTGAACTGTAGATTGAATGATGAAGTGTGGGAAGTCAGATTCCATTTCCATGACAGAGATAATCTTGAAAGAAGCCTAAATGTGGATGATATCACATTTTACAATCTGATTGCACTAATAGAGCTTGAAGGATATGGGATGACAGACTTTATGTATTATGTCAGAGATCCAGGTGTTGGGGTTTCAGGTATGGAAGAACTGACAGATGTGGATAAGGTGGAGGAAATGTTGGATGACCTAGTTATCAAAGGTCAAAAGGTGGTGAACATAACAGTCATCAGAAGTGATGCTCCAAGACCTAGTGATTTGAACATTGGACCAGTTTGTGAGGAGCAGGTTCCATTATCTGAAATAGGTGTGCCAGTGGTGTATGAGATAGATACAGCAGGAGTACTGTTTCCTAGCCCAACAAAGCCACAACAAGTGCCAGTGCAGGTCATTAACACACAAGAGAGTTCATTTTTGAAGCAGAAGTGTGCACCAGTACCAGAATTTGCAATGGAGATTGGTGAAGAGAGGCATGAGTACTTCATGGAGCAAGACCAAGATCAAGAGCAAATTGAGCAACTGATGGAGCAGAAGAGGAATGAAGAGATTGAGAAGTTCAGGAAAAAGGGGAAACAAAAAGAGAAATACAAGGCAGCTAAAAGAAAACTTCCAGAGCTAATAGCTGAAGATTTCACTGATAGTGACAGTGACACAGATTTACTAGCAGATGAGGATATAATTGCTAGGCTTGAGGCAATGAAGAAGCATAGAGATGATCCACTTCATCATATTGAAGGGGACACTGATGTGGATGAGCCATATGAAGCAGATGAGGAGGAGGAGAAGGCACCAGAGGAGGAGGAGGAGGAGAAGGCACCGGGGGAGGAGGAGGAAGGGAGCAGCATAGGAGGAAGTAAAAGAAAGGGGCCAACTACAAGATCTCATTCTAGTTTGGATGAGATTATTGAGGAAGATTGGTTTCCTTCATCTGATGAGGAGAGCAACCCTGGTGACCTAAGTTAGGAGGACAATGATGGGGCTCAAATACCATGTGTGAAGATTCCAGCTGATAGGAAGAGCAGGGCTAAAAAGAGGAAGCCTAGAGTTTGGTATGATGAGCAAAGGGAGAACCCAGAAGAGCAATTTATGAAGAAGCTTTGTTTCCTAGATGTGACCCAGTTCAGGAGGGCACTTCTTAATTTTCACATCTCACAAAATAGGAACCATGCCTTCCACAGGAACTGTCCAGACAGGATTATAGTTGTCTGCAAATTTGAGAATTGTCCATGTTTCATTGCAGCTTCTCAGATAGCACATGAGAAGACATTTTGTATAAAGAAACTGAACTTGCACCACAGCTGCCCAGTAGTAGGAGAGAGCACAAAAGTTACTGCTAAGTGGTTGGCACATGAATGTGAGCAACAGTTGAGGACAGACCCCAACACACCTGTCCAGACTATAATTTCAAACTTGAAGCAAAAGCATGGAATAGAGGTATCTATACATATGGCCTATAGGGCAAGAAAGCTAGCTAAAAATGTAGTCCTAGGAGATCAGAAGGCACAATATCATAGGATAAGGGATTACCTAGAAGCTGTGCTAGAAACCAATCCATGAAGTAGATGCATTGTCACAACAAAGCATCTGAAACTACATCCAAGCAAAAACCCAAGATTCCATGGCTTGTTCATCTGCCTCAATGCTTGCAAAGAGGGTTTCCTTAATGGTTGCAGACCATTCATAGGTATGTGCACACCTACTAATTAACTAGTGACTCTACATTTATATGTGCACACCCACTAATTTGTTGGTAATCTACTTGTGATCTTGTATGATAGGTGTTGATGGTTGCTTCATAAAGTTGACAACAGGGCAGCAAATCTTGGCTGCCACTGGAAGAGATGGAAACAATAACATATTTCCCATTGCTTTTGCAATAGTGGACAAGGAAAACACAGCAAGCTGGTCTTGGTTTCTTACTCAATTAAAATATGCCATTGGTGGTGAATCAGGCAAGTTTGGCTACTACACTATTATATCTGACAGGCAAAAGGTACTACTATCTCTACTCTAATCATTGCTTGCATTGCTTATTAATTGTCTTTGTTTATTAATTTCATACATGGCATTGTTGTAGTATTCTCAAACTGTAGTTCATTCAAACAGGGCCTTCTTACAGCCATAAACAATGTATTCCCCCAATTGCAAACAAAGATTCTGCCTTAGACATATTTATCAGAACTTTCAAACTGCTGGTTTTAGAGGGGAAGAGTTGAAGAAATACATGTATCAGGCAAGTTATTCCTATACCGAGCATGGTTATGTAACTGCAATGGAAGGCATGAAAAAGGAGTGTGAGCCAGCTTGGAAATGGCTATCTAGGATACCAAAACATACATGGGCTAGGCATGCCATGGACAACAATTGCAAAACTGACTTGGTAGTGAACAATATAAGTGAAGTTTTTAACAAGATGATACTTGATGTCAGAGCCAAACCCATTAGAACTATGGTAGATGGGATCAGGACAAAGCTGTTAGTGAAGTTCAATGCAAATAGGACAAAGACTGAGACTGCTAAGTGGCAGATATGCCCAACATATGCTGAGAAGCTAGAGGAAGCAAAACATCATTCTAGGTTTTGTCAGTCTATCAAAGCTGGACCTGATCTCTTCCAGGTGACAAGTGGAAAAAGCACATATGCAGTTAACTTGTTGCTACATACATGTGGTTGTAGGAAGTGGGACATGTGTGGAGTACCTTGCAATCATGGTGCTTCTGCAATCAACAAGGCAAAACTACAGCCAGAAGATTTTGTTCATGATTTCTTCAAGAAACCAATGTATAAGGCAGCTTATAGTCCAATAGTTTTCCCTGTGCCTGGGCCTGATTTGTGGCCAAAGACTAGAACCCCTGACATTGAACCACCAGTGTTCAAAGAAAAGCCAGGAAACAAAGAGACAAAGAGGAGAAAGAGCAAGTTTGAAAAGCCAGCTCCAAAGGATACATCTAGGATGGCAACTATCACTTGTAGCAATTGCAATAGGACTGGGCATAGATACACTAGTTGCAAGCAGGCTCTTAAACCATCCCTAGCTATGAGAATGAACCAGCACCAGGTAACTATTGTTGTAGGTTTTTGTACAATTTCACATACCAGTTTCTAACATTTGTATGCTATAATTTCAGGAAAACAGGAGAGATGATACACCCAGAACTGTATTTGCTCCTGCTCCCATGCCACCAAGGAGAAGTGCTCCTTCTGCTCCTGCTGCTGCTCAAACTGCAGCTCCAGTTCCACCAGCTCCAAGGGCTCCAAGGGTATCAAGGAGAGCTCCTTCTGCTCCTGCTTCAGCTCCCAGTGCACCAAGGAGAGCTCCTTCTGCTCCTGCTGCAGCTGCTGCTCCTCCTGCTACAAGGGCAACAAAGAAAGCTAAAACTACAAGGAATGCAACTTCTACTGCTGGTGCTGGTCCAAGTTCTACTGCTAGTGCTGGTCCAAGTTCCTCTACTGCTGCTGGGCCAAGAGGAAGAAACAAGTTCATCCCCCCAAGAGTTGCAGGTAGTGGAAGAGTGAGGAAGCCATCCTTTAAGATGTCTGAGTGGTTCAACTGTTCTCAAGGGAGCAGGTGAAGTTGTGTTAATTTGTGGTGAGCTGATGATGTTCAAAATATCTGCATTTTTTTTGTGATGACACCTTTCATGTAAGGTACCTAGTGGACTTGTTGGGCTATGATGAAAACTTGTGTTGCTTCTGGTTGTCATGAGTACTTTCATGTTCTAAACATGTTCTAAACATCTTTATTCTGGTTGTCATGAGTACTTTCATGTAAGGTACCTAGTGGACTTGTTGGTCTGTGGTGAGCTGATGATGTTCAAAACATCTTTATTTTGGTTGAGTACTTTCTGGTTAGTTGTGGCTCCTAATTTTCTTATTGTTTGCTAATAAGCGTGATGACCTAATTTGATCATCTAGGGTGCCTCGGCGTCGACGGCATCCAAGATAACCTAATTTGATCATCTAGGGTGCCTCGGCGTCGACGGCATCCACGATGACCTAATTTGATCATTTAGGGTGCCTCGGCGTCGACGGCATCCACGATAACCTAATTTGATCATCTAGGGTGCCTCGGCGTCGACGGCATCCAAGATAACCTAATTTGATCATCTAGGGTGCCTCGGCGTCGACGGCATCCACGATGACCTAATTTGATCATCTAGGGTGCCTCGGCGTCGACGGCATCCACGATAACCTAATTTGATCATCTAGGGTGCCTCGGCGTCGACGGCATCCACGATAACCTAATTTGATCATCTAGGGTGCCTCGGCGTCGACGGCATCCACGATGACCTAATTTGATCATCTAGGGTGCCTCGGCGTCGACGGCATCCACGATGACCTAATTTGATCATCTAGGGTGCCTCGGCGTCAACGGCATCCACGATAACCTAATTTGATCATCTAGGGTGCCTCGGCGTCGACGGCATCCACGATAACCTAATTTGATCATCTAGGGTGCCTCGGCGTCGACGGCATCCAAGATAACCTAATTTGATCATCTAGGGTGCCTCGGCGTCGACGGCATCCACGATGACCTAATTTGATCATCTAGGGTGCCTCGGCGTCGACGGCATCCACGATAACCTAATTTGATCATCTAGGGTGCCTCGGCGTCGACGGCATCCACGATCACCTAATTTGATCATCTAGGGTGCCTCGGCGTCGACGGCATCCACGATGACCTAATTTGATCATCTAGGGTGCCTCGGCGTCGACGGCATCCACGATGACCTAATTTGATCATCTAGGGTGCCTCGGCATCGACGGCATCCACGATAACCTAATTTGATCATCTAGGGTGCCTCGGCGTCAACGGCATCCACGACGACCTAATTTGATCATCTAGGGTGCCTCGGCGTCGACGGCATCCACGATGACCTAATTTGATCATCTAGGGTGCCTCGGCGTCGACGGCATCCACGATGACCTAATTTGATCATCTAGGGTGCCTCGGCGTCGACGGCATCCACGATGACCTAATTTGATCATCTAGGGTGCCTCGGCGTCGACGGCATCCACGATGACCTAATTAGATCATCTAGGGTGCCTCGACGTCGACGGCATCCAAGATAACCTAATTTGATCATCTAGGGTGCCTCGACGTCGACAGTATCCAACATATCCTCATTCCATCATTTAGGGTGCCATAGTCAACATCAATGACATAGTTAACATCATACTTAACAACTCTAGTCACTAACATAGTTAACATCATACTTAACAACTCTAGTCACTAACGTAGTTAACATCATGACACCATAGTTAACATCATACTTAACAACTCTAGTTAACAACATAGTTAACATCATGACACCATAGTTAACATCATACTTAACAACTCTAGTTAACAACATAGTTAACATCATGACACCATAGTTAACAACATAGTTAACATCATGACACCATAGTTCAAAGCTTACAAGACATAGTTCAAGGCTATACCCTACTTCAAATACTGCAAACTGCCACTAGTTCACACATTACAAGCCATAGTTCAATGCTTGAAACTTAAGATAATGACCCACATGGTCAGATTACAAATCACTCTTCATCGCAAATATCCTTGATGTCCTTCAGCTTTCTCTTGTTCTTGTCACTAGCTTTGACAAGATCAGCAATGTGAAACTCCAAATTCCTCCTCTCAGTGCTCAACTTTTCCTTCTCCTTCAAATGAGCAAACTTCAAATTCCTAATCACATTACCTTGGGCAACCTGAATGCTCTTCAACTGGTCAACCTTTTGCTTCAGTTCTTTGTTCTCAGCATCCATTGCACCCAGCTGTTCCTTCAAAGCTGAAATATTGTTGTCCAAAGGAGGAGTGATCTCCTCATGTTCACCTTGTTGGACTTCATTTTCCTTGGGAATATTGTCCTGGGTATCAAGTAGGTTGTTCACATCCTCAACAAGCTTCTCATAAGTCTCCTGTAGCTTGTTCTTCTGTGATGTGAGATTGTGGACAAGTGATGAATGTTCCAGACATGCCATCCTATTAGCACGCTGGCAATCCTCATACAAAAGCCATAGTTTGTGAAGAGCATTCTGCAGATGCTCTGGCCACTCCTCATCTACCCAATGAACAACACCACAACTGCTTGCTTCCTGCAAAACAACAAGTACAAATGCATTTACTTCCTTTTTCACTTCACTTCTATTCAGTCCAATTCAAAACAACTATAGTATACTGCACATGCACAATTCAGCTCAATTCTGAATTTATATCTGAATTTTTAACAGCATACTACACTGAATTTACTTTATTTATACCTTAATTTTTAACAGCACAATACAATTCAGTTCAATTCATTACTTCATTTATATCTATGAACAATGCACTATGATACTTTTTAACAGCACAATTTACTTCACTCAGTCACTATGGATACCTTAATTTTATATCTTTGTACTTAATTTTTAATAGCACAATTTAATTCATTTACTTCATTTATATCACTGTGGTGTTGTTCATTTATATGTATGAACAATTCATTTACTTCACTCAGTCACTATGGTATGGTACATGACAGTACCTTTAACTAAACTACTAGGTGAACAGTGAACATGAACAATGAACAGTGAACATGAACAATGAACAGTGAACATGAACAATGAACAGTGCATATGAACAATTTATAGTTTCTTCACAAAATGAGCAAACTACAGATTTTTGCTAGCACTCACATCAAGTCCACATGCAATGAACCTCCTCCCAGTGCTAATCCCTTCGAAGCAAACATGCCTCTTCGCCGGCTGGCCATGCTCACACATCACCATCACCTCATCATCAACACCAGAGTAGTTCGGGTCCTCGATTGTAGCCGGGATCTACATCAACAAAAGAAACGCACAAAATCCATCTCACGGGTTCAAATCGAGCAGGAAAAACAAAATCCTCAAACCGAAACCCTTGCTCAAAGAACCCTAGCTACGAGTACAAATCACTGACCTTGATAGGGGAGCCGCCTGAAGAGTACTCGTAGCCCGATTCCTCGCTGTCGTCGCTCCACGAAACCATGGCGGACGGCGGCCAGCTGGCTTCTCACCGACGGCGGCCAGAGCCAGAGAGAGGAGGCAGAGGAGAGGGGCGAGAGAGAGAGAGAGAGAGAAAGGGCGCGGGGCATCTGTCTGGCGAGCACCGACAGGACCGACCGGCGCGGCGCCTTGACCGTTTTGTTCCTAACGGCGCCGTTTGCCTGTCCGCACGCCACGTCAGCGTTTTCGGGGCCCACCTGTCGGAAAAGAGATTAAACGAGGCTAAACGGCTGTTCAGTGCTTTTTGCAACGGGTTAAGAGATTTTACGGTGTTTTTTGCAACAAATTAACGACTTGGTAGTTTCCTGCAAACCTAGCCACAAATGTGGTGGTTTCTTGCAATTGACTCATTCCACTCATTTCAAAGCCTCCACAAGTTGAGCATAATAAGAGAAGCCATGGTCTTCCTTTGGGGATCCATGCTGACTGAATATAAGGTTTCTTCACCAATGGTTTATCGATGGCGCTCCATTCCAATGTTGCGGATTGTAATTGCGAAGACCTAGCCAATTTTTCCTAGCCATAAATAATCTATTTTTTTGGATAATTAGTCCCGCAAAATGTTTACACTTAAGAGGCGTCGAGGACCTCAACACTGTGAGCTGCATCGTAGAGGAAGTCAATCTCAAAAATTGCGCCTTTGTAGGCGGAAGCCGCGGAGTACTCACCGTTGGCTACGAAGTTTCACCGAATGACGTCTGGTGTTTATACATCTTAAAAAGGCGATATTGTTCACATACATCAATCAAACTAACAGGTTTCTTTTCTCACTCGATTTTTCATGTCTGTGGGAGTTTTCTGATTTTTTGAACAGTCATGGAAAATAACCCAGTGGGTCGCCCATTCGTTTTCAGTTGAAACATGTCGGGTCTTCCTCATCAGAAAGTACGAAACAGACACCCAGAGCAAACACTTCCTACGGACTCATTTTTCAACTCCCTATTTCCTCTAGGTGATCCCTTCTTGGACGATCATGCTTGGAGATCCGCCATCCCATCTGACAATAACTGAAGACAACAATAACAAACACACCCGCTCGAAAGGAATTTTTCACCCGCAAAAAAAGAAAAGTAAAAAGAAAGGATATTTTTTCACTTTAATTTCACTTGCTGCACACGCCGATCTTTATTTCTTTCTCGTGAACAACTGTAGAGTTCCAGTGCATCCTATTCGATGTAGGATCGCCACAGGAGTATTGACCCTCTCGACCCCCGTGTCGCCAACCCCTGGCGACACGGGGGCTGATCCACCGCCGCCGGCCCTAGGCCTCCGCTCTAGTCTCCCCCCCGCCGCCGCCCGTGGCCACGCCGGCGTAGCTTGGCCAGTGACGGCGGCGGCGGGGCCTTCCCCCTCGCGTGGTGGTAGCGATCTCCTGTTGGCGGCGGCGGCTCATGGCTCGGTGGTGCACTGGCGCAAGTAGCAGCGGGCGCCCGACGGCGAGTGTGACGGCAGCGACATCGCAGGCGCGTTCCCCCTGTGGCTGAGGAGCACCGTGGCGGCGGCCCAGATCGCGGGCCTCGCCTTGCCCAGATGGGTTTCGGCGGGCCGGTAGATCTGGAGGGCATCTACAGGCGGGCATGGTGGGCCTGACGGCGCCGGCTTAGGCACCGTGGTGGTGCCATGGTCGGTCAGGCGGCGACGGCCTGGATCCATCGTCCAGTCCCTGGCAGAGATGGCGGCGATCCGTGCACGAGATGCTTGATGGAGGTCCTTCGAACAGATCCGGGTGAAAACTTGCTTTCGGCTTACTGCTAAAGCCGGCGGTGGCGGCGCTATTTTGCGACATACCCTTTTTGAAGGCATCGCCGAGGAGAAGTTCAAGGCCACTGTCTGCTACCTCTGGGGGAAACCCTAGATCAGTAGATCGGAAGACGTCGGCGTTCTTATGTCGTTTCCCCCTTGGGGGCGCCCTTCTTGGAGGTGTGCACGGGCTCGAGGGACCAGTGGACCGCATCTTTGGTGGAGCGGTGCTTCATCCTACACATTGATGGCGACGGATCTCGACGGCGCGGCGCAGTGCAGATTCGGCGTCCGATGTGCGAGGATGGACTCGCGCAGGAGGACGACGCTGTCTGGCGTCGTGGTGGCGTCGATGGCAGAGAGACCTGACACGTGCGATGCAACAGTACAGCTCTGAAGATGGATTGGTGGCAAGTGGCTGCGGCGGCCTCATACCCGGCATGAGTCCTGGTCGAGGAGTGCGCCGGACTGGTAGGTGCACCCGACAGGCGTCCTGGTTGGGACCTCAGGTCTTAGATGTTTCGGTTTGGCTGCAAGTTCTGTTTGGTATTAGGCCCAGACTATCAGCATCCCTTTATCAACTGGATAGGAGTAGCGACAGATGCTGCCTAGACGGTGGCTTTAGTCTTACTGTTGTATGACTTTGTAAGGTCTTATGTGAATAATTAATAAAGTGGATGCATGCATCGTCCAGATGCAGAGGTCAGGGATCCTCCTCCATTTCTAAAAAAAGTACATCCTATTCGATTGTAAGAGCATCTTTAACAGGCGCCTGAAAAAAGCTCTGTGCGCTAAAAAGTCATTTTTTGGGGGCCTAACAGCTCCAACAGATGCTGTAAAATATTAAACGCGCTAAAAATTTTGGACACGCGTTGAAAAACGCTATCGCGCGCAGTATATTTTGGGCTCCGGATTGCGCGCTTCACAATTTGCACTGCGTGCTTTCTTGGCGCGCGTTTTTGGACGTCTGCTAAAATAATGTTGATCCTGACGCATTAAAAATGCTACAGTGGCGCGCTATAATTTTTTTGGCGCGAAATTTTTGTGCGGAGATGCTCTAACCCATTGTTGCTGCATCTGCGTTGCTCAAATCAGGCGATCAGCCCATCCAGCAACTAGGCAGGAGGGGGAGGGGTACGGGGGCTGCGCCACACACTCAACAGTCGACATTCGACACTCGACACTTTCACTGTGGAAGGGACATGGGATTATTTACCTGTTTATATTTAACACTAGTCTAACCAGCTTAGGCAAGGCCTTGACAGCCTACCTGAGTGAGGAGGCACATGGCACCATCGCACGTACCGGGCCTCTGTGTAGCACCAGTGACAGCCATTGACTGTTCCGATTCACTGAATCTTGCATTGCAGGCATGCTGGCCGCTGATGGGAAAGATGGCAGATAGGGGCGCTGCGTACTCTGTGAGCGATGGAAAACCGATCATATTCTGCCGTGCATGCACATTTGCATGCAGAGAAGAACTCGGCCAGCTCAAGGGATGCAACTAAATCTTGCACAACACTTTGTCTTGTTCCATAAAATAACACAAGGAATGTAACAGTGAGAGAACGAACATGAGATGAAAATTGACAGTGAGAAAACCACCAAGAGATTACCTAGATTCTGCTCCGAGCATGGACCGGTTATAAATTTGGATTTTGCTATTTCACATCTAGATGTGAAATAATTACCTCACATCTAACTCCCTAGCCATTGGATATAGCATATGCTAACATTCGTGCCTTTTGTATTGTCGTGTTTCTTGTTTGTTGTGGCCAAGGAGCGACTTTGACGATTTCTTTTTTTTGGGCTGATTCGTGTTGCCGGAGTATATGCCTCTTTTTAATCCCCATCGATTTGTGTACTGGCCGTTCGGCTGTATGTCGTATTTTAATTTTTGTTGCATTTTTTTTGAGACAGTGACTAGTGGTGGAGAAACGGTCAGTTGTGTTTTGTGTTTTCTACCGCTTTTGAATGTATCTTTTCCTCTTGTTTTTATCACTTTTGAATGTGTCTTTCCTCTTGTTTCTTTGTTGATTTTTTCTAAAATTCATTATTTTTTGATTTTCTCATTTTCCTTTCCATTTCCTTTTGTTTCTTGTTTATTTTTTCCTTTTTTTCCTTCTTTACTTATTTGTTTTAAATTTATAAACTTGTTTAAAACTGATTTAGCAATGTCTCATCTAATTTCTTGACCGTTTGACCTGTTCGCTTTTGCTTTAAATGTTGTGTAAATCTTAATTGCGGGTTATTTTGTCACACGTGTCCATGTTTCTTATGTTCGGTCTTCACTTGTCAGCTCGTTCGCACGTGTGTGCTTTGTTGGGCCATTTTTTGTGTGCAATCTGAGGGGCCCTTTTTTGGCCTGTGTTTTATAAGTTGAAGATACGAGCTGGTCGTTGCCTTCTCGGTTTCATTCGCCACTGTCTATCTCTCATTCCCCTTTGTCTTGAGTAGAGTCAACACGAGCAGTAAGGAGGTAGTTGCCTGGGGTACGATCTTTGTCCTCACAACAAAGAAGATGGCAGTCAATGATGATGCGATGAGTGACGTTAGATCCATCTTTATTTCTTTTCCCTATTTTCATCTACGGATTTTATGATTTTTGTGATTTTCGTTCAGTAACCTTTTCTTATCCTGGTTGTAACTCCACCTCTCACATGCAACTGGACCACCTTTTGTATCTTAGTTACAAGTCCATCCCTTGATGCGCAACTGAGTCCGGTCCATTTTTTGTCCTAGTTTTAAGTGCACCGTCTCGATATGCAACTGGGGTCCGACCCTTTTGACTCCATCCCGACATGCAATTGTGGGCCTGTCTTTTTTTGTTGTTGCCCTAGTTGCCAGTCCACCCTCGACATGCAACCTTTTTTTAGGGGAGGAGCGGGCAACCATTTTTGTCCCAATTGCAACTCCACCCCCAACATGCAATTGGGTCTGTCTATTTTTGTTCTAGTAGCAAGTCCACCCTCGATATGCAACTAGGGACCCGACCAATTTTATTCCAGTTGCAACTCCACCATCGATACGCAACTGGGTCCCTATCCATTTTTGTCCCAATTGCAACGCAACCCTTTATATGTAAGTAGGGACCCGACCCTTTCTTGTCCCAATTGCAATTCCACCCTTGGCATGCAGTTGAGGCCTGTCTTTTTTTGTCCTAGTTGCAACTCCACCCTTGATACGCAGCTGGGTGTCCAATAAATTTTGCTCCAGTTGCAACTCCACCCTCGATAAGCAACTGGGGGCCCGAACCATTTTTTCTCCCAGTTGCAACTCCATCCTTGATATGGAACTGGGGCCCGACCCATTTTTGTCCTAGTTGGAAGTCTACTCTCGACACGTAACTGGACCCGACCATTTTTTCCCCTAGTTACAAGTCCATCCACAACACGCAACTGGGCCAGACCCAGTTTTTTTCCAGTTGCAAGTCCACCCTCAACACACAACCGGATCAGACCTATTTTTTGTCCCAGTTGCAGTCCACCCTCAACACGCAACTGGGCTAGACCCATTTTTTGTCCCAGTTGCAAGTGCACCATCAAGATGCGACTAAGGGAGAAGGTGATCATTTTGTCACTGTCTAACTCTACCCCCAACATGCAACTAGGCCCGTCTTTTTTGCCCTAGTTACAGGTCTGCCCTCTATACATAATGTTGGAAATATGCCCTAGAGGCAATAATATTATATTATTATATATTCGTTATTCATAATTAAGAGTTTATATTTCATGCTATAACTGCTATGATCCTGGAATATGCGATTCAGTGGAATACTCATATGCACGCATGAAATGATAAACGGTAAAACCATAGGTTCCCGGTCTCGCCTCTAAGACTGGCTCCAGTGTTGTTGGTGATCATGTTTTTCGGATCTTAGGATATCATTAAGTGTAATGGTAGTCCTAAAACAACATTGAGGGTGTGACGTTAGAAAAACGATCATATTGAATCGACCCAATACATGTCTGTTATACTATGTGATTATATCATCTGAAATCATCTGTTATAACACGGAGTGTTAGCATCCGTTTTAGTTCCTCGGACCATGAGAGTGTCTCGGTAGCTTCAAACGTTGGACGGTGGTCTTTGGAGTAGCTGATGTCTACTACACAACTTATGGGAACAATAATCAACTAGCATAGGAAGGTAAAACAAGCAAATCTTCAAGATTTTCAACACATAGAGAGGAAACTTGATATTATTGCAATATGTAGAAGCATATGATCCTCTCTCATAATAATTTTCAGTAGCATCATGAATGAATTCAACCATATAAATAGCACATAAAGCATCCTTTTCATGATCTACTTGCATAGAAATTTTACAACTCTCCACGTAAGCAAATTTATTCTCATCAATAGTAGTGGGAGCAAACTCACCAAAATAACTATCATGTTAAACATAATCCAATTGAAAATTAAAATCATGATGACAAGTTTCATGGTTATCTTTATTCTTTAGAGCATACATGTCATCACAATAATCATCATAAATAGGAGGCATGCTTTCATCATAATAAATTTGCTCATCAAAACTTGGGGGACTAAACATATCATCTTCATCAAACATAGCATCCCCAAGCTTGTGGCTTTGCATATAATTAGCACCATGTGTATTCAAAGAATTCATACTAACAACATTGCAATCATGCTCATCATTCACATATTTTATGCCAAGTATTCTATGTAATTCTTCTTCTATTACTTGAGCACAATTTTCCTTCCCATCATTTTCATGAAAGATATTAAAAAGATGAAGCATATGAGGCACCCTTAATTCCATTTTTTTGTAGTTTTCTTTTATAGACTAAACTAGTGATAAAACAAGAAACTAAAAGATTCGATTGCAAGATCTAAAGATATACCTTCAAGCACTCACCTCCCCAGCAACAGCGCCAGAAAAGAGCTTGATGTCTACTACACAACCTTCTTCTTGTAGACGTTGTTGGGCCTCCAAGTGCAGAGGTTTGTAGGACAGTAGCAAATTTCCCTCAAGTGGATGACCTAAGGTTTATCAATCCGTGGGAGGCGTAGGATGAAGATGGTCTCTCTTAAACAACCCTGCAACCAAATAACAAAGAGTCTCTTGTGTCCCCAACACACCCAATACAATGGTAAATTGTATAGGTGCACTAGTTCGGCGAAGAGATGGTGATACAAGTGCAATATGGATGGTAGATATAGGTTTTTGTAATCTAAAAATATAAAAACAACAAGGTAACTAATGATAAAGTGAGCATAAATGATATTGCAATGCGTTGAAACAAGGCCTAGGGTTCATACTTTCACTAGTGCAAGTTCTCTCAACAATAATAACATAATTGGATCATATAACTATCCCTCAACATGCAACAAAGAGTCACTCCAGAGTCACTAATAGAGGAGAAAAAACAAAGAGATTATTGTAGGGTACGAAACCACCTCAAAGTTATCCTTTCTGATCGATCTATTCAAGAGTCCGTAGTAAAATAACACGAAGCTATTTTTTCCGTTCGATCTATCCTAGAGTTCGTACGAGAATAACACCTTAAGACACAAATCAACCAAAACTCTAATGTCACCTAGATATTCCAATGTCACCTCATGTATCCGTGGGTACGATTATACGATATGCATCACACAATCTCAGATTCATCTATTCAAACCAACACAAAGTACTTCAAAGAGTGCCCCAAAGTTTCTACCGGAGAGTCAAGACGAAAACGTGTGCCAACCCCTATGCATAAGTTCACAAGGTCACTGAACCCGCTAGTTGATCACCAAAACATACATGAAGTAGATCACGTGAATATCCCATTGTCACCATAGATAAGCACATGCAAGCCATACATCAAGTGTTCTCAAATCCTTAAAGACTCAATCCGATAAGATAACTTAAAAGGGAAAACTCAATCCATTACAAGAGAGTAGAGGGGGAGAAACATCATAAGATCCAACTATAATAGCAAAGCTCGCGATACATCAAGATCGTGCCAAATCAAGAACACGAGAGAGAGAGAGAGAGATCAAACACATAGCTACTGGTACATACCCTCAGCCCCGAGGGTGAACTACTCCCTCCTCGTCATGGAGAGCGCCGGGATGATGAAGATGGCCACCGGTGATGGATCCCCCCTCCGGCAGGGTGCCGGAACAGGGTCCCAATTGGTTTTTGGTGGCTACAGAGGCTTGCAATGGCAGAACTCCCGATCTAGGTTATTTTCTGGAGGTTTCTGTATTTATAGGAATTTTTGGCGTAGGTCTCACGTTAGGGGGGTCTCCAAGTCGTCCACGAGATAAGGGGACGCGCCCGGGGGGTGGGGCGCTCCCCCCACCCTCGTGGACGGCCCGGGACTCTTCTGGCCCAACTCTTTTACTCCGGGGGCTTCTTTTGGTCCATAAAAAATCATTAAAAATTGGCACGTCAATTGGACTCCGTTTGGTATTCCTTTTCTGTAAATCTCAAAAACAAGGAAAAAATAGAAACCGGCACTGGGCTCTAGGTTAATAGGTTAGTCCCAAAAATCATATAAAATAGCATATAAATGCATATAAAACATCCTAGATGGATAATATAATAGCATGGAACAATAAAAAATTATAGATACTTGGAGACGTATCAGCATCCCCAAGCTTAATTCCTGCTCGTCCTCGAGTAGGTAAATGATAAAAACAGAATTTTTGATGTGGAATGCTACCTAACATATTTTTCAATGTAATTTTCTTTATTGTGGCATGAATGCTCAGATCCGAAAGATTCAAGAAAAAAGTTTAATATTGACATAAAAATAATAATACTTCGAGCATACTAACTAAGCAATTATGTCTTCTCAAATTAACATAGCCAAAGAAAGCTCATCCCTACAAAATCATATAGTTTGGCCATGCTTCATTTTCGTCACACAAAATGCTCTCATCATGCACAACCCCGATGATAAGCCAAGCAATTGTTTCATACTTTAGTATTCTCAAACTTTTTCAAATTTCACGCAATATATGAGCGCGAGCCATGGACATAGCACTATGGGTGGAATAGAATATGATGATGGGGGTTATGTGGAGAAGACAAAAAAAGGAGAAAGTCTCACATCAACGAGGCTAATCAATGAGCTATGGAGATGCTCATCGATTGATGTTAATGCAAGGAGTAGGGATTTCCATGCAACGGATGCACTAGAGCTATAAATGTATGAAAGCTCAACAAAAGAAACTAAGTGGGTGTGCATCCAACTTGCTTGCTCACGAAGACCTAGGGCACTTGAGGAGGCCCATTGTTGGAATATACAAGCCAAGTTCTATAATGAAAAATTCCCACTAGTACATGAAACTGACAAAACAAAAGACTCTCTATCATGAAGATTATGGTGCTACTTTGAAGCACAAGTGTGGAAAAAAGGATAGTAGCATTGCCCCTTTTTTTGGGCCTTCTTTTTTTTATTTGGCCTTTCTATTTTTTGGGGGACAATGCTCTATTAAATGATGATCATCACACTTCTATTTATTTACAACTCAATGATTACAACTCGATACTAGAACAAAGTATGACTCTATATGAATGCCTCCGGCGGTGTACCGGGATATGCAATGAATCAAGAGTGACATGTATGAAATAATTATGAACGGTGGCTTTGCCAAAAATACTATGTCAACTACATGATCATGCTAAGAAATATGACAATGATGAATGTGTCATGATAAACGGAATGGTGGAAAGTTGCATGGCAATATATCTCAGAATGGCTATGGAAATGCCATAATAGGTAGGTATGGTGGTTGTTTTGAGGAGGATATAAGGAGGTTTATGTGTGAAAGAGCGTATCATATCACGGGGTTTGGATGCACCGGCGAAGTTTGCACCAACTCTCAATGTGAGAAAGGGCAATGCACAGTACCGAAGAGGCTAGCAATGATGGAAGGGTGAGAGTGTGTATAATCCATGGACTCAACATTAGTCATAAAAAACTCACATTTATTGTAGGGTACGAAACCACCTCAAATTTATCCTTTCTGATCGATCTATTCAAGAGTCCGTAGTAAAATAACACGAAGCTATTCTTTCCCTTCGATCTATCCTAGAGTTCGTACTAGAATAACACCTTCAGACACAAATCAACCAAAACCCTAATGTCACCTACATACTCCAATGTCACCTCAAGTATCCATGGGTATGATTATACGATATGCATCACACAATCTCAGATTCATCTATTCAAACCAACACAAAGTACTTCAAAGAGTGCCCCAAAGTTTCTACTGGAGAGTCAAGACGAAAACGTGTGCCAACCCCTATGCATAAGTTCACAAGGTCACTGACCCCGCAAGTTGATCACCAAAACATACATCAAGTAGATCACGTGAATATCCCATTGTCACCACAGATAAGCACATGCAAGACATACATCAAGTGTTCTCAAATCCTTAAAGACTCAATCCGATAAGATAACTTCAAAGGGAAAACTCAATCCATTACAAGAGAGTAGAGGGGGAGAAACATCATAAGATCCAACTATAATAGCAAAGCTCGCGATACATCAAGATCGTGCCAAATCAAGAACACGAGAGAGAGAGATCAAACACATAGCTACTGGTACATACCCTCAGCCCCGAGGGTGAACTACTCCCTCCTCGTCATGGAGAGCGCCAGGATGATGAAGATGGCCACCGGTGATGGATCCCCCCTCCGGCAGGGTGCCGAAAAAGGGCCCCGATTGGTTTGTGGTGGCTACAGAGGCTTGCGGCGGCGGAACTCCCGATCTAGGTTATTTTCTAGAGGTTTCTGTATTTATAGGAATTTTTGGCGTAGGTCTCATGTTAGGGGGGTCTCCGAGTCGTCCACGAGATAGGGGGACGCACCCAGGGGGTAGGGCGCGTCCCCCACCCTCGTGGACGGCCCGGGACTCTTCTGGCCCAACTCTTTTACTCCGGGGGCTTCTTTTGGTCCATAAAAAATCATCAAAAATTGGCACGTCAATTGGACTCCGTTCGGTATTCCTTTTCTGTAAAACTCAAAAACAAGGAAAAAAACAGAAACTGGCACGGGCTCTAGGTTAATAGGTTAGTCCCAAAAATCATATAAAATAGCATATAAATGCATATAAAACATCCTCGATGGATAATATAATAGCATGGAACAATAAAAAAATATAGATACGTTGGAGACGTATCAGTATCTCAAACGTCATCAATAACAAGGTGATCATAACGACAACTTTTGGGATCACCAGAAAGCTTGACAAGTGACCAAACAACTCGAGAGTAGGATTTGCTCCTCCGACGATGGACAAATATTCTTAGGGATATCTCGGTGTGACGGCATCCATCATCATCATCTGGCCAGACACTAGTGACTACATCACAGGGATGCCAGAATACATCAACGAGAAAGAAGAACAAAACTGGTAACCGGAGCAATGGTATAGTGAGCATGGTGATGACTTAGGAGGATGCCGATGCACACCGGGTTTTGTAAAGTATCGCGAAGCAAAGGGAACATCACATGATAACCAAAGGTTCACTTGAATATCATTCGTGTAATCATAGGGGCCGATATGGATGTCCAAGGTTCCGCTATCGGTCACTGAACGAAGGGGTTTCGTTCATGTCTATGGTTTACGGAACCTATGGGGTCACCAGCTTAAGCTAATCACGATCTGCTGAGTGATAGTAGGACAAGAGTGATGAGAATATATTTGTGGAATTGTTTCATTAATATCCGGAATAGTTCCGAGAGGTTCCGGAAGTGTTTTCGGGTCACCAGAAGGGTTTCGGTGAATATCGCGTAATACCGGGTATTACCGATTAATATATATAGGTGGAAAATGTTTTTGGGAATGTTGAATTATATATATAATGCTCGAAAATTGTTTAGAACAAATATATATATATTTAATTTAATATCAACGGGCCTAATAAGGCCAAGTGGTGGAAGACCACTTGGGCCATAAAGGCCCAATAGGGGTGGTGCCCCCTTCTCTCCATGGAATGGGGAGAAGGAGGCCGAATTGGAGGGGGGTTCCCCTCCTCTCGGGCGTCCACAAGGGCGAGATTCCCCCCCCCCTTGTGTGGCGCCCCTCCTCCCCTCCCAACCTATATATACTAGAGGATTTCCTCCCTTTGGAACACAAGTTTGGGAGCCTCCTCTAGTTGATCTAGTTCTAGTTCTTGTTGGTCCTAGCTGACTAATTAGAGCTAGCCCTAGCCACCTCTAATCCTCATAATTATAAGCCATGTGTGGTTCTAATCTCCTCTCTCTAATTCTCCGGCGGCGATTAGCTCTGGACGACGAAGCGCTGCGGGGTCGTGAAGACCGTACGCTTGCAACCAAGTAGAGAGGCCGTGCTTTCGGTCTTCTATTCGAGGGATCGTTCGAGGGCAGTTCATGGGATCATCATCAACGCTTGAGGGACTATAAGTACGATCTACACCGACTCGTCTACTTCTGCTGCACTCCCGGAGTCGGTAACGATCGTTGATCTCAAACCGTTATGCATCTTCATATTGTTCCTGGGTGATCGTAGGGCATTTTTTGTTTTCTACTACATTTCCCAACAGTGGTATCATAGCAGGTTTATGAGTAGATACAAGTTGCGATCTAGATCACATTTAATATGTGAGGGTTGATGTTCTTGCTATGCTTCCCACGAGTGTTGCTTCGGTTCAGTTCATCGGCAGAATGATGTGTGAGCTAAATATCCTAGACCTCGCAAATGTGCAGTAAGCTTGACTCGGCACCCGTGCTAACACTTCCACATCTTTAAAAGGAATGGGTGCATAACACTCGAAGAGTTTGAAACTTTCGACAAAGTGAAAGTTTCTTTCAGAGAGTGAATACATTAACGAAGAACTAGACTAACCGGGTGCCACAATAATTGTGCGACACTCGGGGTCATACAGTTCTTATACGGTGGGTTACGCCACCACAATTCTCTTCAATTCGATGGATTTGTTTTTTGTCCGAATGCATTTCTCTCATAGCTATTTGGTTGTTTTCTGCTGATTGAAATGCCTAGGACCCTGTTTTCCCCTCTAATCTATCTCTTCTAGTCTATGTTGATCCATTGCACATGCTCAATTTTATCTGGAACGAAACTTATCCGGTGTCCTTGACCACGATTTTGTTATGGACCAAACTTTAATCTGTTTTAGCGAAAGCCGTCCAAATTGGGCTTTCCCGCCAAGTCAGGACCACGTTCTTTGACGGTTGCCACGGGCAATACATCTACTGACAGTCCATCCTATCCGTTGAATTGCAATTGTCCTTTTTTAGAGACCGTTGGATCGAAAACCTTGGTATACGGTTATTCTCCTCGTCTATATATAAACCGCATCACACCCTTCGTCCTCCTTTACCCTCTTTCTCCTCGCTCTCTCTCCACCACAACCTTGCCGCAGTGCTCCTCCTTGAGCTCGACGCTAATGACCCCTTCACTGCTTAACTGACGGAAAGAGGTCACCGGAGTCTTTCCACGCCGCTGCAGGATATCTTCTTCCTCGCGTCGCCGTAGCTGCCGCACGTCACCAAGCCAGGGTGCGTGTAGTTCGTGCTCGAACTTCCTTCCTTCTGATTCGAGTTCGTCCGCGGTGAATTTTCATCAATTTTACCGCTTACCTTAGATCTAGGTTTTTACTTCTCTAGAGCAGATGTGGTTTGTAGTTATTCCTCGCATCCTAATCCGTCAGATCTAGGGTTTGTGATTATGCTTCGCTCGAATGAAATGCCTAGCTCGTTGTCTAGTATTTTTCTTCAGACTTACTAGCTCGATCTATATGTTTCATTCTATCGAAGCATCTCTCAAAATCTGCATCTGATTCTTCTTGAAAATGTTTTTGTTCGAGAAAATCTTTCACTATGAGCATTTGTGACCCTATCTCCATTTTCCCTCGTACCTATTCTCTTTCACAGGTCAATGCAGTCTATTGAAGATTCTGCTAAGATTCACAGTATGGCTGATGATGAAGAGGCTTTCATGGGAACAAATGATGAGTCCAAATCGCCAAAGGGCCCGACGGTAGCCCATCAACGAGCGAAAGAAAACGAGCTGAACAAAATGCAAATGAGCAAGAAGCAGATGCGCCGAAGAAGAGGAGAGGTGGAAGGCAACCACCCAAAAATACTACTGAGCTTGTCTCTCATGATGAGTATAACACTGTTCCAGGAGAAGATTCCAATCAGAGAAAAGGTCATGTGCAAAAGATTCGGCATCACTAGGTAAGGAAATGGTTCAACTACAAGATGTTTCATCCTCGATATGCCAAGAACTTTGCCTTCCATCCGCCATGGGGTGACTGTCGCGAGATTGGACTAATTAAGGAAGGCAAGCCTCTGCAAAGGCCTCCACCACCTCCTGATGTTGATGAGTCTTCCATCAAGACTCCGGATTCTTATCCTAAAGAAAAGGCCAAGCGCCTCAAAAATGCTGAGAAGCGTGCCAAGAAGGACGCAAAAGATCAGGCCAAAGAAAGGAAAATCGTCGTCTTATCAAATCAGACGTTGAGAAGAAGAAGGCTGAAGGAAAAGACGAACGCGGAACAAAGAATAAGCATGATCCAAAATATACTGCTCCGAAGAAAAAGAGCGCCCCGAGGAAAAGGCCGCCGAAGCCAGCTGAACCTGAAAGTGATTCATCCGATCAAGATGATCCTCCACTCACACGAGAAGAAATTGATGCAAGTCTCTCCGAACAAGTGAATGTCACCACATCCACTGTTCTACCAGATCTTCGTGTGGCTGTCGTCCCAGTCACACCTCCGAAGAAGAACCCTTTGAAGAGGAAGACCCCAGCGACCACGGTCACCTTGGTTGACAAGGTGAACACAAAACCTCATCCTGATGCAATTAACTTACAAGATTTGGTGGTTGAAGCCCCTGTTAGCACAACAAAGCTAGGAGAAAAGCTTCCTAAAGATAAATTGAAACAAATCAAAGGGCCAGATGCCAAGAAGAAGGTTCCTCAGTCCGATGTTGTGGAAGAAAAAGCTGCACAATTTGCTTCAAAACTGAATCAACCTCTGGCTTCCATGCCTCCGACCGAGCAAAATGTGTCTCAGACTGCTCCTCTGCTCCATCTACAACATAGATTGAAAATAACTCTGCTGCACCACACTCTTTTGATCATCAATTCATCATGGAGCGGCTAGACCGATTTGTCAAAAATCTGTTTGATGAAGAAGTGGCATCTTTGCCAATTCCCTCTGAAGTTATTTCTCAAGCGTCTATTCTGATCCAAGATATGAGAAATGATTCAGTTGAGATAAATGACCTCATTGGTCAACTCAAGGAGCTTGAAAACCGCATGAAAGCTACAAAGTCCAAGTTTGTCATCAGGCAACTTGAAGAATCCTATGATGATATCAATAAGGAGTTGAAAGTTCTTCGTCACAGAAGACTGGGATTTCATTCGGATCTGGATCAAATCATTCACAAAATTTTCCTTGATCACCAAGCAAATGTAATTGGTTACAATGATCTGGGTAAAGTGCACATTGATCCTTCAAAGAAGAAGAAGAGGATTGCGAAGAAGAATGCTCCTCCTCCTCCCGAAGCAAACACACAGAGAGAAAATTCTCCGGTACAAGCTAGTTCTTCGGCTCCTCAAGAACCAGTTGTAAATGAGCCATCTTCACCATGGACAACTGAAGTAGTGCCTGTGGTTTCTCCCGCTCATAAAGAAAATCCATCTCAGCATCAAGTGTCCGAAGAAGGAGAGATTCCTCGGTTAGAACGACAAGATTCTCCTGTCCTCGACGAACCTAAAGATTCGGTTCCTCCCTCTGCTCCTCCATCTTCAGAAGCAATTCCCCAATAGCCCCAAATGACTGATAAAGCTTCGGTGCCTGACTCTGCCCCTGCACAAGTGTCGAATCCCTCTCCCTTGAGGATTTCACTCGTCACCGCTCGAAGACCCTCAGATGTTGATCCTTCTGCAGCAAAGTCACAATCAGCTCATCATTCAGATTCCGTCATCTATGATGATGAAGTACTTTATGTTGAAGATGAACTCAAGTACCCCTATCCTCGTGAGAGACTGCCTTTGTTTTACATCGGCGTCGGCATCAAAGGGCCTCCGTTCAACAGAAATACTCACCCAGTTTTCTTTCGAGAGAGTCCTTACAGCAAGCTCAGAACATCTGATTCTCCTCGATTCTGGAGTCAGGAACATGCCATATACTACTCTCATATTCTTTATGACAACCTGAAGATTTTCCTCATGAGTTCCCGGTCTTTGTAGCTATGAATAATATTGGATGCTTCAATCAAATTCTGCAAGACATCGAAGATTTTAGTCTCACCCCTGTCGTAGGCTTTCAACATCCATGGAACAAGGAGATCATTCTTCAGTTTTATGCAACCTTATACATCTCCGGCAATGAGTCAGATAGCACATAGTGGATAATGGAATGGATGACAGAAGGGAAACCAATCAAATGCTCGGCTATGGATTTTGTCTCTCATTTTCATTTCCCTCGATTTAAACATGGCAAAACTGAGATTCAGGTTCATAACATCGATGCAATCACTGATGAAGATTTCCGATGCACAATGGATGAAGATAAAATTCATGACTACCATGGTTCTCCTCTACCTGAACATTTGACATTCGACAATCAGACACTATATCGCATCCTTACATATACCATCTATCCGCTGGCTGGGATGAATATTGATAATGCCATATCTGATGTTCTTCGGAACACCATCCATGCCATCTCACAAGGTTATATTTTTGATGTCGAAGACATGTTCTTGCGCATCCTAATGGGTTCAGCCTAGTATCCTAAAACAATAAAAGTATTCGCGCCATTGAAAGTGCGTTAAGTCGACTAGAGGGGGGGTGAATAGGCGATTTTTACAAATTCATCACTGAGGAATTTTAGGGTGAGGAAATTCATAAGTCACGAACGACTACCAGCGGAATAAGTACCCAGATGCAAGCATAACAGAACAGAAATACAGTCATGATGATGAAATGAAAACAAGCATAGAGTACAGAAAGCGTAAATATAGGATAAGCAGGCTGGAGACAAATTGACTGAAGAAATTGAACTGAGGAAATTGAGAAAGTCTTCAGTCAAAGTCTTCAAACAATAGCGATCAAGTACACAACACAATAATAAGGAAATGAAAGGGTTGACGAAATAGAACCAGTTAGCTCGGTGAAGACAGTGATTTGGTAGACCAGTTCCAACTGCTGTGGCAGTTGTATGTCTGGTTGGAGCGGCTAGGTATTTAAACCTGAGGACACACAGTCCTCACCGTATTCTCCTTGAGCTAAGGTCACACAGACCTCGCCCAATCACTCGTGGTAAGTCTTCAGGTGACTTCCAAACCTTCACAAACTTGGTCACTCGGCAATCCACAATTTCCTCTTGGATGCTCTAGACCATGACGCCTAACCGTCTGGAAAGTGCACAGTCTTCAAAGGTAACAAGCGTCGGATCCACATAGGAACAATCTCTTCAGTGATGCTGAATCACTTTGGGTTTGTAGGTGTTTGGGTTTGGGTTTTCCTCACTTAATGATTTTCGCTCAAAGTCCTTGGAGGATGGGATGCTCTCAATGACAAGTGTCAGTTTCCCTCGGAGCAGCCAACCAGCTAGTGGTTGTAGGGGGCGGATATTTATAGCCTAGGGAGCAGCCCGACATGATAAGACATAAATGCCCTTCAATGATATGACTGTTAGGTGGATAAGATATTTTGGGACACCTGGCGCATAGCACAACAACGGTCGGAAATTTGAGGTTCATATTCCTCAGGGCTATGATGTTCCTCACTTGTAGGCAATCCGCACTAGCGAATTCCTAACTCCTCAGTCAGAACAAATTCCTCAGAGACCATAAGAACTTCGTCTCTGTCACTGAAGAAATTGACTGAACTGTATGAGATTTCCAATGGCTTCACTCGAAGGGAGTGGTAGGTGTAGGATTTTGAGATGAGCATCACTTGGAAACTTTTCCTTCATTTTTCCTCGACCCCCTTTAACAGTACGGTGTTTCCTATGACTCATGAAAGAGAAAATGAAGCTACAAAAACAAAAGTCTTCACGCTTCATGTTCCTCGCATTTATATCAAGTCTTCACGGTCACACCAATTTCTTCACTTTCAAAGTCTTCAGAAAGCCGAAGTCTTCAGTTGAAGACATTCATTTTTAGGGGTCGACTTTCTCTGTAAATATCAAACTCCTCATAGACTTATAGATCTGTGTACACTCACAAACACATTAGTCCCTCAACATATAAGTCTTCAATATACCAAAATCACTAAGGGGCACTAGATGGACTTACAATCTCCCCTTTTTTGGTGATTGATGACAATATAGGTTAAGTTTTCAACGGGGATAAACATATGAAGTGTAAATACTGATATTGAGGAATTTGATTGTAAGATATAGAAGAACTCCCCCTGAAGATGTGCATGAGTGAGGAATTTGCTTTTGAGAAGCAATGCACATTGAAGAGTAGAATCATGGAGATCTCCCCCTATATCTTGTAATACATACACGCATTTAACATATGATTTGAGGAATTTGAAATGCATGATGAAATATGGTCACTGATGTAATTCAGCATGCATGCATTAATATATATATGAGGAAATAGCATGCAGAAGAACATAGCGAAAGTATCAGGCCACCATCGGAGTTAAGATTACAACTTGATCCGATAAAGTTTTCAAAAGAACGAGAGTTGCAACTTAGCAAAAAAATGCCCATATATAAACCCGCTTGAAGACTAACTCAAATTTCTCCCCCTTTGTCATCGAATGACCAAAAGGGGCGAAATATGAGGACTAACGCCCCTGAAGAATATCATCACGAAGTCGATGGAGGAGCGCCGGCGTTGATGGGGTCGGTTGTTGAAGTAGGGCATGCCGCAGTGTCGTCCAAGTCTTCAAAGTCATCAGTCTCGAGCGATGAAGAATAAGAGCTGGCAACCAAGTGAGGAACTTTGACCTTCTTGAATTTCTTCGAAGGAGGCTGAGACCAGTCAAAGTCCTGCTTGAAGCCCATCTGCTTGAGATCTTCTTCACCGTAGAGATGAAACAGTACAGCCCTGGTGTGATCAAAAACTTCATGGAGGTAGTAATGGTTCTTCTTCACTGAATTCTGAGTGATGGTCGTGTTCTGAAGAATTGAACCAAACTAACGCTTGACCCACTTGTGGTTGCGATCGACCTTCTGATGAAGACTGAGGAGAAGCTCATCATTCATCACCCTTGGAGCTGTGCCTTGAGGATTTTTCTTTGAAGCATTGGCGGCAGAGTCATGAGTGGCAGAGTCATCATTGGTGGAGTAGGATGCAGCTTTGCGAAACTGTCCATCCAATGGACGAGTGCCTTCATCAATAATCGCAGCCCTGCCCTTCTCATCAGATGAGGAAATAGGTCATTTGAGGACTTCAATGGGCGGCAAGTAGCTGAGATGATTTTGAAAGTCAGCCTTGTAATTGATTCAAGAACTTGATCTAAGGAATCTCATAATCCAAGGAGCGTAAGGCTTCAACTCAAAAGGTGATAGTTCAACATTTGCCATAGTCCTCATGAAGAAATCATGGTAGTTGATTGGAACTCCATGGATGATGTTGAATAGCAGATTCTTCATGATGCCAACGACCTCTTCTTCATTAGAGTCGTGGCCTTTGATTGGACTGAGGGTCTTGGTCAACATTCTGTAAATTGTCCTTGGCACATAGAGCAATTCCTTCACGAGGAATTTGGTCCTAGGAGAGAGGCTTCATCAACACTTGCATGTAATGATCAGATAGATCAGGTTCATTGTAGATGAGCCGCGCACCTTCAAGGGGAGGACTGACAGGCAGGGCAAGAAGCAATTCAGAGGCTGGTGCTTTATAGTGCGTGTTCTCTGTCATCCAGTCCAACACCCAAGAGTTCACATCTTCAGAGTTGCTGGTGATGTGCAACGTAGCATAGAACTGAAGAATTAGCTCTTCATTCCAGTCAACGATGTCGGTGCAGAAGTTGAGCAGCCCAGCGTCATGAAGAACACTGAGGACTGGGGTGAAGCAAGGCAGCGACTCCATATCAACATGAGGAATATGCTCATGGTCGAAGATCTTGTCTTTGTTGAATAGCAGAGAAGAATATAAATTCATCTGACTTGCTGTCCAGAAATACTTCCTTCGAAGACGAGCAGAGTCATAAGGGGTGTAATCAGTGAAGAATACATGCTCATGAAAGAAGTCATCAGCTTTGAACTTCTGTTTCTTTGAGAAGGGATTCTTCGGCTTGGGCTGAGGAGTATGAGTCAATGTCTTCACAGCCTCAGGAATCACAGTCTCAGGAGCCGGAGGCTGAGAAATTTCAGTGTCAACATCTTTCGTGGCAGCCTGGGTCTCCATTTCTTCGGCAGCATGAACATCAGCACTAGTGGCTGGAATTTCTTCGGGGATGGTAAGAAGTGAAGCTTGAGGTTCATCAGAGCCCATTTGAACTTCTTCAGTGTGGACTGTGGACTGAGGAATCTGTTGCAGTGGGGTGAACATGGGTGAATTGGGGTGATGACTTTCCCAATAGTCATCATTCAGAACTGGAGTGGTGCACGCTGATACGTCTCCAAAGTATCTATAATTTATAAAGTATTCATGCTATTATATTATCCATCTTAGATGTTTTATATGCATTTATATGATATTTTATATGATTTTTGGGACAAACCTATTAACCTAGAGTCCAGTGCCAGTTTCTGTTTTTCCCTTGTTTTTGAGTTTTACAGAAAAGGAATACCAAATGGAGTCCAATTGAAGTGCCAATTTTTGACGATTTTTTATGGACCAAAACAAGCCCCCGGAGTAAAAGAGTTGGGCCAGAAGAGTCCCGAGCCGTCCACGAGGGTGGAGGGCGCGCCCTACCCCCCTGGGCGCGCCCCTGCCTCGTGGATGACTCGGAGACCCCCCTGATGTGAGAACGACACCAAAAATTCCTATAAATACAGAAACCTCCACAACATAACCTAGATCGGGAGTTCCACCGCCGCAAGCCTCTGTGGCCACCAAAAAACAATCGGGACCCTGTTCCGGCTCCCTGCCGGAGGGGTGATCCCTCACCGGTGGCCATCTTCATCATCCCGGCGCTCTCCATGACAAGGAGGGAGTAGTTCACCCTCGGGGCTGAGGGTATGTACCAGTAGCTATGTGTTTGATATCTCTCTCTCGTGTTCTTGATTCAGCACGATCTTGATGTATCGCGAGCTTTGCTATTATAGTTGGATCTTATGAAGTTTTCCCCCTCTACTCTCTTGTAATGGATTGAGTTTTCTCTTTGAAGTTATCTTATCGGATTGAGTCTTTAAGGATTTGAGAACACTTGATGTATGTCTTGCATGTGCTTATCTGTGGTGACAATGGGATATTCACGTGATCTACTTGATGTATGTTTTAGTGATCAACTTGCGGGTTCAGTGACCTTGTGAACTTATGCATAGGGGTTGGCACACGTTTTCGTCTTGACTCTCCGGTAGAAACTTTGGGGCACTCTTTGAAGTACCCATGGATATTTGAGGTGACATTGGAGTATCTAGGTGACATTAGGGTTTTGGTTGATTTGTATCTTAAGGTGTTATTCTAGTACGAACTCTATGATAGATCGAACGGAAAGAATAGCTTCGTGTTATTTTACTACGAACTCTTGAATAGATCGATCAGAAAGGATAACTTTGAGGTGGTTTCGTACCCTACAATAATCTCTTCGTATGTTCTGCGCTATTAGTGACTTTGGAGTGACTCTTTGTTGCATGTTGAGGGATTGTTATATGATCTAATTATGTTTTTATTGTTGAGAGAACTTGCACTTGTGAAAGTATGAACCCTAGGCCTTGTTTCAACGCATTGCAACACCGTTTTCGCTCATTTTTATCATTAGTTACCTTGCTGTTTTTATATTTTCAGATTACAAAAACCTATATCTACCATCCATATTGCACTTGTATCACCATCTCTTCGCCGAACTAGTGCACCTATACAATTTACCATTGTATTGGGTGTGTTGGGGACACAATAGACTCATTGTTATTTGGTTGCAGGGTTGTTTGAGAGAGACCATCTTCATCCTACGCCTCCCATGGATTGATAAACCTTAGGTCATCCACTTGAGGGGAATTTTCTACTGTCCTACAAACCTCTGCATTTGGAGGCCCAGCAACGTCTACAAGAAGAAGGTTGCGTCGTAGACATCAAGCTAATTTCTGGTGCCATTGCCGAGGAGGTGAGTGCTTGCAGGTATATCTTTAGATCTGCAATCGAATCTTTTTGTTTCTTGTTTTATCACTAGTTTAGTGTATAAAAAAACTACAAAAAATGGAATTAAGGGTGCCTCATATGCTTCATCTTTTTAATGTCTTCCGTGAGAATGATGGGAAGGAAAATTGTGCTCAAGTACTAGAAGAAGAATTACATAGAATGCTTGGCATAAAATATGTGAATGATGAGCATGATTGCAATGTTGTTAGTATGAATTCTTTGAATACCCATGATGCTAATGATACGCAAAGCTACAAGCTTGTGGATGCTATGTTTGATCAAGATGATATGTTTAGTCCCCCAAGTTTTGATGAGCAAATTTATTATGATGAAAGCATGCCTCCTATTTATGATGATTATTGTGATGACACATATGCTATAAAGAATAAAGATAACCATGAAACTTGTCATCATGATTTTAATTTTCAATTGGATTATGCTTCACATGATAGTTATTTTGTTGAGTTTGCTCCCACTACTATTGATGAGAATAAATTTGCTTATGTGGAGAATAGTAAAATTTCTATGCAAGTAGATCATGAAAAGAATGCTTTATGTGATGGTTATATGGTTGAATTCATTCCTGATGCTACTGAAAATTATTGTGAGAGAGGATCATATGCTTCTACATATTGCAATAATACCAAGTTTGCTCTCTATGTGTTTAAAATCTTGAAGATTTGCTTGTTTTGCCTTCCTATGCTAGTTGATTATTGTTCCCATAAGTTGTTTGCTCACAAAATCCCTATGCATAGGAAGTGCGTTAGACTTAAATGTGTTAGTAATATGCTTCATGACGCTCTCTTTATGTTTCAATTCTTATCTTTTATGCGAACATTATTGAAATCATCATGCCTAGCTGAAAGGCATTAAAGAAAAGCGCTTGTTGGGAGACAACCAATATTTACCTTTACTGTTTTTGTGTGTTCACATGATTATGCTACCGTAGTAATCATGTTTTATATCTTTTGTTTCAATAAAGTGCCAAGTAAGACCTTTAGGATAGCTTACGGTGATACTTGTGTTGATCCTGCTGAAAATCAGAAACTTTTGCGCCCAGAAAATTAGTTTTGATAATTAACAGAGACGTGCTTTTGATCTGATTCTTTTTGTTCTGGATTGGTACACAAATTTCTCAATTTTTCCTAATTTGGTAGAATTTTTGGAGTTACAGAAGTATTCGAATGATACAGATTACTACAGACTGTTCTGTTTTTGACAGATTCTTTTTTCATTGTGTTGTTTGCTTATTTTGATGAATCTACGAGTAGTATCGGAGGGTATGAACCATAGAGAAGTTGGAATACAGTAGATATTACACCGATACGAATTTAGAATGAGTTCACAACAGTACCTAAGTGGGGATTTATTTTCTTATACTAACGGAGCTTACGAGTTTTCTGTTAAGTTTTTTGTTGTGAAGTTTTCAAGTTTTGGGTAAAGATTCGATGGACTATGGAATAAGGAGTGGCAAGAGCCTAAGCTTGGGGATGCCCAAGGTACCCCAAGGTAATATTCAAGGACAACCAAGAGCCTAAGCTTGGGGATGCCCCGGATGGCATCCCCTCTTTCGTCTTCGTTCATCGGTAACTTTACTTGAAGCTATATTTTTATTCACCACATGATATGTGTTTTGCTTGGAGCGTCATTTTATTTTATTTAGTTTTTCTTGCTGTTTGAATAAAGTACTTCAGATCTGAAGTACTTAAATGAGAGAGAGTCCTCACATAGCTAAATAATTATCTGACTACTCATTGATCTTCACTTATATCTTTTTAGAGTAGTTTTGTCATTTACTCGCGTGCTTCACTTATATCCTATGAGTAAATCGTTGAATGGATTGAATATCATAAATCTGAAATAATATATGTTTCATATGCTTATCACATTGGGAGTAATGACTACAGATATAAGAAGTAGAGGTGGTAAATTTATTGAAGGTTAGCAAACATTGTATTGGTCACTTGAACAATTCATGAAAGAATATTGAAGGAAGAGAGATTTCACATATAAATATACTATCTTGGACATCTTTTGTAATTGTAAGCACTCATTAAAATATGACATGCTAAAAAGTTGATGTTGGACAAGGAAGACAACTTAATGGGTTATGTTTTCCTATATCCAAAACGTTATATTGTCTTGGATCATCCAACATGTTGAGCTTGCCTTTCCCTCTCATGCTAGCCAAATTATTTGCAGCAAGTAGAGATACCTTTTGTGCTTCCAAACATTCCTTAACCCAGTTTTGCCATGAGAGTCCACCATACCTACCTATGGATTGAGTAAGATCCTTCAAGTAAGTCGTCATTGGTGCATGCAATAAAAATTGCTCTCTAAATATGTATGATCTATTAGTGTGAAGAAAATAAGCTTTATACGAACTTGTGATGGGGAAGAAATAAAAGCGACGGACTTCATAATAAAGGTCTTTATAACAAGCGGCAATATAAAGTGATGTTCTTTTGCATTAAGATTTTGTGCATCCAACCATAAAAGCGCATGACAACCTCTGCTTCCCTCTGCGAAGGGCTTATCTTTTACTTTTATCTTCTACCCTTATACAAGAGTCATGGTGATCATCTCCTTTCCTTTTTACACTTTTTCCTTTGGCAAGCACTTTGTGTTGGAGCGATCCGGATATATATATCCACTTGGATGTAGATTTTCATAAAGTATTATTGTTGACATTACCCTTGAGGTAAAAGGTTGGGAGGCGAAACTATAAGCCCCTATCTTTCTCTGTGTCCAATTAAAACTTTGAAGCCATAAATATCATGTGAGTGTTAGCAATTGTGAAAGATTAAATGATAGTTGAGTATGTGGAGTTTGCTGAATCAAAGCTCGTACGTAGACCCTTCCCGAAATAATATGAATTGCAATTGTTTGATGACTAAGAGCATGGTTTGTTAGTTTCAAGAAAGTTTATGATCTATACTTTAACATGTGAATAGCTTGTTAGTTGATCATGAAAAGTTTTATGAGATGATCTACTATTATGACATATAATGATCCTAGAAAAGGTGATTGAAATTATCATTGATCAAACTTGTGAACCTGCTAGCATTCACACTTCATAAATTCTTTCTTTTATCATTTACCTACTCGAGGACGAGCGGGAATTAAGCTTGGGGATGCTGATACATCTCCAACGTATCTATAATTTATAAAGTATTCATGCTATTATATTATCCATCTTAGATGTTTTATATGTGTTTATATGCTATTTTAAATGATTTTTTGGACTAACCTATTAACCTAGAGCCCAGTGCCAGTTTCTGTTTTTCCTTGTTTTCGAGTTTTACGGAAAAGGAATACCAAACGGAGTCCAATTAACATGACAATTTTTGACGATTTTTTATGGACCAAAAGAAGCCCCCGGAGTAAATGAGTTAGGCCAGAAGAGTCTTAAGCCGTCCACAAGGGTGGAGGGCGCGCCCTACCCACCTGGGCGCGCCCCCTGGCTCGTGGACGACTCGGAGACCCCCCTGGCGTGAGACCGATGCCAAAAATTCCTATAAATACAGAAAACTCCACAACATAACCTAGATCGGGAGTTCCGCCGCCGCAAGCCTCTATAGCCACCAAAAACTGATCAGGACCCTGTTCCGGCACCCTGCCGGAGGGGGTATCCCTCACCGGTGGCCATCTTCATCATCCCGGCGCTCTCCATGATGACGAGGGAGTAGTTGACCCTCGGGGCTGAGGGTTTGTACCAGTAGCTATGTGTTTGATCTCCCTCTCTCTCTCGTGTTCTTGATTCGTCATGATCTTGATGTATCGCGAGCTTTGCTATTATAGTTGGATCTATGATGTTTCTCCCCCTCTACTCTCTTGTAATGGATTGAGTTTTCCCTTTGAAGTTATCTTATCGGATTGAGTCTTTAAGGATTTGAGAACACTTGATGTATGTCTTGCATGTGCTTATCTGTGGTGACAATGGGATATTCACGTGATCTACTTGATGTATGTTCTGATGATCAACTTGCGGGTTCAGTGACCTTGTGAACTTATGCATTGGGGTTGGCACACGTTTTCGTCTTGACTCTCCGGTAGAAACTTTGGGGCACTCTTTGAAGTACTTTGTGTTGGTTGAATAGATGAATCTGAGATTGTGTGATGCATATCGTATAATCATACCCACGGATACATGAGGTGACATTGGAGTACTAGGTGACATTAGGGTTTTGGTTGATTTGTATCTTAAGGTGTTATTCTAGTACGAACTCTATGATAGATCGAACGGAAAGAATAGCTTCGTGTTATTTTACTACGGACTCTTGAATAGATCGATCAGAAAGGATAACTTTGAGGTGGTTTCGTACCCTACAATAATCTCTTCATTTGTTCTCCGTTATTAGTGACTTTGGAGTGACTCTTTGTTGCATGTTGAGGGATTGTTATATGATCTAATTATGTTATTATTGTTGAGAGAACTTGCACTTGTGAAAGTATGAACCCTAGGCCTTGTTTCAACGCATTGCATCACCATTTTCGCTCATTTTTATCATTAGTTACCTTGCTGTTTTTATATTTTCAGATTACAAAAACCTATATCTACCATCCATATTGCACTTGTATCACCATCTCTTCGCCGAACTAGTGCACCTATACAATTTACCATTGTATTGGGTGTGTTAGGGACACAAGAGACCCTTTGTTATTTGGTTGCAGGGTTGTTCGAGAGAGACCATCTTCATCCTACACCTCCCACGGATTGATAAACCTTAGGTCATCCACTTGAGGGGAATTTGCTACTGTCCTACAAACCTCTGCACTTGGAGGCCCAACAACGTCTACAATAAGAAGGTTGCGTAGTAGACATCACACCCAATGTCCACGTCTTCTTCATCATCCATTTCCTCAACGCCTGCCTATTCAGTTGTGAACTGAGGCATGGGCGATGATACCAATGGAGTGGACGTAATGTTGTCCACTTCAATTTCCTCATCCAACTGCTCTGACGAAGCAGCAGAAGGATTTTCTTCATCTGATCCACTAGGGATTTCATAATCCTCACCAAAGGGAACGATCTCCTTTGATGGCATGCTTGAGACAGGAACAACATCTATTGGATTTTCAAAAGAGCTCGTCAAAGTCTTCACTTTCTTTGGTGTTGAAGACTCTGAGGCGGCGGATGCTTTCCTTTTCTTTACTGCTGCTCGCTCCGCAGCTTTGGTTTTCTTCGCTTTTGATGTAGAAGGAAGAACAGGACTTGGCGTTGGTGCACGAGGAGCAGAGGAAATTGGTTCATTTTCCTCAGGCGCAACTGATGCAGTTGACCTGGCTTGTTCTTCAGGCGCAACACCAGTGGTTGCCCTGGCAATTTCATCAGCGGCTGGAATAGCTTCATCAGCCCTGGTACTTTCATTTTCATCTGCAGCCTGATTTTCATCAGCGGTGCTGGTTCTTCAGTTGGCCGGGCAGATGCTTCAGCCTGAGGAGATTCATGTTGCGTTGATCTCAATTTGTATAGCAACAAGTTCATCAGTTGTCATTTTGACAACGTTCTTCTTCAGAAAGCGCTCCTTCTTGTATTGAGCTTTCTTCAACTGCCTGGCCTTCTCAAACTTCCATTTTTCTTCGCCTATGAAGGAGGTCAACATGTGACTTTGGCCAGGAGTGAGCTTGAAGTCAGGCATAGGAGTGTTGGGGTCCTTGTGCCAAAGATCAATGAAATCAAGGATTAGCTTGGGATCCAACGGAAGAGGCACAACTGTGCCTTTGGCTCTAGCGGCCCTTTGCTGTCTATCTCTGATGATTTCAGTGAGTTCTTCATCATCAGTTTCGTCTTCACTAGACGGCACATGAAAGGCAACCTGCTTCTTGTGAGAACTTGGCCTAGAGCCTCGTCCAACTGTAGCCTTGGTCTTCAGCAAAGTGGGGCCTGTTGAGGACTGTGGAGGAGCTGAAGAACTTGCAAAGGCTCCTGAGGCAATTGAGATGCCTGTGGTCCTTTGGCTAGTGGCGAGATGTACAGGTGCCGAGGACTGTGTCGGAGGAGCTGAGGGCTTTGCAATCAGAGGAACTGGAGCAGCTTGAGGAATTTGCCATGAGGGCATGGATGAGCTTGGCCGTGAGGGCATTGCAGAGGAACTGGGCTTGTGCACAGGCTTCTTGGGTATAGCCTTCTTAGGCTTGCTAGCAGAGGCAGCAGCAGTGGCAGCAGCAGAGTCTTCATTGAATTTCCTCAGTGCTTCTTTAGCTATTTTGGCCAACTTGGCTTGCCGTTTAGCCCATTCATCAGGATAGTCCTCACCGCGCTTGAGGCTAGTGGGATCAGCAGTTTGGCCAGCTGCCAATGGAGGTCTTGGGCAAGGAGGGTGTAGAGAAAATTTCTTCATGTACTTAGGAGTAACATATTTGTACTCCCTCCATTCCCGTGCCCATCTCCTCTCAATCCTCTGTATGTGCACCTTGCACTGATTCTTTTTCTCCTTCCCATGCTTGGCTTCATCAGGAGTACAATATTCTTCATAAATGTCATCAGGGATCTCAAACGCTGTGTTGACTTCCAACTTCTTGCCTCCCTTCTGAGGTTTCTTGCCATCAGCCATTTTCTTCAGCTGAGGATTTTGAATAATTGAGTTCTCTGAAGAGGTATGCAATTTGTCTTCGAGGGACCCTGCAAATGAGTTAAGTTGATGAGAACCTAGTGATTCAGCAGCGGACATGTGTACCTATGAACAGAGTATAGGTGCGAAGAATTTGGAGAGGTCATATGCGTTCTCAGAAGTTTTTGCAAAATGAACAAGTTTGAGGAATTTGACCAGAGGTGTCTTGAGGAATTTCACTAAGCGTTCTTAGGTTCCAGAGTTGTATAGATTGAAAATCCACACAATTGAGGAATCTTGAAGACAAATGTTGCTTAGAGAAACAGATCAAGAACAGATGCTTGTGTGAGGTGTTTAAAGTGCGGAAGTTGAGGAATAAACACCTTTTGAAGATTTTGTAGAAATCATCAGAATCAACAAGGGCAGTAAAAGTAACTTTTAATTACCCTTGACGAAGAACACGACGAACTGGGAGTAGTAGATTGGAAGTTCGTCAGTCCAGATTTTCCATGCCCTAACTTGGCAGAGGAAGACAACTACGGTGGCGACGGAGAGAAGAAATCCGCGACCGGCACGAGTACGATGGCGACGAGGTCGAGACAGTGAAGCTCTTCCTCACCGACAATGATGGAAGTAGCGGCGGCGCTAGGTCTGGAAGCTCGAGCGAGGGGAAGTGAGGTCGAGCGGGGTAAATGCAGTCTAAGGAGGGTGATGGGTATATATAGCCGAGGTGAAAAATTGCTCGCCCGATGAAATTGGACGAATGTGCCCCTGACCATTCTCATCCTAGCGGCATGTGTCACCCACGTACAAAGCGGTGGAGATCGTGTGAGATCGTGGGTGAATAGATAAATCCTATCGTGGGATGTGGAACGGTTTGAGCGGCAAAAACCAAAAATTCGGATTAGAATATTTTAACGTTTCGTTCGCAAATTCTTCAGCTGACAAGGACACAGTGAAGACATTGAACGGGCTTCAAATAGAACGCACATGAAGAATTTGTGAACACATTGGGTTGAGTTTAGCATAGAGGGGGAAGGGTCCGATCACATTCACTTAGCAGAAAAGGCAACTTGAAGAAATAGCAATAAGTGAATGCAATAGAGGACTAAAACTAAAAAAAATATGTATATATATAGTCAATGAAGCACAACGACGAAAGAGTGAAGACTATGCAAAGTTGAAGAATTTGAACAACTGAGGAAATTCAAAACTGAAGAAAAACTCAAATTGAAAAAGTTTCAACTTTTCTTGGTGGCGTGACCCACCGTATAAGAATGATGATTTCAGACGCCGCGTACAATTATCGTAGGGCTCTGAGAATCAAATTCTTCGCTAAGTTCTTCACACTTAGAGGGTTAGTCTTCATTGATTGAAGAAAAACGTTACTTCGTGTGTTGCACATCTAAGTCGTCAATTTTGCATAAGTGTTAGGATGTGTGTCCTTTTCAAAGGACATTCGAAGATTCTAAGATATTTAGCTCACACCGCAACTTGCTAAATCTCTTCTCATCCAAGGGCTTTGTGAAGATGTCGGCTAGCTGTTCTTCAGTTTTCACGTGCTCGATAGAGATGTCGCCCTTCAACACATGATCACGAAGAAAATGATGACGAATCTGAATGTGCTTTGTCTTCGAGTGCTGAACTGGGTTATGAGCAATATTGATGGCACTCTCACTGTCACTGTAGAGAGGCACATTCTTCATGTTGATGCCGTAGTCCTTGAGGGTTTGCTTCATCCATAGCAATTGAGCACAGCACGGACCAGCAGCAATAATGTACTCATCTTTAGCAGTAGAGAGTGAACGTAGTTCTGTTTCTTCGAGGACCAACATGCCAAGGAACGTCTGAGGAAATAGCATGTGCCTGATGTTGACTTGCGGTCCACACGATCACCAGCATAGTCAGAGTCTGAATATCCAATGAGATCAAAATCCGAGCCCTTGGGATACCATAATCCAAGTGTTGGAGTGTGAGCTAGATATCGAAGAATATGTTTCACAGCCTTATGGTGTGATTCCTTCGGTGTAGCTTGCAAGCGGGCAGACATGCAAACACTAAGCATAATATCTGGCCTAGATGCACATAGATACAATAAAGAGCCAATCATGGAGTGGTATACCTTTTGATCAAAGTCAATACCATTTTCATCAGTGCATAGATGGCCATTTGTGGGCATAGGGATTTTGACGCCTTTGCCGTCTTGCATGCCGAATTTTCTCAATACATCCTTGAGGTATTCCCCTGAGATATGAAGATGCTGTTGCGCTGTTGACGTGTCTGAAGACCTAAGAAGAATTTCAATTCTCCCATCATAGACATTTCATATTCTTCACTCATCATATAGGCAAATTCATCACTGTAACGTTGGCCAGTGCAGCCAAACATGATATCATCAACATATATATGGCACACGAATAATTCATCATCATAGGTTTTGGTGAAAAGAGTTGGGTCAAGTGAACCGGGTTTGAAGCCTTTCTTCATGAGGAATTCCTTCAAAGTATCATACCATGCCCGTGGGGCCTGCTTGAGGCCATAGAGGGCCTTATTGAGTTTGAAGACTTTGTCAGGATGCTTTGGATCTTCAAAACTTGGGGGTTGAGCAACATATACTTCTTCCTCAAGCTTACCATTGAGGAATGCACTTTTCACATCCATTTGATATAAGATGATATTAAGATGGTTAGCATATGCAAGCAATATGCGAATAGCCTCAAGTCTAGCAACAGGTGCAAAAGTTTCATCGAAATCAATTCCTTCAACCTGTGCGTAGCCTTGAGCTACAAGCCGAGCCTTATTCCTCACCACAAGGCCATTTTCATCTTGCTTGTTGCGGTAGATCCATTTGATGCTAATGATATTGTGCTTGCGTGGGTCTGGTCGCTTGACAAGTTCCCACACATTGTTGAGCTTGAACTGATGTAATTCCTCTTGCATTGCTTGAATCCACTCAGGCTCCAGAAATGCCTCATCTACCTTAGTGGGCTCTGTAATAGAGACGAAAGCAAAGTGCCCACAAAAGTTAGACAAATGTGAAGCCTTGGAGTGTGTGAGGGGACCTGGTGCATTGATGTCATTGATAATTTTCTCGATCTGCACTTCATTTGCAACGCGAGGATGAGCGGGTTGGCGACGTTGAGTTGGCTCAGCATTTTCTTCAGAGCCATTTTCCTCAGGTGCGCGAGCTTGCTGTTCTTCACGTTCTGGAATGATTTCTTCAGCAGATTCTTTAGTAGGAATGACATCCTCAGTAGCCTTGAACTTGATGGTGTCCTCAGGTGACTTTTCATCTAGCACAGGAGGTAGGTGCTCTCTTTGCGAGCCACTAGTTTCATCGAACCGCACATCTACAGTTTCAACAACCTTGTGATGAAAGGAGTTGAAGACTCTGTAGGTGTGCGAGTCCTTTCCGCAACCAAGCATAAAACCTTCATGTGCTTTCAGTGCAAATTTAGAATTGTGATGAGGATCCCTAATCCAACATTTAGCACCGAAGACTTTGAAATAACTCACATTGGGTTTCTTGTCAATGAGGAGTTCATATGTGGTCTTTTTGAAGAATTTGTGAAGATATACCCTGTTGATGATGTGGCACACAGTATCAATTGCCTCAATCCAGAAGTGACGAGGCGTCTTGTATTCATCAAGCATAGTGCGAGCCATCTTAACAAGAGTCCTGTTCTTGCGTTCCATGACGCCATTCTGCTGAGGAGTGTAAGGAGCAGGTAACTCATGAGTAATACCAAGTTCATCAAGATAGTCATCAAGACCAGTATTCTTGAACTCGGTCCCATTGTGACTTCTGATGTGCTTGATCTTCACACCAAAGTTGGTTGAAGCCCTCGAAGAAAATCGTTTGAAGACTTCTGCACTTCACGTTTGTAGGTGACGTCCATGTATAACGAGAATAGTCATCAACAATAACAAAGCCATACAAAGATGCTTCAGTGGTGAATGAGGAATAGTAATTAGGGCCAAAGAGATCCATGTGAAGCAATTCAAATGGACGAGTGGTAGTCATGATAGTCTTTGAGGGATGCTTGGCCTTGGTCATTGAGGGAGTCCTGGACTAAGGGGTCCTCGGGCGTCCGGCCTGTTAGCCATGGGCCGGACTGATGGGCTGTGAAGATACGAAGGCCGAAGACTGCACCCGTGTCCGGATGGGACTTTCCTTGGCGTGGAAGGCAAGCTTGGCGACCAAATATGTGGATTCCCTTCTTTGTAACCGACCTTGTGTAACCCTAGATCCTCCCGGTGTCTATATAAACTGGAGGACTTAGTCCGGAGGGGGACATGCTCATTACCATAGTCATGCAGGCTAGGCTTTTAGGGTTTAGCCATCTCGATCTCGTGGTAGATCAACTCTTGTAATACTCATATTTATCAAGATCAATCAAGCAGGAAGTAGGGTATTACCTCCATATAGAGGGCCCGAACCTGGGTAAACATTGTGTCCCCTGTCTCCTGTTACCATCGATCTTAGACGCACAGTTCGGGACCCCCTACCCGAGATCCGCCGGTTTTGACACCGACATTGGTGCTTTCATTGAGAGTTCCACTGTGTCGTCGATGACAGGATCGATGACTCGTCTCGTCCTTAAAGACAATATCACCGCCGGAGGAAAACTGGCCCCAGGCCAAACCCTCCGGCTGGGCGGCTTTACCATGACCGCCCATTCGGCCGTTAAGCCGATGATGACCTCTCGGGCCATTGAAAATCACCTTCGTATCGACTCCAAACACTCCAAGCAGATGGATCCGGCGGAGTTTTCGTCTTTAAACGAGCTCCTTGATCGCATCGCCGCCCTGGGAATCGCCACAGAACGATCGGATCGGGCTTAAACCCGACCAAAGAGAAACCAAATCTCCATCGGTCACCCACCAGATAGCGGTAGTCGAGGATCAAGACGGTGACTCTTCCCCTATACTGAAGACGGACTATGTCCGGATCACCGACCCTGCAGAGCCGGATACCCACCAGGAAAAGGAGGTGACCGGCCTTCCGAACATAGAATCGGACCGCGGGCATAAGCAACCAGAAGATACTCTGGAGCCCGGACTGTTAAGTCTGGAAAACCTTCAGACTCCGGATCATCGATCGGGTCAGGGTCCGGACCCAATTCCACCCACCCACCCAGACATAAGCGCTCTCATGAGCATACAACAGCAGTCTCAGGAAACGGTCCACCACTTCTGGGCCAGATTCCTCCTGGTCAAGGACAAGGTTAAAGATTACCGCGACGAGGATGCGATATCAGTGTTCTACAACAATTGCATGAACGAAGGAATCCTCAACGCCATCAATCGCCCCCACATACTACACTTCACTGACTTGGCAACTATCGTACAGAAGTACAGCACAATGGAAAGCGCCTGGAAAGATCAGGCAGCTTGTTGGGAGCCATCGGTCCCAACTCAACCGCTGGTCCAGGCGAAAAGGGTGCATCCCCGTGACACGCCTAGTACAATAGCCAAGAAATATAAACCCATTACGCGGCACGGAACAGTTCTGGAGGGATGACTCGATGGCCCGTGCAAAATACACACAGCACCGGACACCATACCAACCCACAGCTTTAGAGCATGTTGGATACTCCGGCAGGTAGCCAAGAGCGGCCAGGACATCCTTACAAAAACACCCCAGAGCAACACCCTCCAGAAGACGATGACCCGAGAGTATTAACGGTCTTCGAGACATTCGCTTCAAACAATAAGCGCAAAAGGGCACTCCGCGACCTCGCCGAAGTTTGTCAAATTGCCGCGATAAACCCTTGGAACGACACGGCTATAACCTTTAATGCCGGTGACGAACCAAAATACAGGACAGTCTGAGAACCAGCCGCCTTAGTCCTCAGTCCCATCGTGGACGGCTTTCGACTCACCAAGGTCCTCATGGACGGCGGCAGCGGACTAAACTTCATCTACGAGGATACACTCCACAAGATGGAAATAGACAGAAGCCGTATCGAGCAAAGCAGCACGGTCTTCCGAGGAATCATTCCCAGTCGGGAGGCGCGGTGTGCGGGAAAAATCACACTAGACGTGGTATTCGGTAGACCGGAGAATTATCGGTCCGAAGAAATAACCGTCCAAGTGGCTCCTTTCAGCAGCGGATACCACGCCCTGTTGGGGCGAGATGCTTTTACACGCTTCCAAGCTATACCTCATTACGGGTACATGAAGCTCAAAATGCCCAGACCAATCGGCGTCATCACTCTTGTCAGTGATCCGGACATAGCAGTCCGCGCCGAAAACAAAACCGCATCCCTGGCCCTTGAGGCATTATCTGAAGCCCTCACGGCCGAAGAATTAACCGCACTGCGCTCCATGGTGGATAGGGACGATGTGATCTTAGACAAATGACCCAAATCCACCTCCTTCAAACCGGTAGAAGAAATAGTCAAATTCCAGGTCCACCCAACGGACCCCAAGAAAACAGCATCTATTGGAGCACAACTAGAGCCAACGGTCGAAGCCGCACTACGGGATTTCCTTCGCGAAAACTGGGATATATTCGCCTGGCACCCTTCTGATATGCCTGGAATCCCATGCAAGCTGGCGAACATAGTCTGAATATATTAAAGGGACACAAACTAGTCAAACAAGCACTGCGGCGCTTTTCCGAACCCAAATGCCAAGCTATGGGGGAGGTGTTAGCCAAGCTAATTGAGGCCGGATTCATTAGAGAAATAAAACATCCGGACTGGCTGGCAAACTTGGTTATGGTACTAAGGAAGGACAAATCCTGGCGCCTGTGCGTCGATTTCAAAGACCTCAGTAAGGCTTGCCCTAAGGATCCCTTCCCCCTCCCCCGCATTGATCAAATCATCGATGCTACCTCAGGACACGACTCACTGTGTTTCCTTGATGCATGTTCCGGATACCATCAAATCAAAATGAAGTAGTCCGATCAAGTTGCAACAGCATTCATTACCCCATATGGGCCATTCTGCTTTAACACCATGCCCTTCGGGCTCAAGAACGCCGGCGCCACATACCAACGCATGATTCAAACATGCCTGGAGAAACAGATCGGCAAGACAGTTGAAGCTTATGTGGACGACGTCGTCATGGAAACTAGGCACGTCGAAACACTAATAGACGATTTACGTCTCACATTCGACAACCTCCACGTGTATGACATTAAGCTCAATCCGGAAAAGTGCGTTTTCGGCGTCCCCGCTGGAAAACTGCTGGGCTTCATCGTTTCCAGCAGAGGAATTGAAGCAAATCCAGCCAAAATCCGAGCTCTGTCACAATTGGCTACGCCAATAGACCTTAAACAAGTCCAAAAGCTCGCAGGTTGTGTGGCAGGTCTAAGCCGCTTTATCTCCAGATTGGGAGAAAAGGCACTGCCACTCTATCGCCTTCTACGGCGAACCGATCACTTCAAGTGGACGGACGCGGCAACAACCGGACTGGAAGAAATAAAAACCCTTCTAGCGAGCAACCCAATCCTGGGTGTGCCAAACGTCGGCGAACCCATGTTACTATACATATCAGCAACACATCAGGTGGTGAGCGCCATGCTCGTCGTTGAATGAGAATAGGACGGACACAAATTCCCTATTCAGAAACCAGTATACTACGTATCCACTGTCCTTACACCATGCAAATCCCGATACCCCATTATCAAAAGATAGCATACGCGGTCTTCATGGCATCCCGAAAGCTACTGTCTCTAGGAGTGTTCGATCACGGTGGCTTCCGAAGTACCACTCAACGACATAATAAACAACCGCGATGCCATGGGCCGGATCACCAAATGGGCCATTAACACTACAAAAAAAAAGACACTTCCGTGATTATACGTGTTTGTCACAGTAGGTCGCGTTTTTTGTCATGCATGTACATCCATGACAAATTTATGACAGAATCAAGATAGTCATACCTGTGCTGTCATAGAAGTGTTCCATGACATTACCAAAATTATCATCACGGAAGTGTCCACTTCCATGACGATAAATCGCGCGTCACAGAAGTGCTTTGGTCAAGGGTGACCGACACGTGGCATCCACCGTAACGGAACGCCGTTAAGCTATCGGGTCCGGTTTTGGATCCGATAACCCGTTAACAGCCCCGACCAATGGGGATTTTCCACGTGTAAAATCATCATTGGCTGGAGGAAACACGTGTCGGCTCACCGTTGGGACAGATGTCATCCACTCATTGGACACAAAGCGCCTATGATACGTCGACACGTGGCACGGCCCAATAGAGGCCCATTCCTGTGAAAAGGCCGTCCCGTTTGACTTGGTCAAAAGGTGGCGGGCCGGCCCACGACAAGCCTGTTAACGGCCTGTTCGCATATAGCCCATTTACAGCCCGCTAACCCAGGGCCCGTTTACGGCCTAGCCGAATTAGGCCCAGTAGCGTCATCTGGGCCGTCGAATATAATTCCAGCCCGTTTTAACTTCCGGCCCATGTATGGCCCATGACGTCTTTCGGCCCATATGAGGCCCTTATTACTCTCGGCCCATTAACGACCCGTGGTAAAACTGGCCCGTAATGAACAGTGTATCACTTTATACCCATTAACGGCCCGTGGTGAAACTGGCCCGTAATGAACAATGTATCACTTTATACCCATTAACGGCCCATTATTCCATTGGGCCATTTCCAGCCCATGTTATCTTTCGGCCTTCTCAGGGCCCATTTATTCCTGGGCTCATTTCCACATTCGTTTACTTACGGCCCGTTACTGTCATTTTCTGCTTGTGGGCCAAATTCAGCCCGTGGTTACAGTCGGCCCGTTTGTGGCCCGTTAATACGTTGGACCGTTTTCATAGCGTCATCAAATACGGCCGATTAACGACGGCCCGTTATGGTCGGCCCATGAATGGACGATTCCAACTCTAGCCCGTTTACGGCCATAAAGCGGTATGTTATTGGCCCATGTTTGGCTAATCGATCATACGGCCCGTAGAAGGCCCATTGATAATACAACCCGTAGAAGGCCCATTAATGATACGGCCCGTAGAAGGCCCATTGTTTCTACACCCCGTAGAAGGCCCATTGTTTCTACAGCCCGTAGAAGGCCCAGTGTCACTACAGTAAATATGTAGCTCATGGTTATTGTGGCCTAGTTTTAAAAAAAAGGTTATTGCGGCCACTAGCAAACCACGGAAAAAGAACAACACTGACTACAAGCAAACAAGTAAACAAGACAACAAGGAAATAAATAACCAAGCAACTTACGCTAGGCTATCACGGCTATTACACATATTACATCCACTGGGCATCAAAGTTCGCCACCAGTGCAAATATAGGGAACAAAGCAGCATATCATATACACTAGTTGTCAAAGTTGGCGACCAGTGCAAATAAACGCCGCAGCAAAACATGTCCAGAACTGAAACCACTTCAGAAGATCTCAAGAAACAATATCCTGGGTTCCCATAATGCTGGCAAGATGCTTAGCAAGCTTATTAACTTTCTCTTGTTTGGCACTTAAATCCTCCAGCGCTTGCTATTGCACCAGAAAGTATGCATCTGAATTCTGCACGGACTTCCTCAGTCCTTCAGCTTCCTGTCGCAACACATCTGATCGATGTCTTTCAACTTGAAGCTGAGACTCAAGAAGACGAACTGATTCAGGCAGCGAGTTCGAAGAGTTTGTGCCAGCGGTAGTGGCCAGTAACTCGAACACTACATCAAGACAGGACTTCTGGGTTCTCTCACTGTCGTCAAGGTAGTTTTTATCAGCATTCTTGGATACCAACAGGGATGTCTCACTATCTTGAACCTTATCTGCATTACTTCCTTCACCATGGCATAACGGGGTACTGTTCTCCAATATTTTGTCCGCATTCTAAAAGAGAAACAAGTAGACACATCACATGTTTACCATGTTGTATATGAAACTCATTTTGGTAAATCAGTTCAGTAGTAAAATGCACAGGATAACAGCATGAAACAAACATATATCTATGTACCATGTTCACTTTATGGTATATATCATTCTAGTTTTTCTTGCCAAATCAAGATAGAGACACAGTTCAAATAATATTTGTTCAAGACAAAGCAGAATAGACAGAATATAAGTGTGGGAAACTATAGAGACACTTGTAATGTGCATGACATGAGAACATAACTGTTTATTCAATTGAAACTGAAATCAATATAGAGCAAGTTACAACAGCAAACCAGTTAAAGAAAGAAGTTTAAAACATACCTGTTGCGCCATTGGAGTTTCAATTCCATCCTTCAAATTTGAAAATAGTTGGTCTGAGTAAATACAGTGATGCAAGAGCAAAGGAGTATGAACCATAGCTACAGAACTTGACCTGAGAACAATTCTTCTTCTCCTTTAAGCGTTGAGTTGGGATTTGGAGTGGTGGTCCTCGTGCTTTGGGCACTGCAGTTCCCTTACTAGCTGCTCGTGTTTGGGTGCTCTGTGGTAGAGACGGTGTTGTGTCAACTGGAATTGGGTTACTATCTACTAGGGTTGGGGTTAGAAGGGGTGTAGCTGGTTCTCTGTCCAACTGGGTAGGGGTACAATCTGCGAGAGTCTGGGTTATGTGTGGTGGGGCTGGTTCTTGGGCAAGTACAACCGTGGTTCTATCTGCATCAACTGGTAGCACTATCTTTTCTGAAGACCGTGTTGTTACTCCCTTAGATACTGCCATCACCCTCTCCAATTCAAATGGCTGATAAACAAGAAAAGTAATTGAATGTACAGACATTGTATGATAGACAGGTGCAATGGATAGTGGGGAATAAAAGAGGGCATGAAATAATTCACATTTATGTTGTCTAACCAAACAGGATAGCATGACACAATTTCACATATATGATGGCTAACTAAACAGGATAGCATGATACAATTTCACATTATGATGGCTAACTAAAAAAGATGGAAAGACATAGTTCAAAATATGATGACTATGTAAACAGGATGACATGATATAACTATATAATGTGTTTATTAAATAGGTTGGCATGCCATAATTCACATACATGCCGCCTATGGAAACATGATAGCATGATATAATGCCCGGATAGAATGACATAATTCAAAATATGATGACTGTAAACACTAAACAGGATGAGATGATATAACTATATGATGTCTTTATTAAATGGGTTGCCATGCCATAACTCAGATAGATGTTGTGTATGTAAACATGATGGCATCATATAATTCAAATATATGATTTATATAGTAAGCAAGTAAGTAGATGGCAATCCATATATGATGTAAAAACTAAGCAATGCAAGACAACATGCATGACATGGGTAATATAACCCTGCCAAGTTTGAGCATAGACCTCAGGGGGAAATAGGAATGGTCATTAGTCTCTGAATCCTCCTCTGAGGAGCTCTCTGTATCGAGCAAGATGTCTGCTTCAGCAGGTAGCATTGTCTGCTCTGAATACCTTGTTTTCACTCCAGATACTTCCATCACCGCTTCAAATGGCTGATGCACATGAAGAGTAGTTGAATATACAAACGTTGTCGACAAATGGAACATGTAATACAAAAAAATGATAGCATGATATAATTCACATACATGATGATTGGCTCAACAACATGACATTGCATAATTCACATATATAATGCCTTTGCAACAAGATAGCATTGCATAATTCACATATATAATGTCTTGCAACAAGATGGCAATGCATAATTCACATATATGGTAATTAGACACTAAATAGGTGGCATTCACACAAAGCATGTCTAAACTAATCAAATGACATCGCAATGCAAGACACCATACGCACGATATGAGCAACATAACCCTATCAAGTTAATTAGAGCATACACCTCGGGGGGAAATAGGACTGGTCATCTGTCTCTGAATCCTCCTCTGAGGAGCTATCCATAACCAGCGAGATATGCGCTTCGTCAGATAGCATAGTCTGCTCTGAAGACCTTGTTTTCACTCCAGAATTTTCCATCACCGTGTCAAATGGCTGATGCACACGAAGAGTAGTTGAATGTACTAACATTGTTGACAAATGTAATACGTAACAAAAAAAGGATGGCCTGATATAATTCACATATAAGATGACTGGCTAAGCAGGATGGCATTGCAAAATTCAGATATATGATGCCTGGCTAAACAAGATGGCATTGCATAATTCACATAAACGATGAATAAACTAAACAGATGGCATTCACACAAATCATGTCTAAACTAAGCAGTTGACATATTTGATGTATCAAGTAAGCAATGCAAGGCAACATATGCATGATATAACCAACATCAGCATGCCAAGTTAGAGCGAAGACCTCATGGGTAAATAGGAGTGGTCTTCTGCTTCTGAATCCCCCTCAGAACATTTATCTTCCCCTTGATTACGATCCGAAATGGGTGGAGGGGGGGGCTGCCTTTGCACCCACCATGGAGCGACGTCTGCATGAAATTTTATTGCCACGCAAGGCTCGTCTCTTTTGCTCTACATGTTCAGTTCCATTGTGTACAATAACTGACATGCATAGGAATAAAACATAGTGACATTATGTAAGGGGTGCATGCACAAATCCAGAGTGATGGTAGCAAACTGTGGATAGACCCAAAACCAATGATAGCAGGCAGATAATATCTTTAGTTAAAAAATACAGATAATGGCTCCTTTAATGTTTGTTTGCACCCAACATGAAACTCATAGTAGACACCCAAGATTAACCAGATAGTAGACAGATAGTACTGATTGTTGCCCCAATATGTACCCCGCAACCATTTAAAACTCAAGTTTCAGCATAAGTTTGGACCTGAGTTGGAGTGTAATAGGTGAACACGACGATAAAGTAGCATGTCATCATATTAAGCGATGCATAACGTAAGCAGACACAGAAGAGTCTAACCTCTCTTGCGTGTAGTCCTGAAAGTCATCTGCTCAGTTGATGATGGTAATGCAGTTGTCGTGGCTGCCGGCGGCGGGGAAGAAGATCTGAGGCGGCGAAAGACAGTCTGGAGAGCGGATCCCTGCTGTGGTGAACCCTTCTGTCGTCGGAGCAGCGGAGCTGGGGTGGAACACAACACCGCAGGAGCAGGACAAACCACACAAGGTTTTCTTTGACACATATCTGTAACAGAAGTAATTGTGTAAGGGCTTGTTTGAATTTGAGGATTCTAACAATGCAAGGATAGGAAATAGACAGGAATAGGATAGGAATGCACGTGCAAAACAGAGAATTTAAAAACACGGGATTTCTGCCAATCTGGGTGTTTGGTTCACAAGAATTGGAAGATCACAGGATGCAAAGAAGTATGGTGAGATTAAGTCAAACCACAAGAAGTGTACAACCTCTTGGGCGAAGCCATGTTGATCTCAGCGTGATTGGGTTGGCCGGTGAGGATGCTCCGGCTGACTTGGCTGTCGGAGGAGGGGAAGAAGATCTTAGGCGTCTGGAGATGGAGCCCGAGGTACTGCTCCGCTGTGATTGGGGGTTTCGTCGTTGGAGCAGCTCCGGTGAGTTGTACGACGCCGAGGCTGAAGCAGGACAAGAGAGACAACGTTAACCTGAGTGGAATTCTAATAGCATCTCCAATAGATGACGTAAAATACATAACCACAAAGTGCTAGATGTATACATCAGCCGCTCATCTCTGAACTTAACTGTCGAAACTGAATTTAACTGTCGAAACTGAACTTAACTGTCGAAACTGAATTTTGCTGTCGAAACTGAACGCACTAGAGGTGAGGCTGCACGTCATTCGACTGACTTTTTCATCTCTGGTCAGTCAATTTTGCAGCTGTTGGATACGAAATCAAGGGCCTGCAGTTCATCTTCAACCTCCACCCCCCTGAGCCGCCAGCCACCACCGGCCAAACAGCCGCCCCGCCCGCCCCGAAAACACTCCCCACCGCCGGTCCGCCGCCGACCCGGCCATCCCTCTAGGCCCCCCCATGCCGAGCTTTTTCTCCGGCGATCCCCACGCCACCGCCCCACCACCGCCGACGACCACCGCCCCCACCCTGAACCCTAAGATAGATAGTGGGGTACTTCTCCGGCAAGCCCCCCTCCCCGCTGCGGCTGGTTCTTCCTTAACTCCGGCGAGCCCCCCACCCCCTGAAAATCGACTGACCTAAAAGTCGATTCAGTCGACTGAAGTGTAGCTAAATCGGAGCAGCATCGCAAGCAAGAGCAAGAGCGAGAGCAGCAGCGCGAGCAAGAGCGGACCAGGCAGGGGACCAAGAGCAAGAGCAGAGCAGCAGCGCGAGCGAGAGCTAAAGCAGCAGCAGCTCCTACTGATGTGGACATCGCCGCCGAGGGAGCGACGCTGTGAAGGAAGTGGCCAGCGACGCCGTGGTGGATGGAGCCGCGCCGTGTCGGCTCGGGACCGAGCACCGGCAGCACCGTGAGATCGAACCAAGAAGAAAATGCGGCGATTAGTGTACAACCTCTTTGGTGGCGCTGATTAGGCCGCAGCTTCATCCGAGGAAACGGTGATGCTGATGCTCTTCCGGTGGTGTAGGTGAAGACGGCGGCGTGGGAATGGAGGTGGTGCAAAAGACGAGGGGAACGTCAGGGCAGCTCCTTAGAGGTGGAGGACGGGGTGGCTGGCGGGACGACCAGATCGACGACGGATCCTCATCCGGTATGGTGGATGAGGGACGTCGAGGTGTTGCTGTGGACGACGTCGTCGGGGAAGAGGCTCTGGCTAGGTGGCGGACGGAGGAGGGTGTGGGGCTTCGCGGGTTTTCCCGGCCTCGGTGTACGAATGGGTGGGCGGATGGGATGGGAGTGGGGAACCATGGCTTAGGGACGCGCTTGTCCGAAATGTGGGGTAAGTTATGAAATTACCCCCACCCATTTGAGGCGGTTCTTTCGGTTCACGGGTATCACGGGCATTTCGCGTGTCGGGATTTCACAGGAGGTGGGAGTTTTCGCGCGCATTGTAATTTTGGAATAGCAAGGTGCGGGTTGAGATGGAGGGAGTTGTCGGAGCACAACGAGACAAAGATATATCTTAAATATTTCGGGCTAACAAGGCGCGGGTTGAAGAGGCGGGAGTTTCGCAGCACGATATACAGAGACGCTAGCTCGAAATTTCGGCATAACAAGGCGCGGCTTGAAATTTCGGGAGAACAAGCTTAACGTGTACCCAAAAGAAAAAAAGACAATTTAGACTAGTATGATATACTACTAAATGACCTCACCTAGTCTTTTACACCCACACATTGGAGACCCATGCATGCATGAATATAACGGAGATCACAATTTAGTACGTACAGTGTGTTTAACACGCACAACACACACACAGACACCATTTAGACTAGTAAGGTACACGTGCATTGCACGCATGAGATTTGGCAACCAAATGGTGAATAAATACCACATTATAGAATGTAAGCTTTGAGTCATATATGCATGATGTAGATGTTCGTTTAATTCATATAGTTCATTTCATTCAAAATCATCTAGTTTTTATAAGAAAGCTAATCTATTTTAAGATTCATGGAATTGTGCGTTGTAAGGCATAAAGTAAAAACAAATCATGTAGAAAAACATTTGGGCAATTCTGATACGGAAGATTCTAGAACAAAGAAGAAGTGCCTGTGTTTGAGGTTTGTGCATTATGATTAAGTTCAACCATAGAGTCTTCTAGATTGTACATGTGGCAAAATCTGGTGGAATCTAGATGATATCCAACGGCCAGTAGTGCTCAAATTTGCCAGCTCTGCACCATCGGATTGGCCTCATCCAACGACCATCTTTCAAAGTTAAAGTTATCCGCACACTATATAAAAAAATATAAAATATAATATATATATAGGGGTATAGCTATAGATATGTGATGCAAAAGCCACCCATCATCTCCAATTAGAATAGTCCATGCACGGATGCAATGTGGCCAAACGATGTCTGCCATCGGTATCTCAAATTCAAACCAATCTGACCTTGTTCAATGTGTATACATTGCAACATGCTCGTTTCCAAACAACACCGCGCAGATCTCCGTTATATTCATGCATGCATGGGTTTCAAACATCATGATCTCTTATTCAAATATTTGAATTCAACTTTACATTGATTATGACCTCACCTAGTCTTTTACACCCACACATTGGTCTTCTATTTATAATTGTACCACTAACTTTCTCTCGTGCATGCATGCACACACACTACCAGTCGGCATTATCCATCGCACACATGCAATCTTTTTTCTTCAGGTCGGTCTCCCATGAAGGAACACACACACACATCCCCCTCTCCATCATGTCGGGCATTCTTTATCTCTGATGTGCATGCGCAACGATCGATGTTCCTCTATGTGTGTGTGTGTGTGTATAGCTAGGTCTTTCATGGTTTTCCACATAAACCGATCAATCTATATATCTAGTGAGGTCTCACCCTCTTTCCCACGTCCACATCGATCAATCTATACCTCTCTATATAGGATTACATATATAGCTAATACACTCACATTAATTATATATCCAACGCCCCCCTCTCATCATCCATGCCTTCCGCTTCATCTCTCAGACGCGCGCACAATGGCCAATACAGGGGGCAGCAAGCGCCCTGCCCCCCCCTAAAATCACTATATATCGAGGCTAATATGAATGTGATCATTAGACAATTGCTGGTAAAAATGGTTTAAGTTGATGAATTGGCCCTCCTCGTAAAGGATTAGCAATCCTTGGCCCCCTAGCTCATGGGACATTTTTCATGGCTCCGCCACTGCGCGCAACAGCGCACGTTCTCGCCCCCTCTCTCTAAATATCGATCTCGCAGTTGCGCACTCCTTCATAGTCTCCTTCCACTCGGCCCCTCGCACCATCTTCTAGCCCCCCACCGGATTTTGCCACATGTACAATCGCAGACTCCATGGTGAACTTAAGCATAATGCACAAATCTCAAAACAAAAGTGGTTCTCCTTTGTTCTAGAATCTTCCGTATCGTAACTGCCCAAACTTTTTTTCTAGTTGAATTGCCATTCTTTGTTTGTACTTTATGCTTTACAACGCACAATTCCATGAATCATAAAATAGATTAAGGGCTTCTTTGAGTCAAAGGATTCTCGAAGGAATTTTGGAGGATTCTAATCCTTAGGAATTTTTCCTATCTTGGTTGTTTGATTCGTAGGATTGTAAACCATAGGAATTTTTCCATATGATTCATTTGCACTAGATTTCATAGGAAACATCCCATCCACTCAAACCTCTTTGAAAGAATTCTGCGTTTTTTCTATGCACAATCGAACACTCGTACCATCCTGTAGGATTCAAGACGACATTCCACTCTAATCCCATGTTCTTCCTATTCCCGCGTTTTGGAAATCCTACGAATCAAAGAGGCCCTTGGTTTTTTATAAAAACTAATTGATTTTGAATGAGATGAATTATAAGAATTAAATGAAGGTCTATATTAGGCATATATGACTCAGAGCTTACATGCTACAGTGTGGTATTTATTCATAATTTGGTTGGAAAATCTGACGCGTGCAATGCACGTGTACCTTACTAGTACTTTGAGTATGTGCAAAACACAATGGCATGCTACACAGTGTCTCTCTTACAGTTCATGAAGCCATGTGGGCACGTGGCACATGTGGAGGCGTTGTGCGACATCCTTGTGTGGATTGATCACAGTGACGTGCTGCCGGTTCCAGAAGAATGTACTCGTCCTCCCTGAGCCGCACTGGCGGTACATGCACGAAGCGAAGATGTGCACACACGCCACGCACACACTCATTCCCTCGCACGCACACGTGGGTACACGGGCAGACGCAATTTTGTACCAAGATCCACCCCATGTGATAATTTGACGTGTGTAAAGTCCTTCACTTCATTGATGGTCAATTAATACAGCGCATGCAAATTGAGTGGACGTGAGGGCGGAAGAAAGACATTACTACTCCACTGCGCGCATGCGAGTAGTTAAATCATGGGTTGCTAGTAGTACTTCCATTGGTCTCCTTCGTATTTTGTGCCAATTGCTGATAGTAACATAATATTTACGCATCTGAGCAGTGCAGTCTACTTGAAATTTATGTTCCACTAAACTCATCGGGAGCCGTTTCGGGCCTCGAAACCAAAAACCATCAATTAATCATTACCTTGTTCCCATCACATTCGAAAGTACTAGTGCTACAATTAAGTGCAAGCCTGCTCACACCTACCAGTACGTACCAAACCTGAACGTGTTCCCACTATGCAGGTTTTAGTACTAGTGCTAGTACTCAGGCAATAAAAAGGGGAACTACCTAACCAAAAATTACTCTACCTTCCTCCTCATAAGTCATGCTTCTTCGTCCGTCCTTGCCATGGCCGGTGTGCAGAGCTCTAGGTCGAGAACTACTCGTAACAAGCGAGCGACAACCAAGGCTGCGGAAAAAAAGAGAGGGCTCGCCGCCACGCAGAGACCTCGAAAGATCTCTCACGGGCAGGCGATGGCTCCGAGGAGCGCCCTAGACGCGGAGGCGAACATGCCGAGCTGGCGGTGCTGGAGTCATTATCCCTCGACGGCATGCCCGATCGGCTCAATAAGCACCTCAATAAGCAGAACGAGTTCATCCACGGCTTGGTGGAGCTGCTGAAGGAGAGCCTCGACGACATGCCCGCTGAGCTCAATGAGTAGGGGGAGTTGACCGCTGGCTTGGTGATGCTGCTGAAGAAGAGCATTGCCTCAGAGAAGAAGGTGACTGGCGAAATCCTGCAACTTTAGGAGGACAACGCGAAGCTCTGCCACGAGCTCGACCTACTAAAGGAGGAGAACGCCGACTGGAAGAAGCTGCATGAGAATAGTAGTTCCTCGATGAAGATGTTGCAGGCCCTCGTCATGGAACAGAAGGAGGAGTTGGCGAAGTTCCGCATCGAGCACCCGACTGCTGTCAAGGTACGTAATGCGGCCGTGGAACAGATGATGAAGGCCCGCGTCGAGAAATCCCACGTCATGGACACAATGATGAAGATGGCGGAGGAGACGCGCAAGGAGATGGAGGTCGTGGAGGCGATGAAGAAGCAGTTACGACTCCGCGGCCAGCAACCCTTCATGTAGTGAGAGCAGCGCGCAGACTTGTGTGTGCGTCTTCCTTCTTTTTTTGGGGTGATAACCCTCCTTCTTTTGCTCCTGTGTTTCTTATTTTGCTTCGGGTGTTTTGCCGCATGTGTCACCTTCTCTGCGAGGCATGAATAGAACAATGCTAAAAATGAGATGACTAGCAAATTTGATCATTCTTTATCGCCAATAGAACAATGCCTCTTGCTAGTAATATATAATAAGAGTAGAGAGTAGAGGATATGGCACTGGGCTGCCGTGTTTCGTGCTCCTCCATCGTACTCCAGTGGAAAATTGAGTATACCGCACGGTTCTTTGCTCCTCCTCAGGTCGCCGGCACATTTATACGAGAAGTCAAATCACAAGGACCCGCCTTCCAGCAATAATGAGCCGTCAAATCACAAAGGCCCTCGCCTCTCGTGAAAAGGACCAAGCTAGACTTCCCCACCCTCTAGCCTTTTAAAAAATGTATACATTTGTACAGTAGTAGTATCGATGGATTGCGCCATGGAGCAAAACTATGCATATACTACTACGTACTCCTATATGACACTACCCACTGTGAAGGTACTAGTAACATAGACTAGTAACTGGTCTATGTTACTCTCCACTATGACCAGCCAAAGTCGAGGCGCGGATACCAACGAGGGCCTGGTTGTGTCTATACTTGGACAACTCACCCGACTGCATGCGCACCAGGCAGATGAAGCTCGTGTCGTGTTGGTGCCGTGTGCGGCCCGCACATAACCAAAACCTCGCGCCTCCATCTTAGCCTCCGCGTTTAAAACATCTCAATCTCAAGGCCAAGGAGCAACGTGAAACCTATGATAGAGCCAATCGGATGGTTGAGAACACTACAATTCGTAGCTACAGATATGTGTGTGAGAGAGGACGAGTGCGTGTGTGCACCTCTTCTTAGAGTACAACTGTATGTGGGTGGCATCGGCCTAGGGAGCAGTGATGGTGTGTGCGAGAAGTCCCGAGAGATAGGTGTAATGCGTCTGAAAAAAAGACTAGTCTATAGCTCGCCACGAGGCTATTCCTGTCGAACGCCAAGCGTAAGATATGTATCCGACGGTGCCAGTTTTTGCACGTACACAGCAGTAGAAAAAGAACTAGTAGTACCACGGCATATGCTACACCACGGCCGAGAAAACGTGCCGACGTTACGCCATCCGGGAATAGTGCCGCACTTCGAAACTAGAACCGTCAATAAATCTTGAGCGCGTCTCGTCACATTCCAAATTACTACTACTACCACGCTATATTTAATTGCAAACCTGTTCACACCGATCACAACCTAAACAGTTTCCCACCTAGGAGCGTATTAGTAGTACTCGGTTATAAATACTACTATGCTAAGATGACTGCACATTCCTCCTCAACTCCTCATCCACAAGAAACAATCAAGCCATAGCCAGCGTGAGTTCTGGGTCGAGAGATTTCCACCAGGGAGAGGTGAGCATGGAAGAGGAAGCACAAGAGATGTCCCGCCTCACCGCGAAAGCAGCCGACATGTCCAGCCACGCAGCAGTAGCAGCACAGAGGTCCCGCCACGCCACCGAAGCAGCACGGAGGTCCCGCCGCGCCGTCGATGTAGTAGACTGGTCCGACCACGTCACGGATGCACCAGAGATGTCCCGCCGCGCCGCCAAAGCAGCAGGGAGGTCCCGCCGCACCGCGGCGGCCTGGGAAAATTTCTCGCGGGCGGGCGAGGACTCTTACAGGCGCATGCATGCGATAGTCCATAGCCAGATGGATCAGATCTCTGGCTGGGCGAGGATGCAGGACGAGGCTACTGGCGTCATCTGGCAACTTGGGGAGGGCAATGCGAAGCTCCGGGGCGAGTGCGACCTGCTGAGGGCGAAGATCTCTGGAAGGGCGAAGCAGGAGGAGGAGACCGCTGCCGTGTTGCAGAGGACGGGCGCCATCATCAAGAAACTTATGGACGAGAATGCCATGCTCCGCATCGAGCGCAACAGGCTGGTGGAGGAATCCATGGATGCTGCCAAGCAGCGCATTAAGGACATGAAACTGATGAAAGAGATCATCGCCCGCCACGAGAACTAGTCTCCGCGACCTGCAGCGCATAAAGAAAGTAGAGATCAGCGAGCCAGATCGTTGTATGCGTCTTCCTTCTTCTTTTGCCCTTGTGTATTTCGGGCGTAGCCGCATGTGGCTTTTTTAATTATCTTCCTAATTATGTACGACAATTATTATCCACTCTCGTTGTCCTTATATATATATTCATCAGTCTTGCTATAAGTCGCAGTAGATGCTATATAGGTCCGTCGGATCTTACATCAAGATCCGTGGAAAATTTTCTTTTCAGATTTTCTTTTTTCTCTCTTAAATCTCAGTCGAGTGAGACATTGCCACGCCATTAAACAGAGGCTCAGGCTCCATTAATGGTACCTTGGGATAGAGGTGGACGGGAGATGGAGGTCAAAGGGCTCTCCTCCCGATAAGCACGCGCAGGGGTCTGATCGCATGCCTCCCGTACTCAAATGGCTACCCTGCACGACGCCTCCTAGCTAATAAAAAAGGGGACGCGTGGCGGCACGTAAATGGTAAATAGAACGCCCACGGTTTCAATAATACTTGTGTTTCCGATTGTAACGTGGCAAAAATCAACAATATACAGGTCTCCTCTCCTAAATCCTTCGAAGACTTTGGAATGGCCAGCTTACATGATCACAACACAATGATACTTGCCAAAGATAACAACCATATCAAGATCACAAAGCATTGAGACCGACATGAGGTTGAAACCTAAGGACTCGACAAGCATGACTTGTCCATGTGTCGATCCTTTGAGATCGCAACCTTACCTAGACCCAATACCTTGCTTTTGCCTTTGCCAGTGTAGGTGATATGCTTCAGATGCGATGGAGATAAAGCAGTGTCCATCAATAAGTTCTTGTCACCAGTCATGTGATTTGTACAACCACTATCGAGGACCCACTCAGTGGCTTTGGGTTGATCATCCTGCAGATGAATTAGTGTAACTTAGGAACTCATATAGTTCATCAGTGAAGATTATGACATCAAATTCATAAGATCAATTTCATCAAGCAATACAATAGATATAGCAGCATGAGGACGTGAGAAATGAAAATTCATTTCTTCATGATTAGCTTGCATCCTTTCAAGCATATTCAGGTCTCCAGCAAATTCTTCAGACGTTTAGTTTTGACTGGAGACCTGGCCCTGCATAAGAGATTAGTTCTTTTTCTTCACCACCCACATCTGGAGGGGTGGCAAACAGTTCATCATTCTATGAGCTCCATAAGAGAAAGGTGGCATAGATGCCAATCCACTTCGTTTCACGTAAGAGGGGTTAGGGTAAGCATATGAATAAGCAGCGAAATTCTTCGAGGACTTATGAACATAATGATTTGAAGAATAATGCACATATTCACAGCCCTTAGATCTTCCCTGTGAAACAGAAGTGTTAGCACGATGATGTTCATATGAGGATTTTGATCCATATGAGGAATTTGATCCACGTGAGGAATGTGGTCCATATGAGGACTTGGATCCATATGAAGACTTTGGTCCATATGAAGAATTTAATCTGGAGTTCCTATTCTTCACAGGTGGTGTCATGATGACATTCACCTGAAGACTTTCAAGGCACCTTTTGGGAACCCAGATTTTCTTCATAGGCGAACCGTTCTTGCAGTTAGTGCCAACATATCTAGCAAATACTTCACAATTCTGATTTTGAACAGCTTATAGTTGGAGTCAAATGACTCATCAAAAGAATATGAAGATTCACATGTAAAGCCAGATAAAGTAGATGGATCTACTGGAGGTCCCTTTGCAGCAACCCATGAGGTTTTGGGATACTACTCGGGCTTCCAGTATGTTCCATCAGCATTGAGTTTCCTCTCAAAGGCAATACCCTCTTTCCTAGGGTTCCTATTGAGGATCTGCTTTTTAAGCACATCAGAAAGTGCCTGATGCCCTTTGAGGCTTTTGTACATGCCTGTCACATACAATTCCTTCTGCCCTACATTGTTTGTGATACTAGCAGCATCCTCAGATGAGGAAATAGTGATAGCAGAGATAGGTGAAGAATTTGCAGCAATAGAAGCATTTGAACTTTCAGGTGAAGAATTAGCAGATTCACGTTCAATGCACTTCACACATGCTGGAATGAATTCTTCCTGAGCAGCGCTGATTTGTTGAGCAAGTAATGAATCACGCTCCTTCTGAATATCTTCATAACTCACCCTTAGCTTCTCAAGATCTTGCTTTCTTTGAAGAAATTCATAAGAAAGCTTCTCATGATCAGATAAGAGAGTGTTATGATGACTTTGAAGGTTATCAAACTTGGACTGGAGTCTCTGAAGATTCTCAGTCAAAGTTTTGGTGCGATCCATTTCTTCACCCAACATATCATCGCTCTTGTCTAGAATATTTTGAATATTTCAAAAGCCTTTTGTTGTTTTACAGCAATCTTAGCAAGTTTAGAGTAGCTAGGCTTGAGGTTTTCATCAGATTCATCCTCACTTGATTCAGAGGAGGGATATTTGAGTACCTTGGCACCCTTTGCCATGAAACAATAGGTGGGAGCGTAGTCATCATCACCGCCGTCAGCCGTGTTGGGGGAGTCATTCTCCTCAGAGTTGAAGATGGACTTGCTGACGAAAGCAGTAGCGAGGGCTAGGCTCGCCACACTAGATTCTGACTCCTCAGATGCCTCCTCTTCTTCATTTTCCTCAGATTCAGCCTCAGAGTCCATCTCCTTGCCAATGAATGCCCGAGCCTTCTTGGAGCTGCTCTTCTTGTGAGATGAAGATTTTGAGGATTTTGATGATGAGGACTTTGAAGGTTTCTTCTTCTTCTTTGAGTCATCAGAACTGTAATCATTGTACTTCTTCTTCTTTGATTCCTTTTCCCACCGAGGACAATCTTGAATGTAGTGACCAGGTTTCTTGCATTTGTGGCAAGTTCTCTTCTTGTAGTCATGGGATGAGGAATCTGATCTCATGTCATCATTTCTTGAGGATTTACCAAAGCGACCACGTCTTGAGAACTTCTGGAATTTCCTCATGAGCATTGCTAGCTCCTGGCTTAGTTCTTCAGGATCACCAAGGCTGCTACCAGAATCCTCAACTTCAAATTTAGATAAAGCCTTGGCCTTCAGAGCACGTGATCTGCCATAGCTCGGTCCACATAGATCTCTCTTCTCAGCAAGTTGGAACTCCTACCATCAAATGACTTGTAGTCTCCATGTTCTTGTATCATCAGCGAAGGGTGTCAAATGAGGAATCAAGCGATCTCAACAATTTCTTCACCACCTCATGGTCGGTGATGTCAGTGGCACTGAGTGCTTGAAGCTCATTTGAAGTGTCAGTGAGGCAATTGAAGGTTTGCTGAACATTTTCATTGTCGAGTCTTTTGAAGCGGTTGAAGAGATTGCGAAGAACGTCAACTTGAGAGTCACGCTGTGTAGAGACTCCTTCGTTGACCTTGGACAGCCTATCCCAGATAAGCTTGGATGTCTGCAAAGCACTAACTCTGCCATACTGCCCTTTGCTCAGATGGCCACATATAATGTTCTTCGCTTGAGAATCGAGTTGCTTGAATCTCTTCACATCAGCAGCGTTGATGGTAGGAGTGACAGAGGGAACACCATTTTCCACAACATACCAGAGATCGTTGTTAATTGCCTCAAGATGCATTCGCATCTTATTCTTCCTGTAAGGGTAGTCCGTCCCATCAAAGGTAGGACACCCAGCAGAGACCTTGATCATACCTGGAGTCGACATAACTAAAACTCCAGGCGGTTAAACCAAAATCACATAGAACAAGGGAGTATCTTGCTCTGATACCAATTGAAAGTGCATTAGGTCGACTAGAGGGGGGCGAATAGGCGATTTTTACAAATTCACCACTGAGGAATTTCAGGGTGAGGAAATTCCTAAGTCACGAACGACTACCAGCGGAATAAGTACCCAGATGCAAACATAACAAAACAGAAACACAGTCATCATGATGAAATGAAAACAAGCATAGAGTACAGAAAGCGTAAATATAGGGTAAGCAGGCTGGAGACAAATTGACTGAAGAAATTGAACTGAGGAAATTGAGAAAGTCTTCAGTCAAAGTCTTCAAACAATAGCGATCAAGTACACAACACAATAATAAGGAAATGAAAGGGTTGACGAAATAGAACCAGTTAGCTCGGTGAAGACAGTGATTTGGTAGACCAGTTCCAACTGTTGTGACAGTTGTATGTCTGGTTGGAGCGGCTAGGTATTTAAACCTGAGGACACACAGTCCTCACCGTATTCTCCTTGAGCTAAGGTCACACAGACCTCGCCCAATCACTCGTGGTAAGTCTTCAGGTGACTTCCAAACCTTCACAAACTTGGTCACTCGGCAATCCACAATTTCCTCTTGGATGCTCTAGACCATGACGCCTAACCGTCTGGAAAGTGCACAGTCTTCAAAGGTAACAAGCGTCGGATCCACACAGGAACAATCTCTTCAGTGATGCTCAATCACTTTGGGTTTGGGTTTTCCTCACTTGATGATTTTCGCTTAAAGTCCTCGGAGGATAGGCTGGTCTCAATGACAAGTGTCAGTTTCTCTCGGAGCAGACAATCAGCTAGTGGTTGTAGGGGGCGGCTATTTATAGCCTAGGGAGCAGCCCGACATGATAAGACATAAATGCCCTTCAGTGATATGACCGTTAGGTCGATAAGATATTTTGGGACAGCTGGCGCATAGCACAGCAACGGCCGGAAATTTTAGGTTCAAATTCCTCAGGGCTATCATGTTCCTCACTTGTAAACAATCCGCACTGGCGAATTCCTAACTCCTCAGTCAAAACAAATTCCTTAGAGACCAGAAGAACTTCATCTCTGTCACTGAAGAAATTGACTGAACTGTTTGAGATTTCCAATGGCTTCACTCGAAGGGATTGGTAGGTGTAGGATTTGGAGATGAGCATCACTTGGAAAGTTTTCCTAGTTCTTCCTTGACCCCCTTTAACAGTACGGTGTTTCTTATGACTCAAGAAAGAGAAAATGAAACTACGAAAACAAAAGTCTTCACGCTTCATGTTCCTCGGATGAATATCAAGTCTTCACGGTCACACCAATTTCTTCACTTTCAAAGTCTTCAGAAAGCCGAAGTCTTCAGTTGAAGACATTCAAGACATTCATTTTTAGGGGTCGACTTTCTCTGTAAATATCAAACTCCTCATAGACTTATAGACCTGTGTACACTGATAAACACATTAGTCCCTTAACCTATAAGTCTTCAATACACCAAAATCACTAAGGGGCACTAGATGCACTTACAGCCATGGGTTCAGAAAGTGGTTGACTATGCAATGAAGACCGAATATCTTGCTAAAGTCAGTCACAAAAGCTTCATTCCTCCTGTGCGTGATACACTGAAAGTTATGGAAGATTTCTCTTCAAGAAAAGCACAAGTGTCAAGCACATCTGATTATCAGCACAACCGAACAAAAGTTGTGCATATGATTACAACGGAAGATTATCAAGATCGCTCCACTCCACCTTTGCCAGCTCGTGAACCTACAATGAATTTACTTCGAATTCAGCCGCGCAAATTGCTCGATGAATCAGAAGCCACTTCGTCGACTGTCAAACCCTTTGAAGAAAATCCTCCATCTCGTAAGGGTAATGAGGCTGATCCCAATGTACCTTCCTCTTCCAAGACCCAAGTTAGTCTCGAAGGATCAGCTGCTGCTGCTGCTGCTGCTGAAGATGAAGATGTTCCGGACACTTCCAAATCAGACAGTTCCTCAGGCGATGCCTGAGAGTGAATCATATTCACAGTTTCTTACTCGTGTTTTTCAACACCTTTTTGACACTAGTTGACAAAAGGGGGGAGAATAGCATCGAGAGTTTGATAGATTTGCTCTGTTGGATTTGGTGTTTGTGTTTTCTCGCTCTATCTTTTGAGACAATTACACCGTTTCTTGTGCTCTAATGTAAAACTTCTGTTATGGGCTGTAATATTTATAACCCCGCCTGCTGCACTATTATCTCTCTAAGCTTTTTGTTTTGCAGGTGAAATTGCTAACAGAAGTTATGAATAATTGCACTTTACTCTCATTGGATTATCTATCATCAGTGCGAATCATTACCTCGTATGATTGAAAATTCTCCACACACACTCAAATAAATTGCAAGGGATTTCATTGTGTATCAATTAACCCTGCATACATCCAGGGGGAGTATATTTCATCATCGAGTCAAGTAACACAAGTTCACTCTTGTTCGATTTACAATTTACTTATCTATCTTCACTTCGATGATTATCTGTTTTGTCAACAACCGTCCAAAAAGGGGGAGATTGTTGGTGTAATGATAGGCCCCTTATGTTTTTGAGTTTGTTGACATAAACAGTTTGGGACTTATGTGTTTGCTAGTGCACATAGAGTAATACGTCCCTGGAGTAATCGAGGAGTTTGACAAAAACGACGAAGATAACCTCCCTGCATAGCAGCGAAGGTTATCACCGAAGATAAAGCTATCAAGAGTGACCCCTAAAAATTGCTGAAGTCTAAGCAATTGGTTCGGTGCATGTTCGAAGCAAATGACTGCTCTCAAGGAAGAATGAAGACGAAGTGAAGACGTAGCATTTATTTCGTTGTTCTTCCTCTTTCATTGAGTCATAGGACCACCGTACTATTAAGAGGGGTATAGCGTTTCAAAGCTTTGATTCTCTGATGCTAAACCCAAACCTATGAAAGTTGTGAGAGAAATCTCTTTGTGCTCCGAGCAAATACTTGCCAGCAAGAGACTCTGATCTTCTTCGCTGCAAGAGTTTTGCCTCGGACCGAGGGAGTTAGCATTACTTGTTCCTCAAGTAATGTTATCGTTGCTCCAAAATCCGATCGGTGAACGTTTCGGTTGGCCATTGGCTGGACCTCGTGTCCAAAATGGCCATTTCCCATCTGGGAAGGATGTGGCTATAAATAACCACCCCGCGCCGGCTTCGTCCGGCGGCTGCTCTGTTTGATTCTGAGAAGATTGTTGAGCAACTCCCCCTCTAAGCGATTTGAGTTTAAAATCCACTGAGAGAAAAACCCTAGAGCCGAAGAATTAGATAGTGGTTCAGCATCACTAGAATCTAAGTTTAGTACGCTCCGCCTATTACTCTTGAGAGCTGCAAACTCTCTAGACGGTTAGGTGTCAATTTCTTCAGAGACCAAGAGTGATTGTGGTTATCGAAGAAGAAGTATGTAAAGGTTCGGAGATCGTCAAGTATCTACCATGATTGATCGACATCGGTTGACGAATCGATTGTCGAGGATAATAGGGTGAAGAGAGTTTTTCTTCCGTGTTAAGTCACAGCCCCTCCAACCAGACGTAGTCCTTATGCAGAAGGACGAACTGGTCGAACAAATACCTTGTCTCCCACGAGCACCTTCGGTCATCTCCATTACTCAAGTTTACCTTCGATGCATTCTATTCGTGTAATCTACTTCAATGCATGCTTTAGTTTCCCTTCGGTTATCTGTTGTAGTTCTTCTTAGTCTGTTTATTGTTTATTCCTCTGCTGGGTTCTGAGAGATTTAAGTTTTCCGAAGAAAATTTAAAACTCCCATTCACCCCTCCTCTGGTAGACATACTTTGTTCCTACAAGATACATTCTGTTGTTTATCCATAGAGGAGGTGAAGTGCCTCTATTCCTGTTAGGAATAGAGACTCCCTTGTGTTGGTTGACGCCGTAGGCGTATTTAGTGGGGCTCAGCGTCACCAGAATGTTTGATTCAATCATTCGACATCCTCTATGGTTGCTCTCCTCAAAATATGGACTACCAAGAATTGGTGTCGATGTAGCCCCGGAGCACAAAGTTGTGGGAGGTCGACCGAAGAAGCGTCCACGAGGGTCCGGATCAAAAAGTAGGAACATACGATGCATCCTTCGGGTGGAGCTGCGGGGATGGGGGTCCTCCTATTGTGACTTGCGTTAGCTTATAGCGATTCAACCCCCGAGTCCATCAACAAAGAGATATGTCTGTTCTTCCACGATTTGTCTATCCCAAGGGGTTCAGAAAAGTGTTTGCGCTGAATAGTTGTGTGTCATGTTAATTTAGCAAACTATGAAAGGGAAATAAAATGGTGTGGGAGGTCTTTGCGACCTCCTTATTTTTTAACCTGATTCTGTTTGAGCTAAATACATATATGATGTAGATTTGCAGTTATTTATGCAGAAAGTACATAATATTTAAAATTTATGCATAGAATAAACGGAGATGCTCGACATTCCAAGGTCACGATGCTATCCGACCTAATATTCTATTCTTGCATCATGAAACGATTCGACGTTCATGTTGGCGGGGCAATGAGGTTGGCTCGTCGAGTTGACAACATGGTGTGGTCACTGATTAATCTACATACATGAAGCAGTACGAGCAGAAGAAGAAATTTTCATATGAATGGTATGTGAGAGAAAAATAATTATATACTGCACTCCGAGCTGTTGGTGGCAAGCTGGAGCCCCCGAGATGGGAGCCCTACGGAGATAGGCATGACGGAACCAGAGCCCTCGTGCCATCACAGCGAGGTCAGTCTGGACGTGTGGAGCCAGTGTGAGGCCAGCTCGGTGATGTGATGTATGTCCTAATTGTAACATGCGTACTGTGGCACCCCGGCTCAGAGAAAACCGGAACGCCCCGTATTCCAGCCCAGAGATCGAGGAGAAGTCTTCTAGAATACAACACTTCTTAGCATAGAACAACCCAGCTTACTATTATTACACGAATATGAATACAAGGTCTCCGATATATATTACAATGAATAACATCGGCACGGCGACACTACGCCATCCTCAGTTGCTCTATGCAAGCAGCAGAACAACTCGAAGCAGCGGAAAAACTTCTAGCAGCGGAACAACGACAACGATGGTGAACTCCACTCCGCAGGGACTCTGGCTGGAACGCTTATCCTAGCTCGCGAACACAGGAACAACACCAAACAAGCAAGCAATCCAGGCACAACTTGCAAGCTGGCGTGACACGCCAGGTCAGTACATTGAATGTACTTGCAAGCTCACAATAACCAGAAGCATTCAAGACAAACAACAGCATGGCAATTACAGGTTAAGTAGGAATTATCACGAGCTCATCAGAATAACAGGGCATCAACAATATGAACATGATACAGCTGGAACAATATGAGCATGGCATGAGCATATAAATCTGACGACACTAGCATGCAACATGATGACACTATATACACTATTTATTCTGCTCGGTTTACTACGTAACCATCACATGCATCAGTTACCAACCTCGGACATCACACGATTATCTCGGGATCAAATCAAGCTTGGTATGAACAATACCGTAGTAACCATTAAATGACCACAAGGAGCTTGATTTTTTTACCCATGATTCTCGCACAACATCATGAATATCCAACAACTCGGTATCCTTGATACCACGGTGATCATTCCGGCGATCACAACCATGACCAACACTTGGTCTCAAACGGCAATCTTTCCGGCGATCACAACCAACTTATCTCCTCATCGAACCGGGGTTGTCATTAATCAAGTTATTATTAATACTGTTGACTCATGGTGGGACCGACACGAACTGGGCCCTTATTCGCGGGCGCGGCTATCGATAGATTTAATATACACTTTGCAGAGGTTAGTACACTGTACCCACACCACAGAACCCATGGCCTCGCACTCCCATTCGGGTGGACCAACGGCGTTCCGACAAAACCGATCTACTGCCATGACGCTCATCCGGCCACTCCGACTCACTCCCCGTTGGGCTAGTCCTGGGTGGCCCCGTGTCTACCAAAGACACAACGACCACCGTCGTGGTCCGTCCCAAACAGGGATAAAAGTGCTTATCATCCAACCTACGGGCACACAAGGTTATGTCCGCCTACCTGATCAGGGTAAGCACGCCCATAACCTTAACTAGTTGGAGGCACCGGCGAGAGGCACGACAATAGACCTAGTTAGGACCTCCCCATAAGGTAAGCGTGATTGCACTGGTCAGTTACGATATGGTGGCACCATGACTCAGCCAACAGTTGTTCAAGTTCAATTAAATCCGGTTAAACATGAATGAAAAGATGCTGAGCCATGATAAAAGAACATGATGCAAGGACAATGCATGAGCATGATATCAACATAAGCATGAGAGTATGACATAACTATCCACTATATCAACAATGAATCATATCCAACTGAGCATGGCATACTGACTAACATGAACATCACAAGTACATACTTCTCAGAAACATAGCATGACCACTAGCATCAACAATAAATATCATGCAAGAACATAACAATAATGCAAGCATTTAACCAACGGGATGCAATGAAATATGTATAACAACGGTACTCGGGACAGACAGCAGTTATGCACCGAAGACCATCACCAACATCAACAGGTACTACTAGCAAGCATAAGCATATGAAAGGAATACTAGCAACTAGCAGGGCATGATAACCAGGTGCATATCAACATAGCAAGAAGGTAAGCACTAACCCAGAAGCATTACCGAAACAACGATAACCATATTTTAAACAAGCAAACATTTATTAAATATTCAAGTTGAAAACCATGGCTACTGCATGACTATCATGCAAGTGGGTATTGTGGCTTGCCTGGGGGTGAAGAAAGCACCGGGAAGGAGTGCGGTGAAGCCGCGAAAAGATTTGCCGGAAACAGTTCTCTCTCGGAGGGGCTGTTTACGTGCAAGGGCAAAAAGGTCATTTTCACAGTGTCCAACCATAGTGAAAATGAAACCAACAGAACGGGCTCGACGAGACGAAGAAGTGGGCTTTGGAATCACCTCATTTGGAGTTGGGAGTAAAAAGATATGAATGTTTTTCTGCCAGGGATCTTTCTGTAATAGAATCATCACAAACAGGTCCTTGGCTGGAAAAACCGAACGTGCCTTTTCAGAAAATATGTTTTCCAGAGAGTAAAACGTACTCTGGCCCGAAGAAGAGGGGAATACGCCTTCGGTGGATGAAAGCGTACACAGGCAAAGCCCGTGTCCACTTATCCACGTCAGCCGGGGCGGAGCCGGGCTCCAGGGTCGCTTACAGGTGGGTCCCGCGCCCTTTTCTCTCTCCTCCCTCGCTCCTTCTTCTTCCTCCTCGACGGGGCCCTGGGAAGAGGGGAGGCCGGCCGCCCCAACGACGATAGCCGGCGGCACGGTCCACCATTCGAGGCGCCCGACCTACTGGCGTGATCAGCAGGACGAGGCGGCCCCCTTCAGGTAGGACACGGCCACCGACGAGTTGGAATAGCACGGGAGGCCAGCCGCGGCGGATTGCGGCTTCGGCCAAAAGTGAAGATGCGTCCTTGGCGACTCCGGCGACAAGACGAAGGGGTAGAAAGGTGCTCCGGTGGTGGTGTGGCCTTCTGGTGGTGAAGAGATGGGGGAATAGGCGTCGACTTGATCGGATTTGAGCGGAGCCGAACGGCGGCCATGGTGGCAATGGAGGTCGAGGAGGGGCTCTGGTGCTCGGGGAAGTGGACAGGGAGGGGAAGAGGAGTGCGGGAAGGCCAGTGATGTGCTCGAACGGCTCGGGGGAGGGCTTAAATAGCCAGCGGGGAAGGAGGTCGAGCTGGCACCACCGCGGACGCGTGTCCAGCGCCGCAAACGCGTGCGCACGCGCATGAGCTCGGGGAAGGCGACGGAGAGGGAACGGACGAGGGGTAGGGCTCACGGAGACGAGGCTGAGCTCATGGACAAGAGGAGAAGAGGCCGAACGCCATAAATGCCCGGTCGGCTAATGGCTTCCCGTGGGCGTGCGGCGACGAGAGCTGACGGAGGGGCTGACGGAGGGGAAGAGGGCTCCAGGAGGACGGTGACGACGCAGGCCAGCTGTTGGACAGGCTCACGAGCGCGAAGGCGACGAGAGGGAGAGGGGCGCGAGCAAGAAGACACCCTAGACGCGGCCAACTCCAGCAGAGCGTGCGCATTGCATGCCAAAGCTCGTGATCACCGCGTGCACTGGTGCACACAGTGGCACACGGCCGGCCAAACAATGTCTGGGGGCTTGTCCTACCTGGGGAGGTTGCAACTGCGGTGGTAGTTTGGTTAAAAGTGACATGGTTAAATGGCAGTTAACACCTGAAGTTTACTGCAGTAAACTTTGATGAGCACTGGTGATCCACAGGAGAGGGATTGGGTCAAATGGAGTTGTCTGCGAGGTTGAGGTAAAGAAGGACTTACATCCTGGTAACTATGGAGGGGTTTGGATCAACATTTAACAGAGTTGCTTTGCAACTGCCAAATATGGTCCAGAATCAAGATTTGGATGATGCACTCACATGGAGTTATGGAATGGGATGCAACTTGGCAAATCCTCATGATATGGACATATAAAGATGCTGTAAAAAGCTCATATCAAATGTACCATCCAAAATGGTACTAGCTTTACAAACATCATTTCTGTCCAGAAACTTGCAAAAATTCTAGAGAAATAATGGCTTGATGAAATATGCCCAAAATGGGTGGAGGTAAGTTATATGGATAATAGAAGGCCTAGAAAAAATGGCAGCTATAATGGAGTAAGATAAAATATACTTGCTTCACAAACTAAAATTTTGGACAGAATCAAAGAATTGAAGATGAGCTCACATGGAGGCATGACATGAGCTCTACTTTGGTGGAGGGCTATGATATGATGATATGAGGGATCATGCAAAATGGCAACTCATTTGGATATGCTAGCTTGCACCTCCTTCACAAAGCTTCTTTCTGGATAGAAACTTTGGAAAATCATAATTAAATAGTTACTAGGCAAATGAGGTTGCATTTTGGCATGTGGCAATGATATGGACAGGAAAAGGTGTCCAAGGAGTTAGAGGTCAATTGGGAAAAGGAAAATAGCACTTGCTTCACAATGTGCCATTTAGGGCAGAATAGGAAATGAATTATTTTAGCATGATGATAAACATGACAAATGAAATATTTTGTCATATTTGAGAAAGATATGACCCAAACAATTTATGAGAATTATTTGGGAATTTTAGGGGTGATGTAAATAAAGGTTGCTTCACAACCTAGGGCAATTTGGGTTATTCCTTTAATAGAAAAGGAATATTCCCAATAAAAAGAATATTGGGATTTGGGCTAGGATGAAAATAACAGGGTCTAGGGAAGGATTTGGGTATGCCAAGCCACTCTGGAAACAAAGAAGAGGGCATCTTCTTCAGTTTCCAGACCACATAGCCACGGAAAAAGGAAACTCAAGCAAAAACCTCAGAAAAACAAAAGAAAAAGAAAGGGCCAAAAATCAGGCTGTCACAAACCTTACCCCCTTAAAGAAATCTCGTCCTCGAGATTTGGTTGCTCAGGGAACAAGTATGAAGATACTGACTTAAGGAAACCGTTTCCAACTCGGGTATCCTTTTTCTTATTTTTGTTCCCACTAAATTTTTATCTGACTGGCCCTGGGGTGGTTTGCTTTAATATATCCATATTCTGACTGATCTTACCTTGCTTGTTCATGCTTATACAGGCTCCAATTTCTTTTTAGTTCTGCTGACTTAGCTGACTGTGATTGATCCTCACGACTGAAATATATGTCGGTCTCACAAATCCAAGAGTGATTTCCGCTGGGTGTGTCATCCGGCACTGACAATCTTTCATGAAGTGGTGATCAGATTATTTTAGTGGACACCCAAGCTCTAACTCCTTGCATTGGGTTTCTCCACTAAATGCAGGTCCTTCGGGTTCCAAATAGTGAGTTGGGTCATAACCGCTTTCCCGACAGCTTCTAGCTTATCGCGGAAGTTTCTGAATCATCTTAACTGGTTCCACTGTCTTGAGTATCGGATCCGTACCAAATATTGGATTGTCGCCTGTCGTGGCTAGCATAAGAGTTTGACCTCTAGGATAATATCTGCAGACTTGACTGACGGTGGTTCTGCACCACGCGGGTCTTGCAACAATTTTCATACCCACATCACTGGTCTTGCTCCTTCATTATCGTTTTCTTGGTCTGGATCCCTGGCTGAAAGAGCTGGGTCATATTGCTTCTTTGTATCACCATAGGTACGGTCGGTACAATTTTTCGGCAATCGTAGCCTATCCTCATTTTTCTGACAAGGTACCCCATTTAAATGGCAGTTTCAACTCCCCTCAAGTTCTGACTGATTCTTGCTTCTGACCAAAATGTTGTGGATCTGATTCTTGGGATTCATTGCCATATGCTGTCAATTCACAGCGTACAACCTTGTACCAATGTCTTACTGAGGAAGATTGGCTGGCTTGTGCTCCAAACTTTCATCGGACAGCTTGCTGAAGAAGACTGGGTATCGTGCTTCAGAAGCTTACCCCCTTAAAGACTTTGCTGGGGAAAAACTCAGTACCTTATGCCAGAAGCTTTTGCGGTTGCTTACTGAAGAAGGCAGAGTACCTTGTACGGGAAATCATCCATGTATCGTACTGAAGAAGATAGATGAATCTTGCCTTGGAAGCTTCTCGGGTATCTTGCGAGGGAAGATTGGGTTGCTTACACCAGAAGCTTCTTATTGTGATATGCGGACCGATTTCCACATATATAACCATCTTAAAAATTTTGTTATTGATTTCTTGTATCAAACGGGGTTTTGTAGGACTATCCTCCTTTCTGAGGACATGCCATATTTTTGCTTGCTTCCAGGTACCTCGGGTTCCAAAATCATCCTCAACGAAAAATTACACTTGTATCTGAGCCATACCTTTGATAATATTTTTTCAACCTGGCACACAATTTATCTTCTTGCTGATTTGATCATTTCTGCTGTGAGGAGTGCATGCTGAGAGAGACTGGACACTCAGTAACATGATCAGATATTCCTTAATCTGAATGCAGTCGGCTGAGAATTCCATACTGTTGTGAGGAGTGCATGTTAATGCAAACATTATAATGACATTCCATCCAGGATTTCTTTTGTATTCAGACGAGCTATTTCCAATTTCACTGCAGTCTGCTGACAATTCCATTCTGTTTAGCTGAGTTTCCAAATATATGCATTTCTTGCTGACTCTTCGGGTCCGGTGTCGGCTGACGAGCAACTTTAATAGGGGAAAATTTGTAATACCGAAGACCCAAAGAAAGAAAGAAAAGAAACGACTAAAACAAAAGCACACAAGCATACTACTAAATTAATCAAGCAATCATCACATATTACTGCTACTCACACCATAATATGCATGCACACCTAAGCACACAAATCGCGCAGAAACTCTGGTATTACGATCTAATATGCTGTGGCGGTGTGCACGAAAATTATATCCATGTGTGGAAGGAGTTGGCGTAACCGAAGCTACACCAAGCACTGGCTGAACAGTGGCTGGATCTGGATGGATACACAGGTGAGAACGGACTTGACAATCAAGTAGCGAGACACAAAAGTCATGACCACCTCATCATCAAGCGTACGAAAGGGATTCGTACACATCCAAAGAATAGAATGACTGAGTAGGGTAGCGGTGGAAAAACAAGGCTCGCTGGCATTGCCCTTTTCTGATAACCAAGATCAGTAAGGCTTGCCAGAGGGACGAGATGGATGGCATGATTCGGGGTAGAAACAAGTCTATCACCGAAATAATATGGGTGGGTGGCAGAAAAATATACACGATACCTGAGCATAACTCCTGCAAATGGTGCCTGGAACTCTATGTACCAGGGCATCACTCCGCTGGGACAGAGATGACGCCGAACACCAATGAGCAGACATGCTAAGAAGGAGGGTGCAGGCGGTGGACCGAAAACGATGCCGCCTACACTCACAAGATTAACCGTTAGTGACAAAATAACAATCTATATGCATGCTATGCGACAAACAAATGCAACAAACCAACTGGGGTCTATACTCGCTTTCTAACGTTCGCTCGGGCTAGGGCATCCTACAGCCAGACCTGCTCTGATACCAAGCCTGTGGCACCCCGGCTAAGAGAAAACCGGAACGCCCCGTATTCCAACCCAGAGATCGAGGAGAAGTCTTCTAGAATACGGCACTACTTAGCATAGAACAACCCAGCTTACTATTATTACACGAATATGAATACAAGGTCTCCGATATTACAATGAATAACATCGGCACGGCGACACTACGCCATCCTCAGTTGCTCTATGCAAGCAGCAGAACAACTCCAAGCAGCAGAAAAACTTCTAGCAGCGGAACAACGACAACGATGGTGAACTCCACTCCGCAGGGACTCTGGCTGGAACGCTTATCCTAGCTCGCGAACACAGGAACAACACCAAACAAGCAAGCAATCCAGGCACGACCTGCAAGCTGGCATGACACGCCAGGTCAGTACATTGAATGTACTTGCAAGCTCACAATAACCAGAACCATTCAAGACAAACAACAGCATGGCAATTACAGGTTAAGCAGGAATTATCACGAGCTCATCAGAATAACAGGGCATCAACGATATGAACATGACACAGCTGGAACAATATGAGCATGGCATGAGCATATAAATCTGACGACACTAGCATGCAACATGATGACACTATATGCACTATTTATTCTGCTCGGTTTACTACGTAACCATCACATGCATCATTTACCAACCTCGGACATCACACGATTATCTCGGGATCAAATCAAGCTTGGTATGAACAATACCGTAGTAATCATTAAATGACCACAAGGAGCTTGATTTTTTTACCCATGATTCTCGCACAACATCACGAATATCCCACAACTCGGTATCCTTGATACCACGGTGATCATTCCGGCGATCACAACCATGACCAACACTTGGTCTCAAATGGTGATCTTTCCGGCGATCACAACCAACTTATCTCCTCATCGAACCGGGGTTGTCATTAATCAAGTTACTATTAATACTGTTGACTCACGGTGGGACCGACATGAACTGGGCCCTTATCCGCGGGCGCGGCTATCGATAGACTTAATATACACTCTGCAGAGGTTAGTACACTGTACCCACACCACAGAACCCATGGCCTCGCACTCCCATTCGGGTGGACTAACGGCGTCCGACAAAACCGATCTACCGCCATGACGCTCTCCCGGTCACTCCGACTCACTCCCCATTGGGCTAGTCCTAGGTGGCCCCGTGTCTACCAAAGACACAACGACCACCGTCGTGGTCCGTCCCAAATAGGGACAAAAGCGCTTATCATCCAACCTACGGGCACACAAGGTTATGTCCGCCTACCTGATCAGGGTAAGCACGCGCATAACCTTCCCTAGTTGGAGGCACCGGCGAGAGGCACGACAATAGACCCAGTTAGGACCTCCCCATAAGGTAAGCGTGGTTGCACTGGTCAGTTTCGATATGGTGGCACCATGACTCAGCCAACAGGTTTTCAAGTTCAATTAAACCCGGTTAAACTTGAATGCAAAGATGTTGAGCCATGATAAAAGAACATGATGCAAGGACAATGCATGAGCATGATATCAACATAAGCATGAGAGTACGACATAACTATCCACTATATCAACAATGAATCATATCCAACTGAGCATGGCATACTGACTAACATGAACATCACAAGTACATACTTCTCAGAAACATAGCATGACCACTAGCATCAACAATAAATATCATGCAAGAACATAACAATAATGCGAGCATTTAACCAACGGGATGCAATGAAATATGTATAACAACGGTACTCGGAACAGACGGCAGTTATGCACCGAAGACCATCACCAACATCAACAGGTACTACTAGCAAGCATAAGCATATGAAAGGAATACTAGCAACTAGCAGGGCATGATAACCAGGTGCATATCAACATAGCAAGAAGGTAAGCACTAACCCAGAAGCATTACCGAAACAACGATAACCATATTTTAAACAAGCAAACATTTAATAAATATTCAAGTTGAAAACCATGGCTACTGCATGACTATCGTGCAAGTGGGTATTGTGGCTTGCCTGGGGGTGAAGAAAGCACCGGGAAGGAGTGCGGTGAAGCCGCGAAAAGATTTGCCGGAAACAGTTCTCTCTCGGAGGGGCTGTTTACGTGCAAGGGCAAAAAGGTCATTTTCACTGTGTCAAACCATAGTGAAAGTGAAACCAACAGAACGGGCTCGACGAGACGAAGAAGTGGGCTTTGGAATCACCTCATTTGGAGTTGGGAGTAAAAAGATATGAATGTTTTTCTGCCAGGGATCTTTCTGTAATAGAATCATCACAAACAGGTCCTTGGCTGGAAAAACCGAACGTGCCTTTTCAGAAAATATGTTTTCCAGAGAGTAAAACGTACTCTGGCCCGAAGAAGAGGGGAATACGCTTTCGGTGGATGAAAGCGTACACAGGCAAAGCCCGTGTCCACTTATCCACGTCAGCCGGGGCGGAGCCGGGCTCCAGGGTCGCTTACAGGTGGGTCCCGTGCCCTTTTCTCTCTCCTCCCTCGCTCCTTCTTCTTCCTCCTCGACGGGGCCCTGGGAAGAGGGGAGGCCGGCCGCCCCAACGACGATAGCCGGCGGCACGGTCCACCATTCGAGGCGCCCGACCTACTGGCGTGATCAGCAGGACGAGGCGGCCCCCTTCAGGTAGGACACGGCCACCGACGAGTTGGAATAGCACGGGAGGCCAGCCGCGGCGGATTGCGGCTTCGGCCAAAAGTGAAGATGCGTCCTTGGCGACTCTGGCGACAAGACGAAGGGGTAGAAAGGTGCTCCGGTGGTGGTGTGGCCTTCTGGTGGTGAAGAGATGGGGGAATAGGCGTCGACTTGATCGGATTTGAGCGGAGCCGAACGGCGGCCATGGTGGCAATGGAGGTCGAGGAGGGGCTCTGGTGCTCGGGGAAGTGGACGGGGAGGGGAAGAGGAGTGCGGGAAGGCCAGTGATGTGCTCGAACGGCTCGGGGGAGGGCTTAAATAGCCAGCGGGGAAGGAGGTCGAGCTGGCACCGCCGCGGACGCGTGTCCGACGCCGCAGACGCGTGCGCACGCGCATGAGCTCGGGGAAGGCGACGGAGAGGGAACAGACGAGGGGCAGGGCTCACGGAGACGAGGCCGAGCTCATGGACAAGAGGAGAAGAGGCCGAACGCCATAAATGCCTGGTCGGCTACAGGCTTCCCGTGGGCGCGCGGCGACGAGAGCTGACGGAGGGGCTGACGGAGGGGAAGAGGGCTCCAGGAGGACGGCGACGACGCAGGCCAGCTGTTGGACAGGCTCACGAGCACGAAGGCGACGAGAGGGAGAGGGGCCCGAGCAAGAAGACGCCCTGGACGCGGCCAACGCCAGCAGAGAGCGCGCATTGCATGCCAAAGCTCATGATCACCGCGTGCACTGGTGCACACAGTGGCACACGGCCGGCCAAACAATGTCCGGGGGCTTGTCCTACCTGGGGAGGTTGCAACTGCGGTGGTAGTTTGGTTAAAAGTGACATGGTTAAATGGCAGTTAACACCTGAAGTTTACTGCAGTAAACTTTGATGAGCACTGGTGATCCACAGGAGAGGGATTGGGTCAAATGGAGTTGTCTGCGAGGTTGAGGTAAAGAAGGACTTACATCATGGTAACTATGGAGGGGTTTGGATCAACATTTAACAGAGTTGCTTTGCAACTGCCAAATATGGTCCAGAATCAAGATTTGGATGATGCACTCACATGGAGTTATGGAATGGGATGCAACTTGGCAAATCCTCATGATATGGACATATAAAGATGCTGTAAAAAGCTCATATCCAATGGACCATCCAAAATGGTACTTGCTTTACAAACATCATTTCTGTCCAGAAACTTACAAAACTTCTAGAGAAATAATGGCTTGATGAAACATGCCCAAAATGGGTGGAGGTAAGTTATATGGATAATAGAAGGCCTAGAAAAAGTGGCAGCCATAATGAAGTAAGATAAAATATACTTGCTTCACAAACTGAAATTTTGGACAGAATCAAAGAATTGAAGATGAGCTCACATGGAGGCATGACATGAGCTCTACTTTGGTGGAGGGCTATGATATGATGATATGAGGGATCATGCAAAATGGCAACTCATTTGGATATGCCTAGCTTGCACCTCCTTCACAAAGCTTCTTTCTGGATATAAAGTTTGGAAAATCATAATTAAATAATTACTAGGCAAATGAGGTTTCATTTTGGTATGTGGCAATGATATGGACAGGAAAAGGTGTCCAAGGAGTTTGAGGTCAATTGGGAGAAGGAAAATAGCACTTGCTTCACAATGTGCCATTTAGGGCAGAATAGGTAATGAATTATTTTAGCGTGATGATAAACATGACAAATGAAATATTTTGTCATATTTGAGAAATATATGACCCAAACAATTTATGAGAATTATTTGGGAATTTTAGGAGTGATGGAAATAAAGGTTGCTTCACAACCTAGGGCAATTTGGGTTATTCCTTTAATAGAAAAGGAATATTCCCAATAAAAAGAATATTGGGATTTGGGCTAGGATGAAAATAACAGGGTCTAGGGAAGGATTTGGGTATACCAAGCCACTCTGGAAACAAAGAAGAGGGCATCTTCTTCAGTTTCCAGACCACATAGCCATGGAAAAAGGAAACTCAAGCAAAAACCTCAGAAAAACAAAAGAAAAAGAAAGGGCCAAAAATCAGGCTGTCACACGTACATAGAGTATACTGGCAAAAAAATACTCAAAAATTCAGAGGGGATTAGAAAAATAAATGAATAAATAAATGGTGCTTGCGTGCATAAGAGGTGAGGCGAAGCCCTCGAGCTAGTTGCGGCGAGGTTTACGGTTTAAGGTTCACGCGTGGAAGCTCGCGCGCTGTAGTCCGAGCCCTCGGGTGTCAAGGCCGGAGCGGAGAGGCTCGCGCGATGAGATCATGTTGTGAGGCCTGCGTGATGAGGTCTGATAATCCCCAAGTGCAGGGAATCATCGTAGCAATTCCCAAAGGTGGATGTGATAAGTATGGAGTGTCGAACCCACAAGGAGCTAAAGGTAAGATCAATATTCTCTCAAGTCCTATCTGTCACTGATACGACTCTATGTACACCGAACGTTTGCTTCCAACTAGAAACGAGAAATAAAATTACGTTGTGGGTATGAAGAGGATAACTTTGCATGGTATCGGAGAGCTAAAATATAAAAGTAGGTGCTGTTATCGTACAGTTAGAATATATTACTAAATATTGTAAATAGTGAGTGTGGAATAATGATAGTTCGATGTGCGGAATTATCCTAGGCAATCGTTAACAAGACCGGTAGTCGTCATTGCAATTTCATATAAGGGAGAGGCATAAGCTAACATACTTTCTCTTCTTGGATCATATGCACTTATGATTGGAACTCTAGCAAGCATCCGCAACTACTAAAGATCATTAAAGTAAAACCCAACCATAGCATTAACATATCAAGTCCCCTTTATCCCATACACCACAACCCCTTACTCGGGTTTATGCTTCTGTCACTCAAGCAACCCACTATAGGCGAATCATGAACGTATTGCAACACCCTATAGCGGGAATCCCTCACGCTTGCGTGACACGGAGGGCACAATAGGACAGCACCAAAATAAAACATACAACTCATACCAATCTATATCATCAATCAACCCAAAGACAAAGGATATCTACTCAAAACATCATAAGATGGCAACACATCATTGGATCATAATATGTGGCATAAAGCACCATGTTCAAGTAGGGATTACAGCGGGGTGCGGGAGAGTGGACCGCGTAAAAGAGATGAGGATGGTGATGATGTTGATGAAGACGATCACCGCGGCGATGATTCCCCTCCCGATGGCACTCTGGCGCCACCGAGAGAGAGGAGGAGAGGTTCTCCCCCTTGTGCTTCCTCCTCCATGGCCTCCCCCTAGATGGGGAGAGGTTCTCCCTCTGGTCCTTGGCCTTCATGGCGATGATGGCCCCTCTGGGATCCTCCTCCATGGCCTCCGGTGATGATGGCCCCCTCCGGCAGGGTGCCAGTGAGGGCCTAGATTGATTTCTCGTGGCTACAGAGGCTTGCGGCGGCGGAACTTCCGATCTAGGTTTCTTTCTGGGGGTTTCTGTATTTATAGGAATTTTTTGCGTCGGTTTCACGTCAGGGGGTCTCCGAGTCGTCCACGAGATAGGGGGGCGCGCCCAGGGGGGTAGGGCGCACCCTCCACCCTCGTGGATGGCTCGGGACTCTTTTGGTCCATCTCCGATGCTCCGTGGGCTTCTTCTGGTCCATAAAAATTTGTCAAAAATTGGCACGTCAATTGGACTCCGTTTGGTATTCCTTTTCTGTAAAACTCAAAAACAAGGAAAAAACATAAACTATCACTGGGCTCTAGGTTAATAGGTTAGTCCCAAAAATCATATAAAATAGCATATAAATGCATATAAAACATCTAAGATGGACAATATAATAGCATGAATACTTCATAAATTATAGATACGTTGGAGACGTATCAGCATCCCCAAGCTTAATTCCTGCTCGTCCTCGAGTAGGTAAATGATAAAAGAAGTAATTTATGAAGTGTGAATGCTAGCAGGTGCACAATTTTGATCAATGATAATTTCAATCACCTTTTATAGCATCATTATATGTCATAACAGTAGCTCATCTCATAAAACTTTTCATGATCAAGTAACAAGCTATTCACATGTTAAAGTATAGATCATAAACTTTCTTGAAAACTAACAAACGGTGCTCTTAGTCATCAAACAATTGCAATTCATCTTATTTTTGGGAAGGGTCTATGTAAGAGCTTTTATTCAGCAAACTCCACATACTCAACTATCATTTAATCTTTCACAATGCTAACACTCATGTGATATTTATGGGTTCAAAGTTTTAATCCGACAAACAGAAAGATAGGGGCTTATAGTTTCGCCTCCCAACCTTTTACCTCAAGGGTAATGTCAACAATAATAATTTATGAAAACCTACATCCAAGTGGATATATATATCCGGATCGCTCCAACACAAAGTGCTTGCCAAAGGAAAAAAGTGTAAACAGGAAAGGTGATGATCACCATGACTCTTGTATAAGGGTAGAAGATAAAAGTAAAAGATAGGCCCTTCTCAGAGGGAAGCAGAGGTTGTCATGCGCTTTTATGGTTGGATGTACAAAATCTTAATGCAAAAGAATGTCACTTTATATTGCCGCTTGTGATAAAGACCTTTATTATGCAGTCCGTCGCTTTATTTCTTCCCTATCACAAGTTCGTATAAAGCTTATTTTCTTCGCACTAATAGATCATACATATTTAGAGAGAAATTTTTATTGCATGCACCGATGACAACTTACTTGAAGGATCTTACTCAATCCATAGGTAGGTATGGTGGACTCTCATGGCAGAACTAGTTTAAGGGATGTTTGGAAGCACAAGTAGTATTTCTACTTGGTGCAAAGAATTTGGCTAGCATGAGAGGGAAAGGCAAGCTCAACATGTTGGATGATCCAAGACAATATAACGTTTCGGATGTAGGAAAACATAACTCATTAAGTTGTCTTCCTTGTCCAATATCAGCCCTTTAGCATGTCATATTTTAATGAGTGCTCACAATTACAAAAGATGTCCAAGATAGTATATTTATATGTGAAATCTCTCTTCCTTCAATATTCTTTCATGAATTGTTGAAGTGACCAGTTCTACGTTTGCTAACTTTCAATAAGTTTACTACCTATACTTATTCTGTGTGAAGTCATTACTCCACATGGTATATAATTTCAACCGTTTACTCATAGGATATATGTGAAGCACGTGAGTAAATGACAAACTACTCCAAAAGATATAAGTGAGGAACACTGAGTAGTCAAATAATTAACTAGCCATGGGAGGATTATTTTTCATTAAAGATTTCAGATCCAATGATTTTATTCAAACAGCAAGTAAAATTGAAAATACGCTTCAAGCAAAACACTTATCATGTGACGAATAAAAATATAGCTCCGAGTAAGGTATACCGATAGTTTTGAAGAAAGAGGGGATGCCTTCCGGGGCATCCCCAAGCTTAGGCGCTTGAGTCTTCCTAGAATATTACCTTGGGGTGCCTTTGGCATCCTCAAGCTTAGGGTCTATCCGCTCCTTATTCTCCTCATATCGATATCTCACCCAAAGCTTGAAAACTTCAATCACACAAAATTTAACGGAACTTCGTGAGATAGGTTAGTATGATAAAGAGTAAACCATTCACTTTGGTACTGTCAAAGACAAGGTTCATAATTGTTCTCACACAATGCCTACTGTACCATACCATTTCTATAATTTATATTGAGAAATATAAGCCATAGAAACTAGAAAACAAGCAAACTATGCAATGAAAACAGAATCTGTCAGAAACAGAACAGTCTGTAACGATCTAAACAGCAACCATACTTCTGCTACTCCAAAAATTATGAAATAAATTGGCGGACGTGAGGAATTTGTCTATTAATCTTCTGCAAAAAGAATCAACTCAAAATCACTCTTCTGTAAAACATGGTAGCTAATCCCGTGAGCGCAAAGTTTCTGTTTTTTACAGCAAGATCACATTAACTCTCACCCAAGTCTTCCCAAATGTCTTACTTGGCACTTTATTGAAACAAAAGGCTATAAAACATGATTACTACAGTATCTTAATCATGTAAACACACAAAAATAGTAAGGGTAAATATTGGGTTGTCTCGCAACAAGCGCTTTTCTTTAATGCCTTTTAGCTAGGCATGATGATTTCAATGATGCTCACATAAAAGAAAAGAATTGAAACATAAAGAGAGCATCATGAAGAATATGACTAGCACATTTGAATCTATCCCACTTCCTATTCCTAGGGATTTTGTGAACACATAATTTATAGGAACAAGAATCAACAAGCATAGGAAGGCAAAACAAGTATAACTTCAAAACTTTAAGCACATAGGGAGGAAACTTGATATTATTGCAACTCCTACAAGCATATATTCCTCCCTCATAATAAATTTCAGTAGCATCATGAATGAATACAACAATATAACCATCACATAAAGCATTCTTTTCATGATCTACAAGCATAGAAATTTTACTACTCTCCACGTAAGCAAAATTTCTTCTCATTCGGTATAGTGGGAGCGAACTCAACAAAATAACTGTCATGTGAGGCATAATCCAATTGAAAATTAAAATCATGATGACAAGTTTCATGGTTAACATTATTATTTATAGCATACATGTCATCACAATAATCATCATAGATAGCAACTTTGTTCTCATAATCAATTGGAACCTCTTCTGAAATAGTGGAATCATTACTAACTAAAGTTGACACTCCTCCAAATCCACTTTAGATGATAGTATTATTCATACTCCAAAATATATAAGTGAAGTTCATGGAGCATTCTACAATTAATATAGACTAACCAATATCCAAGCTCAAAATATATAAGTGAAGCACACGAAGCATTCTATAAAACCATACTCAAAAGATTTAAGTGAAGCACAAAGAGCATTCTATAAGATCATTGAAGGGATATCTCATACTAGCATGGTTCTAAAGAAAAAGAAAAACACAAAGGACACAAATCATGCGAACAAAACAAAAACCGAGGTGTACCGATAATTGTTGAAGAAGAAAGATGGGATGCCAACCGGGGCATCCCCATGCTTAGATGCTTGAGTATCCTTGAAATATTTACTTGGGGTGCCTTGGGCATCCCCAAGCTTGAACTCTTGCCTCTCTTTATTATTTTCATATTGATAGCTCCTCGATCTTCGAACACTTCATCCACACAAAACTTTAACAAAAACTTTGTGAGATCCGTTAGTATAATAAAGCAAATCACTACCTTTAGGTACTATTGCAAACTCATTCCAATTTCATATTAGCACTTTATCTACTGTATTCCAACTTCACCATGGTTCATACCCCCCGATACTACCCATAGTTTCATCAAAATAAGCGATCAACACATAGAAAACAGAATCTGTCAAAAACAGGACATAATATAGTAATCTGGAAGTTTAGTAAACTTCTGTAACTCCAAAAAATTCTAAAAAAAATATGAAAATTAAAAAAATTGTACAGAAGTAATGTGCAAAAAGTTTCAAACCCATTTGACTTTCCAGTAAAAAAATGTAAATTCACGCGCTACAGCCAAAGTTTCTGTTTTTGTACTGCACAAAGTAAACAAGCAATCTAATCATCCTAAAACCAAAGCTTGGCACATTATTTTTATAATACAATGGATATATACAAGGGGATAATTATTTTCAGATAAGCTTCCATGAAATGTTTTACATTGTTTCCATGAGCATGAACACAAGTGCTCAAGGTCGACCCTCACTTCTTCAATGCATAATCTTCCAATCACTTCTCTTATTGAAAAACTTTTTAGGCATGAAAGGCAAGTACATTTTTTGTATTTTCATTCTTTTAAATTTTTTGTATGTTTCACCCACAACTAAACAGAAACAAAAAGGAAAAACAAAATCTACTTAGTGAAGAAAGCAAACAAGCACACACACGAGAATATCAACCCCACGCTATTGCTCCCCGGCAACGGCGCCAGAAAAGAGCTTGATAATCCCCAAGTGCAGGGAATCATCGTAGCAATTCCCAAAGGTGGAAGTGATAAGTATGGAGTGTCGAACCCACAAGGAGCTAAAGGTAAGATCAATATTCTCTCAAGTCCTATCTGCCACTGATACGACTCTACGTACACCGAACTTTTGCTTCCAACTAGAAACGAGAAATAAAACTACGTTGTGGGTATGAAGAGGATAACTTTGCATGGTATCGGAGAGCTAAAATATAAATGTAGGTGCTGTTATCATAAAGTTGGAATATATTACTCCCTCCGTTCCTAAATATAGGGTGTATAGTTTTTGGCATGGAAATTAAAGAACGCGCGTGGAGGGAAAATTTCACAAGTTTTGGGCGAGATTACACCTGACTAATTGACATGAGAAAATAGAGGAGTTTGCCTCTTATAAGGAAATGTAATCAAATCCCTAAAATAATTATCGAAACGAGTGGTGCAACGCAATACACCTTATATTTTGGATTTTTCTCAAAAATCTATACACCTTATATCAAGGAACGGAGGGAGTACTAAATATTATAAATAGCGAGTGTGGAATAATGATAGGTCGGTGTGCGGAATTATCCTAGGCAATCATTAACAAGACCGGTAGTCGTCATTGCAATTTCATATGAGGGAGAGGCATAAGCTAACATACTTTCTCTTCTTGGATCATATGCACTTATGATTGGAACTCTAGCAAGCATCCGCAACTACTAAAGATCATTAAGGTAAAACCCAACCATAGCATTAACATATCAAGTCCCCTTTATCCCATACGCCACAACCCCCTTACTAGGGTTTATGCTTCTGTCACTCAAGCAACCCAGTATAAGTGTATCATGAACGTATTGCAACACCCTACAACAGGAATCCCTCACGCTTGCGCGACACGGAGGGCACAATAGGACAGCACCAAAATGAAACATACAGCTCATACCAATCTAGATGATCAATCAACCCAAAGACAAAGGATATCTACTCAAAACATCATAGGATGGCAACACATCATTGGATCATAATATGTGGCATAAAGCACCATGTTCAAGTAGGGATTACAGCGGGGTGCGGGAGAGTGGACCGCGTAAAAGAGATGAGGATGGTGATGTCGATGAAGACGATCAGCGCGGCGATGTAAGTGCATCTAGTGCCCCTTAGTGATTTTGGTGTATTGAAGACTTATAGGTTAAGGGACTAATGTGTTTATGAGTGTACACAGGACTATAAGTCTATGAGGAGTTTGATATTTACAGAGAAAGTCGACCCCTAAAAATGAAGTTCTTCGACTGAAGACTTTGGATTTCTGAAGACTTTTGGAAGACTTTGAAAGTGAAGAAATTGATGTGACCTTGAAGACTTGGTATTCATTTGAGGAACATGAAGCGTGAAGACTTTTGTTTTCGTAGTTTCATTTTCTCTTTCTTGAGTCATAGGAAACACCGTACTGTTAAAGGGGGTCGAGGAAATACTAAGGAAAAATTTCCATGTGATGCTCAACTCAAAATCCTACACCTACCAATCCCATCGAGTGAAGCCATTGGAAATCTCATACAGTTCAGTCATATTCTTCAGTGACAGAGACGAAGTTCTTCTGGTCTCTGAAGAATTTGTTCTGACTGAGGAGTTAGGAATTCGCCAGTGCGGATTGCCTACAGAGTGAGGAACATGATTGCCGTAAGGAATTTGATACTCAAATTTCCAACCATTGTTGTGGTACGCACAAGCTGTCCCAAAATATCTACCCACCTAACGGTCATATCATTGAAGGGCATTTATGTCTTATCATGTCGGGCTGCTCCCTAGGCTACAAATAGCCGCCCCCTACAACCACTAGCTGGTTGGCTGCTCTGAGAGAAACTAACACTTGTCATCTGAGAGCATCCCATCCTCCGAGGAATTTGAGCGAAAATCATCAAGTGAGGAAAACCCAAATCCAAACACCTACAAACCCAAAGTGATTGAGCATCACTGAAGTGATTGATCCTGCGTGGATCCGATGCTTGTTACCTTTGAAGACTGTGCTTCTTCCGGACGGTTAGGCGTCGTGGTCTAGAGCATCCAAGAGGAATTGTGGATCGCCGAGTGACCGAGTTTGTGAAGGTTTGGAAGTCACCTGAAGACTTAACATGAGTGATTGGGCGAGGTCTGTGTGACCTTTGCTCAAGGAGAATACGGTGAGGACTGTGTGTCCTCAGGTTCAAATACCTAGCCGCTCCAACCAGATGTACAACTGAGACAGCAGTTGGAACTGGTCTACCAAATCATTGTCTTCACCAAGCTTACTGGTTCTATTTCCTCAACTCTTCCATTTCCTCATTACAGTTTTTGTGTGCTTGTTCATATCTGTTTGAAGACTTTGACTGAAGACTTTCTCAATTTCCTCAGTTCAATTTCTTCAGTCTGTTTGTCTTCATCCTGTGTTGTCCTGTGTTTACGCTTTCTATACTATGTGCCTGTCTTCATTTCATCATGATGACCATGCTTGTGTTCTGTTATGTTTAGTTCTGAGTACTTATTCCGCTGGAAGTAGTTCTTCGCTAAGGAATTTCCTCACCCGCAAATTCCTCAGTGAAGAATTCATAAAAATTGCCTATCCCCCCCTCTAGTCGATATAACGCACTTTCAATTGGTATCAGAGCTTGGTACTCCCTTGTTCTGTGTGATTTTGGTTTAACCGCCTGGAGTTTTAGTTATGTCGACCGCAGGTATGATCAAGGTCTCTGCTGGGTGCCCTACCTTCGATGGGACAGACTACCCCTACTGGAAGAATAAGATGCGAATGAATCTTGAGGCAATTGATAACGATCTCTGCTATGTTGTGGAAAATGGTGTTCCCTCAGTCACACCTTCTCTGAATGCTGCTGATGTGAAGAGATTCAAGCAACTCGATTCGCAAGCGAAGAATATCATATCTGGCCATCTGAGCAAAGGACTGTATGGAAGAGTGAGTGCTTTGGAAACTGCTAAGCTTATCTGGGATAGGCTGTCCAAAGTCAATGAAGGAGTCTCAACACAGCGTGCTCTCGAGTTGATGTTCTTCGCAATCGCTTCAACCGCTTCAAAAGACTCGATAATGAAACTGTTCAACAAACCTTCGATCGCCTCACTGACATCTCAAATGAGCTTCAAGCGCTTGGTGCCACTAACATCACCGATCATGAGGTGGTGAAGAAATTGGTGAGATCGCTTGATTCCTCATTTGATACTCTTGCATTGATGATACAAGAACGTGCTGATTACAAGTCACTTGATCCCGCTGATATCCTCGAGAGGCTAAATACTCATGAGTTTCAGCTTGCTGAGAATAGAGATCTCTATGGTTCGAGCTATGGCAGATCACGTGCCCTGAAGGCCAAGGCTGTCTCTGAATCTGAAGGTGAAGATTCTGGTAGTAGCCTTGGTGATCCTGATGAACTGATCCAGGAGCTAGCACTGCTCGTGAAGAAATTTCAGAGGTTCCCAAGACGTGGTCGCTTTGGAAAATCCTCAAGGAGCAATGATTCCTCATCCAGTGATTACAAGAAGAGGCTTTGTCACAAATGCAAGAAACATGGACACTACATTCAAGATTGTCCTTAGTGGGAAAAGGAATCAAAGAAGAAGAAATACAAGGATTACAGTTCTGATGATGCGAAGAAAAAGAAGAAATCCTCAAAATCTTCATCATCAAAATCCTCGAAGTCTTCGTCTCACAAGAAGAGCAGCTCCAAGAAGGCTCGGGCATTCATTGGCAAGGAAATGGACTCTGAGGCTGAATCTGAGGAACATGAGGAAGAGGAGGCATCTGAGGAGTCTGAGTCTGGTGTGGCAAGTCTTGCTCTCGCTACTGCATTCTTCAGCAAGTCTATCTTCAACTCTGAAGAAAATTGCTTCACCAACAAGGCTGATGAAGGCAATGATGACTACGCTCCCACCTATTGCTTCATGGCAAAGGGTGCCAAGGTACTCAAATATACCTCCTGTGAATCAAGTGAGAATGAATCTGATGAAAACCTCAAGCCCAGCTACTCTAAACTTGCTAAGATTGTTGTGAAACAACAAAAGGCTTTTGAAAAGGTTCAAAACATGCTAGACAAAAGTGATGATATGTTGGGTGAAGAAATGGATCGCACTAAAACCTTGACTGAAAATCTTCAGAGACTTCAGACTAGGTTTGACAACCTTCAAAGTCATCATAACACTCTCTTGTATGATCATGAGAAGCTTTCTTATGAATTTCTTCAAAGAAAGCAAGATCTTGAAAAGCTAAGAGTGAGTTATGAAGATCTTCAGAAGGAGCGTGATTCATTACTTGCTCAACAAATCAGCGCTTCTCAGGAAGAATTTGTTCCTCCATGTTTGAAATGCATTGAACGTGAATCTGCTAATTCTTCACCTGAATGTTCAAATGCTTCTAATGCTACAAATTCTTCAACTGTCTCTGCTATCACTAATTTCTCATCTGAGGACATTGCTAGTATCACTGATGATGCAGGGCTGAAGGAATTGTACATGACAGGCATGTACAAAAGCCTCAAAGGGCATCAGACTCTTTGTGATGTGCTTAAAAAGCAGATCCTCAACAGGAACCCTAGAAAGAGGGTATTGCCTTTGAGAGGAAACTCAATGCTAATGGTACATATTGGAAGCCTGAGCAGTACCCCAAAACCTCATGGGTTGCTGCAAAGGGACCTCCAGTCGATCCATCTAATTTATCTGGCTTTACATGTGAATCTCCTCATTCTTCTGATGAGTCATTTGACTCCAACTATAAACTGTTCAAAAATCAGAATGGTGAAGTATTTGCTAGATATGTTGGCACTAACTGCAGGAACGGTTCCCCTATGAAGAAAATCTGGGTTCCCAAAAGGTGCCTTGAAAGTCTTCAGGTGAATGTCCTCATGACACCACCTGTGAAGAATAGGAACCCCAGATCAAATTCTTCATATGGACCAAATTCTTCATATGGATCCAAGTCCTCATACGGACCAAATTCCTCACGTGGATCAAATTCCTCAAAAGGATCAAAGTCCTCATATGAATATCATCGTGCTAACAACTCTGTTTCGCAGGGAAGAGCTAAGGGCTATGAATATGAGCATTATTCTTCTAACCATTATGTTCATAAGTCCTCGAAGAATTTCTCTGCTTATTCATATGCTTATCCTAACTCCTCTTATGTGAAATGAAATGGATTAGCTTCTATGCCACCTTTCTCGTATGGAGCTCGCAGAGTGATGAACTCTTTGCCACCCCTTCAGATGTGGGTGGTGAAGAAAAAGAACTAATCTCTTCTGCAGGGTCAGGTCTCCAGACGTGCGTAAATGTCTGAAGAATTTGCTGGAGACCTGAAAGTGCCTGAAAGGACGCAGGCTACTCATGAAGAAATGAACTTTCATTTCTCACGTCCTCATACTGCTTTATCTGTTGCATTGCTTGATGAAATTGATCTGATGAATTGATGTCATATTCTTCACTGATGAAGTATATGAAGTTCGTAAGTTGCACTAATTCATTTGCAGGATGATCAACCCAAAGCCACTGAGTGGGTCCTCGGTAGTGGATGTACAAATCACATGACTGGTGACAAGAATCTATTGATGGATGCTCCCTTATCTCCATCGCATCTGAAGCATATCATCTTTGCTGACAAAGGCAAAAGTCAGGTATTGGATCTAGGTAAGGTTGCGATCTCAAAGGATCGACGCATGGACAAAGTCATGCTTGTCAAGTCCTTAGGATACAACCTCATGTCTGTCTCAATGCTTTGCGATCTCGATATGGTTGTTGTCTTTGGCAAGTATCGTTGTGTTGTGATCATGGAAGCTGACAATTCCAAAGTCTTTGAAGGCTTTAGGAGAGGAGACTTGTATATTGTTGATTTCTCTACAGGACCACAACCAGCCGTGTGCCTACTTGCAAAAGCTTCAGAAGGCTGGCTATGGCATCGACGACTTGGTCATGCAGGCATGAGGAATTTGCATACGCTTGCACAGAAGAAGCACGTCATTGGCATAGAGAATGTCAAATTCCTCAAGGATCACTTATGTGGAGCCTGTGAAGGTGGAAACATGACAAAGGCTAAGCATCCAGCAAAGACTATCATGACTACCACTCGACCATTTGAATTGCTTCACATGGATCTCTTCGGTCCTAACCATTATTCTACAGTTTCAAATGATGCATCTCAATATGGCTTTGTTATTGTTGATGGTTACTCTCGTTCCACATGGGTACACATTGTTACTTACAAACATGAAGTGCTGGAAGTCTTCAAACGATTTTCCTCGAGGGCTTCAACCAACTTCGGTGTGAAGATCAAGCACATCAGAAGTGACAATGGAACTGAGTTCAAGAATTCTGGTCTTGATGACTATCTTGATGAACTTGGTATTACTCATGAGTTATCTGCTCCTTATACTCCTCAGCAGAATGGCGTCGTGGAGCGCAAGAACAGGACTCTTGCTGAGATGGCTCGCATTATGCTTGTTGAATGCAAAACGCCTCATCGTTTCTGGATTGATGCAATTGATACTACGTGCCACGTCATCAACAGAGTATATCTTCACAAATTCTTCAAGAAGACTACCTATGAACTCCTCACTGACAAGAAACCCAATGTGAGTTATTTCCAAGTCTTCGGTGCTAAATGCTGGATTAGAGATCCTCATCATAACTCAAAATTTGCACCGAAAGCACATGAAGGTTTTACGCTTAGTTATGGAAAGGACTCGCACACCTACAAAGTCTTCAACAACGTTCTTCACAAGGTTGTTGAAACTTTAGATGTGCGGTTCGATGAAACTAATGGCTCGCAAAGAGAGCACCTACCTTCTGTGATAGATGAACCTACACCTGAGGAATCTATCAAGTTCAAGGCTACTGAGGATGTCATTCCGACCGAAGAATCTGCTGAAGAATTCATTCCAGAACGTGAAGAACGTCGAGCTAATGCACCTGAAGAAAATGCTGAAGAAAATGGTGCTGAAGAAAATGCTGATCAAATTCCTCGACGACAACTAGCTCATCCTCGCGTTGCAAAAGAAGTGCAAGTTGAAAAGATCATTGATGACATTGAAGCACCAGGTCCTCTCACACGCTCAAGAGATTCACATTTATCTAACTTTTGTGGGCACTTTTCTTTTGTCTCTATCATAGAGCCCACTAAGGTAGATGAAGCATTTATGGAGCCTGAGTGGATTCAAGCTATGCAAGAAGAATTACATCAGTTCGAGCTCAACAATGTCTGGGAACTGGTCAAACGTCCAGATCCTCGCAAGCACAATATCATTAGCACAAAGTGGATCTACCGCAACAAGCAAGATGAAAATGGCCTTATGGTGAGAAATAAGGCACGGCTAGTAGCTCAAGGCTACGCACAGGTTGAAGGAATTGATTTTGATGAAACTTTTGCACCTGTTGCTAGACTTGAGGCTATTCGCATATTACTTGCTTATGCTAACCATCATGATATCACTTTATATCAAATGGATGTGAAAAATGCATTCCTCAATGGTAAGCTTGAGGAAGAAGTATATGTAGCTCAACCCCCAGGTTTTGAAGATCCAAAGTATCCTGACAAAGTCTTTAGACTCAATAAGGCCCTCTATGGCCTAAAGCAGGCCCCTCGGGCGTGGTATGATACTTTGAAGGAATTCCTCATGAAGAAAGGCTTCAAACCCGGTTCACTCGACCCTACTCTTTTCACTAAATCTTATGATGGTGAATTGTTTGTGTGCCAAATATATGTTGATGATATTATCTTTGGCTGTACTGACCAACGTTATAGTGATGAATTTGCCTATATGATGAGTGAAGAATATCAAATGTCTATGATGGGAGAATTGAAATTCTTCTTAGCTCTTCAAATTCGTCAACAACGCAATGGCATATTCATATCTCAGGAGAAATACCTCAAGGATGTACTGAGGAAATTCAGCATGCAAGATTGCAAAGGCGTCAAAATTCCTATGCCCACAAATGGCCATCTGTGCACTGATGAAAATGGTATTGACTTCGATCATAAGGTATACCGCTCCATGATTGGTTCTTTATTGTACTTATGTGCATCTAGGCTAGATATAATGCTTAGTGTTTGAATGTGTGCCCGATTTCAAGCTACACCGAAGGAATCACACCATAAGCTGTGAAGCATATTCTTCGATATCTAGCTCACACACCAACACTCGAATTATGGTACCCCAAGGGCTCGGCTTTTGATCTCATTGGATATTCAGACTCTGACTATGCAGGTGACCGTGTGGACCGCAAGTCAACATCTGGTACATGTCATTTCCTCGGACGATCTTTGGTCTGTTGGTCCTCGAAGAAACAGAACTGCGTATCACTGTCTACTGCTAAAGCTGAGTACATTGCTGCTGGTTCTTGCTGTGCTCAATTGCTGTGGATGAAGCAAACTCTCAAGGACTACAGCGTCAACGTGAAGAATGTGCCTCTCTACTGTGACAATGAGAGTGCCATCAAGATTGCTCACAACCCAGTTCAGCACTCGAAGACAAAGCACATTCAGATTCGTCATCATTTTCTTCGTGATCATGTGTTGAAGGGCGACATTTCTATTGAGCATGTGAAGACTAAGGAACAGCTAGCCGATATCTTCACAAAGCCCTTGGATGAGAAGAGATTTAGCAAGTTGCGGTGTGAGCTAAATATCTTAGAATCTTCGAATGTTCTTTGAAAAGGACACTCATCCTAACACTTATGCAAAATTGATGACTTAGATGTGCAACACATGAAGAAACGTTTTTCTTCAATCAATGAAGAATAACACTCTAAGTGTGAAGAAATAACGAAGAATTTGATTCTCAGAACCCTACGAAAATTGTACGCGGTGTCTGAAATCATCATTCTTATACGGTGGGTCACGCCACCACCAAAGTTGAAAATCTTCAATTTGAGTTTTTCCTCAGTTTTTGAAATTCCTCAGTTGTTCAGTTTCTTCAACTTTGCATTGTCTTCACCTTTTCCGTCGTTTTTCTTCATTGGCTATATATATATATATGAGTTTATGTCCTCTACAGCATTCACTTATTGGTATTTCTTCAAGTTGCTTTTTCTGCTAAGTGAATGTGATCGGACCCTTCCCCCTCTATGCTAAACTCAACCCATTCTATTCACAAATTCTTCATGTGCGTTCTATTTGAAACTCGTTCGAAATCTTCACTGTGTCCTTGTCAGCTGAAGAATTTGCGAACGGAACTTTTAACTTATCTTATCCAAATTTTCGGCTTTGCCACTCAAACCATTCCGCATCCCATGAAAACACTTATCTATTCACCCACGATCTCCACTTCTCAGTACGTGGGTGACACATGTCAAGCGAATGAGAAGGGTCAGGGGCACGTTCGTCCAATTTCTTCGGGTGAACAGTTTTTCACCATGGCTATAAATACCCCTTCCCTTCCTCACTTCTCTTTTACTCCGCTCGACCTCTCTCTAGCTCGAGCTTCTCAAACCCTAGCGCCGCCGCTACTTCATCGTCGCCGGTGAGGAAGAGCTTCACTGCCTCGACCTCGTCGCCTCCGTACTCGCATCGGCCGCGGATTTCTTCACTCCGCCGCCGCCGTAGCTGCCTTCCTCTGCCGAGTTAGGGCGTGGAAGATCTGCACTGACGAACTTCACATCTCCTCTTCCCAGTTCATCGTGTTCTTCGTCCAGGGTAATTAAAAGTTACTTTTACTGCCCTCTTTGATTCAAATAATTTCTACAAAATCTTCAAAGGTGTTTATTCTTCAGATTCTCACACACCAAAACACCTCACATGTCACCTGCTCTTGTTTCATTTCTCTAAGCTATATTTTTCTTCAAGATTCCTCAATTGTGTGGATTTCTGATCCGTACAACTCTGGAACCTAAGACAAAGAACGCTTAGTGAAATTCTTCAAGACTCATCTGGTCAAAATCCTCAACTTTGTTCTTTTTACAAAACCTTCTGAGAACGCATATGACCTCTCCAAATTCCTCGCAACTATACTCTGTTCACAGGTACTCATGTCCGCTGCTGAATCACTAGGTTCTCATCAACTTAACTCATTTGCAGCGTTCCTCGAAGAAAAGTTGCATACATCTTCAGAAAATTCCATCGTTCAAATTTCTCATCTGAAGATAATGGCTGATGGAAAGAAACCACAGAAAGGAGGAAAGAGGCCTGAAGTCAACACTGCTTTTGAAATCCCTGAGGACATCTATGCTGGGTACTGCACACCCCCTGAGGAAAATAAAAATCAGCGCAAGGTGCGCATTCAAAAGATTGAGAGGAGATGGGCAAGAGAGTGGAGGGAGTACAGATATGTTACTCCAAAATACATGAAGAAATTCGCTGTTACCCCTCCATGCTCAAGACCTCCATTAGCACCTGGCCAAGTAGCTGATCCCACCAGCCTCAAGCGCGGTGAGGACTATCCTGAAGAATGGGCCAAGCGCCAGGCCAAGTTGGCCAAACAGGCAAAAGATGCAGTGAGGAAATTCAACAAGGACTCTGCTGCTGTTGCTGCCTCTGCTGAGGCCTCTACTGTCAAGCCTAAGAAGGCCATGGCAAAGAAGCCTGCGCATAAGCCAAGTGCTTCACCTTCAATGCCCTCACGACTAGATTCCTCAAAGCCCTCACGGCGAAATCCTCAAACTGCTCCTGCTCCTCTAAAGTCCCCAGCCCCTCCGCCAAAGTCTTCGGCTGCTCCGACCAAATCCTCAGCACATGTGCATCTCGCCACGTGCCAAAGGACTGCAGGCATATCTATTGCCTCAGGAGCCTCTGCAAGTTCCTCAGCTGCTCCAAGTTCCTCAGCTGGCCCCTCTCTGCTGAAGAAGAAGACCACTGCTGGACGAGGTCCTCGACCAAGTCCTCACAAGAAGCAGGTTGCTTTCCAAGTGCCCTCTGATGATGATGAGGCTGATAATGAAGAACTTGCTGAAATCATCAGAGACAGACAAGTCAAGGCCGCTAGTGCCAAAGGAAGCAATGTGCCACTGCTTTTGGATCCGAAGCTGATCCTAGACTTCATTGATCTCTGGCACAAGGATCCCAACACTCCTTTGCCGGAGATGAACCTCACACCTGGTCAAAGTCATGTTTTAACTGCCTTCATTGAAGAAGAGAAATGGAAATTTGAGCAGGCAAGGCAGCAGAAGAAAGCTCAGTACAGGAAGGAGCGCTTCCTGAAGAAAAACGTTGTCTCTATGACAACTGAAGAACTAGTGAAGATCCAGGCTGAAATCAAAGGCCTCAGTGATGACTTCAATGCTTACTATGCTGATTGACAAGGAGCCAAGGTCAGGTTTGTAAAACTGACTGAGAAATTCAATTCAAAGGTTGCAGCTCCATCGCAAACAGAAATTCCTCAAGCCGAAGCATCTGCTCAACCAACAGAAGAGCACGCCAGCACCACTGATGAAAATCAGGCTGCTGAAGAAAATGTGAGTTCCAGGGCTGATGACTGCATTCCAGCCGCTGAAGAAATTGCCAGGGCATCCACTAGTGGTGCGCCTGAAGAAAATGAAGAAGTCAGGGCAACTGCATCAGTTGTGCCTGAAGAAACTCAACCAAATTCCTCTGCTCCTCCTGCGCCTACTCCAACTCCGATCCTTCCATCTGCATCCGATGTGAAGAAAACCAAGGCTGCAGAGCGTGCAGCTGTGAAGAAAAGGAAGGCATCAACTTCATCAGATTCTTCACCACCGAAGAAGATGAAGAAATTGACAAGCTCATTTGCAAATCCAATTGATGTTGTTCCTGTTTCCAGCATGCCATCAAAGGAAATCGTCCCTTTCGATGAAGAATATGTGATCCCCAGCGGATCTGATGAAGACATTCCCTCTGCTGCTTCCTCAGAGCAGATGGATGAAGAAATTGAAGCGGACGCAATCCCTTCAACTCCAATTGTCTCCTCGCCTATGCCTCAGTTCACTGCTGAAGAGGCCGGCGTTGAGGAATTGGATGAACAAAATTCTGACGTGGACATTGGGAGTACTACTCCATTGATGAATGATGATTTTTGGGATAGTCAGCATCCCAACTCCCCTCTGTTCACGCCATTGCAACAAATCCCTCAGTCCCCTGCACAAACTGTTCAAATGGGCTCTGAAGAAAATCGACCCACTAGTGCTAAAGAAACTGTTGCTGCTGGATCATTGAAGACACAGACTGCCACTGAAGAGGAACCAGAAATTCCTCAGCCTGAAGAACCTGAGATTGCAATTCCCGAGGTTGTGATGCAACTGACTGACACTCCTCAACCCAAGCCAAAGGATCCATTCTCAAGGAAGCAAAAATTCAAGACTGATGATTTCTTCGGCGAGCACGTATTCTTCACTGACTACAACCCCTATGACTCTGCTCGCATTAGGAAGAGGCGTTTCTGGACTGCCAGCCAGGCAAATTTTTATTCCTCAGTGTTGTTCAACAAAGGCAAAGTCTTCGATCATGAGCACATTCCTCACGTAGATATGGAATCTCTGCCGTGCATCGTGCTAGTCCTCAGTGTTCTTCACGACGCTGGACTGTTAAATTTCTGCACTGACATCTGTGATTGGAATGAAGAACTCATTCTTCAACTCTATGCAACGCTGCACATCACCGGAGACTCTGAAGATGTGAGTTCATGGGTGCTGGACTGGATGACTGAAAATACTCACTATAAGGCACCAGCTACTGAATTGCTTCATGCTTTGCCTCTTAGTCCCCCCCTTGAAGCTGCTCGTTGCATGTACCAAGAGCCTGAGCTTACAGACCACTATATGCAAGTGCTGATGAAGCCATTGAAGCCAGGTCAGGCCCCAAGAACAAAATCCCTCGTGAAGGAATTACTATATGTGCCTAGGACTGTCTATCGCATTCTGACGAAGACATTGAGTCCTATTAAGGGCCACGACTCGAATGAAGAAGAAGTCGTTGGCATCATGAAGAATCTGCTTTTCAATATCATGCATGGCGTTCCCGTCAACTTTCATGATTTCTTCATGAGGACCCTGGCCAATGTCGCAATGTCACCATTTGAGTTGAAGCCTTATGCTCCGTGGATTATGAGATTCATCAGAACAAGGTCTTCACTCAACTACAAAGCTGATACACTGAACCATTGCAGCTAGTTGCCCCCGATTGAAGTCCTCAAATAGGACATTTTCCTCAGCTGATGACAAGGGCAAGGCTTCTGCTGTTGTTGATGAAGGCATTCGTCCATTGGATGGTCAATTTCGCAAAGGTGCATCTTATTCCACCAATGATGACTCTGCCACTCATGACTCTGCCGCCAACGCAACCAAGCCAATTCCTCAAGGCACAGCTCCCAGGGTGATGACTGATCGTGAGCTTCTCCTCAGTCTTCACCAGAAGGTTGATCGCAATCACAAATGGGTTAAGCGTCAGTTTGGTTCAATTCTTCACAACATGGCTGCTACCCACAATGCAGTGAAGAAAAACCATTACTACCTTCATGAAACCCTCAACCGCACCTGGGTTGTTCTGTCTCACATTTATAGCAAAGAAGATCTGAAGAAAATGGGTCTCAAGGAAGATTTTGACTGGTCTGCTCCTCCACCGAAGAAATGCAAGAAGGTCAAGGTTCCTTCCTTGGTGGCCAACTCCTATTCTTCATCGTGCGACACCGATGAGCATGAAGACTTGGACGACACTGCGGCAGGCCCTACATCAACACACGAACCCAACAACGCTGGCGCTCCTTCATCATCTTGATATTCTTCAGGGACGTTAGTCCCCAGTTTCAATCCTTTTGGTCATTCGATGACAAAGGGGGAGAAATTTGAGTTAGTCTTCAAGCGGGTCTATCTTATATGGGCGTTTTTTTTCTTAAGTTACAACTCTCGTTCTTCTGATGACTTTGCTGGATCGAGTTGTAAACTTAAACTCTATGGTGACCTGATACTTTTGATGTAGTTTTTCTGCATGCTTATTCCTCATTAATGATTATGCACGCATGCTGAATTACACCAGTCACCATATTTCATCTTGCATTTCAAATTCTTCATATTATGTCAAATGCGTGTATGAATTACAAGATATAGGGGGAGATCTCCATGATTCTGCTCTTCAAGTGTGCATTGCTTCAAAAGCAAATTCCTCACTATGCACATCTTTAGGGGGAGTTCTTCTATATCTTGCAATCAAATTCCTCAATTTCAGTATTTACACTTCATATGTTTATCCCCGTTGAAAACTTAACCTATATTGTCATCAATCACCAAAAAGGGGGAGATTGTAAGTGCATCTAGTGCCCCTTAGTGATTTTGGTGTATTGAAAACTTATAGGTTAAGGGACTAATGTGTTTATGAGTGTACACAGGACTATAAGTCTATGAGGAGTTTGATATTTACAGAGAAAGTCGACCCCTAAAAATGAAGTTCTTCGACTGAAGACTTTGGGTTTCTGAAGACTTTCTAAGACTTTGAAAGTGAAGAAATTGGTGTGACCTTGAAGACTTGGTATTCATTTGAGGAACATGAAGCGTGAAGACTTTTGTTTTCGTAGTTTCATTTTCTCTTTCTTGAGTCATAGGAAACACCGTACTGTTAAAGGGGGTCGAGGAAATACTAAGAAAAAATTTCCATGTGATGCTCAACTCAAAATCCTACACCTACCAATCCCTTCGAGTGAAGCCATTGGAAATCTCATACGGTTCAGTCATATTCTTCAGTGACAGAGATAAAGTTCTTCTGGTCTCTGAAGAATTTTTTTCTGACTGATGAGTTAGGAATTCGCTAGTGCGGTTTGCCTACACAGTGAGGAACATGATAGCCCTGAGGAATTTGATACTCAAATTTCTGACCGTTGTTGTGCTACGCGCCAGCTGTCCCAAAATATCTACCCACCTAACGGTCATATCATTGAAGGGCATTTATGTCTTATCATGCCGGGCTGCTCCCTAGGCTATAAATAGCCGCCCCCTACAACCACTAGCTGGTTGGCTGCTCCGAGAGAAACTGACACTTGTCAGTTGAGAGCATCCCATCCTCCGAGGACTTTGAGCGAAAATCATCAACTGAGGAAAACCCAAACCCAAACACCTACAAACCCAAAGTGATTGAGCATCACTGAAGAGATTGATCCTGTGTGGATCCGACGCTTGTTACCTCTGAAGACTATGCTTCTTCCAGACGGTTAGGCGTCATGGTCTAGAGCATCCAAGAGGAATTGTGGATCGCCGAGTGACCGAGTTTGTGAAGGTTTGGAAGTCACCTGAAGACTTACCATGAGTGATTGGGCGAGGTCTGTGTGACCTTAGCTCAAGGAGAATACGGTGAGGACTGTGTGTCCGGGACTGTGTGTCCTCAGGTTTAAATACCTAGCCGCTCCAACCAGATGTACAACTGAGACAGCAGTTGGAACTGGTGTACCAAATCATTGTCTTCACCAAGCTTACTGGTTCTATTTCCTCAACTCTTCCATTTCCTCATTACAGTTGTTGTGTGCTTGTTCATATCTGTTTGAAGACTTTGACTGAAGACTTTCTCAATTTCCTCAGTTCAATTTCTTCAGTCTGTTTGTCTTCATCCTGTGTTATCCTGTGTTTACGCTTTCTGTACTCTGTGCCTGTCTTCATTTCATCATGATGACCATGCTTGTGTTCTGTTATGTTTACTTCTGAGTACTTATTCCACTGCAAGTAGTTCTTCGCTAAGGAATTTCCTCACCCGCAAATTCCTCAGTGAAGAATTCATAAAAATCGCCTATCCCCCCCCCCTCTAGTCGATATAACGCACTTTCAGGCGATGATTCCCCTCCGATGGCACTCCGGCGCCACCGAGAGAGAGGAGGAGAGGTTCTCCCCCTTGTGCTTCCTCCTCCATGGCCTCCCCCCCTAGATGGGGAGAGGTTCTCCCTCTGGTCCTTGGCCTTCATGGCGATGATAGCCCCTCCGGGATCCTCCTCCATGGCCTCCGGTGATGATGGCCCCCTCCGGCAGGGTGCCAGAGAGGGCCTAAATTGATTTCTCGTGGCTACAGAGGCTTGCGGCGGCAGCACTTCCGATCTAGGTTTATTTCTGGGGGTTTCTGTATTTATAGGAATTTTTGGCGTCGGTTTCACGTCAGGGGGGTCTTCGAGTCGTCCACGAGATAGGGGGCGCGCCCTCCACCCTTGTGGACGGCTCGTGACTCTTCTGGTCCATCTCCGATGCTCCGTGGGCTTCTTCTGGTCCATAAAAAATCATCAAAATTGGCACGTCAATTGGACTCCGTTTGATATTCCTTTTCTGTAAAACTCAAAAACAAGGAAAAAACAGGAACTGGCACTGGCCTCTAGGTTAATAGGTTAGTCCCAAAAATCATATAAAATAGCAAATAAATGCATATAAAACATCTAAGATGGATAATATAATAGCATGAATACTTCATAAATTATAGGTACGTTGGAGATGTATCAAGGTTGCGTGATGATGATGCACGATGAGGTGAGGAGGTCTGCGCGGTGGAGGTCCCCACTATGGAGGTTCGTGGCAGCGAAGGTCTACGCCGTGGAGGTCCACGATGGAGGAGGTCTCCGTGTGATGGGGGTCTCCGTGCGATGAAGTTGGATAGCTTGTTCATGAAGAAAGATGAAATCGGGTCGGATCTATTTTCACGTGGAATACAGATGCATACCTTGATGCACTCTTCGGCCTCGTCCCAGCGTTTGGACTATCGGATCGCCCTGAAATTGTAAGGGCTTGTTGTCAACACAAATTAGCATGAGATCAATGGTTAGATTTTCCGAAAGATGTCATAATTGACCGTTGGACTCGTTCTTCCAAGCTCGTGCGGATTCTCGTCCAAATTCGATAGGGCCTCAATATTTCAGAGATTGCTGGAGACTCGTAGATCGGATCACGGTGAAATTTTACAGGGATGTTGTAGACCCAATTTCGCACGATCCCTCCGAAGAAATTGTTAAAAAGATGCTCGAGGAGGCCGGGGCGATGCCAACGAATCTGCTGTCCAGAAAATTCTGCAGGCCGCGCATATGTCATGTTGATGTTGAGCCCTCGACGTCCATGGACGATCCTCCATGATGCCGATTGAGATCGAAATTATTGTTGATGAAGAACATAGTATCTATGCACACTAGCCCCTACCTGGCGCGCCAACTGACGAAGCAAAATCCCATCACATCCCTGCATAGGGTTCCTCATGGGACGGAGCGCATAGAGGGTTTGATTGGGTACACACAGGACACAGATTTTACCCAGGTTCAGGCCCTCGTGGTGAGGTAATACTCTACATCCTGCATGTTATTGTATTTATTGTCTCGTAGAAGAGACTAAATCTTTTGCAGGTCTAATGGAGAGCTATGAGAGATGTTAGCCGCCGACTTGGGAGGCCCCTACCTCCCCTTATACAGAAAGGTGAGATCTAGGGTTACATGGCCCAAGTCAGTTTATATGGTTTGATGCCCAAGTTGTCTACTGGAGTACATGTCTTGCGGTACAAGTAGTAGGTATCCTTCTGGAGGAGGCCCACTGTTAGTGGCGAAGGGCCCAACCTACGTTAGGCTCCGAGGCCTGGCGACCTTGTTCCCCGGAGGACGGGTACCCCCGGTGTATGGCACCGCCAGCCACAATTTTTTTCTATTTTTTATTGAAAATGCTTATGCAGCCCCTACTTTTGAAATGATCAAATGAAAAGACTATATAATAAGATAGAACAAAATTAAAGAAATCACGAGTTCACAAAACAAGATCAACGCATTTAAACAAGATCGTGCGGGTAAGTCAAGAGTATTTTGGGTCGAAGCTAGCGGCTGCGTTAGCCTAGGGTAAAGTAGTTAATTCTTTTACATTTACTGAATGACAGATAAGACCTAACTATTAGAAGGAATTAGTACACATGTATGCTATACACGGGTATGAGTATTGCATTGTACCCGGCTTACTCAAATGGGCACATTTTTTCATGTTTATAAACTCATGGATATTTATCTTTTCTAAACACTTCCCTAATAGGGTTTTTACCCGCCGGTTTCCCGGGTTGTGGATACATATTGCCATGTTGAGGGGAGATGCTCACAAAACACCGGCCTGGCCAAGCAAAATAATACGCCCTCCATCTCAAAATATAAGATTATTTTTAACACTATCATAGTGTCAAAAAATGGTTTTTTTAACACAGTACAAACACAAACGCTCATATTTAAGCGCACACACTTACCTCTATAAACGTACACATATACACCTCACCCCTATAATCACCTTCGAGAGATTGAGCCGGTATATTATATTGAGATTTACAAAGTTACCATAGGCGTATCCTAGCCAACAGGAATGTCTCCTCCCACTAAACGCGCATCGCCGAAAATCCTGAAATAAATCAAAAAAATGCGAGCATCATAATTTAAACTCTGATGGGCTGAGATACCACTGTCCCTGGTTCGCTAAAAAAATGGTCTTACATCTTGCGACCAAGGGAATAGATATCGTGTCATGTGTAGGGTTTCCTTCCGGCCAAGTTACTGGAAAATAAAATAGGAAATCGTAGTTAGTAATCGCGGCCACCGCTGCTGCCGCCGCCGCCCGCAATCCCACCCCCGCGCCCACCCACCCAACCTGAAGTAACCCCCCATTACCGGAGGCCGGAGAGAAAGAGCAAGTGCGTCTGCCGACATGCATGGCAAGCCTCTCCGCCGCATAGGCGAAGATTGTCCTGATGGCGCTACGAGTAAGAGCGTTAGGCAGGACATATGCATCTTGCTCGATCGCATCCACGGTTTCTACGAGTCGGCCCTCGACCGGCTGCCGGCGGAGAGGATACCCTCGCTGACCACGCGCCTGCTCAAGGCCGGCGTTTGCTTCGGCTTCCTTGACCCGGTCTCCAACATCATCGCCAACACCATCTTCTACACGCCAAGCGCCGAGGACGAAATTGAGGAGGAAGAGGAAATCATCATCTCTAAGGTGAGGACCAACACAAAAGATGAACGAATCTTTGATATACCGCTGTACCCAGAGACGGTCGACTCCATGACCGTGGCACGGCGGTCGCTGGAGGGTCTTGTCACCTTCCTTTGCTTTCAGTACCGCTACTTGGAGAAAACAGAGGCACTGCGCTACCTGCGCCTGGCTGGATGCGACCTCCTCGGCGCTGTAGGGTTCGTCGAGCAAGACCGTAAGAGGAGCCCCGGCGAGCCCGTGTTCAACATCATGTCACCTACAACCAGAATAGCCCTGGAGTGTGCTGCCCTGTCCGCGAGGCATCCCAAACCAGCAGAGCTGATGGGCGTCTCGCTGTCATTGATGTCTCGGACGGTCAAGGTGTCCAAGATTCTTGGGGCACACTGCTGCTTACCCTCTGCAGCTGTCAAGCGCCTTGCCAAGCTGCTCAGGGCCTCGATTGATCTTGGTGCCGGTAGAAAGAAGAAGAGAAAGAGGGGTGAGCTGACACCCAGCAACACAGAATCTGCTGAGTGGAGGCCGGGTATGCATGGGACATTCAGACACACACAGACTCTGAAGCTGCTGCTCCTCGGCAAGATCCATGGTTTCTACCTAGAGGCACTCGCCCTGCTGCCTAGGGATGGCCTGCGCAAGCTTCACCACTGCAGCCTCATCAAGGGCGGCTACTGCTATGGCCCCTTGGATCCTGTCTCGAACATCATCCTCAACACCATTTGGTATGGCACTGCATTCCCCATGCACCAAGATTTCGAGTTTGACTTTCAGGTGGACATGATATGCACAAGGACCCTTATGCGCATCGAGTGCTGCTCCCTCTATGGCATCGTCGCCTTCCTCCGTGCTCGCTTCAGTTCTCTCTCGGAGCATGATGCTCTCTGGCACCTTCTTTTGGCCAATGTGGACTTACGGTTAGCCATTGAGATGGTAGAACAGTCTGGTTTCCTTATCGGCGGCACTGACCTTGATGCCTATAAGAAAGCTGCGGTTGATTCATGGCACTCGGACCCTGATGCACTGGTGAAATTCACGACATTGTCCCTGGACATTGAGCCCACCAAGTTGTCGCATATGCTGGCTCACGCGCTTGACGACTGCACAGTTGAGCACCTCACTATGCTTGTGTCAAAATCTTCACCTACCAAATCAAAGAAGCGGGCTCGGTTACTGAATAAAGTATCATCATGCTCAGAGATCTTGAATAAAAACCAGAAGATGTTAATTCCGGCCATTCGGAAGAAATTTAAGGACCAAGAGTTCTATGTCAGGAAGGTTAATGATGCATTGAAAAAAAAATCTCAGCAAACAGGGGTTGGTACATTTGCTTCTTTTACTTATTCATTAATTTAAATGTGTATCAGGATTCAAAGTGACTCACAACCATTTCTGCTGCCCTGTTAGGTGGACTATGAACTTCATATTATTTGCGGTGTGAATCCCAAGGTATCTGAAGGTTCAACTACTTATCTGTACAAGAAGAGGTTCAAATATGAGTATTTCCACATCAACTTCTTGGCAACACCAAAGGGATCAGATCCTGCTACCACACCTCGAGAATTGTTCTTCGCTGAGTGTAGCAATGGTGATAAAGATGAGGAGGGAAGACCATCGTTGTGCTTGCCGGTTTTGGGTTCTTCGATAGATCACAGTATGCTCTCAGCTCACTTTTCTTGTACACACTAGATATGCATCTCATGATAGTTTCCTTGCGTGGTTTTTGAATTAGCATTAAGAATTACTACTTAACATGGTTACCACAATCTATGTTCATATCTCCCCTAGAAAATAGAAATATAATTTCGTTCTGCTGTATGTAGGTTGTAATATCCAGATTTTTGTTGCTCATCATTTGAACATTAGCGATACACTTCCTTTTCCTTTTATCAATACAAATACAACTAATCAGGAATGCTATTTTTGTTCTTATGGCAGTAAACTTCTGTGCTATCTGTAGGAAGTGCAGCTGTGATGGCTTGGTTGATTCCCTTGTTTAGTTATTTCTCTTTTTATGTTGAGGCCGACGATTTAATTTAACCTTTTTCCAATGACAGCTCGCTGCTTTTTCTGTGAGCATAGTGGGATAAACATTGTGCATCCATATTTTGGAACATATATTGGACGCCGCGATGATTTCCAAGAGATGGCTTCCGGAAGGCAAGATGTCCTAATTCAAACTATCATCGGTCGCTACGAGTTTCAAGTCGATGGTATGTTTACTCTGAAGGAGGACTGGATCTATTTTGATCCCAACATGGACGCAAAGATTGCCCAGATGAATCCTATTCCTGACTGGGCTAGGAAGGTGCGAGAATGGGGCAGAATCTTCTGACTTGGTTACAAATCCCCCCTTCGCCAAGTACGAGAATGGTGCGTGAGATATGTGATACTAACAGTTTCATTTGAATTTGAAGTACTCTTTCCCTGTTCTTGTATATAAATCATGTTCTAACATTCAACCTTTCACTAGATTTGATAGAATGGGAACTTTTGTAATAATTTGATTTTTGATGAAATGGGAGCTTTTGCAGTAATTTGATGTTTGACGAAAATGCAGTTTGGATCTGGCATGGTTTTTTTACCACTGAAGGGGCTGAAACAATGTCGGACAAGCAGGAACAAAAATGTACTACAAATTTGCTTTACTTGGAATCTAAGGTTTGTTTGAAATGCGGGATTAGAAAACTTTTTTTTTTGAAATGGAGACATGCCCCGGCCTCTGCATCATGATGATGCATGCAGCCATCTTATTAAAACACCACAAAGTATCGTCATGAAGGTCTTACAGCTCGCAAACGGAGCAGAACAAAGCTAAAAAAGGAAAATTACATGCTGACAAAGGCAACCGATGCGGTAATAATAAGGATAAGCTCCCTAGACTCCTATCCTATTATGCAAGCGCCATCCGAACCGGTTGAATATAGCCCAAGCTACCATCTCCCATTGGTTGCACCCAGTAACCAAAGGCTCCCTGGAGTCCATAGGAGTGAGTAAGGACCACGTACGTATCCAAGCTGTAGCTCTGAAGATGACCTGCAAGAAAGTTAAAGTGTGGTGTCTGTTAAAAATCATATCATTCCTGCAGTTCCATATAGCCCATAATAGTGCACATATTCCAATCCAAATATGGGTCGCAGTAATCTGTTCAACCCCAGCTAACCACGTCCCAAACAATGACGCAATATCGACTGGAGGATTAATGTTGAAAGCTATATGAATCGTTCTCCAAAGTAGCTTGGCAAGTGGGCATTCAAGAAATAAGTGTTGTATTGTTTCATCATGATCACAAAAACAGCACCGCGAACTTCCTACCCATCGCCTTTTAAATAAGTTGTCCATTGTGAGTATCACTTGCTCGTGGACAAACCACATAAAGATTTTAATACGCAAAGGAACCTTAACCTTCCAGATGTGCAATGACCTTGAGAGTGGGCCAGAATTACTCAAATCCGTATAGAATGATTTCACCGTAAAAATCCCATTCTTAGTTAATTTCCATTGTGACGCATCCGGCTGGTCGGAGAGTTGAACGTCTATCAGTCTCCGAACCAGATGCATCGAGGTAGTCCATCTCTCACCAACTAACACCCGTCTGAACTGGATGTTCAAGGGAATAGTTTGAAGGATTGTGCCTACGTAATCCTCCTTATGTTGCACAATATTATAGAGGGTAGGGTATTGGACGGCCAGGGGCGTCTCTCCTAACCAAGTATCCTCCCAAAATCTTGTTTGACATCCCATTGCACACCAAGAATTTGACCCTACGAAAGAACAAGTCCTTCGTTCTGATAAGTCCCTTCAAGAATGGAGAGTCAATCGGTCTCATGGTAACCTGAGCTAGTGTCTTCGAGTGTAAATACTTATTGCGCAGGATTTGTGACCACATACCCTCCGGCTCTGTCTCTAGCCTGTATAACCATTTGCTCATAAGACATTTATTCTTAATTTCTAAGTTCTCAATACTGAGACCCCCTTGGTCTTTAGGTCGGCAAAGGATATCCCATCTCGCGAGACGGTATTTCCTCTTGGCCTCATCAGACTGCCAGAAGAAACGAGATCTAAAGAAATCAAGGCGCTTCCGAACCCCTTTCGGAATTTCAAAGAACGAAAGTAGAAACATCGGCATACTAGTCAGTACTGAGTTAATCAGGACTAGCCGACCTCCATATGACATAAGCTTGCCCTTCCAGCAGCTACTAAAGAAATCAAGGCGCTTCCGGACCCCTTTCGAAATTTCGAAGAACGAAAGTAGAAACATCGGCATACTAGTCAGTACTGAGTTAATCAGGACTAGCCGACCTCCATATGACATAAGCTTGCCCTTCCAGCAGCTAAGTTTTTTTTCAATTCGTTCTTCAATACACTTCCATTCTTTATTGGATAGCTTACGGTGATGGATCGGAATACCCAAGTAACTGAATGGTAAAGCACCTAATTCACAACCGAACAATTGTCTGTAAGTGTGTTCCTCGTCTTTGGCCTTCCCAAAGCAGAACAACTCGCTCTTATGAAAATTAATTTTTAAGCCAGACAATTGTTCGAAGAGGCATAAGATAAGTTTCATATTACGTGCCTTTGCCATGTCATGTTCCATGAATAGGATAGTGTCATCAGCATATTGTAGAATGGATACTCCTCCATCGACTAGATGAGGAACTAAACCCTCTACATGGCCATGCTGCTTGGCCCTGCCAACAATGACGGCCAACATATCTGCCACAATATTGAACAGAAGAGGAGACATGGAATCCCCTTGTCTCAACCCCTTATGTGTCTGAAAATAGTGACCGATATCATCGTTCACCTTGATTCCGACACTACCCTTCTGGACTTGGGTATCCACTTGGTTCCTCCAAGCTTCACTAAAACCCTTCATGCACATTGCCTGCTGAAGAAAAGGCCACTTTACTTTATCATACGCCTTCTCAAAATCCACTTTGAAGATAACCCCATCTAGTTTCTTCGAGTGGATCTCATGAAGCGTTTCATGCAGAACGACCACCCCTTCCAGTATGTGTCGCCCCGGCATGAACGATGTCTGGCTTGGTTGGATCACTGAATGAGCAATTTGTGTCAATCTATTGGTTCCAACCTTTGTGAAAATTTTGAAACTCACGTTCAATAGACATATAGGCCGGAATTGTTCGATCCGAGCTGCCTCACCTTTCTTAGGTAGCAGTGTCATCGTACCGAAGTTAAGATGAAACAACTCTAAATGATCGTTGAAAAAATCGTGAAACATAGGCATAAGATCATATTTAATAATATGCCAACATTTCTTATAGAATTCAGCTGGAAACCCATCCGGTCCCGGTGCTTTATTCGGCTTCATTTGTGATATTGCATGAAGGACCTCTTTTTCAGTAAACGGTGCAGAGAGAATATCATTCTCCGCTGTCTGTAATTGAGGAATATCATCAATCACAGATTCATCGAGCGTCACCGTACTTGTATTCGGGGGTCCAAAAACTTGCTTATAATAATTTGAGATATACGCTTTCAGATTTTCATGTCCCACTGTTGTCCCCTCGTCCTATTCAAGCTGTATGATTTCCTTCTTCCTATGTTTTCCATTTGCAACAATATGGAAGAATTGTGTATTGTCGTCCCCTTGGACAACCTTAAGCGTTTTAGCACGCAATGCCCACTTGAGCTCCTCCTATCTCAAGAGAGCTCGTAGACATTGCTCAGCCTCGGACTTGGTTGTTTGGTCATTAACAGAAAGAAGAGTGTCTTCAGCCTTTAAGGCTAGTGCCTCAATTAATTCAGTAAGACGCTCTTTTTCTTGTTTGTAAATCCCACTCTCATTTCTGGCCCACCCTCTCAAAAACTGTCGGAGATGTTTGATTTTATTTTGCCACCTCTCAACATGCATCCTTCCACTAACCGGCTTAGCCCACTCACGTGCGGGATTAGAAAACTGAGAAACAGAACAATGGAAAATGGTTGTGGGCCTATTGAAATGCGGGACTAGGAAACAGAGGAACAGAGCAGTAATTTTTTTAATGCTGCAACAACACTGCACAGCGATTGCTCTTGCTTTTCATCTCACTTTTTTTGTCGGGGTAATGATTTTCATTCGTCAAAGGATGAGAGTATCATTTAGAATCACCGATGAAATAAAATCAGGGGCATCGGTGTCTCAGACGGCGGAAACCTTCAGCAAGTTGGTTGACTCATGGTTGCATGTACTATGAGTCAACCTAGGCTAACTCCTTGCAAGTTGGGAGCATTCAACAATTGTAGCTGTCTTATGTTTGTGACGCCCCCGATTCAATCGTACACTAATCATACACGCAAACGTGTACGATCAAGATCAAGGACTCACGGGAAGATATCACCACACAACTCCAAAAATAAAATATGTCATACAAGCATCATAATACAAGCCAGGGGCCTCGAGGGCTCGAATACAAGTGCTCGATCATAGATGAGTCAGTGGAAGCAACAATATCTTAGTACAGACATAAGTTAAACAAGTTTGCCTTAAGAAGGCTAGCACAAACTGGGATACAGATCAAAAGAGGCGCATGCCTCCTGCCTGGGATCCTCCTAAACTACTCCTGGCCGTCGTCAGCGGCCTGAACATAGTAGTAGGCACCTCCGGTGTAGTAGGAGTCGTCGTCGACGGTGGCGTCTGGCTCCTGGCTCCAGCATCTGGTTGCGACAAGCAGGAAGAAAGGAAAGGGGGAAAAGGGGGAGAAAAGCAACCGTGAGTACTCATCCAAAGTACTCGCAAGCAAGGATCTACACTACATATGCATGGGTATATGTGTAAAGGGGCCATATCGGTGTACTGAACTGCAGAATGCCAGAATAAGAGGGGGATAGCTAATCCTATCGAAGACTACGCTTCTGGCAGCCTCCATCTTGCAGCATATAGAAGAGAGTAGATGGTAAGTTCACCAAGTAGCATCGTATAGCATACTCCTACCCGGCGATCCTCTCCTCGTCGCCCTGTTAGAGAGCGACCACGGGGTTGCATCTGGCACTTGGAAGGGTGTGTTTTATTAAGTATCCGGTTCTAGTTGTCATAAGGTCAAGGTACAACTCCAAGTCGTCCTGTTACCGAAGATCACGGCTATTCGAATAGATAAACTTCCCTGCAGGGGTGCATCACATTACCCAACACGCTCGATCCCATTTGGCCGGACACACTTTTCTGGGTCATGCCCGGCCGCGGAAGATCAACACATCGCAGCCCCACCTAGGCTCAACAGAGAGGTCAGCACACCGGTCTAAATCCTATGCGCGCAGGGGTCTGGGCCCATCGCCCATGGCACACCTGCACGTTGCGTACGTGGCCGGAAGCAGAACTAGCCCCCTTAATACAAGAGCAGGCTTACGTTCCAATCCGGCGCGCGCCGCTCAGTCGCTGACGTCACGAAGGCTTCGGCTGATACCACGATGTCGAGTGCCCATAACTTTCCCACGTAGTTGGTTAGTGCGTATAGACCAAATGGCCATACTCAGATCAAATACCAAGAACTCGTTAAGCGTGTTATTTTTAAGTATCCGCGGACACCGACCAGGGCCAGGCCCACCTCTCTCCTAGGTGGTCTCAACCTGCCCTGTTGCTCCGCCACAAAGTAACAGTCGGGGGCCGTCAGGAACCCAGGCCCACCTCTACCGGGATGGAGCCACCTGTCCTTTCAGCCCCCTCATCAGAATCACTTGCGGGTACTCAACGAGCTGACCCGACTTTAGTCACCACATGTGTCATGTATATAAAGTATATATTATATACCTGTGATCACGTGATCACGGCCCGATAGTATAGCATGGCAGACGGACAAGAATGTAGGGCCACTGATGGAAAACTAGCATCCTATACTAGGTATTTAGGTTTGCTGGTAAAGGTAACAACAGTAGTAGCAAGGACAGGCTATGCAGCAGAATAGGATTAACCGAAAGCAGTAACATGCTACACTACTCTAATGCAAGCAGTGTAGAGAAGGAATAGGCGATATCTGGTGATCAAGGGGGGGCTTGCCTGGCAAGGAGGAGACGTCAACAACGTAGTCGATCGAGGCAGCAGCGACGTCGGCCTCGGTGTCTAGCGAGAGAAGAGGGGGAAGAAACAATAAATACAATGCAAACAAATGCATGACGATGCATGGCATGACAAAGCGTGATGCTAGGTGTGCCCAATCGCGATAGTAGGTGATACCGGCGAAGGGGGGAAACATCCGGGAAAGTATTCCCGATGTTTCGCGTTTTCGGACAAATGAACCGGAGGGGGAAAGTTGCGAGTTTGCTATGCTAGGGATGTGTGGCGGACGAACGGGCTGCGTATCCGGATTCGTCTCGTCGTTCTGAGCAACTTTCATGTAGAAAGTATGTTCATGTGAGCTACGGTTTATTTTATATGATTTTCTAAAGTTCTAAATCATTTTTAGAATTTATTTAATTAATTTAATTCAACATTATCCAGAACAGTGCATGCTGACGTCATCATGACGTCAGCAGTCAACAGAGGTGTTGACTGGTCAAACTGACGTGTGGGTCCTGCTGTCATACTCTGTTAACTAATTAATGAATTTAATTAGTTTAAATAACAGATTAGTCAGGTTAATTAATTAATTTGGCTAATCTAATCAGGATTAATTAAGTTAATTAATTATTTAACTAATTAATTAATTAATTAATTATTATTTATTTATTTAATTTTTTAACTAAAACGCTCTAGGCAGGGACCCACTTGTCATAGGCCCCAGGGGCCTTTGCGGGTGTGCGGGTTACGGGCGCAATCCGAACGGGCGGTGGCCCTCGCGGGTGCACCCGACTGGGCGCGGGTGCCGGCGAACCTGCGTGAAGCCGCGACAGTAGGCAAGGGGCGGACCCGGGCAGCGGCCAACGAGGGGGCCGCAGCGAGGCCGGCCGCCAGTGGCTGGCGCGGGAGGGACGGGAGGAGCGCCGGGCGGCACCGGAGTGGGGTGCGGGGAGCGGGGGGGAGGGGCAGCGCGTGCGGGCGACAGCAGGGGAAGCGGGCGGCAAGGCGGAGCAGGGCCACGCGGGCGCGGCGCCGCGAGCGCGGGCGCAGCAGCGCTGCGATGCGTGGCGAGCAGTGGTGCAAAGCGCGGGCACGGCAGGGCCGCGGTGAGTGCGGCCGCGGCCGGAGCGCGGGTGTTGGTGGGCGCGAGCCCTGTGGTTCAACGCAGCGGGGCTTGCGAGGGGGCCATGGCTGCGGTGACGAGAGGAACGCAGCTGGGACCGCGCGGGCGCGTGCATGAGCGATGAAGTCTGCGGGGAAGGAGGAAAAAGGGGGAGGCTCACGGCGGGGAGTAGGGGAGTGGCAACGGGGCGCGAGGTGGAGACGGTGACGACGGGCGGCGACGGAGTCGTGGCGGCGTGGTTCCGGCGACGGGATCCGGGGATGCGCGGCGTCGGGCGCGCGGCGAGGCGCCGGCGTGAGGCGGGGCAGCAACGGGCAGCGTCGGCGGCCTCCTCCTCTCTATCCCGATTGGGGGGAGAGGGGGAGATATTTTCGGGGGAGTGTGGGGGTGTCGGTGGGTTGACCGGTGGAGTGGGGAGGGGGTTATGGAGAGGGAGTGGGGTGGATGGGCCGCCCGGCTGGGCCAGTTGGGCTGGTGCCCAGCTAGTTAGCTCGGCCATTCGGCCCAGGGAAAGGGGGGGTTCTTCTTTTATTTTTAGTTTTACAAAAATTACCACCAGTGCCAAAATTTGTATTTATCGACGAACTACTGTGAGATTAATTCTTAACCCATAATAAAATATTTTTAGCATTTTATAAATTCAATAGGCATTTGTTTAATTGTTTTCACTATTGTTTTAATTGTTTTAGAGCCTTTAAACATTTTATCAAAGTTTGGTTTCTCCACCATAATTACTTACGATTTATTTGACACAACCCGAACATTTTAGTTTTGATATTTGAAAATTTTACTGTTTGCCTATATTTTAAATTTTAATTTGAATCGTTTTTGAACTAACTCGAGTTTATCAACAGTAACCGAGGTGACGTGGCACCATTAGCAGAGGTTTACTGTAGCTTGATTATCCAGGCGTCACAATGTTCCATTAGGAAACTTGCGAGTCTTTGACTGAATCAATTACCACAGAACAATCACACTCCGCTTCAAACCGCCCGCATCCGTCCGGACCGTGCTGTCCACTCCGCTTCAACTTTACGGCATCTCCAAGGCAGACCTGCAAATTGCACACATCCGTCTGGACCACGCTGTCCACTCCACTTCAACTTTAGGGCGTCTCCAAGGCGGACCCACAAACCGTCCGCGTCCGTTCGGATCGCGCTGTCTGGATCGTGAAAGCCATCCAAGGTGGGTCTGTATAGGTCCATAGCACGGTCCGTACGCGTTTCCTCCCGCAAACTGAAGACAAACGTGAGGGAGCTTTGCGGGAGTCCGGACATCAGACACGTAGAACTCCGATACCCCCGGCCCACCCAAAACCCTTCCCGAAACCCGCGCCTCCATCCTCCACATTTTCTCTTCTTCCTTTTTTTTCTCTGTTGTCTTCGCCATCGCTCCACCACCTCGGCCGCCACGCCACACCCCTACCGAAACTCTACGTCCCCATCACCTCCAGGGCTCCACCCAGCTTCTCCTCCATCGCCGTTCAACCCCTGTCCTCCGTGACCCTTGATAAACGCTGATTGATACGTGTCAATGTCAATAAGTGGATGAGTGTTGTTAATGACAATGTTTGTTCCTCTCCGCCCCACCAGGTACCACCCGCTACTACTATACTCACCATGTCCGGCAAGTGCTCGGTGAATCGCCGGAGCTAAAAACAGTTTTCCCTTCTTCTTTCTAGCAATGGATTCTGATTTGGAGTACATATACGAGCAGTGTGTTCAGTCGTCCGACGACTCGTCGGATGAGGAGTACTTTGATGAAACAGCGATGATGCATCCGGTCCTTGAAGACGTGGAGCGTGTCGAGCAGCATGTTCTCAATTTCAAGGGCTCGATCAAGTGTCATCGAGTGCTCAACCGCAACAGGGTGCGCATCCATTTTCCACTGATGGCCGGCTCCTTTGCCCTCGATGCACTCTTCGGTGACCATTTTTGCCGGTGTTTCGGATGCGCAAGACTGTCTTCGATCGTTTGTACCATGGCGTCCGGTCCTATGATGACTACTTCATCCCGAAGAAGGACGCCGTGGGAACGATTGGGTTCTTTGGTTACCAGAAGTGCATGGCTGCACTCCGGATGCTTGCATATGGCACTGATGTCTACTGCGCAACCTTCTTCTTGTAGACTCGTGTTGGGCCTCCAAGCGCAGAGTTTTGTAGGACAGTAGCAAATTTCCCTCAAGTGGATGACCTAAAGTTTATCAATCCGTGGAGGCGTAGGATGAAGATGGTCTCTCTCAAACAACCCTGCAACCAAATAACAAAGAGTCTCTTGTGTCACCAACACACCCAATACAATGGTAAATTGTATAGGCACACTAGTTCGGCGAAAAGATGGTGATACAAGTGTAATATGAATAGTAGATATAGGTTTTTGTAATCTGAAAATATAAAAACAGCAAGGTAACCAGTAACAAAAGTGAGCGAAAACGGTATTACAATGCTTGAAAACAAGGCCTATGGTTCATACTTTCACTAGTGCAAGTTCTCTCAACAATGACAACATAATTAGATCATATAGTAATCCCTCAACGTGCAACAAAAGTCACTCCAAAGTTCCTATCGCGGAGAACATAAGATGAAATTGCTTGTAGGGTACGAAACCACCTCAAAGTTATTCTTTCCGATCAATCCATTGAGCTATTCCTATAACTGTCACAAACAGCCCTAGAGTTCGTAGTAAAATAACACCATATGACATGCATCAATCAACCATAATGTGACCTAGATACTCCAATGTCATCACAAGTATCTGTGGGTCAATTATATGATATGCATCAAACAACTTCAGATTCATAATATTCAATCCAACACAAAGAACCTCAAAGAGTGCCCCAAGATTTCTACCGGATAAACAAGGATGAAAACGTGCATCAACCCCTATGCATAGATTACCCCAATATCACCTCGGGAATCCGCGAGTTGAGTGCCAAAAATGTCGGATCACGGGTTCCGGCAAAACCCTTAAGGTTCGAACACTGGGGTGCGTACGAAGATTCCCCCCTACCGATCCACGTCCTAGCTTGCTAAGATCTCGCGGACGAACTCAACGAACTCACAACACAAGAGACACAAGATTTATACTGGTTCGGGCCACCGTTGTGGTGTAATACCCTACTCCAGTGTGGAGGTGGTGGATTGCCTCTTGGGCTGATGATGAACAGTACAACGGGAAGAATAGCCTCCCGAGGTTGAGGTGTTCTTACGCTTGGTGTGTGACTAAGGATCAGATGAGATGCCTCTGAAAATGAGTTTCCCCCCTACGGTGGTGGCTAGTTCTACTTATATAGGCCCTGGTCCTATCCCCAAATATTGAGCGGGAAGGGAGCCAACAACGGCCAATTTGAAAGGGGACAGCTAGTACAACTTATCCTGACAAAAGCGGTCTTCGCCTGCAACAGGCTCTGGTGGTGACGCCGCCTTGGGCTCCATGGTGACCTCCGTCTTGCCGTCCTGCTGGTCTTGGTCTCGTTGCACTGATATGGAAACCTTTGCTTGATGCCTCGGTACTCTGCACCTGCGCTCGCTCCCTTAGCACCAAAGAGGAAACAAGGACGTTGCGCGTGCTGGCGCCCGCCTGGTCTCGATCGTCATGGCTCACGTCACGAGAACCTCATGAGGTTTGCCTTGCCTTGATCTCTCCACCCCTCACGAGCCAACCTGGGGAGGCCGCTCTTGAGGAGGTCTTGTGTCGTCCGCCTCGCGAGGCTTGGCCCCTCACGAGGGTCTTGAATGCCTTGTTGGTGAAGATGGGCCGTACAGGCCTGCTAGCAAAGCCACGTCGTGGGCCGCAGGCAGGCAAGTCTGGGGACCCCCGTTCCCAGAATGCCGACAGTAGCCCCCGGGCCCAAGGCGCGCTCGGGCTTGGCTTCAAGGCGAAGCCAAAGGTCAAGCGCGGAGCGCCGCTGGCCCCAAAAGCCTGCGGCCTTGGTCGACGCATGGCGGTTGATTGGACGTGGGCGTCTCCGCTTCCCCACGCTGCCTTGGCAACTGCCCGACTTGACAGGTGCTGGCACAGACAATCCTTGCCTTTACTGCTCCCTTTCGCCTTGCTCCAGATCCCCTTTCTCGCTCCTTGCTGCTGAAACCTCCAGATCTGCTTCCATCCTCCTTCGCTCCAGCGACCGATGGCGCCGCGCAAGGTCAAGCCCTCCTTGTCGCCGGCCTGGTACGAACCCGCTCTTGACACGCCCAATGTCTCGAAGAAGAACCTCGCCGCCACGCGCTTGCTGACGGCGGGGGAGAGCAATGAGAGGGGGAAGACGGAGCTCCGGGTTGCCTCCGACATACCGGAGCCCAAGGGAAGCGCGTTCTTCCTCTTCTTCCCGAGCAGTATCGCCGCGGGGTTGGTTCCCCCTTCTCTGACTTGTTCTATGAGGTCCTCGGCCACTACAGGCTACAGGTGCTGCATCTTCATCCCAACTCCATCCTTCTCCTGTCCATCTTCGCCTACTATTGCGAGGCATATCTGGGCGTGATGCCGTCCGTGGCTCTGCTGCGCCACTTCTTCTTCCTCCGCGTTAGGAAAGGCCATATCTCCAGGTGCGCCAATTTCATTACGGCCGGCAAGACCAACTCCATCTCGAACACCGGGAAGAAGGCCGACAACCTCAGGGCCAAATGGGTCATGATGGGTGCCAAGTGCATCCACCCATGCTTGGCGCTACCGACGGAGATGCCCTAGTCCGACAAGGGGTGGTCTCGTGCAGAGCTTACCGACGAGCGGGCGTCGTCGGTGTTGGAGCAAATGAAGGCCGACCTGAAGCCGGGAAATGCGAGGGCGGCCAAGGTGACGGGGGCCATGCTCCTGAGGGAATTCTTGACGCTGCGTGTTGCTCCTCTTCAGGAGCGTGCGCACCCCTTGTGGAGGCTCAGGGATGAAGAAGACAAGATTCGCCTGAGCCCGGAGCCCTTGACTGACGATGAGCTGTCTGCAGTCTTGCGCCTCTTGGTCGGGGACAACCAAGAGTACCCACCGAGCGCCTTTGTTCCTCTGTTCCGCCGCACGGACTAGGATCAGGTCGTGGCCGCCAGACCTACCTTTGATGGGCGCGGGCTAGTGCCGCCGGCGCCTACTGGTGCCCCTGCGGCGCCGAAGCCGGTGGAGCTGTCTTCTGACGAGTCCCGTGGGGAGGAAGAAGAAGAGGTGGACTCGGAGGTGACCCCCGAGGAGATGGGGGAAACTTCCCCTTGAGCAAAGCTGACATCCTCCGCGCCCTGCCAAACAACACCGAGACCGACGCCCGCCAGGAGGAGGGGGAGCTGCCCGTCATCCCGACAAGGGGCAGATCATTGCTGGTCTCCCGAGACGCTGCCCCCACCTTGACGCTGCCCGGAGCTACCTCCGGCCCTTCTGCTGGACCGTCCTCTGCTTCTGGAGCCGGCGCACCCGTGCCTCAAGCCTCGAGGCTATCGGGCTTCAAGCTCACCAAGCGAAGGGTGGACTATGCTGCGGTGGACCAGTAAGTGCATGGACTTCATCTTTTTCTTGCTTATACTGCTGCCTCCTGACGTCTGTCCTTGGTTGACTAGGCCGCTGTCTTCGACGAAGAGGAGGAAGGAGGATGCGGCGGCCGCGCCCCCCTCCGCGGAGAAGGGAGGCGACAACACTCGCACCTCCCCGGCCCAGGCGCCCCCGCGAGACCACGAGGAGCGTCGTCACGAGGAATCAGCCCCCGAGGCCCCGCTAGCTCCTGAAGTGCCGATGTCCGGCTCGACCGCCGAGGCCCCAAAGGCTCAGGAGCCCTTGGTCTCCTAGGCCCTGGTGACGGTGTCGCCTCCTTCTCCTGCCGCGCCATTGTTCTCAGGTTCTTCTACCTCCTCTGCTATCTTGGAGCGTGCCCTTTCAGAGATGACCCGGCTGTAGGAAGATCTCCGGGGCGCGGATCCGCGCCTGGTGGCCGAGCGCCTGAAGCTGGCATCCGGCTGGCTTCAGTCTGACGCAGCGGTCCGAGCGACGCTGAACCAGGCCGCGACGGCCTCCGAGAAGGAGAGGCGAGCCGCCGCGCAGGCTGCGGTCGATCGCGAGGCGGCGCTGAAGGACGCCAAGGCCGCCCACGACCGCTTCCGGGCATTGGAGAAGGAGCTGAAGAGCCTGCGCGATGAGCACGCAGAAGAAGCTCGTGGCCACCGGGCGAAGGAGGAGGAGATGAGGGCTCGGGAGGACGCCATCAAGAACCGTGACGCCGAGCTGGGGGAGCTGGCGAAGACGCAGGCCGCTGAACGCGGCCGGCTGGAGGAGCTGGAGCGGAAGGTGGAAGCGGAGAAGGTCGATCTTGACGCCAGGGCGAAGGTTCTGGCTGAAGACCGTGTGGCTTTCTCGCTCCTCGAGCAGAGGTCCTGCATGGCGCTGAAGTCACTGTATGAGAAGGGCTTGGAGAAGCCGCTGACCACCGACAAGGATGGCCCTGCTCAGCTGCTTCCCTTCTTGGTGAAGGCGCTCGAGGAAGTCGTGGAGGGCATCGGTCCCATGGCAGAGGCAGAGGCTCACGCCCTTTCTTCAGCCGCGCTGACGCGGGTCTTCATCCACCTGCACCTTCGTGACCCCAGCGCTTGTCTTGACGAGCAGCTGGAGCCTGTAGCTGATGAACACTATGCTGCTGCCGCCGCAGCCGTGAAAGGCCAGGTGGAGGCCCTGCTGAAGAAGTTCCGCGGCTTCACCCCCGCGCCTTCGACCGGTAGTGCCACCGATCCCGCAGCTCCAGTTGGTGGTGCAGGCAAAGGCGATGCCACCAAGGAAGGAGCACCTCTTGTGGGCGACGACGGTGTCCAGGGGTGACCTGCGGCTACTTTTCTGTTTTATTCCTGCAACATGCACCATGCCTCGTGGAGGCGTTAAACTCGCGTTTGATATTGTGAGAACAATATGTCTTGTAATATTTGCTTTGAGATTTTGTGATTTTCTTCCTATTTGCTTTATGTTCTGCGTAGGCAGAGCCCGGCCCCGCGCATACCTCAACCGCCGTTGGGCCGACCGGAGACCAGGACGGACCATGGAGTGAGGGGCTACGTGACCAGTTAGGCTCCTGAGTCGCGATGCTCAGGAGTCCCCCTTGACGTGCAAACAATCTCCATACCTTTGCCCTCGCAGAGTAGGGGCGCGCGACGACCAGGTCTAGGAGACCTCGTTTGGGTGGCGTACGCTTGGGCGTGACCCGAGCGCAGCCCCCGTGCCCAGCCCCCTCGCGCGACTCTCCCGAGGGGAGGCGTTGTGGTGAGGCCGGACACTGAGCTCTGGGGCTCCCTGAGGTTGGTACGGCCGTGAGGCCGCCCTCAGTTGTTTATCACCAGCACGGAGCATAGTGATTCCGCTTGTGCACGGCCATAGCCGCTCCTCGGCGGTGTCGACGGCCACCGCGAAGCATGGTGCTTCCACTGGTACATGGGAGGGGGGCTCCCTACTGCAGAGAGCCCCCGGGGCGTGTACAGACACGCCCTGACACGTGGCTTGCACGGCAGGGCTAGATGAGGTGTATCTGGGCACTCGTGAGCCGGCGCGGGACTCACAAGGCCCTACCTCAAGGCGGGTTGCGCCTGGTCTTGGTTCTTGTTCGCTGTGCTGGTCCTGCGAGGTGGTCAGACAACCTGCGCCGAACGAATCTCCTGAGGTTATCGCGTGAGAGGGCCAAGCACCAACGGCCCTAGGAGGTGACGTGAACGGGGCCGGGCCGCCAGACAGAGCTCAGCCGTTGGATTTATCGACGCTGCAGGGATGGGCCCAAGCACAGACGCCGTGCTTAACCTACTCACGCGAAGGATCTTGAAGAAAGACGGCCCGCGCGCGGCTCCCACGATAGGTGACGATCAAGCAGGTAATAGTCATAGATAGTCTAGGCATGGGAAGCAAACTGGCTTAGGTAAATGCAGGGAAGATACACACCACTGGGTCAGGCCCGACCGGCTTGGGGATGATGCAGCCCGAGGGGCGCCCCCAGCAAGGTAAGCTAAAGACATAAAAGGGGTACATGCCACAAGGACGGACCCACGCGGCCTGGGAATGATGCAGCCCGAGGGGCGCTCCCAGCTAAATGAACTTGGAAAATGTCACCTGGTTCTGTTGATGAAGGAGAGTTGGGGCAGCTGAAGGTACGCGGCGAAGGAGTTGCTCCTCATTAGCCACCGGGGCCCTGAGCCTCAGGAGGCTCTAGGCGTCCGGGCGGTTCCTTGAGGACCGTCTCCATCTCCGACAGGACGGCGTGATGCCTGGCCTCCTGAGCTACCAGGACGCGCCGCAAGTTGCGCTGATAGGCGGACGACACGCTCGGCGGGCCAAAAGGCATGCGAACGTAGCTGTGCGGTGGACCCTCGCAGCGGGCCACGCGCGAAGGCCAGAAGGGCTCCTGAGATGCGGCCCTGTTGAGCCCTGGGACGTCGATGCAGACGCGCAGCCCAACATCCTCGCCTGGATGGGGAGCTGCGCCTGGTGAGCGGCGGTTGCCACGCATGGCCCTTGCGTCTTGCAGTTCCTGAGTGGTCCTGGTGATGAACTCCTGAGCAGTGGGTGCTCCTCGCCCTGTGTCCTCCTGAGGGAGACGTGCCGTGAAGCACGCCTCCAAGTGGTGCCCGAGCGCCTCCCTCGTGATGTTGGCAAGGTCTGAGGCCCTCCAGAAGAGAGCCCCCGAGCCTTGCCCGAGAAGGGCGCCGGGCGCGCCTTCCTATGCGACGGAGGGAGGCACCCCTGGCGAGGGCATTGATCCTGACGAGGTTCCTGTCGCGAGGCCATCCTCCTGAGGTCCTGCGCGGCGCAACTGTTCTTCTTCTTGGGGTAGCCTCAGGAGGGCGCTCGCCCTTGCTGTCGGGGTCGTCGATTGCTGCAGCTTGGAAGGCACGCTCAAGGGAGCACACCGCATCTCTTTCTTCGCATGGGACCGTGATGATTCCGCCGCTTCCTGGCATCTTTAGGACATTGTAGCCGTGATGGGTCACCGCCATGTACTTGGCCAGTGCTGGATACCCGAGGATGGCATTGTACGGCAGACGGATGTGCATGACGTCGAAGTCGATGAGTTCGGTGCGGTAGTTCTTGCATTCTCCGAAGGTGACAGGGAAGCGGACCTGCCCTATCGGTGTCGTGGAACCGTCGGTTACTCCTGAGAAAGGCTTGGTAGGCTGAAGCTGGTCATATGGCACTTGGAGGTTGTCGAACATGTCGACGGACAGGACGTTGAGCCCTGTGACGCCGTCGATGAGGGTCTTGGTGAATTGCACGTTGCTAATGACTGGGGAGCAAAGCATCGAGAGGGCGCCAGCGGTGGCCGCGCACTTGAGCTGATCTGCCGAACTGAAGGTGATGGCGCACTTGGACCACCTGAGCGGGCGTGTGGCCTCAAGCTTGGGGAGGACTGCATTCACTTCACAAGCAAACTGTTTGAAGATACGCTGCGAGGCTGGGGCCTGAGCTCCGCCCAAGATGCAGACGATAGCGCGTGGCTCCTGGAAGCCCCCAGTCCCCCTCGTCTTGATGGTGGTCGTCATTCCTTCTTGGCGGTGGCGGTAGTGGGGGAAGACCGGCATTGCCCTGAGGACGATCCTCACGAGGCCGGTCCCTCCAGGCACCCTCGCGAGGCTGATCCTGCCAGCGGTCCTCGCGAGGCAGGTCACGCCACTCCTGGCGCGGTCCACGATCGTCACAGCGTCCGCCACCACGTCCTCCTCCTCATCCGTAGCCCCGGTTGTTGCGCTCGGGGCGTCGACCGAAGCGTCCTTCCCAAATGGCTCTGAGCTCTTGACAGTCGCTGGTGTTGTGGGTATGCAGGTTATGGAAGGCGCAGAACGGTCGGCTGCTCTTAGATGACTCGGGCTGGTCTCTGCCGCGCTTGGTGTCTGGTTCCGTCGCAAGCACGGCTGCTCCCTTGCGCTTCACGTCTTTGACCTTGGCTTTCTTCTCCTCCGGGTCCGCAGCCGGGAGCTCGAGGAGGTAGAGGCGTCCTTCCTCAGCTCTTGCGCACTTGGTCGCCAGGTTGAACAGCTCCAGGGACGTGCATAGCTCCTCGTGGATGGCGAGCTCCTCCTTCATCTTGACGTCACGGACGCCATCAGAGAACGCGGAGAAGATGGCCTCATCCGTCACCTTGGGGATCTTGAGATGAACGTTGTTGAAGCGCTGGATGTACTTCTGGAGGGTCTCTCCTGGTTGTTGCTTGACGCAACGCAGGTCACCCGCGGCCGGGGGGTGGTCGCGAGTGCCCTGGAAGTTGGCGACGAAGCGTTCGCGCATCTCGTCCGAGGAGGAAACCGAGCCTGGAGGCAGGTTCAGGAGCCAAGAATGGGCGCCTTCTTTGAGCGCCATAGGGAACCAGTTCGCCATGACTTTCTCGTCGCCGTTGGCTGCCTCGATGCTTAGCTCGTAGAGCTGCAGGAACTCCACGGGGTCGGCGGTGCCGTCGTAGTGAGGAGGCAGATCCGGCTTGAACTTGCCCGGCCAGGCGACGCCACGCGGCTCGGGGGTGAAGGCGCGGCAGCCGGCTGTGGTCACCGGGGCCCATCTTGGAGGTGGAGCTTGGTCCTGACGCCCGCGCGCCACTACGAAGAGCGGCGCGGGGCCTTGCGGCGGCAAACGATCCTGGCGCGGCGGTGCGAGGAGTGGTGGAACGTTCTCTTGCGGTCGAGGACTTCTTGACAGCTTCTTTCTTCACGCACGGGCACCGGACGCGGTGGGTTGCGCCGTGGAGCCGCACACCTTGGCGCCAAGGCGCCGTCTTGGTGTAGAGGTGGTGGAGGCGCTCCATGAGCTACGTCGCCCGTAGCTGGCGGAGGGCGAGGCAGAGAGAGGGACGGCGCAGGGGAGCCCCCTGCGGCGCGGACAAGCTCGCGATACAGTCGAGCCAGTCCTCGTAGAGGTCATCGACCGGACGGTAGCGCCAGAGCTCATGCGCCATGAGGAGCACGGCCCGTGCGTCCACGGGAGCGCGACGAGCGTGAGACGACGAACCAGCGGGAGTCGGTGATGGAGTGGCGGTGTGGCCGTCCCACCGCACCGAGGGGTGCAACGAGGACGCTTGCTGCTCGTTCCCCACCGGACCGGTGGCGGCAGGCGACGGAGAGCGACGGCGTGGCCTGCCGACAGGGGCCGTCTGAGCGACGCGAGAGGCGAGGGCAGCCCGGCGCTCGGCACGGGCGCGGCGTGCGTCCGCCATGGGGATGATGAAGCGACGTGACGAGGAGCGACGGAAGGGAAGCTTCGGCGCACCCCTACCTGGCGTGCCAAATGTCGGATCACGGGTTCCGGCAAAACCCTTAAGGTTCGAACATTGGGGTGCGCACGAAGATTTCCCCCTACCGATCCACGTCCTATCTTGCTAAGATCTCGTGGACGAACTCAACGAACTCACAACACAAGAGACACAAGATTTATACTGGTTCGGGCCACCGTTGTGGTGTAATACCCTACTCCAGTGTGGTGGTGGTGGATTGCCTCTTGGGCTGATGATGAACAGTACAAGGGGAAGAACAACCTCCTGAGGTTGAGGTGTTCTTGCGCTTGGTGTGTGGCTAAGGATCAAATGAGATGCCTGTGAAAATGAGTTTTCCCCCTATGGTGGTGGCTAGTTCTACTTATATAGGCCCTGGCCCTCTCCCCAAATATTGAGCGGGAAGGGAGCCAACAACGGTTAATTTGAAAGGGGGCAACTAGTACAGCTTATCCTGACAAAAGCGGTCTTCGCCTGCAAAAGGCTCTGGTGGTGACGCCGCCTTGGGCTCCATGGTGAACTCCGTCTTGCCGTCTTGCTGGTCTTGGTCTCGTTGCACTGATATGGAAACCTTTGCTTGATGCCTTGGTACTCTGCGCCTGCGCTCGCTCCCTTAGCACCAAAGTGGAAACAAGGATGCTGCACGCGTTGGCGCCCGCCTGGTCTCGATCGTCATGGCTCACGTCATGAGAACCTCGCGAGGTTTGCCTTGCCTTGATCTCTCCGCCCCTCACGAGCCAACCTGGGGAGGCCGCTCCCGAGGAGGTCTTGTGGCGTCCGCCTCGCGAGGGTCTTGAATGCCTTGTTGATGAAGATGGGCCGTACAGGCCTGCTAGCAAAGCCACGCCGTGGGCCGCAGGCAGGCAAGTCTGGTGACCCCCGTTCCCAGAACGCCGACAAAAACATACATCAAGTGAATCAATAGAACACCCCATTGTCACCACCAGTATCCCACGCAAGACATACATCAAGTGTTCTCAAATCCATAATAATATTCAATCCGATAATAGTGAGGCCTCAAAGGTAAAACTCAATTCATCACAAGAAGGTAGAGGGGGTGAAACACCATATGATTCAACTACAATAACAAAGCTTGCGGTACATCAAGATCGTGCCAAATCAAGAATAAGAGAGAGAGAGAGGGAGATCAAACACATAGCTACTGGTACATACCCTCAGCCCCGAGGGTGAACTACTCCCTCCTCGTCATGGAGAGTGCCGGGATGATGAAGATGGTCACCGGTGATGGTTTCCCCCTCCGGCAGGGTGCCGGAACAGGCTCCCGATTGGTTTTTTGTGGCTACAGAGGCTTGCGGCGGCGAAACTCCCGATCTAGGTTTATTTCTGGGGTTTTCTCTATTTATAGGAGTTTTTAGCGTCGGGGACAAGTCAAGGGGGTCCATGAGGAGGCGGCAAGGCAGGGGGCGCGCCCTAGGGGGCGCCCTCCACCCTTGTGGATGCCTCATGGCCCCTCTGGTCCATCTCCGATACTCCGTGGGCTTCTTCTGGTCCATAAAAAATCACCATAAAGTTACAGCTCATTTGGACTCCGTTTGGTATTCCTTTTCTGCGAAACTCAAAAACAAGGAAAAAACAGAAACTAGCACTAGGCTCTAAGTTAATATGTTAGTCCCAAAAATAATATAAAATAGCATATTAATGCATATAAAACATCCAAGCTGGATAATATCATAGCATGGAACAATAAAAAATTGTAGATACATTGGAGACGTATCAGACACGACCGCTGATTTGTGGGGCGAGTACCTAGAGATGTCTGAGAGCACATGCGGAGATGCCTGATACGTCCATTTTGCATCATGTTTTCTTAATGTTATTTATAATGTTTTTATCCATAATAATGCTTTTTGGAGTAATTCTAATGCATTTTCTCTCATAATTTTCAAGGTACACACAAAGAGGGAGAATTCCGGCAGCTGGAAATCTGGACCTGAAAAAGCTACGTCAGGCTACCTATTCTGCACAACTCCAAATGAGCTAAAACTTGACGGAGATTTTTATGGAAAATATAAGAAATATTGGAGCCAATAACTACCAGAGGGGGCCACCAGGTGGGCACAACCCACCTGGGCGCACCAGCCCCCCCCCCAGGCGCGCCCTGGTTGGCTGTGGCCTCCTCGGCCCACCTCCGGTGCCCATATTCTGGTATATAAGTCATTTTGACCTATAAAAAATAAGGAGAAGGCTTTCGGGATGGAGCGCCGCCGTCTCAAGGCAGAACTTAGGTAGGAGCACTTTTTCCCTCCGGCGGAGTGATTCCGCCGGGGGAACTTCCCTCCCGGAGGGGGAAATCATCGTCATCATCATCACCAACAACTCTCCCATCTTGGGGAGGGAAATCTCCATCAACATCTTCAACAACACCATCTCATCTCAAACCCTAGTTCATCTCTTGTATTCAATCTTGTTACCGGAACTATAGATTGGTGCTTGTGGGTGACTAGTAGTGTTGATTACATCTTGTAGTTGATTACTATATGGTTTATTCGGTGGAAGATTATATGTTCAGATCCATTATGCTATTTAATACCCCTCTGATCATGAGCATGTTTATCATTTGTGAGTAGTTACTTTTGTTCTTGAGGTCACGGGAGAAATCATGTTGCAAGTAATCATGTGAACTTGGTATGTGTTCGATATTTTGATAGTATGTATGTTGTTATTCCCTTAGTGGTGTCATGTGAACGTCGACTACATGACACTTCACCATATTTGGGCCTAAGGTAATGCATTGTGGAGTAGCAATTAGATGATGGGTTGCGAGAGTGACAGAAGCTTAAACCCCAGTTTATGCGCTATTCCGTAAGGGACCGATTGGATCCTAGAGTTTAATGCTATGGTTAGAATTTATTCTTAATACTTTTATCATAGTGCGGATGCTTGCGGGAGGGTTAACCATAAGTAGGAGGTTTGTTCAAGTAAGAACAGCACCTAAGCACCGGTCCACCCACATATCAAGTTATCAAACTAGCGAACACAAATCAAACCAATATGATGAAACTGACTAGATGAAATTCCCGTGTACCCTCAAGAACGCTTTGCTTATCATAAGAGACCATTTTGGCCTGTCCTTTGCCTCAAAAGGATTGGGCTACCTTGCTGCATACTTGGTACTATTATCATTACTTGCTCGTTACAAATTATCTTGCTATCAAACTACTCTGCTACTTACAATTTCAGCACTTGCAGAAAATACCTTACTTAAAACTACTTGTCATTTCCTTCTGCTCCTCGTTGGGTTCAACACTCCTACTTATCGAAAAGAACTACAATTGATCCCCTATACTTGTGGTTCATCAAGGCTCTTTTTTGGCACCGTTGCCGGGGAGTGAAGCGCCTTTGGTAAGTGGAATTCGGTAAGGAAACATTTATATAGTGTGCTGAAATTTATTGTCACTTGTTACTATGGAAAACAATCCTTTGAGGGGTTTGTTCGGGGTATCTTCACCTCGTTCGGAACCACAAATAGGTACCCCTCAACCTACTGCACCTATTGAAAATACTGAATATGAAATTCCTTCGGGTATGATAGAACAACTGCTAACTAATCCTTATGCAAGAGATGGAACAGAACATCCTGATATGCACTTGATATATGTGGAACAAATTTGTGGATTGTTTAAGCTTGCGGGTTTACCCGGAGATGAGGTGATGAAAAAGGTTTTCCCTTTATCTTTGAAGGGAAAAGCATTGGCATGGTATAGGCTATGCGATGATATTGGATCATGGAATTGGAATCGTTTGTAATTGGAGTTCCACCAAAAAAATATCCTATGCATCTAGTTCATCGTGATCGGAATTATATATATAATTTTTGGCCTCGTGAGGGAGAAAGTATCGCTCTATCTTGGGGGAGGCTTAAGTTAATGTTATATTCATGCCCCAATCATGAGCTCTCAAGAGAAATTATTATCCAGAATTTTTATGCTCGACTTTCTCGTAATGATCAAACCATGCTTGATACTTCTTGTGCTGGTTCTTTTATGAAGAAGACTATTGAATTCCGGTGGGATCTTTTGGAAAGAATTAAACGCAACTCTGAAGATTGGGAACTCGATGAAGGTAAAGAGTCAGGTATTAAACTTAAGTATGATTGTGTTAAATCTTTTATGAATACCGATGCTTTTCAAAAGTTTAACACTAAATATAGACTTGACTCTGAGATAGTAGCCTCCTTTTGTGAATCATTTGCTACTCATATTGAACTCCCTAAAGAGAAGTGGTTTAAATATCACCCACCTATTAAAGAAGAAATTAAAGAACCGGTACCAGTTAAAGAAGAAACTATACTTTATAATGTTGGTCCAGTTGTTCCTTCTGCTTATATTGAGAAACCACCTTTTCCTGTTAGGATAAAAGAACGTGCTAAAGTTTCAACCGTGGTTAACAAGAGCCATATTAGAACACCTAAACCTGATGAACAAATTAAAGTAGAACCTAGCACTGCTATGGTTAAAGATCTCTTGGAAGAAGATATTGATGGGCATGTTATTTACTTCTATGAAGAAGCTGCTAGAATTGCCAAACCTAATAGAAAAGATAAACATAGACCTGTTGTTGGCATGCCAGTTATTTCAGTTAAAATAGGAGATCACTGTTATCATGGTTTATGTGACATGGGTGCTAGTGTGAGTGCTATTCCTTACACTTTATATCAATAAATTATGAAAGACATGGCACCTGTTGAGTTAGAAGAAATAGATGTTACTACTAAACTTGCTAATAGGGACACCATATCACTAGTTGGGATTGTTAGAGATGTTGAAGTCTTGTGTGGGAAAATAAAATACCCAACTGATTTCCTTGTTCTTGGTTCCCCACAAGATGACTTTTGTCCCATTATCTTTGGTAGACCTTTCTTGAACACAGTTAATGCTAAGATAGATTGTAAGAAACAAACTGTTGGTGTTAGCTTTGGTGATGAGTCTCATGAGTTTAATTTTTCCAAGTTTAGTTTAAATCTTCATGAAAAAGAATTGCCTAGTAAGGATGAATTAAGTGGTCTTGCTTCTATTGCTGTGCCACCTACTGATCCTTTAGAACAATATTTGCTAGACCATGAGAATGATTTACATATGCATGAAAGAATTGTAATAGATAAGATTTTCTTTGAACAACGTCCTCTGCTTAAACACAATTTGCCTATTGAAACTCTTGGAGGTCCACCTCCACCTAAAGGTGATGTTGTGTTTGAATTAAAACAATTGCCTGACACTTTGAAATATGCTTATCTTGATGAAAAGAAGATATATCCTGTTATTATCAGTGCTAACCTTTCAGAACATGAAGAAGAAATATTATTGAAGGTTCTAAGGAAGCACCGGGCTACTATTGGATATACTCTTGATGATTTAAAGGGCATTAGTCCCACTCTATGTCAGCACAAAATTAATATGGAACCTGATGCTAAACCCGTTGTTGATCACCAACGTCGGTTAAATCCAAAGATGAAAGAGGTGGTAAGAACAGAAATATTAAAACTTCTGGAAGCAGGTATAATCTATCCCATAGCTGATAGTAGATGGGTAAGTCCTGTTCATTGTGTCCCTAAGAAAGGAGGTATAACTGTTGTTCCAAATGATAAGAATGAACTTATTCCACAAAGAATTGTTACAGGCTATAGAATGGTAATTGATTTTAGAAAATTAAACAAAGCAACTAGAAAAGATCATTACCCTTTGCCTTTTATTGATCAAATGCTTGAAAGATTATCTAAGCACACACACTTTTGCTTCCTTGATGGATATTCTGGCTTTTCACAAATACCTGTTTCTCAACCTGATCAAGAAAAGACCACTTTTACTTGTCCTTTTGGAACTTATGCTTATAGACGTATGCCTTTTGGTTTATGTAATGCACTTTCTACCTTTCAAAGATGCATGATGGATATATTCTCTGACTTTTGTGAAAAGATTGTTGAGGTTTTCATGGATGACTTCTCTGTTTATGGGAAGTCTTTTGATGATTGTTTAAGCAATCTTGATCGAGTTTTGCAGACATGTGAACAAACAAATCTTGTCTTGAATTGGGAGAAGTGCCACTTTATGGTTAATGAAGGCATTGCCTTGGGTCATAAAATTTCTGAAAGAGGTATTGAAGTGGACCAAGTTAAGGTTGACGCAATTGAGAAAATGCCATGTCCTAAGGACATCAAAGGTATTCGTTGTTTGCTAGGTCATGCTAGTTTCTATAGGAGATTTATCACAGACTTCTCTAAAATTTCTAGGCCTATCACTAATCTTTTACAAAAGGATATTCCTTTTGTTTTTGATGATGATTGTCTTGAAGCCTTTGAAACACTCAAGAAAACCTTAATTTCTGCACCTATTGTTCAACCACCTGATTGAAACTTGCCTTTTGAAATTATGTGTGATGCTACTGATTATGCTGTTAGTGTTGTTCTAGGACAAAGAGTTGATAAGAAATTGAATGTTATTCAGTATGCTAGTAAAACTCTAGACAGTGCTCAAAGAAATTATGCTACTACTGAAAAAGAATTCTTAGAAGTGGTGTTTGCTTGTGATAAATTTAGACCTTATATTGTTGATTCCAAAGTAACTATTCACACAGACCATGCTTCTATTAAATATCTTATGGAAAATAAGGATGCTAAACCTAGACTTATTCGTTGGGTGCTCTTGTTACAAGAATTTGATTTACATATCATTGATAGAAAAGGAGCTGAGAACCCCGTAGCTGATAACTTGTCTAGGCATGAAAATGTGCTTGATGACCCACTTCTATAGATGATAGTTTTCCTGATGAGCAGTTAGCTGCAATAAATGTTGCTCATAGTACTCCTTGGTATGCTGACTATGCTAATTACATTGTTGCTAAATATTTACCACCTAGCGTTACATACCAACAAAAGAAAAAATTCTTCTATGATTTAAGACATTACTTTCGGAATGACCCACATCTTTATAAAGAAGGAGTAGATGGTATTATTAGACGTTGTGTACCTGAGCATGAACAGGGACAAATCCTACGGAAATGTCACTCCAAGGCTTATGGACGGCATCATGCTGGAGATAGAACTGCTCACAAGGTATTGCAACCTGGATTTTATTGGCCTACTCTCTTCAAGGATGCCCGTAAGTATGTCTCATCTTGTGATGAATGTCAAAGAATAGGTAATATCGGTAAGCGTCAAGAAATGCCTATGAATTATTCATTTGCTGTTGAACCATTTGATGTTTGGGGATTTGATTACATGGGACCTTTTCCTTCCTCTAATGGGTATACACATATTTTGGTTGCTGTTGATTATGTTACTAAATGGGTAGAAGCTATCCCACCCAATAGTGCTGATCACAACACCTCTATTAAAATGCTTAAGGAAGTTATTTTCCCAAGGTTTGGAGTCCCTAGATATTTAATGACTGATGGTGGTTCACACTTTATTCATGGTGCTTTCCGTAAAATGCTTGCTAAGTATGATGTTAACCATAGAATTGCATCACCCTATCATCCTCGGTCTAGTGGTCAAGTTGAACTTAGCAACAGAGAAATAAAATTAATTTTGCAAAAGACTGTTAATAGGTCCAGGTAGAATTGGTCTAGGAAATTAGATGATGCACTTTGGACTTATAGAACAGCATATAAAAATCCTATAGGTATGTCTCCTTATAAAATGGTTTATGGAAAAGCTTGTCATTTACCTCTTGAGTTAGAACATAAAGCATTTTGGGCAGTTAAAGAACTCAACTATGATTTCAAACTTGCTGGTGAAAATAGGTTATTTGGTATTAGCTCATTAGATGAATGGAGAACCCAAGCATATGAAAATGCAAAGTTATTCAAAGAGAAAGTTAAAAGATGGCATGACAAAAGAATTCAAAAGCGTGAGTTTAAAGTCAGAGAATATGTTCTTTTGTACAACTCTCATTTTAGATTCTTTGCAAGGAAGCTCCCCTTGAAATGGAAAGGCCCATATGTCATCAAGGAGGTTCACCGGTCTGGTGCCATCAAAATAAATAATTCTGAAGGTACTAACCCGAAGGTTGTCAATGGACAATGAATAAAGCATTATATCTCAGGTACGCCTATTAATGTTGAAAGTAATATTGTCCAAACTTTGACACCAGAAGAACACATAATAGAGTCCTTCCGGAGCACTCCAGAATCATGAAAATAAGGAGGTACGTGATACGGTAAGTAAACGGACTCTGAAAAATCCGCAAAAATATTTTTTATCAATTTTGGAATATTTTAGAATTTTGGAAATAAAGAAACTCCCAGGAAGTGTCCCCTGGTGGGCACAAGACAACAGGGCGCGCCCGGCTTGCCTGGCGCGCCCAGGTGGGTTGTGCCCACCTAGGACACCTCCCGTACTCCGTTTTTCTTCTGTATGCTTCTCCTCCAAGATAAAAAAATCTATATATACTCCCCGAACCTGTTAACCACCATATCGCGGAGAAAATCCTCTGTTCTCTTTTCTTGCTGCTCTCTGCGTAGATTTGAAAATATGTCATCTCAAGACTCCGAAGGAGAGAGCTATGTGGCTGATCTCATTGCAAACCGCAAGTCCTATGGGGATGAGAAGCACTATGGCTGGACCTCCGAAGAGGATGAAGATGAATCGATTCCTCCCCGGTTCAAAAACGAAAGAATGGAGGCGTTATGCAAGAGGATAATAAAACTCAAGATAGATAATTTCGAGTTGATGATGGAGAATTTTACTCTCGGTCACAAGCTGAAGGAAGCAAAGGGCAAATCACCTATCTTCTCACCACCACCATTACCTTCTCCATCACCACCGCCATCTTCTTCACCACCAAAGGAGAACTGAGTATTGGGTATGGGCACTCCCCTTAGCTTCCGCCAAGCTTGGGGGAGGTGCCCCGGTATCGTATCATCCCACTATATTTTTGCTTTTACTTATCTCAGTTCGATCTTTTTCCATTAGATGAACTAAAGTTTAGTTTGATCCTTTCTTCTTTGAGAGTTTGCTTAGTGATCTATCATTGTACTCGTGTGCAAGTTATATGATAAAGTTCAGTTTGAGTTTTTGCTTTCTTTACTTTCATGTTGCAAATAAAGAAAAGAAAAGAAATAAAGAAAGAAAAAGAGAAAGGAAATAAATCAACAAAATCATATACTAATCCTATGGTAGGTGATAGCACCACATAAGGAAAAGTATAAGTAGGAAATTTTATTAGAGATTGACAAACATAGCATTAGTCAATGATGCAACTCATGAAAGAATTAATAAGGGAAGAGAATATTCACATATAAATATACTATCCTAGAAATCTTTTGTGATTGTGAACCCTCATCAAAATATTATATGCCAAAATTGTTGACGTTGGACAAGGAAGACAACTTAATGGTTTATGTTTGTTTATATTCACATAGAAGTCATATTGTCATAGATCCTTCAACATGTGGTGCTTGCCACCTATCTTTGCTAGCCAAAAATTCCGCACTAAGTAGAGATACTACTTGTGCATCCAAAAACCCTTAAACCCAAATATTTTTCAAGTGTCCACTATACCTACCTAGGGATTGAGCAAGATCCCTCAAGTTAGTTGTCATCGGTGCAAAAAGGCAATAAAATTGCTTCTAAATATGTGAGATCATTTCGTGTAAGAGAAAGTTGAGTGTTGTACGAACTTGGATGACAAAGAATAAAAGCGACAGACTGCATAATAAAGATTGTCATCTTAAGGGGCAATACAATGTGACGTTCTCTTGCACCAAGGGATTGAGCATGCAAACAAATAAGCGCATGGCAACCTCTGCTACCCTCTGCGAAGGGCCTATCTTTTTCTTTTATGTATTTACTTTTATGCAAAGAGTCAAAGTTTTCCTTCTATTACTTTTTATTTTTCTCCTTTGGCAAGCATCATGTGGTGAGGAAAGATCTAGGCACATATGTCCAATTGAATATAGATAGCATGAGCTATTATTGTTGACATCACCCTTGAGGTGAGTATGTTGGGAAGCGAAACTATAAGCCCCTATCTTTCTATGTGTCTGGTTGAAACGTTTTGCTCATGGGTATGCGGTGAGTGTTAGCAATCATAGAAGACTATATGATTGTTGAGTATGTGGACTTGCCTAAAGGCTCCGACACATGGCTCTTCCCGAAAAGATAATGAATTGTAGTTGAAAAGTTGATTAAGAACATAGTTTGTTGGTTTCTAATAGAGTTTTTGCTTTATACTTCGATGGTGTGATGAACTGTTACTTATTCATGGGAAGTATATGATGCAAGTCCTATGATAAAAGTCCTATGTTTAATTTTGTTGTTGTTATAATAATCAACATGATGCTTCTATGTTCGTATTTTGTTTTTATCGACATCTCTCTCTCAAAGCATGTGGACATGTTTTTCGATTTCGGATTTCAGTTTTCGCTTGAGGACAAGCAAGGTCTAAGCTTGGGGGAGTTGATATGTCCATTTTGCATCATGTTTTCTTATTGTTATTTATAATGTTTTTATCCACAATAATGCTTTTTGGAGTAATTCTAATGCCTTTTCTCTCATAATTTGCAAGGTACACACAAAGAGCGAGAATTCCGGCAGCTGGAAATCTGGACCTGAAAAAGCTACGTCAGGCTACCTATTCTGCACAACTCCAAATGAGCTGAAATTTGATGGAGATTTTTTATGAAAAATATAAGAAATATTGGAGGCAATAACTACCAGAGGGGGGCCACCAGGTGGGCACAACCCACCTGGGAGCGCCAGGCCCCCCAGGCACACCCTGGTGGGTTGTGGCCTCCTCGGCCCACCTCCGGTGCCCATCTTCTGGAACACAAGTCATTTTGGCCTAGTAAAAATAAGGAGAAGGCTTTCGGGAGGAGCACCGCCGTCTCGAGGCAGAACTTGGGAAGGAGCACTTTCGCCCTCCGGCGGAGCGATTCCGCTGGGGGAACTTCCCTCCCAGAGGGGGGAATCATCGTCGTCATCATCACAAACAACTCTCCCATCTTGGGGAGGGAAATCTCCATCAACATCTTCAACAGCACCATCTCATCTCAAACCCTAGTTCATCTCTTGTATTCAATCTTGTTACCGGAACTATAGATTGGTGCTTGTGGGTGACTAGTAGTGTTGATTACATCTTGTAGTTGATTACTATATGATTATATGTTCAGATCCATTATGATATTTAATACCCCTATGATCATGAGAATCTTTATCATTTGTGAGTAGTTACTTTTGTTCTTGAGGTCACGGGAGAAATCATGTTGCAAGTAATCATGTGAACTTGATATGTGTTCGATATTTTGATAGTATGTATGTTGTTATTCCCTTAGTGGTGTCATGTGAACGTCGACTACATGACACTTCACCATATTTGGGCCTAAGGTAATGCATTGTGGAGTAGCAATTAGATGATGGGTTGCGAGAGTGACAGAAGCTTAAACCCCAGTTTATGCGCTATTCCGTAAGGGACCGATTGGATCCTAGAGTTTAATGCTATGGTTAGAATTAATTCCTAATACTTTTCTCGTAGTTGCGGATGCTTGCGGGAGGGTTAATCATAAGTAGGAGGTTTGTTCAAGTAAGAACAACACCTAAGCACCGGTCCACCCACATATCAAATTATCAAAGTAGCGAACACAAATCAAACCAACATGATGAAAGTGACTAGATGAAATTCCCGTGTACCCTCGAGAACGCTTTGCTTATCATAAGAGACTGTTTTGGTCTGTCCTTTGCCTCATAAGGATTGGGCTACCTTGCTGCATACTTGTTACTATTATCGTTACTTGCTCGTTGCTATCAAACTACTCTGCTACTTACAATTTCAGCACTTGCAGACACTATCTTACTAAAAACTACTTGTCATTTCCTTCTGCTCCTCGTTGGGTTTGACAATCTTACTTATCGAAAAGAGCAGCAACTGATCCCCTATACTTGTGGGTCATCAATGCCATGGTCAGGTTTGCAACTGCCGCGGTCGTGGTGTTCGGACCTCAGTACCTGAGGGAACCAACTGTGGCAGACACCGAGAGGCCTCTTGGTAATCTCAAAAGCAAGAGGGTGGCCAGGTTTGCTTGGATCTCTTGACTGCATGCATTGGAAATGGAAAAACTGCCTGAAGGCTTTACAAGGGCAATGTCAGGGTCATGTAAGAAGCCACCCTAATTCTTGAAGCACTTGCATCACAAGATCTTTGGATTTGGCACACTTCCTTTGGCATGCCCGAGTCTGACTAAAGGAAAATCTCCTCCTTGCCACTATACTGTCAATGGGCGTGTGTACAGTATGGGCTACTATCTAGTTGAAAGTATATATCCTCCGTGGGCTACCTTTGTCAGCACCATCTCTAACCCAGTTGGCCAGGAAAAGGCTCACTTTGCCCGAAGGCAAGAAGCAGCTAGAAAGGATGTCAAGATGGCATTTGGAGTTCTGAAGGCTCATTTTGCAGTTTTTGGTGGAACTGCTAAACAATGGGACCTGGAGACCTTGTGGGAGGTGATGACATGTTGTGTGATCATGCACAACATGATCGTCGATGATGAGGGTGATGATGTTGCCGCTGCTCTAGAATTTGAGAACATGGGTGATCCTATCCAATTTCCAGACCAGAATCCCGCCACATTTGAAGAGTTTATTCAAATGCATCAACAAATTCGGCATCGACCAACTCACGAGCAGCTGAAGGAAGATCTGGTTGAGCATCAGTGGGCTGTTCAAGGGGAAAATAATGTTGGGATGTAATATTTGAACTTTTCTAAATTTGAACTACTGCTCCATGCGGCTATTTGAACGTTTGTACCCTATGTATGCGGCTATTTGATCATGCAGACTTAAAAGAATGAGGAAGGCCGGATGTATGCGGCTACGGTTAGATGGCGGCCTCCCGCATCAGTGTCCATGAACTCCCCCCCGGTCCGCGGAAGAATGCGGGAGGAAATTTGTGGCTTGCTATTGGAGATTCCCTTATGTCTTGCCAAGATCAGACTATTACGTAGTACTAGTGATACATGCGGTATAAACCATGTCGCGGTAGTGCCCACCACTCCACCAGAATAGCATTTGAAGCACCTGAGAGGACATCTGCATGAAAGGATGCATCCACATTTTTACCATTACAACCCATGAGCGTGTTTTTCCATCTATGCTCCTCAAAACAGAGGCAAAATGCTTGCCTCATACATTAATCAAGGAGTTATTGGACTGAAGTGCATTGCCCCCACCGAGACCCACACCATGGTCTCATCCTTAACTAGTTTCATGATGTACAGTGTGAGAGTGCAACTAATCCCCGGGTGGTTTTGGTAATTCATAACAACACATAGCTCATTGAACTAATATCCATTCAAGAAAAATATTTTAGGAAGTTCAATGAATGGCATGGCATGGACTAGAGATGTGATACGTCTCCAACGTATCTATAATTTTTGATTGTTCCATGCTGTTATATTATCAATCTTGGATGTTTTATAATCATTTTATAGTCATTTTATATCATTTTTTGGTACTAACCTATTGACATAGTGCCAAGTGCCAGTTGTTGATTTCTGCATGTTTTTTACATCACAGAAAATCAATACCAAACAGAGTCCAAATGCAACGAAACTTCATGGAGAATTTTTTGGACCAGAAGACACCTAATGGGCCCTGGCTACACCTGGGGGTACTCCGAGGAGAGCACAACCCACCAGGGCGCGCCAGGAGGCCCAGGCGCGCCCTGGTGGGTTGTGCCCACCTCGGGTGCCCCCCAGACCGCCTCTTTGCTCTATAAATACCCCAATATTCCCAAAACCCTAGGGAGTCGACAAAATATTGATCCAGCCGTGGCAGAGTCAAGAACCACCAGATCCAATCTAGACACCATCTCGGATGGGGTTCACCACCTCCATTGGTGCCTCTCCGATGACGCGTGAGTAGTTCTTTCTAGACCTTCGGGTCCCTAGTTAGTAGCTAGATGGCTTCCTCTCTCTCGCTGAATTCTCAATACAATGGTCCCTTGGAGATCCATATGATGCAACTCTTTTTGCAGTGTGTTTGTTCAGATCTGATGAACTTTGAGTTTACGATCAGTTATATCTTCTTTATATCCATGAAAGTATTTGAGTTTCTTTGATCTCCTTTATGCATGATCTCTTATAGCCTCATAGTACTTCTACGATATTTGGGTTTTGTTTGGCCAACTTGATCTATTTATCTTTCAATGGGAAGAGGTGCTTTGTAGTGGGTTCGATCTTACGGTGCTTGATCCCAGTGACAGAAGGGGAATCGACACATACGTATCGTCGCTACTAAGGATAAAATGATGGGGTCTATGTCTACATAGATAGATCTTGCGTACATCATGTTATCGTTCTTATTGCATTACTCCGTTTTTCCATGAACTTAATACACTAGATGCATGCTGGATAGCGGTCGATGTGTGGAGTAATAATAGTAGATGCAGGCACGAGTCGGTCTACTAATCTTGGACGTGATGCCTATATAATGATCATTGCCTGGATATCGTCATGATTATTTGAAGTTCTATCAATTTCCCAACAGTAATTTGTTCACCCACCGTTTGCTATTTTTCTCGAGAGAAGCCACTAGTGAAACCTATGGCCCCGGGGTTCTTTCTCATTTATTTGCCTTTACGATCTACTTTTCCTTTGCATTTACTTTCAGATCTATTAAACCAAAAATACGAAAATACTTTGCTGCACATTATTTTATTTACGATCTATTTATTCAATCTATTACAACTTTCTCCCGTCCACGCACCAATTTCTGGCGCCGTTACCCGAAAGGGATTGACAGCCCCTTTAACACGTCGGGTTGCGAGTGGTTGTTATTTGTGTGCAGGGGCTGTTTACGTTGTGTTGCTTGGTTCTCCTACTGGTTCGATGACCTTGGTCTCATCACTGAGGGGAATACCTACCGTCTTTGTGCTGCATCATCCCTTCCTCTTTGGGGAAATACCAACGCAGTCCTAGCCGACATCAAAAGGAATTTCTGGCGCCGTTGCCGGGGAGGATCTTCGACATAAACCAGGTTCCTAATCACAAATCTCATCTCCTCGCAATTTACATTATTTGCCATTTGCCTCTTCTTTTCCTCTCCCCCACTTCACAAAAATTTGCCATTTTATCCGCCCCTTTTTTACCGTTCGCCGTTTTCTTGCCGGATCTGTTTTGTGTGCAATCTTGCTTGCCAATATTATCGTTATGGATAGTCCTTCCTCTATTGTGTGCACTCCCGAGAACGAAGTTCTCAACTTTAAACAAAGGGGAGGAGAAAATCTGAAAGATGCTTGGTATAGAATTTGCAATGCTCATAATAGATCTATCCGTAAGCAATCTACCGTTGTTCTTCTTCGTTGCTTTTATGTGGGCATCACCACTTGGTATAGATTCGTCCTTGATACAATTACCGGTGGAAATTTCTTGATTTGTCCCTCTCTTGATGCTTGTAATGTTATGGGAAATTTAGTGGGCTCACCACCTCTTATCATTAATGAAACAACTTTGACTCTTGAGCATGTCATGGAAAGATTAGGTGCTATTGAAAAGAAAATGCTTATTGAAGAGCATATTGAAAATTTGGATAAAAAGATGCATAATCTTGCCACTAAAATTGGGTCAAAGATGGGAGAAGTATTTAAGTTGTTAAAAGAAAAGGGAAACATAATGCACGAAAGAATTGAAGAAAGTCCGTCTCGGATTGATAAACTGGAAGAAACCTTTAGTAATTTGAGCACGGCTTTTGCTTCCGCTAAAACTATTGAAAAAACTCCCGTAAAAATTGGTAAGACCCAAGTAACCAAGAATAAGGGTGCAACTTCTAGTAGTAATAATGGAGATCTTAAGATGATTAGCATTCACCCGGACTTTGTTGAAGTTATAAGAGATCTTTTGGCAAGAATGAATTCTTTAAAGTTGTTCCTAGGAGTATTATCATTGAAAATCTTTATGCTAAATCTCTGAAGAATCCTAATGTTTGATTGAGGAGTTGGACAAAGATGACAAAACTTAGATCCTTGCCTTATGCCTAACTAAGGGTGTAAAACTATAGCGCTTGTTGGGAGGCAACCCAATGAATAAAATTTATTTTTGCTTTTTTCTGTTCTTGAGTGTTTACACAATTATGCTAATGTTATGATTGTGTTTTTTGTGTTTTAGTTAGTGTTTGTGCCAAGTAAAGCCTTTAGGATCTTCTTGGGTGATAGTTGTTTGATCTTGCTGAAAACAAAAACTTTTGCGCTCACGAAAACAATTCTTATTTTTAACCAGAGCATGATAAAATACCAATTTGTTTTGCATTAGATTAATATACAAATTACCCAGGTCATCCTGATTTTTCAGAATTTTTGGAGTTCCAGAAGTATACGAACAAATCAGATTGCTACAGACTATTCTGTTTTGACAGATTCTGTTTTCTTTGCATTGTGTGCTTATTTTGATGGCTCTATGGTTTTCTTTGATGAGTTTTTGCCATAGAAAAGTTGGAATACAGTAGATATAATGCAAAAATAAAATATGAATTGGTTTGATACAGTACTTATAGTAGTGATTTGTTTTTCTTACACTAACGGATCTCATGAAGGTTTTGTTAAGTTTTGTGTGATTGAAGTTTTCAAGTTTTGGGTTATCTTACGATAGATGAAGGAATAAGGAGTAAGAAGAGCCTAAACTTGGGGATGCCCCGGCATCCCAAGCTATTATCCAAAAATGAGCAAACTACTAAGCTTGGGGATGCCCCCGAGTGGCATCCCCTCTTTCTTCTAACGACCATCAGTATTTTACTTGAAGCTATATTTTTATTCGTCACATACTATGTGTTTTGCTTGGAGTGTCTTGTATGATATGAGTCTTTCCTTGCTTTATTTTGTGTTTTAAGTCTTGATTCCTTGCTGGACACACCTATTTGAGAGAGCCAAAATTATGTCATGCCTTGTTAGAATTGCTCTCTATGCTTCACTTAAATCTTTTATGAGCTATGGACTTGCTCTGGTGCTTCACTTATATCTTTTTGAGCATGGTGTGCTTTAGTATTTTTGAAGAAATGCTCTCTTGCTTCACTTAGATTTATTTGAGAGTTAGTAAAATTTTCAAGAAATTCTCTCTTGCTTCACTTAAATTAATTTGAGAGAAAGAAAAATTATGCTCATGATCTTCACTTATATTTGTTTGAGCTTGTCAAAAGCAACATATGAAAATTAGTTCCAAAGTGATAGATATCCAAGAAGGATATAATAAAAACTTTCATGAAGATCATTGGAGAAAATAAACTTGATTCTTAGTAATAGTTTTGAGATATGATGATGTGATATGTGAGTTATGTTGATGAGTAATTATGCTTTAGTAAGAATATTGGTGTTAAGGTTTGTGATTCCCTATGCAAGCACGAAAGTCAATAATTATGCAATGAAATTATATCCTACTTATGGTGCCTTATTCGGTGTTAATTATGCTTAATGCTCGCTTATGAGATTATTCGTTTCTTGGTTGGCCGCTTCTCAATATTTTGCTAGCCTTCATTTTGCACCAAGTATGATCTCTAATTGTGCATCCAAAAACCTTTAAACCAGTTTTGCCACATGAGTCCACTATATCTACCTATATGCGGTATTCTTTTGCCGTTCTAAGCAAATTTGTATGTGCCATCTCTAATTTTCAAAATAAACTTCTCTTTTGTGTGTTCGTTCCGCTCGCGGAGCGGTGAGGGGTGGCTAATATTTTCCATGCTAGATGTGTTAGTCTCATGATGAGTGTTTATTCACTTGTCATTGCACGAGAGTAAGGCAAAGGTACTGGGGATGCCTAGTCCCGAAATGAAAAATGAATTTACTTTATGTTGTCAAATAATAAATTTCTTGGAAAGTGTTGGTATGGAGGGCAACCATGGATACGGCTAGCCATGGAAAGTGAAAGTATGGATAAAAAAGAATAAACTTTATTTTCTGTTTGGGAACCGCCTATGATATATCTAGCATGGAAAGTGTTGGGAACTCTAAGTCGTTTTCGTTGGTGGGAAGGATACACCTCCCAAAATGTTTTTATCTCTAAATTTTTCGCTTTGAGCTCTAGCACATCTACAAATCCCTACTTCCCTCTGCGAAGGGCCTTTCTTTTACTTTATGCAATTTTTATTTTTGAATTTGAGTCTCCATATTCTCTTATAAAAGCACCAACTAGGAGGCAATATGATCATACTTGAGTATTGGGTGTAGTTAATATGCGAGTGTGTTTCATGAATGGATCAATGCTTGAGCATGATGGGCTAGGGATAACTTATTTTAGCATTGATATTTTGAAAGACATGGTTGCTTGTTGATATGCTTGAGTATTTAAATTATCAAGTCAAAACTAGACTATTGCCTTGAATCACATAAAAGTCCAAATGTCCATGCTATAAAGAAAAGATTATGATATGACATGATACGTAACATTCCACATCAAAAATTCTGTTTTTATCACTTACCTACTCGAGGACAAGTAGGAGTTAAGCTTGGGGATGTTGATACGTCTCCAACGTATCTATAATTTTTTATTGTTCCATGCTGTTATATTATAAATATTGGATGTTTTATAACCATTTTATAGTTATTTTATATCATTTTTTGGTACTAACCTACTGACATAGTGCCAAGTGCCAGTTGCTGTTTTCTGCGTGTTTCTTACATCGCAGGAAATCAATACCAAACGGAGTCCAAATGCAACGAAACTTCACGGAGAATTTTTTTTGGACCAGAAACACCTAATGGGCCCTGGCTGTGCCTGGGGGTGCTCCGAGGAGAGCACAACCCACCAGGGCGCACCAGGAGGCCCAGGTGCGCCCTAGTGGGTTGTGCCCACCTCGGGTGCCCCCCGGACCGCCTCTTTTCTCTATAAATACCCCAATATTCCCAAAACCCTAGGGGAGTCGATGAAATATTGATCCAGTCGCCGCAGAGTCCAGAACCACCAGATCCAATCTAGAAACCATCTCGGATGGGGTTCACCACCTCCATTGGTGCATCTCCGATGATGCGTGAGTAGTTCTTTGTAGACCTTCTGTCGTGGAATTGTCACGTCAGATGTCCTAGGGTGAGGACTTAGTCGTGAGGCCAGCGCATCTATGTAGTAGCTTGAGAGGGGTTGAGCGGAATCGAGAGACGCAACACAAGAAGAGGATTTAGACAGCTTCGGGCCCCGGGAAACATCATCCGGTAATAACCCTACATGCTGTTTGAGGCTAGATCTCATCACGCTCATGAGGGAGTCGCCGTAAACCGGCTCTCCTCTAATTGTGTCTAGCCCTAGAGATTATTGATTGTTGCCTGTCCTCTTTGGGGAGCCCTGCCCCTCCTTATATATCTTAAAGGGGCGGGTTACATGTGGAGTGCTATTAGGATTAGGACTAGTCTATCTCTAATACAAACCAGATACAAGTCTAGGTCTTAACTCCTTGTAAGACAAATATTCCTCACGCCTTTCCTCTTAAACCGGCCCACCATAGTATGAACCGGCCTTCATGAACCGCCCGTTGGGCCACCGGGTCTTGTCGCTCCTCTGACCCGCCTGCCGGATTACCAATGAATCGTAAACCGCCAGGTCCAAACGGGTCGCCAGTGAATCATCAAGTCTCAGCCGGGTCTCAAGTAAACCGCCAGGTCCGGCTGGGTTATACTTCCGGCCGGTTTACGCCGCGGGGTATATCCCCGACATTAGCCCCCAGTTTAATTTGGATTTATCCATGTTAAACTGATCCTGCAAAACAAATACAAGACCAAAGTTGACAGATTATGCTCCAGGTTAAGAATTCTTGTAAACCGGCATCTGATCATCCTTAAGTCCTTGTCATTTCCTCCTTCTAGAAAATCCGGGTCAACAAGCCAGCTTCATACTCAATTTGCTGATATTGGTTTCTCACAGAGAAATATTGTGAAGAATAATCCACTTGAGTCGGCTTCAAAAGCGCCGGCTTAAGAAATATTGGTTTTGAAATACTCATCTGATATTCAACCGGTTTGAAGATATAGAACTTGCCGGTTTATCATTGCCAAAACTGTCGGGTTATAAAAACTGATAATTTCGGGTCATGATTATTGCAGACACCGGGTCATAATGATTGGTGACGCCGGGTCAATCTGGTTTGCTCAAAACTGGAAATCGGAAGATATTTTCCCTTATATCCATATTACCTGTAGCCCCCAAGTCTTGAACAGAAGAAAGTGATGATTTGAGACTTGTTTCCATATAATTACTACCACTTTGAAGAAATCCATGTTGTTCATCTCTAGTAAAAACTGAATACTCCATATATGTAGCCCCCAAGTACCGGGTTGTCATGCTTGCAGCAACCTGGGACTTATAATTGCATATAAAAACTTCAATCGGTGTAGCCCCCAAGGGCCGGGTCATTATGCAATAATGAGCAGGGACTTTGTAAATATAATCATGTAGACTTGAGCAGTGATGTGTAGCCCCCAAGGGCCGGCTCATTATGATATGATGAGTCGGGTCTTCAATAATACGAGCAAAAAATGACTTTGCATTAGCCCCCAAGTGTCATGGTGCATGCTCGCAGCGACATGAGACTTGCATATTTGATATAATCTCAATTTAAATAATGTAGCCCCCAAGTGCCGGGTCGTAAGCCTGCAGCGACTCGGAACTATTCCTTCAATTGTAGAATAAATCATATCCATTGATAATATGATAGCCATTGCGCTAAAGCGACTTTGAAAACCTTCATCATAATACTGGTTATTGATAACCATAAGAAAAATCCAGCCATATTGGCTATTTGAAGATTTGAATAATATAATCCAATGATTTATGAGCGCATGATTCAAATGGCGCAATTCAAATATATACTGGCAACTTACAATCCCAAGCCAGTCCGGGCTAATAAACACTGGATAATTTATCATCATACTAGCGATTTATAATCAAAAGCCAGGCCGGTTTAATAAACACCGGATAATTTATCATCATACTGGCGACATATAGTCAAAAGCCAGGCCGGGTTAATAAACGCCGGTGATTTATAATCATGCTTTATTCAACCTGTTTCTGCATACAGCAAGTTTAAAGTGTCCTAGCGGTTTACCGCCGGACGGGTCGTAATGCCCAACATATAACCTGGGTTGATAACCAAGGTTGCACTTAAAAATAATCAAATATGAAATATATCATACCTGTGACATTAAATCACATCACTGGTTGGCCAACTTTATTGTAGTAAAAGGTGATAACCCCAATCCTGAGTACTGATAACTCCTTCCATATTGCGCCGGTTTATGATAAAACCGTACCGGGTTGTGATAAACACCGGATTAACCATATATAATACTGGTGACTTGTAGTCAAAACCACACCGGGTTGATAATCTCCGGATTATGACTGATCATATACTGACAACTTGTAGTTGACAACCTAACCGGGTTGATAAACACCGGTTTGAAAACATCACAAATCTTATCAAAAGAAAGAGAAACTTAGCAAAAGGCAAATAAAACCATTGTAGTCGAGGCTTTTCACGGGCTGCCAGGCCCCAAATTTGATCAAGAGGTGTAGCTATGGTTCGGGTTCGACCAAGCCCCCAAGTGATGCTGTGGCATTACGCCAATCAAGAGGTGTAGCTATGGTTCGGGTTCGACCAAGCCCCCAAGTGATGCTGTGGCATTGCGCCGATCAAGAGGTGTAGCTATGGTTCGAATACGACCAAGCCCCCAAGTGATCAATAATATGATAAGCCAATAAGGCAGGATACCCATGTTTGAACCGCGCATCATGGCAGCAGGTCCTCTTCGGCAACCTTTAACTTTTTGCAAGAGATAAATTCTTCTTTAACTGGGATTTTAAACCGGATATTGAGAGCTTCAAAGCTTTATGGGAGACATCTTTCTCTTGAACCGGATTTTAAACCGGAATATTTATTTTCAGCCGGAAATTTTCTGACGGCATTTAAACTCGAACTTGCGAGAGATTAATTCTTTTTGAACCGGAAATTCTTAAACCGGTTTTGAGAGCTTCAGAGCTTTGTGGGAGAACAGATTTCCCTTGAACCGGATTGTAAACCGGATTTGAGAGCTTCAGCGAGACTGACTTCCCTTTAGCCGGATTTTAAACCGGAATCCTTTCTGATGACCCGGAACTTCTTCATTGAGCCGGGTTTTTGTAACTGTCATATATTTTCTAAGCCAGAAATTTTCTGACGGCCTTTAAATTTTCATCCATATGGTAGTAGCCTCCGGGACCGGGTTATCTTTCCCTCCAACGTCCTGGGGTTCTTGACTTCACTGAAAACCGGCAACATTTGCTGAGTCATATTACTGTAGACCCCGAGTCTCAAGGTGACTCGAGGAGTTGACTTGAGATTCTCCATATTTGACCGTGATATAAACCGGCATAACTCGTATATCATTGGTGTTGATAGCACGATGTAAATCCATAGAAGGTTGAGGTGACTGCGGCGGGTTATAAATGACCCCGTATGAGCCGTATCAGCAACTCGGCCAATGGTTCCTTCCGACTGGCTCCTTGAAGTTTAACCAAACTGTAGTGGCGGCGACTTGTGTGCCTGTCCATCGAGTCATCCAGTGTAGACGGCGGCTGATAGTATAGGATAATCTCCCTCCATTTTGTTTGAAAGAGAAACCGGGCTACCCAAGTTGTGACTTGCTCATACTTAATAAACAGCTCATGCAGACAGGTGCGGACGGCGGCTGATAATATAGAACGGACCACATGGCGGCGGTTTGTATACATCCATTGGACAACTTGCATGAACGGGTGTGACCCTGATATGCTGATATAGATTGGTCTGCAAGAATGGCAATTTAGGCGCTTCTATTGAGTGGCACGGAAAAAACAATCATCCGCAATGTAGCGCCACTTTGAAATAATTGTCCTGCATATAAAAAGATACAAACCAACGTAATTGTTCTTTGACAAAACAATATGTGTCCAAACTAGATTTAGATGGATTTCACCTGATATGTTAGGCCGGATATTATCCGTCACAGACTTGATGATCACCGGATGAAGCTGAAATCAATCACGGGTGAACCGGCCGCAGTGTGGTAAGCCGGTGCGGACGGGTGAATCGGCCGTGACATTTGTAAGCCGGCGCGGACAACGAGTCGGCCGCATGCACGGACGGATGTAAACCGAACAGCGGGGGCGGTGATTTGCACATGTATTCGTCGAGCAGCATGGCCCGGAGGAATACCAGTGCAAAATTATGCTGGCACGCGCTCCATGTCCGCGGTATAACAATACCCTTGTCATAAATAATTATCCTGCATAAAAACATTGCCGACGACGGCAAAGATAAATTGCTCTTTGACAAAAAACAATATATGCTAAATAAACAAACTTAGATGGATGTCACCTGATTTGCTTGGACGACCGATGATCAGTACTGTGCACATCACCGGACTTATCCAGGTCATAGTACCTTCTTGGTTGACCAACTTTGATGTAATAGTTGGCATATGAATTTGTGCACTTGAACAGTTTGATTCCCCTCACGAATTAATGATACATCATCATGCTTTGGTTAATCTGGCTATCGTCGAAGCTTGTTGTGTATCTGGCCTCAGCCAATATTATACTGATCTTGGACTGTCTTGCTTGATGGGAGTACCAGTACACATGGAACGATGACAACACCTGGATATTTCGTCAGAGCACTTGTGGAGACTTAGCGGACTGCGCAATCACAAGCAGCCGCTTTTTGTGTGTGTGTCCCAGACCAAACGAGACTGTAGTTACGCGGCAAAGGCAGCAGCGAGGCGCAGCAGAGGCGTGCAGACGACGCGGCTTCTGAGTTCTGACGACGGCGGCTTGAAACGGCATGGTGAGCAAATGGCGGTTCAACCGCAGCATCGCAGGCGATTTGGCGCGGATGCAGGGCCACTTGGAGGCGGCGGAAGCAGGCCCGCAGCAGCGGGTTAGATTCACCCGGCGGGGGCGACTTGTGACAGAGGCGAGGTGAAAACGCAGCGGAGGCGGGTTGGCCATCAGAGCGACCTACCGCGGTGGCGGCGAAAACCGGCCCGACGTGACAGAGTGTGATTCGTAGCAGAACACGAGGTAGCGACTCAATGGGGTCCATCAGAAACGGACACGGCGACTCACCCGGGGCGGCCCAAGGTGGACGGCTCGACGGCGAGGCTGGTGAGGTGCGGATGAATTGGTGGTGGGTTGGAGAGACGCAGCAGGGGTCGTGGCCGCGCGACAGTTGGAGCTGCAGCGATTTGACCCGGCGGCGGCCGTCAATGTAGGTGAGCCAGCTTGAGGCGGTTTTCCGTAGAAACGGAGGTGGCCTTCCACGACGGAATGGCAAGAGGCGTGCGTAGCTTTATTACAGCAGCAGCTCGGCGCTGCGGCGGTGATGGTAGGCCGGGTCAACTCGTGGTGGCAGGTTGAAGCGCAGTGCAGGCGTCAGGTCGCAGAACCCAACTGTGTCAGAGGTGGGTGGCGGTGACGGCATCGCCGGAGCAGCGTCTTGGAGATGGCGGGTCGCTCGGCGGGCTTGGCGCAAGGTGATGGCGGAGTGCGCGCCCTTCCCTAGGTCACGGCCAGCTTGACGGCGACTTGCACGCCGCGGGCGACTCGGCAACGGAGCAGAATCCGGGTCATGGTCTTGCTGTACAGATTACCCCTTCCAAAATCTGAGTTACGAACAGTAGCAGCAGAGTAGTACTATAGCAGTATTGCCTTCATGAGAATAGTAGCATAATTGTTCATTGGAAGTAGTACTACTCCGAGCAACAGTAGCAGCAGTCTTTGGCAGATCAATTTATGAAAACGCCTCGTATTGTGACTCATGTCTCCTCACGCGTGTGTTGATTGATCCGACCCGGCGCACGACAGCTATAGACAAATTCCTGTCGGCCTTTGGAGTAGAAACGTGGCAGATAAATCACCTTGTACAAGAGATCTCGTCTCTGACTCGGTGGATTGAAACGACCCGACGGCGGCGTACTGAACCCTAATCTTTCAATCTTTCAACTTGCATGCCAGGTTACCCTGCGCGCTTTCCGTGCAGGCGCCTTTTTCCTTTGACATAACGCGAGCTTCATGATCCCTGAATGAAATCCCTTCAAGAACTCAACGCCACCGTGCGCAGGCCCCACGGTGGGCGCCAACTGTCGTGGAATTGTCACGTCAGATGTCCTAGGGTGAGGACTTAGTCGTGAGGCCAGCGCATCTATGTAGTAGCTTGAGAGGGATTGAGCGGAATCGAGAGACGCAACACAAGACGAGGATTTAGACAGCTTCGGGCCCCGGGAAACATCATCCGGTAATAACCCTACATGTTGTTTGAGGCTAGATCTCATTACGCTCATGAGGGAGTCGCCGTAAACCGGCTCTCCTCTGATTGTGTCTAGCCCTAGAGATTACTGATTGTTGTCTGTCCTCTTTGGGGAGCCCTGCCCCTCCTTATATATCTTGAAGGGGCGGGTTACATGTGGAGTCCTATTAGGATTAGGACTAGTCTATCTCTAATACAAACCGGATACAAGTCCAGGTCTTAACTCCTTGTAAGACAAATATTCCTCACGCCTTTCCTCTTAAACCGGCCCACCATAGTATGAACCGGCCTTCATGAACTGCCCGTTGGGCCACCGGGTCTTGTCGCTCCTCTGACCCGCCTGCCGGATTACCAATGAATCGTAAACCGCTAGGTCCAAACGGGTCGCCAGTGAATCGTCAAGTCTCAGCCGGGTCTCAAGTAAACCGACAGGTCCGGCCGGGTTATAATTCCGGCCGGTTTACGCCGCGGGGTATATCCCCGACACCTTTGGGTCCATAGTTAGTAGCTAGATGGCTTCCTCTCTCTCGCTGAATTCTTAATACAATGGTCTCTTGGAGATCCATATGATGTAACTCTTTTTGCGGTGTGTTTGTTGGGATCTGATGAACTTTGAGTTTATGATCAGTTATATCTTCTTTATATCCATGAAAGTATTTGAGTTTCTTTGATCTCTTTTATGCATGATCTCTTATAGCCTCGTATTTCTTCTCCGATATTTGGGTTTTGTTTGGCCTACTTGATCTATTTATCTTGCAATGGGAAGAGGTGCTTTGTAGTGGGTTCGATCTTACGGTGCTTGATCCCAGTGACAGAAGGGGAACAGACACGTATGTATCGTTGCTACTAAGGATAAAACGATGGGGTCTATCTCTACATAGATAGATCTTGTCTACATCATGTCATCGTTCTTATTGCATTACTCCATTTTTCCATGAAATTAATACGCTAGATGCATGCTGGATAGCGGTCGATGTGTGGAGTAATAGTAGTAGATGTAGGCAGGAGTCGGTCTACTAATCTTGGACATGATGCCTATATAATCACTAGTAGAAAAAGGGCCTATTGTCCCGGTTCGTGAGGGCCTTCTGTCCCGGTTTGTGAACCGGGACTAAAAGGTCGTTACTAATGCCCTTGGCCTTTAGTTCCGATTCTTACACGAACCAGGATAGAAGGTCCTCCACGTGGCCGCTGCGGCCAGCCTAGGACGGGGGGCCTTTGCTCCCGGTTGGTGACACCAACCGGGACCAATAGGCATCCACGCGTCAGCATCTGGCTGGAGCTAAGGTTTTTTTGAAAGGGGCTGATTTAGGGGTTTTGGGGGTTAATTTAGGTTGTTATTAGGTAGCTATTAGAGAGAAGTGTCCTCTCTTATATCTCCGTGCTTGGTTTACCAACGCTACGTACTGCTATGCCTAAACATGGCTTAGATTGAAGTGAAGGCAACATGTGGTGCATGTCGAAAGTAATACTAATCCTAACTTGATCAAGTTTGGATTGTACTACTTTCGACATGCACCACATGGATGCTGCCTTAACTTCAATCCAATCCATGTTCATTTCACCCGCTGATATATAATAACTCTTCATGCGTGCATCATGCATCATCATATATAATAACAAGTCCTACTAATCATCATCATACAACTTCTACTCGTTATTAATAACAAGTCATACGATCATCATCCTCTTAGTCATCGAACCAACCCTACTTAATTGTTCTTAGCACATGATCATCAGTATTAGGTAGGACCAAAATACCCTCTTTAAGGTAAAATAGCATAAAACAATATAGACCCTGACTCTCCATTATGGAGAATGGAGATCATCCTGTCTCCAATTCTTGCGCTTGGCTTCATTTTGCTTCCAAGAACCTCCTTGCGACTGTCCATACATTTTTTCCATTCTTTGATTTGCATGTCTCCACTTCTTTTAGAAATCCGGTATGGACAGTTGAGATTCGTAGGATGACCTAGTTGTATGTTCAAAACATCAAGCCTACCATTCTGATACATCAAATGAGGCACAATCCTCTGGGATTATCTGTTGAAAAACATAGTAATAACTTCATAGTTAGCAATGATGTACTAGTTTTAGAAGTATGCAAAATATGCACGGATGTCGTAATAGTAAGAAATCTTACCAGGGTATCTCCATAGTAGTTACCGTAGTTCAACACGTGCACTAGTGGCACCTATTGACCATAATGTGGAGGAGTTTTACAATAGATATTGTAATTCTCAAGATCAGTACAAAATCCGACCAGATGAGCTTTCTCCTTATAAGTTAACTCAGAGCCATCGGTGTAGTAGGTTCTGTCTACCATGTTCCGCACATTGTTTGAACAATCAAAATAAGCTGTCAATGAAAATAAGCTGTCAACTATTTTGAAATGAACAATATAAATTAGCTAATAACTATGTTTGAGAAACTCACATAGCGGTAGAATTGGAGGCGTATCAACAAGGACCCAAATGTCCATATTGTCTTGCTCGATGTCAGGATCACCAAGATCCATGGTGACAAGCATACCCTCATCAAAACCATACATCTTGCAAAATGCTTCCCAATTTTTGCAACCAAAATGGGTTACGCTCTCAGAATTATACAGATTTACTTCAAAATCTATATCATGATGGGTCCTTAGGTGAATTTTCTTTGTTTCCATACTTTCATGGTCTTCAAAACCCATCCTCTCCAAGACGTAGCGTCTTGCATGGCATGGGATAAGCTAGCCGAATTGTAAAAGATGAAAAGTACACATTGAAATAGTTGAAGTCGTGCTTAATTACGAAAAAATAACACTTGTCGTCGTTGCGTACCGTTTCAACATCGAAGGTCTCCTCCAGCTTAATACTGAAGCGCCGATCTTCGTCCAGGTGAGGCCTGTCGCACTGACCTTGGTCGTCGTCGCACCAGTCGCACTCCCCCGGGAGACTTTCGTCGTCCGAGTACGACATTTCCTATGTTCATAATTCAAATACTAAACGTCTACAATTAAATATATGTACTAAAAAACCTAAGTTAGATCATTATTATAAATCACGGGTTGACTATCGGTTTGTCGAGTCTTTTCTTGAAAACTCTCAGCTCACGTGGTGTATACATTCGACCGTTGGTGATGGTCGCTCCTCCATTTGTCCCCGAGTGCATTACACCAAAATGTCTAGCACACGGGAACAAAGGAGAAGCGACCCCCACGACAATAGTCGGGAATCTTCGTCCTCTCATATATATATGGCCGAACTCTCCCTCACTGATTCCTCTCTGACATTTGCGACCGTCGGTGATGGTAGCTCCTCCTTTCGTTCTCGAGTGCCACGGGAACGAAGGAGAAGCTACCCCCACGACAACAGTCGGGATTCTTCGTCCTCTCATATATGGTGGAGACTCAACACACTTACAATCAACCCGAAATATCGTTTAATTATCTTTCTAAAAGAGGATTTGGCTGGTCTCACCTCGATGTCGGAGGGGGCGGTGACGGGGACGACGGCGGGGATGATGGAGGGGCCGGGGGCTCCTAGATTTCTGCGAAAACAAAAACCCTATAAGCTATCAACTAATCATAGTGCTCTCCACTTTTAGCATTCAAAGTAGGAGTAGTTTTCCACTTTGAGCATTCAATAAGCAAAATCAAATCACAAAATAAAGTAGTATTCAAATTAGGATGCATTCAATTATAAGCAAAACTACATCATCTCCATGCGTCCGTACATCGTCGAATATTATCACTAATACACCTCGAATACTATCATACATATAGCATCGCTAGTACAGCTAGAACAGTAGCGCCCGACGGGTATCGGCGCGGGCGGTGGACACCCAAAGGGACGGAACCATCACAGGATCATAGCTCCAGTGAGATCCCTGAAGAACCTGCCAGGTATTGTCGAACCTGCCCTCCAACGCAACCATGTAGCGACGGACGTGTTGGTCCTCCTCGCTGACACGGTGACGTACCACCTCCGCGGTGTCCGAAAGCCTCGGCACCGTCACTGGCCCACGCGACCGCCACCAAACAAGGATCGGGTCAACGACGGGCTGGCTCCTCACCAACCTACGCCCACCGGAAGGTAGCACCTCCCAAAACCAGCCCGGCGGAGCCCAGTCCAGGACATGGCCCCTCTGATCAAGCCGGCCTCCTCCGCCGACTCGACGACGAGGATGCGGGATAGGCATCATCTACGTCGATGCGGGAATAATTGCTTTAACTAAAAAAATGAACTAGTTCTATTAATTTCCTTGCTAAAAATAAACTACTTCTATAGTAAAATAAACTAGTTTTATTAGATCAACTAGTTCAACTACTAATTAAGCACTTACTATAAATAAAATAAAGTAGTTTTATTATTTAATCAACTAGTTCAACTACTAAGCACTTACTATAAATAAATAAAATAAAGTAGTTCTTACTAAAAATAAACTACTTCTATATATAGTAAAATTTAATAAAATAGTTTTATTAATTAATCAACTAGTTCAACTACTAAGCACTTACTATAAATATAAAAAATAAAGTAGTTCTTACTAAAAATAAACTACTTCTATATATAGTAAAACTTAATAAAATAGTTTTATTAAATCAACTAGTTCAACTACTAAGCACTAACCTAAAATCGATATCTACTAATAATTAACCTCAATAAAAAATTAATACATATATGAAAAAAAGTATATAAACAAAAAAATTCTATGAACATTATATTCATACATACATAGCCACATCTATTAATCATATAGCTACCACATACATATATATATATATACATTATATATATGAAAAAATGCAATGAACAAAAAAATAATACAAATTATATGAAAAAATAAACAGAGCCGTGGCGTGGCGGCGGCTCACATCGGGCAACGGAGGGCGACGGCGTGGGCGGCGGAGGGCGACGGCATGGGTGGCGGAGGGCGACGGCGACCGCGGCGGGCCGGGGGCGGAGGGCGACGGCGATGGTGACGTACGGGCGACACGGCTCGGGGGCGCGCGGCGGAGGGCGACGGCGACGGCGGCGGGGGGCGGAGGACGACGGCGACGGGCGACGGCGTGGGCTCGGGGGCACGGGCGACGGCGACGGCGGCGGGGCAGCCTGGCGGCGTAGATCGAGCTCGCGGCGTCATCGGGCGGGGATAAACTGGCGATGGAAATCTGAAAAATTTCCTAAGTGCTGGCTTATATAGCAAAGGCTTTGGTCCCGGTTCGACGCACAAACCGGGACCGATGCCACCTTTAGTCCCGGTTGGTGGCACCAACCAGGACCAAAGGCCTCTTTTCACCAGCCCAAAGGGCGGGAAGCAGAGGGCTTTGGTCCCGGTTGGTGGCACCAACCGGGACTAAAGGGTGGGCATTGGTTCGGGTTGGTGCCACCAACCGGGACCAAAGGGGAGCATTGGTTCCGGTTGGAGCCACCAACCGGGACTAATGTGCTGGCGCGGTGCGGTGGGAAGTTTAGTCCCACCTCGCTAGCTGAGAGAGCTCAGCACCTGTTTATAAGCTGCGTTGCAGCTCAGGGGCTGAGCTCCTCGCTAATATGCAGGCATTACATGCCTACCCTTGTCACTGCCATGTTGGGCCTATTGGGCCTGCGGGCCTGCATCCTGGCCCATGTGCAGATGGGTTTCTAGTCGTATGCAGGCCGTGTGGCCCATTAGGCGGCATTTTTTTCCAGTATTTTTTTTTGTTTTTTGAATTTTTTATTTTCTTTTGATTTTTGCTTTATTTTTTTATTCTTTTTGCTTTTAGCTCAGAATAATTATAAACTTTCTGTTACTCCATTAGTTTCCAAATTTGAATAGTTTAAATTTTAATTCTTTACGAAAATACTAGAGGTTTATAAAAGCTTTTTAGTTGATTCCTTTTGCTATTAGAGTTTATAAAAGCATTTCAAATGAACTCTGGAAAGGTTGAAAGTTTGCATGGTATCATCATTTCATCCACATAGCATGTTCAAGAAAGTTGAGAGGGTTACGGCAAAAACTGGATGCACTTCGAGTACAAAACGGACAATCTCTTTCAAAGTATCAGGATTTCATACGGAAACTCGTCTGTTACAAAGGGATTTCATTTTTTAAAACTTATTTGAACTCCTGACTTTTTGTGTGTTCAAAATGCACCATTCAAAGCCACATCATCATTTTTCAATCCTTTCTGACTTCATTTGTTATTTTTCATGCATTTACTAATTATTTTGAGCTATAAGACCCTAAAATTGAAAAGCATTTCAAATGAACTCTGAAAAGGTTGAAAGTTGGCATGGTATCATCATTTCATCCACATAGCATGTGCAAGAAAGTTGAGAGGGTTACGGCAAAAACTGGATGCACTTCGTGTACAAAACGGACAATCTCTTTCAAAGTATCAGGATTTCATCCGGAAACACGTCTGTTACAAAGGGATTTCATTTTTTAAAACTTATTTTAACTCCTGACTTTTTGTGTGTTCAAAATGCACCATTCAACGCCACATCATCATTTTTCAATCCTTTCTGACTTCATTTGTTATTTTTCATGCATTTACTAATTATTTTGAGCTATAAGACCCTAAAATTGAAAAGCATTTCAAATGAACTCTGAAAAGGTTGAAAGTTGGCATGGTATCATCATTTCATCCACATAGCATGTGCAAGAAAGTTGAGAGGGTTACGGCAAAAACTGGATGCACTTCATGTACAAAACGGACAATCTCTTTCAAAGTATCAGGATTTCATACGGAAACTCATCTGTTACAAAGGGATTTCATTTTTTTAAACTTATTTGAACTCCTGACTTTTTGTGTGTTCAAAATGCACCATTCAAAGCCACATCATCATTTTTCAATCCTTTCTGACTTCATTTGTTATTTTTCATGCATTTACTAATTATTTTGAGCTATAAGACCCTAAAATTGAAAAGCATTTCAAATGAACTCTGAAAAGGTTGAAAGTTGGCATGGTATCATCATTTCATCCACATAGCATGTGCAAGAAAGTTGAGAGGGTTACGGCAAAAACTGGATGCACTTCGTGTACAAAATGGACAATCTCTTTCAAAGTATCAGGATTTCATACGGAAACTCGTCTGTTACAAAGGGATTTCATTTTTTAAAACTTATTTTAACTCCTGACTTTTTGTGTGTTCAAAATGCACCATTCAAAGCAGAGACTGATTTTGAATGGTGCATATTCAACACACAAAAAGTCTGTAAAGATCGCCAACCCCAACATAAAAAAATGAGCATAGATACGCTTATAGAGAAAATTCAACCTAAATTCAACCTAAATTTCTATGAATTTCAGAGAAACTCACTCTGAATTTAGGTCAAATTCCCTGTATAAGGGCATCTATTTTCATTTTGAGAGGAGCTCAACAAGGCAGAGAGGGACGAGCTTATAAACCGGTGTGAGCGCCCTTCGGTTGGCGAGGTGGGACTAAACTCTGGCCGCAACGAGGACCAACCCTGTAGTCCCAGTTTGTGGCACAAACCGCGACTAATGGTCATGGGCCAGGGGTGAGGCGCATTGGTCCCGGTTCGTGCCTTGGACCGGGACCAAAAGGTCCAGACGAACCAGGACCAGTGGCCCACGTGGCCCGGCCGGCCCCCTGGGCTCACGAACCGGGACTAATGCACCCCATGGGTCCCGGTTCGTGCAGAACCGGGACTAATGGGCTGGCCAGGCTTGAGCGAAAGCCCTGTTTTCTACTAGTGAATGATCATTGCCTGGATATCGTCATGATTATTTGAAGTTCTATCAATTGCCAAACAGTAATTTGTTCACCCACCGTTTGCTATTTTTCTCGAGATAAGCCACTAGTGAAACCTACGGCCCCCGGGTCTCTTTCTCATTTATTTGCCTTTGCGATCTACTTTTCCTTTGCATTTATTTTCAGATCTATTAAACCAAAAATACGAAAATACTTTGCTGCACTTTATTTTATTTGCGATCTATTTATCCAATCTATTACAACTTTCTCCCATCCACGCACCAATTTCTGGCGCCGTTACCCGAAAGGGAGTGACAACCCCTTTAAAACATCGGGTTGCGAGTGGTTGTTATTTGTGTGCAGGGGCTGTTTACATTGTGTTGCTTGGTTCTCCTACTGGTTCGATAACCTTGGTCTCATCACTGAGGCAAATACCTACCGTCGTTGTGCTGCATCATCCCTTCCTCTCTGGGGAAATACCGACGTAGTCCTAGCCGACATCAAGATGTAGAGCCCTCAAAATGCTAAGGACAAATATTGGGAAAAGCTCAAGACACTTCATCTTTATTTTAGTGATCCAAGATCACATTGAGTCCATAGGAAAGCCAATACTATTAAAAGGGGATGAGGTGTTGCTTAATGGCTTGCTTGCTCAAATGCTTAGTGATATTGCTCCAAAACACTCAGCTACTTTCTCCATCCAAATATGTCAAAACCTTAGACTCCAACTCGGCTCCACTGATTCTTTCCACCCGGAGCCACCGAGTTCATATGACATAGCCACAGCCAGAAACCCTAACAGTTCGGTTCCACCAATGCGGGTCTCTGTCTCACCGAGATGGCCTTGCCGGCACTTTGTGACTTGTTGCATTTATTTCGGTCTCACCGAGTTATGCAATCGGTCTCATCGAGTTGGCTTGACAGATTCTCTGTTGCTTATTGCTTCACTTCGGTCTCACCGAGTTGATGCAATTCGCGCCACCGAGATGATGTTTTCCCTAAGACCTAGCACATCGATCCCACCGAGTTGTTCCAGTCGGTCCCACCAAGATTCCTCACATTCACATTTTTGAACAGATTGGTGCCACCGAGTTTAACCATTCGGTACCATCGAGATGAGTCAAATGTGTGTAACGGTTGGATTTTGTGTGGAGGCTATATATACCCCTCCACCCCCTTCTCCATTTGTGAGAGAGCCATCAGAACATGCCTACACTTCCACCATACATTTTTGAGAGAGAACCAGCTACTCATGTGTTGAGATCAAGAGAATCCATTACTACCATTTGAACCTTGATTTCTAGCCTTCCCCAAGTTTCTTTCCACTCAAATCACTCTTCCACCATAGCCAAATCTGAGAGAGAGAGTTGAGTGTTGGGGAGACTGTCATTTGAAGCACGAGAGCAAGGATTTCATCGTCAACACACCATCTATTACCTTTTGGAGAGTGGTGTCTGCTAGATTGGTTAGGTGTTGCTTGGGAGCCTCCGTCAAGATGTGGAGTTGAACCAAGAAGTTTGTAAGCGCAAGGAGATCGCCTACTTCGTGAAGATCTACCCGAGTGAGGCAAGTCCTTCATGGGTGATGGCCATGGTGGGATAGACAAGGTTGCTTCTTCGTGGACCCTTCGTGGGTGGAGCCCTCCGTGCACTACAAAAAAATACACTTCCATGATGATACGTGTTTGTCACAGTAGGTCACCTTTTCTGTCATGTATGTACATCCATGACGATTTTATGACAGAATCAAGATAGTCATACATGTGCTATCGTAGAAGTGTTCCATGACAATACCAAAATTATCATCACGGAAGTGTTCACTTCCATGACTATAAATGACGCATCATGGAAGTGCTTTCGTCAAGGGTAACCGACACGTGGCATCCACCGTAACGGGTCGCCATTAAGCTATCGGGTCCGGTTTTGGATCCGATAACCGTTAACAAACCGGGCCAATGGGGATTTTCCACGTGTAAAATTCTCATTGGCCAAAGGAAACACATGCCAGCTCGTCATTGGGTCAGATAGGCGCCTATGATATGTCGACACGTGTGATGGCCCACCACTGGCCCATTTAGCTTACAAAGGCCGGCCCATTTGACTTGGTTAAAGGTTAGCGGGCTGGCCCGTGAAAAGCCTGTTAACGGTCTGTTTGCATATAGCCCATTTTACGGCCTGGTAACTCACGCCCGTTAGGGCCTTCCCGAAATCGACCCAACAACGTCATGTGGGCCGTCAACTATAACACCAGCCCGTTTCACTTTCGGCCCATGTACGACCCACGATGTCTTTCGGCCCATATGAGGCATTTCATATCTTTAGGCCCTTTAGTGGCCCACGGTGACTCTAGCCCATAATGAACAGTAAATTTCTTTGTAACCATTAATGGCCCATGATTCACATGGGACGTTTCCAGCCCGTGTTAGCTTTCGGCCTACTGACGGCCCATACGTTCTTGGGCTCCTTTTTGGCCCTCGATTACTTCCGGCCCGTTACTGGCATGTTCCCCTAATGGGCCAAATTCGGCCCATGGCTAGAATCGGCCCATTTGTGGTCTGTTAACCCGTTGCGCCGCTTCCAGCCCGTCCTATATTCTGGCCCATTAATGACCTGTTATGCCTGTGACAGAATTAAGGCTTTGCTGTCTTCCGGCCTGTTAACGGTCCGTTACCGTGGTGGCCTGATACCAACTATGCCCGTTTACGGCCCATGTGGACCCATTTATCTGACGGCCCGAGGCCCACCGATTCTACGGTCCATTGGAGGCCCATTTATCCAACGTCACGTAGGAGGCCCATGGATCCTACGGCCTGTAGCAGGGTCAAGGTTACCACGGTCCGTACATGGCCCATGGTTGCTGCGGCCACTAGCAAACCAGGGGAAAAGAAGATTAGGAAATAAATAAGCCCAAAACTAACGCTAGGCTATTAAGGCGATTGCACAGATTACATCCACTGGGCATCACAGTTCGCCACCAGTGCAAATATAGGGAACACCCTACACTTTACAAAAATGGCTTGTTGTTTTCTTCAGCCGGTGGCTGCACATTAAGAATAAATGTTGTATCGCAACAAAACAAATTACAACCATAAAACAAAATGAAGGTTGGCATAAAAGTTAACAGTCTGGCAGATAAATGCACCACCAGAAGTTCAGAAGCTCAGTTCATTCGACCTGACTATTACGTTTTCATGTTGTATTGTCCAATGGAGCACCATAACCTTCGCCTTCATTTCTCCTAGGCTCCTGAACAACATAGCAAATGTGTGATAGTCTAGTTTCAAAACCGTGCATATCTTGACGACATCGAACAATGGTTGTCCTTGTTTCACAAAGGGTCTTTGTTAGGGAATGGACTTGTGTCTGGAGCGCAGATATAACATTGTTTTGAGCTTGCATATCTTGATCAAGAGGCAGTTTGGACGACATTGCCTTAACAACCAACCTAGTATTACGCAGGAACGTGCTTTTGGCACTGTTAGTGGACAGGTACTGACCCACTGCAGCAAGAGGTGACATTGCGGTTATAGTTGCCTCGTCACCTTCAAAAGGTGGTGGTTCCACCATTTTTCCATTGCTTGCTAAAAAGTTGAGTTTTACATTAGTAGTACCAGAACAGAAGATATTAAGGAGGCAGCAAAACCAAACAAAATAGCTTTGGTCTATATACAGAACTTATTCTGGTGAACCCGTGTAAAATATTAGTTGTATTTTACTGCAAAGTACATAATAAAACCAGGTTCCAAACATATGACCATATACCATGGCTAATGTATTGTCTATTTGTTCACATTGTATTGACAACTAAGGATAAAGAGACAAAGTTTATAATACGGTAAGCATAGTATGACATCATTCATATCACAAAACAACTGAGAACAGACAAACAGGCAATTGTAACATTGTATGGGCAAGTCCAGCATGGAACTAGATTACAGATCAAGATCAAAGGAACATCATTCCTCTCTTTAAACCTTGTAAGGTGCAATGATACGCAAAGACAATCGTGTATAAAATTGAAAAGAGTAAAAGACATTGGCTGCAAACCATGCAGTTCAATGCACGAGTCAGAGTAAGTAGTAGTTAAAAGGCATGAGGATTAAGGACTTACAATAGCGGCTTTGGCTGGTGTAGTCATGCCCTTGGTCTTGCTGGTGTGACAGTCCTTGAAGATTTCCACAGCATTTGGTTCAGGTACTTTTTGGTCCTTGCGGGCTTTCCTATGCATTTGGAACAAGTCAATATAGATCTAATAATATGGCACAGCAAAAAGAGTGAAACAACAGCTAATTACAAGAGCCTCGCATTGTGCAATATAGCTACGAGATCCTGTCGTCTGTTGGAATTTCACTTTCGTACGGTTGGCCTTGTTCTTTGAATAGTTCACCTACAAGAAGATAGATTTGTGAGGCACATGCGTAAATAGGGGTTCAACATGTGATCTGATCACATACATATAACGTACCTGATACTTTGGATCAGACCAGTGTTTAACGAGGCCTCTCCAGTCTTCATCCGATATATTTTCCACTGGAGATGTTTGGGCAAGTTCACTGTTAGCCTTGCCTTCAAAGCGAGTTTTCCTCAAGTTATACTGATACTGTCGTAGAGCAGACTTCAAAACATGGGTGCAAGCTTGTCTGGTTGCATCATCTTGGCTATCCAACTTGAACCTCATCTGTTGAAAATTATGGGAGTCTCATTATCAGCAACCTAGAAAGTATGGCGCAGAGCAAGCCGATATTACTAGTTTCCATACATAACCATACTTACAGATAAATGGTCGAGGAAGGTGTTGAACTGGGTTTCGTCTTTGTCATTCCTGTACTGAATCCTTGTTGGGAGGATACGTGCATGACACCTAACGGCAACCGCTGCCTCTGATACTAACTTGGTTGACTCTGTAGCATCACGTGGCCTTTTTAAACCTGCCTCAAAATGGATCTCCATTCTTCCTCCTCTAGATTTAGTTAACCTATCGAGCAATATCCCTGATGTTTGTTTCCTCTTGCGCCTAGGTGCTAGTGCAACAACGAACATAGGAAGTGTTAGTGAACATCAAACTGTGAGACTACATATAAAGAAGCATGCAACTGTAACTTGACTCCAGCAACTACCTTCTTGCTGTTGAAGCTCACAAGGTTCATCTGATCCTGCCAACTCGTCTTGTGTCAAGAGTGCTTCAGAAGTAGTGTCAGGTGGCAAGGGAGATTGGGAACGTTGAAAGTGCAACTATCCCTGGGTGGTTTTGGTAATTCCTAACAACATATAGCTCATTGAGCTAATGCTATTTCAAGATAAACATTTCAGGAAAGCTCAATGATTGGCATGGCATGGATGAGAAAAGTGGACCCCTCAAAATGCTAAGGACAAAGGATTGGCTCAAGCTCAAAGCTCAGGACTCTACATTTTTCATTTTAAGTGATCCAAGATCACATTGAGTCCATAGGAAAAGCCAATACTATCAAGAGGGGGTGAGGTGTTGCTTAATGAGTTTCCTGCTCAAAGTGCTTAGTGATATGCTCCAAAAACCCTCAACTACTTTCTCACATCCACATATGTCCCAAACCAAAAGTCAAACTCGGCCCCACCGAAACTTTCTATCCGGCGCCACCGAGTTCAGTTGACATAGCCACTGCCAGAAACCCTAGTCTTTTCGGTCTCACCGATAGGGATCTCGGTCTCACCGAGATGGGGTTGTATCTCTTTGTTTCCCTTCGCAACGTTTTGGTCAAACCGAGATGAGCGATCGGTCCCACCAAGATTGCAATGCAAACTCTCTGTTTCCCTTTCGTAACGTATCGGTCCAACCAAGATGAGCAAATCGGTCCCATCGAGTTTGCCTGACCAACTCTCTGTTTGTCTATTACCAAAATCGGTCTCACCGAGTTTGTGTAATCGGTCTCACCGAGATTACGTTATGCCCTAACCCTAACGAAATCGGTCTCACCGAGTTGACGTGCCGGTCCCACCGAAATGCCTAACGGTCATGAACTAAATCGGTCTGACCGAGTTTCACGATTAGGTCCCACCGAGTTTGGTAAATTGTGTGTAACGGTTAGATTTTGTGTGGAGGCTATATATACCCCTCCACCGACTCTTCATTCGTGGAGAAAGCCATCAGAACATGCCTACACTTCCAACATACATTTTCTGAGAGAGAACCACCTACACTTGTGTTGAGGTCAAGATATTCCATTCCAACCACATAAATCTTGATCTCTAGCCTTCCCCAAGTTGCTTTCCACTCAAATCATCTTTCCACCAAATCCAATCCTATGAGAGAGAGTTGAGTGTTGGGGAGACTATCATTTGAAGCACAAGAGCAAGGAGTTCATCATCAACACACCATTTGTTACCTCTTGGAGAGTGGTGTCTCCTAGATTGGCTAGGTGTCACTTGGGAGCCTCCGTCAAGATTGTGGAGTTGAACCAAGGAGTTTGTAAGGGCAAGGAGATCGCTTACTTCATGAAGATCTACCCGAGTGAGGCAAGTCCTTCGTGGGCAACGACCATGGTGGGATAGACAAGGTTGCTTCTTCGTGGACCCTTCGTGGGTGGAGCCCTCGGTGGACTCGCGCAACCGTTACCCTTCGTGGGTCGAAGTCTCCATCAACGTGGATGTACGATAGCACCACCTATCGGAACCACGGATAAAAAATATCCGTGTCAACATTGCGTTTGCTCCCTAAAATTCCTCCCTTTACCTTCATATGCAATTGTTCTACATTCCGCTGCTACACTCTTAGAATTGCATGTGTAAGTTGATTGCTTGACTTGTGCTAAGTTGCTAAAATCTGCTAAGAACTAAAATTGGGAAAAGGCTAGATTTTTATTTGGTCAAGTAGTCTAATCACCCCCCTCTAGACATACTTTCGATCCTACAAACGTGCTGCTAGCTGAGTTGACAAACGAGTAACTCATGTAGCTTATGGTACTGTGGAAGGTGTTGCAACAACTAGGGCTGTCTCTGCATGTTTGGTGGCAGCTATTGGTTTCTGTTTGGCTTGTTTTGCAACTCGTGTAGCACGGGATACCCCGTTTGTACAATTTTTCGCTGGACTTTGACCTTCTATTGCACCAGAAGTACTAGCAGAATCTGCATAATTGTTCTGCTTCCGTTTCCGTGTGTCCTTAGTACTAACACCATCCCCTGTCATTCTGTGTTCCTTCCTCTTTCTCTGTGCCATGTTAAGTCAAGCCGACAAGAAAAAGGAATAAAAATTTAGTTCTTCAGAACAAATTGATGCGTGATACAGACGAACTGAACTTTGATGTTAGACAACCACATGATAGGAGGATGTAATATGTACGAAAAACAGGACAACATGAGATAATCAGAACTATGATGTGTAAACTAAGCAGAAGGCATTTCACTAAATTAGAAGCAATGCAATGGAAGGTAGACACCATATGAAAGATGCTACAAATATCGCTCTGCAAAGTTAACAGTGTCTCGTCATAACTGGCGTTTAAACAAATGTGAAGTAGTACAGGAAATAAATCATATGCAAGATGCAAACAACATCACACTACCAAGTTAAAGGTCTCTCATCATTAGTGCCACTGCATATTCACAGCTTATGATGTGTAAACTAAGCAGAAGACATTTCAATAAATTAGAAGCAATGAAAGCTAGACACCATATGTAAGACGCAACGAATATCACTCTACCAAGTTAAAATTGTCTCGTCATTAGTGCCATTTCAACAAATTAGTAGTACAAGCTAGAAAATAATGCGATATGTAAACTATATCAGACTCCCAAGTTAAACGTGTCTTTGTGAAAAGTGATTGTTGCAGGTTACACAATAGTAGTACTTTGATGTAAGAACATGGTGTGATAGACAAATATTGTATGTTCTAGAAACAGGAACACGCGACCGCCTGGCGGAGGAGCAACGTATCACCGATTTGCGCCGCCAGCGGGGCATGGAGCAGCAGCGCACCGACGCTTTGAGTCGCGAGCAGAGCGCCCGCAACTGGGCCGACTACATGGAGGTTGGCGCCCGGCAAATAGCCCTGGAGGCTGTCAGGCACACACGCGTTCACGACGCCGAATTTTACTACCAGCTCGTTAAGTGGGCCGGCATGGAAAGGGCCAACGCGCGCGAACAACATGCCCTATCGCACCTTTGGCAAGTCTGAAGCAAGGAGGAGGACGACGGTGTCGGCGTTTAGTGTGTACCGCAGATGGCATACGGCATCGTCTAGTTAGCTAAGAGTAAGTTAGTACTTGTACACTACTAGAGTATTAGTGGGAGTAGATAGTTAATTTGGCTATGATGGTTGTCAACGTGGAATTTCAGTACTCTATATCTGGATCAGACCTGTTACTTTGCTTTGAATGTTGAACTTTTCGTTTGAATGTATGGTATGGGCTGTTATTTTTTAAAATGGGTTGTATTTGTCCGCCACGGGTTTAGAGGATGACTTGTGGGCCTACTAGGTTGACGCGTACACAATCAGGAGATGATTGTACGTGGAGAGGATGACAGCAGGGACCCACCAGGGTCATGGCAGTATGCAAGCAAATGCCTCCTTATTTCAAGCCAAAAAATGGTACCTCCTAATGGATTTTTGACATCTAGGTCCCATGTCATTGTCAACGTAGTCAATAAACGAGAGAATTGCACAACGAGCGGCTGACACTAGAGACCCAGCAGCTTGCCCAGTTCTTTTTATTTTTGAGACGGTAGCAGGGTGTCAACTGGGCTATGCGGGGTACTCTGGCCTGTCTAGCCAGCCTTTTATTTTATGTTTACCACAAGACCAGCCCAGTAGTTTTTTTTCCTTCTGAAAATGGCTAGCCCAGTTTTTTTTTTTGCAGAATACCCAACCGAGGCCTACTTGCTTTTTGTCAGCCCTGTTGGGCTGCAAATCTTTCAAGACGAGGAGAGTTTCATTCGGCTTGCCCAGAAAATGGGCTATCAGTAATGAGAAATGGGTTGTACATTTTTAAAACACATCAAAACCGGAAATTAGTTTCAAATTTCTTTTTTTTTCATTTTGAGATTTTAAATTCCATTGATTTTTATGTGTGGACAATTATTTGGATTTTATATTGATATAAATTTATTTTTCAAATTAGTTTGAATGTGACTTGAAATTTCGGGATTAAAAACAGTTCGGACCGCACCAAAATATGCAAAATTTCGTAGAAGTTTTTAACCATGGCCACAATATGGGCTGTAATGCTGACAAAAAGAATATGGGCTCCAAAAAATCCTAAGAATTAGCAAATGGGATGTAAATTATTAGAAATAATGGCGGATGGGTCGTATGCTGTTGTCCACATATTTGAGGCTGACTTGTGCGCCTACTATAGGTTGAAGCGTATGCTTTCGTAAAAAAAGGTTGACGTGTACGCTTTCCTAAAAAAAGGTTGACGTGCACGCAAGGTCGTGTCAACTTAGTCAACACACGAGAGCAGTGACTGTTGGATGTCTATCCAACGGCCGTCGTCCTTCTTCAATCTCTGCTCTTCCTGCACCAGCCGTTCAAACTAGCGCCAGTATGACTTCCTGCTCCCTCCATCCGTGGTCGGCTTTGCTATCGCGCAGGCCTCACCGGCCCACCCTACTCCCACCGTTGGCTAGGTTATCCCTCTACCCACCCGCACCTCCTGTTATTTTTCGGCGACGGCAACCTCACCCCGCAACCGATTAGTCAACCCCCGTACTCCCCTCAGCGTGGGCATCCACTGTTGTGGCTTTGCCGGCTCCGGGTCATTCCCTTCTTGGGCCTCACCGTCGTCCACCGTGTTGGTGCTCTCGGCGCGGCATGGTTAGCATGGTCAACAAATGACGGCCATCGGAAGAGGATGTAAGTGGAGAGGCTGACAGTAGGGACCCACACAAGCAAGTGCCTCCTTATTACGCTGACTTGTGGGCCTACTAAGCTGACGCATACGCAGGGCTATGTCAACTTAGTCAACAAATGATTCTAGCAGCTGGACCATTGGATGTTAATCCAACAGTCGTGTTGCTTATTCAACCTTGTCCTTCTTGGTCCTGCCGCCCAAACCAGCGCCGGCGGGACCGCCTGCTCCTGCCTCCCATGGGCGACAGTGCTGCCGCGCAGGCCTTACCGCCCCACCCGTGTTATTCTCCGATGACGGCAGCCTCACACCGTAGAGGAACCAGTGAACCCTCATACTCCCCTCCGTGTGGGCATCAACTGCCTCGTCTTCCTTGGCTCCGCATCGTTCCCTTACCAGGCCTTGCCGTCGTCCACCGCCTTGGTGCTCTCCGTGCGGCATGGTCAACGTTGTCAACAAACGACAGCCATCGGAAGAGGACTGTACACAGTGAGGCTGACATCTGGACCCACCAGCTACATCTTCGCACGCAAGGAAGTGCCTCCTTATTACGCGCAAAAAAATGGTTCCTCCCTCTGACAGCTAGGGCCCAGCACATATATCTTCGCACGCAAGGGAGTGCCTCCTTATCCTCCCTGACGGCTGGTCAAAACCGTGGTAAATAGGTGCTGGTGCGGTTGACAGAGAGGGGTGGAAGCCTTGGTAAACTCGTCTCCGTAGTTGAGCGGGAGCGGCCAAAGCATTGTACAATCGTCTTTGTAGTGGAGCTGGGAGGGGCAAGCATAAGGGACGAAAACGGGGGTAACATGTTGGATGTGATCATACCAGCAGTAAAGCACCGGATCCCATCAAAACTCCAAAGTTAAGTGTGCTTGGGCGAGAGTAGTACTAGGATGGGTTCCCTCTTGGGAAGTCCTTGTGTTGCATTCCTTTTTTCTTTTTTTTGCGTCGCGTGCAAAACAAAATGCATGTGCGCGGCATATATTTACCATGTTTTATTATTTTCCATGTTTGCGGTAAGTTTTAGCTCGCTGCTCATTATTCACGCGTCTAGCGGCGATGTTGTAGCGCGGCAAGCGCGTTTCATAAGGGGTCGAAACCGTGGTAATTAGGCGCTCCGTGTGTTGCATTCCTTTTTTATTTTTTTTGCGTCACGTGCAAAACAAAACGCATGTGCGCGGCATATATTTACCATGTTTTATTATTTTCCATGTTTGCAGTAAGTTTTAGCACGCTGCTCATTATTCACGCGTCTAGCGGCGGCGTTGTGGCGCGGCAAGCGCGTTCCGAAAGGGGTCGAAACCATGGTAAATAGGCGCTCCGTGTCAACTTAGTCCTTGTGTTGCATTCCTTTTTTAATTTTTTTGCGTCACGTGCAAAGCAAAACGCATGTGCGTGGCATATATTTACCATGTTTTATTATTTTCCATGTTTGCGGTAAGTTTTAGCTCGCTGCTCATTATTCACGCGTCTAGCGGCGGCGCTGTGGTGCGGTAAGCGCATTCCGAAAGGGGTCGAAACCGTGGTAAATAGGCGCTCCGTGTCAACTTAGTCAACACACGAGACCAGTGACTGTTGGATGTCCATCCAACTGCCGTTGTGCTTCTTCAATCTCTGCTCTTCCTGCACGAGCAGCTCAAACCAGCACTGGCAGGACTGCCTGCTCCCTTCTTCTGTGGCCGGCTTTGCTGTCGTGCAGGCCTCACCGACCCACCCTACTCCCACCGCTGGCCAGGCCATCCCTCTACCCACCCGCACCTCCTGTTCTTTTCCGGCGATGGCAGCCTCACCCCGCAACCGTCCAGTCAGCCCTCGTACTCCCCTCAGTGTGGGCATCCACTGTTGTGGCTTCGCCGGCTCCAGGTCATTCCCTTCCTGGGCCTCGTCGTCGTCCACCGTGTTGGTGCTCTCAGCGCGGCATGGTCAGCATGGTCAACAAACGACATCCATCGGAAGAGGATGTAAGTGGAGAGGCTAACAGTAGGGACCCACACAAACCAGTGCCTCCTTATTACACTGACTTGTGGGCCTACTAAGCTAACACGTACGCGGGGCTTTCTCAATTTAGTCAACAAATTATTCTAGCAGTTGGACCATTGGATGTTAATCCAACAGCCGTGCTGCTTCTTCAACCTCTAATCTTCTTGGACAGCCGCCCAAAAAGCACCGGCGGGACCGCCTGCTCCTGCCTCCCGTGGGCGGCAGTGCTGCCGCGCAGGCCTCACCGCCCCACCCTAATCCCACTGCCGGCCAGGCCTTCCCTCTACTCACCCATACCCCATGTTATTCTCCGACGACGGCAGCCTCACACCGCAGTGGAACCAGTGAACCCTCGTACTCCCCTTCGCGTGGGCATCCACTGCCTCGTCTTCCTCAGCTCCGCATCGTTCCCTTAGCAGGCCTCACCGTTGTCCACCGCCTTGGTGCTCTGCATACGGCGTGGTCAACGTTGTCAATGAACGACAACCATCGGAAGACGACTGTACACAGTGAGGCTGACATTTGGACCCACCAGCTACATCTTCACACGCAAGGAAGTGCCTCCTTATTACGTGCAAAAAAAGACCCGGGGGCCAGAAATAGCTTGTTGTCGGGAAATTGATATGATGGAAAATAGACCCAGGGGCCATAGGTTTCACTAGTGGCTTCTCTCAAGAGCATAAGTATTATGGTGGGTGAACAAATTACTGTTGAGCAATTGATAGAATTGAGCATAGTTATGAGAATATCTAGGTATGATCATGTATATAGGCATCACGTCCGCGACAAGTAGACCGACTCCTGCCTGCATCTACTACTATTACTCCACACATCGACCGCTATCCAACATGCATCTAGAGTATTAAGTTCAAAAGAACAGAGTAACGCTTTAAGTAAGATGACATGATGTAGAGGGATAAACTCATGCAATATGATATAAACCCCATCTTGTTATCCTCGATGGCAACAATACAATACGTGCCTTGCTGGCCCTACTGTCACTAGGAAAGGACACCGCAAGATTGAACCCAAAGCTAAGCACTTCTCCCATTGCAAGAAAGATCAATCTAGTAGGCCAAACCAAACTGATAATTCGAAGAGACTTGCAAAGATAACCAATCATACATAAAAGAATTCAGAGGAGATTCAAATATTGTTCATAGATAAACTTGATCATAAACCCACAATTCATCGGTCTCAACAAACACACCGCAAAAGAAGATTACATCGAATAGATCTCCACGAGAATCGTGGAGAACTTTGTATTGAGATCCAAAGAGAGAGAAGAAGCCATCTAGCTAATAACTATGGACCCGAAGGTCTGAGGTAAACTACTCACACATCATCGGAGAGGATATGGTGTTGATGTAGAAGCCCTCCGTGATCAATGCCCCCTCCGGCAGGACGCCGGAAAAGGCCCCAAGATGAGATCTCACGGGTATAGAAGGTTGCGGCGGTGGAATTAGGTTTTCGTGGATGCTTCTGTTGGTTTGGGGGTACGTAGGTATATATAGGAGGAAGAAGTACGTCGGTGGAGCAACATGGGCCCCACGAGGGTGGAGGGCGCGCCCCCCTACCTCGTGCCCTCCTGGTTGATGTCTTGACGTAGGGTCCAAGTCCTCTGGATCACGTTTGTTCCGAAAATCACGTTCCCGAAGGTTTCATTCCGTTTGGACTCCGTTTGATATTCTTTTTCTACGAATAACTGAAATAGGCAAAAAAACAGCAATTCTGGGCTGGGCCTCCAGTTAATAGGTTAGTCCCAAAAATGATATAAAAGTGTATAATAAAGCCCATTAAACATCCAAAACAGAATATAATATAGCATGAAGCAATCAAAAATTATAGATACGTTGGAGACGTATCAAGCATCCCCAAGCTTAATTCCTGCTCGTCCTCGAGTAGGTAAATGATAAAAACAGAATTTTTGATGCGGAATGCTACTTGGCATAATTTTCAATGTAATTCTCTTAATTGTGGTATGAATATTAAGACCAAAAGATTCAAGACAAAAGTTTAATATTGACATAAAAATAATAATACTTCAAGCATACTAACTAAGCAATTATGTCTTCTCAAATTAACATGGCCAAAGAAAGCTATCCCTACAAAATCATATAGTCTGGCTATGCTCTATCTTCACCACACAAAGTATTTAAATCATGCACAACCCCGATGACAAGCCAAGCAATTGTTTCATACTTTTGGTGTTCTCAAACTTTTTCAATCTTCACACAATACATGAGCGTGAGCCATGGACATAGCACTATATGTGGAATAGAACAGTGGTTGTGGAGAAGAAAAAAAGAGGGAGAAGATAGTCTCACATCAACTAGGCTTATCAACGGGCTATGGAGATGCCCATTAATAGATATCAATGTGAGTGAGTAGGGATTGCCATGCAACAGATGCACTAGTGAGGGAGTCCTGGATTAGGGGGTCCTCGGACAGCTGGACTATATGCTTTGGCCGGACTGTTGGACTATGAGGATACAAGATTGAAGACTTCGTCCCGTGTCCGGGTGGGACTCTCCTTTGCGTGGAAGGCAAGCTTGGCAATTCGGATATGTAGATCTCCTCCCTTGTAACCGACTTTGTGTAACCCTAGCCCCCTCCGGTGTTTATATAAACCAGAGGGTTTAGTCCGCAGGACAACAACAATCATAATCATAGGCTAGCTTCTAGGGTTTAGCCTCTACGATCTCGTGGTAGATCAACTCTTGTAATACTCATATCATCAAGATCAATCAAGCAGGAAGTAGGGTATTACCTCCATCGAGAGGGCCCGAACCTGGGTAAACATTGTGTCCCCCACCTCCTGTTACCATCCGCCTTAGACGCACAGTTCGGGACCCCCTACCCGAGATCCGCCGGTTTTGACACCGACATTGGTGCTTTCATTGAGAGTTCCACTGTGCCATCACGATAAGGCTTGATGGCTCATCTTGTTGTCAAGGACAGCATTACTTCTGGGGGAGCCCTGGCTGTAGGCCAAACTCTCCGACTAGGCGGCTTTGTCATGACCGCCCGTTCGGCCGTCGCGCCGACAATGACTTCTCGGGTCATCAAAAACAGCCTCCACGTCGGCTCGGAATTCACCGAGCAGATGGATCCAATGGAGCTCTCTTCTTTGAACGAGCTCTTGGTTCGCATCGCTGCCTTGGGAGTCGCTACGGACTATGATCGGATCGGGCTTAAACCCGACCAAAGGGAGATTAACTCTCCGCCGGTCACCCATCAGATAGCGGTGGTGGAGGAGCAATGTAGCGATTCTTCCTCTATTTTGAGGACAAACTATGTCCGGATTCCCGAGCTCTCCGAGCCGGATACCCGTCTACGGGAGGACATGACCCAAGCTTCGAACCTAGAATCGGACAGTGGGCCAGAACTATTGGGCATCGTCCCAGAGCCCGAACTGCCAAGCTCGGAAACTCCGCCCCTGGGTCTCAGATCGGATCAGGGTTTGGACCTAAATCTACCCACCCACTCTCACATAAGTGATCTTTCCCACATTAGACAAGAGCCCCAAGAGACAGTACATCACTATTGGGCCAGATTCCTCCTTGTAATGAGCAAGGTCAAGGACTGTCACGAGGAAGACGCAATTTTATTCTTTTGCAAAAATTGCACGGACAAGGGAATCCTCAACGCCATAAGTCACCGTGACATAGTAAACTTCGCTGACTTGGCGGCCATAGTACAGAAATACTGTGCGATGGAAAGCACCTGGAAAACCCAAACAAAATTATGGGATCCTCCGGCTCTCACTAAACCCACCGTCCGAACTAAAAGGGTGTACTCTCATAAGTCACCCGATCCAATTACAAAGAAACCAAAGCCCACGACAGGGCGAGGAACCGTATTGGAGGGATGGCTAAATGGACCATGCAAAATCCACAGTACACCGGATACCATGCCAACACATAGCCTTAGAGCATGGTGGATACTCCGGCAGGTGGCCAAAAGCGGCGAGGATATCCTCATCAAAAATACCACAGAGCACCATCCCGTGGAAAATAACAATACAGTACTCACAGTCTTCGAGACCTTCGCCTCAAATAATAGGCGCAAGCAAGCACTCCGCAGCCTCACCAAAGTCTGCCACGTTGCAACAATAAATCCATGGAACGATACGGCTATAACCTTCAATGCCAGTGACGAACCTCAATTCCGAATAGCCCGACCACCAGCCGCTTTGGTCCTTAGTCCAATTGTGGACGGCTTCCGGCTTACTAAAGTGCTCATGGACGGTGGCAGCGGATTAAACCTCATCTATGAGGAGACTCTTAGAAAAATGGAAATAGACAAGAGTCGCATTGGGCAAAGCAGCACGACCTTCACAGGAATCATCCCTAGTCGGGAGGCATGATGCGCGGGGAAAACAAACTTGATGTGGTATTCAGCATGCCGGAGAATTACAGGTCTGAAGAAATCACATTCCAAGTGGCCCCGTTTAGTAGCGGGTACCACGCCCTTTTAGGGCAGGAGGCATTCACGATCTTCCAAGCTATACCCCATTACGGGTACATGAAGCTCAAGATGCCCGGGCCCAATGGAATCATCACTCTAGTTAGTGATCTGGACATAGCACTCCGTGCTGAAAATAAAACCGCCGCACTGGCCCTCGAGGCGTTATTCGAAGCCCTTGCAGCCGAAGAACTAACTGCGCTGCACTCTACAATGGACAGGGACGACGTGATACTCGACAAAAGACCCAAGTCCACCTTTTTTAAACCAGCAGACGAAATAGTCAAATTCCAGGTCCACCTAACGGACCCTACAAAAACAGCATCCATCGGGGCACAACTGAACCCCACAATAGACGCCGCAATGCGGGAGTTCTTGCGCGAGAATTGGGACATCTTCGCCTGGCATCCTTCAGACATGCCAGGAATCCCACGCAGGCTGGCCGAGCATAGCCTTAACATTCTAAAGGGGTTCAAGCCGATCAAGCAGACTCTTCGGCGTTTCTTTGAGCCTAAGCGACAAGCCATGGGAGAAGAGCTAGCCAAGTTACTCGAGGCCGGATTCATTAGAGAAATAAAACATCCGGACTGGCTAGCAAACCTGGTGATGGTACCAAAGAAGGACAAATCATGGCGCCTATGTGTCGATTTCAAGGACCTTAACAAGGCTTGCCCCAAGGATCCCTTCCCCCTCCCCCGCATCGATCAAATTATCGACGCTACCACAGGACACGACTCATTGTGTTTCCTCGACGCATACTCCAGATACGATCAAATTAAGATGGCGGAGTCCGATCAAGCCGCAACGGCATTCATCACTCCATACGGCCCCTTCTGTTTTAACACCATGGCTTTATGCAACCTATCAACGCATGATTCAGACATGCCTGGAAACACAAATCGGCAAAACAGTGGAGGCATACGTAGACGATGTGGTCATTAAAACTAGACACGTCGAATCCTTAATAGACGACTTGAGGCTCACGTTCGACAATCTCCGAACATATGACATCAAGCTCAATCCGGAAAAATGCGTTTTCGGCGTGCCCGCCGGAAAGCTCTTGGGCTTCATCGTTTCCAATAGAGGAATTGAAGCAAATCCGGCTAAAATCCGAGCTCAGTTGGCTATCCCAACTGACCTCAAGCAAATCCAGAAATTAACCGGATGCGTGGCTGCCTTAAGCCGCTTTATCTCCCGATTGGGAGAAAAGGCATTACCTCTCTATCGCCTTCTTCGGCGCACCGAACACTTCGAGTGGACGGATGCGGCCACGGCCGGACTGGAAGAAATAAAAGCTCTCTTGGCCAGCAACCCAATCTTGGCCGCGCCAAATATCGGCGAACCACTGCTGTTATATATAGCGGCAACACACCAGGTTGTAAGCGCAGTGCTCGTCGTTGAAGGAGAGACGGACGAACATAAGTTCCCGCTTCGTATCCACTATCCTCACTCCATGCAAATCACGGTACCCACATTATCAAAAGATAGCATATGCGGTCTTCATGGCATCCCGAAAACTACGACACTACTTTCAAGAGTGTTCAATTACGGTGGCCTCTAAAGTACCACTCAACGACATAATAAATAACCGCAATGCCACGGGCCGGATTGCTAAATGGGCTATTGAGCTCCTCGCGTTCAACATAGCATACAAACCAGGGCGAGCCATTAAGTCGCAAGTACTGGCTGATTTCGTCGCCGAATGGACAGAAGCCGAACTCCCTAAAGAGTACGGCGCGTACTCCAATTGGATCATGCACTTCAACGGCTCTAGGATGCTAGCTGGTCTAGGGGCAGGCGTCGTCCTGACATCCCCCACCGGAGATACAGTCTAATACGTACTCCAAATATTATACACAGACTCCAACAATGCAGCAGAATATGAGGCCCTGTTGCATGGTCTCCGGATGGCAGTCTCCATGGGCATTCAATGCCTAGAGGTGCGTGGGTATTCGAACCTCGCAATATCTCAAATAAATGGAGACTTTGACGCCAAGGAACCAAAAGTGGTGGCTTACTGCACCGCCGTCCTCAAAATGTCAGCTCGATTCGAGGGGCTCGAATTCCACCATGTGGTCCGAGAAAACAATCAAGCGGCGGATATCACTAAGCGCAACCCTGTCCCACCTAATATCTTCTTGGAAAGGCTGTTTAAGCCATCCGTGGTGTGGGAAGGGGAGACCGGCAACAACAGTCTGGATCCGGCCACAACGCCAGATCCCGAACACTCTGACGTAATCGGAGGCTCCGCCACTGAAATAACACCTTCGGCCCACGTGATTATGGCTGTCATCGCCCCGTGGACAGAACCCTTCTTGGCTTACCTAACTAGGCAAGAACTCCCTGAGGACCCAAACGAGGCACGTTGCATTGTGCGGCGGTCTAAAGCCTACAAGGTCCACGAGGGAGAGCTTTATAAGAAAGCGCTACCGGAGTACTTCAAAGGTGCATCTCCGAAGAGGAAGGACGGCAACTTTTGGCAGAAATTCATGCTGGACTCGGCAGCCACCACGCCGTAGCTCGGGCCCTTGTAAGCAAGTCCTTCCGTACAGGTTTCTACTGGCCGACGGCCCAAGCAGACGCACAGGACCTTGTCCAACATTGCGTCGGTTGCCAGCTTTTTGCAAACCAAAGCCATATGCCACCTACCGCTCTCCAAACAATCCCTATTACTTGGCCCTTTGCGGTTTGGGGGCTTCATATGGTCGGACCCCTTAAAGGAGGAAGCCATAAGAAAAAGTACCTATTGGTCATGGTGGATAAATTCACCAAATGGATAGAAGCCAAACCAGTTAAAACGGCCGAGTCCGGACCAGTGATAGACTTCATATCCGGGGTTGTACACCGTTACGGTGTCCCCCACAGCATCATCACCGATAACGGCTCGAACTTTACAGCCGACGAGGTAAAAACTTGGTGCGGCAACATGGGCATTATGCTCGATTATGCCTCCGTCTATCACCCCCAAACAAACGGTCAAGTCGAGTGAGCAAATGGTCTTATTATGAGCGGCATTAAACCCAGATTAGTGCGATCCTTGAAGGAATCAGATACGCACTGGGTTGAGGAGCTCGGCTCCGTCCTATGGGGGCTGCGGACCACGCCGAATCGCACTACCGGATACACACCGTTTTTTATGGTGTATGGCGCAGAGGCCGTACTGCCCTGCGACATCATTCATGACTCACCTCGAGTGCGCATGTACGAAGAGAAAGAAGCCGAGCTTGATCGGCAAGACAGTTTAGACGCCCTGTAGGAGGAGCGTGATGTGGCAAAAGCCCGCTCCGCATTCTATCAGCAACAGGCTCGACGGTATCAAAGCAGAGAAGTACGGGCCAAAACTTATAACGTTGGCGAACTCGTTCTACGCCTACCAGAGAAGAAAAAGGACAAGCTCAAGCCCAAATGGGAAGGTCCCTTCGTTATTGACAAAGTTCTAACCGGTGGAGCGTACCGTCTGCGGGATGCATCGGACAATCGACTAGAGCCAAACCCATGGAACGCGGCCAGACTCCGAAGGTTCTACGCCTAGTGCCAGACTCTGTGTTCGTCTCCTTACCTCCATCCCTTTTTTTGTATATATATCCACTATCTGTCTTTCTTTCTTTCTTTCTGCCCTTTTTCTTCACGACCTTAAAAGGTTAAAATGTGTCTTGACTACACAATCTTGACGCGCCAGGCGTGCTCATTATACCTGGGGGCTTCTTATACAGAAGCTTAATATAATTATGTTCCGGGCTCTATGCCCCTGCACATGTGTTACTTTTCCACATGTACCTTTTCTTCGCCATTATATGCATCGATATGACTTAAGTTTTGGCCAAGCTGGGTTGCCTGGCTCTTGTGTTTATGCCCTATGTTCCCGTTAATTCGGCTAGGGCATAAGGGGAGCACCTCTGCGATTGTTACTGCCGGGTCAGCCGGATGTGTACCTCAGACTGGGTGAAGCCGAAAGCTAGCATTCTTAAGGGAATATTCGGTCGATGAACAAAAGATGAGTTTTACTTATTACAATACATGCCCCCAGATGTTTATATCCTGCGTCTCTTTTCGCAGTACGGACATGCACATTAATGCATGCGTACCCAGGGAAAGGAACCATTAACGGAACTATCCTCCCTGCAAGATGTTTCTTACTATCCATGTAATATAACATAGCTAGTTGGGTATTTGTCTGTTCAAGCACTTATGACCCCTACGCCGGGTTTCCACGCGTACCCCGGTTTTTACATAACTGAGCGGGTACTCGGATACACTCCGGACTGTCGAGTCCGGAGGTTGAAGCGAAAAGGTCCGCCATGACAAATGATTTACAATCCGGCTAGGGACAATATATGTCACTTGAAGTACACAGTCACTTAGACTGACTAAATTCTTCTTCTATACCATCCAACGGGATGTCTAGACTACAATCCTGTTGGGAATACTTTGCGGCTAATTTTACCTGGTCATACACCAAACTGACGGGGATCTCTTTCCCATCAGACCCCACAGGACCGACCTCGGCCATGTGGTTCGGGTCAGCCTTGGTATATCGAGTCTTCACCATGGCCCAGGCTTCCCTTGCACCTTGTCGGTAGGCAGATATCTTCCATAATCGGAAGCGCCGCCGCGCTCCCTTGAGCATCTCTACGAGCTCCCCCATGCCTCCTGGCAGGGAGGCGGATGGCCACAAGGCCTGGGTAATGCCCGGCATCACCTACCAAACTTGTTCGTGGAGTTGTGAGAGCTCTGGCAGAAGATCACTCGCAGACCCGGGCATCTCCTCTTCGGGATGACCCGTCAGCATACCTACAGATATAACTCTGTTAGCCGGTTTCTTCGCCGAACTCTATAAAAGTTCGTTCAAGCACTTACTAAAAATGTCGCGTCGAAGCTCCTTATTCTCCTTTACGGAGTCAGCTAGCTGGGCCCAAACATCTTTCAGTTCAACACCCAGCCGGGTATTGGCATCTTGGAGATCGTTTTTCTCCCGCCTAACCCGCGTAAGCACGCGCTCTCCAGCCTCTAGCTGTCGTTGAGCATGTTGCTCATCTCCTCGCACGACCTTCGGATTCACTCCGGGATCATCTGCAGAATCTATTGTTAGATTTGCATGCATGCCGAATACTGACTGTTATATGTCATTCTTTTCGATAGGAACAAGTGTTACCAGATGGGGCCTTCTTGGACTCCTTCATTGCGGCAACTGCGGCCCGTAGCTGGGCTTTGCACTCCTCCAGCTCTTGAGTCAACTGGGTATTCTTCTCTGTAAGAACCTACGCAAATAATGATCCTTAAATCAGTTGTGCCAACTGTTTCAAGTCTCAGGGGCTACTGATATACATAATTATCAGATTTTCTTACCCGTATATCCTTTACATACTGGTCCGTGGCTCTGGCAAGACCATTTTGAGCAGCTCAGATGTACGCGTCTCCTGAGTTGAAGGCATCGAACGCCTCTTCAGAGAAACCAGGGTCGCGGAGTACGGCCCGGCGACGCCTGTGATTCATGGCACTCTCCACTTCGGAATTCGTAGCGGACAGCCTATCCGCATCCTCTGTAGGGGGACATCCAGTGTTGTCCCCATGTTAGCATCTGCCTCTAAGTTCGGTTCTGGAGCCCGGCTGGTGGAGGCGTGGCCGGCAGGCTCTCCGGATACGGTCCGGCGAGCGTTTTTCCTGCCAGGAACCATGGACGTTATTATATTTTAAAGACGACAACCACGGAGCAGGGTTCTTTTTCACACCTCTGCGACGGCGTCTCAGTCCTGACCGCCTTCCTTTTAAGCCTACCCGGCTTCGGTGCCCCTTGTTGGTGAGTCACCGCGGGTTCGGCATGGCGTCCTGAGGGCCTTCCCTGTAAGACACCATATGTGCGGTGGGTGAAGTGCAAAAAAGGGATCCTTCTTGGAAGTTGGGACTCCGGTTTTACTTACATGCGATGCAGGGAGTAGTCCAGGATAATCAACTATGATGGCCACCAAGGCACCGTCGCAGCTTAACTGATAGAACGTCCTGTCGATAAGCTCCACAAATATGTTCGGATCTTCTTCGAGTCCGGGGTCGAGGGCCCGGTCAGGGTCCTCTGGCTATGGAGACGGGCTGTGGACCTCCCTCACAGCTTTTCGCAGTTCCTGCTATGAAATAGCAAGGTAAATATTTATGACGAAGAATGCGGGAAGGTCTGGAGTAAAAAGTAGCAGCTCACCCAGTTTGGGGGGTTGTACATGGAGAATCCATCCCGTGGCTTAATGCGGATGAACTCCTCTTCCTCTCCTTTATATAAATCGAACAGTATTTTCACTAGAGCGGCGGCGGAGTCCGGACCTTTACGGCCGCAGCGGGTGGCATCGTCTTCTCCATTGAAGTGCCACATGGGCTGTCCCCGATATTGAAGTGGCTGCACCCCCCGCATTATACATATTGACATAACCTCAATTATTGTCAATCCTGATTTGGCCAGCGTTTTTATCCGGCCCATTAGGTAAAGGACCTCTCTGTTATCTTCCTCCTGGGGGCTCCGAGGGCGCCAGCTGCGCCGTTTCTTCAAAGGGGCGTTGTTAAACTCAGGAAGGCCCATCCGAATAAGGTCCGGAAGGGGGACGTCCTCCATATAAAACCACTCCGAAGGCCAGCCTTCGGATGTCTTCTTCGGAGTACCGGACAGGTATCCAGTCCCGGCGATGCGCCATATTTCGGCTCCGCCCACTTGATATATTGACCCCTCCTGTGTACGGGGTACGAGGCAGAATAGCCTCTTCCATAGCTCGAAATGAGCTTCGCAGCCCAGAAACAGCTCGCAAAAGGCGACGTAGCCAGCGATGTGTAATATGGAGGCGGGAGTAAATTTATGCAGCTGGAGGCCGTAGAACTCCAGGAGCCCGCGGAGGAACGGATGGATTGGAAATCCGAGTCCCCTTAATAAGTAAGGGACAAGGCATACCCGCTCCCCCATGGATGGGTTGGGAAAGCTCTCCGCTTGCTGCCCGCCATTGTAAGTGGCTAGTCCGGCTCGGACGGGGATCATATACACAGGAGGGAGAAACCCCTGGGTCTGTAACTCTACTACTTGGTTGTGGGGGACGGAACACTTCTCCCAATTGCCTGGCTTAGTGCTACGGGAGCGAGAGGAGGAGCTGCGATGGCCGGCCATGATGGGATGGACTTTTCCGGGCGCGCTCCGATGGATACTCGCTGTGGGAGGATGGTGTGATCTGGATCTGAGGATCCCCGACTCTTTAAATAGACGATTTACTCACATGGTTAGGGTGACAAATGTAAAAATGCCTCGACTTCTCGCATTCGCTCGACACGTGGAAGATAGCCATTATTAGGCACAGAAGCCGAGGAGTGCAACATTCATGGGAAGCCGGACACTGCTCGACAGGTACTCAGGATTTGGAGAAGACAATCTGCGCGCCGGACTCATCGTCATTGAAGCCTGGTTCAGGGGCTACTGAGGGAGTCCTGGATTAGGGGGTCCTCGGACAGCCGGACTATATGCTTTGGCCGGACTGTTGGACTATGAGGATACAAGATTGAAGACTTTGTCCCGTCTCCGGGTGGGACTCTCCTTTGTGTGGAAGGCAAGCTTGGCAATTCGGATATGTAGATCTCCTCCCTTGTAACCGACTTTGTGTAACCCTAGCCTCCTCCGGTGTTTATATAAACCGGAGGGTTTAGTCCGTAGGACAACAACAATCATAATCATATGCTAGCTTCTAGGGTTTAGCCTCTACGATCTCGTGGTAGATCAACTCTTGTAATACTCATATCATCAAGATCAATCAAGCAGGAAGTAGGGTATTACCTCCATCGAGAGGGCCAGAACCTGGGTAAACATTGTGTCCCCCGCCTCCTGTTACCATCCGCCTTAGACGCACAGTTCGGGACCCCCTACCCGAGATCCGCCGGTTTTGACACCGACAACTAGGGCTATAAGTATATGAAATCTCAACAAAAGAAACTAAGTGGGTGTGCATCCAACTCGCTTGCTCACGAAGACCTAGGGCATTTTGAGGAAGCCCATCGTTGGAATATACAAGCCAAGTTCTATAATGAAAAATTCCCACTAGTATATGAAAGTGATATCATAAGAGACTCTCTATCATGAAGATCATGGTGCTACTTTGAAGAACAAGTGTGGTAAAAGGATAGTAACATTGTCCCTTCTCTCTTTTTCTCTCTTTTTGGGGCCTTTTCTCTTTTTTTATGGCCTCTTTTTTTTATTTAGTCCAGAGTCTCATCCCGACTTATGGGGGAATCATAGTCTCCATCATCCTTTCCTCACTTGGGACAATGCTCTAAAAATGATGATCATCACACTTTTATTTATTTACAACTCAACAATTACAAACTTAGAACAAAATATGACTCTATGTGAATGCCTCCGGCGGTGTACCGGGATATGCAATGAATCAAGAGTGACATGTATGAAAGAATTATGAACGGTGGCTTTGCCACAAATACGATGTCAACTACATGATCATGCGAGGCAATATGACAATAATGGAGCGTATCATGGTAAACGGAACGGTGGTAAGTTGCATGGCAATATATCTCGGAATGGCTATGGAAATGCCATGATAGGTAGGTATGGTGGCTGTTTTGAGGAAGGTATATGGTGGGTGTATGATACCGGCGAAAAGTGCGCGGTATTAGAGAGGCTAGCAATGGTCGAAGGAAGAAAAGTGTGTATAATCCATGGACTCTAGTCATAAAGAACTCATATATTTATTGCAAAAATCTACAAGTTATCAAAGCAAAGTATTACGCGCATGCTCCTAGGGGGATAGATTGGTAGGAAAAGACCATCGCTCGTCCCCGACCACCACTCATAAGGAAGACAATCAATAAATAAATTATGCTCCGACTTCATCACATAACGGTTCACCATACGTGCATGCTACGGGAATCACAAACTTTAACACAAGTATTTTTCAAATCCACAACTACTCAACTAGCATGACTCTACTATCACTATCTTTATATCTCAAAACAATTATCAAGCATCAAACTTCTCATAGTATTCAACACACTCATAAGAAATTTTTTATTAATCTCGAATGCCTATCATAATTAAAGCAAATTACCACGCTGTTTTGTAGGAATCTCAAAATAATATAAGTGAAGCATGAGAGAACAATAGTTTCTATAAAACAAATCCACCACCATGCTCTAAAAGATATAAGTGAAGCACTAGAGCAAAAACTATATAACTCAAAAGATATAAGTGAAGCACATAGAGTATTCTAACAAATTCCGAATCAAGTGTGTCTCTCTCAAAAGGTGTGTACAGAAAAGATGATTGAGGTAAACTAAAAAGCAAAGACTCAAATCATACAAGACGCTCCAAACAAAACACATATCATGTGGTGAATAAAAATATAGCTCCAAGTAAAGTTACCGATGGAAGTAGACGAAAGAGGGGATGCCTTCCGGGGCATCCCCAAGCTTTGGCTTTTTGGTGTCATTAGATTATCTTGGGGTGCCATGGGCATCCCCAAGCTTAGGCTCTTGCGACTCCTTGTTCCATAATCCATCAAATCTTTTACCCAAAACTTGAAAACTTCACAACACAAAACTTAACAGAAAATCTCGTGAGCTCCGTTAGCGAAAGAAAACAAAACACCACTTCAAGGTACTGTAATGAACTCATTCTTTATTTATATTGGTGTTAAACCTCCTGTATTCCAACTTCTCTATGGTTTATAAACTATTTTATTAGCCATAGATTCATCAAAATAAGCAAACAACACACGAAAAACAGAATCTGTCAAAAACAGAACAGTCTGTAGTAATCTGTAACTAACGCAAACTTCTGGAACTCAAAAAATTCAGCCAAAATAGGACGACCTAGAAAATTTGTTTATTGATCAGCAGAAATTGGAATCAATATCTTATCACTTTCTGGTGATTTTTAACAATTATTTTCGTGAACAGAAAGTTTCTGTAATTTTCAGCAAGATCAAATAACTATCATCCAAGAAGATCCTATAGGTTTAACTTTGCACAAACACTAATTAAAACATAAAAACAAATCTAACAAGAGGCTAGATCAATGATTTATTCCTAAACAGAAGCAAAAAGCAAAAAACTAAAAATAAAATTGGGTTGCCTCCCAACAAGCGCTATCGTTTAACGCCCCTAGCTAGGCATAAAAGCAAGGATAGATCTAGGTGTTGCCATCTTTGGTAGGCAATTCTTCAATAAGACACCTATCACCCTTAGGAGTTTCTTTCTTTATATTAATTATCAAACTTCTAGGCACAAAATCAAGAAAATCATTTGCAACAAACGGTTCCTTAACGATAGCAAAAAGATTGGGATGAACACTTATTGATTTTAGATCCGCATTTTCCTTACTAGAGGATTCACCCTTATTTTTAGGAACATAAACAAGCTTGGAAATTTTAGTTGGAGGACTTGGAGTATTCTTTATGGAAGAAAAGGCGGTCCCCAAGTTGGTAATGATACCCTCAAGTTTATCGATTCTAGTGGAATCCTGATTTATTCTTTCATCAACTATGGGTTCCTTCTCCTTAATATTTTTCAAAGTGGCTCCTACTTTAGATCCATATTGGGTAATTTGGTTGTGGATATTTTTATCCAAATTTTCAATTAACTCTACGGTAGCAACCTTATTTTCAATAATTTCAAGTCTTTGCATTACATGCTCCAAAGTTAACATAGTTCCATTAACCAAAAGAGGTGGTGAGCCAAACAAATCTATCATAGCATTATAAGAATCAAAAGTGCGGCTTCCCAAGAAATTCCCTCCGGTAATGGTATCAAGAATATATCTGTACCAAGGAGTAGCGCCTACATAAAAATTGCGGAGAAGAACGGAAGTAGATTGCTTCCTGGTAGATCTATTTTGAGCATTGCAAATTCTATACCAAGCGTCTTTTAGATTTTCTCCCTCCCTTTGCTTAAAATTAAGAACTTCATTCTCAGGAGACAACGGAGAAGATAGAGGACTAGCCATAACGACAAGCAAGCGAAGAAGAGGCGAACGGAAAAGAGAGGGCGAATAAAACGGCAAGGGTGAAGTGGGGGGGAGGAAAACGAGAGGCGAATGGCAAATAATGTAATGCGGGAGATAAGAGTTTGTGATGGGTACTTGGTATGTTGACTTTTGCGTAGACTCCCCGGCAACGGCGCCAGAAATCCTTCTTGCTACCTCTTGAGCACTGCGTTGGTTTTCCCTTGAAGAGGAAAGGGTGATGCAGTAAAGTAGCGTAAGTATTTCCCTCAGTTTTTTAGAACCAAGGTATCAATCCAGTAGGAGACCACGCTCAAGTCCCTCGCACCTACACAAACAAATAAAAACCTCGCAACCAATGCAATAAAGGGGTTGTCAATCCCTTCACAGTCACTTACTAAAGTGAGATCTGATAGATATGATAAGATAATATTTTTGGTATTTTTATGATAAAGATTAAAAGTAAAGATTGCAAAATAAACGGTGCCAGAAATAGCTTGTTGTCGGGAAATTGATATGATGGAAAATAGACCCGGGGGCCATAGGTTTCACTAGTGGCTTCTCTCAAGAGCATAAGTATTATGGTGGGTGAACAAATTACTGTTGAGCAATCGATAGAATTGAGCATAGTTATGAGAATATCTAGGTATGATCATGTATATAGGCATCACGTCTGCGACAAGTACACCGACTCCTGCCTGCATCTACTACTATTACTTCACACATCGACCGCTATCCAGCATGCATCTAGAGTATTAAGTTCAAAAGAACAGAGTAACGCTTTAAGTAAGATGACATGATGTAGACGGATAAACTCATGCAATATGATATAAACCCCATCTTGTTATCCTCAATGGCAACAATACAATACGTGCCTTGCTGCCCCTACTGTCACTGGGAAAGGACACCGCAAGATTGAACCCAAAGCTAGCACTTCTCCCATTGCAAGAAAGATCAATCTAGTAGGCCAAACCAAACTGATAATTCGAAGAGACTTGCAAAGATAACCAATCATACATAAAAGAATTCAGAGGAGATTCAAATATTGTTCATAGATAAACTTGATCATAAACCCACAATTCATCGGTCTCAACAAACACACCGCAAAAGAAGATTACATCGAATAGATCTCCACGAGAATCGTGGAGAACTTTGTATTGAGATCCAAAGAGAGAGAAGAAGCCATCTAGCTAATAACTATGGACCCGATGGTCTGAGGTAAACTACTCACACATCATCGGAGAGGCTATGGTGTTGATGTAGAAGCCCTCCATGATCAATGCCCCCTCCGGCAGGACGCCGGAAAAGGCCCCAAGATGGGATCTCACGGGCACAGAAGGTTGCGGCGGTGGAATTAGGTTTTCGTGGATGCTTCTGTTGGTTTGGGGGTACGTAGGTATATATAGGAGGAAGAAGTACGTCGGTGGAGCAACGTGGGCCCCATGAGGGTGGAGGGCGCGCCCAGGGGGTAGGCGCGCCCCCCTACCTCGTGCCCTCCTGGTTGATGTCTTGACGTAGGGTCCAAGTCCTCTGGATCACGTTTGTTCCGAAAATCACGTTCCCGAAGGTTTCATTCCGTTTGGACTCCGTTTGATATTCTTTTTCTGCGAATCACTGAAATAGGCAAAAAAACAGCAATTCTGGGCTGGGCCTCCAATTAATAGGTTAGTCCCAAAAATGATATAAAAGTGTATAATAAAGCCCATTAAACATCCAAAATAGAATATAATATAGCATGAAGCAATCGAAAATTATAGATACGTTGGAGACGTATCATGTACGTACATACTGGTTGATCGGTCTCTCTGCAATGATGAACAGTGGCCGAGCAAGCAGTGGCAAGTGTAGTAGTAGAGCCCCTGACGTGGCGGTTCAGGAAATCCCTTCTAAACCGTGTACACGTACATACAACCACATGCTAAAAAATACGGCCACGCACGTACATACGGGCAGGGTCTTGAACGCCTACTCGCGCATATGTACGGCCAGGGCTCGTGTACATGGAGAGGCAACGGACATCAGCAACGGCATCTTGTTCATCGGTAGCCGGCCGGATGGATGGGAATGGAGAAACCGCGTCGTGTTCATCGGGAGGCAACAGAATGCGTCGTGTTCATCGTGAGCCTACCGGCTTGGACGGAACAGCCGAAACGAGGTCTGGCATACTGCAGAACAGAGGAAACGGCCTTTTGTTCGACCGCGTATAGTCGAAACAGGGTCCTGTTCATCGAGAAGGGTCTGGCGTACCGCAAAACGGAGGAAACAGACTTGTGTTCGAGCTCCTACGGTCGAAACGGGGTGCTGTTGATTGGGAGGGGTGTGGCCTACCGCAAAACGGAGGAAACGGACTTGTGTTGGAGCGCCTACGGTCAAAACGGGGCCCTGTTCATCAGGAGGGGTGTGGCGTACCGCAAAACAGGAGTCCACGGGCTATTGTTCATCCACCGTCTACTACCTTGCTCCAGCCTCCACGGGCTACTGTTCATCCACCCTCGACTTCCTCCAGCCTCCACCTGCTACTGTTCATCCATCACGTCTTCCTCCTGCCTCCACCGGCTACTGTTCATCCACGGGCTACTGTTCATCCGGCCTCCACTGGCTACTGTTCAACCAGCCCTCCACGGGGTTCTGTTCATCCACCCCCCAACCGGCTCGGGTGTGGCGGCCTCCTCGATCGGGGTCCTGTTCATCCAGCGGCAACGACCTCTACTACCACGGGTCCTGTTCATCCAAACCCCAACAATGGTCATTGTTCATCAAGAGGCAGCAGGTTCTATCGGCTTCAGTTAGCAGCAGTAGCGAAGGAATCGCTCGGGTTCAGTTAGCAGCCAAGGGATTGATTGCTCGGGTTCAGTAACGTAGCTAGTGCAATCGCTCGGGTTCAGTAAGCGAACGCCTCGCTCGGGTTCAGTTAGAGCCCAACGGCTCGCACACACGCGCGTATGTACGAGAAAAGCGCGCAAACGTCCGTGCATCGCCCGGCCCCGACCACCCACCATAACCGGGAACTCCCTGAAATTTTCCTCGCCCTCGCTTCTACCATGATTTTTTCCTTCATGGACGTTGTCGGTGTCAAAACCGGCAGATCTCGGGTAGGGGGTCCCGAACTATGCATCTGAGGATCGAAGGTAAGAGGAGACAGGGACACGATGTTTACCCAGGTTCGGGCCCTCTTGATGGAGGTAATACCCTACTTCCTGCTTGATTATCTTGGATGAATATGGAGTTTACAAGAGTTGATCTACCTCGAGATTGTAATGGCTAAACCCTAGATGTCTAGTCTGTATGATTATGATTGCCTCTATGGACTAAACCCTCCAGTTTATATAGACACCGGAGGGGCCTAGGATTGTACAGAGTCAGTTTACAGAGAATGGAATCTTCATATCCGAACGCCAAGCTTGCCATCCACGCAAAGGAGAGTCCCATCCGGACACGGGAGGAAGTCTTATGTCTTGTATCTTCATGGCCCATTAGTTCGGCCCACGTCACATAGGCCGGACACTCGAGGACCCCATAATCCAGGACTCCCTCGGTAGCCCCCGAACCAGGCTTCAATGATGATGTGTCCGGCACGCTGATTGTCTTCGGCATTGCAAGGCGAGTTCCTCCTCTGAATAGTCCAAAGCATCCGGCCCGAAGAGTTGTAATCGGTTTTCTATTTAATGTCATACCCTTCGGCTTTTGCGCCTCCATTGCTTCTGCTTCCACGTGTCGAGTGAATACAAAAAGTCAAAGTATTTTTTGCACATAACACCCTGGTCATGTAAGAAAGGCACCTATTTAAAGGGATTAGATCTCAGATGCCCTTCCACACCAGGCGGAAAATCCTTAGAGCTTGCTAGGAGAAACCCTTCAAACATGGCTAGCGCTCCCAGTTCTTCCTCCCATCCTCATGGCTCCGGAAAAGGCGACTCGGAGAGATGTTCAGTATCCCATGACCAGCTGGTTAAGCTTCAAACACAGGGATTCCTTCCACTCGCAAATCTAGTCCCCGTTCGGGCAGGATTAACCTCTTTTACTGGCGAAGCCCTGGCGGAAAATTTCCCCAATCCAACCAAGGGGGAACAAGTGTGCTTCGTCTCCTTTTTATTAAGAGGCGTTGGATTTCCAATCCACCCTTTCCTCCGAGGTCTCCTGGAGTACTATGGCCTCCAACTGCACAATCTTACGCAGGCCTCTATCCTGCACATCGCGGGTTTCGTCGCTCTTTGCGAGCTATTCCTGGGCTGCGAGGCCCATTTTGAGTTATGGAGGAAGCTTTTCTGCCTCGTCCCTCGCACCCAAAAGGGATCTGTATTCGAGGTGGGCGGCGCTGAGATTTGGCGCATAGCCGGGACCGGATACCTGTCCGGCACGCTGAAGAAGGCGTCCGAAGAGTGGCCCTCAGAGTGGTTTTATATTGAAGATGTCGCTCTTCCCGACTGTGGCACCCCGGCTCAGAGAAACCGGAACGCCCCGTATTCCAGCCCAGAGGTCGAGGAGAAGTCTTCTGGAATACGGCACTGCTTAGCATAGAACAAATTAGCTCTTTCTTGCAATCTATTGAGGTACAAGGGGATTACATCGGCATGGCTACACTACGCCTGCCACCGTTGCTCTATGCAAGCAGCAGAACAACACAACGTAGCGGAATGACTACTGGGAGCGGAAAACCGACGACGGTGGTGAACTCCACTCCGCAGGGACTCTGGCTGGAACGCTTATCCAAGCTCGCAAACAAGGAATCCAGGGCAAACAAGCAATCATATCCGGCATGACCTGCAAGCTGGCATGACACGCCAGGCCAGTACATTGAATGTACTTGCAAGCTCACAGCAACCAAAGCAATCAAGACAAACAACAGCATGGCAATTACAGGTTAACAAGGATTAACATGATACTATCAGATCAATCATAGCATGGACAAGATGATACAGCTAGAACAATACGAGCATGGCATGAACATATGAACAAGATGAGCCTAGCATGCAACATGATGAAACTATCATGCACCAACTTACTCTGCTCTGGCTACCTTGTAACCATCACCTATATCACTTACCATCACGGATATCACACGATCATCTCAGGATCCAATCAAGCTTGGTATTAACAATACCGTAGCAATCATTTATGATCACAAGGAGCTTGACCTTTACCCTTGACTCTCGAATAACATTCCAAATATCCAACAAGTTGGTATTCACGATACTACAGTGATCCTCTCACGATCACATAAATATCAACCAACTTCTTTCATCATCGAACCAAGGTTGTTATTAAGCACATCATTATTATTACTGTTGACCCATAGTGTGACCGACACGAACTGGGCCCATATCCGCGGGCGCGGGTATCGATAGATTTAACACACACACACACACTGCAGAGGTAGCGCACTGTACCCACACCACGAAACCCATGGCCTCCCACTCTCATTCGGGTAGACCAACGGCGTTCCGACAAATCCGATCTATTGCCATGGCACTCCCTCGGCCACTCCGACCAACACCCCTTTTGGGTTCAGTCCTGGGTGGCCCATGCCTACCAAAGGTCTTACGGCCACCGTCGTGGCGAAAACGGTCCCAAACGGGGACAAAGCGCGCAAACAACTCGGGCTCACAAGGCTTATGCCATCCTACCTGGCCAAGGTAGCGCCCGCGCATAACCTTCCCTACGTTGGAGGCACCGGCGAGAGGCATGACAATAGACCCGTTAGGGCCTTTCCCATACACAAGGCAAATGTGGTTGCACTGGTCAGCTCGATCTGGTGGCACCATGACTCAGCCAACAGTTGTTCAAGTTCAATTTAATCCGGTTAAACTTGAATGCAATATGCTGAGCCATGATAAAAATAACATGATGCAACTACAATGCATGAACATGATATCAACATCAGCATGGGGGTGCAACATAATCAACGAGCATAACAACAACATTTAATCATTTAACCAGATGAGCATGGCATACTAACGAGCATGAATATCACAACTAGAACACTACTCATAGCATGACATGAACACTAGCATCAATAATAAATATCATGCAAACGATAAAACTACCATGCAAATATTTAACCAACTCGGTGCAAAATAACATGCATAACAACGGTACTCGGAACAGACGATAGTCATGCACCGAAGACCATCACCAACATGTATTATTACCAAGCATGGCCAATATTAAAGTCGCACTAGCATGAGGAACATAATAACAGAGTGCAAGAAAAACAAAGCATCACGGTAAACACCGATCCATAAGCATAACCGAAATAACGACAATAGCAGCAAAGCAAACAAACAGTTATTTAAGATTCAAGTTGAAAACCAATGCTTCTGCATGGCTATCATGCAAATTGTGGTTGTGGCTTGCCTGGGGATGAAGAAGGCTCCGGGGAGAAGTGCAGAAAGATCGCAGAAAGAATCGCCGGAAAGGTTTCGCTCTCGGAGGGGGCTGATTAGGGGCAATGGTAAAATGGTCATTTCCAGTATGTCAAACCATAGTGACAATGGTACCAAAAGTTCGGGCTCAACGAGACAAAGAAGTGGGCTTTGGAATCACCTAAATCGGAGTTACTCTTGCGGAGTTAGGAGGACTTGAACACCAGGGACCAATCTATGAATAAATCTTCAACAAACAAGTCTGTGGAGGCAAAAACTGAAAGCGCCTTCGGACAGATTACGCCTTCTGCAAAATAAAACGTATTTTCAGCCGAAGAACAACCAAAGTACGTTTCCTCAAAGGGAAAACGTATTCCTGGAATACGCTTACAAGAGAGAAAAGCGCAAGAGGGAAACATGCCTCCACTTATCCACATCATCAGCGCCTGGTCAACGCAGGTGAGGCTGACGGGCGGGTCCCACGCGCAGGGGGAGGAGGCACGGGCGCTCGTCCCCTTCCTCCCGCTCGCCCTGTTCCTCGCGTGAAGCAGAGGCAGAGCAGGGGAGGGGCGGCGAGGGGGCCGGCCTGCTCCGGCCGTCTCCGGCCCAACCGAGGGCACCGGTGGGACCGCAGCGGCCAACCGCACCCATCCAGAGGGCTAGCGGGCGCCGGGGAGGGGAGGAGCACGCGGGGCGGAGGTGGACAGAGACGGGCTCCGACGAACATGGTCTTCGGGGCACGGCCCTAGAGGGGCTCCGGCAAAGGCGCAAGGGCAAGGGGAGAGTCGCGGAGTATGGGCAAGGCGATGGTGGGGTCTAGAGGGAGGGGGAAGCTCGACTGGCCCCTAATTTGAAACGGCTGAGGCGGCGGCCATGGCGGCAAGGGAGGGCGAGGAGAGCTCCTGGAGGCTAATGGAGAGTCTAGGAAGGTTCCTGGGAGCGAGGTGAGGCTGCTGGAGTGCTCGGGCTGCGCGGGGAGGGGCTACTTATAGCCGTGCGAGGTCATGGCCGAGCTGGCGTCGCCGCGGACGCGTGGACAGCGCCGCGGACGCGTGTGCTCGCTCATGAGCTTGGGGAAGACGACGGGGAGGGAACGGACGAGCGCCAGAGGTCACGCGGACGAGCGGAGCTCGGGGACAAGAGAGGGAAGCTGCCGCGGCGCGAACAGAGCCGGTCGGCTACACTTCGCCCGTGGGCGCACGGCGACGAGCGCGAGCGAGGAGGCTTCGGGAGGGGGAGACGGCTCCAGGGGAACGGAGACAACGCAGGCTAGCTGTTGGACACGACGAGGCGCGCGAGCACGACGAACCGAGGAGGGGCCCGAGCAAAACACCGCTCAGCTCGCGTCCATGGCGTGCCAGGGCGGTGGTCACCACTGTGACCGGCAAGGAGGGGACGCAAGAGGCAGGGATACGTTGTCTAGAGTTTAGTCCTTTCATACTAGAGGCCGAGGGAGGTGATAGATCACGCATAAGTGCAAAGGAGAGATGTGAGTGATCGCCTGAAGTTTGCTGTATCAGTTTTGGCTGAGTACTGCTGATCAACAGGGAAATGATTGGGTCAAACAGAGCTGTCTGGGGTGTTTTACTATGGAAGGACTACGGTCCTGGAAACTATGGAGGGATTAGGAAAAATATTTGATATAGCTGCTTCACAACTGCCTAAATTGGTCCAGAATAGAAATCATGATGATGCACTCAAATGGTGAAGCCACTTGAGCTGAACTTGGGCAGGGAAGAGTTATTTGGTCATATGAAGATGCTGAAAAAGGTTTCACACCATTTGGATAAACCAAAATGGTACTTCCTTCACAAACATCCCCACTGACCAGAAACTTGCAGAAATTCTAGAGGGAAAATGGCTAAATGGATTGAGCCACAACTTGGTGGGGGAGTTTATATGGATAGGAGAAGGCCTAGAAAAATTTACAGCCATAATGAAGCAAGATAAAATATACTTGCTTCACAAACTGAAATTTTGGACATAATCAAAGATTTGAAGCTGTGCTCACATGGAGACATTAAATGAGGTCAACTTTGGCGGAGGGCTATGATTTGATGATATGAAGGACCATGCAAAAGTTAAACTCATTTGGATATGCCTAGATTGTACCTCCTTCACAAAGTTTTTGTTTGGACAGAAAGTTTGGAAAATCATAATTAAATGACTACTAGGCAAATGAGGTTGAATTTTGGCATGTGGCAATGATATGGACAGGAAAAGATGTCCAAGGAGTTTGAGGTCAATTGAGAAAAGGTAAATAGCACTTGCTTCACAAAGTGCCATTTAGGGCAGAATGGGAAAAGAATTATTGGAGGAATATTTTTGAACGTGGCAATGAAAAGTTTTTCCATATTTGATGAATATAGGACCCAAAAAATTTATGAGAATTATTTGGAAATTTTAGGAGTGATGGAAATATAGGTTGCTTCACAACCTAGGGCAGACAGGGTTATTCCTTTAATAGAAAAAGGAATATTCCCTAGCAAAAGAATTTTGGGATTGGGCTAGGATGGAAATGATATGATCTAGGGAAGGATTTGAGGATGACAAGCCACTCTGGAAATAAAGAAGAGATCATCTTCTTCAGTTTCCAGACCACAAAGCCACGGAAAAAGAAAACTCAAGCAAAAATCTCAGAAAAACAAAAGAAAAAGAAAGGGCCAAAAATCAGGCTATGACACCGACCCAGTCCGAATGGGCCTTCCCGAATTTTCCAGCGCTCCATTGAGGAAATGCCACAGCTGGCGCCCTCGGAGCCTTGAAGAGGAAGATAGCGCGGAAGTTCAACAATTAATGGGCAAGATAAGGACACTTGCCCAATCCGGATTATCAATAATCGAGGTAATGGCGACTTCCATAGCGCGAGGCGTTCAGCCACTCCAACTCAGAGGGCTCCCTGTGTGGCACTATAATGGGGAAGATGATGCCTCATGCTGCGGACGAAGAGGTCCGGACACTCCTGCCGCCCTGGCCACAATATTGGCCGCTTTGTACAAAGGGGAGAAACAGGAGTTCACTCATCTTAAGCGTCGAGAGGGATTTTCCATGTACAACCCTCCTAACTGGGTGAGTTTTAGTCCCACCACCTTACTCAATCCTCTCCCTGAGTTATGTTTGATTGACATTAACCTGTCCATTTTTAATAGGAATGGCGGAAGGTTGTCGCGGGGATCCATAGCCCCGCTCCACAGCCGGAGGACCATAACCAGGACCTCGATCCCGGATACGAAGAGGATCCGGACATATTTGTAGAGCTCAAGGGGGGAGTCTTCTACCAGGCGAGCTATGATCGCACAGAAGTGGCCATCATGGCCGATTATCCTCGCCTCCTTACCGCTTCATATGTAAGTAGTCAGGAGACATCTCCTCCAAAAGAACTTCCTCATTATGCCTCACCCGCCGCACTGTCTCGTGCTCCAAAGGGGAAGCGTTCGGCGCACCCTTCTACACCAGAGGCGTCTCATAAGAGAGCGGCGCCTGCGCTGGGCGGGTCTTTGAAGAGGAAGGCGAATGACAATACGGCTGAGCCTTCATCAAAGAGGTATGACATTAAATATGCCCTCTGGAAGTCACATCGAACTGTGACATTGTCCGCTATGTTTTATCAGGAAAAGTGTTTGCCGGACTATGTCCGGGGATCCTGTCGGTCGCGCCTCCACCAATCAGGTTCTAGACCCTGCCTCTAGGGCGGGGGCTGACACGGGAGTGACGCCAGATTGTCCTCCTTCAGAGGATTCGAATGATGTATTCGTTACGGACTCTGAAGTAGAGAGCGCCATGAATCATCGGCGCCAGAGAGCCGCTCTTCGCGACCCCAGCTTTACTAAAGAGGCGTTAAATGCCTTCAGCTCGGCTGATGCGTACATCTGAGCTGCTCGGGATGGGCTTGCCAGAGCCACTGACCAGCATTTGAAAGATATGCGGGTAAGTACGCATTGTACAGATCTGGTAATCATATACCAGTAGCCCCCGAGACTTGAAGCAGTTGAAACAACTGATTTAAGGATCATCGTATAATCAGGCACTCACGGAGAAGAACAACATGTTGTCTCATGAGTTGGAAAAGTGTCGGACCCATCTAGCTGTCGTTACCGCCGAACTAGAGAAATCCAAGGAGGCACCGCCTGGTAATGTTCCCCTCCATCCAGAAAAATATAATCATATACTCGTAATGTTAATACTGTTGTATTTCCCATGGCAGGATCGTTAGATCAACTGAAATAGGAACTAAAGGTCGCGCAGGCGGGTAGACAACAGGCCGAAAGGCAACTGGCCGCTGGCGAACGTGTGTTGATGCAGACCAGGGATGATAAGAACAAGCTGCAGGATTCCAACACCCAGCTGGGCAAAGAGCTAAAAGACGTGCGAGCCCAGCTAGTGGACGCCGGAAAAGAAAACAGGAGGCTACGGGGCGGCATATTCAGTATGCTTTTGAACTTACCTTCGTGTAGTGTAGTGAAGAAATGAGTTAACAGATTTATGTCTGCAGGTATGCTGACTGGCCGTCCTGAAGAGGAAATGTCTGGATCCCAAGGCGATCTGCTGCAAGAGCTGTCCCAAGTGCACGATCGAGCTCGGAAAGCAATCCGGAGCGTTGCCAAGGCTTTATGGCCATCTGCATCCCCTCCAGGAAGTATGGAGGAGCTTGTGAAGCTGTTCAAGGGAGCTCGCGCCGCTTTAAATTATGGAAGATATCGGCTTGCCGGGAAGGCGCGCGAGAGGCCTGGGCCATGGTGAAAACACGGTACACCGGACTTGATCCGAATCATATGGCCCGGGTCGGACCTCGAGGGTCAGATGGACAAGAGATTCCAGTGAGCTTGGTATATGACCAAGTAAAGATAGCCGCCAAGTTTTCACAACAGGATTGTAAGCTAGACAGCCTGTTAGACGGTATAAAGGAAGAAGTTTTTGAGTCCAATTGACTATGTACTTCAATTGACAAATTTGATCCTAGCCGAATTGTAAAACAATTGTCATGGCAGACCTTTTCGCTTCGACCTCCGGACCCGAAGGTGCGGAGTGTTTCCGAATACCGGACCGGTGATAAATATCGAGGCATGCGGGGAAACCAGGCGTAGGGGTCATAGTTGCTTGAACAGACAAGTTGTATTCGGCTAGCTATGTTATATTATTGATTGATTGTAAGAAACATCTTCCAGAGAGAATAGTTCTGTTAAGGGTTCCTTTCCGTGGGTGAACATGCGTTAGTATGCATGCCCAAACTGTGATTCAAAAAATCATAGCATACATAATATCTGGGGGTTCATAGTGCAACGAGGGTAAAACGTCTTTAGTCTGCCGACCGATTATTCCCTTAAGAACGCTAGCTTTCGGCTTCACCCAGTCTGAGGTACAAGTCCGGATGACCCGGCTATAACAATCGCAGAGGTGCTCCCTTTATGCCCTAGCCAAACAAATGGGAACGTAGGGCATAAGCACAGGAGCCAGGTAACCCAGCTTGGCAAAAACTTAAGTCATAAAGGTGCAAATAATGGCGAAGAAAAGGTACATATGAGAAAAGGACACATATGTTGTGAGCTTGATGCTCGGGAAATGATAATAAGCTTCTATAAAAGAAGTCCCCCAGGTATTATGGGCGTGTACATTTAAGGATGTGTACCTCATAAGTGTGCGGTCTAGCCGCACAAGGGCTATAAAGGTAAAGAAAAAATTTAAAGAGAGAGAAAATGGAAAAAGGAGAAAAAGAAAACAAACAATGTGTCCGGCTCTAGGCGTAGAATCTTTGGAGTCTAGCGGCATTCCACGGGTTCGGCTCTAAGCGATTATCCGATGCATCATGCAGACGATACGCATCTCCAGTGAGAACTTCATCTATAATGAAGGGACCTTCCCACTTGGGCGTGAGTTTGTCCTTTTTCTTTTCCGGCAAGCGTAGAACGAGTTCACCAACATTATAAGTTTTGGCCCGCACTTCTCTGCTTTGGTATCTGTGAGCTTGTTGTTGATATAGTGCGAAACGGGCTTTTGCAACGTCGCGCTCCTCTTCCAGGGCATCTAGACTGTCCTGCCGATCAAGCTCAGCTTCTCTCTCTTCGTACATGCGCACTCGAGGTGAGTCATGAATGATGCCGTAGGGCAAAACAGCCTTCGCGCCGTACACCATGAAGAATGGTGTGTAACCGGTAGTGCAATTGGGAGTGGTCCATAGCCCCCAGAGTACGGAGTCGAGCTGCTCGACCCAGTGTTTGTCTGACTCTTTTAAAGATCGTACTAGTCTGGGCTTAATGCCGCTCATGATAAGACCATTAGCTCGTTCGACTTGTCCGTTTATTTGAGGGTGATAGACGGAGGCATAATCGAGCTTGATGCCAGGTTAGCACACAAAGTTTTCACTTTGTCGACTGTAAAGTTGGAGCCGTTATCGGTGATGATTCTGTGTGGGACACCATAACGGTGTACGACACCGGATATAAAGTCTATCATTGGTCCGGCTTCGGCCGTTTTAACTGGTTTGGCCTCTATCCACTTGGTGAATTTATCTACCATGACCAACAGATATTCTTTCTTATGGCTTCCCCCTTTAAGGGGTCCGACCATATCAAGCCCCCAGACCGCGAAAGGCCAAGTAATGGGGATTGTTTGTAGAGCGGTAGGCGGCATATGGCTTTGATTGGCGAAAAGCTGGCATCCCACACAATGTTGGACGAGGTCCTATGCATCTGCTCGGGCCGTCGGCCAGAAGAAACCGGTACGGAAGGCTTTACTTACAAGAGCAAGAGCCGCGGCATGGTGACCGCCGAGGCCAGCATGGATTTCGGCCAGGAGCTGTCGTCCTTCTTCTTCGGAGATACATCTTTGAAGGGCTCCGGTAGCGCTCTTCTTGTAGATCTCTCCTTCATGAACCTTGTAGGCTTTTGAACGCCGAACGATGCATCGAGCCTCATTCTGATCCTCAGGGAGCTCTCGCCTATTGAGGTAGGCCAAGAAGGGTTCGGTCCATGGGGCAATTACTGCCATTATTTGATGGGCCGATGGTGTTATTTCGGTGGCTGAGCCCCCGATGATATCGGTACTGTGTTCGGAATCTGGGGGTATAATCGGATCCGGACTAGTGTTGCTGCTCTCATCCTGCCACGCCACGGATGGCTTGAAGAGCCTTTCCAAAAAGATGTTAGGCAGGATGGGGTCACGCTTGGCGCCCATGCGAGCAAGGACATCCGTCGCTTGATTACTTTCTCGAGCCAGATGATGAAACTCGAGTCCCTCGAACCGAGCTGATATTTTGAGTACGACGTTACGATAGGCCACCATCTTCGGATCTTTTGCGTCGAAGTCTCCGTTTACTTGGAATATTGCGAGATTTGAATCCCCGCGCACCTCCAGGCGTTGTATGCCCATGGAGACAGCCATCTGAAGACCGTGCAATAAGGCCTCGTATTCGGCTGCGTTATTGGAGTCTCTGTATAATATTTGGAGTACGTGTTGGGTTGTGTCTCCTGTGGGGGACGTTAAGACAACGCCCGCTCCTAAACCGGCCGGCATTTTAGAGCCATAGAAATGCATGACCCAGTTGTAATATGTACCGTACTCTTCAGGGAGTTCGGCCTCTGTCCATTCGGTGACGAAGTCGGCCAATACTTAGGATTTAATGGCTCGGCGTGGTTTGTATGTTATATCGAATGGCAAGAGCTCAAAGGCCCACTTGGCAATCCGGCTTGTAGCATCGCAGTTGTTTATTATGTCATTGAGTGGTACTTCGGAAGCCACCGTGGTCGAGCACTCTTGAAAGTAGTGGCGTAGCTTCCGGGATGCCATGGAGACCGGGTATGCTATCTTTTGGTAATGAGGGTACCGGGATTTGCATGTTGTGAGGATAGTGGATACGTAGTATACCTGTTTCTGAAGTGGGAATTTATGTCCGTCCTCCTCTCGTTCAACGACGAGCACCGCACTCACCACTTGGTGTGTTGTAGAGATGTATAATAACATCGGTCGCCGACGTTCGGCGCGGAAAGGATTGGGTTAGTTGCTAAAAGAGCTTTTATTTCTTCCAGTCCGGCCATTGCCACATCCGTCCACTCGAAGTGGTCAGTGCGTCGGAGCAGGCGATATAGTGGCAATGCCTTTTCTCCTAACCTGGAGATAAAGCGGCTTAAAACTGCCACGCACCCGGCTAGTTTTTGGACCTGTTTGAGGTCTGTTGGTGTAGCCAATTGTGACAAAGCTCGGATTTTGGCTGGGATTGCCTCGATTCCTCTATTGGAAACGATGAAGCCCAGCAGTTTTTCGGCGGGGACGCCGAAAACACACTTTTTCGGATTGAGCTTAATGTCATATGTACGAAGGTTGTCGAATGTGAGACGCAGGTCGTCTACTAGTGACTCGACGTGCTTAGTTTTGATGACGACGTCGTCCACATATGCTTCGACCGTCTTGCCAATTTGTTTCTCCAGGCATGTTTGAATCATGCGTTGGTAGGTGGCGCCGGCGTTTTTCAGCCCGAAGGGCATAGTGTTGAAGCAGAAAGGCCCGTATGGGGTAATGAATGCCGTCGCGGCTTGATCAGACTCCTTCATTTTGATTTGATGGTATCCGGAGTATGCGTCGAGGAAACACATTGAGTCGTGTCCTGCCTAGCATCAGTGATCTAATCGATGCGGAGGAGGGGGAGGGATCCTTAAGGCAGGCCTTGTTGAGATCTTTGAAATCGACACACAAGCGCCAGGATTTATCCTTCTTTGGTACCATCACCAGGTTTTCTAGCCAGTCCGGATGTTTTATTTCTCTGATGAATCCAACCTCAATTAACTTTGCTAGCTCCTCCCCCATAGCTTGTCGTTTGGGTTTAGAAAAGCGCCGCAGTGTTTGCTTGACCGGCTTGTATCCCTTCAATATATTGAGACTGTGTTCGGCCAACCTGCGTGGGATTCCTGGCATTCAGAAGGGTGCCAGGCGAATATGTCCCAGTTTTCACGCAGGAACGCGTGTAATGCGGCGCCAACCGTCGGGTCCAGCTGTGCCCCGATGGAAGCTGTCTTCTTGGGGTCCGTCGGGTGAACTTGAAATTTGACTATTTCGTCTGCTGGTTTGAAGGAGGTGGATTTGGGGCGCTTATCAAGGACTACGTCGTCCCTATCCACTGTGGAATGTAGTGCAGTCAATTCATCGGCCGCAAGGGCCTCGGATAGTGCCTCGAGGGCCAGGATGCAGTTTTGTTTTCGGCGCGGAGTGCTATGTCCGGATCACTGGTGAGAGGGATAATATCGTTCGGACCGGGCATCTTGAGCTTCATATACCCGTAATGAGGTATGGCTTGAAAGCGCGTGAATGCATCTCGCCCCAATAGGGCATGATATCCACTATTAAAAGGGGCCACTTTGAAGGTTATCTCTTCGGACCGATAGTTCTCCGGTGTGCCAAATACCACGTCGAGCTTAATTTTTCCTGCGCATCTTGCTTCCCGACTGGGAATGATTCCTCAAAAGGTCATATTACTTTGCTCGATGCGGCTTCTGTCTATTTGCATTTTATTGAGCGTGTCCTCTTAAATGAGGTTCAGCCCGCTGCCCCCGTCCATGAGCACTTTAGTGAGCCGTAAGCCATCCACAATTGGATTGAGGACCAAGGCAGCTGGTGCCCGGACTGACCGGAACTTTGGTTCGTCATCGGCATTAAAAGTTATGGCCGTGTCGTTCCAGGGATTTATTGCCGCGACTTGGCAGACTTCGGCGAGGTCACGAAGTACCCTCTTGCGCCGATTGTTTGAAGCGAAAGTCTTGAAGATCGTCAATACTCTGACGTCGTCGTCCTCCGGAGAGTACTGCTCTGAGGTATTTTTGGTGAGGATATCCTCGCCGCTCTTGGCCACTTGCCGGAGTATCCAACATGCTCTAAGGCTGTGGGTTGGTTCGGAATCCGGTGTCATGTGTATTTTGCATGGCTTATCGAGCCATCCTTCAAGAACGTTTCCACGCCCCGTAATGGGTTTAATTTTCTTGCCTATGTGGTCGGGTGCCCCGCGAGAGTGCATCCTTTTTGCCCGCCATGGAGGTGGCAAGAAGGCCGGTGGTTCTCAGCGAGCTGTCTGAATTTTCCATGTGCTTTCCATTGTGCAGTACTTCTGTACTATGGTTGCCAAGTCAGCGAAGTGTAATATGCGACGGCGGTTGAGGGCGTTGAGGATTCCTTCATCCGTGCAATTATTGCGGAATACTGAAATCACGTCCTCGTCGGGGCAATCCTAAATCTTGTCCTTGACAAGGAGGAATCTGGCCCAAAAGTGATGGACAGTTTCCTGAGACTGCTGTCGTACGTGCATGAGGTCGCATATATCCGGGGGACCAGAATTGCTTGGAGAATATTGCTTGTGGTGGGTGGGTGGCGTTAAATCCGAACCCTGACCCAATGTGGAGTCCAGAGTTTAAAAAATTCTGATTTTATTAGTTCGGGCTCCGGTTTGTCCAATGATTCTTTAGGCTCAACGCCCAATTCTAAGTTTGGAGGACTAGGAGTGTCGCCCCGCGGACGGGTATCCGTCTCTCGGGGCACAGAAATCCGAACATAGCTCGTTTTCAATATAGGGGACAAGTTGTTGTTGTTTTGCTCCTCTACAACCACTATGTGATGGGTGATCGGCGAAGATTTGATTTCTCTCTAATCGGGCTTAAGCCCAATCTGATCATAGTCTGTAGCGACCCCCAGGGCAGCGATGCGATCCAGGAGTTTGCTTAAAGACGACAAATCCGCCGGATCCATCCGTTTGGAGTATTCGGGGCCAATACGGAGACGATTTTCGATGACTAGGGAGGTCATCATCGGCTTAACGGCCGAACGGGCGGCCATGGTAAAGCTTCCCAGCCGGAGGGTTTGGCCTAAGGCCATGGCTCCTCCGGAAGTGATACTGTCCTTGATAACAAGGCGAGCCATCAATCCTGTCATCGACGACACAGCAGAACTCTCAATGAAAGCACCAATGTCGGTGTCAAAACCGGCAGATCTCGGGTAGGGGGTCCCGAACTGTGCGTCTGAGGATTGAAGGTAATAGGAGACAAGGACACGATGTTTACCCAGGTCCGGGCCCTCTTGATGGAGGTAATACCCTACTTCCTGCTTGATTATCTTGGATGAATATGGAGTTTACAAGAGTTGATCCACCTCGAGATCGTAATGGCTAAACCCTAGATGTCTAGCCTGTATGATTATGATTGCCTCTACGGACTAAACCCTCCAGTTTATATAGACACCGGAGGGTCCTAGGATTGTATAGAGTCGGTTTACAGAGAAGGGAATCTTCACATCCGAACGCCAAGCTTGCCATCCACGCAAAGGAGAGTCCCATCCGGACACGGTAGGAATTCTTCTGTCTTGTATCTTCACGGCCCATTAGTCCGGCCCATGTCACATAGGCCGGACGCCCGAGGACCCCCTAATCCAGGACTCCCTCAGACGTCCCAAAGAATGTCATGCAGGTGCGTGCCCGGCCCGCCCAGGACAAAAAGCTCATTTTCTGTCATGATTTTTTGTCATAGAAGTATGAGCCCACCACATCTATGATGATACGTGGTTTTGTCACAATTATCGTCATAGAAGTGTCATAAGCATGACATTTTTTTGTTCAGCCCATAATGTCATGGATGTGTCTTTTTTTGTAGTGATATGTGTCGATCATATCTCAAAAAAATGTGACACATGCAATGTGTGTGAAATAGAGGCCTAGCTATATCATATATAGAGGGGGCGATCCACGAGAAGAGAGGGAGGGTCATAGATATCGATAGATTCGAAGAGAGGATCAAGTGTGGGTGGGATATTGATGAAGAGATCCATCGAAATTGTGTGTGCGCACGTCAAAGATATAGCGTGACTGACCTATCGGAATGTCAGAGGGGGGAGGGAAAGTTTTGTGTGGCAGGGACACATGACTAGTGCGCTCGATGTATCGGTGTGTGGGGGGGGGTGCGAGGGGGCAGAGACCTAACTAGAGAGGTAGATCGACCTCGTATATGTGTTGAGAAGGAGAGATCTAACTACCTATGTCTTGAGGGAGATCGATCGGTGTCCATACATAAGCGAAGGACGGTAAATAGGTTGAGAGAGAGAAGAGAGAAGAGAGAGAGAGAGAGAGAGAGAGAGAGAGAGAGACGGACAGACAGATAGAGGTAGAGTGCCGGAGGGGTGGTGGAGTTGCTTCTCGGAGATGGTGGGAGAGGTCTACTAGACAAGCGGAGGGTACAACTGCAATATGAAAGAAGAGAGGGGATGTGTTTTTGTGTGTGCGTGTGCGTGATACACGTATCGGGAGGCATGCATGGATGATGAAGGGGGGCCATATGTGTTTGGTAAGCAGACCTAACTAGATCGGTAGATCAATTGTTGTGTGTCGGAGGAAGGGAGAGACATAACTAATGAGGTAGATCGATCGGCACGTAGGGAAAACGAGTTATAGACGACCTAGCTAGCTATATGTATAGTGGGAGATTGATCAGTGCACATCCATTTGTTATAGGAAAATAAGGCCCAGACAGACGGATGGAGAGAGAGGAATGTGAAGGAAATATGCCCTAGAGGCAATAATAAAGTTGTTATTTATATTTCCTTATATCATGATAAATGTTTATTATTCATGCTAGAATTGTATTAACCGGAAACTTAGTACATGTGTGAATACATAGACAAAACAGAGTGTCCCTAGTATGCCTCTACTTGACTAGCTCGTTAGTCAAAGATGGTTAAGTTTCCTGACCATAGACATGTGTTTTCATTTGATGAACGGTATCACATCATTAGAGAAATGATGTGATGGACAAGACCCATCCGTTAGCTTAGCATAATGATCGTTAAGTTTTATTGATATTGCTTTCTTCATGACTTATACATATTCCTCTCACTATGAGATTATGCAACTCCCGAATACCGGAGGAACACCTTGTGTGTTATCAAACGTCACAACATAACTGGGTGATTATAAAGATGCTCTACAGGTGTCTCCAAAGGTGTTTGTTGGGTTGGCATAGATCAAGACTAGGATTTGTCACTCCGAGTATCGGAGAGGTATCTCTGGGCCCTCTCGGTAATGCACATCACTATAAGCCTTGCAAGCAATGTGACTAATGAGTTAGTTACAGGATGATGCATTATGGAACGAGTAAAGAGACTTGCCAGTAACGAGATTGAACTAGGTGTGATGATACCAACGATCGAATCCCGGGCAAGTAACATACCGATGACAAAGGGAATAACGTATGTTGTTATTGCGATTTGACCGATAAAGATCTTCATAGAATATGTAGGAACCAAAATGAGCATCCAGGTTCCGCTATTGGTTATTGATTGGAGATTTGTCTCGGTCATGTCTACATAGTTCTCGAACCCGTAGGGTCCGCACGCTTAACGTTCGATGACGATTTGTATTATGAGTTATGTATTTTGGTGACTGAAGATTGTTCGGAGTCCCGGATGAGATCACAGACATGACGAGGAGTCTCGAAATAGTCGAGAGGTAAAGATTGATATATTGGACGAATGTATTCGGACACCGGAATGGTTTCGAGACGTTTCAGATATTTATTGGGGTCCCGAGGGGTTACCGGAACCCCCCGGGGAAGTAATGGGCCTTCATGGGCCATAGGGCAAAGAGAGAAGGGAGCCTGCAGGGTGGCGCCCCCCAAGGGAGTCCGAATTGGACAAGGGGGAGGGCGGTGCGGCCCCCTTCCTCTTTCCCTCTCCCTCTCCCTCTCCTTCCCTCTTTCCCCTCCATGAGAAAGGAAAAAAAGGGGCGCGAATCCTACTAGGAGTGGACTCCTGGTAGGACTCCCCCCTTGGCGCGCCCCTTGGTGGTCGGCCTCCTCCTCCCCTCCTTTATATACGGGGGCAGGGGAGCACCCCAAAACACAACAGTTGTCCTCTTAGCCTTGTGTGGTGCTCCCCTCCACAGTTTACTCCTCTGGTCATAGCGTCGTAGTGCTTAGGCAAAGCCCTGCACGGATCACATCACCATCACCGTCACCACGCCATCGTGCTGACGAAACTATCCCTCAACCCTCTGTTGGATCAAGAGTTTGAGGGACGTCATCGAGCTGAACATGTGCTGAACTCGGAGGAGTCGTACGTTCGGTACTAGATTGGTTGGATCGCGAAGACGTTCGACTACATCAACCGTGTTATACTAACGCTTCCGCTTTCGGTCTACGAGGGTACGTGGACACACACTCCCCCTCTCGTTGCTATACATCTCCTAGATAGATCTTGCGTGTTCGTAGGAAAGTTTTTGAAATTGCATGCTACTTTCCCCAACAGAATGGAGCTAGGAGGTAGTGCGAGAGGCCTACTAGACAGGGGGGGAGTGTGCGATTGTGAGATCAATGAAAACAGGGGCGAGATCTTACACGTGTGTGGGACCGTATGAGAGACATGAGGCATGGACGGTGAAAGAAGGAGATGGAAAGTGTGTGTGTGTGTATGTGGTAGGCAGGCCTCGCCAGAGAGGTTTATCGATCTGTGTGTGTCGGAGAGAAGGAGTTGTGGAGACCATGGGAGAACGACCTAAATAAAATAAATGAATGTGCGCGATGGATAGAATGCTGAGGGAGGGGGCGAGGAGGGTGTGTGCATGCACGAGAGAAAGTTAGTGCTAGCTACAAAGGTTAGAGGATTGTGTGGGTGTAAAAGACTAACAAAGATCATAATTCGTTATTAAAGTGGATTCATACATTTGAATAAGAGGTCATAGTGTTTTAAACTTATGCATGCATGAATATAGCGGTGTTACGTGTGGTATGGCTTTGGACATGTTATACTATAATGTGATAATGCATGGCGTTTGCAACTCACAACTAAATATCGAACAATCTAAACCATACTATATATCGAACAATCTCACATTTTATTTGAATTTGTGATAATGTGTGGCATTTGCAGCTCACAGCTAAATATCGAACAATCTCACATTTTATTTGAATTCATGATAATGTGTGGCGTTTGCAGCTCACAGCTAAATATTGAACAATGTAAACCATACTATATATCGAACAATCTCACATTCTATTTGAATTTGTGATAATGTGTGGTGTTTGCAGCTCACAATTAAATACTTGTATGGGTAGGGGGTGGGGCAACATACATTATGTGATGAACACATTATACATATGAGACATGGTTTAGATTATGAAGATCTAGCTAGAGCTTGAAATGTACTATGATTTGAAATCAACATAAAGTGGATTCAAAAATTCGAGTTCGAGTTAATATAGTACACATAGTTCATATCTAACTCGACAGTAATCATGTGGTGTGTTGTGAAGATAATATACAAACAATGGTTTAACTTGACAACAATGATGATTGTAGATCTTATTAAAATAGAGAAACAAATTCAAATGGTTTACCTTGACAACAATCATGATTGTAAATCTGATTCAAATAGAGAAACGAATTCAAATTTAGTTCATATTGAAGTGGTAGTATATACGTTTGGGATGCATTAAAATAATCATTTGAGTAGCAAGTTACATGCATTATACACGTAGCAACATATTTTAATTGCACATAACTTGGATTCAAAGTTTTGAATGGCATTTGTAGTAACTCATACAGTAAAACGGGGCTAGACTGCGAATTGATTTCTTTTTATTTCGTCGAGGGAAGTGCGAATTGATTTGGTACAGTACATGTTAGGCTTCTCCGGAAATTTCAACCCGCGCCTTGTTATCCCGAAATTTTAAGATACCTCTTTGTCTCGTTGTGCTCCTAAAATTTCCTCCATCCCAACCCGCGCCTTGCTATCCCAAAATTATGACACACGCAAAAACTCCCACCTCCTCCGAAATCCCGACACGTGAAATTCCCGTGATACCCCTGAACCGAAAGAACCACCTAATTCAAATCGGTGGAGGTACTTTCATAACTTACCGCACATTTCGGACAAGCGCATCCCTAAGCCATGGTTCCCCCTCCCCTCCCCTCCGCCCCCATTCGTACACCGAGGCCGCGAAAACCTGCAAAGCCCCACACCCTCCTCTGTCCGCCACCCAGCCGAAGCCTCTTCCCTGACAACATCGTCCACCGCAACATCTCGACGTCCCTGATCCACCGCACCGGTAAGGATCCTGTTGGGGAACGCAGTATTTCAAAAAAATTCCTACGATCACGCAAGATCTATCTAGGAGATGCATAGCAACAAGACGGGAGAGTGTGTCCACGTACCCTCGTAGACCGAAAGTGGAAGCGTTCAGTAACGCGGTTGATGTAGTCGAACGTCGTCACGATTCAACCGATCCAAGTACCGAACGTACGGCACCTCCGTGTTCAGCACACGTTCAACATGATGACGTCCCTCGAGCTCTTGATCCAGTTGAGGAAGAGGGAGAGTTCCGTCAGCACGACGGCGTGGCGACGGTGATATGAAGTTACCGGCGCAGGGCTTCACCTAAGCACTACGATGATATGACCGAGGTGTTAAACTGGGAAGAGAAGACTTGTTGTGCCTTTGGGGTGCCCCCTTCCCATATATAAAGGAGGGGAGGAGTAGGAGGCCGGCCCCCTAGGGGCGCGCCAAGTGTGGGGAGTCCTACTAGGACTCCCTAGTCCTAGTAGGATTCCCCTTCCTTTTTTTCCTTTTCCGGAGTAGCAAAGGGGGAAAGAGAGAAGGAGTAGGAGAGGGAAAGGGGGGCGCCGCCCCCACCCTTTGTCCAATTCGGGTTGTCAAGGGGGGCGCGCGCCACCTCCTATGGCCGGCCCTCTCTTCTCCACTAAGGCCCATGTTGGCCCATTACCTTCCCGGGGGGTTCCGGTAACCTCCCAATACTCCGAAACTTATCCGAAACTTCCTAAAACCATTCTGGTGTCCGAATGTAACCTTCCAATATATGAATCTTTACCTCTCGACCATTTCGAGACTCCTCGTCATGTCCGTGATCTCGTCCAGGAGTCCGAACAAACTTCGGTCATCAAATCACATAACTCATAATACAAATCGTCATCGAACGTTAAGCGTGCGGACCCTACGGGTTCAAGAACTATGTAGACATGACCGAGACACATCTTCGGTCAATAACCAATAGCGGAACTCCTGGATGCTCATATTGGCTCCTACATATTCTACGAAGATCTTTATCGGTCAAACTGCATAACAACATATGTCATTCCCTTTGTCATCGGTATGTTACTTGCCAGAGATTCGATTGTCGGTATCTTCATACCTAGTACAATCTCGTTACCGGCAAGTCTCTTTACTCGTTCCGTAATGCATCATCCCGTAACTAACTCATTAGTCAAATTGCTTGCAAGGCTTATAGTGATGTGCATTACCGAGAGGGCCCAGAGATACCTCTTCGATACTTAGAGTGACAAATCCTAATCTCGATCTATGCCAACTCAACAAACACCATCGGAGACACCTGTATAGCATCTTTATAATCACCCAGTTACATTGTGACGTTTGATAGCACACAAAGTGTTCCTCCGGTATTCGGGAGTTGCATAATCTCATAGTCAGAGGAATATGTATAAGTCATGAAGAAAGCAATAGCAATAAAACTAAACAATCAACATGCTAAGCTAACGGAGGGGTCTTGTCCATCACATCACTCCTAATGATGTGATCCGTTCATCAAATGACAAAACATGTCTATGGTCAGGAAACTTGACCATCTTTGATTAACGAGCTAGTCAAGTAGAGGCATACTAGGGACATTCTGTTTTGTCTATGTATTCACACATATACTAAGTTTCCGGTTAATACAATTCTAGCATGAATAATAAACATTTATCATGATATAAGGAAATATAAATAACAACTTTATTATTGCCTCTAGGGCATATTTCCTTCAGTCTCCCACTTGAACTAGAGTCAATAATCTAGTTCACATCGTCATGTGATTTAACACCAATAGTTCACATCTTTATGTGATTAGTTCACATCTCCATACGACTAATACCCAAAGGGTTTACTAGAGTCAATAATCTAGTTCACATCGCTATGTGATTAACACCCAAAGAGTGAGCATGTTTTGCTTGTGAGAGAAGTTTAGTCAACGGGTCTGCCACATACAGAGTCGTATGTGTTTTGCAATTTTTCTATGTTTACAATGCTCTACACGGAGCTACTCTACCTAATCACTCCCACTTTCAATATGCATCCAGATTGATACTTAGAGTCATCCGGATCAGTTTCAAAGCTTGCATCGACATAACCCTTTACGACGAACTTTTTGTCACGTCCATAACCGAGAAACATGTCCTTATTCCACTAAGGATAATTTTGACCGCTGTCCAGTGATCCACTCCTGAATCACTATTGTACCCTCTTGCCAAACTCATGGTGAGGTACACAATAGGTTTGGTACACAGCATAGCATACTTTATAGAACCTATGACTGAGGCATAGGGAATGACTTTTCATTCTCTTTCTATTTTCTGCCGTGGTCGGGTTTTGAGTCTTTACTCAACTTCACATCTTACAACTTAGGCAAGAACTCCTTCTTTGACTGATCCATTTTGAACTCCTTCAAAATCTTGTCAAGGTATGCACTCATCGAAAGTCTTATCAAGCGTCTTGATCTATCTTTATAGATCTTGATGCCCAATATGTAAGTAGCTTCACTGAGGTCTTTCATTGAAAAATTCTTATTCAACTATCCTTTTATGCTATCCAGAAATTATGTATTATTTCCAATCAACAATATGTCATCCACATATAATATCAGAAATGCTACAAAGCTTCCACTCACTTTCTTGTAAATACAGGCTTCTCCAAAAGTCTGTAACCATATGCTTTGATCACACTATCAAAGCGTACATTACAACTCCGAGATGCTTGCACCAGTCCATAAATGGATCACTGGAGCTTACACACTTTGTTAGCACCTTTCGGATTGACAAAACCTTCTGGTTGCATCATATACAGCTCTTCATTAAGAAATCCATTAAGGAATGCAGTTTTGACATCCATTTGCCAAATTTCATAAAAAGTGGCAATTGCTAACATGATTCGGACAGACTTTAAGCATAGATACGAGTGAGAAACTCGTATCGTAGTCAACACCTTGAACTTGTCGAAAACCTTTTGCAACAATTTGAGCTTTGTAGATAGTAACACTACTATCAACGTTCGTCTTCCTCCTGAAGATCCATTTAATCTCAATGGCTCACCGATCATCGGGCAAGTCAATCAAAGTCCATACTTTGTTCTCATACATGGATCCCATCTCAGATTTCATGGTTGTCGGTGTCAAAACCCGGATCTCGGGTAGGGGGTCCCGAACTGTGCGTCTAAGGCGGATGGTAACAGGAGGCGGGGTTCACAATGTTTACCCAGGTTCGGGCCCTCTCGATGGAGGTAATACCCTACATCATGCTTGATTGATCTTGATGATATGAGTATTACAAGAGTTGATCTACCACGAGATCGTAGAGGCTAAACCCTAGAAGCTAGCCTATGATTCTGATTGTTGTTGTCCTACGGACTAAACCCCCCGGTTTATATAGACACCGGAGGGGGCTAGGGTTACACAAAGTCGGTTACAAGGGAGGAGATCTACATATCCGAATTGCCAAGCTTGCCTTCCACGCAAAGGAGAGTCCCATCCGGACACGGGACGAAGTCTTCAATCTTGCATCTTCATAGTCCAACCGGCCAAAGTATATAGTCCCGCAGTTCGAGGACGCCCTAATCCAGGACTCCCTCAGTAGCCCCTGAACCAGGCTTCCATGACAATGAGTCCGGTGCGCAGATTGTCTTCGGCATTGCAAGGCGGGTTCCTCCTCCGAATACTCCATAGAAGATTTTGAACACAAGGATCATGTCCGGCTCTGCAAAACAATTTCCACATACCACCGTAGAGAGTATAATATTCCACAAATCTAATCTGCTGACAACTTTCATAGCGTGACACCACGCCACGGCCCGGTCATTATTCGAACCATTTTTCTCAACCAGCTACTGCACATATTGCGAGGCGGTTTTCTTGGCATGTCTTGTCGAAGCAGAGATCATGTCCTCTTATCACGGGATTCTCATCAATACGGGTGTGGGTAACCCAACCGTGCCATCAATCACGGCGCTCGGGGAACAAGCGAGTTTACCGGGCAAGTGGGGAGGCGCAGAATCCCTGCTGCCTTTATAAGGGGATAAGGACTCCCTTTCGCACCCATGCTTTCTTCTTCCCGATCCATTCCCCTTCACTCGAGCTCCAGCGCCCAAGCGTTCGTCTTCTCCGCCCACAAAGGCCTTCCGAAAATGTCTGGATCCGGAGCAGGAGGCAAGTGGATGGCCTCTACCGTCCGGGAGAAGGATATCAAAAAGCTTTGGGAGGCCGGGTATCTGGCCAAGAAAATCAGCCACCATCTCCCGACGGCGGGACAGATCGTCCCTACTCCGGAATCCCACGAGAGGGTTGTATTCCTCCCTCACTTTGTCCGCGGGCTAGGGTTTCCCCTCCACCCGTTAATTCGCAGCATCATGTATTATTACGGGATCGATTTTCATGATCTATCCCCCAATTCCTTCCTCAATATCTCGACATTCATTGTCGTATGCGAGGCTTTTCTCCGCATCTCGCCACACTTCGGTTTATGGCTGAAGATCTTTAACGTGAAGCCCAAGGTAGTGAGCGGCGAGCATGCCGAGTGCGGGGGCGCTATGGTGAGCAAGATGCCCAACGTCACATGGCCAACAGGTACTTTTAATGATTCTGTCAAAGAGTGGCAACAGCAATGGTTCTACATCACTGAGCCGCGCGGCACGGAATGGGCCGTTGCTCCCAAGTTCCGATCCGGAGCCCCTCTGCGGCTTACGTCCTGGCCCAAGAAGGGCCTGAACTGGTCTTCGTCCGATGAACTGTCGGTGCTCCAGACGCGCGTTAAAGATATGGAAGACAAGAACATCGAACTTGTCAATGTAGTCCAGGTGATGTTAGTTCGCCGGATCCTGCCTTGTCAACACCGGACTTGCAATTTATGGGAATTCGATCCGGCCAAGCACCAGACCCTGCGAGAGCTCTTTGGCTCCTCGCACAAAGACATCTGGAAGGTGCTTTTCAAGTCCGGCAAATCATGGCCAGACTCAACTGAGGACCGCGGGTACCAACTGTCCCGCCCTGCAAGCTCGGTAAGTCATCATATGTTTTATCCGCATAACCCAAGGGAAATGCTTAATGTGTTTTCCACAACTCTCCTAGGGCTGGACGAAGAAGGCGGAGCGGATCCACTGTCCGGCCTCGCTGCCCGAAGAACCGGCCGACCCACTTCTGACGAAGATGTTGGTCCCGGCGCCTTACAAGGCGCCGAAGAAGAAGGCCGAGAAGGAGGCCAAAACGACCCAGGGCGGCCTTCGTCGCCGCGGCACTTTGGACACAATATCCGAAGGCTCCAATGCCCATTCTGCCTCCGAAGAGGACGAGGAGGAGGAGGAAGACGAATCCCCAGCTGGGGGAAGAAAGAAGAGGACGGCCTCCGTACACTTGGAGGCCGAGTCGCCTAAAAGGGGAAAAGCTCCTTTTCCGGAAGAGTCCACTGCCGCCGCCGACAGCAGCCCGACGTGGGATCCCAGGGCCCAGCCCCTGGTAAACTCGTGATTATATAAAATCCGAACATGTTTATGCATCCAGACTCATCATGGCATAGTATTTTAACCTGAGCCATATTTTTTGTAGTCCGGCGAGGTCCCGCACCAAATGATCCTCATCAGAGGATTTGCTGAGCTCGGATGCTATGGAGAGCGGGACGCCCCCGAAGGCCCCTTCCCCCAAATACGTGAATAACACCGAGGCTTCATCCCAGAAAGACCCCGGCCAAGGAGGCCAGGAAAAGATCATGAAGGCGGTGCCTGGAGGTCAAACTTCAAGGGCCGGAGACACGGGGGAGAAGATTCCCATGGGAGTAGACGGCGGGGGCCATCTTGAATTCGGCCCTCAGCCGGACGCGGTTCCGGAGACCAATACGGCTCCAGAATCAAGAAGGCGACCTCCCTCAGCTGGAGAGGATGTGCCTGTTCCACCGGCAATCTCTGTCCAACCAGAGGTGCCGGATGCTTTGTTGGCGGCGCTGAAGAGCGCGTCCATCGTCGATGAACACCGTGCCCTTATGGGTGCGGTGATTGAGAAGATTCAGTCCGCTGAGAGTGGACTGAATGAAGCTTGTATTAGCCTTATGAGAGGCTTTGAGGTATGTTTTATGAGGTTTCGAAGGGTGTCATGGTATGGATAGTAGCCCCTGATACACTGTTCGGTGGAAGAAAGAACCAGACAGAGGATCAAATTTATGTTCGCAGGAAGACTCACTTGATGACATCTATCTCTCTTCTTTTATAAGCAGGCGTCTGTAGTGGTTGCTGCCTCTCGTACTGCGGAGGTCTCCAGACTGAATCAAAGTCTGGAGTGGGCCAAAGAAGAACTTGGCCAGTTGAAAAGGCAGTTGGGAGATAAACAAGGTATGCGCAAGTCTTGTTCACGTTTACTGCGAACGAATTTCCAGTATGATAAATTATGTTTCATGATTTGCGCTAGGGATGATGACCGAAGTCGAGGCTCTTAAGAAGGCTGTGGCCGAGGCCGAGAAAAAGGCAGCCACAGAGCAGGCTCTTCGTGAGAAGCATGAGGCCAGGGTTATTGAAGCTGAGCAAGAGCTTCAAGAGGCCGTGAAGAAATGCGAGGCCTTGGAGCAGAGTTTAACGGAGAAAGAATCCGAACTCACCAAGGCTCATCAGGCCATGAGCGATGCCCGGGGGGGAGCCCAAAGCACCCTGCAGGAGATCCAAGAGGCAAGGAATATCGCGGCGGGTAAGGCTTTTTTCCATGTAAAGCAAGTATTTGAGGAGAAAATCATGTTTCTAATTTTGAATTCAGATTTCTCCAGGGGTATTTGCGGAGCTGCCCCGCAGCATATCGGATGCCGCCCAATTCTACCGAGCCGAAGAAAGGAACACTGCGGATAAGCTCTTCTGGTCGCAGTATCTGGCATCGAATTATCCGGTGCCTTTTGCCGATCAACTGAAACAGCTGATCGAACTGCATAAGGTGGCGGAACTAGCCATGAAGGATTTGATTATCCGGCTATGGCCCGTCGAGCCGATTCCAAGCAGTTACTTCGGGCTCGTGAAGCGGCTTATAAGTGCATGTCCTCGACTTGACGTCATCAAGCGGTCGGTCTGTATAGAGAGTGCGCGAATGGCCTTCGCCCGCGCAAAGGTGCACTGGGGAAAGATGGATGCTGAAAAGCTGATGACCGAGGGACCGCCAGAGGGGAAGGAGCACCGCAAGCCCGAATTATATTATGAAAGTGTCCTGAAAGGATCCTACCTTGCAGCGGAGCTATGCACCAAGGACGTTATATTTCCATGAATCCAAATCATGTTGTCCTTTGTAATGTTTGAACAAGCTCATTTCTATTATTTATTGCCTGTTATATGAAAATTTATCCTCCTGCGTGGCCGTTTTATATATTAATCTTGAGAGTTGGCCAGTCGTCGGCTTCTGCCCCCACGTAGGAAGTACGGGGGTGTTCGGGATAAACCTGATCACTCTTTATCCCAGGTTTGGGTCCTTCGAAGGAGGTGTTCAGCACAACGAATCAGGCAATAGGACTATAGGGCTTTATCACTCTCACTTAGCCATAGGAGCTTTAGGAAAGGAAGGTAGGCGCAGCCCCTGGTGTTCGGAAGACCGCACGAGGGGCTCTATAAGCACCTGATCGGAAGAAAAAACCGATCCATCGCACTCTGCATTGGTTATGGCATTATGCAGGAGAAATCCTTAAAGATTTTACAACCTCTCAAACAGCTGACCAGCCCTCGCCGTATCATGACAGTCAGTTTTCGGCTTTCTCTACTGAGGTGCTCGTCTGGAAGAACCGGGACACAATCGCAGTAGTTCTCCCTGTGCCGCCTTAGCCGATATAGCGGAACGTAAGGCAGCAAAACATGGGAGCCGGGCTAACCCAACATTTGACCCAAGACATGATTCGGAGCTGATGCATATAATGCTATAAGTTCGGGGTGCCGAACTTCCATGAAGGTGTTCGGACTTTATTGCCGTATTATGGGTAAAACGAAGCCCCTGGCATATTTAAGGCATATCGCGATGTACGGAAACCACTGCTGAGATCAGGGGGAAAGAAGCTATGTGCGGATCCGGAGGATAGTCGGATGGTCATTGCGGGGGATATCTAAGGGTTCCCTTGCGTGTTCGAGCTGCTTCCATATCGCCAGTCCTGGTCGGCGCAACGGTGAACCTGCAAAGGAAATGTAAGAAATGTTTGTGTGCCGGAGAGCGGTTGAGCCGCTGTATGCGGCCTGTCCTGGCCTTCGCCGGAGTGCTTAATTGAGCTCTAGACGAGCCGGGCTATCCTGCCGCGAAGTAGTTCGGAGTCCTTTGGCGGTGTCCGGGAGCCGGGCCGTCGACTCGAGGTTCGATTGGAAGGTGCCACTCGTTGCTTCTGTTGTTAAAGCAGCGGTATACTCCTTCGTGCCGAGGGAAAGTTCGGCCTTGCTATTAACCGTGATGACGCCGCGCGGACCGGGCATCTTGAGCTTATGGTAGGCGTAATGTGGCACCGCGTTGAATCGAGCGAATGCGGTTCGTCTGAGCAATGCCTGATAATCACTGCAGAACGGGACGATTTCGGAGATTAACTCTTCGGTACGGTAACTGTCTGGTGATCCAAAGACTACCTCAAGGGCGATGGAGCCTATACAGCTGGCCTCCACACCTAGTATAATACCTCTGAAGGTGGCCTTAGTGGGCTTGATCACCGAATGATCGATACCCATCTTGCGCACTGTGTCCTGGTAAAGCAGGTTTAGACTGCTGCCTCCGTCCATAAGGACTCGTGTGAGGTGGAACCCGTCAATTATTGGGTCGAGGACTAGTGCGGCTGGATTGCCCTGATTGGCATTAACCGGATGATCTGTGCGGTTGAAGGTGATCGGCCCTAGTTTATATTGTGGGACCACTGGTTCCGTTAAGTCGACATCCCTAAGGCTGCGCATCCGGGCCGGGTTGGGAGTGCTGTTTACCACGTTCACCATTTGGATTTGCAGGGGAAATTTCTTTTGTCCTCCAGTATTCGGCGATCTGGGCTCCTCGTCGCCATCATCTCTTTGGAACCCTTTATCTTTGTTTTTGGCGCCTGACCTGCCGGCTTGTTTGAAGACCCAACATTCTCTGTTGGTATGATTGGCTGGTGTTCCCGGGGTGCCATGAATTTGGCATGGGCGGTCGAGTATGCGGTCCAGACTGGACGGACCCGAATTGTCATTTTTGAGTGGCCCCTTCCGCTGACCGGACTCAGAGCCACTAAATCCGGCATTGACTGCCATGTCTTCGGCTTTTTCACCATGTTTGCGGCACTTGTGTTTGTTGCGTCGTGGTTTGCCGCTGCTATCCCTGGCCTCTGATGTGCCAGGGTTGCTTGCTGTGTTGTTGCTACGGGCCAACCAGCTATCTTCGCCCGCGCAAAAGCGGGCCATGAGTGTCGTGAGGGCTGCCATGGATTTTGGCTTCTCTTGGCCGAGATGTCGGGCGAGCCACTCGTCACGGATGTTATGTTTAAAGGCCGCTAGGGCTTCGGCATCCGGACAGTCGACGATTTGGTTTTTTTAGTTAGGAACCGAGTCCAGAATTTCCTGGCTGACTCTCCGGGCTGCTGTGTTATGTGACTTAAATTGTCAGCATCCGGTGGTCGCACATAAGTGCCCTGGAAGTTGTCCAGGAATGCGTCTGCCAGGTTCTCCCAACTTCCGATGGATTTTGCCGACAAGCTATTCAGCCAATGCCGAGCCGGCCCTTTGAGTTTTAGCGGGAGATACTTGATGGCGTGTAGATCATCTCCGCGGGCCATGTGAATGTGGAGGAAGAAATCCTCTATCCATACTGCGGGGTCTGTAGTGCCATCATATGATTCAATGTTTACGGGTTTAAACCCTTCTGGGAATTCATGATCCATTACTTCATCAGTGAAGCATGGGGGGTGTGCGGCGCCTCTGTGCCGGGCTATATCACGACGCAGATCATACGAGTCTTGTTTGTTGTGTTCGGCCCGGCCGGATTTGCTTTTAGTATATCCGGCGTGACGAACGTCGTCACGCTTTGGGGCGCGCCCCCGTGATCCGTAGATCAATCTTGCATGTCCTGCTTTGTTTTTCAATACATATCGCAGGTCCTGCGTGTTACCCCGGGCCTTGGTACTTTTGCTTAACTGGCGACGGGGTGCGGGCTGGACTTTGGCCTGATATGCCGCTTTGTCTCGGCCACGAGGTGGCCGATCAGCCGCATCATACGCTGGTAGTGTGGGTTTTAATGCTTCCTCCTCGAGTTGGGGTAGCAACCTGCGCTTTGGGTAACTCTTGGTTGGGCGCTCAAGTTTGTATTCCTCGGCCGCCAGGACCTCAGTCCATCTATCCGCTAGCAGATCTTGGTCAGCTCGAAGCTGTTGTTGCTTTTTCTTCAGGCTTTTTGCTGTGGCTATAAGCCGGTGCTTGAAGCACTCCTGTTCGACGGGATCCTCGGGCACGAAAAGTTCTTCATCGCCGAGGCTCACCTCCTCTTCGGAGAGGGGCATGTAATTGTCATCCTCTGATTCTCCGTCTGCTGCCTGTTCCTTAGGGCTAGCTTGCCCATCCTCCTGCTCAAAGCCTGGCTGGAGGGGATTGTCTTCGTCTTCGGCACTATCTGCAGCGTTATTATCTCTTGTGCCGGTATCGCTGCTTTTGCTATGGCGGGGCTTAGAGCGGCACCGATGACGCCGGTGCTTAGATTGCTTCTCAGGGGGATTATCCTCCGTTGCCTTATTGCCATCGCTTTCCTTGGGGGTGTCCACCATGTATATATCATATGATGAGGTGGCAGTCCACCGCCCTGTGGGCGGTGGTTCCTATTCGTCTCCTGCATCGTCATCCATACTGTCGATATCTTCGGAGCCGAAATCGAGCATGTCGGTTAAGTTGTCGACAGTGGCGATCAAGTGGGTGGTGGGTGGGGAACGAATTTCTTCGCCGTCTGCTTCCCACTCAAGCCGGACATAGTTTGGCCAAGGGTCTCCTGACAAGAGAGAGACCTTAATGAATTTAGCACGTCGCCCAGGGGCGAGTGCTGAAAGATATCCGCGGAGGAGAACTCCATGATCGGTGCCCAATCAGATTCGATAGGCACGGACGCAGGCGGTTCGAAGCCTGTGGCCGGGGACGAATCCAAGTGTCCGGCAACACAGGCCTCATAGGAGGTGAAGTCAGTATTCAGCTCTATCGCCGCTGAGTGTGCGGCCTCCGTGGCGGGGTCCATCCACCCGTCCTCGTATCATAGCCAACACCTTGAACTTGTCGAAAACCTTTTGCAACAATTTGAGCTTTGTAGATAGTAACACTACTATCAACGTTCGTCTTCCTCCTGAAGATCCATTTAATCTCAATGGCTCACCAATCATCGGACAAGTCAATCAAAGTCCATACTTTGTTCTCATACATGGATCCCATCTCAGATTTCATGGCTGTCGGTGTCAAAACCGGCGGATCTCGGGTAGGGGGTCCCGAACTGTGCGTCTAAGGCCGATGGTAACAGGAGGCGGGGGACACAATGTTTACCCAGGTTCGGGCCCTCTCTGGAGGTAATACCCTACTTCCTGCTTGATTGATCTTGATGATATGAGTAGTACAAGAGTTGATCTACCACGAGATCGTAGAGGCTAAACCCTAGAAGCAAGCCTATGATTCTGATTGTTTTGTCCCACGGACTAAACCCCCCGGTTTATATAGACACCGGAGGGGGCTAGGGTTACACAGAGTCGGTTACAAGGGAGGAGATCTACATATCCGAATTGCGAAGCTTGCCTTCCACGCAAAGGAGAGTCCCATCCGGACACGGGATGAAGTCTTCAATCTTGCATCTTCATAGTCCAACAGTCCGGCCAAAGTATATAGTCCGGCAGTCCGAGGACCCCCTAATCCAGGACTCCCTCAATGGCCTCAAGCCATTTTGCGGAATCTAGGCTCATCATCGCTTCCTCATAGTTTGTAGGTTCGTCATGGTCTAGTAACATGACTTCCAGAAAGGATTACCGTACCACTCTAGTGCGGACCATACTCTGGTTGACCTATGAGGTTCAGTAGTAACTTGATCTGAAGTTTCATGGTCATCATCATTAGCTTCCTCACTAATTGGTGTACGAATCACTGGAACTGATTTATGTGATGAACTACTTTCCAATTCGGGAGAAGGTACAACTACCTCATCAAGTTCTACTTTCCTCCCACTCACTTCTTTCGAGAGAAACTCCTTCCCTAGAAAGGATCCATTCTTAGCAACAAAGATCTTGCCTTCCAATCTGTGATAGAAGGTGTACCCAACAGTTTCTTTTGGGTATCCTATGAAGACGCACTTCTCCGATCTAGGATCGAGCTTATCAGGCTGAAGCTTTTTCACATAAGCATCGCAACCTCAAACTTTAAGAAATGACAGATTAGGTTTCTTGCCAAACCATAGTTCATACGGTGTCGTCTCAATGGATTTAGATGGTGCCCTATTTAACGTGAATGCAGCTGTCTCTAATGCATAACCCCAAAATGATAGTGGTAAATCGGTAAGAGGCATCATAGATCGCACCATATCTAATAAAGTACGGTTACGACATTCGGACACACCATTACGCTGTGGTGTTCCAGGTGGCATGAGTTTGTGAAGCTATTCCACATTGTTTTTAAATGAAGGCCAAACTCGTAACTCAAATATTTGCCTCCTCGATCAGATCGTAGAATTTTTTTTTCTTGTTACGATGATTCTCAACTTCACTCTGAATTTCTTTGAACTTTTCAAATGTTTCAGAATTGTGTTTCATTAAGTAGATATACCTATATCTGCTTAAATCATCTATGAAGGTCAGAAAATAACGATACCCGCTGCGAGCCTCAACACTCATCGAACTGCATACATCAGTATGTATTGTTTCCCATCATTCAGTGGCTCGCTCCATTGTTCCGGAGAACGGAGTCTTAGTCATCTTGCCCATGAGGCATGGTTCGCAAGCATCAAGTGATTCATAATCAAGTGATCCCAAAAGCCCATCAGCATGGAGTTTCTTCATGCGCTTTACACCAATATGACCTAAACGGCAGTGCCACAAATAAGTTGCACTATCATTATTAACTTTGCTCTTTTGGCATCAATATTATGTTTATCACTGTGATCGAGATTCAGTAAACCATTTACATTGGATGTAAGACCATATAAGGTTTTATTCATGTAAACAAAACAACAATTATTCTCTGACTTAAATGAATAACGGTATCGCAATAAACATGATCCAATCATATTTATGCTCAACGCAAACACCAAATAACATTTATTTAGTTCCAATACTAATCCCGAAGGTAGAGGGAGTATGTGATGGTGATCTTATCAACCTTGGAATCATTTTCAACACACATCGTCACCTCGCCCTCAACTAGTCTTTGTTCATTTTGTAACTCCTGTTTCGAGTTACTAATCATAGAAACTGAACCGGTATCAAATACCCAGGGGCTACTATGAACACTAGTAAAGTACACATCAATAACATGTATATCATATATACTTTTGTTCACTTTGCCATCCTTCTTATCCGCCAAGTATTTCGGGCAGTTCCGCTTCCAGTGACCATTTCCTTTGCAGTAGAAGCACTCAGTTTCAGGCTTGGGTCTAGCTTTGGGCTTCTTCATGGAAGTGGCAACTTGCTTGCCGTTCTTCTTGAAGTTCCCTTTCTTTCCCTTGCCCTTTTACTTGAAACTAGTGGTCTTGTTGTCGGTGTCAAAACCGGTGGATCTCGGGTAGGGGGTCCCGAACTGTGCGTCTAAGGTCGATGGTAACAGGAGACAAGGGACACGATGTTTACCCAGGTTCGGGCCGTCTCTACGGAGGTAATACCCTACTTCCTGCTTGATTGATCTTGATGAATATGAGTATTACAATAGTTGATCTACCACGAGATCGTAATGGCTAAACCCTAAAAGCCTAGCCTGTATGACTATGGTAATGCATATATCCTCTCCAGACTAAGTCCTCTGGTTTATATAGACACCGGGAGGATCTAGGGTTACACAAGGTCGGTTACAAAGAAAGGAATCTACATATTTGGTCGCCAAGCTTGCCTTCCACGCCAAGGAGAGTCCCATCCGGACAGGGGTGCAGTCTTCGGTCTTTGTGTTCTTCACAGCCCATTGATACGTCTCCAACGTATCTATAATTTTTGATTGTTCCATGCTATATTATATTGTGTTTTGGATGTTTAATGGGCTTTATTATACACTTTTATATTATTTTTGGGACTAACCTATTAACCGGAGGCCCAGCCCAAATTGCTGTTTTTTTGCCTATTTCAGAGATTCGCAGAAAAAGAATATCAAACGGAGTCCAAACGGAATGAAACCTTCGGGAACGTGATTTTTGGAACGAACATGATCCAGAGGACTTGGACACTACTTCAAGATAGCAACCAGGAGAGCACGAGGCAGGGGGGCGCGCCCTCCACCCTCGTGGGGCCCATGTTGCTCCACCGACGTACTTCTTCCTCCTATATATACCTACGTACCCCCCAAACCAACAGGGGCATCCACGAAAACCTAATTCCACCGCCGCAACCTTCTGTACCCGTGAGAGCCCATCTTGGGGCCTTTTCCGGCGTCCTGCCGGAGGGGGCATTGATCATGCAGGGCCTCTACATCAACACCATAGCCTCTCCGATGATGTGTGAGTAGTTTACCTCAGACCTTCGGGTCCATAGTTATTAGCTAGATGGCTTCTTCTCTCTCTTTGGATCTCAATACAAAGTTCTCCATGATTCTTGTGGAGATCTATTCGATGTAATCTTCTTTTGCGGTGTGTTTGTTGAGACCGATGAATTGTGGGTTTATGATCAAGTTTATCTATGAACAATATTTGAATCTTCTCTGAACTCTTTTATGTATGATTGGTTATCTTTGCAAGTCTCTTTGAATTATCACTTTGGTTTGGCCTACTAGATTGATCTTTCTTGCAATGGGAGAAGTGCTTAGCTTTGGGTTCAATCTTGTGGTGTCCTTTCCCAGTGACAGCAGGGGCAGCAAGGCACGTATTGTATTGTTGCCATCCAGGATAACAAGATGGGGTTTATATCATATTACATGAGTTTATCCCTCTACATCATGTCATCATACTTAAAGCGTTACTCTGTTCTTATGAACTTAATACTCTAGATGCATGCTAGATAGCGGTCGATGTGTGGAGTAATAGTAGTAGATGCAGGCAGGAGTCGGTCTACTTGTCACGGACGTGATGCCTATATACATGATCATACCTAGATATTCTCATAACTATGCTCAATTCTATCAATTGCTCAACAGTAATTTGTTCACCCACCGTAATACTTATGCTCTTGAGAGAAACCACTAGTGAAACCTATGGCCCCCGGGTCTATTTTCCATCATATTAATCTTCCAACACTTAGCTATTTTTGTTGCCTTTTATTTTACTTTGCATCTTTATTATAAAAATACCAAAAATATTATCTTATCATATCTATCAGATCTCACTTTCGTAAGTGACCATGAAGGGATTGACAACCCCTTTATTGCGTTGGTTGCGAGGTTTTTATTTGTTTGTGTAGGTGCGAGGGACTTGAGTGTGGCCTCCTACTGTATTGATACCTTGGTTCTCAAAAACTGAGGGAAATACTTACGCTACTTTGCTGCATCACCCTTTCCTCTTCAAGGGAAAACCAATGCAGTGCTCAAGAGGTAGCAAGAAGGTTTTCTGGCGCCGTTGCCGGGGAGTCTACGCAAAAGTCAACATACCAAGTACCCATCACAAACTCTTATCTCCCGCATTACATTATTTGCCATTTGCCTCTCGTTTTCCTCTCCCCCACTTCACCCTTGCCGTTTTATTCGCCCTCTCTTTTCTGTTCGCCTCTTTTTCTTTGCTCGCTTTTTGTTTGCTCGTGTGTTGGATTGCTTGCTTGTCACAATGGCTCAAGATAATACTAAATTGTGTGACTTTACCAATACCAACAACAATGATTTTCTTAGCACTCCGATTGCTCCTCTTACCGATACTGAATCTTGTGAAATCAATACTGCTTTATTGAATCTTGTCATGAAAGATCAATTCGCCGGCCTTCCTAGTGAAGATGCCGCTACCCATCTAAATAGCTTCGTCGATTTGTGTGATATGCAAAAGAAGAAAGATGTGGACAATGATATTGTTAAATTGAAGCTATTTCCTTTTTCGCTTAGAGATCGTGCTAAGGCTTGGTTTTCATCTTTGCCTAAAAATAGTATTGATTCTTGGAATAAGTGCAAAGATGCTTTTATCTCTAAGTGTTTTCCTCCTGCTAAGATCATCTCTCTTAGAAACGATATTATGAGTTTTAAGCAACTTGATCATGAACATGTTGCAGAAGCTTGGGAGAGGATGAAATTAATGATACATAATTGCCCTACACATGGTTTGAACTTGTGGATGATTATACAAAAAAATTTATGCCGGATTGAATTTTGCTTCTAGAAATCTTTTAGATTCGGTCGCGGGAGGCACTTTTATGGAAATCACTTTAGGAGAAGCTACTAAACTCCTAGATAATATTATGGTTAATTATTCTCAATGGCACACTGAAAGATCTACTAATAAAAAAGTGCATGCGATAGAAGAAATTAATGTTTTGAGAGGAAAGATGGATGAACTTATGAAATTATTTGCTACTAAGAGTGTTTCTTCTGATCCTAATGATATGCCTTTGTCTACTTTTATTGAGAATAATAATGAATCTATGGATGTGAATTTTGTTGGTAGGAATAATTTTGGTAACAACGCATATAGAGGAAACTTTAATCCTAGGCCGTATCCTAGTAATTCCTCTAATAATTATGGTAATTCCTACAATAACTCTTATGGAAATTTTAATAAGATGCCCTCTGAATTTGAGACTAGTGTTAAATAATTTATGAATTCACAAAAGAATTTCAATGCTTTTCTTGAAGAAAAGCTGCCTAAGATTGATGAATTGGCTAGGAACGTAGATAGAATTTCTCTTGATGTTGATTCTTTGAAACTTAGATCTATTCCACCTAAGCATGATATCAGTGAGTCTCTCAAAGCCATGAGAATTTCCATTGATGAGTGCAAAGAAAGAACCGCTAGGATGCGTGCTAAGAAAGATTGCTTTGTGAAGGCGTGTTCTTCTAGTTTCTATGAAAATAAAGTTGAAGATCTAAAAGTTATTGATGTGTCCCCTATTAAATCTTTGTTTTGCAATATGAATCTTGATAATGATGGGACTGAATATGAGTCACCTTTACCTAGAAGGCGTTCCAAAAATTCGGAGTTTTTAGATCTTGATGCAAAAATTGGTAAAAGTGGGATTGAAGAGATCAAAACTCTAGATATTAATGAACCCACTATTTTGGATTTCATGGAATTTAATTATGATAATTTATCTTTGATAGATTGTATTTCCTTGTTGCAATCCGTACTAAATTATCCTCATGCTTATAGCCAAAATAAAGCTTTTACCAAACATATCGTTGATGCTTTGATGCAATCTTATGAAGAAAAACTTGAGTTGGAAGTTTCTATCCCTAGAAAACTTTATGATGAGTGGGAACCTACTATTAAAATTAAAATTAAATATCATGAATGCTATGCTTTGTGTGATTTGGGTGCTAGTGTTTCCACGATTCCAAAAACTTTGTGTGATTTGTTAGGTTTCCGCGAATTTGATGATTGCTCTTTAAACTTGCACCTTGCGGATTCCACCATTAAGAAACCTATGGGAAGAATTAATGATGTTCTTATTGTTGCAAATAGGAACTATGTGCCCGTAGATTTTATCGTTCTTGACATAGATTGCAATCCTTCATGACCTATTATTCTTGGTAGACCTTTCCTTAGAACGATTGGTGCAATTATTGATATGAAGGAAGAGAATATTAGATTCCAATTTCCCTTAAAGAAAGGCATGGAACACTTTCCTAGAAATAAAATTAAACTACCATATGAATCTATCATGAGAGCCACTTATGGATTGCCTACCAAAGATGGACATACCTAGATCTATCCTTGCTTTTATGCCTAGCTAGGGGTGTTAAACTATAGCGCTTGTTGGGAGGCAACCCAATTTTATTTTAGTTCTTTTTTGCTTTTTTCTTCTGTTTAGGAATAAATATTTGATCTAGCCTCTGGTTAGATTTGTTTTTATGTTTTAATTAGTGTTTGTGCCAAGTTTAACCTATAGGAACTTCTTGGATGTTAGTTATTTGATCTTGCGGAAAATTCCAGAAACTTTCTGTTCATGAAAACAATTGTTAAAAATCACCAGAACGTGATAAAATATTGATTCAAATTGCAGAAGATCAATAAACAAATTTTCTAGGTCGTCCTATTTTCGTAGATGTTTTGGAGTTCCAGAAGTTTGTGTTAGTTACAGATTACTACAGACTGTTCTGTTTTTGACAGATTCCTTTTTCGTGTGTTGTTTGCTTATTTTGATGAATCTATGGCTAGTAAAATAGTTTATGAACCATAGAGAAGTTGGAATACAGTAGGTTTAACACCAATATAAAGAAAGAATGAGTTCATTACAGTACCTTGAAGTGGTGTTTTGTTTTCTTTCACTAACGGAGCTCACGGGATTTTCTGCTAAGTTTTGTGTTGTGAAGTTTTCAAGTTTTGGGTAAAAGATTTGATGGATTATGGAACAAGGAGTGGCAAGAGCCTAAGCTTGGGGATGCCCATGGCATCCCAAGATAATCTAAGGACACCTAAAAGCCAAAGCTTGGGGATGCCCCGGAAGGTATCCCCTCTTTCGTCTACTTCCAGCGGTAACTTTACTTGGAGCTATATTTTTATTCACCACATGATATGTGTTTTGCTTGGAGCGTCTTGCATGATTTGAGTCTTTGTTTTTTAGTTTACCACAATCATCCTTTCTGTACACACCTTTTGAGCGAGACACACATAAATTGGAATTTATTAGAATACTCTATGTGCTTCACTTATATTTTTTGAGCTATATAGTTTCGCTCTAGTGCTTCACTTATATCTTTTAGAGCACGGTGGTGGATTTGTTTTATAGAAACTATTGTTCTCTCATGCTTCACTTATATTATTTTGAGAGTCTTAAAACAGCATGGCAATTTTCTTTAGTTATAATATCATGAGAAATTTGATGCTTGATAATTGTTTTGAGATATAAAGGTGGTAATATCATGGTTGTGCTAGTTGAGTAATTGTGGAATTGAAAAATACTTGTGTTGGAGTTTGTGATTCCCCTAGCATGCACGTATGGTGAACCGTTATGTAACGAAGTCGGAGCATGAGGTATTTGTTGATTGTTATCCTTTGTGTGGCGGTTGGGATCGCGCGATGGTTAACTCCTACCAACCCTTCCCCTAGGAGCATGCATAGTAGTACTTTGCTTCGAGGGCTAATAAATTTTTGCAATAAGTATATGAGTTCTTTATGACTAATGTGAGTCCATGGATTATACGCACACTTACCTTTCCGCAATTTTCTAGCCTCTTTGGTACCGTGCATTGCCCTTTCTCACCTTGAGAGTTGGTGTAAAACTTCGCCGGTGCATCCAAACCCCGTGATATGATACGCTCTATCACACATAAACCTCCATATATCTTCCTCAAAACAGCCACCATACCTACCTATTATGGCATTTCCATAGCCATTCCGAGATATATTGGCATGCAACTTTCCACCGTTTCGTTTATCATGACACGCTCCATCATTGTCATATTGCTTTGCATGATCATGTGGTTGACATTGTATTTGTGGCAAAGCCACCGTTCATAATTCTTTCATACATGTCACTCTTGATTCATTCCATATCCCGGTACTCCGCCGGAGGCATCCACATAGAGTCATATTTTGCTCTAAGTATTGAGTTGTAATTCATGAGTTGTAAGTAAATAAAAGTGTGATGATCATCATTTTTAGAGCATTGTCCCAAGTGAGGAAAGGATGATGGAAACTATGATTCCCCCACAAGTCGGGATGAGACTCCGGACTAAAAAAAAGAGGCCATAAAAAAAGAGACAAGGCCCAAATAAAAAAATATAATAAAATAAATGAGAGAAAAAGAGAGAAGGGACAATGTTACTATGCTTTTACCACACTTGTGCTTCAAAGTAGCACCGTGATCTTCATGATAGGGAGTCTCTCATTTTGTCACTTTCATATACTAGTGGGAAATTTCATTATAGAACTTGGCTTGTATATTCCAATGATGGGCTTCCTCAAATGCCCGAGGTCTTCGTGAGCAACCAAGTTGGATGCACACCCATAGTTTCTTTTGTTTGAGCTTTCATACACTTATAGCTCTAAGTGCATCCGTTGCATTGCAATCCCTACTCCTTGCATTGACATCAATTGATGGGCATCTCCATAGCCCGTTGATTAGCCTCGTTGATGTGAGACTTTCTCCTTTTTTGTCTTCCCACATAACCCCTATCATTATACCTTATTCCACCATAGTGCTATATCCATGGCTTGCGCTCATGTATTGCGTAAAAGTTGAAAAGGCTGAAGCGCGTTAAAAAGTATGAACCAATTGCTTGGCTAAAACCAGGGTTGTACATGATATGAATATTTTGTGTGGAGAAGATGGAGCATAGCCAGACTATATGATTTTGTAGGGATAACTTGCTTTGGCTATGTTATTTTGATAAGACATAATTGCTTGGTTAGCATGCTTGAAGTATTATTGTTTTTATGTCAATATTAAACTTTTATCTTGAATCATATCAAATCTGAACATTCGTGCCACAATAAGAAGAGCTACATTGAAATAATGCTAAGTAGCATTCCACATCAAAAATTCTGTTTTTATCATTTACCTACTCGAGGACGAGCAGGAATTAAGCTCTGGGATGCTTGATACGTCTCCAACGTATCTATAATTTTTTATTGTTCCATGCTATATTATATTCTGTTTTGGATGTTTAATGGGCTTTATTATACACTTTTATATTATTTTTGGGACTAACCTATTAACCGGAGGCCCAACCCAAATTGCTGTTTTTTTGCCTATTTCAGAGTTCCGCAGAAAAAGAATATCAAACGGAGTCCAAACGGAATGAAACCTTCGGGAATGTGATTTTTGGAACGAACATGATCCAGAGGACTTGGACCCTACGTCAAGAAAGCAACCAGGAGAGCATGAGGCAGGGGGGCGCACCTACCCCCTGGGCGCGCCCTCCACCCTCTTGGGGCCCACGTTGCTCCACCGACGTTCTTCTTCCTCCTATATATACCTACGTACCCCCAAACCAACAGGGGCATCCACGAAAACCTAATTCCACCGCCGCAACCTTCTGTACCCGTGAGATCCCATCTTGGGGCCTTTTCCGGCGTCCTGCCGGAGGGGGCATTGATCACGGAGGGCTTGTACATCAACACCATAGCCTCTCCGATGATGTGTGAGTAGTTTACCTCAGACCTTCGGGTCCATAGTTATTAGCTAGATGGCTTCTTCTCTCTCTTTGGATCTCAATACAAAGTTCTCCATGATTCTTGTGGAGATCTATTCGATGTAATCTTCTTTTGCGGTGTGTTTGTTGAGACCGATGAATTGTGGGTTTATGATCAAGTTTATCTATGAACAATATTTGAATCTTCTCTGAATTCTTTTATGTATGATTGGTTATCTTTGCAAGTCTCTTCGAATTATCAATTTGGTTTGGCCTACTAGATTGATCTTTCTTGCAATGGGAGAAGTGCTTAGCTTTGGGTTCAATCTTGCGGTGTCCTTTCCCAGTGACAGCAGGGGCAGCAAGGCACGTATTGTATTGTTGCCATCGAGGATAACAAGATGGGTTTTATATCATATTGCATGAGTTTACCCCTCTACATCATGTCATCATACTTAAAGTGTTACTCTGTTCTTATGAACTTAATACTCTAGATGCATGCTGGATAGCGGTCGATGTGTGGAGTAATAGTAGTAGATGCAGGCAGGAGTCGGTCTACTTGTCACGGACGTGATGCCTATATACATGATCATACCTAGATATTCTCATAACTATACTCAATTCTATCAATTGCTCAACAGTAACTTGTTCACCCACCGTAATACTTATGCTCTTGAGAGAAGCCACTAGTGAAACCTATGGCCCTGGGGTCTATTTTCCATCATATTAATCTTCCAACACTTAGCTATTTTTGTTGCCTTTTATTTTACTTTGCATCTTTATTATAAAAATACCAAAAATATTATCTTATCATATCTATCAGATCTCACTTTCGTAAGTGACTGTGAAGGGATTGACAACCCCTTTATTGCATTGGTTGCGAGGTTTTTATTTGTTTGTGTAGGTGCGAGGGACTTGAGCGTGGCCTCCTACTGGATTGATACCTTGGTTCTCAAAAACTGAGGGAAATACTTACGCTACTTTGCTGCATCACCCTTTCCTCTTCAAGAGAAAACCAACGCAGTGCTCAAGAGGTAGCACCCATCAGTCTGGCCCATGGCTAACAGGCCGGACGCCCGAGGACCCCTTAGTCCAGGACTCCCTCAGTATCCCCTGAACCTGGCTTCAATGACAAGGTATCCGGCGCGTAGATCTGTCTTCGGCATTGCAAGGCGGGTTCCTCCTTCCGAAATCCAAGATCGTGTTCGGACGTATTTGAACGTGTCCGGACCTGTAACACACGCACCACACACAACCGCAGAGAGAATATAATATTCCACGAGTCCAATCCGCTGACAACTTTTTGCAACATGACATCACGTCTGCCCGGTCATAATTTCGAACCGTTTTTCGTCTGCCGCTCCATGTTTCGAGACGCGGTTGCTATTAGCACGTCTTGTCGAAGCAGAGATCGTGTCCCCTTATTGCGTGATTCTCATCAATACGAGCGTGGGTAACCCAACCCTACCGTTTACACAGCCCTTGGGAATAGGCGAGTTTTAAGGCGAGTGGGGAGGCGTTCAATATTCACTGCCTTTATAAGGAGATAAGAATCCCCTTTCTTCACCCACGCCTTCTCCTCCTCTCTGTCCTTCCATTCTTGAGCTCCAGCGCCCAAGTTCTCATCTTCTCCTTTTCAAGGAAGCACTCAATCATGTCCGGATCCGGAGGCCAAGGCAAGTCGATGGTCTCCTCCGTCAAGGAGAAGGACATCACCCAGCTTCGGGCGACCGAGTACCTGGCGAAACGGATCGCTCACCGTCTGCCCTCCAAGGGGCAAGTCATCCCCACCCCGAAGCCTACCGAGAGGGTAGTTTTCCTACGTCACTTCGTCCGCGGATTGGGGTTTCCACTTCACCCCTTTGTCCACGGACTGATGTACTATTACGAGCTAGATTTCCATGATCTAGCCCCGAACTCCTTCCTCAACATCTCGGCATTCATTGTCGTGTGCGAGGCCTTCCTCCGCATCCATCCCCACTTCGGCCTATGGCTCAAGGTTTTCAACGTGAAGCCGAAGGTGGTGGATGGTCAGCACGCAGAGTGCGGAGGCACCATGGTGAGCAAGATGCCCAACGTCACTTGGCCCACAGGCACTTTCGTGGAGACTGTCAAGGAGTGGCAGAAGCGGTGGTTCTACATCACAGAGCCATGCGGCGCCACTTGGGCGGCGGCTCCCGAGTTTAAGGCCGGAGCTCCAATGCGGCTCACCTCCTGGACGGAGAAGGGCCCCAACTGGTCTGCGTCAGACGAGCTGATAGCGCTGCAAACGCGCATTTAGAGCATGGTGGATAAAAACATCAAGCTCGTCGACATGATCCAGGTGATGCTGGTTCGCCGGATTCTCCCCTGCCAACGCCGAAGCTTCCCTTTATGGGAATTCGATCCGGAGAAGCACCAGACCCTGGGAGGGCTCTTCGGAACTACTCACGAAGATGCCTGGAAGTTGCTCTTCAAGGGCAACGAAAAGCCGCCGGTCATAGATTCGGACCGTGAACACGATCACACCCATCCCACCAATGAGGTAAGTTCTTTAAGGCGCTCCTTCTACTTGTTTGCTCAAGGAGGATGCCTAACCCTTGCTGTATTTTTTCAGGCGTGGACGGAGAGAGCGAAGTGGATCCATAGTTCGGCTCCGCTGCCTGAAGAGCCAGTCATCCCACTCCTGGCGAAGATGCTGGTTCCGGCGCCCTACAGGCTGTCGGAAAAGAAGGCCAAGAAGAAGGCCAAGGGGGCCAAAGGTGGCCCCCGTCGCAAGGGTGCTTCGGACGTGACGTCCGAAGACAAAGTGACCCTTTCCTCCGCTGCCGAGGACGACGACGAGGAGGAGGAGGAGGAGGAGAACAACCCTCCCCCTAATGAGGGAAAGAAGAAGAGGGCGGCCTCCATGAACCTGGAGGCGGAGACGTCCAAGAAAGGGAAGGGCTCCCTCGCGGATAACTCTGTGTGGGACGTCAACAGCAGTCCGGAGTGACGCCCCTGCACTAAGCCTCAGGCTGCATCGTAAGTGCTAGGACTCATACATGCCCATAAATCTAGCCTCTCCACTTTGTTGTATTGACATGATTAGTTATGCTATTACAGTCCGGCCCACGACAGCTCCCAGCGATCCTCGTCACGACGTTCGTTGGATTCAAAGGCGATGGCCAGCGAGTCACCATCGACCGCTCACTCCCCCAAGGCCAAGGACGACGCTGAGGTGCTATCCTGAGGACCTTCCCAGGCCGGGGAGAGGTTCAGGAGGTGCCAGAAGGCGAAACCCCCGTCGCCGGACACCAGGGGGAGCCAATCCCCATGGAGACTGGTGATGAGGGCCGTACTCAGTTCGGCCCTCAGCCGGACTCGATTCCGGAGACCGTTGCGGCTCCGGAATTAGGCATGCAACCTCCTTCGAAATAAGGGGGTATGCCTATTCCGTCGGTACCAGGGGCACCGGATAATCTGCTGGAAGCACTGCGAGGCGCTTCCATTGTGGATGAGCACCGTGTTCTTATGGGCGCGGTAATTGAAAGGGTTCAGTCCGCCAAGGGCGGACTAACCGAAGCCTATAGCAGCCTGCTGACAGGTTTTGAGGTAAGCGACGCAAACAGAGAAAATCCCAATATAGGCAGTAGCCCCTGAGACATTGTCCGGTGTTCGGAAAGAAAAAGCCGGACAGAGGATCAATCCCTTATTGCAGGAAACTAACTAAATTTGTCTAAAATGAATACGCAGGCATCGCTGTTGGCCGCAGCCTCGCATACTGCCGAAGTCTCCGGCCTGAAGCAAAGACTGGAGCAGGCCGAGGAGGAGCTCGGCCAGGTGAGGAGGCAGCTCCAAGAAAAGCAAGGTATGTAATAACCCAGTATGTATTCAAAAAGAGTAAAATAATATACATTGACCGAAGTGTCATGATATGTATAGGAGCGACAACCAAGGTCGAGGCCCTGAAAAAGGCCCTGGCCGAAGCCGAGGGGAAGGCTATCAAGGAGCAGGCCGCCCGTAAGAAGCTCAAGGCCCGGGTCAACGAGGTCCAGCAAGAGCTCCAGGACGCGGTGAGGGAGTGCGAGACCTTGGAACGCGATGCGTCGGCTCAAGAGTCCGAACTCACCAACGCTCATCAGAGCGCGGAGACGGCCCAGAATGAGGCCCAGGGCGCCCTCCAGGAGATCTAGGAGGCCAGGAAGATCGAGGCGGGTAAGGCATTTAGTATGCAAAGCAAATATGTGAAGAGGAAGTATCTTTTACTAACCCGGATTCGGAGTTCTCCACGGGCTTTTGCTGATCTGCCACGTAGTGTGTCCGATGCCACGGAGTTCTTCCGAGCCGAAGAAGGGAGCTCCACAGAGAAGTTGTTCTGGTTGCAATATCTTGCGCAAGAACATCTGGTGCCCTTCAGCGATCAGCTAAAACAGCTGGTCGAGCTGCACAGGGTGGCCGAACTGGCCATGAAGGATTTAATAATCTGGCTGTGGCCAGCCGAAGCTATACCCAGCAGTTACTTCGGCCTCATGAAGCAGTTGGTGGATGCCTGTCCTCGGCTGGACGCCGTCAAGCGGTCCGTCTGCATTGAGGGCGCGCGTATGGCCTTTGCCCGCGTCAAGGTCTGGTGGGCAAAGATGGACACCATCAAGATTGTGACCGAGGGGCCACCCGAGGGCAAGGAGCACCGCACACCCGAGCGGTATTTTGGATACGTCCTGGAGGGGTCTCGTATTGTAGCGACGCAGTGTTCGCAAGACATTATCTTTGAGTGAATGTATTCAAGTTGCCTCTACCTTGTATGATAAAACAAGTGAGTTTGTGATATGATGTTTGTTATGTTAAAAAATTTACCTCCTGTGCGACCGTATTGTATGAAATCTGAGGGTTGGCCAGTCGTCGAGATGGAATCTAAACACTCTTGATCCAATTATATGGTCCTTGAAGGAGTTGTTTAGCGCAACGAACTAGGCAATCAGACTATGCGGCTTTAACGCCCTCACTTAGCCATAGGAGTTTGACAGAAAAAATGTTGGCGCAGCCCCTAGTATTCGGACTAGAGTGCTATTAGCACCTAATCTGGAAGTACCAATCCTTCGCGTAATGCGGAAGAAATCTCCAATGATTTGCAACCTCCGAAGAGCTGACCGGCTCTCGCCGCATCATGACAGTCAGTTTTCGGCTTTCTCTACTGAGGTGCTCCTTTGGGTAAACCAAGGCACAATCGCAGTAGTTCTCCCTTTACTACCTTAGCTGATATAGCGGAACGTAAGATGGCAAGCACAGGAGCCGGGCAACCCAACTATTGACCAAAGACATGATTCGGAGCCAATGCATATAATGCTAACTTCGGGGTGCTGAACTATACTATAAAATGTGTTCGAACTTTTGTTGCCGTAGTGCGGGGTGCTATGAAGCCCCTGGCAAATATGAAACATACCAAACTGTACGGGTGCTATCTGATGAGGTTACCCATAGGAGGGAAAGAAGAAAAAAAGGAAAAAGAAGGGAAAACAGACGGGGTGCAAAGATAATAAGCTAGGGCCCTAAAGTTCGGGCCGCAAACTGTTTCCATTGTAATTTGATTAATACGTCAAGGCGCATTTGATACAAGTAGTGTGATGAGCAACATGCTATTTAACATGCCAAAACCAAGGGAGAGCTGCATGTGGGTCCTGAAAAACAGGTAGAGTAATCATGAACGAAACCACCTAGAAAGTCCCCCATATGTCTGCGTTTCTCGTCGTCTTGGTGGGTTTATCCTTCAAGAGGACTGGTGATCAGGCCAGCCGACGGGGCCTGCGGGATTGAAACCTGAAGAGGAAATGAATAAAAGTGAAAGTATGTTTGTATCCGGTGTCGGTTAAGCCGTACCATGGATCACAAGCTAGCTATGCCTCCGTCGATGCCCATGGAATTTTGAGTGCGTAGTTATGTACGCGCGGCACGAATGCCACCGCTTGATCGGGACTGAGACAGAGGTCGGATTGCTAGTCGAGCTCCTGACGAGCCGAGCTGTCCTACTGCAGGGTAGTTCGGACCCTCTTAACAGTGTCCGTGGGCTCGGCAGCCGAATTAAGGTTCTGCTTGAGAAGGCCGCTCTGTACTTCTGCTGCTAAGGCAGCTGTGTGCTCTTCTGTACGGAGGGAGTGTTCCGTATTTCCATTGACCGTTATGACGCCGCGTGGACCGGGCATCTTGAGCTTGAGATAAGCATAGTGTGGTATTGCATTGAATCGAGCGAATGCGGTTCGTCTGAGCAGTGCATGATAGCCGCTGTGAAAGGGGACGATGTCGAAGATTAACTCCTCGCTTCGGAAATTGTCCGGAGATCCGAAGACAACCTCTAGCGTGATTGAGCCCGTACAATGGGCCTCTACACCTAGTATGACTCCTTTGAAGGTAGTCTTTGTGGGCTTGATCCGTGATGGATTAATGCCCATTTTTCGCATTGTATCCTAACAGAGCAGATTGAGGCTGCTACCTCCGTCCATAAGGACGCGCATCAGGTGAAATCCATCAATGATTGGGTCAAGGACTAGTGCGGCAGAACCGCCATGACGGATACTAGTCGGATGATCCCTACGATCGAAGGTGATCGGGAATGACGACCATGGATTGAATTTTGGGGCGACTGGCTCTATCGCATAGACGTCCCTTAGTGCGCGCTTGTGCTCCCTTTTGGGGATGTGTGTAGCATATGTCATGTTCACTATTTTGACTTGAGGGGGAAACTTCTTCTGTCCCCCTATGTTCGGTTGCCGGGCTCCTCGTCATCGTCCTCGCTTTCCGATCCCTTTTCCCTATTCTCGGTGTTTAATTTGTCGGCCTGTTTAAAAACCCAACAATCTCTGTTGGTATGATTGGCAGGTTTGTCTGGGGTGCCATGTATCTGGCATGGGCGATCGAGTATGCGGTCCAGGCTGGATGGTCCCTGATTGTTTCTTTTGTACGACTTCTTTCGCTGGCCGGACTTGGAGCCGCTGAATCCGGCGTTGACTGTAGTGTCATCGGTATTATCGCCATTGCTTCGGCGTTTGTGTCTGTTGCGTCGGAGCTTGCCGTTGCTGTTTTTGACCTCGGAGGGTCCTGCCTCGCTGGCTGTGTTTTTACTACGAGCCAGCCAACTATCCTCACCCACGCAAAAGCGGGTCATGAGTGCCGTGAGGGCTGCCATGGATTTTGGCTTTTCTTGCCCGAGGTGGCGGGCGAGCCATTCGTCGCGGATGCTATGTTTAAAGGCCGCTAGGGCTTCGGCATCCGGACAGTCGACGATCTGGTTCTTTTTAGTTAGGAACCTAGTCCAGAATTTCCTGGCTGACTCCCCAGGCTATTGAACTATGTGGCTCAAGTCATTGGCGTCTGGTGGCCAGACATATGTACCTTGGAAGTTGTCGAGGAAGGTCTCTTCCAAGTCCTCCCAGCTGCCAATAGAATTTTCAGGCAGACTGTTTAGCTAGTGCCGAGCTGGCCCTTTGAGCTTTAGTGGGAGGTATTTGATGGCGTGAAGGTCGTCCCCGCGGGCCATGTGGATGTGGAGAATAAAATCCTCGATCCATACCGCGAGATCGGTTGTTCCATCGTATGATTCGATGTTTATGGTTTTGAACCCTTCTGGGAATTCATGATCCATTACTTCGTTAGTGAAGCAAAGAGGGTGTGCGGCACCTCTATATTGGGCCGCATCGCGACGTAGCTCCGATGGAGTCCGTCTGCGGTTTTCGGCCCGGGCGTGACTAGGTTTGTCACGTCCGAATAGATAGCCGTCCTCGCGTGTCAAGGCACGTCCTCGCGATCCGTAGATCAATCTTGTATGTCCTGCTCTACTGTCCAGGTCTTGACGAAGGTCATATGTATAGCCCCGAGCTGTCTTATCCCGGCCTTTACGGCGAGGTGGGACAGTCTGGTTTTCGGCTCGAGTTGCCATTTTATCCCGACCGCGCGGTGGCTCGACCGCATTGTGTGATGCTGGTGCGGGCTCTGGTGCCTCGTCATTGAACTGAGGTAGCAATTTGCGCTTCGGGTAACTTTTGGCTGGGCCTTTAAGGCCGTATTCCTCGGCTGCTAGGACATCGGTCCATCTGTCGTTGAGCAGGTCTTGATCAGCTTGAAGCTGCTGCTGCTTCTTTTTCGGGCTCCTCGCAGTGGCTATTAGCTGAAGCTTAAAGCGCTCCTGCACGAGAGGTTCCTCAGGCACGATGAAGTCTTTGTTTCCGAGGCTCACCTCCTCCTCGGAGGGTGGATCATAACTGCCGTCCTCCGAGTCTTCTTCTATGGCCTGTTCGTCAGGGCTGACTTGCCCATCTTCCCGATTGTCTTGTTCGGCAGTTTGTTCATCGGGTTCCTCTGTGTCTTCGGCGCCATCTGGAGTGTTGTCGTCTCTTGTGCCGGTGTTGCCGTCTCCGCTACGGCGCGATTTAGAGCGGCGCCGCTGACGCCAGCGCTTTGGTTGTGTCTTAGGAGGGTCACTCTTATCTGGGTTTTCCTTGTCGTCGCCGCTATTATCTTTTGGTGTATCCACCATGTATACGTCATATGAGGAAGTGGTCGTCCATCGTCCCGTGAATGGCGGGTTTTGGGCCTCCTCTTCTCCGGCATCGTCGTCCATACCGTCGATGTCTTCGGAGTCATAGTCAAGCGTGTCGGTTAGGTCTTCGACAGTGGCTATGAAGTGGGCGGTGGGTGGGAAATGAGATTCTCCATCATCAGCCTCCAGTTCGAACCGGATACAATTCGGTTGTGAGTCCTCTGCAAAGGACAGGTTCTTTAATGAGTTTAGCACATCGCCGAAGGGCGAGTGTTGGAAGATGTCTGTGGCGCTGAACTCGAAGATCGATAAGCGATCAAGTTTGGCGTTCGCAGTCTCTCATGGTTTAGAACTTAGAGCCAGAGACGAGTCCGAGGTTCCGATGACACAGGCCTCACCCGAGGTTAGGTCTGTGTGCAGCTCCATCGCCGCAGAGTCTGCAGCCTTCGTGGCGGGGTTGAGCTTCCTATCCTCGGACGACGCGATTTGCTCCGGATCTAGGGCCAGAGTAGTCACAGGTGCGATTTCCAGAGCATGGATCGGCGACAGATTTAAGTCATGTTCACCGTGGGGATAGGGAGTGGCTGCCATGGTCTCGAAGCCGTCGAAGATCAAGTCTCCACGGATATCCGCGACATAATTCAAGCTCCCAAATCTGACCTGATGGCCAGGGGCGTAGCTATCGATCTGCTCCAGATGGCCAAGCGAGTTGGCCCGCAGTGCGAAGCCGCCGAACACAAAGATTAGTCCGGGGAGGAAAGTTCTCCCTGGACAGCGTCATTATTGACGATTGAAGGGGCCATCAAACCTTTTAGGGACGATACAGTGGAACTCTCAATGAAAGCACCAATTTCGGTGTCAAAACCGGCGGATCTCGGGTAGGGGGTCCCGAGTTGTGCGTCTAAGGTCGATGGTAACAGGAGACAAGGGACACGATGTTTACCCAGGTTCGGGCCCTCTCTACGGAGGTAATACCCTACTTCCTGCTTGATTGATCTTGATGAATATGAGTATTGCAAGAGTTGATCTACCACGAGATCGTAATGGCTAAACCCTAAAAGCCTAGCCTGTATGACTATGGTAATGCATATATCCTCTCCGGACTAAGTCCTCCAGTTTATATAGACACCGGGAGGACCTAGGGTTACACAAGGTCGGTTACAAAGAAAGGAATCTACATATTTGGTCGCCAAGCTTGCCTTCCACGCCAAGGAGAGTCCCATCCGGACACGGGTGCAGTCTTCGGTCTTCGTGTTCTTCACAGCCCATCAGTCCGGCCCATGGCTAACAGGCCGGACGCCCGAGGACCCCTTACTCCAGGACTCCCTCACTTCTCAACCATCAACATTTGATGCTTTTCTTGATTTCTACCTTCGCCGATTTCAGCATTACGAAGAGCTCGGGAATTGTTTTCGTCATCCCTTGCATATTATAGTTCATCACGAAATTCCAGTAACTTGGTGATAGTGACTAGAGAACTCTGTCAATCACTATCTTATCAGGAAGATTAACTCCCACTTGATTCAAGCGATAGTAGTACTCACACATTCTGAGCGCATGCTCACTGGTTGAGCTATTCTCCTCCATCTTGTAGGCAAAATATTTGTCAGAGGTCTCATACCTCTCGACTCGGGCATGAGTCTGAAATACCAATTTCAGCTCTTGGAACATGTTATATGCTCCGTGGCGTTCAAACCATTTTTGAAGTCCCAGTTCTAAGCTATAAAGCATGGTGCACTAAACTATCAAGTAGTCATCATACCGAGCTTGCCAAACGTTCATAACGTCTGCATCTGCACCTGCAATAGGTCCGTCACCTAGCGGTGCATCAAGGACATAATTCTTCTGTGCAGCAATGAGGATAGTCCTCAGATCATGGACCCAGTCCGCATCATTGCTACTATCATCTTTCAACTTATTTTTCTCTAGGAACATATCAAAAAATAAACGGGGAGCTACAACGCAAGCTATTGATCTACAACATAGATATGCAGATACTATCAGGACTAAGTTCATGATAAATTAAAGTTCAATTAATCATATTACTTAAGAACTCCCACTTAGATAGACATCCCTCTAGTCATCTAAATGATCACGTGATCCATATCAACTAAACCATGTCCGATCGTCACGTGAGATGGAGTAGTTTTCAATGGTGAACATCAATATGTTGATCATATCTACTATATGATTCACGTTCGACCTTTCGGTCTATGTGTTCCGAGGCCATATCTGCATATGCTAGGCTCGTCAAGTTTGACCCAAGTATTCTGCATGTGCAAAACTGGCTTGCACCCGTTGTATGTGAATATAGAGCTTATCACACCCGATCACCACGTGGTGTCTTGGCACGACGAACTGTAGCAACGGTGCATACTCAGGGAGAACACTTATACCTTGAAATTTAGTGAGGGATCATCTTATAATGCTACCGTCGTACTAAGCAAAATAATATGCATAAAGGATAAACATCACATGCAATCAAAATATGTGACATGATATGGCAATCATCATCTTGTGCCTTTGATCTCCATTTCCAAAGCACCGTCATGATCTCCATCTTCACCGGCTTGACACCTTGATCTCCATCGTAGCATCATTGTCGTCTCGCCAACTATTGCTTCTATGACTATCGCTACCGCTTAGTGATAAAGTAAAGTAATTACATGGCGATTGCATTTCATACAATAAAGAGACAACCATAAGGCTCCTGCCAGTTGCCGATAACTTTTAAAAAACATGATCATCTCATACAACAATTTATATATCATCACGTCTTGACCATATCACATCACAACATGCCCTGCAAAAACAAGTTAGACGTCCTCTACTTAGTTGTTGCAAGTTTTACGTGCCTGCTACGGGCTTCTAGCAAGAACCGTTCTTATCTACGCATCAAAACCACAACGATTTTTCGTCAAGTGTGATGTTTTAACCTTCAACAAGGACCGGCCGTAGTCAAACTCGATTTAACTAAAGTTGGAGAAACAGACACCTGCCAGCCACCTGTGTGCGAAGCACGTCGGTAGAACCAGTATCATGAACGCGGTCATGTAATGTCGGTCCGGGCCGCTTCATCCAACAATACCGCCGAATCAAATTAAGATGTTGGTGGTAAGCAGTATGACTATTATCGCACACAACTCATTGTGTTCTACTCGTGCATATAACATCTACGCATAGACCAGGCTTGGATGCCACTGTTGGGGAACGCAGTATTCAAAAAAATTCCTACGATCACGCAAGATCTATCTAGGAGATGCATAGCGACGAGACGGGAGAGTGTGTCCACGTACCCTCGTAGACCGAAAGAGGAGCGTTATGACACGTGAAATCCCGACACGTGAAATTCCCGTGATACCCCTGAACCGAAAGAACCACCTAATTCAAATCGCTGGAGGTACTTTCATAACTTACCGCACATTTCGGACAAGCGCATCCCTAAGCCATGGTTCGCCCCTCCCCTCCCCCTCCGCCCCCATTCGTACACGGAGGCCGCGAAAACCCGCAAAGCCCCACACCCTCCTCCGTCCGCCACCCAGCCGAAGCCTCTTGATGACCCACAAGTATAGGGGATCTATCATAGTCCTTTCGATAAGTAAGAGTGTCGAACCCAACGAGGAGCAGAAGGAAATGATAAGCGGTTTTCAGCAAGGTATTCTCTGCAAGCATTGAAATTATAGGTAACAAATAGTTTTGTGATAAGATAATTTGTAAAGGGCAACAAGTAACAAAAGTAAATAAAGTGCAGCAAGGTGGCCCAATCCTTTTTGTAGCAAAGGACAAGCCTGGACAAACTCTTATATAGAGAAAAGCGCTCCCGAGGACACATGCGAATTATCGTCAAGCTAGTTTTCATCACGTTCATATGATTCGCATTCGGTACTTTGATAATTTGGTATGTGGGTGGACTGGTGCTTCGGTGCTATCCTTACTTGGACAAGCATCCCACTTATGATTAACCCATATTGCAAGCATCCGCAACTACAAAAGAAGTATTAAGGTAAACCTAACCATAACATGAAACATATGGATCCAAATCAGCCCCTTACGAAGCAACGCACAAACTAGGGTTTAAGCTTATGTCACTCTAGCAACCCATCATCTACTTATTACTTCCCAATGCCTTCCTCTAGGCCCAAACAATGGTGAAGTGTCATGTAGTCGACGTTCACATAACACCACTAGAGGAGAGACAACATACATATCATCAAAATATCGAACGAATACCAAATTCACATGACTACTAATCGCAAGACTTCTCCCATGTCCTCAGGAACAAACGTAACTACTCACAAAGCATATTCATGTTCATAATCAGAGGAGTATTAATATGCATAAAGGATCTGAACATATGGTCTTCCACCAAATAAACCAACTAGCATCAACTACAAGGAGTAATCAACACTACTAGCAACCTACAGGTACCAATCCCGGACTTAGAGACAAGAATTGTATACAAGAGATGAACTAGGGTTTGAGAAGAGATGGTGCTGGTGAAGATGTTGATGGATATTGGCCCCCTCCAGATGAGAGGAGCGTTGGTGATGACGATGGCGATGATTTCCCCCTCCCGGAGGGAAGTGTCCCAGGCAGAACAGCTCCGCCGGAGCCCTAGATTGGTTCCGCCAAGGTTCCGTCTCATGGCGGCGGAGTCTCGTCCCAAAAGCTTGCTTATGATTTTTCTTCGGACGAAAGACTTCATATAGCAGAAGATGGGCACCGGAGGGCCAATAGGGGGCCCACGAGGCAGGGGGCGCGCCCAGGGGGGTAGGCGCGCCCCCACCCTCGTGGCCAGGGTGTGGGCCCCCTCTGGTATTTCTTCCGCTCAGTATTTATTATTATTTCCAGAAACAACTTCCGTGGAATTTCAGGACTTTTGGAGTTGTGCAGAATAGGTCTCTAATATTTGCTCCTTTTCCAGCCCAGAATTCCAGCTGCCGGCATTCTCCCTCCTTATGTAAACTTTGTAAAATAAGAGAGAATAGGCATAAGTATTGTGACATAATGTGTAATAACAGCCCATAATGCAATAAATATCGATATAAAAGCATGATGCAAAATGGACGTATCAACTCCCCCAAGCTTAGACCTCGCTTGTCCTCAAGCGGAAGCCGATAACGATAAATATTGTCCTCAAGCTGTTGATAAAATAAAATACAGACATGAGGGCATCATGATCGTTCTTATAACAGCAACATATATGGATATTGTCATATGATTTCTTATGCTCAAGTAATAATCTATTCCCAATGCAAAGTATGATTCAGAAACTTTATTGAGAACTAACAAACTATAATCTCAGTCATTGAAGCAATTGCAATTTATCATAACATCAGAAAGTGTCTATGTCAGAGCTTTTCAGCAAGTCCACATACTCAACTATCATTTAATCTTTCACAGTTGCTAACACTCACGCAATACTTGTGGTTACGGAGTTTTAATCGGACACAGAGAAAGATAGGGGCTTATAGTTTTGCCTCCCAACCTTTTACCTCAAGGGTAATGTCAACAATAATAGTTCATGCTAACTTACATCCAATTAGATATATATGTCAGGATCTTTCCAACACACTGTGCTTGCCAAAGGATAAAATATAAAAAGGAAAGGTGAAGATCACCATGACTCTTGCATAAGGTAGAAGATAAAAGTAAAAGATAGGCGCTTTGCAGAGGGAAGCAGAGGTTGCCATGCGCTTTTATGGTTGGATGCACAAAATCTTAATGTGAAAGAACGTCACTTTATATTGCCACTTGTGATATGGACCTTTATTATGCAGTCCGTCGCTTTTATTTCTTCCACATCACAAGATCATATAAAGCTTATTTCCTCCACACCAATCAATCATACATATTTAGAGAGCAATTTTTATTGCTTGCACCGATGACAACTTACTTGAAGGATCTTACTCAATCCATAGGTAGGTATGGTGGACTCTTATGGCAAAACTAGGTTTAAGGGTTTTTGGAAGCACAAGTAGTATCTCTACTTGGTGCAAAGAATTTGGCTAGCATGAGGGGGAAAGGCAAACTCAACATGTTGGATGATCCATGACAATATACTTTATCTCAGATATAAGAAAACATAACCCATTACATTGTCTTCCTTGTCCAACATCAACTCTTTAGCATGTCATATTTTAATGAGTGCTCCCAATCATAAAACATGTCCAAGATAGTATATTTATATGTGAAACCTCTCTTTCTTTATTACTTCCTATTAATTGCAACGATGACCAAAGCTATGTTTGTCAACTCTCAACAACTTTTAATCATCATACTCTTTCTATGCGAAGTCATTACTCTCCATAAGATCAATATGATCTCTTTATTTCTTTTTATTCTTTTCTCTTTCTTTTATACACTCAAGATCATGGCAAAACAATCAAGCCCTTGACTCAACACTAATCTTTATTATATAACTCACGGACTCGATTACATAGAGGAATCATAAGGCAAAACTCAAAACTAGATCATACCAAAAACTTTATTCTACTAGATCAAGAATTACTAAAAAGGATAGAACTAAGAAAAACGGTAAAGATAGAGATGTGATGGTGATACGATACCGGGGCACCTCCCCCAAGCTTGGCAGTTGCCAAGGGGAGTGCCCATACCCATGTGATTATGTCTCCTTTGTTGGTGAAGAAGATGCTGGAGTTGTTGATGATGGGTAGTCGCACATCGAGCGCAAGAGATCCTCCAACTTGCGGATAATGCCCTTGAGTGCGACGATATGCTCCTTCAACAAAATATTTTCACGTGTGAGATACTTGTTTTGTATACGAGCTAACTCAATCATCTTGAAAGCTTCAATCTCAGTTGGGGTAAGAAGATTGTGATCAAGTTGAAGGGTGTCTTCTTCTGCCGGAACTTGGTCCTCCGTGGCTTTCTTGATCCCTTCATCCATGTTGATCTCCACGGGTTCTTCCATCTTCAGCTCTATCTTCATTAGCCAAGCATCGTTGTCACCATTGTTGGAGGAGGGGAACGACATGATGCCTGGCCTTGACAACCCTGACAGAAAACAGCTCGAAACAAGAACAGAGGACAATTGCGTGATACGGGAGTCGAAACCTTCGGGAGATTATATAATGAATTTTTACCGACCAAAATACGTAACATGAAGAAAACGGAGTCCGGAGAGCGCACGAGCTGCCCATGAGGCAGGGGGCGCGCCCAGGGGGTAGGGCGCGCCCTCCACCCTCGTGGAGGCCTCGTGTCCTTCCCGGACTGCTTCTTATTTTTTCTATTTTTCTAAATATTCCAAAACGGAGAAAAATTGCCATTAGAACAGTTTTGGAGTCGGTTTACTTACCATACCACATACCTATTCCTTTTCGGAGTCTGAAACGTTCCGGAAAGTGTCCCTTATGTATTCCTCCATGGTTACGGTTTCAATAACATTGGTTTCAACATTTATAGGATTACCTGAGATATAATGTTTGATTCTTTGACCGTTCACCACCTTCGGATTTGTGCCTTCAAAGTTGTTGATTTTTATGGCACCGAAACGATAGACCTCCTCGATAACGTAAGGACCTTCCCATTTAGAGAGAAGTTTCCCTCCAAAAAATCTTAAACGAGAGTTGTATAGCAATACATAATCACCTACATTAAACTCACGCTTTTGTATTGTTTTGTCATGCCATCTTTTAACTTTTTCTTTAAACAACTTGGCATTCTCATAGGCTTGGGTTCTCCATTCATCAAGTGAGCTAATGTCAAATAACCTCTTCTCACCGGCAAGTTTGAAATCATAGTTGAGCTCTTTAATGGCCCAATATGCCTTATGTTCTAGTTCGAGAGGTAAATGACATGCTTTTCCATAAACCATTTTGTACGGAGACATACCCATAGGATTTTTATACGCAGTTCTATAGGCCCATAATGCATCATCAAGTTTCTTGGACCAATTCTTTCTAGATCTATTAACAGTCTTTTGCAAAATTAATTTGAGTTCTCTATTACTCAATTCTACTTGACCACTAGACTGTGGGTGATACGGAGATGCAATTCTATGATTAACATCATGCTTAGCAAGCATTTTACAAAAGGCACCATGAATAAAATGTGAACCACCATCAGTCATTAAATATCTAGGGACTCCAAACCTCGGGAAAATAACTTCTTTAAGCATCTTAATAGAAGTGTTATGATCAGCACTACTAGTTGGAATAGCTTCTACCCACTTAGTAACGTAATCAACAGCAACTAAAATATGTGTATACCCATTAGAGGCAGGAAATGGTCCCATATAATCAAAGCCCCAAACATCAAATGGTTCAATAACAAGTGAATAATTCATAGGCATTTCTTGACGTCTACTAATATTACCAATTCTTTGACATTCATCACAAGATAAGACAAACTTACGGGCATCCTTGAAGAGAGTAGGCCAATAAAAACCGGATTGCAATACCTTATGTGCAGTTCTATCTCCAGCGTGGTGTCCTCCATAAGCCTCGGAGTAGCACTTGCGTAGGATCTGTTCCTGTTCATGCTCAAGCACACAACGTCTAATAACACCATCTACTCCTTCTTTATAAAGATGCGGGTCATCCCAGAAGTAATGTCTCAAATCATAGAAAAACCTTTTCTTTGCAGGAATGTGAAACTAGGTGGTATAAACTTAGCAGCAATGTAATTAGCATAATCAGCATACCATGGAGCAGTACGAGAAGCATTTATGACATTTAATTGTTCATCAGGAAAGCTATCATCAATAGGTAGTGGGTCATCAAGAACATTTTCTAACCTAGACAAGTTGTCTGCAATGGGGTTCTCAGCTCCCTTTCTATCGATAATATGCAAATCAAATTCTTGTAGCAAGAGAACCCATCTAATAAGTCTAGGTTTAGCATCGTTCTTTTCCATAAGGTATTTAATAGCAGCATGATCAGTGTGAATAGTTACTTTAGAATCAACAATATAAGGTATGAACTTATCACAAGCAAATACAACTGCTAAGAATTCATTTTCAGTAGTAGCATAATTTCTTTGGGCATTATCTAGAGTTTTACTAGCATATTGAATAACATTTAATTTCTTATCAACTCTTTGCCCTAGAACAGTACCTACAGCATAATCGCTAGCATCACACATAATTTCAAAGGGTAAATTCCAATCAGGTGGCTGAACAGTAGGTGCAGAAATCAATGATTTCTTAAGTATTTCAAATGCTTCTACACAATCATCATCAAAGACAGATGGTATATCTTTTTGTAATAGATTAGTCAGAGGCCAGGAAATTTTTGAGAAGTCCTTAATGAACCTCCTATAAAATCCAGCGTGACCAAGGAAACTTCTTATACCTTTGATGTCCTTGGGACATGGCATCTTTTCAATAGCATCAACTTTACCTTTATCAACTTCAATACCTCTTTCAGAAATTTTATGCCCCAAGACAATACCTTCATTAACCATAAAGTGGCACTTCTCCCAATTCAAGACAAGATTAGTTTCTTCACATCTCTGCAAAACTCGATCAAGGTTGCTCAAGCAATCATCAAAAGAGGATCCATAGACGGAGAAATCGTCCATGAAAACCTCGCAAATCTTTTCACAAAAATTAGAGAATATAGCCATCATGCATCTTTGAAAGGTAGCAGGTGCATTGCATAAACCAAAAGGCATACGTCTATAAGCAAAAGTACCGAAAGGGCAAGTAAAAGTGGTCTTAGCTTTATCATCAGCTGACACAGGTATTTGAGAGAAACCAGAATAACCATCTAGAAAGCAAAAGTGTGTATGTTTGGATAATCTTTCTAGCAGTTGATCAATGAAAGGCAAGTGGTAATGATCTTTTTTAGTAGCTTTATTTAATTTGCAGAAATCAATTACCATCCTATAACCTGTAATAATTCTTTGCGGAATCAATTCATCTTTATCATTAGGAACGACCGTAATACCTCCCTTCTTAGGAACACAATGGACAGGACTTACCCACTGACTATCAGTGATGGGATAAATTATACCTGCCTCAAGGAGCTTTAATATTTCCTTTCTTACCACTTCTTTCATCTTAGGATTCAGCCGTCGTTGATGATCAATAACTGGTTTGGCGTCTTTCTCCAAATTTATTTTATGTTGACATAGAGTGGGACTAATGCCCTTAAGATCATCAAGAGTATATCCAATAGCAGCACGGTGCTTCTTCAGAGTTTTCAATAATTTTTCTTCCTCCTTCTCTGAAAGTTTAGCACTAATAATAACAGGATATATCTTCTTTTCATCAAGATAAGCATATTTAAGAGTATCAGGTAAAGGTTTAAGCTCAAACACGGGATCACCCTTGGGTGGAGGGGGATCCCCTAGGATTTCAACAGGCAAGTTGTGTTTCAGAATAGGTCCCTACTTAAAGAATACTTCATCTAATTCCCTTCTTTCATTCATAAACATATCATTTTCATGGTCTAGCAAATATTGTTCTAAAGGATCACTAGGAGGTACGGCAATAGAAGCAAGACCAATAATTTCATCTTTACTAGGCAATTCCTCTTCACGGTGTTGTCTATGAAATTTAGAAAAGTTAAACTCATGAGACATATCACCTAGACCAATGGTAACAACATCCTTTTTGCAGTCTATCTTAGCATTTACAGTGTTTAAGAAGGGTCTACCAAATATAATGGGACAAAAGCTATCTTGTGGGGAACCAAGAACAAGAAAATCAGCAGGATATTTAGTTTTCCCACACAAGACTTCAACATCTCTAACAATCCCAATTGGTGAAATAGTATCTCTATTGGCAAGCTTAATTGTAACATCAATTTCTTCTAACTCAGTAGGTGCAATATCATGCATAATTTCTTTGTATAAGTCAATAGGTATTGCACTAGCACTAGCACCCATATCGCACAAGCCATGATAACAATGATATCCTATTTTAACAGAAATAACAGGCATGCCTACCACAGGTCTATGTTTATCTTTAGCACAAGGTTTAGCAATTCTAGCGGTCTCATCACAGAAATAAATAACATGCCCATCAATATTATCAGCCAAGAGATCTTTAACAATAGCAATATTAGGTTCAACTTTAACTTGCTCAGGAGGTGTATAGGTTCTAATATTGCTTTTACGAACCACAGTTGAAGCTTTAGCATGATCCTTTATTCTAACAGGGAAAGGTGGTTTCTCAACATAGGTAGTAGGAACAATAGGACCATTATAAGTGATAGTCTTTTCTTCAACTTTAATAGGTGCAGCTACTTTTACTTCTATGGGAGGATGATATTTAAACCACTTCTCCTTAGGGAGATCAACATGAGTAGCAAAAGATTCACAGAAAGAAGCTACTATCTCAGAATCAAGTCCATATTTAGTGCTAAATTTACGGAAAACATCGGTATCCATAAAATATTTAACACAATCAAACTAAGTGTCATACCTGACTCCTTACCTTCGTCGAGGTCCCAATCTTCAGAGTTGTGTTTAATTCTTTCCAATAAATCCCATTTGAATTCAATAGTCTTCATCATAAAAGAGCCAGCACAAGAAGTATCGAGCATGGTGCGATTGTTGTCAGAAAGCCGAGCATAAAAGTTTTGAATAATCATTTCTCTTGAGAGCTCATGATTGGGGCATGAATATAACATTGATTTAAGCCTCCCCCAAGCTTGAGCGATGCTTTCTCCTTCGCGAGGCCAAAAATTATATATATAATTGCGATCACGATGAACAAGATGCATAGGTAAAACTTCTGATGAAATTCCAATTTCAATCGTTTGTAGTTCCATGATCCCATATCATCACATAGCCTATACCATGTCAATGCATCTCCCTTCAAATATAAAGGGAAAACCTTCTTCTTAATAACATCATCGGGCATACCCGCAAGCTTAAATAATCCACAAACTTCATCCACATATATTAGGTGCTCATCAGGATGTAATGTTCCATCTCCTGCAAAAGGATTAGCTAGCAGTTTTTCTACCATACCCGAAGGAATTTCAAAGTAGACAATTTCATTTTCAGTAGGTTGAGGAGCAACTCTTTGCTCTACTGGTCGGGGTGAAGATACCCCGAACAAGCCCCTCAGAGGATTACTTTCCATAGTAACAAGTGACAGTAAATTTCAGCACACTATATAAATTTTTCCTTACCAAATTCCACCTACCAAAGGCGCTTCACTCCCCGGCAACGGCGCCAGAAAAGAGTCTTGATGACCCACAAGTATAGGGGATCTATCGTAGTCCTTTCGATAAGTAAGAGTGTCGAACCCAACGAGGAGCAGAAGGAAATGATAAGCGGTTTTTAGCAAGGTATTCTCTGCAAGCACTGAAATTATAGGTAACAGATAGTTTTGTCATAAGATAATTTGTAAAGGGCAACAAGTAACAAAAGTAAATAAAGTGCAGCAAGGTGGCCCAATCCTTTTTGTAGCAAAGGACAAGCCTGGACAAACTCTTATATAGAGAAAAGCGCTCCCGAGGACACATGGGAATTATCGTCAAGCTAGTTTTCATCACGTTCATATGATTCGCGTTCGGTACTTTGATAATTTGGTAAGGGTGGACCGGTGCTTGGGTGCTGTCCTTACTTGGACAAGCATCCCACTTATGATTAACCCCTATTGCAAGCATCCGCAACTACAAAAGAAGTATTAAGGTAAACCTAACCATAGCATGAAACATATGGATCCAAATCAGCCCCTTACGAAGCAACGCATAAACTAGGGTTTAAGCTTCTGTCACTCTAGCAACCCATCATCTACTTATTACTTCCCAATGCCTTCCTCTCGGCCCAAACAATGGTGAAGTGTCATGTAGTCGACATTCACATAACACCACTAGAGGAGAGACAACATACATCTCATCCAAATATCGAACGAATACCAAATTCACATGACTACTAGTAGCAAGACTTCTCCCATGTCCTCAAGAACAAACGTAACTACTCACAAAGCATATTCATGTTTATAATCAGAGGAGTATTAATATGCATAAAGGATCTGAACATATGATCTTCCACCAAATAAACCAACTAGCATCAACTACAAGGAGTAATCAACACTACTAGCAACCTACAGGTACCAATCCTGGACTTAGAGACAAGAATTGGATACAAGAGATGAACTAGGGTTTGAGAGGAGATGGTGCTGGTGAAGATGTTGATGGAGATTGGCCCCCTTCCGATGAGAGGAGCGTTCGTGATGACGATGGCGATGATTTCCCCCTCCCGGAGGGAAGTGTCCCTGGCAGAACAGCTCCGCCGGAGCCCTAGATTCGTTCCGCCAAGGTTCCGCCTCGTGGCGGCGGCGTCTCGTCCCGAAAGCTTGCTTATGATTTTTCTTCGGACGAAAGACTTCATATAGCAGAAGATGGGCACCGGAGGGCCAACAGGGGGCCCACGAGGCAGGGGCACGCCTAGGGGGGTAGGGCGCCGCCCACCCTCGTGGCCAGGGTGTGGGCCCCCTCTGGTATTTCTTCCGCTTAGTATTTTTTATTATTTCCAAAAACAACTTCCGTGGAGTTTCAGGACTTTTGGAGTTGTACGGAATAGGTCTCTAATATTTGCTCCTTTTCCAGCCCAGACTTCCAGCTGCCGGCATTCTCCCTCATTATGTAAACCTTGTAAAATAAGAGAGAATAGGCATAAGTATTATGACATAACGTGTAATAACAGCCCATAATGCAATAAATATCGATATAAAAGCATGATGCAAAATGGACGTATCACCTGTTCCCTGACAACATCGTCCACCGCAACAGCTCGACGTCCCTGATCCACCGCACCGGATAAGGATCCTGTTGGGGAACGCAGTATTTCAAAAAAAATCCTATGATCACGCAAGATCTATCTAGGAGATGCATAGCAACAAGACGGGAGAGTGTGTCCACGTACCCTCGTAGACCGAAAGCAGAAGCGTTTAGTAACGCGGTTGATGTAGTCGAACGTCGTCACGATTCAACCGATCCAAGTACCGAACGTACGGCACCTCCGTGTTCAGCACACGTTCAGCACGTTGATGTCCCTCGAGCTCTTGATCCAGTTGAGGGCGAGGGAGAGTTCCGTCAGCACGACGGCGTGGCGATGGTGATAATGAAGTTACCGGCGCAGGGCTTCACCTAAGCACTACGATGATATGACCGAGGTGTTAAACTGTGGAGGGGGCACCGCACACGGCTAAGAGAAGACTTGTTGTGCCTTTGGGGTGCCCCCTTCCCATATATAAAGGAGGGGAGGAGGAGGAGGACGACCCCCTAGGGGCGCGCCAAGTGTGGGGAGTCCTGCTAGGACTCCCTAATCCTAGTAGGATTCCCCTTCCTTTTTTTCCTTTTCCGGAGTAGCAAAGGGGGAAAGAGAGAAGGAGTAGGAGAGGGAAAGGGGGGGCGCTGCCCCCACCCCTTGTCCAATTCGGATTGGCAAGGGGGAACGCGCCACCTCCTATGGCCGGCCCTCTCTTCTCCACTAAGGCCCATGTTGGCCCATTACCTTCCCGGGGGGGTCCGGTAACCTCCCGGTACTCCGAAACTTCCCGAAACCATTTCGGTGTCCGAATGTAACCTTCCAATATATGAATCTTTACCTCTCGGCCATTTTGAGACTCCTCGTCGTGTCTGTGATCTCATCCGGGACTCCAAACAAACTTCGGTCATCAAATCACATAACTCATAATACAAATCGTCATCGAACGTTAAACGTGCGGACCCTACAGGTTCGAGAACTATGTAGACATGACCGAGACACATCTCCAGTCAATAGCCAATAGCGGAACCTGGATGCTCATATTGGCTGCTTTTGGTACTGGATTCCCCATGAATACTCCAATCTTCTTCTCCAGGTCGTCATTCTTCCCTACTAGTGCGACGATTTCCTCCAAATAATCCTCGCGTGTAGCCTTGAGTTCTTCCTCCAGCTCCTTGATCTTCGTCAATGCCTTCTTCAGATCTATCTTGTCTGAGCACATCTGGTTCTCCTGGCGACGAATGTGTTGGTTTTGCTCCTGGATGAAAGCTACAATTGATCCATCCTTCTTGGTGCTGATCATCTCCCATTGCTCGTCTCGGCGTCCACAAATCTGATAAATAGTATCCTTAAGCTCCGTGTGGTAGACTTCTCCAATGCGTCCCATAGCGATGTGGGCTGCCATGCTCTTCCCTAAACTCCAGGTTGGTGCTTCAAAAGACAACTTTATAGGCTCAGTGACTGGCGCAATCGTCCTTCCTGGAACTTGAACTTGAATCTGCCAGCTCTCCTCTTCAGGTAATGTGGCGTTGTAGGTTCCGGTGATGCTTGGTATTCCTATATTCAAGTACTTGGTGACTTCCTTCAAGTGTCTTCCAAAAGGCGTATCTTCATCTGGTTGCATGAACCATCTCCTTGCATCCGCCATTCCTAAAAGAGTAGAAAGTGGAGAGGAGTCAGAAATGAGAAGAGAGAAGTGTTAGGGTTTAAGCTTAGTGGTCGTGTCCTACAGTCAGCGTGTGCTCTGATACCACCTTTGTAGCGACCAGACCTCAAACAGTATGTGCTGCTGTGCACCAGTGTCATCCCTGGATCAGTAATGCTGACACGCACAGTACAAATGGAGGATTTATAACAGAGTAGCAATCACACACTTATTACAACGAATATCTCAAAAGAGAATAAGCATGATAAATATGGCTTAAGGCCATCTAAATACGATAACAGCGGAAGGCTTGGAAGATAAGTGAGTCCATCAACTCCAACGGCATCACTGAGTATAAGACCACGACCTAAGGCACCTTACTTGTCGTCTGAAAAGTCTGCAACATGAAACGTTGCAGCCCGAAAACGGGTCAGCACATGGAATATGCTGGCAATGTAACACATAGAGAATAATGAACATAATAATGCTATACTACATGCATATATGGCTGGTGGAAAGCTCTATGGTTACAGTTTTGCGAAAAGCCAATTTTTCCCTACTGCAAAGGAATAAATTTTATTTAACTTTCATGGTGGTTGTTAAACATTGAGAAGGTACCTCCAACTCAATCCCAATTAAGTATCATCATTAACCCAATAAAATTAATTAAAGTAACACGGTGATGAGATTCACATGATAATCCAGATACAAGATACTCAAGTTGTCCATAACCGGGGACACGGCTAACCATGATTAGTTTGTACACTCTGTAGAGGTTTGTGCACTTTTCCCCACAAGACTTGATTGCCTCCGCTTGATTCTCGCACTGCATGATGTTTGAGAAACGGATGACCGAGACACAGTCTTTCAGAAGCGTTAACTCTCTACTCTGGGCAGACAGTACCACCTACATCCCCTACATCTGCTAGTCTACCTCTTCGAGAGCTCACACAACTTAATCAACTATGCTAGAGCCCATAATAGCATGTGGCTGCACACGGAAGTTTCTAGCATGAATAATCTCATGATCCCTTTGAGCCTGGGTGGCGGTCCATAGGATGATCACACGGGTACTCCGGGATATCCAAAAAAATAGGCAGCACTGGGTTCTCCAGGTGCCTCAATCCACCTAGATGTGAGTTTTAGTTGCCACCTTAAGTAAACCATTAATTAACAATCTCACATCTGTCATGAATATCTCTCAAACCCAATCCACGTCTACGAGCATAGCATGGCAATATAAGCAAACGTAGAAGTAACTCCCAAGGGTTTGATAAATAAAACAGGTAATAGATACTACCTCAACTACTTCCCAATACCCACAGTTTAATTAGATCCTAATCATGCAGTGTTTGAGGATTGATCTAATGCAATAAAAACTGGGTATGGAAAGGTATGATCAAAGTGTTACTTGCCTTGCTGGTGATCCGCGAAACCTAGAGATTCGAAGTAACAAGCGGCGCACTCCGGGTACTCTATCGCAAACAAACAAGCAAACAATAAGTACTCATCTAATGCACAAGTAAAACTCAAATAAAAGATCCAACCAGAAAGTTCAACTTAAGAACTCCGGTTTGCAAAAAGAATCAAATCAAACGAAGCAACGAAAGTCAAACGGCGAAAGAAACAAGCTTCGTTTACTAATCTGGATCTAGGTCAAATTTTACAGTAGCAAAAACTTGTTTGAGTAGGTTAAACGGAAAGAGAATTTCGAGATGAAATCTAGGCGCTTGAATCGCCTGATTCCGATAAACGAGCGAAAAGTTAAACGAAAATGAAGATCTGATCTGAAATCGCAATCTGGAATAATCTCGGAAAAATCCGACGAAAAAGAAAAACTGACGAACGGTTAAAGAACGGACGTTCGTCAACAGCGAAAATCCGACGAACACGTTCGTTAAAACGAACGGGTCGGTGAACGTTCACTAAATAATAAAACCGAAAAAAAACTGATTTGGAAAAATGAAAACTAGGGTTCAGAAAAAACGAACGGTTTTTTTTAGAAAACCGGCAAGGCGGCGGCGGCTCGGCTACCTCGTCGGGACGGGCTCCGGCGGGGTCGGGCGGGGCTCCGGCGGGGCTCGGGGCGGCGAGGGGCGGCGTCGACACCGGCGTACGGCGTCGGGGCGGCGAGCTCCTCGGGCGGCGGCGGCTTGGGGCGGGGACGGGGTGAGGGAGAGGGGCGGCGGCGGGGTATATAAGAGGGGGCTGCCTTGGAGGAGGGGGCGAGGCGGCGTCGGCGAGCGAGACTCGGGCGGCGGCGGCCATGCTCGCCTCGGTCTCCAGGAGGGAGACGGGCGCGGGATGGGCCGGCCTGGCTCGACTGGGCCTCGGCCCAGTCGGGCGCGGGGATTTTTTTTAAAATATTGTGCCGAATCTAAAAAACATCACAGAAAAATAAATAAAAATCCAAAAATGATAAAACAAATTTTCCCTGGCTAATTAAAATAATTAGAACAAGGTGAACATTTTTCTGACCCAAAAATACAGTTTTGAAAACGTGCAATTTTTTTAATGCAAGTAAAATTGCAAATAAAATCCGAATAAAATCCAATATATGATTTTAATATTTTTCCTCCAATATTTCAATTGTTTTGGAGAAGTCATATTTTCTCCTCTCATTTATTTTAATATGAAATATTTTTCGAAGAGAAAATAATTAAAACCAAAAATCCTCGTTTTATTATTTGATAAAAATCAAATATGAAAAATCGGGAAAATCCCCAACTCTCTCCGAGGGTCCTTGAGTTGCTTAGGATTATCGAGGATTTGCCAAAATGCAATAAAATATGATATGCAATGATGATCTAATGTATAACATTCCAAATTGAAAATTTGGGATGTTACAGTCATGGGGATGCCGGAACATGTAAAGCGAGAAAGAAGAACAAAACCGGTAACGAGGAGACCAGTATAATGAGCATGAGAATGACTCAAACGGGTACCGATAAATATCGCCCTTGTTTTGTAAAATATCATGAAGCAAATGGTATAATATACTATAACAAAAGTTTCTCTCGAATATCATTCATGTATTCATAGGGATCAACATGGATGTCCACGGTTCCTCTATTCATTATTGAACGAAAGGGAGTTTCATTCATATCTATGTTTTACCGAACCTACAGGGTCACACGCTTAAGGGAATCACATTTTTTGAGTGTTAGGAGTGAGAGTAATGATAAAATATTATCGAAATAGTTCTGGGAACAAGAGAAATAGTTTCGAGAGAAACCGGAAGCATTTCAGTTACCGGAAGAGTTTCGGGGTTTACCGGGTATTACCAGGAATTGATATATAGGTGGAAAATGTTTACAGAGATGCTAAATAAATGATAAAGGGTTATAATATTGATTAGGAGGATTTTAGAATTTATTTAATATCAATGGGCTAAAAAATACAATAAGGCCTAGTAGTGGAGAGTTATTGGGCCCTAAGGCCCAATAGCACTTAGAGGCGCCCCCTAGCTTGTATGAAAAGCAAGAGGGGGGCGAATTGGAGAGGGAGGATGACTCCTCCTCCCCTAGGCCGGCGCACCAAGGAGGGGAGTCCTCCTCCCTTGTGTGGTGCCCCCTCACCTCTCCCCTACACTTATATATACTAAGGATTTTGCCCCTTAAAACACACAAGTTTTTGAAGCCTCCTCTAGTTCTCTAGTTCTAGTTCTAATTTAGAGTTAATCTAATTAAAGCTAGACCTAGTTCTCTCTAATCCTCATAATAGAGAAGCCCAGTGTGGTTCTCTTCGTCTCCCTTTAATTCTCTAGCGACGATTAGCTCTAGACGACGAAGCGTTGTCGGATTGTGAATCTTGTATGTCTACAATCCATAGAGAGGTCGTGCTTTCGGTCTTCGGTTTGAGGGACTTCATCAACGATCTACACCAACTCTTCTTCTGCTACAACTCGGAGTTGGTAACGATCCGATCTAAATCTGTTATGCATCTTCACAGTGTTCCTGGAATCGTGATTGTACAATGAAAATTTTGTTTTGTACTATGTTTCCCAACAAAAAATAGGGATTATTAACATATCTTTAGACTCGGGGAATACTAAGTAAACATATTAAATATCATGATATTGATCGATTCCATGAAATGCCAAAAAAGCTGGGAAACTCTTTGATATTGAGCTGGAAAGGGTGATAAGGAAGGGCAGTGAGTTGTCTATTATGTCTAGAACTGGTGACGGTACATCTCGACTGTGGCGTAGGGCAATCCCCTACGAAACCACCAACAACTAAAACATAAGAATCATGGGAGACCACGAGCTCTAAGCAGCGAGATAAATGACAATGCCAGATATTGCTATAGTATTTTTTTTGGCATCAGATCACACATGCGCCATGGCAAGTGGCTAACCTTGGCATCTTGGCACAATCATATGTTGTTTTGCAAGATAACATGTGAAAGCTAAAAGCAAGAGATAAATGTTACAATGTTGCGTGATGGTTAAAAAGCTATCTTTGTATTAATCGGGAGTGCCAAGAAAGCAGAGCAAAATACTAAGATTGAGCTGGAAAAGAAAGAAGAGTGACGAGGAAAGACATCAGGGATAGCTACCATGCATGATATTGGCGACAACACGTCTAGACCCGCGACTTAGGGCAGCCCTCATAGCCATCAACAAACAAAACTGATAAAGAATGAATGGTAATAAATAGTAATTCTTTTTATTATTGATGATGACGGTACAATATATACTTCTCGAGGGGATGCATTCAAAGGTCTTGACGGATAGATACAAGAGGGGAAGGGATGCGTCGGTTACCCCATGTCTGTCTGGATAAGCAAAGATCAATCCTTAATTAACATTTTGTTAATTAAATCTTAACACTCCCCCCTAATTTAAGGTTGTGTGTGTAAGTCTCATCATCTTGAAAAGCTCGTCCAAAAACCCTATGGGAAAAATATGAGGAGATATACATGAAAATCTCTTTTCAAAAACCTAGTGGGAAAATAAGGAGAAAATGACATATCACAATGCTTGTATTACCATTGCCTCATTAAAAACATCCTATGAGAAACCATATAGAAAAAACTCATAAAGGAAAAGAGTGCAATATCAAAGATCCGGAGATCTCGAACCTGTTATCATTCAGGAGTACCCCCCCCCCCCACCCCCGGAACCTTCCAAATATCAAAGTCATCAAATACCAATTCCATTAACATATTTCTGGAATGAAGAACTTGGTAAAGACTTTGTGAATAATTCATCAAAAAAATTGCATGACTTTATTTGCAAGATATTTATCTTCCAGCTATCTTCAGCTCATGTAGAATACTATTTTTGGAGCCATACATATTCTAATGTTGCTCTTTATAACCTATCCGCATATGTGTAATACAAACAACATTATTGTCATATATAATGTTGGGTGATTTCCACCAATAAATCCCACTTGAACTTTCAAAAAACTTTATCATACTGTGAAGACATTTGCATGATGCTTCATACAAATCAACGATTTCAGAATGATCAGTGGACGCAGCCACTAAAGTTTGTCTTCTCGACTTCCAAGTGAAGGTTGTACCTCCATTTAAGAAGACAAAACCAATTTGTGATCCGGGATTACGGGGATATGATATATGCCCAACATCATGATATTCAACCATGATCATACTTTGATTTTTCTCATAAAACAATCCAAAATTTTGGTGTCTAAAAGATATCAAAAAATATTCTTCACACCAACCTAGTGTTCTTTCATTGGAGATGTAGTGTATCTACCTGATAAATTTACTGCAAATGATGAGCATGATTGGTTTGATGCCAAAAATTAGCATGGCTAATGCTTGGTTGATTACCAATTTTACTTGCCAACCTCACAAGAAGTTGTCAATTTTTGATATTGTCAATTATTGGCTTGCCAAGTATTGGCAATGCCAAATGTTGGCATCAAACCAATTAGCCTCGATATACCTGGTCTGATCCAAAATTTATAAGAAAGTAAAAAAATTAGATAGACTGGCTGTAGTACATTTAAGAAACCGTTGACCCAGTCAAAATCGTTGAAGTCTAAAATTAAATATCTCACTTAAATGTGAGAGCTCCTTGAAAACTTGTTGACCCATTCAAATCATGAATCAAATTTAAAATTGATCCCCTCAACTGAATAGTATGGTTCTAAAACATCGGGAAGCATAGTCCGGTGACCACGGGCCCATGACCGTCGCCGGCGCCTGTAACATCCCAAATTTTCAATTTGGAATGTTATACATTAGATCATCATTGCATAGCATATTTTATTGCATTTTGGCAAAATCCTCGAAAATCCTAAGCAACTCAAGGACCCTCGGAGAGAGTTGGGGATTTTCCCGGTTTTCATATTTGATTTTTATCAAATATTAAAACGAGGATTTTTGGTTTTAATTATTTTTCTCTCCAAAAAATATTTCATATTAAAATAAATGAGAGGAGAAAATATGAATTCTTCAAAAATAGTTGAAATATTGGAGGAAAAATATGAAAATCAAATATTTGATTTTATTCGGATTTTATTTGCAATTTTAATTGCATTAGAAAAATTTGCACGTTTTCAAAACTGCATTTTGGGCCAAGAAAATGTTCATCTCGTTCTAATTATTTTAATTAGACGGCGAAAATTTATTTTGGCATTTTTAGATTTTTATTTATTTTTCTAGGATTTTTTTAGTTTGGCGGAATTATTTAAAAAAAAATCGCCGCCGCCGCCGCCCGTGTCCCTCCAGGACACGTCGCCGCTGCCGCCTTGCCCCCTCCCCCACGGCACCCCCCTACTATATATACTCCCCACCCCGCCGCCTCACCCCACCCCGTTCCCGAAGCCGCCGGCGCCGCCCGACCCCGCCGCCGAAGGAGCCGCCGCCCCGGAGCCCGTACGCCGCCCCTCGCCGCCCCTCGCACTCGCCGCCGGAGCCCGTCCCGATGAGGTAGCCGAGCCGTTCGAACCGCCCGGTTTTTTAAAAAAAAAGCCGCTCGTTTTTTTTCGAAACCCTAGGTTTATTTTTTTAGATCGGTTTATTTTTTTGGTTTAATTAATTAATGAACGTTCACCGATCTGTTCGTTTTAACGAACGAGTTCGTCGGTTAGCCGCAGTTAACGAACGTCCGTTCATTTAACTGTTCGTCAGTTTTCTTTTTCTTCGGTTTTTTCGCGATTATTTCAGATCGCGATTTCTGATCAGATTTTCGTTTTAGTTTATCTTTTCGCTCGTTTATCGGAATCAGGCGATTCAAGCGCCTAGAGTTTCGTCTCGAAATTCTCTTTCCGTTTAACCAACTCAAACAAGTTTTTGCTACTGTAAAATTTTACTTAGATCCAGATTAGTAAACGAAGCTTGTTTCTTTCGCCGTTTGACTTTCGTTGCTTCGTTTGATTTGATTCTTTTTGCAAACCGGAGTTCTTAAGTTGAACTTTCTGGTTAGATCTTTTATTTGAGTTTTACCTGTGCATTAGATGAGTGCTTATTGTTTGCTTGTTTGTTTGCGATAGAGTACCCGGAGTGCGCCGCTTGCTACTTATCTCTAGGTTTCACGGATCATCAGCAAGGCAAGTAACACTTTGATCATACCTCTTTTACTACCCAGTTTTATTGCATTAGACAAATCCTCAAACATTGCATGATTAGGATCTAATTAAATTGTGGGTATCGGGAAGTAGTTGAGGTAGTACCTATTACCTGTTTTATTATCAAACCCTTGGGAGTTACTTCTACGTTTGCTTATATTGCTGTGCTATGCTAGTAGACGTGGATTGGGTTTGAGTGTATCCATGACAGATGTGAGATTGCTAATATATGGTTAAACTTAAGGTGGCAACTAAAACTCACATCTGGGTGGATTGAGGTACCTGGGTATTCCAGGATTTCCTGTTTTTCTTTTGGACCGCCACCCAGGTTCAAAGGGATCATGAGATTATTCATGCTAGAAACTTCCGTGTGCAGCCACAAGCTATTATGGGCTCTAGCATAGTTGATTAAGTTGTGTGAACTCTTACAGTGGTAGACTAGCAGATGTAGGGGATGTAGGTGTACCGGTCTACCCATCGTAAGGTGCTAACGCTTCTGAAAGACTGTGTCTCGGTCATCCGTTTCTCAAACATCATGTAGTGCGAGAATCGAGCGGAGGCGATCGAGTCTTGTGGGGAAAAGTGCACAAACCTCTGCAGAGTGTACAATCTAATCATGGTTAGCCGTGTCCCCGGTTATGGACATCTTGAGTATCTAGTACTTGGATTATCATGTGAATCTCATCATGTTACTTTAATTAATTTTGTTGGGTTAATGATGATATTTAATTGGGATTGAGAATGTTGTCAACCATTCTTAATGTTTAACAACCACCATGATAGTTAAATAAAATTTATTCCTTTGTAGTACGGAAAATTTGGCTTTTTGCAAAACAGTAACCATAGAGCCTTCCACCAGCCAAATATGCATGTAGTGATAGCATCATTCTGTTCATTACTCTCTATGTGTTATTTTGCCAGCATATTCCATGTGCTGACCCGTTTCGGGCTGCAACGTTTCATGTTGCAGACTTTTCAGACGACGAGTAAGGTGCCTTAGGTCGTGGTCTTATACTCAGTGATGCCGTTGGAGTTGATGGACTCACTTATCTTCCAAGTCTTCCGCTGTTATCGTATTTAGATGGCCTTAAGCCATATTTATCATACTTATTTCTCTTTTGAGATACTCGTTGTAATAAGTGTGTGATTGCTACTCTGTTATAAATCCTCCATTTGTACTGTGCGTATCAGCATTACTGATCCAGGGATGACACTGGTGCACAGCAGCACAGACTGTTTGAGGTCTGGTCGCTACAAAGGTGGTATCATAGCACACGCTGACTGTAGGACACGACCACTAAGCTTCAACCCTAGAACACTACTCTCTTCTCATTTCTGACTCCTCTCCACTTTCTACTCTTTTAGGAATGGCGGATGCAAGGAACAAGTTCATGCAACCGGATGAAGAGACACCTTTTGGACGACACTTGAAGGAAGTTACTAAGTACCTGAACATCGGAATACCAAGCTTCACCGGAACCTACAACGCCACACTACTAGAAGAGGAGCGCCGGAAGATTCAAGTTCAAGTTCCAGGAAGGACGTTTACACCAGTCACGGAACCTATAGAGTTTTCCTTTGATGCACCAACCTAGAGTTTAGGGAAGAGCATGGCAGCCCACATCTCTATGGGACGCATTGGAGAAGTCTACCGCAGGGAGCTTAAGGATACCATTTATCAGATTTGTGGACGCCGAGATGAGCAATGGGAGATGATCAGCACCAAGAAGGATGGATCAATTGCAGCTTTCATCCAGGAGCAAAACCAACACATTCATCGCCAGGAGAACCAGATGTGCGCAGACATGATAGAACTGAAGAAGGCATTGACCAAGATCACGGAGTTGGAGGAAGAAATCAAGTCTACACGCGAGGATTATATGGAGGAAATCGTCGCACTAGTGAGGAAGAACGGCGACCTGATACAGAAGATCGGAGTATTCATGGGAGACCCAGCTCCAGGAGGAGAAGATGACGATTCTACTTGCCCGGATAACTACATCATCATCGACGACACCGACTCAGACCCCAGTGAAGATGACTTTGTTGATGAAGCTGGAGCAGATATCATGGAGTCTTCGACTGATCAAAATTTCTAGTAGACCACCATATCAGTAGTAGTATTTCCCCATGTAAATAGTATAGTCCGGGCACCTTTGTAACGATAGTTAGATCGATTGTATGCCTTGTTTGAATTGATTGAGTGATATTGATTGTGTTTGTCTCATGAGCATATGGGTAGTGTTTCCTCTCTAGACCTCATTCTATTCTAAATTCTCATCTTTTCTAAACCTATCAGATGCCTCCGAGACGCAACACCGGATTTGTTTTCCCACCGGAGATCACTCAGTTGATTCAACAGCAGAATGCCCTGATGCAAGTGTTAGTACAGAACCAAGGCAACAACAACAACAACAACCCACCACCACCACCTATTGATCACTTAGCCCGTTTCGTGAGGCTAAATCCGCCGGTGTTTTCCAGCAGCACCGAGCCGATTGTTGTAGATGATTGGCTCCGCAAAGTTGGAAGGGAGTTGACCACGGCAGGATGCACAGATGCGGAGAGAGTGCGTTTTGCCGCACATCAGCTTGATGGACCCGCAGCATCATGGTGGGAGAATTACACAGCCACACACCCTATTGACACTGTCACATGGGACCAGTTTCAGCAAGCTTTCCGTACTGCCCATGTTTCAGCAGGAGCCATGGCTATGAAGAAGCGTGAGTTTTGCAACCTACGCCAAGGAGGACGCACTGTAGGACAGTATGTGGAGGACTTTAGTAAGTTAGCACGTTATGCTCCAGAGGACGTTGCTACAGATGCAGCCAAGTAGGAGAAGTTTCTCGAAGGACTGAATGATGAGCTGAGTATGCAGTTGATGGTAGCAACCTTCAACAACTACCAGGAATTGGTAGACAGGGCTCTCATGATTGAAGGGAAGCAACAGCAGATTGAAAACTGTAAGAGGAAGTATGGACAAGGGAAGTACAATTCTGGAGCTCAGCAGAAGCCACGTTTTACCCCGAAATTGGGAGGACAGTTTCAGCATACCCATGGAGGAGGTAGTTCGCACAATCATAATGGCCCCAAGAATGGTAATGGGAATGGAGGAAGCAACGGCCAGAACCGTACCAACCCTTCAACCCCATCTAAGAGAGACTTGAGCCAAGTCACTTGCTTTAAGTGCCAGAAGACTGGACATTATGCCAATGAATGTCCTGAAGCCCAGAATGAAAACGTCAATGGAAGCTCTGGGAAGAAGCCGAATCCTTTTAACAAAGGACAAGTGAACCACGTTTACGTGGAGGAGGTTGAAGCACAACCTGATGCAGTAATAGGTAAGTTTTTGGTTAAGTCATTTACTGCACTCGTTCTTTTTGATACTGGTGCATCGCATTCATACATATCGAGGGGATTTGTGGATAAGTATAAACTGCCCACCAAGGTTCTTAAAACACCTATGTTAGTAAGTTCACCGGGAGCAGAGTATATGGCAAGCCAAGGATGTTTTCAGATGCCATTGGCCATAGGTAGGCATGTATTCCCCTCAGATTTGATAATCTTGGAGTCGCAAGGATTGGATGTAATTTTGGGTATGGATTGGCTATCGATGTACGGAGGAAACATCGATTGCGCCAGTAAGACGATTTCGCTTACCACCCCAGAAGGAAGAAGGATTAAGTATGTATCCCGGCATGTGCCGAAGAGGACTCAAGTGAATTCCTTATCAGGAGTTGTACAGGAGGAAGTACCAGTGGTGAAGGATTACCCCGATGTATTTCCAGAAGAGTTGCCAGGCATGCCACCGGATAGAGACATTGAGTTTTGATCGAGCTTTTGCCAGGCACATGACCAATATCTAAGAGACCGTACAGAATGCCCGCAAAGGATTTGGAAGAAATTAAGAAGCAGATCAAGGAGTTACTGGATAAAGGCTATATTCGCCCAAGTTCGTCACCTTGGGGATCACCCGTACTTCTAGTGGAGAAGAAAGATGGATCATTGAGGATGGTTGTTGATTATCGAGGATTGAACGAAGTGACCATCAAGAACAAGTACCCACTGCCGATGATCAATGATTTGTTTGACTGCTTACAAGGAGCTAAGGTATTTTCCAAGATCGATCTACGATCAGGATACCATCAGTTGAAGATTCGAGAGCAGGATATACCTAAGACGGCTTTTACCACCAGGTATGGGCTGTATGAGTATACCGTTATGTCATTTGGTCTGACTAACGCACCTGCCTATTTCATGAACCTGATGAACAAAGTGTTTATGGAGTTTTTGGATAAGTTCGTCGTAGTGTTCATTGATGATATTTTGGTCTACTAAAAGAACGAAGAGGAGCATAAGGAGCATTTGCGTTTGGTACTTGAGAAGCTCAGAGAACATCAGTTATACGCCAAGTTCAGCAAATGTGAGTTTTGGCTGAAGGAAGTTGGATTCCTCGGACATGTTATATCCGGAGAAGGAATAGCAGTAGACCCCGCCAAAGTTGACACAGTAACAAGCTGGGAATCACCCACGTCAGGTGGAGAGATCCGGAGTTTTCTTGGACTTGCAGGATACTACCGGAGGTTCATTGAGAATTTCTCGAAGATTGCTAAGCCCATGACAGAGCTGTTAAAGAAGGACACCAAGTTCAATTGGACTGAGGATTGTGAAGCTAGTTTTCAGGAGTTGAAGAAACGTTTGGTTACATCACCAGTGTTGATTCTGCCAGATCAATGCAAGGATTATGAAGTTTATTGCGACGCTTCTCGTCGAGGACTTGGAGCAGTGCTTATGCAGGAAGGAAGAGTTGTTTCATATGCTTCACGGCAACTTAAACCCCATGAGAAGAATTATGCCACGCATGATTTGGAGTTAGCAGCCGTAGTGCATGCGTTGAAGACATGGAGACATTTTCTCATCGAAAATCACTGTGAGGTGTACACGGATCACAAGAGTTTGAAGTACATTTTCACGCAGAAGGAGTTGAATCTCAGGCAAAGGAGATGGTTGGAGCTCATTAAGGATTATGATATGAGATTGCATTATCACCCCGGAAAGGCTAACGTAGTAGCAGACGCGTTGAGCCGCAAGAGCCATGTCAACACACTCATGACCGGAGAGTTACCAAAAGTATTAGCCGAGGATCTTCGCGAGCTATGTTTGGAGATAGTACCGAGAGGTTACGTAGCAACGTTGGAGATTCAGTCTACCTTGATGGAAAAGATCAGGGAAGCTCAAAAGACAGACAAGAAGATTGCAGATATAAAGGAAAGGATGAGTAAAGGAAAAGCCAAGGGATTTCGTGAGGATGAGCACGATACCTTATGGTTTGAGGACCGCGTTTATGTGCCCAATGATCCGGAGATCAGGAAGTTGATCTTGCAAGAGGCCCATGATTCGCCGTATTCGATTCACCAGGAAATACCAAGATGTATTTGGATTTGAAGGATACTTTCTGGTGGACCGGAATGAAGAAAGATATTGCAGAGTATGTAGCAGTTTGCGATGTATGTCAGAGAGTGAAGGTAGAGCATCAGAAGCCAGCAGGATTGCTACAGCCATTGCCGATACCCGAATGGAAATGGGATAAACTAGGCATGGATTTTATCACGGGATTGCCCAGGACTCGTTCAGGCTATGACTCAATATGGGTTGTAGTCGATCATTTGACGAAAGTAGCTCATTTCATCCCAGTGAAGGCCACTTACACCAGTGCTAAGTTGGCAAAGATATACATGACCAGAATCGTATGTTTGCATGGAGTTCCGAGGACCATTGTATCAGATAGAGGAACCCAGTTTACCTCGAAGTTCTGGAATCAGTTACATGAAACTTTGGGAACCAGGCTAGAGTTCAGTACAGCCTTTCACCCATAGACAGATGGACAGACCGAGAGAGTCAATCAGATTTTGGAGGACATGTTGAGAGCTTGTGCGCTAGATTATGGATCTAGTTGGGACGACAATTTGCCGTATGCAGAGTTTTCTTACAACAACAGTTATCAAACCAGTTTGAAGATGGCCCCTTTCGAAGCTTTATACGGAAGGAGGTGTAGAACACCATTGTTATGGGACGAAGTTGGAGACCGCCAGTTGTTTGGACCAGATTTGATTAAAGAGTCTGAACGGAAAGTGAAGTTGATTCGCGATAGGCTCAAGGTAGCCCAGTCCAGGCAGAAGAGTTATGCGGATTCTAAACGCAAGGAGACAGTTCACAAAGTCGGAGACAGAGTTTATCTTCGTGTATCACCACTTCGAGGAGTGAAGCGCTTTGGAGTTAAAGGAAAGTTAGCGCCACGTTTTGTCGGACCATACAGAATTTTGGAGCGTATGGGAGAAGTCCCTTACAAGTTGGAATTGCCTGAAGGATTGTCAAGAGTTCATGATGTATTTCACGTTTCCCAGTTGAAGAAGTGCCACGCAGAGATGGCTGAGATACCACTGAGAGATACGGTGCCACTGGAAGCGATTCAGCTGGATAGTGACTTGACCTATGAGGAGAAACCAGTTAAGATTCTCGAGTATGCCAGCCGAGTCACCCGCAGCAAGGTTATCAAGTTTTGCAAAGTTCAGTGGAGTCACCACACTGAAGACGAAGCCACCTGGGAGCGAGAGGAAGATCTACCGAAGAACCACTCTCACCTATTTTCTAGCCAACCCGAATCTCGAGGGCGAGATTCATCTTAAGGGGGGTAGGTTTGTAACATCCCAAATTTTCAATTTAGAATGTCATACATTAGATCATCATTGCATAGCATATTTTATTGCATTTTGGCAAAATCCTCGAAAATCCTAAGCAACTCAAGGACCCTCGGAGAGAGTTGGGGATTTTCTCGGTTTTCATATTTGATTTTTATCAAATATTAAAACGAGGATTTTTGGTTTTAATTATTTTTCTCTCCGAAAAATATTTCATATTAAAATAAATGAGAGGAGAAAATATGACTTCTTAAAAAATAGTTGAAATATTGGAGGAAAAATATTAAAATCAAATATTTGATTTTATTCGGATTTTATTTGCAATTTTAATTGCATTAGAAAAATTTGCACGTTTTCAAAACTGCATTTTGGGCCAAGAAAATGTTCATCTCGTTCTAATTATTTTAATTAGACGGTGAAAATTTATTTTGGCATTTTTAGATTTTTATTTCTTTTTCTAGGATTTTTTTTAGTTTGGCGGAATTATTTAAAAAAAAATCGCCCGAACGCCGACTGGGCCGAAGCCCAGCCGCGCGGTCCAGCAGCCCACCCCGAGTCGTCCCCGACCTGGAGACGAAGCCGCCGCCGCCCATGTCCCTCTAGGACACGTCGCTGCCGCCGCCTTGCCCCCTTCCCCACGGCACCCCCCTACTATATATACTCCCCACCCCGCCGCCTCACCCCACCCCGTTCCCGAAGCCGCCGGAGCCGCCCGACCCCGCCGCCGAAGGAGCCGCCGCCCCGAAGCCCGTACGCCGCCGCCGACGCCGCCCCTCGCCGCCCCGACGACGCCCGAGCCCCGCCGCCCCTCGCCCGACCCGCCGGAGCCCCGTCCGACCCCGCCGGAGCCCGTCCCGACGAGGTAGCCGAGCCGTTCGAACCGCCCGGTTTTTTAAAAAAAAAAACCGCTCGGTTTAATTTTTTCGAAACCCTAGGTTTATTTTTTAGATCGGTTTATTTTTTTGGTTTAAATAATTAATGAACGTTCACCGATCTGTTCGTTTTAACGAACGAGTTCGTCGGTTAGCCGCAGTTAACGAACGTCCGTTCGTTTAACTGTTCGTCAGTTTTCTTTTTCGTCGGTTTTTCCGCGATTATTTCAGATCGCGATTTCTGATCAGATTTTCGTTTTAGTTTTCTTTTCGCTCGTTTATCGGAATCAGGCGATTCAAGCGCCTAGAGTTTCGTCTCGAAATTCTCTTTCCGTTTAACCAACTCAAACAAGTTTTTGCTACGTAAAATTTCACTTAGATCCAGATTAGTAAACGAAGCTTGTTTCTTTCGCCGTTTGACTTTCGTTGCTTCGTTTGATTTGATTCTTTTTGCAAACCGGAGTTCTTAAGTTGAACTTTCTGGTTAGATCTTTTATTTGAGTTTTACTGTAACATCCCAAATTTTCAATTTGGAATGTTATACATAGATCATCATTGCATAGCATATTTTATTGCATTTTTGCAAATCCTCGATAAATCCTAAGCAACTCAAGGACCCTCGGAGAGAGTTGGGGATTTTCCCGATCTATCATATTTGATTTTCATCAAATAATAAAACGAGGATTTTGGTTCTAATTATTTTCTCTCCGGAAAAATATTTCACATTAAAATAAATGAGAGGAGAAAATATGACTTCTCCAAAACAATTGAAATATTGGAGGAAAAATAATAAAATCATATATTGGATTTTATTAGGATTTTATTTGCAATTTTAATTGCCTTAAAAAAATTGCACATTTTCAAAACTGCATTTTTGTGTCAAAAAAAATGTTCACCCTGTTCTAATTATTTTAACTAGACGGGGAAAATTTGTTTTATCTTTTTTGGATTTTTATTTATTTTTCTGTGAATTTTTTTGGCGGAATAATTAAAAAAAATCGCGCCCGACCGGCCCGAGGCCCAGCCGAGCCGGCCGGCCCAGCTGCGCCGTCTCCCTCGTGCGCACGCGAGCGCCGCCGCGCCCGAGTCTGTGGCGAGCACAGCCGCCGCCGCCTTGCCCCTCCTCCAAGGCAGCAGCCCCCCTCTCTTAAATACCGCCGCCGCCCCCCCCCCCCCCCCCCCCCGTCACCCCGTCCCCGCCCCGAGCCGAGCCCCGCCGGAGCCGCAGCGCCGCCGCCCGAGTTCGTCGCCCCGCTCGCCGTTCGCCGCCGCCGACGCCGCCCCTCGCCACCCCGCGCCCCGCACGAGCCCCGCCGCCCTCGCCGCCCCCTCGCCGAGCCCCGCCGGAGCCCGCCGACCCCGCCGGAGCCCCGTCCCGACGAGGTACCGATCCGACGCCGTTGCCGGTTTTCAAAAAAAAATAAACTGTTCCTTTTAAAAAAACCATAGATCGCTTTATTTTCTTCGGTTTTATTATTTAGTGAACGTTCACCAACCCGTTCATTTTAACGAACGTGTTCGTCGGATTTTCACTGTTAACGAACGTCCGTTCTTTAACCGTTTGTCAGTTTTCTTTTTCGTCAGATTTTTCCGCGATTATTTCAGATCTCGATTTCTGATTGGATCTTCGTTTTTGTTTAACTTTTCGCTCGTTTATCGGAATCAGGCGATTCAAGCGCCTAGAGTTTCGTCTCGAAATTCTCTTTCCGTTTAACCTACTCAAACAAGTTTTTGCTACTGTAAAATTTGACCTGGATCCAGATTAGTAAACGAAGCTTATTTCTTTCGCCGTTTGACTTTCGTTGCTTCGTTCGAGTTGATTCTTTTTGCAAACCGGAGTTCTTAAGTTAAACTTTCTGGTTGGATCTTTCATTCGAGTTTTACCTGTGCATTAGATGAGTACTTATTGTTTGCTTGTTTGTTTGTGATAGAGTACCCGGAGTGCGCCGCTTGTTACTTTGAATCTCTAGGTTTCGCGGATCATCAGCAAGGCAAGTAACACTTTGATCATACCTTTTCCATACCCAGTTTTTATTGCATTAGATCAATCCTCAAACATTGCATGGTTAGGATCTAATTAAACTGTGGGTATTGGGATGTAGTTGAGGTAGTACCTATTACCTGTTTTATTTATCAAACCCTTGGGAGTTACTTCTACGTTTGCTATTATTGCCATGCTATGCTCGTAGACGTGGATTGGGTTTGAGAGATATTCACGACAGATGTGAGATTGTTAATAATGGTTTACTTAAGGTGGCAACTAAAACTCACATCTGGGTGGATTGAGGCACCTGGAGAACCCAGTGTTGTCTGTTTTTATAAGGACCGCCGCCCAGGCTCAAAGGGATCATAAGATTATTCATGCTAGAAACTTCCGTGTGCAGCCACAAGCTATTATGGGCTCTAGCATAGTTGAGTAGGTTACATGATCTCTTGAAGAGGTGGCCTAGCAGATGTAGGGGAAAGTAGGTGTAACTGTCCATCCGGAGTAAAGGGTGATTGTTTCTGAAAGACTGTGTCTCGGTCATCCGTTTCTCAAACATCATGCAGTGCGAGAATCAAGCGGAGGCGATCGAGTCTTGTGGGGAAAAGTGCACAAACCTCTGCAGAGTGTACAAACTAATCATGGTTAGCCGTGTCCCCGGTTATGGACAACTTGAGTATCTAGTACCTGGATTATCATGTGCATCTCATCACCATGTTACTTTAATTAATTTTGTTGGGTTAATGATGACACTTAATTGGGATTAAGTTGGAGGTACCTTCTCAATGTTTAACAACCACCATGATAGTTAAATAAAAATTTATTCCTTTGCCGTAGGGAAAAATTGGCTTTTCGCAAAACTATAACCATAGAGCTTTTCCACCAGCCATATATGCATGTAGTATAGCATTATTATGTTCATTATTCTCTATGTGTTACTTTGCCAGCATATTCCATGTGCTGACCTGTTTTCGGGCTGCAACGTTTTATGTTGCAGACTTTTCAGACGACGAGTAAGGTGCCTTAGGTCGTGGTCTTATACTCAGTGATGCCGTTGGAGTTGATGGACTCACTTATCTTCCAAGTCTTCCGCTGTTATCGTACTTAGATGGCCTTAAGCCATATTTATCATACTTATTCTCCTTGGAGATATTCGATGTAATAAGTGTGTGATTGATACTCTGTTATAAATCCTCCATTTGTACTGTGCGTGTCAGCATTACTGATCCAGGGATGACACTGGTGCACAGCAGCACAGACTATTTGAGGTCTGGTCGCTACATTTACCAGTGCATTAGATGAGTGCTTATTGTTTGCTTGTTTGTTTGCGATAGAGTACCCGGAGTGCGCCGCTTGCTACTTATCTCTAGGTTTCACGGATCATCAGCAAGGCAAGTAACACTTTGATCATACCTCTTTTACTACCCAGTTTTATTGCATTAGACAAATCCTCAAACATTGCATGATTAGGATCTAATTAAATTGTGGGTATCGGGAAGTAGTTGAGGTAGTACCTATTACCTGTTTTATTATCAAACCCTTGGGAGTTACTTCTACGTTTGCTTATATTGCTGTGCTATGCTAGTAGACGTGGATTGGGTTTGAGTGTATCCATGACAGATGTGAGATTGCTAATATATGGTTAAACTTAAGGTGGCAACTAAAACTCACATCCGGGTGGATTGAGGTACCTGGGTATTCCAGGATTTCCTGTTTTTCTTTTGGACCGCCACCCAGGTTCAAAGGGATCATGAGATTATTCATGCTAAAAACTTCCGTGTGCAGTCACAAGCTATTATGGGCTCTAGCATAGTTGATTAAGTTGTGTGAACTCTTACAGTGGTAGACTAGCAGATGCAGGGGAAAGTAGGTGTAACTGTCCATCCGGAGTAAAGGGTGATTGTTTCTGAAAGACTGTGTCTCGGTCATCCGTTTCTCAAACATCATGTAGTGCGAGAATCAAGCGGAGGCGATCGAGTTTTGTGGGAAAAAGTGCACAAACCTCTGCAGAGTGTACAATCTAATCATGGTTAGCCGTGTCCCCGGTTATGGACATCTTGAGTATCTAGTACTTGGATTATCATGTGAATCTCATCATGTTACTTTAATTAATTTTGTTGGGCTAATGATGATATTTAATTGGGATTGAGAATGCTGTCAACCATTCTTAATGTTTAACAACCACCATGATAGTTAAATAAAATTTATTCCTTTGCAGTACGGAAAATTTGGCTTTTTGCAAAACAGTAACCATAGAGCCTTCCACCAGCCAAATATGCATGTAGTGATAGCATCATTCTGTTCATTACTCTCTATGTGTTATTTTGCCAGCATATTCCATGTGCTGACCCGTTTTGGGCTGCAACGTTTCATGTTGCAGACTTTTCAGACGACGCGTAAGGTGCCTTAGGTCGTGGTCTTATACTCAGTGATGCCGTTGGAGTTGATGGACTCACTTATCTTCCAAGTCTTCCGCTGTTATCGTATTTAGATGGCCTTAAGCCATATTTATCATACTTATTTCTCTTTTGAGATACTCGTCGTAATAAGTGCGTGATTGATACTCTGTTATAAATCCTCCATTTATACTGTGCGTGTCAGCGTTACTGATATAGGGATGACACTGGTGCACAGCAGCACAGACTGTTTGAGGTCTGGTCGCTACAGCGCCACCCCGACACTGCAACCATCGGAGCTCATTTACGCCCATACTCGAACCGGAGAACGCACAGTGCTGTAGAATCAATCAAGCATTCAAACCACACGAAGAACAGGAGCAGCCACAGGTGGCTCATCCAACAAACGCATGCGGCTCCAAGAAGTGCCCGGTGAATCTCGGGTGCGGTCCCGTGCTCCGGCACCCAAAGTACTCCAGTTTCTCTGCCCCCCTGCAGATGGGCCCACACGGACCCAGTCCCCCGGTCCCAGCCCGCGGGCGGGGCCACGTCCAAGGGGGTATTCGGTATCACGGGTCGCACCACGAACTCGTCTTCCCGATAGTCACTTTCCCCACCCACTACGCTTCGCAGTATCCCCCAGCCATCAATTCTCAAAACAAACAAAAAAGAAAGAATCCCACAGCCTTCAATGAAGCGGCCAACGATCCCAGAATTCCCGGCCACCACCCTCGCCCCGCCGCCTCCCCGACGGGTGGGCCACGCATATCCTCGCGCAGGCTTTTCCAGCGGGGTATACTACCAAGCGCCGGTGCGGAGAGTTTACTCCTCCGCCCGGTGGATATACGAGCGCGCCCCGGAAAGACGACAAGGCACCTCTGCGGGGGAGCGGCCACGCGTGCGTACCAATGGGGGCTCGCAGGCTGACACGTGGGCCCGGCCATGTGGGGCGATGGCGTGATGGGAATGGGCATCGCCCAAGCGTACGGCCGCGTCAGGGTCAGGGATGAGGGAGCAAGAAAGCCCTGACCGGCCGCGTCAGCCACGTTGGACGTGGCGAGCGACGGTGACTGGCCCCTGCGTATGGGGCGGCCCCACGTGTCGGCGTGACGCGTCCCGGCGCGTATCTTGCGCTTCGGGTAGGTCTACGTTCACTAATTAAGGACTCCGCTGCTATCTGGACGGACGGGGGAGAGAAAAAAATAAGACTCGGTCCCCTTCCAGACTTCCCCAGCAGCATCCCCCACCCCCTTTCCCACAGAGAAAAAAACAAGCCAAAGCTCTTCGTCTTTCAGGCGCAGCAGAGAGGGGAGCAGAGGGAGGCGAAGGTACAGAGCGGCAGACGACGAAGGTGGGAAGGAAGGGCCTGCGACCGACGCGGCCCCGCGTCTCCGATCATCCCCGCCGTGAGTGCTCCAGCCGCTCCCCATCTCCGATCGCGACCCCCGCTCGCTCGATGCTTCAGTTCGTCTGGCTAGGGCTTGGGCCAGTCGCAATGTGGGGGTTTTCGGCGCCGGGTTTTCGGGTTGATTTGGCGCTCTATTTCGGCCTATTTGGTCGCTTCCGAGCGCCGGGGGTTAGTGTTTCCAAGCGCGTCCGATGGGGAATTTCCTAGGGCTTTGGGTTTGGGGAAGGTTTTGGTCCGAATGTTGTGGGATTTTTCGGCGATTTTGTTTAGGTTGACCGGTAGCAGCGCTGGATTGGAGCGGCGGCGGCGGGTTTCCGATCGCGACGAAATGTGGCATGTTTTAATCGGCGGTTTTGGGCGGTTGTCAGTCTGACCATTTGGGGGTACTGTCGGGGCTCGCCTCTAGTCGAAAAACTGCTGCGGGTTTACCTGGTGTCAAGTTAATCCTACATGGATTTACTGTGTCCGTAGTTTGATTTCTCCCAGAAATTTTTCTTCAACCTCTTGCAGTTTTAGCGTCCTGGTGTTGGGGTTTTAGGGGTGTAATCAATGATGAGTCCGTGCAATCCCCTTTGACCCTAGGGTTTTCGTACGGAATGATGGCGACTTTGCTTAATCTCATGTTTAGATGGGTCCTCCCTCCTTTAATTTTCGAACCTGACTATGTGGTTAAGAGGCTATTAGACTCTAAGATTCTGATTTAGGTGTGATTTTTCTGCATGCACCTTGGGGAGTGTGGGATTTGCATTTGGACCCACAATTTGTTGTGGTTAGATTAGCTTGTTGATGTGATTATCAGCAGGCTTCTCGGTAATGCGGCAGTCAGGAAACCGGATGGACCGTAGAGGGAATGTGAAGTAATTTGCAAGCTCTTGGTCGAATTCTCATTGCCAACACATGCGGTGCATGCTTGTTTTCAAGATGCATGATGATTATGTAGCTTGATTCACCTTAATTTTGGGCCTCAGGAGTTTAGAAATCACAGCATGAGTGTGTGCCGTGTGCCACTCTTGACAATTCTTTTAACAACACTTCTGATGCATAGTACAATATTTTTGGTTATTGTTAGTTTAATTGATAATGAAGTTATTTTCCCTATTTCAGTTCTCCTATTGCTTTAAGTACTGGCTTGAGCTACCATGAGTACCCAAGCTAAAGACAAATGCCCACTTTGCATGGAGACCATGGATTTGACAGATAAACAGCTGAAACCTTGTAAATGCGGATATGAGGTAAAAAAATCCATTGCTTGGAAATCATGTTTCAGTGTTTGATTTCATCTGATTCTAGTGTACTACTTATATTTCTTGCTCTCGTGCTACACTATGTGGGCTTGTGAAATATCTTGAAACACCGAAATAAGTCAGCCCTTGATCTTAAGTCTCATTTGCTTCAAGATTATTCTGTTGATATTCATTATGTGAAATTTGAGCAAAAGTATCTGTGGCGGCATCTCCTTCAAGTGTGTTAAGGACTGTTTTTGAATGAAAGGCCAACAGAACTCATTGTGTATCACTTACTAAATGTACTACCACAGTTTTCAGAAATTTGATATAGTACTAGTAACATGACTATTATCAACTAATGCATTGAAAGTTTTTTCCAGTTTGTTTAAGCTAACTGTCCTTACTACTGCCAAGAGATGAATACTGCCTGCGACATGTAATATATGAGTTGTGTCTGCTATTTGATGCCAGCTAATGCTACTGTACAATGCAACAAATTTTCATGCAATCATTTCATCTATATACTTCTGCAAATTAAATGTTTGCTCTGCCACTTCTTTGTCTTGCTGTATGCTTTTGTTGTACTTCTTGTATTGTCGTTCATTTCATACAATGGGCACATGATGAACAACTCAAATGGTGCATCTTCTTGCGGACTTGTGTATCAATGGAATACACGTATTTATAATCTATATTTTTGGTAGATATGTCTTTGGTGCTGGCATCATATAATGGAAATGGACCAGAAGGACGAGTGTGGCGGGAGGTGCCCTGGATGCCGTTCTATCTACAACAAGGATAGGATTTTGGGGACTAGCATCAGCAACCAAATGCATGTGTTTTATGACTTTATCACTACAATCTCCTTTTATATCGTATTCAATATTTTCCCTTCTGGTTCTCCCTTTGTCATCCTTATATTTCTCAAGGTTCCAGTTTAGGGGACTTCTTTTTATCTCAATATAATGCGGCAATTGTTGCCTGACTTAGGGCTTCTGTTTTACAATTGCAGATTAAAGGAACTTTGTGCTGACAAATCAAATTTGCAACATGAACAAACGAAGCTTCAAAAGCAGAAATCGGCAACGAATCAGTTGAGAGTGGCAGAAGAACCAATAGATCATCCAGATAATGTTCGTGTGATTCAGAGGAAGCTTGTGTATATTATTGGGATGCCTTCTGAGTTTGCCAGTGAAAAGGTAAATATGGGTTTCTGCTGTAAAAGTGTGATTGTTTAGTACCTTAACTTATAATTAAACATCTATTGTAGTGCATATGAAAAAAAAAGCTAACTGTTCGCTGTTCATGCAGATTCTAAGGCAAAAGAGTTTTCTTGGGCAATATGGAAAAATAGAGAACATCATTATCGACAACATTGGAGCTAACCAACAGATTCCTGACTCTGGCCGTGTGTAAGTTTTTTGGTTAAGTAGAAATTGCAATTGAAAATTATATCGCTTTAACACTGGGAACAAGTCAGTCAAACAAGAACCACTCAATAAATAGATAATATTCTTGGCCATGGGATCAGATCTAGATGGATATCAGCCACTAAAAGCCGCTTACACATTTTAGAAAAGACGAAGCATGCCTGACATATTCAACTTCATACTCCCTCCGTCCCAAAATAAGTGTCTCAACTTTGTACTAGCTCTAGTACAAATTTGTACTAAGCTCAAGACACTTATTTTGGGATGGAGGGAGTATGATTTAACCCAACCCACATTCTGCCACCTCTTTTTTGGATAACATACATTCTCCCACCTAGTGACATAAGATCACACATTGTAAGGCTGGTTACCCTATTTTAATGGTCATTCCGAAATATAGATAGATACCACCAATGTAACCTCACCCCACCCAAATAAGGAACTGAATGTTTTATCTTATATTTCAGTCAATATGTTCTTTCTTTCAAAATATTCAAAAAAATGGTTACTCTCTCTGATCCAAATTAATTGTCAAAATTGTACTTAAGCTGCGACAATTAATTTGGATCGGAGGGAGTACACTTATTTCAGTCAATAAGTTGTTCTTTTCTGGCTTTTGCGTAATTCTCTGTATGTCTCCTTGCAGATATGTCACATATTCGAGAGAAGAAGAAGCTGTACTGTGCATAGAGGCGGTTAATGGTTACATCTTGGATGGCAGACCTTTAAAGTAATTTCTGTCACTAACTACACAGGTTTAATATAAAACACCATCTATCTCGTGCTCTACGAAGTCTATGCCTTATGTTTCATCTGTTCATCATGCAGGGCAACCTTTGGTGTTACAAGATATTGTCATATATGGCTAAGCAATAAGGTGTGTCTTACATATAAACCTTCACTTGCCTCCAACTACTGACTCCTTCCATTTATTGCTAAAATTTCCCATGTCTTACCTCAGGTTTGCCAAAAGCCAAATTGTTCATATGTGCACCAGAAAGCCCTACCAGAAGATGTTTGTACCAAAGATGATGTTGGTGTGTTTTGTGCAAGGTATAAATTGCTACTAGCCTTTTAAAATGCGCACATGGAATTTAATTTAGCATTCATTAATCTTGTTTTATTGTTGGCGCTTACTGGTGAAAGCTTTGTTTGACTAAATATTCGCTTGCAACTTTCGCAAAGCTGTACTACGATCATACTCTATGCGTCAACCTTTTTTATTGTGGTTGCACCCGCAGCTTCCGCAACCTGTACTAAGACCATACTCTGTGCAGTCTTATTTTCTTAGTATCAGTCATGATAACAACTTTTTCTAAAATTGGTAACATTCAATTAGTTTGTGGCTATATTTTCTTTTGTTGTTAGCTTGTTATTGACCATCAGTGTTATCATATTTTAAGGTTATAACGTTCTGTCAAAGAAAAACTGGTAGCTTACTTACGCTCCTTAAATATTATATATATATTATCAAAAGCAGGAGGTTCAGATATTTCTTTTGTTTTCTTTTCTGAGATAAGGATTCAGCATTTGCTGGGAATGAATATGAAGGGCCCCCAGCAGCGTTCAGGAGTTACTTTACCTTCTCCAAGTGGCTGCAATTCAAGAACTACCATGTTTAGTGGGAATTCCAAAGATAAAGTAAGAAAATAATTCAATCTGAGCTAATGTTTCATGGGGATATGCTTGTCAATGCCATTATCTGTATTTTTTCTGTGATGGAAAATTCGGGCTTGGTATGTGCTGATTGTTGACATCATCGTTGTGCTAATCATGTTTCCTGCATTTGAAGATTTGCGTCAATGATGTAGTAGTACCCAGAGTTTGCAATAATAATCCTGGTACCCTGCCAGCAGCAATTCCACGGTAATTTATTTTGTTTGCTGGCTCTTGATCCTGCTGTTGTATCTTCTACTGATGGTCATCTTTGATCCTTTGACAGGGATTCAGGCAAGCCGCCATCCATTGTAAATACAGCTCTTCATCAGCAGAATAATCATGAGAGCGTACTTAGTCAGCAAAAACAGGTTGCCTCCAAATCTCAAGAATTACCACCACTTAGACCAAAGGACCAGTTGGCTTCCAGCGATGACAAATCCAATACATCTGCGCATTTGGGAAATGGAATTTCAGATTCCAAGAAAATGGCCACAGAAGTAAATGGAACAGTTGAAACTTCATGGAGAAAACCACAATATGCTAATATAGTTTCACAAGGATCTAGCGGACCAGCTCGCCGCTTGACTGTGCTTACCAGGGAGTTGACATCTACTGATACAAGGTCTAAAGTTACAGGACAAGTAGGTAGCTGGATATCATCTAAAGCTGCAGGACAAGCATCCAGTTCGATATCATCTACTGATACAAGGTCTAAAGCTGCAGGACAAGTAATTAGTTCGATATCATCTACTGATACAAGGTCTAAAGCTGCAGGACAAGTAGTTAGTTGGACATCATCTACTGATACAAGGTCTAAAGCTGCAGGACAAGTAGTTAGTTGGACATCATCTACTGATACAAGGCCTAAAGCTACAGGACAAGTAGTTAGTTGGGCATCATCTACTGATACAAGGCCTAAAGCTGCTGGACAAGTAGTTAGTTCGACATCATCTACTGATACAAGGTCTAAAGCTGCAGGACAAGTAGTTAGTTTGACATCATCTACTGATACAAGGCCTAAAGCTACAGGAGTTACTTGGATTTCAAATTCCAAGAGACTTGGTTTGCCAAAAGATGAAGGCCATGACAGAACTGCAATTCCCAGATATCAGGCTGTAAAGGGAGTTTCCCAGAAACCAGAGGAACCTTCCAATAGTTTAACTAGCCAGCTTTCCTCAGCAGCTGTTAAACCTCATGTTAGAGCAGAGGAGAAGAATGCATGCTCAGATACCAGGGATAATCCAGTCCAAGAAAAGAACATGCAGGCTATGGTGAGCACTGTATCAGCCAGTGCAACTGCATTGGAGAGTTCGAGGGTCATTCCTACCGTGCTCCGTAATCTTTCAAGTTCTAATGGTGTGTCACAGACATCAGCTGGGCCAGATAAGCTTTCAAATTTGCACAGAAAGTTGGCATCTGAAAACCAATCAAAGATCTTACATCAACAAAAGGCAGCTCTTTCAAATAAAGCTGTAGCAAGTGGTAGCATTCTCGGCAATCAAGTTGTGTGCACTGATGGCAAACATCAATCTTCACCACAAGGAGGGGATCACAGCTTGTGCAATGGGGAAATGACCTTGTTAGGAGCTAAAATTCCATCTGAGCATGCAGAGAAGATTCGGCTACCAAGACGAGTCAGTGATATATTGGCCAAGGATAGTCAAGGAAGAAAGAGATTAGTTTGTCCACCTGGATTTAGCGAGCTTCGCAAGTCTTCTGATTCAGGCAAGTCTGTATCAATGAGCTCCTCAACTTGCTCTGCACTTCGCTCTACATCTGATGCCCCGGCACAAGATTCATGCTCTGTTACAGACCAACCAGACATCATTAGCTGGGTCTCAGAGTGCCTGGAAGATGATGGAGATCACAAACAAAGTAGTGGTGTGAGCATATCTTCCACACTCAGCTCCACTGATACCATATGGAGACCCACACCACAGGTTCCTGGCCCCAGCTTCGGTGCATCAAATCACTGTCAGTTACCTCCATACCCTGGTGGCTTGCCCCAGTCCATGGGTGGGGATCAAAACCCCATGAGATGCTGCTGCACTTTTCCGTCCGTAAGCAATAGACCAAATCAGATGCCTGAATATTGGAATGGAGGTGCCAATAGCTACATGGCCCCTGGTGGGTATGATACATTCTACCAGAACTGGACTAATGGAAGCGCAGATCCAGGCCTGAACAGTGCACAGGTTGACCTTTCATACTCCATGTACACCCTGTTCTGATCAACAGAGCTGTGTTGCAACCCTAACAATACAGACGCACAAGTCATGCATACATGCTAACCTAGCTCGCAGAAGGGGTGGATGGTGGCGACATGGGGGGTCGCCAATGCAGTGTTGGTGCTGAAGCTTAAGCTTTGTAAAGATGAAACGTGAAACTTGTTATTGTAAAACGGTTGTGTTGGATGGCACCTTTAGCGAAAATTTGCTGAATAGCCGTCTCATTGGATCTGTACTCGTGTAGTATGGCCGGTGTTTTACTGCTGTTCTGTGCTGGACCATGGATTACTTGGTCTTTGTCGTCCTTGGCATCTTTTTGGTTGCTCCACGATGATAGCAGAAGGCCAGGACACATGATTGCTAGTGTATGGTTTACCGTCCATTTCGTCCAACTAGACTAAATCGTAAACTGTATCTGGCTCTTTTCTTAAATTCTCTGATCGCCAAAAGCAATTGTCAACCCATGAGCATGAGGCTGTTTGTGTCTCTGCCTCTTTCTGCCAAGCTTATCATGACATGCCCCTCCTTATCGATCAATGATGGTGATACTGTGAGGGAATTTATTCCTCTCCCAAGCAGAGGGCTGTGAGCCACTGCTTTCACGACAGCAAGCACCAATTGCGCTGGTGCAAACTTACTACTACTAGAAAGTAAAGCGACGCTGATAAAAATCTTTGATAATCCACTAGTGAATGCCATTTAGATTCTCTCTGTTGGTCTACCAAGCCCAAGAAATCATGACTTTCAGCAACTCAGTGTATTTTTTATGGGACTTTTAGCAACTCAGTTGCTTGCAGAAGTGAGCAAACAGTTGGTGGCTACTACTACTCCGTCCGTCGCAATGCAATTATGAGGTTCCGTCAAGCCGAAAATGTAAGAGCACCAGAATAATGGTACCAGCACCAGTAACCATTGATGTCTAGTAGTACTACGAGTAGCACAGTGGTTTGAAGCTGTTTCATCCAATGGTACCACATCAAGTGCAATCAGTACTTCCAATGGTGCATGCAAATCACCGAACCACCGAAAATTCCACAACGCCGAGGTCTTGCATCCTACAGTAGAATTCCTAGTCAATGTGGCGTAATAATGTGTACAACAGGGTCTTCGAAGCAGGTCTTACAACTTTCCACCACAGGGACTTCGAAACCAAGGCAACTTGCACATGGCCACATCGCGTCCTACGCAAACGAACGTTCCAAACTTTCCATAAACCGTTGGAGAGAAAAAAGAAAACAGTTCAATGAAGAACATGGGTATATAAGCATCAACTTTCTGCTTCGGTATGGCCCCCATCTGCCGATCTGCGTCTGTTGGTTAACGAAACGGACAGCTCGTGGAGTGCTCCTCTCCTCTTGCGCGCGTGGCTTGCATGATGCATGGGACGGGATTAGAGTCTTCACACTCAAAGTTGTTGCCTTCTTTTCCTTCAAAGTCGCCCTTCCTTCTTTTTTCACCTTTTTTTTTGCTACTAATAATGTGGATCGTGGAGTCGTCTCGTCTTACGCGCTTGTTAACCGTGGAATGGAAAAGGAGAAGATGGAAACATATTCTTAGACCGGAGATTGAGCATTTCATTGACGAAGCAAACCACGTGTCAACGAAATTACCCTAATTAATAACATCTGAAATGCGACGATTGTTTCCCACTTATGATGCACCGAAAGAGCGACGACTCGATCCACCACGACCGCTTCAAACTTCCCCCGGACACTAGTTCTTTGAGTTCTTCAGTGAAGCCAATATGCAAGTCTAGCCCATCCAACTTTATTGAATGGAAAGGTTTCATATTTTAGCCCATCTCTTATGTTGTACTGTTACTCCCTCCATTTTTATTTACTCTCCATATTAGCTTTGGCCAAAGTCAAACTTTGTAAACCTTGACAAAGTTTATATACAAAAATATTAACATATGCAATAACAAATGAATACCATTAGATTCATTATTGAATACACTTTCCCATCATATCGATTTGCTATTATAAATGTTTATATTTTTTTTATAAACTTGATCAAACTTTATAAAGTTTAACTTCAGTCAAATCTAACATGCAGAGTAAATAAAAACGAAGGGAGTACTCTATAAGTACTAGAGATACGTCAGAATACTCAAGTCTAAACTGATAGCGCCTACATCACAGTACGACATAGCTACATTATTGCTGCATGTGTAACCAATATGGTCGCCCATGCGTGTACTTCACATTAGGCAGTTAGGGCTCCTCTCTCTTTCTTCTTTTTGAGCGAATAACCTGAATGTGGTTGCTTGTGTGCGCATATCAGATTTGAGTTTCATCTGTTTTTTCATGCTCTGTCTCGGCTTGGTTTTCATGTGACGTACTAACAGCTCCAGTTGGGTAACTCAAAGCCTCCGTGAAGGATCAAAGAACCTAGTAATAATCAGGCGCTCACGTTCTTTTTTTTTGACCATCATCAGGCGCTCACGTTCTTGCCGGGAAATGATAAACAAATAACAACTCAAAGCACGCCAGTCTGAAGCCATGTTTGGTGAGCGTCTGGTCGCACCCACACATTCGGTGTGCGCGCGCGCGTGCGTGTCTAACTTCCAGTTCACTGAAACTTATACTTATTGTTAATATTAATAAACCATCACCAAATTCCTGTAAAAGTTGCAGCACACAAAGTTTGAAAAAATTCAGTTGTAACGATTAAAGCATTGGAAACTTTGACGATCAAACCTACTGATACTCGTGGTGCAGTGAGCTAAACGACTTGCAGCTATAAAGAGCGCACGTACAGGCTACTCCCTCTCTCTCAGTTTACAGTGCGTGCGCGTATCCTTAGGTCGTCAATTTAACCAACTTAATACAAGTCATATATTATAAAATATATACCAATATAAACTTCAGATGTTCTATTTTCAAACGGTATAATTTTTGTGTTATATAGTTTATATTAGGGTGATAATATTGGCAACCTAGGTATACGCGCAGGACTTGTAAACTGAAACGGAGGGAGTAGAATCGGCACCTTAACCGCCTAAGCCTAGTTCATGGACCGGTCCCATTGAATAGCCGCAACTTTGGGGCGTATCAACCTTTATTAAGGGAAAAGTTTGGTAAAGATTGCTGGTTTAAGCAAAGACCCTCCTCCGTTACAGATGCAGACATATGCCAAATGATCTGTCCTCTTCGGTATCATTTGACGTTTTACTCGGCATCCACGAAGAGACCGTTCAATGTTGGTACTACCTTGTCCCAAAATGCGGAAATGTCGTTCTACAAAGTGTAAGGTCAAACTCATCTAACTTTGACTATTCGCACTCGTGAAATTTAGTTTTTTCCAGAAACAGTGCTTCACATTATACTCATTTTTTAGTTTTTTATAGTAGTATAAGAAGTACTTGTTATTAGAGTAGGGCATTTTGGTGGACGAGCTCCATGGTGCTCCTTTTTTAAAAAAAAAGTTCAAAAAATCACATTTTTGAAGTTCCAAAAAAATATGGAAAAAATCATACATGTGGACATGTGTATAAAGTTTGACGACGAAATACATTATGGTCAGAGCTACACAAAAAAAAGAAAAATTTGTGCATTTTTAATAGTGAATAGTGTACATAATGTTCATCATTTTCAAAATCATGATTTTGTCCTTTTTTTGTAGCTCTCACCGTAATGTGTGCCATCTTCAAATTTTACACATGTGTAGTATACATCCTATGAACGTGTGTCCTTTTTAAAGATTTTTTTGAACTTAAAAATGTGATTTCAAAATTTTCAAAATAAAGAGCTCCATGGAGCTGTTTTAGCATTTTCGTTGATATTCTCACTCAACGCATCTTCAACAGGTTGTATGTTAGTCTTATTGGTAAAATGTCCATGTCATCAACCAACAAGCTATCATACAACTACTCCAATGGGTTGTATGTAAGCTATCCAATAGATGATGAGAAAATAAATGTGATTACTCTCTATTTCACGTTGGAGCTTGTGCAAAGGTTGTCGGTTAATCTACATAATACATGCCCCATCATCACTATGTCCTAGGTGGCAAATTTACCAACACCTATCTTAGAACTATTGAAGATGCCCTCATATGAACCATCATATACAACCAGATCAGGTGGCTCATAAAGTAGGTTTGACCATTCTTAAATGCCTCATAATTGCATATTTAAGGGAGAGTTAACACGCGCCAATTCTTGCCTAGAAGAGAGTTACTTAATATTTTGTTCAATTTCCCTCCCTCCAACTATTGTCCATGTTGACGCCTTAGCGGCGCATAGGATACCTGGTGTTTTTCTTTTGGCGATGGAGGATACCACATAATTTTAAGAACTTATCACATTAAATACTATAGATAAGACACTCCATCATATAGCATGTTTTATTGTCGTTTCTATACGATGTGGAATACATTAGAAACGATTGCCGTATCAATCGTTGTACAAACTCTAATAACAAAGATAACTCGCTTTGGTGAATGTTCAAACAAAGCATAGTTTGTGAAATACATATACACCGGTAATTCCGCGCGTTTTGCGGGTTAAGAGTAACCGTCAGCATTAAACCATCGACCAACATTAAATCCAAATGTACCGGCGCATGGATCTAATGGTGTAGACCGCGTCCACGCAGAAGCCAGCCCCGTCCTTTTCTCCCCGGTTCTCGGCATATAATTTCCGCACCGCAAATGGCCAAAAACCCCGTAAAAGCAAAACCCACCCGCGACTAATCGACGCCATTAGCGAGAGCACGAGCGTGGCACAGTGAATCGCATCGCACGCGAACCTTCCCACCCCCCCCCCCCCCCCCCCCCCCCCCCGCACTCCAGAGCCGAGCCTGCACCAGACGGCCTCGCCTCTGTAGAATCCCACCAACCAACCCAATCCGCCCCGCGGTTCGACCAGGGCCGGCGGCCTCGTCGGCGTCCGGTGTGTCAAAGGCGACCGCGCGGATGGCGGCGGTGGCGGAGGGCTCGCCCGCGGCTTCCGCGGCGGCGGCCAAGGAGGCGGAGTACCGCAAGGACGTGCAGAAGCTGGTGGACCTGCTCTCCAAGCTGAACCCGGCCGCCAAGGAGTTCGTCCCGTCCTCCGCGGCCGCCACGCCCAGGAAGGGGCTGTCGGCGGACGCGCCGGTGTTCTACTACGGCTCGATCGGAGGCCGGAACGGGGGGATCGCCGGGTACCCCGGCGCTGACGCCGGGTACATTGGGTACCAGCAGCGCATGGTATAATTCTGCGGCCTCTTTTAGTACTATCATCAATCATTCAGAGGTTGGGACTTGGTTGGAAGGCTCGGATCGGAGCGGGTGGTTTTCCCCTATGCGGAGGGGGATTTGACGTGATTACTTTTTTTGCATTAGTTGATACGTTAAGAATGGGCACGTTATCTTTTTCCCTCATTTGCGTTGGATGGCGTTACCGGCGGTTGGTGGTTTGCGTGGTGTGGTTGTTGGCGTTCTTTAGTGAAAGCCTTGCCCTGTTCTTCTTTTCGAGGTTCCCTTGGTTACAGTGAGGTTTCGCTTCAGAGTCACGACTAGTGCACTATCTATCTGTGAGATATGTTTTCTATGCTGCTTAGATCGTAGGTGTGTTTGATTAATATTCTGGTTTTAGATCCTATTGAATTGGGTAAAATATCCCGGTTCATGTGAGTTCTAGAACATATCATTTCACTTAAGAATTCAGACAGATGTAACATCCAGATATTAAATGTATAATATATGTAACCCTGATCTACTCGTACACTTTCCTATTATTAGGTAGTCTCTGAATCTAGCAATTCAGTTCAGAGAAAACATAAATTGGAATGTGGATGCCTTTTCACTTTGATATTTAGAGCGATTCATTTTCAGATATTGAAATTTGAGACTAGACTTTTCCATGGTTCTGATTCAGATGTCTGTTGTTTAATAATATGATTCTTCTCCAGATCAGCTGCTTGTAATAATTAAGTTTGGGTAGTATGATTCCATTGGGAAGGTACTAGCAGGAATGAGAAATGATAAGTGTTTTTCCTTTCCACCAGAGGAGGAATTTTGTAGATAATGAGAGGAGGAATGTATACATCAATCATGGAAGGAGGAGGACAAACGAGAGGGCGAGGCGTGCAGACAGGGAAGAGAGCATCCGGCGAACCGTTTATGTCTCTGAACTCGACCATACTGTGAGTAATTGATGATTGTATTATTGTGCATAGCTATATTCTTGAGTGCCTGTTGGATCTAATGCTTTTGACCATCTGTTAGGTGACAGAGGAAAGACTTGCTGAAACCTTTGCTAATTGTGGGCAAGTAAGTTACTTTAACTTGAAGGCTTTAGTTGCACTGATATTAGATACTAGAAATGCTACACAGAGATGTTAGTCTATTTAACTGCTCTCTCAGATCAGGTTGACACAATTCTACTTGGTTGGGTTTTAGCAACTGTTGGTTATTTGACATGTTAAAACTTTATTCCGTCGACATGATTTCTCAATTTCCTGTTCTATAGATTTCATGCATGTTTGGTTATCAAAAATCAAACAGGGGCTTGGAATAAAAGACTGGGGCTTTGCTCCACAGTAGATAGTTTCAAAAAAAAAAATCAAACAGGGGAAAAGGTGTTAAAGAAAAATTACTTGCGAGCTCATTGTGATTTTCTCTTTTATAGAGCATTTTGTAATGTAATTCTCTGTCATGCAAATATGTGAAACTGTTTTTTTCTCTTTGTCCTGAAGGTTGTCGATTGCAGAATCTGTGGTGATCCACATTCTGTTATGAGGTTTGCATTCATTGAGTTCTCTGGTGAAGGTATTATATCTTCACATGCTACATTTATGTTTTCAGCAGTCAATTGATGGTTTGATACATGGTACATTTTTTACAGAGGGTGCTAGAGCTGCACTTAACCTTGGTGGCACAATGCTTGGGTTCTACCCCGTTAGAGTCTTGCCTTCAAAGACGGCTATCTTACCTGTGAATCCAAAATTTCTCCCAGCGGTAAGTTGTTTGGTTTTCATCTTCTGTGACACCTATGCCGCTAATCCACAATTACTAATAATGGTATCCTATTCTGCCTGGCCCATAGACGGAGGATGAGAAGGAAATGGTCATACGGACGGTTTATTGTACAAATATAGATAAGAAGGTACCCATCTCTGTCCTACTTTGTCATCTTATTGTCTTTCACTGGCTCATTTTCTCATCATACTTTTCATTACATTGAGGTTCTTAATTTAGCTGTGAGATGCTCAACAACTGAAACAGGACAATTAAATGAAATGTTTTATTACATTTTACCTGTTTTCCTGCAGGTTACCCAATTAGATGTAAAGAGTTTCTTTGAAGAACTTTGTGGTGAGGTGAGCTATTGCGTAAATCCAATCATCCTGTCACACAGCTTTTAAATGAGTATCCTGGCTGCTTAATGTTTCTGTTGCTGTAATTGCAGGTCTCTCGTTTGAGACTTCTAGGCGACAATGTACATTCAACAAGGATTGCTTTTGTTGAGTTTGTCAATGTAAGAACAAATAGCCCATTTATCCGTAGCCTTACTCCCAATTTAATTGAATGATTTTCTGCTAGCTCGGTAGCTATTACTTTTAAATACTTGCTGTGATATTAGTTAACCAAGTGCATGGTCAGTGCCTGTAGTTTGTCCATAATTTGCATGGTCAGCATAGCTCCTGTTTGTTGTTTTCACGAGTACGAAGTACAAACTAAAATAACATTAGCCACTGTTCCAAGCTCCAACCATTCACATTCTGCTGCCTCGTTTTAAGTGTCTACCAAGATGCCAGTTTAGTACTGCCCTGAACACCATTTTACTTAGACTGACTTCAAAGTGCCTTCCTCACAAAACACTTGCACAACAGCATAAGCATGTAGGATTCTTTTATATTTGCACTCTGGTGAATAAGTATGCTAAGAAATTGAAAAGAATGTCTGATTTTCATTCTTTCACCTCCCCTTGTTTTTCTTTACTCTTACTTATATATTCGAGTGGTACATTCTCTACATTATATGTGTCATTTCTTCCCATCAGAGAGCCCATTTCATATGTGTTTTTTTACAATCACCTCTCATGTTAAACGCTCGCAATTGCAGGCTGAGGGTGCTATCCAGGCTCTGAATTGCAGTGGGATGATTTTGGGCACACTGCCAGTCAGGCATGACCCCCCGACTCCTATCCATTTATGTTCCCTACCCAAAATTCAGATGTCTGTATATTTGCTAACCTTGGTGGCATTGTGGTTCAGGGTGAGCCCTTCCAAGACCCCGGTGAAGCCCCGTTTAAATAGGGTGGTGTCAAACTGACTGCTTCGGCTACACACTGGATTGTTGACGGGAAGGCTGCCTGACCATCACCTATAGCTTCCGCGATCCAGTGAAACCATTATGTTTCTGCTTAGATCCTTGCAACGGAGGAGCGATTTCTTCCTTTAACCATCCCTTTTGCGAAACTGTTGGAAAGGGACTGGCTGAACCAGACCCTTGAGAGTCAGCATCTCGCAGACAAATCTGTGATGGATGGAGCAACCATTAGAAAAACCTGCCATTCAGAGTAATTTCTGTGGCAAAAACATGTTTCCTTGTTATCTCATTGGCTGTTATTACCATCAAAACGAATGATACTTTAACGTCTTGACGTGCCGATCGGTTGTCGCTGTTATTCCTATAGTTTGCGTTGCTATTCTGCCGTTTTAAAACAGGTTGACTGCGATCCTGTACATTGTGCGTGGAAGGCAGGTAATGCTGTAAAGGTCACGTAGGAAGTGCACAAACGAAGTGAGTGAGCGTATGCGTGGGTGCATCATTTGAATTGACAGTGTAAGCATTTTTATGAGCTCTGCCGCCACGGTTGTCAGCATATTCGAGTGGAAACACACGCGTCTGTCTGTTGATTAATGGATGGGGTTCATCGAACTGCCTAGTGAGAATGATCTATGGATGCAACGCGCACGTACACAGATTAGATGTATTTTTTCTGGCAGCAGCGTGTATATCGATTTATTTCTTTACAGTACATTGTGTAAAGAGTGTTCGTTCTACGATGCAATACACAGACGAGTTTTCAGCTTCAAATCCCAACAACGTCCGGGCCTGCTACTGCTACTCTAGTTGGCTGTCGAGCGCCCGCAAGAAATGGGGCGACGACCTCTCAGTCGATGGGGAGGGAGCGCGCGCGCTTTGTATGGCGCCTTCATCGACGCGCAGGAACCTCCTGGCCGTCAGGCTGTGCGGCGGCGGAGCGCACAGTGCCGGCCGTGTCGGCGAGGCCGTTCAGGGCGGCCGCGCCGGCTGTGTCGTCGAAGAAAACGCACACGGCGTTCAGGCCCATGGAGGCGAGCGTCTGCTCGCCCTCGGCCGGGCGCTCGGGCTGCAGTTGGACATGGACGCAGGGTTGGTTCCACTGTTCCTGTGCGCCACGGTCGGGACGACCCAGATCGCCGCCGTCGACCCCGTCGGCGAGCTGGGCGCCGTCGCAGCACCACACGGCGTGCGGGCGCACGGGGACGCCGCATGCGCCGGCTCAGCGCTGATATGCCCCGAATGCACCCGCGTGGAGGCCGTGGAGTCGTTCAGTATGAACGCCCACAAGTGGCTGGTCTCGAACAAGGCAAGGCAGCAACCACTGCTGCGCCGTGTGGGTGAAGGAGCCGGGTGCGCTGGTGTGGGATGGACGCGGGCATCCCGCACACCTGCTGCGATCTGGCCGTTGGTAGAGTGGAAGATGTGTGCGAGCTGGTCGTCGACTCGTACGTCGGTAGAGTGGAAGACGCGCCACCTTTGCCGGAGAGGAGAGTACCGCGCACCCCGGCGGAAACCGGCGCTCGGAGGAAAGCACCTCGCCGGGCCGCCGCTCCTACTTGAAGCGTGGCAAGCCAGGACGTTCGTGGCAGCCATGAGTAGCTACACCAGGTGCGCTTCCTCCTGTCCTCTGCTTCACATTTCAAGATTCAAGAGGCGACAAGCTAGTTTGTATGACTGACGGGAATGCGAGTGGAACACTGGAACGGGGGCATATATATAGGCGGTTCTGCTGATCTGTCCGAATGGACACAGTGGAAAATACCCGGCTAGTGAATCCACGCTGTAACCGTGGCCAGCGGCGATCTCCTGGCAGGCCCACGCTGTAACCGTAGCGATCTCGTACGTGCGCCCCATCGGGCAAAGAAGGGAAGTTGTTGCGGTGCGTCCCGGGAGAGATACGAAAGGACTGCTCCTCCACGCATGAAACCACCGAGTATCGCTGGAAAATGATACGTACTAGTACTAGTGTACTACGCCCACGGGTTCATCATGCGGGGCGCCCAGCGTAGGCGTCCTTTCCTGATGTACGTAGACGTACACAAGCCTCGTCACGTCCAGCACCTCGGACCGCAGGCCCCCATCACAGTTCACATTTCACAGGCACAGCCTCTTCGTGGCCGCCTCCTCCGCATGGCCGCTCCGGCCTTTGTGCTCGACACTTCCGGCGCCTCTCCCTTGCCGTATGGACTAGGCCACGAGCACACGTCGCGGTGGTTACAGGCGTCCAAATGGCACGTCACTGTGGTCACCACCGTGTTCACACACGAACACGTCATCGTAAACCCTCGACGCCGGGGTGATACACCGCAATTCACGTCGAAAGAGACCTGTCCGGTAGCGCAGTACGCAAATAATTCAGTGGGTGCTTTTGAGGACCCAAAACCCCACACATCCGGCAGGGACCCCGTCTGGACGCGCGGCGGCTATGGACTGCCCTAGGTCGATTCGCTCGCCCCTAGAGCCTCAGGGATCGCCGCCTTTCAATCGAAGAACGAGAGAGAAAGAATAAGGGAGAGATGTAAACTAGGGTAAAAAGTAGATGGATTTTGCGATTATGTGTTGTTCAACCACCCGTCACCTCTCATCTATTTATGAGGCGGTTGGACTTCCAGTACAAGAAAAGAACTAAAATTCCATCCAAAACGTAAAAAAACCCTAACCTAACTCGGACAGGAATCTTTGGCAACCTTCCGGATCAACTCGGAGCCTCCAGGTGGTTTCGCTCGGTCTCACCGAGTGGACGTTGCCAAACTTTCTGTAATCTTCTGTATCTCGCTCGGAATTTCCGAGTGGTTTCACTTGGAATTACTGAGTCAACTCTGTCTCACCAAGTCAAATCAACTCGGTCGATCCGAAGTGACTCTGCAATTTTTGTTACTGACCTTGTTTTGGCTCCCCAGGTTGCATACGACCTTGGATTAAGACCATTTTTATGTCAAAATCGACTGTTTCGATGTTACACACACTTTCATGTTGAAACTTTTTTCCATCTGAGGCTACCTTAATTGAGTTTTTGGCCATACAAAAATCGGGTGTCAACACAAGCCCTCCTGTTTTTTCCGGCAAAGTTAGTGTGCTAAAAAATATATTTTGTATCATGTTTGCTCTAAGGACAATGCCAACACTCCATCGGACATTTATATGGGCTTAGGACGATAATTATATATCGGCCATGTTTATGCTTTGGGCGATAATTCTTTATCGCCCATTGCTTTTAATTTTTTGTTTACACCGTACCTTGGAACCAATTACCACAAATCGGCTTTAAAGAGATGGGAATAAACCCGTTCCTTGTAGCACCAAGGAAATCAAACTCCGAGAGGTCACGCCCTGTTAAGCAAGTAACATCGGGATGATTCCAATCCACCGATGCATCGGCCAAAGCAACAGAAGCCAAATTATCCGCGTAAATACTTCTACATCATCATTGACCCATTGTATTAAGAATTGATGCATGGTAGATAGCACACATTGGTTAGCATGAACCCAATCTCGGCCTAATATAACATTATAGTTACCTTGCACCTCGGCGATGAAGAATGTGGTGGCCAAAGTTCTTATTCCCACAGTAAGTTCCATGCACATCACACCTTTGGTCTCTGTCTTTTATTTACCCTCACCATTAAGTACCATATTGGTCTTCATCACCGCATCATCATGTAATTCCAACTTCTTGAAGACCGAGTAGGGCATAAGATTTACCACATCACCACCATCAATGAGCATCCTAGCAACCGGCGATCCGTTACTATGACATTTGAGGTACAATGGCTTCAAGTGTTTCACCGGTTCTTTTGGCTTCTCGAAGATAGCATTCTTAGGACCAAAATCCAGTTGGGCTGCCTCCCCTTATTCACCTATAGCATGAATCTCGGCAGGTAAGTAATACACCATATTAATATCCATATCTTCCCGAACCGGCGTAGATTCGTAATCCACATCTCATCTTCATCTCCCAATGCGTATATTGGACTTGAAAGTTTCCTCAATTGAAGGGGATGTTTCAGGTGGTGTGGACGATGTAATAGGGGCCGCATCATTCTCCTTTGGTGGTGTAGGTGCTGTTGTAGTTAATGTAGAAGCATTTGCGTTTTCTTTTTTGTTTAGGCCTCCAGACTTGTTTTGTGAGCGCCACGGGCCGAATTTCACTAAACAATTCGTCCCTTTGGTCCTCCACTTCATGCGCCGCCTTCTCGTGGTTCCGCATGTGTTGTAGCCTCCTTTTCATGGTCTTAGTTAAACCGGACGGACACCACCTAGGTTGAGTATATTTGTGATCCTAGGTTTGTCCTTGCTTGGAGAATTTTTTGTTGGCCGATTAGCACCATGGCTTGAATGACCTTGTGTAGGATAATGAAGTCTCTCGTGAGCAGGCCTTCTAGGTGCTACCCACCCCATATGAAAAGCATAAGGAGCCATTGGGGGCTACCCCCATCCTCCATTGACATCTCCCATATAATATGGCACATAGGGGGGTGACGACATCCACGGTGTCGGTGCCCATGACCCATATGGCCTTGCATAGCGCCAAAACTCTTGTTTCGGAGGTGATCTTGAATGCCTCGAATGTGATGTCCTATTAGATCTAGAACTGACCGCTTGATTGGCATATTTTGATAGTAACATATCAAAAGATGGCTTGATTCGCTTGTGCTTGGCTTCACTCTTTTCCACTTGCTAGCTTCTGAATTCTTGGGCTTGATAAATTTAACATGAGTATCCTCTTGTACTTGCTGTTGCCCCCCGAGTGCAGGATTTTTTATGGTGATCTTCAATACCTCCTTGCCATCGGGTTGCTTATCAAGCACAACCTCTCTTCCCAATACTTTGGTGTCCTCTTTGCCTTTCTTGGGTTCACAAATAACAACATTATCTTTATTAGCAGATTTGGCTATGTTAGGCCAAATTAACATCTTCTTACCTTCTAAGTCCATGTTGTTTATCGGGAAGGGTTGTTTATCAACTTGCATCTCAGGAAAACTCAATCGTCCGTCATTAATGGCCGATTGTATATCTCGTCAAAAAACATTGCTATCTTTAGTAGCATGAGAAAATGAATTATGGTACTTGCAATAAGCACGCCGTTTCAGCTCATCAAACGGCTGTATGGTGTGTGATATTCTAAGCACCTTATCTTGCAAGAGAGCATCACATATTTTATCACCATCATGATTCTTGCGAACCGTCTTAATGGCATTGCATGTATAGGGTTTGGCCTTTGAGGACCAAACAAATTCAGTATTATAGACATCAACCTCATCATCCAAATTATTATCATTGTATTCAACTATATGCATTCTAGGACGATCGATTGTAGACCTATGAACCTCTTTACTTCAACTCTCTTGAGCCAAAGCTTTTTGTAAGACTTGGTTAATATTTAAAAACTCATAACTTTCTTGCCTCTTTTTAATGTGAGTTTTTAAATCATTAAGAACAAGATCCGCCAAGTCTCTTTCGGTTATCACTAAGCTATAACAACAGTTTTTTATATCTCTAAATCTCTTGACATAATCGGTAACCGATTCATCATGTTTTTGCCTAATCGATGTAAGATATGACAACTTAAGCTCATTATCGCCGCTATAAAAGTGATCATGAAACTTTCGCTCTAATTGAGACCATAAGAGAATTGAACCATGCGGTAAAGCAACAAATCATGAAAATGCGGTGCGAGTTAAAGATAAGGTAAATAAATGCACTTTCAATTCTTCTATGGAACCTGCTTCACCTAGCTGCGCTAGATACTGACTAACATGCTCCCATGTTGTTTTCGTGCCCTCTCCACTATATCTAACAAAATCAGGAACCTTGTAACCTTGAGGGCACAAAACTGCATGAAAGTGTTGAGGATAAGGCTTTTGGTACACATGACTCTTTACTTTCGTCTTGTTTCCAAAAGTTTCTAGAAACATCTTATGCAAATCCTCCTCTAAAATTGGATCCGAGGTAGATGAAGATGCTTGTGGCAGTGACATAGGAGCAGCATGAGTACTAGCTAGTGGTGCAACTTGTGGGATGGGCGCTGAATCATATTTCAGCGGAAGGCCAAACATGTTTGTGCCTACGGGTGGTGTGACAAAGTGATTTGGCGTTGACACCTAATTGGGCACACTCATAATAGGATTATGATATGTAGGTGCAACCACAAGCTGGTTTGCTTGACTAAGTTTTTTCCTGTGTGTCGGGTGTTGAGGACTTGCAGCGGCGGCCTTGGTAGGAAGGGCGGAAACACAGACGGACACCATTTTTGGGGGTGCTTCTCGAGTACCGAGCCGTGATCTCCAGGGTGAAAGTCGAAGGTCTTGCCTTCATTGGTTGTTCCTGGCAATGGTCTTGCGAAGGCATTGTTTTGGGGATCTCGGACTCTCTCCAGGGTGAAACTCAAGATCCTTGATCGACCGATGACAACGCTTGTGCATTGTTTCCTTCTTAGAGGCATCACTTTTGGAGAACCTCTTCTGTAGTCCGGGTGTTGTCTTTGGTGGTGGTTAGAGTGTTGTTGTTGCGAGTGTTTCATCACTGCGACAGGGTCTTTGTTTTTGTACTTCTCTCTTTTTTATTTTTGTTATTGGCTGCGTGCATCCTTGATGTCTTTCGATATCTTGTTGGTATAGAGGCTGGGTGTAATTGGTATCTTCACGATATTAATATATTTCCTTTATCGAAAAATATAACTCCGCCTGATGCTGAGGGTTCCATCACAGGTTGGTCTTGGTTTCATGATGTTTGGGTGGAGGGGCAAGGGCGAAGAGTGAATAGTCAGAAGTTCAATCGGATCGATGTTGGCCGGTTTTGTTTTTGAAAAAGTGTGAATTTCAAAACGGCTGCTAGAAAAATACGATAAACAAATTGGACCCAAACTTACTAAGAATTGGCAATTGATAGACTTCCTTCTTTCTTCTTCCAATAGTGTGTCTAAGCCAGAACTGATTGTGCCCTTCAATCTTCTTTTTTCATATAGTTTCATCGAGTTCCCATACACCAATTGCTTGTATGCTTGCTGTTTGGTGCCGCTGATGCTGCTCAATGGGCAACCTCGGTGCTGCCCTTCTTCACCGGACGATCTCCTCACCGCTGGAGACCTCAAGTGCAGCCACGGGATACCCCTTAATGGCCTCCGCTAATCCTGGTTATGTTGGGGAACGTAGTACTTTCAAAAAAATTCCTACGCGCACGCAAGATCATGGTGATGCATAGCAACGAGAGGGGAGAGTGTTGTCCACGTACCCTCGTAGACTATAAGCAGAAGCGTTATGACAACGCGGTTGATGTAGTCATACGTCTTCACGATCGACAGATCCTAGTACCGAAAGTACGGCACCTCCGCAATCTGCACACGTTCGGCTCGGTGACGTCCCACGAACTCATGATCCAGCAGAGTGTCGAGGGAGAGCTTTGTCAGCACGACGGCGTGATGACGGTGATGATGAAGCTACCGGCGCAGGGCTTCACCTAAGCACTATGACGATATGACCGAGGTGGATTATGGTGGAGGGGGGCACCGCACACGGCTGGAAACAATCAACTTGTGTGTTCTAGGGTGCCCCCTGCCCCCGTATATAAAGGAGCAAGGGGGGGGGGGGGGCGGCCGGCCCTTGGGGCGCGCCAGGAGAGGAGTCCTCCTCCTCCTAGTAGGAGTAGGACTCCCCTTTCCTACTCCTACTAGGAGGGGGAAAGGAAGGAGGAGAGGGAGAAGGAAAGGGGGGCGCCGCCCCCTTCCCTAGTCCAATTTGGACCAGATGGGGAGGGGGCGCGCGGCCAGCCCTGGCCAGCCCTCTCTCTCTCCACTAAGGCCCATGTGGCCCATTAGTTCTCCGGGGGGGGGGGGGTTCCGGTAACCCTCCGGCACTCCGGTTTTCTACAAAATCACCTGGAACACTTCCGGTGTCCGAGTATAGCCGTCCAATATATCAATCTTTATGTCTCGACCATTTCGAGACTCCTCGTCATGTCCGTGATCACATACGGGACTCTGAACTATCTTCGGTACATCAAAACACATAAACTCATAATACCGAGCATCACCGAATGTTAAGCGTGCTAACCCTACGGGTTCGAGAACTATGTAGACATGACCGAGACACGTCTCCGGTCAATAACCAATAGCGGAACCTGGATGTTCATATTGGCTCCCACATATTCTACAAAGATCTTTATTGGTCAAACCGCATAACAACATACGTTGTTCCCTTTGTCATCGATATGTTACTTGCCTGAGATTCGATCGTCGGTATCTCAATACCTAGTTCAATCTCGTTACCGGCAAGTCTCTTTACTCGTTCTGTAATGCATCATCCCGCAACTAACTCATTAGTCACATTACTTGCAAGGCTTATAATGATGTGCATTACCGAGAGGGCCCAGAGATACCTCTCCGACAATCGGAGTGACAAATCCTAATCTCGATCTATGCCAACTCAACAAGTACCATCGGAGACACCTGTAGAGCACCTTTATAATCACCCAGTTACGTTGTGACGTTTGGTAGCACACAAAGTGTTCCTCCGGTATTCGGGAGTTGCATAATCTCATAGTCATAGGAACATGTATAAGTCATGAAGAAAGCAATAGCAATATACTAAACGATCAAGTGCTAAGCTAACGGAATGGGTCAAGTCAATCACATCATTCTCTAATGATGTGATCCCGTTAATCAAATGACAACTCTTGTCTATGGCTAAGAAACTTAACCATCTTTGATTCAACAAGCTAGTCAAGTAGAGGCATACTAGTGACACTCTATTTTGTCTATGTATTCACACATGTACTAAGTTTCCGGTTAATACAATTCTAGCATGAATAATAAACATTTATCATGATATAAGGAAATATAAATAACAACTTTATTATTGCCTCTAGGGCATATTTCCTTCAGTCTCCCACTTGCACTAGAGTCAATAATCCAGAGTACACAGTAATGATTCTAACACCCATGGAGTCTTGGTGCTGATCATGTTTTGCTCGTGAGAGAGGCTTAGTCAACGGGTCTGCAACATTCAGATTCGTATGTATCTTGCAAATCTCTATGTCTCCCTCCTTGACTTGATCGTGGATGGAATTGAAGCGTCTCTTGATGTGCTTGGTTCTCTTGTGAAATCTGGATTCCTTTGCCAAAGCAATTGTACTAATATTGTCACAAAAGATTTTCATTGGACGGCGATGCACTAGGTATGACACCTAGATCGGATATGAAATCCTTCATCCAGACTCCTTCATTTGCTGCTTCCGAAGCAGCTATGTACTCCACTTCACACGTAGATCCTGCTGATACGTCCATTTTGCATCATGCTTTTATATTGATATTTATTGCATTATGGGCTATTATTACACATTCTGTCACAATACTTATGCCTTTTCTCTCTTATTTTACAAGGTTTACATGAAGAGGGAGAATGCCGGCAGCTGGAATTCTGGGCTGGAAAGGAGCAAATATTAGAGATATATTCTGCAAAACTCCAAAAGTCCTGAAACTCCACGGAAGTCAGTTTTAGAATATATAAATAATATTGGGCGAAGAAAGTACCAGAGGGGGGCCACCCACCATCCACGAGGGTGGGGGGCGCGCCCTACCCCCTAGGTGCGCCCCCTGCCTCGTGGTCCCCCTGGCATTCCTCCGGTGCCCATCTTCTGCTATATGAAGTCTTTCGTCCTGAAAAAAAAATCAGAAGCAAGCTTTCGGAACGAAGCGTCGCCGTCTCGAGGCGGAACCTTGGCGGAACCAATCTAGGGCTCCGGCGGAGCTGTTCTGCCGGGGAAACATCCCTCCGGGAGGGGGAAATCATCACCATCGTCATCACCATCGATCTTCTCATCGGGAGGGGGTCAATCTCCATCAACATCTTCACCAGCACCATCTCCTCTAAAACCCTAGTTCATCTCTTGTATCCAATCTTTGTCCCAAAACCTTAGATTGGTACCTGTGGGTTGCTAGTAGTGTTGATTACTCCTTGTAGTTGATGCTAGTTAGTTTATTTGGTGGAAGATCATATGTTCAGATCCTTTATGCATATTAATACCCCTCTGATTATGAACATGAATATGATTTGTGAGTAGTTACGTTTGTTCCTGAGGACATGGGAGAAGTCTTGCTATAAGTAGTCATGTGAATTTGGTATTCGTTCGATATTTTGATGAGATGTATGTTGTCTTTCCTCTAGTGGTGTTATGTGAACGTCGACTACATGATACTTCACCATTATTTGGGCCTAGAGGAAGGCATTGGGAAGTAATAAGCAGATGATGGGTTGCTAGAGTGACAGAAGCTTAAACCCTAGTTTATGCGTTGCTTCGTAAGGGGCTGATTTGGATCCATATGTTTCATGCTATGGTTAGGTTTACCTTAGTACTTCTTTTGTAGTTGCGGATGCTTGCAAGAGGGGTTAATCATAAGTGGGATGCTTGTCCAAGGAAGGGCTGTACCCAAGCACCGGTCCACCCACATATCAAATTATCAAAGTAACGAACGCGAATCATATGAGCGTGATGAAAACTAGCTTGACAATAATTCCCATGTGTCCTCGGGAGCATTTTCCTTTATATAAGAGTTTGTCCAGGCTTGTCCTTTGCTACAAAAAGGATTGGGCCATCTTGCTGCACCTTACTTACTTTTATTACTTGTTACCCGTTACAAATTACCTTATCACAAAACTATCTGTTACCGATAATTTCCGTCCTTGCAGAGAATACCTTACTGAAAACCGCTTGTCATTTCCTTCTGCTCCTCGTTGGGTTCGACACTCTTACTTATCGAAAGGACTACGATAGATCCCCTATACTTGTGGGTCATCAAGACTCTTTTCTGGTGCCGTTGCCGTGGAGTGAAGCGCCTTTGGTAGGAGGAACTTGGTAAGGATAAATTTATATAGTGTGCTGAAATTTACTGTCACTTGTTACTATGGAACATAATCCTTTGAAGGGCTTGTTCGGGGTATCTTCACCCCGACCAGTAGAGCAAAGAGTTGCTCCTCAACCTACTGAACCTACTGGAAATGTTTACTTTGAAATTCCTTCGGGTATGATAGAGAAACTGCTAGCTAATCCTTTTACAGGAGATGGAACATTGCATCCCGATTTGCACCTAATCTATGTGGATGAAGTTTGTGGATTATTTAAGCTTGAAGGTATTCCCGAGGATGTTATCAAGAAGAAGGTCTTCCTTTTATCTTTGAAGGGAAAGGCATTGACATGGTTTAGGCTATGTGATGATATTGTATCATGGAACTACAACCGATTGAAATTGGAATTTTATCAGAAGTTTTATCCTATGCATCTGGTTCATCGTGATCGTAATTATATATATAATATTTGGCCTCGCGAAGGAGAAAGTATCACTCAAGCTTGGGGGAGGCTTAAGTCAATTTTATATTCATGCCCCAATCATGAGCTCTCAAGAGAAATTATTATTCAAAAAATTTATGCTCGGCTTTCTCTCAATAATCGCTCCATGCTCGATACTTCTTGTATCGGTTCTTTTATAATGAAGACTATTGAATTCAGATGGGATTTATTGGAAAGAATTAAACGCAACTCTGAAGATTGGGAACTCGACGAAGGTAAAGAGTCAGGTATAACACCTAAGTTTGATTGTGTTAAATCTTTTATGGATATCGATGTTTTCCGTGAATTTATCACTAAATATGGACTTGACTCTGAGATAGTAGCTTCTTTCTGTGAATCATTTGCTACTCATGTTGATCTCCCTAAGGAGAAGTGGTTTAAATATAATCCTCCCATTGAAGTAAAAGTAGTTGAACCTATTAAAGTTGAAGAAAAGACTATCACTTATAATGTTGATCCTATTGTTCCTACCGCTTATATTGAGAAACCACATTTCCCTGTTAGAATAAAGGATCGTGCTAAAGCTTCAACTGTGGTTCGTAAGAGTAATACTAGAACACCTACACCCTCTGAGAAAATTAAAGTTGAACCTAGTATTGCTATGGTTAAAGATCTCTTGGTTGATAATATTGATGGGCATGTTATTTACTTCTGTGATGAAGCTGCTAGAATTGCTAAACCCGATACTAAAGATAAACATAGACCTGTTGTTGGCATGCCTGTTGTTTCTGTTAAAATAGGAGATCATTGCTATCATGGTTTATGTGATATGGGTGCTAGTGTCAGTGCAATACCTTATTCTTTATACGAAGAAATTATGCATGATATTGCACCTGCTGAGATCGAAGATATTGATGTTACTATTAAGCTTGCCAATAGAGATACTATCTCACCGGTTGGGATTGCTAGAGATGTTGAAGTCTTGTGTGGGAAAATTAAATATCCTACTGATTTTCTTGTTCTTGCTTCCCCACAAGATAACTTTTGTCCCATTATATTCGGTGGACCCTTCTTGAATACTGTTAATGCTAAGATAGATTGCAAAAAGGATGTTGTTACTATTGGATTAGGGGATATGTCTCATGATTTTAATTTTGCTAAATTTCGTAGACAACCCCATGATAAAGAATTGCCTAGTAAAGATGAAATTATTGGTCTTGCTTCTATTGCCGTGCCTCCTAATGATCCTTTAGAACAATATTTGCTAGACCATGAAAATGATATGTTTATGAATGAAAGAAGGGAATAGATGAAGTATTCTTTAAACAGGGACCTATTTTGAAACACAACTTGCATGTTGAAATTCTAGGGGATCCTACTCCACCCAAGGGTGATCCCGTGTTTGAGCTTAAACCATTACCTGATACTCTTAAATATGCTTATCTTGATGAAAAGAAGATATATCCTGTTACTATTAGTGCTAACCTTTCAGAGCAAGAAGAAGAGAAATTATTGAAAACTCTAAAGAAGCACCGTGCTGCTATTGGGTATACTCTTAATGATCTTAAGGGCATTAGTCCCACTCTATGCCAGCACAAAATAAAATTGGACAAAGACGCTAAACCGGTTGTTGATCACCAACGACGGTTAAATCCTAAGATGAAAGAAGTGGTAAGAAAAGAAATACTAAATCTTCTGGAGGTAGGTATAATTTATCCCGTTGCTGATAGTCAGTGGGTAAGTCCTGTCCATTGTGTCCCTAAGAAGGGAGGTATTTGTTGGGGAACGTAGTAATTTCAAAAAATTTCCTATGCACACACAGGATCATGGTGATGCATAGCAACGAGAGGGGAGAGTGTGTCCACGTACCCTCGTAGACCGAAAGCGGAAGCGTTATGACAACGCGGTTGATGTAGTCGTACGTCTTCACGATCCGACCGATCCAAGTACCGAACGCACGGCACCTCCGAGTTCAGCACACGTTCAGCTCGATGACGTCCCACGAACTCCGATCCAGCAGAGCTTTGCGGGAGAGTTCCGTCAGCACGACGGCGTGATGACGGTGTTGATGATGCTACCAACGTAGGGCTTCGCCTAAGCACCGCTACGATATTACCGAGGTGGAATATGGTGGAGGGGGGCACCGCACACGGCTAAAAGATCAATGATCAATTGTTGTGTCTCCAAGGGGTGCCCCCTCCCCGTATATAAAGGCGTGGAGGAGGGGGAGGGCCGGCCCTCTCTATGGCGCGCCCTAGGGGAGTCCTACTCCCACCGGGAGTAGGATTCCCCTTTTCCTAGTAGAACTAGGAGCCCTTCCAAGTAGTAGGAGTAGGAGAGAAGGAAAGGGAAAAGAGAAGAGAAGGAAGGAGGGGGCGCTGCCCCTCCCCCTAGTACAATTCGGACTAAGCATTGGGGAGGGGGGCGCAACCTCCCCTCTCTCTTTCCCCTAAAGCCCAATAAGGCCCATATACTCCCCGGCGAATTCCCGTAACTCTCCGGTACTCCGAAAAATACCCGAATCACTCGGAACCTTTCCGATGTCCGAATATAGTCGTCCAATATATCGATCTTTACGTCTCGACCATTTCCAGACTCCTCGTCATGTCCCCGATCTCATCCGGTACTCCGAACTACCTTCGGTACATCAAAACACATAAACTCATAATACAAATTGTCACCGAACGTTAAGCGTGCGGACCCTACGGGTTCGAGAACTATGTAGACATGACCGAGACACGTGTCGGTGTACAAAAAGAGGGGCACACTTTTGTACCCCTTTACCTGTGCACGGGCAGTCGGAGCCGCGCCCACGGTCACACCAAGCAGAACAGGGGAGGTGAGCCAAGGTAAGACTGAAGCCCAAGATAACCAGAGCAACGCCAAGGCCAAGACCACAAAGAGCAGAGGGACGAAGCAGGTTCCCCCGGCAAGACCCTTGCTGGGGCAGCCTCAGCAGCCCCGACAAGACCCTTGCCGGGGCAGCTCGCCCCACACCAACAGAGCGAGCCACCCTTGAGCCCACGGTCTCCAACATCACGTTGGGCCAGGGCTCGGGAGGCACCTCCATGGTGGCATGCAGATCTTTGTGAAGACAAGGAACACTCAAGATCAGATGAGAATTAGAAGACGACGATCCTTGGCAGGATCCTTGCCGAGGAAGGCCACCAGACCCCCGGCAAGGCCCTTGCCGGGGACGACAGCGCGCCACGGCAAGACCCTTGCCGGGCCACCCGGCAAGGCCCTCACCGAGGACGCCAGCAGGGCCACTACCAGGCCCGCACCAACCAAGTCTCCACTGTTCACATGCGGTTGCCAGCCCAACCAGCTAGGCGGGCACCTGCGTGGCAACATGCAGCTCCCAGGCCAACTCATCAAGTGCCTGCGTGACGGCATGCAGATCTTCATGGAGGCTCCACCACCGCGCCACCTCAGCTGCCTGCCTGCCTATGTGGCGCCGCATGCGTCGCTAGCTAGGGCGCGTGTCGAAGCAAGGAGGAGCGGCGACGGACGGGACGGGCCTCGCCCCCGTCCCCGATAAAGCAAGGGGACACCTAAGCTCAGCATTAAATGCGTCTCGTCCTGTAATACGAGCCATAAGCTCATAGCACTGTGCGCCTTTCCACCTCCTGTGTGCCACTGCGGCAGCCCCTTTCGACTATGAAAGGAGGCCCATGGCATACTGGAGAAGGATTCGGCTCTTTCGAACCACACACTCACCACAGCTAGTTCGAGAGCTTAAGAACTCTCTGAAATACACCCACCAAAGCAGGACTAGGGTTTTACGCATCCTCGCGGCCTGAACCTGGGTAAACGATCCTTGTGCTGGTTACTAATCCTGCTCTTCTCGCAACCCTGTGCCCCGGCAACCGTAGTAGGGATTTTTGTGATCCCATAGGTGTCGTTTCCCCGACATCTTTGGCGCGCCAGGTAGGGGGCGCAATTGTGAGAATCTGGTCTAGCAGCTAGCCTAGCAGTTGTTCGTCGCCATAGCTCCCAAGAAGGAGACGACCAGGAGAAAGGGGCGCCACCTGCGAACGTGAAGGACGCTAGTGCGGCAACAGAGAAGCTAAGTCATTCAGAGCTTTGAGTTATTTCCTTTTTTATATAAGGTTATCGTCCTCGGAGATCTTGCCTATGTATGAGAAACCTGCACGCAAAGGGGCCCTCCGGCAATTGGCAACGCCCTTGTTCTGTTTCGAGTCCGCTCAACAGCTCAAAGCGGCCGCGTCGAGAGTGGCGGGGTAGCCTTCCGCACTTGGCAACGCTCCTGACTCTGACTCGAGTCAAACTCGACAGTTCGGGCGGCCGCGCTAAGGGTGGTAAGGTGGTTCGCCCGACGGCAAGCACACCCGGCAAGCCACTGGGGACCCGTCCCCAAGATGCCGCCCTGGGTTTACGCGCCGGCGAACCTACCCAGTTAACGTAGGGTGGACATACAAAGGAAAATCGAACAAGAAAATAACATGCATGATACTAAAAGTGCTGCAGAGTCATATTACATCAAATTGTTGTTGCGGTTCTAACTAGAGATAGCAATTTTCTTGGTTGTGAACCTGCAGCGGCGATAAGAAACGGGGTGCCTAATCCCGGCGCTGGCCCTCCACCCTCAGAATTCCGTCAACACGGCTGATGATGGGCTTGATGCGCTCCCTGAGCGGCGCGAGGTCAGTACCCTCCGGCAAGCTCTCCAGCGTGGCGTCGAAGTCGAGGTCGGGGTACCAGTGTGCCACCTTGGTGAGAACCTTGGTCATGGTGCCCTGGCAAAGCCTCCGGGCCTCGTCGGCCAGCGAGGCCGCCCGGTTGGCCTGAAGCTGCTCCAGGGCCCCGAGAACACACTCGAAGAACAAGGTCAGCTTGGCGTTGGTGGTCCCGCTGCGCTCTGGGGCGTACCTCATGCTTGGCATCCCCATGGTAGCCAGCTGCGCGGTAATCCTGCCGGCGACGTCTTCGAGGCGGCCGATCCAGCGGTTCACGCCCTCCTTGAAATCCTTATGCTCGGCGGCCTCGTCCCTCCGCAGCTGCTTCTCGGTCTCCAGCTCCTTGGCCAGGGTCCCCTCCCGGGCTTTGGCCTCCGTGAGCATCCCCTCGAGGCCCTCCAGCTTCAGCGTGAGGTCCTTGAGGGACTTGTTGGCCTCGGAGAGTTCTCCGGCCTTGCTGATGGCCGCGCCCTGCGCCTCCGTCAGGGCGCTGTTGAGCGTGTCCTTCTCCTAGGACAGCTTCAGGGCCTGCTCCTTCAGCTTGTCCAGCTCCACCTCCAGCTCCTTCACCTTGTCGACATACACCTGGGCTTGGGCATCGAGTGCCTCCTTGTGCCTCTGCTCCAACTCACGGTCCGCTGCAAGACAAGCTTCCCCACCTCTTCATCCTTGCCGCGGAGCGTGGCGGCAAGCTTCTCCTCGCGCGCAGCGAGGTCCTCCTCCTAGGAGTTCAGTGCGGCCTGGTGCTGAGTCCGGGCGGCCTCGGCTGCCGCGGCCAAGCCCTCCGCCGTCTCCTGGGCCTTCTCGATGTCGGCCAGCTTCATGGTGAGCTCCACATCGCGCTTGGCCAGCTCGCCCTGGGCAGCTTTCAGCTCCTTGTGAGCCTCGCGGAACCAGTCCCGCGTCTCGGCAACGCGCTTCTGGAGGTCCGCCTCCGCCTTCTCCACCACCGCCGTCCTGGACTTAGCCTTGTCCAGGCGGGCGCGGTGGAGCGCCTGGAGCTTCCAGAAGCTGGCGCCCATGGCGTGGAGGAGCCGCTCTTCCTGCGAGCCGTCGCCACCAACGATCGGCTCGTCGACGATTTCAATCCCGTCAGCGGCAAGCACTTCGTCGTCGAACACCTCTCCCTCAACGGGTGTCTTGGTGCTCGACGCGCCTGGAAGGTGGATGAACAAGTCATCACTCACCCTCAGGTACTTGCCGGAGTCGGAAGCAGCAGAAGAGGAAGGCTGGTCATCAGCCGCCTCCTCCTCCTCCTCGACAGCGGCCCCGCCGGCCTCCCCGGCAGGCCCCTTGCCGGTCTCCTCAGCGGCGGCCTTGCCGGCCTCCCCGGTGGGCCCCTTGGCGGCGTCCTCAGCAGCGCCCTTGCCGGCCTCATCCGCGGCGATCTTCTCGGCGTCCGCCTCGGCGGCCTTGGCGACGTCCTCGATGACGGCGTCCACGTCCTCTGGGTTCACCGAGGAGGGATCTGGACACCAAAGAAGGGAGTGAGGCAAGGCCAAGTCCAAGAGCCAGAAAGAAAAAGGAACAGGGACGAACAACGAACGACTTACCAGCGCCAGTACCAGGCTGGGAAACGGAAGTCCCCTCCTCGCCAACATTTGGCGTCGAGGCAAAGCCGCCGGCGCCCAAGTTCTCCTCCTCCTCCTCCATGTGCGTGGGCTCAGTGCTTGGCGCCCTTGCCGGGGACGCCCCTCGGGGCGGCGTGGTCGATGGGGGCGGCGTGTTGGGAGTAGCCCTCTGTGGCTTCTCCTACTGCTGCTCTCCTCCTGTGTACCTGGCAACGTCAGCACCAAAGTGTCGTGCCCCTGACACACGTCGACAGGGGAAGAGTGATGAACTTACGCTGGGGGCTATGCCGGGGGCTGCTGTCCGGGCTGCTCAACACCACCAGTGGCGCCCTCGAAGTACCATCCCGGGGCTGTCCACCCGCCGAGACCTTGGCCCTCTTCACTCTCTGGGCCAGCATCTCCACGTCCCTGCAAAGACGAAGACAAGTCAAGACGAGCGACACCGATTGAGGAGGCAGAGATAACGAAAAGGAACCAGATACTTACTCGTCGTCCGCCTCCTCCTCTGCTGTCTTCCTCTTCCTCCTCGGGCTGAGGGATCCATAATCGAAAGTGACCTCCGCGTCAACATCCTCCGGAGGAGGGGAAGGAGGCGGTGTCTGGACATGCTTGGATGAAGAAGGGGCGGCTGTCTTCTTCTTCACCGCGGCCTTCGCCAGCTTCTTCGCCGCTGCGGCCCTCGTGTGGCGCTCGGACCCCTCCAAGGTCAGCTGCGGCCGCGCAGGCCTGCCGGGCCGGACCGGCTCGCCGGAGCTAGCCCGCCGCAGGACTTGCCCTCTTCCCGTAGCCGGCGTCGGGCCTGTAGCCTCGGCCTCCTCCTTCGATGACTCGCCGACCACATCTTCAACAAGAGGGGCCCCGGTGTCGGCGTTGCTGGCTTCCCTGGTGGCCTCCGCCCACTGGGCGAGCTCCCTCTCCTCCGCCTCCGCCGCGGCCCTGTCCTCCACACCGCCAGCGCTGCCAGCGTCCTCGGCAAGCTGTGCCTCCCTCGCCCTGGCGGCGATGTAGTCCAGTTCCACCTGGGAGGTGTCCTGAACAAGAAGCCGCTCGGCGTCGGCGTTGACGTACCCCTCGTGCAGAGTATCAAAGAACTACTGCACCTCGGCGTCCTCCGGCTCCTTCTAGCTCGGGTCAGGGCCATGCACGTTGCAGTCCGGCATCATGGCGATGATATCGGACCGGCGCGAGTTATTACACAACGGGACCACCCCGTCGGTAGCTTGAACAAAGGCCCCTTGAGGACCTTGCCGGCCTTCGCGGCGGCCCTCGCGACCTTGCCGGTCCGCTCGACCTCGCCGTCGCGGCCCACATCGAGCTGGAAGAGCCGCTGGCAGAAATGGGCGTGTCCCATCACTGTGAAGTTGTGGTCCAGGCCGGGACGAAGCCGCGTGATGTCGGCGGGGTTCGTAAAGAGCCAGGCTGGCCTCCCCTTGTTGTGCAGTGGAGCGATCCGGTGGCGGATGAAGTCCGCCCCGATCATCTCAAGGGTGAGCCCGGCCTCGGTAAGCTGGAGGATCCTGGTGGTGGTGACCGTGAGCGTCTCACCGTCGGCGTCGACGTCGCTCCAATCGCTTCTGCGGACCGGCGGCGCCCGGCGAACTTCGCAGAACGCCGGCGGGTCCTTCTCTTCGATCCAGCACCACCGGCCCCGCCATTCTTCCCACCTCTCCTTCATGGCGCCGTCCGGGTACGCTCCCTTGGATCTTGGGATCCAGGCAATGCAACCCGAAATGGCGCCTCCCGTCTGGATCCGAGGGAAGAAGTAATGGCGGAAGAGCGCCGTGTTGGGGTGCACCCCGGCGAAGCCTTCGCAGAGGTGCGCGAAAAGGGCCATGCACGCCACCGCATTCGGGGTAAAATCCAAGAGGCGGAAGCCAAAGGTGTGCATGATGTCGCTGAAGAAATCGGAGAAGGGAGGACAGAGCCCGCAGGAAAATAGTCGACAAAGAAGGGGTACCGATTTGGGGCAGCCTCGGCGCAGTTGGCGGGGATGACGCGCGTGGCTGGATGCCCCGACTTCTCTCCCCCTGTCTTCACTCCTCACAGAGGCTTGAAGGATTCCCGAAGCTCAAGCACGTCGACCGTCGAGGGGAAGAAGGCGGACTGCGTCCGCTGCACCGCCAGCGCACTCTCCGGCGGCTCCGCCGCTCCGGCGTCCTTGGCCACTCCCTTGTCCTTGGTGGATTTTGGCGCCATGGCGGTTGGGGGAGGGGGGCAAGACAGAGGACGACGGGAATGCAACGGCGGCGAGCAAGGGCGAGGCTTAGGGAATAGAAGGAAGACGAGTGGAGGCTTCCGAGATTGGGGTTGCGCGAAGGGTAAAAGGAACAGTGCACCCGCGATTATCCCTTTTTATGGGGAAGGTGCGGGTCGCGCTGCCCATTTACTGCGATGTGACGCATGCGTGCGGGAACCGCCCCATGCATGCCGCCCACGTCACGCGCACCCCTCCACGCCACGCCGCGCCGCGCGCGGGTCGTGGGAAGCGCAGCGCGCGAAAAGTTTTACCGCGGTAAAAACCGCCCCGCCTGCCCGCGCACCATTTTGGGCCTGGCCCAACAATGTATCACGCTTATGTGTGGCCCAGGCCCGAGGGCTCCTGTCGGTGTACAAAAGGAGGGGCGCACTTTTGTACCCCTTTACCTATGCACGGGCAGTCGGAGCCGCGCCCACGGTCACACCAAGCAGAATAGGGGAGGTGAGCCAAGGTAAGACCGAAGCCCAAGATAACCAGAGCAACGCCAAGGCCAAGACCACAAAGAGCAGAGGGACGAAGCAGGTTCCCCCGGCAAGACCCTTGCCGGGGCAGCCTCAGCAGCCCCGGCAAGACCCTTGCCGGGGTAGCTCGCCCCACACCAACAGAGCGAGCCACCCTTGAGCCCACGGTCTCCAACATCACGTTGGGCCAGGGCTCGGGAGGCACCTCCATGGTGGCATGCAGATCTTTGTGAAGACAAGGAACACTCAAGATCAGATGAGGACTAGAAGATGATGATCCTCGGCAGGATCCTTGCCAAGGAAGGCCACCAGACCCCCGGCAAGGCTCTTGCCAGGGACGACATCGCGCCACGGCAAGACCCTTGCCGGGCCACCCGGCAAGGCCCTCACCGAGGACGCCAGCAGGGCCACTACCAGGCCCGCACCAACCAAGTCTCTACCGTTCACATGCGGCTGCCAGCCCAACCAGCTCGGCGGGCACCTGCGTGGCAACATGCAGCTCCCAGGCCAACTCATCAAGTGCCTGCGTGACGGCATGCAGATCTTCATGGAGGCTCCACCACCGCGCCACCTCAGCTGCCTGCCTGCCTACGTGGCGCCGCATGCGTCGCTAGCTAGGGCGCGTGTCGAAGCAAGGAGGAGCGGCGACGGACGGTGCTACCTCTTGAGCACTGCGTTGGTTTTCCCTTGAAGAGGAAAGGGTGATGCAACAAAGTAGCGTAAGTATTTCCCTCAGTTTTTTAGAACCAAGGTATCATTCCAGTAGGAGGCTACACGCGAGTCCCTCGCACCTACACAAAACAAATAAATCCTCGCAACCAACACGATAAGGGGTTGTCGATCCCTTCACGGTCACTTACGAGAGTGAGATCTGATAGATATGATAGGATAATATTTTTGGTATTTTTATGATAAAGATGCAAAGTAAAATAAAAGCAAAATAAAAAGCGAAGGAAATACCTAAGTGTTGGAAGATTAATATGATGAAGATAGACCCGGGGGCCATAGGTTTCACTAGTGGCTTCTCTCAAGAGCATATGTATTTTACGGTGGGTGAACAAATTACTGTTGAGCAATTGACAGAATTGAGCATAGTTATGAGAATATCTGGGTATGATCATGTATATAGGCATCACGTCCGAGACAAGTAGACCGACTCCTGCCTGCATCTACTACTATTACTCCACTCATCAACCGCTATCCAGCATGCATCTAGAGTATTAAGTTCATAAAAAGAGAGTAACGCCTTAAGCAAGATGACATGATGTAGAGGGATAAATTCATGCAATATGATAAAAACCCCATCTTGTTATCCTCGATGGCAACAATACAATACGTGCCTTGCTGCCCCTACTGTCACTGGGAAAGGACACCGCAAGATTGAACCCAAAGCTAAGCACTTCTCCCATTGCAAGAAAGATCAATCTAGTAGGCCAAACCAAACTGATAATTTGAAGAGACTTGCAAAGATAACCAATCATACATAAAAGAATTCAAAAGATTCAAATATTGTTCATAGATAAACCTGATCATAAACCCACAATTCATCGGTCTCAACAAACACACCGCAAAAGAAGATTACATCGAATAGATCTCCACGAGAGAGGGGGAGAACATTGTATTGAGATCCAAAAAGAGAGAAGAAGCCATCTAGCTAATAACTATGGACCCGAAGGTCTGAGGTAAACTACTCACACTTCATCGGAGAGGCTATGGTGTTGATGTAGAAGCCCACCGTGATGGATGCCCCCTCCGGCGGAGCTCTGGAACAGGCCCCAAGATGGGATCTCGTGGGTACAGAAGGTTGCGGCTGTGGAATTAGGTTTTTGGCTCCGTATCTAATCGTTTGGGGGTACGTAGGTGTATATAGGAGGAAGAAGTACGTCGGTGGAGCAACAGGGGGCCCACGAGGGTGGAGGGCGCGCCCTGGGGGGGGGGGTAGGCGCGCCCCCTACCTCGTGGCTTCCCTGTTGATTGCTTGACCTAGGGTCCAAGTCTCCTGGATCTTGTTCGTTCCAAAAATCACGTCCCCGAAGGTTTCATTCCGTTTGGACTCCGTTTGATATTCTTTTTCTGCGAAACTCTGAAATAGGCAAAAAACAGCAATTCTGGGCTGGGCCTCCGGTTAATAGGTTAGTCCCAAAAATAATATAAAAGTGAATAATAAAGCTCAATAATGTCCAAAACAGAAGATAATATAGCATGGAGCAATAAAAAATTATAGATACATTGGAGACGTATCAAGCATCCCCAAGCTTAATTCATGCTCGTCCTCGAGTAGGTAAATGGTAAAAACAGAATTTTTGATGCGGAGTGCTACTTGGCATAATTTCAATGTAATTCTTCTTAATTGTGGTATGAATATTCAGATCCGAAAGATTCAAGATAAAAGTTCATATTGACATAAAAATAATAATACTTCAAGCATACTAACTAAGCAATTATGTCATCTCAAAATAACATGGCCAAAGAAAGTTCATCCCTACAAAATCATATAGTTTAGTCACGCTCCATTTTCGTCACACAAGAATGCTCTCATCATGCACAACCCCGATGACAAGCCATGCAATTGTTTCATACTTTAGTAATCTCAAACCTATAAACCTTCACGCGATACATGAGCGCGAGCCATGGACATAGCACTATGGGTGGAATAGAGTATGATGATGGGGGTTATGTGGAGAAGACAAAAAAGGAGAAAGTCTCACATCAATGAGGCTAATCAATGAGCTATGGAGATGGCCATCGATTAATGTTAATGCAAGGAGTAGGGATTTCCATGCAACGGATGCACTAGAGCTATAAATGTATGAAAGCTCAGTAAAAAAACTAAGTGGGTGTGCATCCAACTTGCTTGCTCACGGAGACCTAGGGCACTTGAGGAGGCCCATTGTTGGAATATACAAGCCAAGTTCTATAATGAAAAATTCCCACTAGTATATGAAAGTGATAAAACAAGAGACTCTCTATCATGAAGATTATGGTGCTACTTTGAAGCACAAGTGTGGTAAAGGATAGTAACATTGTCCCTTCTCTCTTTTTCTCTCATCATTTTTTGGGCCTTATCTTTTTTATGGCCTTTCTCTCTTTTTTTCATTCCTCACTTGGGACAATGCTCTAGAAAATGATGATCATCACACTTCTGTTTATTTACAACTCAATGATTACAACTCGATACTAGAACAAAGTATGACTCTATATGAATGCCTCCGGCGGTGTACCGGGATATGCAATGAACCAAGAGTGACATGTATGAAAGAATTATGAACGGTGGCTTTGCCACAAATACTATGTCAACTACATGATCATGCTAAGCAATATGACAATGATGAACGTGTCATGATAAACGGAATGGTGGAAAGTTGCATGGCAATATATCTCGGAATTGCTATGGAAATGCCATAATAGGTAGGTATGGTGGCTGTTTTGAGGAAGATATAAGGAGGTTTATGTGTGAAAGAGTGTATCATATCACGGGGTTTGGATGCACCGGCGAAGTTTGCACCAACTCTCAATGTGAGAAAGGGCAATGCACGGTACCGAAGAGGCTAGCAATGATGGAAAGGTGAGAGTGCGTATCATCCATGGACTCAACATTAGTCATAAAGAACTCACATACTTATTGCAAAAATCTACAAGTCATCAAAAACCAAGCATTACGCGCATGCTCCTAGGGGGATAGATTGGTAGGAAAAGACCATCGCTCGTCCCCGACCGCCACTCATAAGGAGGACAATCAAAGAACACCTCATGTTTGAAATTTGTTACATAACGTTTACCATACGTGCATGCTACGGGACGTGCAACCTTCAACACAAGTATTTCTCAAATTCACAAATACTCAACCAGAAAAACTTTAATATCACTACCTCCATATCTCAAAACAATCATCAAGCATCAAACTTCTCTTAGTATTCAACACACTCATAATAAAGTTTTTACTAATCTTGAATACCTAGCATATTAGGATTGTTTAAGCAAATTACCACGCTATTTAAGACTCACAAAATAATCTAAGTGAAGCATGAGAGATCAATAGTTTCTATAAAACAAATTCACCACCGTGCTCTAAAAGATATAAGTGAAGTACTAGAGCAAAATTATATAACTCAAAAGATATAAGTGAAGCACATAGAGTATTCTAATAATTTCCAAATCATGTGTGTCTCTCTCAAAAGGTGTGTACAGCAAGGATGATTGTGGTAAACTAAAAAGCAAAGACTCAAATCATACAAGACGCTCCAAGCAAAACACATATCATGTGGTGAATAAAAATATAGCTCCAAGTAAAGTTACCGATGGAAGTAGACGAAAGAGGGGATGCCTTCCGGGGCATCCCCAAGCTTTGGCTTTTTGGTGTCCTTAGATTATCTTGGGGGTGCCATGGGCATCCCCAAGCTTAGGCTCTTGCCACTCCTTGTTCCATAATCCATCAAATCTTTCACCCAAAACTTGAAAACTTCACAACACAAAACTCAACAGAAAATCTCGTGAGCTCCGTTAGCGAAAGAAAACAAAAGACCACTTCAAGGTACTGTAATGAACTCATTCTTTATTTATATTGGTGTTAAACCTACTGTATTAAAACTTCTCTATGGTTTATAAACTATTTTACTAGCCCTAGATTCATCAACATAAGCAAACAACACACGAAAAACAGAATCTGTCAAAAACAGAACAGTCTGTAGTAATCTGTAACTAACACAAACTTCTGGAACTCCAAAAAATCAGCCAAAATAGGATGACTTAGAAAATTTGTTTATTGATCAGCAGCAATTGGAATCAATATTTTATCACGTTCTGGTGATTTTTAACAATTATGTTCGTGAACAGATAGTTTCTGGAAATTTCTGCAAGATCAAATAACTATCATCCAAGAAGATCCTATAGGTTTAACTTGGCACAAACACTAAATAAAACATAAAAACACATCTAACCAGAGACTAGAAGAAATATTTATTCCTAAGCAGAAGAAAAAAGCAAAAAACTAAAAATAAAATTGGGTTGCCTCCCAACAAGCGCTATCGTTTAACGCCCCTAGCTAGGCATAAAAGCGAGGATAGATCTAGGTATTGCCATCTTTGGTAGGTAATTCTTGAATGAGGCATCTACCATCCTTAGGAATTTCTTTCTTTTTATTGATTATCAAACTTTTAGGCACAAGATCGAAAAATTCATTTGTAACAAATGGTTCCTTAATGATAGCAAAAAGATTGGGATGAATACTTATAGATTTGAGATCCGCAGTTTCCTTACTAGAGGATTCACCCTTATTTTTAGGAACATACATAAGCTTGGCAATTTTAGTATGAGGACTTGGAGTATTCTTTACGGAAGAAAAAGCGGTTCCCAAGTTGCTAATGATATCCTCAAGTTTATCGATTCTAGTGGAATCCTGATTTATTTTCTCATTAACTATGGGTTCCTTCTCTTTAATATTTTTCAAAGTGACTCCTACTTTAGATCCATATGGAGTGATTCGGTTGAGGATCTTTTTGTCCGAATTTTCAATTAACTCTACGGTAGCAACCTTATTTTCAACAATTTCAAGTCTTACATGCTCCAAAGTTAACATAGTTCCATTAACCAAAAGAGGTGGTGAGCCAAACAAATCTATCATAGCATTATAAGAATCAAAAGTATGGCTACCCAAGAAATTCCCTCCGGTAATGGTATCAAGGATATATCTATACCAAGGATTAGCACCTACATAAAAATTGCGGAGAAGAACGGAAGTAGATTGCTTCCTGGTAGATCTATTTTGAGCATTGCAAATTCTATACCAAGCGTCTTTTAGATTTTCTCCCTCCCTTTGCTTAAAATTTAGAACTTCATTCACGGGAGACAACGGAGAAGATAGAGGACTAGCCATAATGACAAGCAAACGAAAAAGAGGCAAACGGAAAAGAGAGGGCGAATAAAACGGCAAGGGTGAAGTGGGGGAGAGGTAAACGAGAGGCAAATGGCAAATAATGTAATGCGGGAGATAAGGGTTTGTGATTGGTACTTGGTATGTTGACTTTTGCGTAGACCTCCCCGGCAACGGCGCCAGAAATCCTTCTTGCTACCTCTTGAGCACTGCGTTGGTTTTCCCTTGAAGCGGAAAGGGTGATGCAGCAAAGTAGCGTAAGTATTTCCCTCAGTTTTTGAGAACCAAGGTATCAATCCAGTAGGAGGCTACGCGCGAGTCCCTCGCACCTACACAAAACAAATAAATCCTCGCAACCAACGCGATAAGGGGTTGTCAATCCCTTCACGGTCACTTACGAGAGTGAGATCTGATAGATATGATAGGATAATATTTTTGGTATTTTTATGATAAAGATGCAAAGTAAAATAAAAGCAAAATAAAAAGCAAAGGAAATACCTAAGTGTTGGAAGATTAATATGATGAAGATAGACCCGTGGGCCATAGGTTTCACTAGTGGCTTCTCTCAAGAGCATAAGTATTTTACGGTGGGTGAACAAATTACTGTTGAGCAATTGACAAAATTGAGCATAGTTATGAGAATATCTAGGTATGATCATGTATATAGGCTTCACGTCCGAGACAAGTAGACCGATTCCTGCCTGCATCTACTACTATTACTCCACTCATCGACCGCTATCCAGCATGCATCTAGAGTATTAAGTTCATAAAAACAGAGTAACGCCTTAAGCAAGATGACATGATGTAGAGGGATAAATTCATGCAATATGATAAAAAACCCATGTTGTTATCCTCGATGGCAACAATACAATACGTGCCTTGCCGCCCCTACTGTCACTGGGAAAGGACACCGCAAGATTGAACCCAAAGCTAAGCACTTCTCCCATTGCAAGAAAGATCAATCTAGTAGGCCAAACCAAACTGATAATTCGAAGAGACTTGCAAAGATAACCAATCATACATAAAAGAATTCAGAAGATTCAAATATTGTTCATAGATAAACTTGATCATAAACCCACAATTCATCGGTCTCAACAAACACACCGCAAAAGAAGATTACATCGAATAGATCTCCACGAGAGAGGGGGAGAACATTGTATTGAGATCCAAAAAGAGAGAAGAAGCCATCTAGCTAATAACTATGGACCCGAAGGTCTGAGGTAAACTACTCACACTTCATCGGAGAGGCTATGGTGTTGATGTAGAAGCCCTCCGTGATGGATGCCCCGTCCGGCGGAGCTCCGGAATAGGCCCCAAGATGGGATCTCATGGGTACAGAAGGTTGCGGCGGTGGAATTAGGTTTTTGGCTCCGTATCTAATCGTTTGGGGGTACGTAGGTATATATAGGAGGAAGAAGTACGTCGGTGGAGCAACAGGGAGCCCACGAGGGTGGAGGGCGCGCCTTGGGGGGTAGGCGCGCCCCCTACCTCATGGCTTCCCTGTTGGTTTCTTGACGTAGGGTCCAAGTCTCCTAGATCTTGTTCGTTCCAAAAATCACGTTCCCGAAGGTTTCATTCCGTTTGGACTCCGTTTGATATTCTTTTTCTGCGAAACTCTGAAATAGGCAAAAAACAACAATTCTGGGCTGGGCCTCCGGTTAATAGGTTAGTCCCAAAAATAATATAAAAGTGAATAATAAATCCCAATAATTTCCAAAACAGAAGATAATATAGCATGGAGCAATCAAAAATTATAGATACGTTGGATACGTATCAGACGGGACGGGCCTCGCCCCCGTCCCCGATAAAGCAAGGGGACACCTAAGCTACGCATTAAATGCGTCTCGTCCTGTAATACGAGCGATAAGCTCATAGCACTGTGCGCCTTTCCACCTCCTATGTGCCACTGTGGCAGCCCCTTTCGACTATAAAAGGAGGCCCATGGCATACTGGAGAAGGATTCGACTCGTTCGAACCACACACTCACCACAGCTAGTTCGAGAGCTCAAGAACTCTCTGAAATACACCCACCAAAGCAGGACTAGGGTTTTACGCATCCTCGCGGCCTGAACCTGGGTAAACGATCCTTGTGCTGGTTACTAATCCTGCTCTTCTCGCAACCCTGCGCCCCGGCAACCGTAGTAGGGATTTTTGTGATCCCATAGGTGTCGTTTCCCCGACACACGTCTCCGGTCAGTAACCAATAGCGGAACCTGAATGCTCATATTGGCTCCTACATATTCTACGAAGATCTTTATTGGTCAAACCGCATAACAACATACGTTGTTCCCTTTGTCATCGGTATGTTACTTGCCCGAGATTCGATCGTCGGTATCTCAATACCTAGTTCAATCTCGTTACCGGCAAGTCTCTTTACTCGTTCCGTAATGCATCATCCCGCAACTAACTCATTAGTCACATTGCTTGCAAGGCTTATAATGATGTGCATTACCGAGAGAGCCCAGAGATACCTCTCCGACAATCGGAGTGACAAATCCTAATCTCGAAATACGCCAACTCAACAAGTACCTTCGGAGACACCTGTAGAGCACCTTTATAATCACCCAGTTACGTTGTGACGTTTGGTAGCACACAAAGTGTTCCTCCGGTAAACGGGAGTTGCATAATCTCATAGTCATAGGAACATGTATAAGTCATGAAGAGAGCAATAGCAACATACTAAACGATCAAGTGCTAAGCTAACAGAATGGGTCAAGTCAATCACATCATTCTCCTAATGATGTGATCCCGTTAATCAAATGACAACTCATGTCTATGGTTAGGAAACTTAACCATCTTTGATTAACGAGCTAGTCAAGTAGAGGCATACTAGTGACACTATGTTTGTCTATGTATTCACACATGTATTATGTTTCCGGTTAATACAATTCTAGCATGAATAATAAACATTTATCATGAAATAAGGAAATAAATAATAACTTTATTATTGCCTCTAGGGCATATTTCCTTCAGTCTCCCACTTGCACTAGAGTCAATAATCTAGTTCACATCGCCATGTGATTTAACATCAATAGTTCACATCTTTATGTGGTTAACACCCATAGTTCACATCGATATGTGAGCAACACCCAAAGGGTTTACTAGAGTCAGTAATCTAGTTCACATTGCTATGTGATTAACACCCAAAGAGTATTAAGGTGTGATCATGTTTTGCTTGTGAGATAATTTTAGTCAACGGGTCTATCACATTCAGATCCGTAAGTATTTTGCAAATTTCTATGTCTACAATGCTCTGCACGGAGCTACTCTAGCTAATAGCTCTGTAACGCCCCGGATCCAATGCGCCAGGTGTCATCAAGTTATTCGCCGTCGTTGCCATGTCATTTGCTTGCGTGTTGCATTTTGCCATGTCATCATCTGCATTGCATCATCATGTTTTTCAAAACTCGCATCCAGTCCTTTTCCCCGTTGTCCGTTTTGAGATCCGACACTCTCGCACGCGTCCGTCGCCCCTCTCCGACCTTGTTTCGTGAGTGGGAGAAAAACGTTCTTGGAATGGACCGAGATTTGCCGAGTGGCCTTGGTATATCACCGACAGACCGCCCGTCAAATTTCGTTCCATTTGAAGGTCGTTTGATACCCCAACGGTTAACCGCGTACCCCGAAAGCCCACTATGTCTTGCAGCCCAACACCCCTCCAAATCAGCCCACTAACCCAGCAAAATCCCCTCCATGCTCTCCGCCGTTCGATCACGATCGTGTGGGCGAAAACCGCTCCCCTTTTGGACTCTCCTAGCTCCCTCTACCTATAAATTGATGTCTCCCCCCGAAATCCTGCAGTCCAAAACCCTAAAATTCCACTCCGCGCCGCCAGACATGTCCGGGCGACGCCGGACAAAGTCGCCGCCGCCCCGCAGCCAGTGGCTAGCCGCCACGTCGCCTCCCGCGCCGTCCCCGCCGCCGCAGCCCACCGGGCCCAGATCCGGCCCCCGCCGGGCCCGAACCGGGCCACGCCCCGCCGCCCGCGCCTCTGCACCCGGCCCCCCGCCGCCTCGCCCTCGCCGCTGACCCTCCACGCCAACCGCCGCCATGCTGCGAGCCTCCGCCGCCGGAGCTCCTCGCCTCCCTGCTCGCACCGCCCGGATCCCGAGCGCCTCCCCGGACCCCTTGTCGACCCCGCCGCCGGCCTCCGCGCCGCCCCGTCGAGCGCCGCCTTCGCCGCCCTCCGCGTCGTCGCCGGCCATCCACCGCCGCCTCGCCGGCGCCACCCGTCGCCATCAGCCCGCGCCGCCCGGATCCCCGAGCGGCCGCGCCCCGCGCCCCCGCGGCTCGCCTCCCGCCGGCGAGCTCCAGGCCGGAGCCGCCCGTGGCCCGCCGCCCTCCGTCGCCGGCGACCGCCGCCTTCGCCCCGTCCGTCGCCGGAGTTCGCCTCGTCCAAGGTCCGGTCCGGGTGGATGAGATCCACCAGGACACCGAACCAAACGCTGCGCCCCATCCAAGTTTCTGCGAGGGTAAAAACTGCTAAGTCCCGAATCTGCAACATTTTTATGGCTTGTTTGACATGCTGTAATTTCGTGCTCGGTGCTCCGATTCATGCATATAATATGTCAAAATGTTCATCATGAGATGCTCTTCATTTCATTCCATTGTGCCATGTTTGTTTGAGCTCATCTTGATGCGCTAATGATCGTTGCAAGAGTGCTATATGATGTTAACTGCTGTCTGTTATCAGAACTTGGTGATTTGTCTTTTTCATTGCATTTTGTGTGTGCATCCTTTGAGCATGAGCTCTACATGTGATTTGATCTACATCATGCCATCTTTTCCCACCCACCCACCTTTTTTTCTTCTCGGAACTGGAGTCCGTAATCGAGTATCCTTCCTACTCGTGTGAAGCCTTTGCATTCTCTCCTCAATCGTTTCAACCGGTGTTTTCTCTACAAGTTATTCGTCGGTTCTACCTTCCAAGTTGCCTTTATTTCCCACCCTCCCACCCTCTTCTTCCCGGAGCCTGAGTCTCTTTCGAGCATCAATTTCATTCGTGCAAAACCTCTTCTGTCTTTCATAAATTATTTCAACCGGTGAATTCTTGCCTCGTTCGACATTCTTCATCTCTTTTTCTTTTCCGGTGGACTAAATTCAAGTTTTTCGGTGTTGATCATATTCTTTTCCTTGGATCAAGTGCTTCCTCTTGCTCGTTCGCCTCTCGCCATTCAATCATTCCGGAGTGCAGAAGACATCTCAGGAGATTCGTGTTTGCATCCAATTAATTCGAGGTTGTCACCTCATTCAAATATTTCAATTGTTCCGTTGCATCATCTATCTCTGCAACAATCTTTTTCAACGGTGTTTCTTTTCAGTGGGCCCTAACCCACAGGTCTTTCCCAGGATCTTACCTGACTCTTCTAATTTTCCCGGAGTTATTCTCAAATGCTTTTCGAAGTTGACGTAAGAATGAATTTCATCAGTCAGATGCCTTTCCAAGATCGATTTCAAAATATTTTCATTGTTGGATCAACCTCTTCGCTTTTCATTCTCCCGGAGTATATCAACAATTTTGGTGTTATTTCTCGTCGTCATTTCTCAACATTTGAAGACTGAAGTAGATTTTTTTTCTTAAATCTTGTCCGTTCTCCCGGAAATTTGCGGTGCTAGCTCGATGGTTATCCTATCAAATTGTTACAAGTCGTGCAATTATTTTCACCCATCCGGAGTATTTCAGGAGTTGTTTTCCGTCTCAATTATCCGGAGGCCTCCATTTCAGAATATTTCTTCATTCTAAGTTTTCAAATCCGTTCTCCGATTATTCTATATGCATGCCTATTCGTTCGTCTCCATATTCTTCTGGTGCTTTTCTCTTTAATCAGTTTGCGATCTCTTCGTTCTCTTGTCTCTAGATTCCATCAAGTATCTTCCTGCTTTCTCTAATTCTTTCTGGTGATTCATTCTCTTTTCGTCATTTGTTTCAATTCCTACGGTGGCTCGCTCAAGATTCTTTCTGTTGTTATCATATCAATTCATTCGTTCTTTCCAAATCCTACCGGTGGTTCATGAAGACTTTCTCAAGTTTTGCGCTATATCCCCCCTTAATCTTTCCAACGAGAATAAGTAGTATGCAAATCCATTGTTTCTCATCAATTTAATTGGTGGAGGATAAGCATAACGTAATCCTTATTCTTCTTTCTTCAAGTGGTTTTATCTCTTCTTTTCGGAGATTGTTCATCTTATCACATTTTCGGTTCAAAGTGTTTTCATTTTTTTTCTTTTCCGGAGTTCCAAGCTTCTCGCCGATTTCGTCGCGAACCTCCATCCAAATCATCGCAAGGATTTAATCTTATCCCTTTCATCCTTCAATTTTATCTCGTCATTCTTTTGTTATCGGAGTTCATCACGGTGGCTCGTCATGATTTAATTCATTCTTCAAGTGTTCATCAAGATTCTTGTAGGCGTAGCTCAAGTATCTTCTTCTTGCTTCTCAAAGTGCAATTAATTCTCCATATTCTTCTGAAGGGGAGTTTTGCATTTCCTTGTTCTTCTCAGCTTTTCAATCTTTTTCGCTTGTGGTTGGTTATCACCCCATAATTTTTGAGATGTTATCCAGAAGTCCACAACAAGCTTATTCTTTTGTTGTTGAATTTCCAACAACTCCGTTCAATGTTTCCTTCTAAGGATGCTCTCTATTTCATTCATGGTAGAAGTTGTCATCTTCTTCCCCGTTCTTCTCATTCCACTATTTCAAGTCTTCCGGAGGTTTTGTGTTGTTCCTCAAGTCAAGTATCGTTCCATTTCTCAAGTTCATGTTCTATTCTTTCCTTGTTCAGCCGGAGTGCTGCATAAATTCCTTCATTATTATTCCTTTTCTATCTTGTCCTAACCGGAGTGGTTTCAAATTCAGCATTATTCCTTGAGTTTTGCTTCTTGTCTCTTTCAACATTCCTCTTTCCTACGCGAGTGTTCTTGACGTTGTTCATCCTCACTGTTTTGTTCTTATTTCACCTCATCCCTTTTTCCTTCCGTCTCGGTCCTAAGATCTCGGGACGAGATCTCTTGTTAGTGGAGGAGTGTTGTAACGCCCCGGATCCGATGCGCCAGGTGTCATCCAGTTATTCGCCGTCGTTTCCATATCATTTGCTTGCGTGTTGCATTTTTCCATGTCATCATCTGCATTGCATCATCATGTTTTTCAAAACTTGCATCCGGTCCTTTTCCCCGTTGTCCGTTTCGAGATCCGACACTCTCGCACGCGTCCGTCGCCCCTCTCAGACCTTGTTTCGTGAGCGGGAGAAAAAAGTTCTCGGAATGGACCGAGATTTGCCGAGTGGCCTTGGTATATCACCGACAGACCGCCCGTCAAATTTCGTTCTATTTGGAGGTCGTTTGATACCCCAACGGTTAACCGCGTACCCCGAAAGCCCACTTTGTCTTGCAGCCCAACACCCCTCCAAATCAGCCCACTAACCCAGCAAAATCCCCTCCATGCTCTCCGCCGTTCGATCACGATCGTGTGGGCGAAAACCGCTCCCCTTTTGGACTCTCCTAGCTCCCTCTACCTATAAATTGATGTCTCCCCCCGAAATCCTGCAGTCCAAAACCCTAAAATTCCACTCCGCGCCGCCAGACATGTCCGGGCGACGCCGGACGAAGTCGCCGCCGCCCCGCAGCCAGTGGCTAGCCGCCACGTCGCCTCCCGCGCCGTCCCCGCCGCCGCAGCCCACCGGGCCCAGATCCGGCCCCTGCCGGACCCGAACCGGGCCACGCCCTGCCGCCCGCGCCTCTGCACCCGGCCCCGCCGCCGCCTCGCCCTCGCCGCCGACCCTCCGCGCCAACCGCCGCCGTGCTCCGAGCCTCCACCGCCGGAGCTTCTCGCCTCCCTGCTCGCGCCGCCCAGATCCCGAGCGCCTCCCCGGACCCCTCGTCGACCCCGCCGCCGGCCTCCGCGCCGCCCCGTCGAGCGCCGCCTCCCGGCCGCCGCCTTCGCCGCCTTCCGCGTCGTCGCCGGCCATCCACCGCCACCTCGCTGGCACCGCCCGTCGCCATCCGCCCGCGCCGCCCGGCTCCCCGAGCGGCCGCGCCCCGCGCCCCCGTGGCTCGCCTCCCGCCGGCGAGCTCCACGCCGGAGCCGCCCGTGGCCCGCCGCCCACCGCCCTCCGTCGCCGGCGACCGCCGCCTTCGCCCCATCCCTCGTCGAAGTTCGCCTCGTCCCAGGTCCGGTCCGGGTGGATGAGATCCACCAGGACACCGAACCAAACGCTGCGCCCCGTCCCAGTTTCTGCGAGGGTAAAAACTGCCAAGTCCCGAATCTGCAACATTTTTATGGCTTGTTTGATATGCCGTAACTTCGTGCTCGGTGCTCCGATTCATGCATATAATATGTCAAAATGTTTATCATGAGATGCTCTTCATTTCATTCCATTGTTCCATGTTTGTTGAGCTCATCTTGATGCCCTAATCATCGTTGCAAGAGTGCTATATGATGTTAACTGCTGTCTGTTATCAGAACTTGGTGATTTGTCTTTTTCATTGCATTTTGTGTATGCATCCTTTGAGCGTGAGCTCTACATGTGATTTGATCTACATCATGCCATCTTTACATACGTGCTTGTCTTGTAATTTTTTTATCTACGTGGTGACTAGCACAACCATGCAAAGTAGCCTCTATGTTGTTGCTGATTTCTGTGACTTGAATCATTTGTGCTGTCTGTAGATGTAACATTGTGATGCCATGTAAACCTGCTGCCATCATGAGTTCTATGCTTAATCTGGAGATGTTCACTAAGGATGTTTTGTTATACATGTTATGCTCTATCCATCCATGCCCTTGGTTGCATTTATGGCCTGCTGTAGCTTGTTGTAATCGTGCTCTCAAGTTGCTAAATAATGTTGCTGTCAGCCTGTTAACATGAAGTTCATTTTTGACATGTCTTTTGCTAGTGATCCATGCACCCTATGACTATGCCATTGCCATGCTTAGCTTCATAATTATGTCTTCTTACTGTGGGTCACCTTGTCATTCCATGTAATGCTCTGTGGTGAGTGGTTCAAGCTCACCAACAGGCCTACTTATCGTTGTTTCTGCTATGAACTGTTATTTTCACTTGTCTGAATCTGCCATATCACTTGCTATGTTCACATGGGTGCCATCATATCTTCTGTGACTTTTTGGCTCATGTTCAGTTAGGGACATTTGTTTTATGCAATTAGTAGATTCATGTCATGCCTTTGTTTTCTATGGTCTGTTCCTGTAGCATGTTGTTTGATAGCTCTAAATTTTGCAACCTGATGTTATTTCTGCCATGTCCAGTGATTTCTGCCAAGTCTGTGAAACTGTTATTATTTGCAATTTTGTCATGCCCTTTTGAGTATGTTCTAGTGATTTCTGGGGTTAGCTCAGTGTTCATGTTTTGTAATGCTTTACCTGTACATCATGTCCATGCCTTTTTTTTCATGTTGAGGTGCTGTAGCATATTTTTTTGATGCTTGTTAGATGCCTAGTTGCTATTTTGGTCAGATTGTTGTTATATCTTGTTTGGAGTGTGCGTGTTGCACCGTTGCTCCGTTTTGAGCATGCTCTATATGAAACTTGCTTAGTTTTGCATGTAGTTTCATGTTACCTTGTTGCATCCTTGTTTGGAGGTGTTTGATTGATGTTTGAATGCATTTTGCATCAATGCCATGTTTAACTTGTTTTGCTCATATCTTCTAGGCCGTAGCTCCGAATCTAATGAACTTTATATGTAACTTGACTAGAATTCCGTGTAGATCATCTTGGTGCATCTTAACTTGCTGTTTAACAACTTGAACATAAGGTTTATTCAGATCTGGACCAATTTCGAAATTTGCATATGAGGACTTACCGGAATTGTTATATGTTGTTTCCGGCCTCATTTAAACTTGCTTTGATGTGTTGCTCTTGTATGCATCATCTCTTGCCATGAGTAGCTTCATGTAGCTTTGTCATGCATCATACTTGGTTGTGCATCATGCCTTGTTATGTGTTGTGTGTTTACCTTGTTGTGTGCTTCTTCTCGATAGTTCCCGTGTCGTTGCGATCGTGAGGATTCGTTCGTCTTCGTGGCTTCATCTTCTTCATGGACTCGTTCTTCTTCCTAGCGGGATTTCAGGCAAGATGACCGTCACCTTGGATCTCATTACTATCATTGCTATGCTAGTTGTTTCGTTCTATCGCTATGCCGCGCTACCTATCACTTGCTTTTGAAGCCTCCCAAATTGCCATGTCAGCCTCTAACCTTTTCACCCTTCCTAGCAAACCGTTGTTTGGCTATGTTACCGCTTTGCTCAGCCCCTCTTATAGCGTTGCTAGTTGCAGGTGAAGTTGAAGATTGCTCCATGTTGGAACATGATGTTTTTGGGATATCACAATATCTCTTATTTAATTAATGCATCTATATACTTGGTAAAGGGTGGAAGGCTCGACCTTATGCCTGGTGTTTTGTTCCACTCTTGCTGCCCTAGTTTCCGTCATACCGGTGTTATGTTCCTTGATTTTGCGTCCCTTACGCGGTTGGGTGATTTATGGGACCCCCTTGACAGTTCGCTTTGAATAAAACTCCTCCAGTAAGGCCCAACCTTGGTTTTACATTTGCCTCACCTAGCCTTTTTCCCTTGGGAGTCACGCTCCCGAGGGTCATCTTATTTTACCCCCCGGGCCAGTGCTCCTCAGAGTGTTGGTCCAAACTAGAGCCACTTGCAGTGCCACCTCGGGGAAACTTGAGGGCTAGTTTTAGTTGTACGTAGTGTTCATCCGGTGTGTCCTGAGAACGAGGTACGTGCGACTCCTATCGGGATTGTCGACACATCGGGCGGCTTTGCTGGTCTTGTTTTACCATTGTCGAAATGTCTTGTAAACTGGGATTCCGAGACTGATCGGGTCTTCCCGGGAGAAGGAATATCCTTCGTTGACCGTGAGAGCTTATAATGGGCTAAGCTGGGACACCCCTGCAGGGTATAAACTTTCGAGAGCCGTGCCCGTGGTTATGTGGCAGATGGGAATTTGTTAATGTCTGGTTGTAGAGAACTTGACACTTGACTTAACTAAAACGCATCAACCGCGTGTGTAGCCATGATGGTCTCTTTTCGGCGGAGTCCGGGAAGTGAACACGGTTTTTGGGTTATGTCTGCGGTAAGTAGGGGTTCAGGATCACTTCTTGATCATTGCTAGTTTCACGACCGTTCCATTGCTTCTCTTCTCGCTCTTATTTGCGTAAGTTAGCCACCATATCATGCTTAGTCGCTGCTGTAACCTCACCACCTATCCTTTCCTTACCCATTAAGCTTTGCTAGTCTTGGTACCCATGGTAATGGGATTGCTGAGTCCTCGTGGCTCACAGATTACTACAACACCAGTTGCAGGTACAGGTTTTGCGATGATCATGACGCGAGAGCGATGTTACTCGTTTTGGAGTTTCTTCTTCTGCTCCTTCTTCGATCAGGGGATAGGTTCCAGGTCGGCAGCCTGGGCTAGCAGGGTGGATGTCGTTTGAGCTTCTGTTTGTGTTTCATCCGTAGTCGGATGTTGATCTTATGTATGATGTATTGATGTATTCTTGCGGCATTTGTATGCCTTGTATGTATCCCCATATATTATGTAATGTTGATGTAATGATATCCACCTTGCAAAAGCGTTTCAATATGCGGGTCTATCCTTGGTGGGACCTTCGAGTTCCTCTCGGATAGGGTTGCATATTGGGCATGACAAGCTCCCACTTTCAATATGTATTCAGATTGAGATTTAGAGTCATCTGGATCAGTTTAAAAAACTTGCATCGACGTAACCCTTTACGACGAACCTTTTGTCATCTCCATAATCGAGAAACATATCCTTATTCCTCTAAGGATAATTTTGACCGTTGTCCAGTGATCTACTCCTAGATCACTATTGTACTCCTTTGCCAAACTCAGTGGTAGGGTATACAATAGATCTGGTACACAACATGGCATACTTTATAGAACCTATGGCCGAGGCATAGGGAATGACTTTCATTCTCTTTCTATCTTCTGCCGTGGTCGGGCTTTGAGTCTTACTCAATTTCACACCTTGTAACACAGGCAAGAACTCTTTCTTTGACTATTCCATTTTGAACCACTTCAAAATCTTGTCAAGGTATGTACTCATTGAAAAAACTTACCACGCGTCTTGATCTATCTCTATAGATCTTGATGCTCAATATGTAAGCAGCTTCACCGAGGTCTTTCATTAAAAAACTCTTATTCAAGTATCCTTTTATGCTATCTAGAAATTCTATATCATTTCCAATCAAAAATATGTCATCCACATATAAGATTAGAAATGCTACAGAGCTCCCACTCACTTTCTTGTAAATACAGGCTTCACCGCAAGTCTGTATAAAACTATATGCTTTGATCAACTCATCAAAGCGTATATTCCAACTCCGAGATGCTTGCACCAGTCCATAGATGGATCGCTAGAGCTTGCACATTTTGTCAGCATCCTTTGGATCGATAAAACTTTCAGGTTGCATCATATACAACTCTTCTTCCAGAAATCCATTCAGGAATGCAGTCTTTACACCCATTTGCCAAATTTCATAATCATAAAATGTGGAAATTGCTAACATGATTCGGACGGACTTAAGCATCGCTACGGGTGAGAAAATCTCATCATAGTCAACACCTTGAACTTTGTCAAAACCTTTTCGACAAGTCTAGCTTGGTAGATAGTAACACTACTATCAGTGTCCGTCTTCCTCTTGAAGATCCATTTATTTTCTATGGCTTACCGATCATCGGGCAAGTCAACCGAAGTCCACACTTTGTTCTCATACATGGATCCCATCTCAGATTTCATGGCCTCAAGCCATTTTTGCGGAATCTGGGCTCATCATCGCTTCCTCATAGTTCGTAGGTTCGTCATGGTCAAGTAACATGACCTCCAGAACAGGATTACCGTACCACTCTAGTGCGGATCTCACTCTGGTTTACCTACAAGGTTTGGTAGTAACTTGATCTGAAGTTACATGATCATCATCATTAGCTTCCTCACTAGTTGGTGTAGTAGTCACAGGAACAGATTTCTGTGATGAACTACTTTCCAATAAGGGAGCAGGTACAGTTACCTCATCAAGTTCTACTTTCCTCCCACTCACTTCTTTCGCGAGAAACTCCTTCTCTAGAAAGGATCCATTCTTAGCAACGAATATCTTGCCTTCGGATATGTGATAGAAGGTGTACCCAACTGTCTCCTTTGGGTATCCTATGAAGACACATTTCTCCGATTTGGGTTTGAGCTTATTAGGATGAAACTTTTTCTTATAAGCATCGCAACCCCAAACTTTAAGAAATGACAACTTTGGTTTCTTGCCAAACCACAGTTCATACGGTGTCGTCTCAACGGATTTAGATGGTGCCCTTTTTAACGTGAATGCAGCTGTCTCTAATGCATAACCCCAAAACTATAGTGGTAAATCGGTAAGAAACATCATAGATTGCACTATATCCAATAAAGTACGGTTATGACATTCGGACACACCATTATGCTGTGGTGTTCCAGGTGGCATGAATTTGTGAAACTATTCCACATTGTTTTAATTGAAGACCAAACGTGTAACTCAAATATATGTCTCCGCGATCAGATCGTAGAAACTTTTTTTTCTTGTCATGATGATTTCCACTTCACTATGAAATTCTTTGAACTTTTCAAATGTTTCAGACTTATGTTTCATCAAGTAGATATACCATATCTGCTCAAATCATATGTGAAGGTCAGAAAATAACGATACCCGCCGCGAGCCTCAACACTCATCGGACCGCATACATCAGTATGTATTATTTCCAATAAGTCAGTTGCTCGCTCCATTGTTCTGGAGAACGGAGTCTTAGTCATCTTGCCCATGAGGCATGGTTCGCAAGCATCAAGTGATTCATAATCAAGTGATTCCAGAAGTCCATCAGTATGGAGTTTCTTCATGCGCTTTACACCAATATGACCCAAACGGCAGTGCCACAAATAAGTTGCACTATCATTATTAACTTTGCATCTTTTGGCTTCAATATTATGAATATGTGTATCACTACGATCGAGATTCAACAAACCATTTTCATTGGGTGTATGACCATAGAAGGTTTTATTCATGTAAACAGAACAACAATTATTCTCTAACTTAAATGAATAACCGTATTGTAATAAACATGATCAAATCATATTCATGCTCAACGCAAACACCAAATAACATTTATTTAGGTTTAACACTAATCCCGAAAGTATAGGGAGTGTGCGATGATGATCATATCAATCTTGGAACTGCTTCCAACACACATCGTCACTTCACTCTTAACTAGTTTCTGTTCATTCTGCAACTCCCGTTTCGAGTTACTACTCTTAGCAACTAAACTAGTATCAAATACCGCGGGGTTGCTACAAACACTAGTAAAGTACACATAATTAACATGTATATCAAATATACCTTTGTTCATTTTGCCATCTTTCTTATCCGCCAAATACTTGGGGCAGTTCCGCTTCCAGTGACTAGTCCCTTTGCAGTAGAAGCACTTAGTCTCAGGCTTAGGTCCAGACTTGGGCTTCTTCACTTGAGCAGCAACTTGCTTGCCGTTCTTCTTTAAGTTCCCCTTCTTCCCTTTGCCCTTTTCTTGAAACTAGTGGTCTTGTTAACCATCAACACTTGATGTTTTTCTTGATTTCTACCTTCGTTGATTTCAGCATCACGAAGAGCTTGGGAATCGTTTCCGTTATCCCTTGCATATTATAGTTCATCATGAAGTTCTAGCAACTTGGTGATAATGACTAGAGAACTTTGTCAATCACTATCTTATCTGGAAGATTAACTCCCACTTGATTCAAGTGATTGTAGTACTCAGACAATCTGAGCGCATGCTTACTGGTTGAGCTATTCTCCTCCATCTTGTAGGCAAAGTAATGTTAGAGGTCTCATACCTCTCGACACGGGCATGAGTATGAAATACCAATTTCAACTCTTGGAACATCTTATATGCTCCGTGGCGTTCAAAACATTTTTGAAGTCCCGATTCTAAGCCGTTGAGCATGGTGCACTAAACTATCAAGTAGTCATCATATTGAGCTAGCCAAACGTTCATAACGTCTGCATCTGCTCCTGCAATAGGTCTGTCACCTAGCGGTGCATCAAGGACATAATTCTTCTGTGCAGCAATGAGGATAATCCTCAGATCACGGATCCAATCCGCATCATTGCTACTAACATCTTTCAACTTAGTTTTCTCTTTCAACTTAGTTTTCTCTAGGAACATATCAAAAATAAAACGAGGGAGCTAAACGCGAGCTATTGATCTACAACATAGACATCCTAATACTACCAGGACTAAGTTCATGATAAATTAAAGTTCAATTAATCATATTACTTAAGAACTCCCACTTAGATAGACATCCCTCTAATCCTCTAAGTGATCACGTGATCCATATCAACTAAACCATGTCCGATCATCACGTGAGATGGAGTAGTTTCAATGGTGAACATCACTATGTTGATCATATCTACTATATGATTCACGCTCGACCTTTTGGTCTCAGTGTTCCGAGGCCATATCTGCATATGCTAGGCTCATCAAGTTTAACCTGAGTATTCTGATGACCCACAAGTATAGGGGATCTATCGTAGTCCTTTCGATAAGTAAGAGTGTCGAACCCAACGAGGAGTAGAGGGAAATGATAAGCGGTTTTCAGCAAGGTATTCTCTGCAACCACTGAAATTATAGGTAACAGATAGTTTTGTGATAAGACAATTGGTAACGAGCAACAAGTAACAAAAGTAAATAAAGTGCAACAAGGTGGCCCAATCCTTTTGTAGCAAAGGACAAGCCTGGACAATTTCTTATATAGAGAAAAGTGCTCCCGAGGACACATGGGAATTATCGTCACGCTAGTTTTCATCACGTTCATATGATTCGCGTTCGGTACTTTGATAATTTGATATGTGGGTGGACCGGTGCTTGGGTGCTGCCCTTACTTGGACAAGCATCCCACTTATGATTAACCCCTATTGCAAGCATCCGCAACTACAAAAGAAGTATTAAGGTAAACCTAACCATAGCATGAAACATGTGGATCCAAATCAGCCCCTTACGAAGCAACGCATAAACTAGGGTTTAAGCTTCTGTCACTCTAGCAACCCATCATCTACTTATTACTTCCCAATGCCTTCCTCTAGGCCCAAATAATGGTGAAGTGTCATGTAGTCGACGTTCACATAACACCACTAGAGGATAGACAACACACATCTCATCAAAATATCGAACGAATACCAAATTCACATGACTACTAATAGCGAGACTTCTCCCATGTCCTCAGGAACAAACGTAACTACTCACAAAGCATATTCATGTTCATAATCAGAGGAGTATTAATATGCATATAGGATCTGAACATATGATCTTCCACCAAATAAACCAACTAGCATCAACTACAAGGAGTAATCAACACTACTAGCAACCTACAGGTACCAATCCCAGACTTAGAGACAAGAATTGGATACAAGAGATGAACTAGGGTTTGAGAGGAGATGGTGCTGGTGAAGATGTTGATGGAGATTGCCCTCTCCCGATGAGAGGAGCATTGGTGATGACGATGGCGATGATTTCCCCCTCCCGGAGGGAAGTGTCCCCGGCAGAACAGCTCTGCCGGAGCCCTAGATTGGTTCCGCCTCATGGCGGCGGAGTCTCGTCCCGAAAGCTTGCTTCTTATTTTTCTTTGGACGAAAGACTTCATATAGCAGAAGATGGGCACCGGAGGACCAACAGGGGGCCCACGAGGCAGAGGGGCACGCCGAGGGGGGTATGGCGCGCCCCCACCCTCGTGGCCAGGGTGTGGGCCCCCTCTGGTATTTCTTCCGCTCAGTATTTTTTATTATTTCCAAAAATAACTTTCGTGGAGTTTCAGGACTTTTGGAGTTGTGCAGAATAGGTCTCTAATATTTGCGCCTTTTCCAGCCCAGAATTCCAGCTGCCGGCATTCTCCCTCCTTATGTAAACCTTGTAAAATAAGAGAGAATAGGCATAAGTATTGTGACATAATGTGTAATAACAGCCCATAATGCAATAAATATTGATATAAAAGCATGATGCAAAATGGACGTATCAACTCCCCCAAGCTTAGACCTCGCTTGTCCTCAAGCGGAAGCCGATAACGATAATTATGTCCACATGTTTAGAGGTAGAGGTGTCGATAAAATAAAATACGGACATGAGGGCATCATGATTATTCTCATAACAGCAACATATATGGATAATGTCATATGATTTCTTATGTTCAAGTAATAATCTATTCACAATGCAAAGTATGAATCAGAAACACTATTGAGAACTAACAGACTATAATCTCAGTCATTGAGGCAATTGCAATTTATCATAACATCAGAAATAGTCTATGTCAGAGCTTTTTAGCAAGTCCACATACTCAACTATCATGTAGTCTTTCACAATTGCTAACACTCATGCAATACTTGTGGTGACGGAGTTTTAATCGGACACAGAGAAAGATAGGGGCTTATAGTTTCGCCTCCCACCTCAAGGGTAATGTCAACAATAATGTAGCGACCAGACCTCAAATGGCCTGTGCTGCTGTGCACCAGTGTCATCCCTGGATCAGTAATGCTGACACGCACAGTACAAATGGAGGATTTATAACAGAGTAGCAATCACACACTTATTACATCGAATATCTCCGAAGAGATTAAGTATGATAAACATGGCTTAAGGCCATCTAATAACGATAACAGCGGAAGACTTGGAAGATAAGTGAGTCCATCACTCCAGCGGCATCACTGAGTATAAGACCACGACCTAAGGCACCTTACTCGTCGTCTGAAAAGTCTGCAACATGAAACGTTGCAGCCCGAAAACGGGTCAGCACATAGAATATGCTGGCAAAGTAACACATAGAGAGCAATGAACAATAATAATGCTATACTATATGCATATATGGCTGGTGGAAAGCTCTATGGTTACAGTTTTGCGAAAAGCCAATTTTATCCTACTTCAAAGGAATAAATTTTATTTAACTATCATGGTGGTTGTGAAACATTGAGAAGGTACCTCCAACTCAATCCCAATTAAGTGTCATCATTAACCCAACAAAATTAATTATAAGTAACATGGTGATGAGATTCAAATGATAATCCAGGTACCAGATACTCAAGTTGTCCATAACCGGGGACACGGCTAACCATGATTAGTTTGTACACTCTGCAGAGGTTTGCGCACTTTTCCCCACAAGACTCGATCGCCTCCGCTTGATTCTCGCACTACATGATGTTTGAGAAACGGATGACCGAGACACAGCCTTTCAGAAACAATCACTCTTTACTCTGGATGGACCGGTACACCTACTTTCCCCTACATCTGCTAGTCCACCTCTTCAAGAGATCTTGTAACCTACTCAACTATGCTAGAGCCCATAATAGCTTGTGGCTGCACACGGAAGTTTCTAGCATGAATAATCTTATGATCCCTTTGAGCCTGGGTGGCGGTCCTTATACAAACAGACAACACTGGGTTCTCCAGGTGCCTCAATCCACCCAGATGTGAGTTTTAGTTGCCACCTTAAGTTGAACCATTATTAACAATCTCACATCTGTCGTGAATATCACTCAAACCCAATCCACGTCTACGAGCATAGCATGGCAATAATAAAAGCAACGTAGAAGTAACTCCCAAGGGTTTGATAAGAAAAACGGGTAATAGGTACTACCTCAACTACTTCCCAATACCCACCATTTAATTAGATCCTAATCATGCAAGTGTTTGAGGAAAACAGATCTAATGCAGTAAAACTGGGTATGAACGGGATATGATCAAAGTGTTACTTGCCTTGCTGATGATCCGCAAAACCTAGCGAGTCGAAGTAACAAGCGGCACACTCCGGGTACTCTATCGCAAACAAACAAGCATACATTCAGTACTCATCTAATGCACAGGTAAAACTCAAATGAAAGATCCAACCAGAAAGTTTAGCTTAAGAACTCCGGTTTGCAAAAAGAATCAACTCGAAAGAAGCAACGAAAGTCAAACGACGAAAGAAAGAAACTTCGTTTGCTAATCTGGATCTAGGTCAAATTTTACTGTAGCAAAAACTTGTTTGAGTAGGTTAAACGGAAAGAGAATTTCGAGATGAAACTCTAGGCGCTTGAATCGCCTGATTCCGATAAACGAGCGAGAAGTTAAACAGAATCGAAGATTTGATCAGAAATCGAATCTGAGAAAATAACGAGAAAAATCCGACGAAAAAGAAAAACGGACGAACGGTTAAATAACGGATGTTCGTTAACAGAGAAAAACCGACGAACGCGTTCGTTAAAACGAACGGTTCGGTGAACGCTCGCAAAATAATAAAACCGAAAAAAACCGATCTAGGGTTTTTTTATTTGTTTTAAAACGAACGGTTTTTTTTAAAAGAAAACCAGCAACGGCGAGGTGCGGCTACCTCGGGGACGGGCTCCGGCGAGGCTCCGGCGACGGGGCTGCGGGGCTCGGGGCTCGGGCGGCTCGGGGGCGAGGGGCGGGGCTCCGGCGAGCGGCGGCGGCGGCGCAAGGCGGCGGCGGCGCGGATCCCGTGCGGGCGGCGGCGGGCGAGGCGAGTGCGGCGGCGGCGGCTTGCGGTGAGGGAGAGGGGGGGGGGGGCGGCGGTATAAATAGGGGGGGTGGAGGTGACTTGGGGGAGGGGGTGGCCGGCGGGAGCCGGACTCGGCCATGGCGGCGGCGGCGTCTCGTGCGCGAGGAGGAGAGGGGCGCGGGGTGGGCCGGCGGCCTGGCTGGGCTGCGGCCCGGTCGGGCGCGCGCAGTTTTTTTTTAAAATAAGTTCCACGGTAAATAATTCGTAGAAAAATAAATAAAAATCAGAAAAATATGAAATAAATTTTCCCCGTCTAGTTAGAAAATCTAGAATAGGGTGAACATTTTTTAACACAAAATGAATATTTTGAAAACATGCAATATTTTTAATGCAATAAAAATTGCAAATAAAATCCAAATAAAGATTTTAACATTTTTCCTCCAGTATTTCAATTGTTTTGGAGAAGTCATATTTTCTCCTCTCGTTTATTTTAAAATGAAATATTTTTCCGGAGGGAAAATAATTAAAACCAAAATCCTCGTCTTATTATTTGATAAAAATCAAATATGAAAATTTAAGAAAAATCCCCAACTCTCTCCGAGGGTCCTTGAGTTGCTTAGGATTTATCGAGGATTTGTCAAAATGCAATAAAACATGATATGCAATGATGATCTATGTATAACATACCAAATTGAAAATTTGGGATGTTACAAACCTACCCCCCTTAAGATGAATCTCGCCCTCGAGATTCGGGTTGGCTAGAAAACAGGTGGGAGTGGTCTTTCCGTAGATCTTCCTCTCGCTCCCAGGTGGCTTCATCTTCTGTGTGGTGACTCCACTGAACTTTGCAAAACTTGATAACCTTGCTGCGGGTAACTCGGCTGGCATACTCGAGAATCTTAACTGGCTTCTCCTCATAAGTCAAATCACTTTCCAACTGAATCGCTTCCAGTGGCACAGTATCTCTTAGTGGTATCTCAGCCATCTCCGCGTGGCACTTCTTCAACTGCGAAACGTGAAATACATCATGTACTCCAGACAATCCTTCGGGCAATTCCAACTTGTAGGCAACTTCTCCCATACGTTCCAACACTCTGTATGGTCCGATAAAACGGGGCGCTAACTTTCCCTTAACTCCAAAGCGCTTCACTCCTCGAAGGGGTGATACTCAAAGATACACTCTGTCTCCGACTTCGTGAACGGTCTCCTTTCGTTTAGAATCGGCATAACTCTTCTGCCTGGACTGGGCTACCTTGAGCCTATCGCGAATCAACCTCACTTTCTGTTCAGACTCCTTAATCAAATCTGGTCCAAACAACTGACGGTCTCCAACTTCGTCCCATAACAACGGTGTTCTACACCTCCTTCAGTACCAGGCTTCGAAAGGGGCCATCTTCAAACTGGTTTGATAACTGTTGTTATACGAAAACTCCGCATATGGCAAATTGTCGTCCCAACTAGATCCATAATCTAGTGCACATGCTCTTAACATGTCCTCCAAAATCTGGTTGACTCTTTCGGTCTGTCCATCTGTCTGTGGGTGGAAAGCTGTACTAAATTCCAGCCTGGTTCCCAATGTTTCATGTAACTGCTTCCAAAACTTCGAGGTAAATTGGGTTCCTCTGTCTGATACAATGGTCCTCGGAATTCCATGCAAACATACGATCCTGGTCATGTATATCTTTGCCAACTTAGCACTGGTGTAAGTGGTCTTCACTGGAATGAAATGAGCCACTTTCGTCAAACGGTCGACTACAACCCATATCGAGTCATAGCCTGAACGAGTCCTGGGTAATCCTGTGATAAAATCCATGCCTATTTTATCCCACTTCCATTCGGGTATCGGCAATGGTTGCAGCAATCCTGCTGGCTTCTGATGCTCTGCCTTCACTCTCTGACATACATCACAAACTGCTACATACTCCGCAATATCCTTCTTCATTCCGGTCCACCAGAAAGTATTCTTCAAATCCAAATACATCTTGGTATTCCCTGGGTGAATCGAGTACGGTGAATCATGGGCTTCTTGCAAAATCAACTTCCTGATCTCCGGATCATTTGGCACATATACGCGGTCCTCGAACCATAAGGTATCGTGCTCATCCTCACGAAATCCCTTGGCTTTTCCTTTGCTCATCTTCTCCTTTATCTCTTCAATCTCCTTGTTTGTCTTCTGAGCTTCTCTGATCCTTTCCATCAAGGTAGACTGAATCTCCAATGTCGCTAAATAGCCTCTTGGGACTATCTCCAAACATAGCTCGCGAAGGTCCTCGGCTAACTCCTGAGGTAACTCTCCTGTCATGAGGGTGTTGACATGACTCTTGCAGCTCAACGCGTCTGCTACTACGTTAGCCTTTCCAGGGTGATAATACAATCTCATATCATAATCTTTAGTGAGCTCCAACCATCTCCTCTGTCTGAGATTTAACTCCTTCTGCGTGAAAATATACTTCAAACTCTTGTGATCCGTGCACACCTCACAATGGTTTCCGATGAGAAAATGTCTCCACGTCTTCAATGCATGCACCACGGCTGCTAATTCCAAATCGTGCGTAGCATAATTCTTCTCATGGGGTTTAAGTTGTCGTGAAGCATATGACACAACTCTTCCTTCCTGCATAAGCACTGCTCCAAGTCCTCGACGAGAAGCGTCGCAATAAACTTCATAATCCTTGCGTTGATCGGGTAGAATCAACACTGGTGATGTAACCAATCGTTTCTTCAGCTCTTGGAAACTAGCTTCACATTCCTCAGTCCAATTGAATTTGGTGTCCTTCTTCAATAGCTCAGTCATGGGCTTAGCAATCTTTGAGAAATTCTCAATGAATCTCCAGTAGTATCCTGCAAGTCCAAGAAAACTCCGGATTTCTCCAACTGTCGTGGGTGATTCCCAACTTGTCACTGTGTCAACCTTGGCAGGGTCTACTGCTATTCCTTCTCCAGAAATAACATGTCCAAGGAATCCAACTTCCTTCAACCAAAACTCACATTTGCTGAACTTGGCATATAATTGATGTTCTCTGAGCTTCTCAAGTACCAATCATAAATGCTCCTCATGCTCTTCTTCATCCTTGGAAAAGATTAAAATATCATCAATGAACACCACGATGAACTTATCCAAAAACTCCATAAACACTTTGTTCATCAGGTTCATGAAATAGGCAGGTGCGTTAGTCAGACCAAATGACATAACGGTATACTCATACAATCCATATCTGGTGGTAAAGGCCGTCTTGGGTATATCCTGCTCTCGAATCTTTAACTGATGGTACCCTGATCGTAGATCGATCTTGGAAAATACTTTAGCTCCTTGTAAGCGGTCAAACAAATCATTGATCATCGGCAGTGGGTACTTGTTTTTGATGGTCACTTGATTCAAACCTCGGTAATCAACAACCATCCTTAGTGATCCATCTTTCTTCTCCACTAGAAGTACTGGGGATCCCCAAGGTGACGAACTTGGGCGAATATAGCCTTTATCCAGTAACTCCTTGATCTGCTTCTTAATTTCTTCCAAATCCTTTGCGGGCATCCTGTACGGTCTCTTAGATATTGGCCCTGTGCCTGGCAAAAGTTCAATCAAAAACTCAATGTCTCTATCTGGTGGCATGCCTGGCAACTCTTCTGGAAATACATCCGGATAATCCTTCACCACTGGTACTTCCTCCTGTACAACTCCTGATAAGGAATTCACTTGAGTCCTCTTCGGCATATGCCGGGATACATACTTGATCCTTTTTCCTTCCGGGGTGGTAAGCAAAATCGTCTTGCTGGCACAATCGATGTTTCCTCCATACAACGATAGCCAATCCATTCCCAGAATCACATCCAAACCTTGCGATTCCAAAACAATGAGGTCTGAGGGGAAAACATGCCTACCAATGGCCAGTGGTATCTGAAAACATCCTTGGGTGGCCATATACTCTGCTCCTGGCGAGGTTACTAACATAGGGGTTTTGAGAACTTGGGTGGACATCTTAAACTTGTTTACGAATCCCCTTGATATGTATGAATGCGATGCACCAGTATCGAAAAGAACGGTTGCAGTAAATGACTTAACCAAAAACTTACCTATTACTGCATCAGGCTGAGCTTCGACCTCCTCCACGCTCACGTGGTTCACATGTCCTTTGTTGAACGGGTTCGGCTTCTTCCCAGAGCTTCCATTGCCATTTCCATTTTGGGCTTCGGGACAATCAGTAGCATAATGTCCCGTCTTCTGGCACTTGAAACAAGTAATGTGACTTAGATCTCTCTTGGTTGGGGTAGATGGGTTGGTGCGGTTCTGTCCGTTTCCTCCTCCATTCCCATTACCATTCTTGGAGCCATTATGGTTGTGCGAACTACCTCCTCCATGGGTATGCTGAAACTGTCCTCCCGGCTTCGGGGTAAATCGTGGCTTCTGCTGGGTTCCAGAATTGTACTTCCCTTGTCCATACTTCCTCTTACGGTTTTCAATCTGCTGTTGCTTCCCTTCAATCATGAGAGCTCTATCTACCAGTTCCTGGTAGTTGTTGAAGGTTGCTACCATCAACTGCATACTCAGTTCATCATTCAGTCCTTCCAAGAATTTCTCTTGCTTGGCAGCGTCTGTAGCAACGTCATCTGGTGCATAACGTGCTAACTTACTGAATTCCTCCACATACTGGCCTACGGTGCGTCCTCCTTGGCGTAGGTTACGAAACTCACGCTTCTTCATAGCCATAGCTCCTGCTGAAACATGAGCTGTACGGAAAGCTTGCTGAAACTGGTCCCATGTGACAGTGTCAATAGGGTGCGTGGCTGTATAATTCTCCCACCATGATGCTGCGGGTCCATCAAGCTGATGTGCGGCAAAACGCACTCTTTCCACATCTGTGCATCCTGCAGTGGTCAACTCCCTTCCAACTTTGCGGAGCCAATCATCTGCTACAATCGGCTCGGTGCTACTGGAAAACACCGGCGGGTTTAGCCTTAAGAAACGGGCTAAGTGATCAACAAGTGGTGGTGGCTGTGGGTTGTTGTTGTTGTTGCCTTGGTTCTGCACTAACACTTGCATCAGGGCATTCTGTTGCTGAATCAACTGGGTGATCTCTGGCGGGAAAACTAATCCGGTGTCGCGTCTTGGAGGCATCTGATAGGTTTAGAAAAGATGAGAGTTGAGAATAGAATGAGGTCTAGAGAGGAAACACTACCCATATGCTCATGAGACAAATTCAATCAATATCACTCAATCAATTCAAACAAGGCAAAACAATCGATCTAACTAGCGTTACAAAGTGCTTGAACTATACTATTAAATGGGGGAAAACTACTACTGATATGGTGGTCTACTAGAAATTCTGATCCGTTGAAGACTCCATGATGTCTGCTCCAGCTTCATCAATCTAGTCGTCTTCACTTGGTTCCGAGTCGGTGTCGTCGATGATGATGTAGTTATCCGGACAAGTGCATTCGTCGACTTCTGCTTTTGGCACTGGATTTCCCACGAATACTCCAATCTTCTTCTCCAGGTCCTCAATCTTCCCTACTAGTGCGTTGATTTCCTCCAAATAATCTTCGCGTGTAGCCTTGAGTTCTTCTTGGAGCTCCTTGATCTTCGTTAATGCCTTCTTCAGTTCTTCCTTGTCCGTGCACATCTGGTTCTCCTGGCGACGAATATGTTGGTTCTGCTCCTGGATGAAAGCTGCAATTGATCCATCCTTCTTGGTCTTGATCATCTCCCATTGCGCGTCTCGACGTCCACAAATCTGATAAATTGTATCCTTAAGCTCCTGGTGGTAGACTTCTCCAATGCGTCCCATGGCGATATGTGCGGCCATGCTCTTCCCTAAACTCCAAGTTGGTGCTTCGAAAACCAATCTCATGGGTTCCGTAATTGGCACAAACGTCCTTCCTGGAATGTGAACTTGAATCTTCCAGCTCTCCTCTTCAGGTAATGTGGCGTTGTAGGTTCCGGTGATGCTTGGTATTCCTATGTTCAAGTACTTGGTGACTTCCTTCAAGTGTCGACCAAACGGCGTGTCTTCATCTGGTTGCATGAACTTGCTCCTTGCATTCGCCATTCCTAAAAGAGTAGAAAGTGGAGAGGGGTCAGAAATGAGAAGAGAGAAGCTTTCTAGGGCTTAAGCTTAGTGGTCGTGTCCTACAGTCAGCGTGTGCTCTGATACCAACTTTGTAGCGACCAGACCTCAAATGGCCTGTGCTGCTGTGCACCAGTGTCATCCCTGGATCAGTAATGCTGACACGCACAGTACAAATGGAGGATTTATAACAGAGTAGCAATCACACACTTATTACATCGAATATCTCCGAAGAGATTAAGTATGATAAACATGGCTTAAGGCCATCTAATAACGATAACAGCGGAAGACTTGGAAGATAAGTGAGTCCATCACTCCAGCGGCATCACTGAGTATAAGACCACGACCTAAGGCACCTTACTCGTCGTCTGAAAAGTCTGCAACATGAAACGTTGCAGCCCGAAAACGGGTCAGCACATAGAATATGCTGGCAAAGTAACACATAGAGAGCAATGAACAATAATAATGCTATACTATATGCATATATGGCTGGTGGAAAGCTCTATGGTTACAGTTTTGCGAAAAGCCAATTTTATCCTACTTCAAAGGAATAAATTTTATTTAACTATCATGGTGGTTGTGAAACATTGAGAAGGTACCTCCAACTCAATCCCAATTAAGTGTCATCATTAACCCAACAAAATTAATTATAAGTAACATGGTGATGAGATTCAAATGATAATCCAGGTACCAGATACTCAAGTTGTCCATAACCGGGGACACGGCTAACCATGATTAGTTTGTACACTCTGCAGAGGTTTGCGCACTTTTCCCCACAAGACTCGATCGCCTCCGCTTGATTCTCGCACTACATGATGTTTGAGAAACGGATGACCGAGACACAGCCTTTCAGAAACAATCACTCTTTACTCTGGATGGACCGGTACACCTACTTTCCCCTACATCTGCTAGTCCACCTCTTCAAGAGATCTTGTAACCTACTCAACTATGCTAGAGCCCATAATAGCTTGTGGCTGCACACGGAAGTTTCTAGCATGAATAATCTTATGATCCCTTTGAGCCTGGGTGGCGGTCCTTATACAAACAGACAACACTGGGTTCTCCAGGTGCCTCAATCCACCCAGATGTGAGTTTTAGTTGCCACCTTAAGTTGAACCATTATTAACAATCTCACATCTGTCGTGAATATCACTCAAACCCAATCCACGTCTACGAGCATAGCATGGCAATAATAAAAGCAACGTAGAAGTAACTCCCAAGGGTTTGATAAGAAAAATAGGTAATAGGTACTACCTCAACTACTTCCCAATACCCACAATTTAATTAGATCCTAATCATGCAAGTGTTTGAGGAAAACAGATCTAATGCAGTAAAACTGGGTATGAACGGGATATGATCAAAGTGTTACTTGCCTTGCTGATGATCCGCAAAACCTAGCGAGTCGAAGTAACAAGCGGCACACTCAGGGTACTCTATCGCAAACAAACAAGCATACATTCAGTACTCATCTAATGCATAGGTAAAACTCGAATGAAAGATCCAACCAGAAAGTTTAGCTTAAGAACTCCGGTTTGCAAAAAGAATCAACTCGAAAGAAGCAACGAAAGTCAAACGACGAAAGAAAGAAACTTCGTTTGCTAATCTGGATCTAGGTCAAATTTTACTGTAGCAAAAACTTGTTTGAGTAGGTTAAACGGAAAGAGAATTTCGAGGCGAAACTCTAGGCGCTTGAATCGCCTGATTCCGATAAACGAGCGAGAAGTTAAACAAAATCGAAGATTTGATCAGAAATCGAATTTGAGAAAATAACGAGAAAAATCCGACAAAAAAGAAAAACGGACAAACGGTTAAATAACGGATGTTCGTTAACAGAGAAAAACCGACGAACGCGTTCGTTAAAACGAACGGTTCGGGGAACGCTCGAAAAATAATAAAACCGAAAAAAAACCGATCTAGGGTTTTTTTATTTGTTTTAAAACGAACGGTTGTTTTTAAAAGAAAACCGGCAACGGCGAGGTGCGGCTACCTCGGGGACGGGCTCCGGCGAGGCTCCGGCGACGGGGCTGCGGGGCTCGGGGCTCGGGCGGCTCGGGGGCGAGGGGCGGGGCTCCGGCGAGCGGCGGCGGCGGCGCAAGGCGGCGGCAGCGCGGATCCCGTGCGGGCGGCGGCGGGCGAGGCGAGTGCGGCGGCGGCGGCTTGCGGTGAGGGAGAGGGGGGGCGGCGGCGGTATAAATAGGGGGGGGTGGAGGTGACTTGGGGGAGGGGGTGGCCGGCGGGAGCCGTGCGGGAGCCGGACTCGACCATGGCGGCGGCGGCGTCTCGTGCGCGAGAAGGAGAGGGGCGCGGGGTGGGCCGGCGGCCTGGCTGGGCTGCGGCCCGGTCGGGCGCGCGCAGTTTTTTTTTAAATAAGTTCCGTGGTAAATAATTCGTAGAAAAATAAATAAAAATCAGAAAAATATGAAATAAATTTTCCCCGTCTAGTTAGAAAATCTAAAATTGGGTGAACATTTTTTAACACAAAATTAATATTTTGAAAACATGCAATATTTTTAATGCAATAAAAATTGCAAATAAAATCCAAATAAATTCCAAATAATGATTTTAACATTTTTCCTCCAGTATTTCAATTGTTTTGGAGAAGTCATATTTTCTCCTCTCGTTTATTTTAAAATGAAATATTTTTCCGAAGGGAAAATAATTAAAACCAAAATCCTCGTCTTATTATTTGAGAAAAATCAAATATGAAAATTTAAGAAAAATCCCCAACTCTCTCCGAGGGTCCTTGAGTTGCTTAGGATTTATCGAGGATTTGTCAAAATGCAATAAAACATGATATGCAATGATGATCTATGTATAACATACCAAATTGAAAATTTGGGATGTTACAAATAATAGTTCATGCTAACTTATATCCAATTAGATATATATATCAGGATCTTTCCAACATACTATGCTTGCCAAAGGATAAAATATAAAAAGGGAAAGGTGAAGATCACCATGACTCTTGCATAAGGTAGAAGGTAATAATAAAAGATAGGCCCTTCGCAGAGGGAAGCAGATGTTGCCATGCGCTTTCAGGGTTGGATGCACAAAATCTTAATGCGAAGAACGTCACTTTATATTGCCACTTGTGATATAGACCTTTATTATGCAGTCCGTCGCTTTTATTTCTTCCACATCACAAGATCGTATAAAGCTTATTTCCTCCACACCAATCAATCATACATATTTAGAGAGCAATTTTTATTGCTTGCACCGATGACAACTTACTTGAAGGATCTTACTCAATCCATAGGTAGATATGGTGGACTCTCATGGAAAAACTAGTTTAAGGGTATTTGGAAGCACACGTAGTATCTCTACTTGGTGCAAAGAATTTGGCTAGCAGGAGGGGGAAAGGCAAGCTCAACATGTTGGATGATCCATGACAATATACTTTATCTCAGATATAAGAAAACATAACCCATTACGTTGTCTTCCTTGTCCAACATCAACTCTTTAGCATGTCATATTTTAATGAGTGCTCCCAATCATAAAAGATGTCCAAGATAGTATATTTATATGTGAAACCTCTCTTTATTTATTACTTCCTATTAATTGCAACGATGACCAAAGCTATGTTTGTCAACTCTCAACAATTTTTATTCATCATACTCTTTCTATGTGAAGTCATTACTCCCCATAAGATCAATATGATCTCTTTTATTTCTTTTTATTCTTTTCTCTTCTCTTTTATTCACTCAAGATCATAGCAAGATAATCAAGCCCTTGACTCAACACTAATCTTTATTATATAGCTCACGGACTCGATTACATAGAGAGATCATAAAGCAAAACTCAAAACTAGATCATACCAAAAACTTTATTCTACTAAATCAAGATACTACTAATAGGATCGAACTAAGAAAAACGGTAAAGATAGGGATGTGGTGGTGATACGATACCGGGGCACCTCCCCCAAGCTTGGTAGTTGCCAAGGGGAGTGCCCATACCCATGTGATTATATCTCCTTTGCTGGTGAAGGGATTGTTGATGATGTAGGCTTGTCGTCCATCTTCCAAGGCATAGGCTCACCATCATAGAAGGATGATCGAGTCTCCGGGATCCTTAAATCTGCAGCCAAACTCATCCTCTTGAATCTATATTCATACTCACAGTTTTGGTTTTGCAGGTCATAGCTTTGGGCTTGGAGGTGCTCGATTTTCTCGTGGAGCTTGAAGATGGCCTCCCCAATGTCCTTAGCATCCAGCTTGTGGTTGTTGGTGAACTCCGTGATCATTATGTGATTTGAGTCAAGTCCACGCTCCACCATCTCCTGGCACTTGAAAACTTGTTGCTCCATTGCTTCAAGCCTTGTCTCCACGCTTCCGGTCCTCCGTGGTCCCTCAACATCGCGGATGTGCAGCAACCCATCACGCATCTCAATGGTTTGAGGGTGTTGCAGCACCTCCGCGAGGTAGGGGTTGATGACCTTCTCGAAGAACTTGTCCTTGGGGGCGCTTGGAGACATCATGATGATCTAGATCTGTCAGAGAAACAACTCGAAACGAAAACAGAGGATATTTGCGTGATACGGGAGTCAAAACCTTCGGGAGATAATAATGAATTTTTACCGACCAAAATACGTATCGTGCAAGAAAACGGAGTCCGGAGAGCGCACGAGGTGCTCACGAGGCAGGGGGGCGCGCCCAGGGGGTAGGGCGCACCCTCCACCCTCGTGGAGACCTCGTGTCCTTCCCGGACTGCTTCTTATTTTTCTATTTTTCTAAATATTCCAAAACAGAGAAAAATTGCCATTAGAACTGTTTTGGAGTCGGTTTTCTTACTGTACCACATACCTATTCCTTTTCGGAGTCTGAAACGTTCCGGAAAGTGTCCCTTATGTATTCCTCCGGAGTTACGGTTTCAATAACATTGGTTTCAACATTTATGGGATTACCTGAGATATAATGTTTAATTCTTTGACCGTTCACCACCTTCGGATTTGTGCCTTCAAAGTTGTTGATTTTTATGGCACCGGAACGATAGACCTCCTCGATAACATAAGGACCTTCCCATTTAGAGAGAAGTTTTCCTGCAAAAAATCTCAAACGAGAGTTGTACAACAATACATAATCACCTATATTAAACTCACGCTTTTGTATCCTTTTGTCATGCCATCTTTTAACCTTTTCTTTAAACAACTTGGCATTCTCATAGGCCTGGGTTCTCCATTCGTCTAGTGAGCTAATGTCAAATAACCTCTTCTCACCGGCAAGTTTGAAATCATAATTGAGTTCTTTAATAGCCCAATAAGCCTTATGTTCTAGTTCGAGAGGTAAGTGACATGCTTTTTCATAAACCATTTTATACGGAGACATACCCATAGGGTTTTTATATGCAGTTCTATAGGCCCATAATGCATCATCAAGTTTCTTGGACCAATTCTTTCTAGATCTATTTACAGTCTTTTGCAAAATTAATTTGAGCTCTCTATTACTCAATTCTACTTGACCACTAGACTATGGGTGATAAGGAGATGCAATTCTATGATTAACATCATACTTAGCAAGCATTTTACGAAAAGCACCATGAATAAAATGTGAACCACCATCAGTCATTAAATATCTAGGGACTCCAAACCTCGGAAAAATAACTTCTTTAAGCATCTTAATAGAAGTGTTATGATCAGCACTACTAGTTGGAATAGCTTCTACCCACTTAGTAACGTAGTCAACATCAACTAAAATATGTGTGTATCCATTGGAGGCAGGAAAAGGTCCCATATAATCAAAACCCCACACATCAAATGGTTCAATAACAAGTGAATAGTTCATAGGCATTTCTTGACGTCTACTAATATTACCAATCCTTTGACATTCATCACAAGACAAAACAAACTTACGGGCATCCTTGAAGAGATTAGGCCAATAAAAACCGGATTGCAATACCTTATGTGCAGTTCTGTCTCCAGCGTGGTGTCCTCCATAAGCCTCGGAGTGACACTTGCGTAGGATCTGTTCCTGTTCATGCTCAGGTACACAAAGTCTAATAACACCACCTACTCCTTCTTATAAAGATTTCGGTGATCCCAGAAGTACGGTCTTAAATCATAGAAAAACTTTTTCTTTTGTTGGTATGTGAAACTAGGTGGTATGAATTTAGCAACAATGTAATTAGCATAATCAGCATACCATGGAGCAGTACGAGAAGCATTTATGACATTTAATTGTTCATCAGGAAAGCTATCATCAATAGGTAGTGGGTCATAAAAAACATTTTCTAACCTAGACAAGTTGTTTGCAACGGGGTTCTCAGCTCCCTTTCTATCAATAATATGCAAATCAAATTCTTGTAACAAGAGAACCCATCTAATAAGTCTAGGTTTAGCATCTTTCTTTTCCATAAGATATTTAATAGCAGCATGATCAGTGTGAATAGTTACTTTAGAATCAACAATATAAGGTCCGAACTTATCACAAGCAAATACAACTGCTAAGAATTCTTTTTCAGTAGTAGCATAATTTCTCTGAGCATTGTCTAGAGTTTTACTAGCATATTGAATAACATTTAATTTCTTATCAACTCATTGCCCTAGAGCATCACCTACAGCATAATCACTAGCATCACCACATGATTTCAAAGGGTAAATTCCAATCAGGTGGCTGAACAATAGGTGCAGAGATCAATGCTTTCTTAAGTATTTCAAATGCTTCTACACAATCATCATCAAAGACAAACGGTATATCTTTTTGTAATAAATTAGTTAGAGGCCGAGAAATTTTTGAGAAGTCCTTAATGAACCTCCTATAAAAACCGGCATGACCAAGGAAACTTCTTATACCTTTGATGTCCTTGGGACATGGCATCTTTTCAATAGTATCAACCTTGGCTTTATCAACTTCAATACCTCTTTTAGAAATTTTATGCCCCAAGACAATACCTTCATTAACCATAAAGTGGCACTTTTCCCAATTCAAGACAAGGTTAGTTTCTTCACATCTCTGCAAAACTCGATCAAGGTTGCTTAAGCAATCATCAAAAGAGGATCCATAGACGGAGAAATCGTCCATGAAAACCTCACAAATCTTTTCACAAAAGTTAGAGAATATAGCCATCATGCATCTTTGGAAGGTAGCATGTGCATTACATAAACCAAAAGGCATACGTCTATAAGCAAAAGTACCGAAAGGGCAAGTAAAAGTGGTCTTTGATTGATATCGGCTGACACAGGTATTTGAGAGAAACCAGAATAACCATCTGGAAAGCAAAAATGTGTATGTTTGGATAATCTTTCTAGCATTTGATCAATAAAAGGTAAGGGGTAATGATCCTTTTAGTAGCTTTATTCAATTTGCGGAAATCAATTACCATCCTATAACCTGTAATAATTCTTTGCGGGATCAATTCATCTTTATCATTAGGAACGACAGTAATACCTCCCTTTTTAGGGACACAATGGACAAGACTTACCCATTGACTATCAGCAACGGGATAAATAATACTTGCCTCAAGAAGCTTTAGTATTTCCTTTCTTACCACTTCTTTCATCTTAGGATTCAGCCGTCGTTGGTGATCATGAACTAGTTTGGCATCTTTCTCCAAATTTATTTTGTGTTGGCATAGAGTGGGGCTAATGCCCTTACGATCATCAAGAGTATATCCAATAGCAGCACAGTGCTTCTTCAGAGTTTTCAATAATCTCTCTTCTTTATGCTCTGAAAGGTTAGCACTAATAATAACATGATATATTTTTTTCTCATCAAGATAGGCATATTTAAGAGTATCAGGTAACGGTTTGTGCTCAAACACGGGATCACCCTTGGGTGGAGGAGGATCCCCTAGGATTTCAACAGGCAAATTGTGTTTCAGGATGGGTTCCTGTTTAAAGAACACTTCATCTATTTCCCTTCTTTCATTCATAAACATATCATTTTCATGGTCTAGCAAATATTGTTCTAAAGGATCACTAGGAGGCACGGCAATAGCAGCAAGACCAATAATTTCATCTTTACTAGGCAATTCCTCTTCACGGTGTTGTCTACGAAATTTAGAAAAGTTGAACTCATGAGACATATCACCTAGACCAATAGTAACAACATCCTTTTCGCAGTCTATCTTAGCATTAACTGTATTCAAGAAGGGTCTACCAAAAATAATGGGACAAAAGCTATCTTGTGGGGAACCAAGAACAAGAAAATCAGCAGGATATTTAGTTTTCCCACACAAGACTTCAACATCTCTAACAATTCCAATGGGTGATATGGTATCTCTATTGGCAAGCTTGATGGTAACATCAATATCTTCTATCTCAGCAGGTGCAATATCATGCATAATTTCTTTGTATAAGTCATGGGGTATAGCACTAGCACTGGCACCCATATCACATAAGCCATGATAACAATGATCTCCTATTTTAATAGAAATAATAGGCATGCCTACCACAGGTCTATGTTTATCTTTAGCACAAGGTTTGGCAATTCTAGCAGTTTCATCACAGAAATGAATAACATGCCCATCAATATTATCAGACAAGAGATCTTTAACAATAGCAATATTAGGTTCAACTTTAACTTGCTCAGGAGGTGTATAGGTTCTAATATTGCTTTTACAAACCACAGTTGAAGCTTTAACATGATCTTTTATCCTAACAGGAAAAGGTGGTTTGTCAACATAAGCAATAGGAACAATAGGATCATTATAAGTGATAGTCTTTTCTTCAACTTTAATAGGTGCAGCTACTTTTACCTCTATGGGAGGATGATATTTAAACCACTTCTCCTTAGGGAGATCAACATGAGTAGCAAAAGATTCACAAAAGGAAGCTACTATCTCGGAGTCAAGTCCATATTTAGTGCTAAATTTACGGAAAACATCGGTATCCATAAAAGATTTAACACAATCAAACTTAGGTGTCATACCTAACTCCTTACCTTCATCGAGGTCCCAATATTCAGAGTTTTTTATTTCCAATAAATCCCATTTGAATTCAATAGTCTTCATCATAAAAGAGCCGGCACAAGAAGTATCGAGCATGGTGCGATTGTTATCAGAAAGCCGAGGATAAATTTTTTGAATAATTATTTCTCTTGGGAGCTCATGATTGGGGCATGAATATAACATTGATTTAAGCCTCCCCCAAGCTTGAGCGATGCTTTATCCTTCGCGAGGCCAAAAATTATATATATAATTGCGATCACGATGAACAAGGTGCATAGGATAAAACTTCTGATGAAATTCCAATTTCAATCGTTTGTAGTTCCATGATCCCATATCATCACATAGCCTATACCATGTCAATGCATCTCCCTTCAAAGATAAAGGGAAGACCTTCTTCTTAATAACATCATCTGGCACACCTGCAAGCTTAAATAATCCACAAACTTCATCCACATATATTAGGTGCTCATCAGGATGCATTGTTCCGTCTCCTGCAAAAGGATTAGCTAGCAATTTTTCTATCATACCCGAAGGAATCTCAAAGTAGACATTTTCATTTTCAGTAGGTCCAGTAGGTTGAGGAGCAACTCTTTGGTCTACTGGTCGGGGTGAAGATACCCCGAACAAGCCCCTCAGAGGATTACTTTCCATAGTAACAAGTGACAGTAAATTTCAGCACACTATATAAATTTTTCCTTACCAAATTCCACCTACCAAAGGCACTTCACTCCCCGGCAACGGCGCCAGAAAAGATTCTTGATGACCCACAAGTATAGGGGATCTATCGTAGTCCTTTTGATAAGTAAGAGTGTCGAACCCAATGAGGAGCAGAAGGAAATGATAAGCGGTTTTCAGCAAGGTATTCTCTGCAAGCACTGAAATTATAGGTAACAGATAGTTTTGTGATAAGACAATTGTTAACGAGCAACAAGTAACAAAAGTAAATAAAGTGCAGCAAGGTGGCCCAATCCTTTTTAGCAAAGGACAAGCCTGGACAATTTCTTATATAGAGAAAAGCGCTCCCGAGGACACATATGAGTTATCGTCAAGCTAGTTTTCATCACGTTCATATGATTCACATTCGGTACTTTGATAATTTGATATGTGGGTGGACCGGTGCTTGGGTGCTGCCCTTACTTGGACAAGCATCCCACTTATGATTAACCCCTATTGCAAGCATCCTCAACTACAAAAGAAGTATTAAGGTAAACCTAACCATAGCATGAAACATGTGGATCCAAATCAGCCCCTTACGAAGCAACGCATAAACTAGGGTTTAAGCTTCTGTCACTCTAGCAACCCATCATCTACTTATTACTTCCCAATGCCTTCCTCTAGGCCCAAATAATGGTGAAGTGTCATGTAGTCGACGTTCACATAACACCACTAGAGGATAGACAACATACATCTCATCAAAATATCAAATGAATACCAAATTCACATGACTACTAATAGCGAGACTTCTCCCATGTCCCCAGGAACAAACGTAACTACTCACAAAGCATATTCATGTTCATAATCAGAGGAGTATTAATATGCATATAGGATATGAACATATGATCTTCCACCAAATAAACCAACTAGCATCAACTACAAGGAGTAATCAACACTACTAGCAACGTACACGTACCAATGCCAGACTTAGAGACAAGAATTGGATACAAGAGATGAACTAGGATTTGAGAGGAGATGGTGCTGGTGAAGATGTTGATGGAGATTGCCCTCTCCCGATGAGAGGAGCGTTGGTGATGACGATGGCGATGATTTCCCCCTCCCGGAGGGAAGTGTCCTCGGTAGAACAGCTCTGCCGGAGCCCTAGATTGGTTCCGCCAAGGTTCCGCCTCGTGGCGGCGGAGTCTCGTCCCGAAAGCTTGCTTCTTATTTTTCTTCGGACGAATGACTTCATATAGCAGAAGATGGGCACCGGAGGGCCAACAGGGGGCCCACGAGGCAGGGGCGCGCCCAGGGGGTAGGGCACGCCCCCCACCCTCGTGGCTAGGGTGTGGGCCCCCTCTGGTATTTCTTCCGCTCAATATTTTTTATTATTTCCAAAAATAACTTTCGTGGAGTTTTAGGACTTTTGGAGTTGTGCAGAATAGGTCTCTAATATTTTCTCCTTTTCCAGCCCAGAATTCCAGCTGCCGGCATTCTCCCTCCTTATGTAAACCTTGTAAAATAAGAGAGAATAGGCATAAGTATTGTGACATAATGTGTAATAACAGCCCATAATGCAATAAATATTGATATAAAATCATGATGCAAAATGGACGTATCATATTCCGCATGTGCAATTGTTTTGCACCCGTTGTATTTGAACGTAGAGATTATCACACCTGATCATCACGTGGTGACATAATGTGTATGCACTTATTCGCAACGGTGCATACTCAGGGAGAACAGTTATACCTTGAAATTTAGTGAGAGATCATCTTATAATGCTACCGTCGATCTAAGCAAAATAAGATGCATAAAAGATATCACATGCAATCAATATAAGTGATATGATATGGCCATCATCATCTTGTGCTTGTGATCTCCATCTCCGAAGCACCGTCATGATCACCATCATCACTGGCGCGACACCTTGATCTCCATCGTAGCATCGTTGTCGTCTCGCCAACTATTTCTTCTACGACTATCGCTACCGCTTAGTGATAAAGTAAAGCAATTACAGGGCGATTGCATTGCATACAATAAAGCGACAACCATATGGCTCCTGCCAGTTGCCGATAACTCGGTTACAAAACATGATCATCTCATACAATAAATATAGCATCATGCCTTGACCATATCACAGCACAACATGCCCTGCAAAAACAAGTTAGACGTCCTCTACTTTGTCGTTGCAAGTTTTATGTGGCTGCTACAGGCTGAGCAAGAACCGTTCTTACCTATGCATCAAAACCACAACGATAGTTCGTCAAGTTAGTGTTGTTTTAACCTTCTCAAGGACCGGGCGTAGCCACACTCGGTTCGACTAAAGTTGGAGAAACTGACACCTGCCAGCCACCTGTGTGCAAAGCACGTCGGTAGAACCAGTCTCGTGTGAGCGTACGCGTAATGTCGGTCCGGGCCGCTTCATCCAACAATACTGCCGAACCAAAGTATGACATGCTGGTAAGCAGTATGACTTGTATCGCACACAACTCACTTGTGTTCTACTCGTGCATATAACATCTACGCATAAAACCTGGCTCGGATGCCACTGTTGGGAACGTAGTAATTTCAAAAAAATTCCTACGCACACACAGGATCATGGTGATGCATAGCAACGAGAGGGGAGAGTGTGTCCACATACCCTCGTAGACCGAAAGCGGAAGCGTTATGACAACGCGGTTCCAGCACACGTCTTCACAATCCGACTGATCCAAGTACCGAACGCACGGCACCTCCGAGTTCAGCACACGTTCAGCTCGATGACGTCCCACGAACTCCGATCCAGCAGAGCTTTGCGGGAGAGTTCCGTCAGCAAGACGGCATGATGACGGTGTTGATGATGCTACCGATGCAGGGCTTCGCCTAAGCACCGCTACGATATTACCGAGGTGGAATATGGTGGAGGGGGGCACCGCACACGGCTAAAAGATCAATGATCAATTGTTGTGTCTCCAAGGGGTGGCCCCCTCCCTGTATATAAAGGAGTGGAGGAGGGGGAGGGCCGGCCCTCTCTATGGCGCGCCCTAGGGGAGTCCTACTCCCACCGGGAGTAGGATTGCCCTTTTCCTAGTAGAGCTAGGAGCCCTTCCAAGTAGTAGGAGTAGGAGAGAAGGAAAGGGAAAAGAGAAGAGAAGGAAGGAGGGGGGCGCTGCCCCTCCCCCTAGTCCAATTCGGACTAAGCATTGGGTGGGGGGCGCAGCCTCCCCTCTCTCTTTCCCCTAAAGCCCAATAAGGCCCATATACTCCCCGGCGAATTCCCGTAACTCTCCGGTACTCCGAAAAATAGCCGAATCACTCGGAACCTTTTCGATGTCTGAATATAGTCGTCCAATATATTGATATTTACGTCTCAACCATTTCGAGACTCCTCGTCATGTCCCCGATCTCATCCGGTACTCCGAACTACCTTCGGTACATCAAAACACATAAACTCATAATACAAATTGTCACCGAACGTTAAGCGTGCGGACCCTACGGGTTCGAGAACTATGTAGACATGACCGAGACACGTCTCCGGTCAATAACCAATAGCGGAACCTGGATGCTCATATTGGCTCCTACATATTCTACGAAGATCTTTATCAGTCAAACCGCATAACACCATACGTTGTTCCCTTTGTCATCGGTATTTTACTTTCCCGAGATTCGATCGTCGGTATCTCAATACCTAGTTCAATCTCGTTACCGACAAGTCTCTTTACTCGTTCCGTAATGCATCATCCCGCAACTAACTCATTAGTCACATTGCTTGCAAGGCTTATAGTGATGTGCATTACCGAGAGAGCCCAGAGATACCTCTCAGACAATCGGAGTGACAAATCCTAATCTCGAAATACGCCAACTCAACAAGTACCTTCAGAGACACCTGTAGAGGACCTTTATAATCACCCAGTTACGTTGTGACGTTTGGTAGCACACAAAGTGTTCCTCCGGTAAACGGGAGTTGCATAATCTTATAGTCATAGGAACATGTATAAGTCATGAAGAAAGCAATAGCAACATACTAAATGATCAAGTGCTAAGCTAACAGAATGGGTCAAGTCAATCACATCATTCTCCTAATGATGTGATCCCGTTAATCAAATGACAACTCATGTCTATGGTTAGGAAACTTAACCATCTTTGATTAACGAGCTAGTCAAGTAGAGGCATACTAGTGACACTATGTTTGTCTATGTATTCACACATGTATTATGCTTCCAGTTAATACAATTCTAGCATGAATAATAAACATTTATCATGAAATAAGGAAATAAATAATAACTTTATTATTGCCTCTAGGGCATATTTCCTTCGGTATTACTGTTGTTCCTAATGATAAAGATGAATTGATCCCACAAAGAATTGTTACAGGTTATAGAATGGTAATTGATTTCCGCAAACTAAATAAAGCTACTAAAAAGGATCATTACCCTTTACCTTTTATTGATCAAATGCTAGAAAGATTATCCAAACATACACATTTTTGCTTTCTAGATGGTTATTCTGGTTTCTCTCAAATACCTGTGTCAAAAGAGGATCAGGAAAAGACCACTTTTACTTGCCCTTTCGGTACCTTTGCTTATAGACGTATGCCTTTTGGTTTATGCAATGCACCTGCTACCTTTCAAAGATGTATGACTGCTATATTCTCTGAATTTTGTGAAAAGATTGTTGAGGTTTTCATGGATGATTTCTCCATTTATGGAACTTCTTTTGATGATTGCTTAAGCAACCTTAACGGAGTTTTGCAGAGATGTGAAGAAACTAGTCTTGTCTTGAATTGGGAGAAGTGCCACTTTATGGTTAATGAAGGTATTGTCTTGGGGCATAAAATTTCTGAAAGAGGTATTGAAGTTGATAAAGCCAAAGTTGATGCTATTGAAAAGATGTCGTGTCCTAAGGACATTAAAGGTATAAGAAGTTTCCTTGGTCATGCCGGTTTTTATAGGAGGTTCATTAAAGACTTCTCAAAAATTTCCAGGCCTCTGACTAATCTCTTACAAAAAGATGTTCCTTTTGTCTTTGATGATGATTGTGTAGAAGCGTTTGAAATACTTAAGAAAGCCTTGATTTTGCACCTATAGTTCAGCCACCTGATTGGAATTTACCCTTTGAAATTATGTGTGATGCTAGTGATTATGCTGTAGGTGCTATTCTAGGACAAAGAGTTGATAAGAAACTAAATGTTATCCAATACGCTAGTAAAACTCTAGGCAGTGCCCAGAGAAATTATGCTACTACTGAAAAAGAATTTTTAGCAGTTGTGTTTGCTTGTGATAAGTTCATACCTTATATTGTTGATTCTAAAGTAACTGTTCACACTGATCATGCTGCTATTAAATATCTTATGGAAAAGAAAGATGCTAAACCTAGACTTATTAGATGGGTTCTCTTGCTACAAGAATTTGATTTGCATATTATTGATAGAAAGGGAGCTGAGAACCCCGTTGCAGACAACTTATCTAGGTTAGAAAATGTTCTTGATGACCCACTACCTATTGATGATAGCTTTCCTGACGAACAATTAGCTATCATAAATGCTTCTCATATTGCTCCATGGTATGCTGATTATGCCAATTACATTGTTGGTAAATTTATACCACCTAGTTTCACATACCAGCAAAAGAAAAGTTTTTCTATGATTTAAGACATTACTTCTGGGATGACCCACAGCTTTATAAAGAAGGAGTAGATGGTTTTATTAGACGTTGTGTACCTGAGCATGAATAGGAACAGATCCTACGCAAGTGTCACTCCGAAGCTTATGGAGGACACCATGCTGGAGATCGAAACTGCGCATAAGGTATTGCAATCCGGTTTTTATTGGCCTACTCTTTTTAAAGATGCCCGTAAGTTTGTCTTGCCTTGTGATGAATGTCAAAGAATTGGTAATATTAGTAGACGTCAAGAAATGCCTATGAACTATTCACTTGTTATCGAACCATTTGATGTTTGGGGCTTTGATTATATGGGCCCGTTTCCTTCCTCTAATGGGTATACACATATTTTAGTTGCTGTTGATTACATTACTAAGTGGGTAGAAGCTATTCCAACTAGTAGTGCTGATCATAACACCTCTATTAAGATGCTTAAAGAAGTTATTTTTCCGAGGTTTGGAGTCCCTGGATACTTAATGACTAATGGTGGTTACATTTTATTCATGGTGCTTTTCGTAAAATGCTTGTTAAGTATGATGTTAATCATAGAATTGCATCTCCATACCATCCACAGTCTAGTGGTCAAGTAGAATTGAGTAATAGAGAGCTTAAATTAATTTTGCAAAAGACTGTTAATAGATCTAGAAAGAATAAGAAAATTGATGATGCATTATGGGCCTATAGAACTGCATATAAAAATCCTATGGGTATGTCTCCGTATGAAATGGTATATGGAAAAGCATGTCACTTACCTCTCGAACTAGAACATAAGGCATATTGGGCCATTAAAGAGCTCAATTATGATTTCAAACTTGCCGGTGAGAAGAGGCTATTTGACATTAGCTCTCTTGATGAATGGAGAACCCAGGCCTAGGAGAATGCCAAACTGTTTAAAGAAAAAGTTAAAAGATGGCATGACAAAAGGATACAAAAGCGTGAGTTTAATGTAGGTGATTATGTTTTGCTATACAACTCTCGTTTAAGTTTTTTTGCAGGAAAACTTCTCTCTAAATGGGAAGGTCCTTACGTTATCGAGCAGGTCTATCGTTCCGGTGCCATAAAAATCAACAACTTCAAAGGCACAAATCCAAAGGCGGTGAACGGTCAAAGAATCAAACATTATATCTCAGGTAATCCCATAAATGTTGAAACTAATGTTATTGAAACCGTAACCCCGGAGGAATACATAAGGGAAACTTTCCAGAACGTTTCAGACTCCGAAAAGGAATAGGTATGTGGTACGGTAAGTAAACCGACTCCAAAACAGTTCTAATGGCAATTTTTCTCCGTTTTGGAATATTTAAGAAAATAGGAAAATAAAAAGTAGTCCGAAAGGGACACGAGGCATCCACGAGGGTGGAGGGCGCGCCCCCTGCCTCGTGGGCACCTCGTGTGCCCTCCGGACTCCGTTTTCTTGCACGATACTTCTTTTGGTCGGTAAAAAATCATTATATAATCTCCCGAAGGTTTTGACCACCGTACCACGCAAATATCTCTTGTTTTTGTTTCGAGCTGTTTTTCTGACAGATCTAGATCACCATGACGTCTTCGAGCGCACCCAAGGACAAGTTTTTCGAGAAGGTCATCAACCCCTACCTCGCGGAGGTGTTGCAACACCCTCAAACCATTGAGATGCATGAGGGGGTGCTGCACATCTGTGATGTTGAGGGACCAAGGAGGACCGGAAGCGTGGAGACAAGACTCGAAGCAATGGAGCAGCAAGTTTTCAAGTGCCAAGGGATGGTGGAACGCGGACTCGACGCCAACCACATGATGATCGCGGAGTTCACCAACTCCCACAAGCTGGACGCCAAGAACATTGGGGAGGCCATCTTCAAGCTCCACGAGAAAATCGAGCACCTCCAAGCCCAGATCTATGACCTTCAAAACCAAAACTGTGAGTATGAATATAGATTCAAGAGGATGAGTTTGGCTGTAGATTTGAGGATCCCGGAGACTCGATCATCTTTCTATGATGGGTGAGCCTATGCCTTGGAAGAGGGACGACAAGCCTACATCATCAACAACTCCATCATCACCACCTCCGAAGAAGGAGAACTGAGTATCAAGTATGGGCACTCCCCTTGGCAACTGCCAAGCTTGGGGGAGTTGCCCCGGTATCGTATCACCATCACACTCCTATCTTTACCCTTTTTCTTAGTTTGATCCTTTCTGGTAATATCTTGATCTAGTAGAATAAAGTTTTAGTATGATATAGTTTTGAGTTTTGCTTTATGATCCTTCTATGCAATCGAGTCCGTGAGCTATATATAATAAAGATTAGTGTTGAGTCAAGGGCTTGGTTATCTTGTTATGATCTTGAGGGAATAAAAGAGAGAATAAAAAGAATTAAAGAGATCATATTGATCTTATGGAGAGTAATGACTTCACATATAAAAGAGTATGATGAATAAAAGTTGTTGAGAGTTGACAAACATAGTTTTGGTCATCGTTGCAATTAATAGGAAGTAATAAAGAAAGAGAGGTTTCACATATATATACTATCTTGGACATCTTTTATGATTGTGAGCACTCATTAAAATATGACATCATAAAATTTGATGTTGGACAAGGAAGACAACGTAATGGGTTATGTTTTCTTATATCCGAAATAAAGTATATTGTCATGGATCATCCAACATGTTGAGATACTACTTGTGCTTCCAAATATCCTTAAACCCGGTTTTGCCATGAGAGTCCACCATATCTACCTATGGATAGAGTAAGATCCTTCAAGTAAGTTGTCATTGTTGCATGCAATAAAAATTGCTCCCTAAATATGTATGATTTATTAGTGTGGAGAAAATAAGCTTTGTACGATCTTGTGATGTGGAAGCAATAAAAGCGACGGACTGCATAATAAATGTCCATATAACAAGTGGCAATATAAAGTGACGTTCTTTTGCATTAAGATTTCGTGCATCCAACCATAAAAGCACATGACAACCTCTGCTTGCCTCTGCGAAGGGCCTATCTTTTACTTTTGTCTTGTGCCTTATGTAAGAGTCATGGTGATCTTCACCTTTCCTTTTTACATTTTATCCTTTGGCAAGCACATTGTGTTGGAAACATCCTGATATATATATCCAATTGGATGTAAGTTATCATAAACTATTATTGTTGACATTACCCTTGAGGTAAAAGGTTGGGAGGCAACACTGTAAGCCCCTATCTTTCTCTGTGTCCGATTAAAACTCCATACCCATAAGTATTGCGTGAGTGTTAGCAATTGTGAAAGACTAAATGATAGTTGAGTATGTGGACTTGCTGAAAAGCTCTTATATTGACTCTTTCTGACGTTATGATAAATTGCAATTGCTTCAATGACCGAGATGATAGTTTGTTAGTTCTCAATGAAGTTTCTGATCCATACTTGACATTGTGAATAGATTGTTACTTTAGCATAAGAAATCATATGATAATATATATATGTTGCTGTCATAAGAATGATCATGATGCCCTCATGTCCGTAATTTATTTTATCAACACCTCTATCTCTAAACATGTGGACATATTTTTCGTTATCGGCTTCCACTTGAGGACAAGCGAGGTCTAAGCTTGGGGGAGTTGATACGTCCATTTTGCATCATGCTTTTATATTGATATTTATTGCATTATGGGCTGATATTACACATTATGTCACAATACTTATGCCTTTTCTCTCTTATTTTACAAGGTTTACATGAAGAGGGAGAATGCCGGCAGCTGGAATTCTGGGCTGGAAAAGGAGCAAATATTAGAGACCTATTCTGCACAACTCCAAAAGTCCTGAAACTCCACGGAAGTCAGTTTTAGAATATATAAAAAATATTGGGCGAAGAAAGTACCAGAGGGGGCCACCCACCATCCACGAGGGTGGGGGGCGCGCCCTACCCCCCTTAGCGTGCCCCCTGCCTCGTGGGCCCCCTGGCAGGCCTTCGGTGCCTATCTTCTGCTATATGAAGTCTTTCGTCCTGAAAAAAAATCAGAAGCAAGCTTTCGGGACGAAGCGCCGCCGTCTCGAGGCGGAACCTTGGCGGAACCAATCTAGGGCTCTGGCGGAGCTGTTCTGCCGGGGAAACATCCCTCCGGGAGGGGGAAATCATCACCATCATTATCACCATCGATCTTCTCATCGGGAGAGGGTCAATCTCCATCAACATCTTCACCAGCACCATCTCCTCTAAAACCCTAGTTCATCTCTTGTATCCAATCTTTGTCCCAAAACCTCAGATTGGTACCTGTGGGTTGCTAGTAATGTTGATTACTCCTTGTAGTTGATGCTAGTTGGTTTATTTGGTGGAAGATCATATGTTCAGATCCTTTATGCATATTAATACCCCTCTGATTATGAACATGAATATGATTTGTGAGTAGTTACATTTGTTCCTGAGGACATGGGAGAAGTCTTGCTATAAGTAGTCATGTGAATTTGGTATTCGTTCGATATTTTGATGAGATGTATGTTGTCTTTCCTCTAGTGGTGTTATGTGAACGTCGACTACATGACACTTCACCATTATTTGGGCCTAGAGGAAGGCATTGGGAAGTAATAAGTAGATGATGGGTTGCTAGAGTGACAGAAGCTTAAACCCTAGTTTATGCGTTGCTTCGTAAGGGGCTGATTTGGATCCATATGTTTCATGTTATGGTTAGGTTTACCTTATTACTTCTTTTGTAGTTGCGGATGCTTGCAAGAGGGGTTAATCATAAGTGGGATGCTTGTCCAAGGAAGGGCAGTACCCAAGCACCGGTCCACCCACATATCAAATTATCAAAGTAACGAACGTGAATCATATGAGCGTGATGAAAACTAGCTTGACGATAATTCTCATGTGTCCTCGGGAGCATTTTCCTTTATATAAGAGTTTGTCCAGGCTAGTCCTTTGCTACAAAAAGGATTGGGCCATCTTGTTGCACCTTACTTACTTTTATTACTTGTTACCCGTTACAAATTACCTTATCACAAAACTATCTGTTACCGATAATTTCTGTGCTTGTAGAGAATACCTTACTGAAAACAACTTGTCATTTCCTTCTGCTCCTCGTTGGGTTCGACACTCTTACTTATCGAAAGGACTACGATAGATCCCCTATACTTGTGGGTCATCACCCGCCATGACGCTTTGCATAGAACTGCACCAACTTACAACTCCACCATTCAATATAAATACGTATCCGGTCTGTGACTTAGAGTCATCCGGATCAGTGTCAAAGCTTGCATCGACGTAACCATTTACAACGAGCTCTTTTTCACCTCCATAAACGAGAAACATATCCTTACTCCTTTTCAGGTATTTCAGGATGTTCTTGACCGCTGTCCAGTGATCCACTCCTGGATTACTTTGGTACCTCCCTGCTAAGCTGATATCAAGGCACACATCAGGTCTGGTACACAGCATTGCATACATGATAGAGCCTATGGCTGAAGCATAGGGAACACCCTTCATATTCTCTCTATCTTCTGCAGTGGTCGGGCATTGAGTCTGACTCAATTTCACACCTTGTAACACAGGCAAGAACCCTTTCTATGCTTGATCCATTTTGAACTTCTTCAAAACTTTATCAAGGTATGTGCTTTGTGAAACTCCAATTAAGTGTCTTGATCTATCTCTATAGATCCTGATGCCCAATATATAAGCAGCTTCCTCTTGTTCATTGAAAAACTCTTGTTCAAGTATCTGCTACCTCTTGAGCACTGCGTTGGTTTTCCCTTCAAGAGGAAAGGGTGATGCAGCAAAGTAGCGTAAGTATTTGCCTCAGTTTTTGAGAACCAAGGTATCAATCCAGTAGGAGGCTACGCGCGAGTCCCTCGCACCTACACAAACAAATAAATCCTCGCAACCAATGCGATAACGGGTTGTCAATCCCTACACGGTCACTTACGAGAGTGAGATCTGATAGATATGATAGGATAATATTTTTGGTATTTTTGTGATAAAGATGCAAAGTAAAATAAAAGCAAAATAAAAAGCAACGGAAATAACTGAGTGTTGGAAGATTAATATGATGGAAGATAGACCCGGGGCCATAGGTTTCACTAGTGGCTTCTCTCAAGAGCATAAGTATTTTACGGTGGGTGAACAAATTACTGTTGAGGAATTGAAAGAATTGAGCATAGTTATGAGAATATCTAGGTATGATCATGTATATAGGCATCACGTCCGAGACAAGTAGACCGACTCCTGCCTGCATCTACTACTATTACTCCACACATCGACCGCTATCCAGCATGCATCTAAAGTATTAAGTTCATAAGAACAGAGTAACGCCTTAAGCAAGATGACATGATGTAGAGGGATAAATTCATGCAATATGATAAAAACCCCATCTTGTTATCCTCGATGGCAACAATACAATACGTGCCTTGCTGCCCCTACTGTCACTGGGATAGGACACCGCAAGATTGAACCCAAAGCTAAGCACTTCTCCCATTGCAAGAAAGATCAATCTAGTAGGCCAAACCAAACTGATAATTCGAAGAGACTTGCAAAGATAACCAATCATACATAAAAGAATTCAGAAGATTCAAATATTGTTCATAGATAAACTTGATCATAAACCCACAATTCATTGGTCTCAACAAACACACCGCAAAAGAAGATTACATCGAATAGATCTCCACAAGAGAGGGGGAGAACATTGCATTGAGATCCAAAAAGAGAGAGGAAGCCATCTAGCTAATAACTATGGACCCGAAGGTCTGAGGTAAACTACTCACACTTCATCGGAGAGGCTATGGTGGGTAGAAGCCCTCCATGATCGATGCCCCCTCCGGCGGAGCTCCGGAACAGGCCAAGATGGGATCGAGTGGGTACAGAAGGTTGCGGCGGTGGAATTAGGTTTTTGGCTCCGTATTTGATCGTTTGGGGGTACGTAGGTATATATAGGAGGAAGGAGTACGTCGGTGGAGCAACGTGGGGCCCACGAGGGTGCAGGGCGCGCCTAGGGGGGGGGGGGTAGGCGCGCCCCCTACCTCGTGGCTTCCTGCTTGATTTCTTGAAGTAGGGTCCAAGTCCTCTGGATCATGTTCGTTCCGAAAATCATGTTCCCGAAGGTTTCATTCCGTTTGGACTCCGTTTGATATTATTTTTCTGTGAAACTCTGAAATAGGCAAAAACAGCAATTCTGGGCTGGGCCCCCGGTTAATAGGTTAGTCCGAAAAATAATATAAAAGTGAATAATAAAGCCCAATAATGTGCAAAACAGAAGATAATATAGCATGGAGCAATCAAAAATTATAGATACGTTGGAGACGTATCAAGCATCCCCAAGCTTAATTCCTGCTCGTCCTCGAGTAGGTAAATGGTAAAAACAGAATTTTTGATGTGGAATGCTACTTGGCATAATTTCAATGTAATTCTTCTTAATTGTGGTATGAATATTCAAATCCGAAAGATTCAAGATAAAAGTTCAATATTGACATAAAAATAATAATACTTCAAGCATACTAACTAAGCAATTATGTCCTCTCAAAATAACATGGCCAAAGAAAGTTCATCCCTACAAAATCATATAGTTTAGTCATGCTCCATTTTTGTCACACAAGAATGCTCTCATTATGCACAACCCCGATGACAAGCCAAGCAATTGTATCATACTTTAGTAATCTCAAACTTTTTCAACCTTCACGCAATACATGAGCGTGAGCCATGGATATAGCACTATGGGTGGAATAGAATATGATGATGGGGGTTATGTGGAGAAAAAAAGGAGAAAGTCTCACATCAACAAGGCTAATCAATGAGCTATGGAGATGCCCATCGATATATGTTAATGCAAGGAGTAGGGATTGCCATGCAACGGATGCACTAGAGCTATAAATATATGAAAGCTCAACAAAAGAAACTAAGTGGGTGTGCATCCAACTTGCTTGGTCACGAAGACCTAGGGCACTTGAGGAGGCCCATTGTTGGAATATACAATCCAAGTTCTATAATGAAAGATTCCCACTAGTATATGAAAGTGACAAAACAAGAGACTCTCTATCATGAAGATTATGGTGCTACTTTGAAGCACAAGTGTGGTAAAAGGATAGTAACATTGTCCCTTCTCTCTTTTTCTCTCTTTTTTTGGGCCTTCTCTTTTTTATGGCCTTTCTCTCTTCTTTTTTATACCTCACTTGGGACAATGCTCTAGAAAATGATGATCATCACACTTCTATTTATTTACAGCTCAATGATTACAACTCGATACTAGAACAAAGTATGACTCTATATGAATGCCTCCGGCGGTGTACCGGGGTATGCAATGAACCAAGAGTAACATGTATGAAAGAATTATGAACGGTGGATTTGCCACAAATACTATGTCAACTACATGATCATGCAAAGCAATATGACAATGATGAACGTGCCATGATAAACCGGATGGTGGAAAGTTGCATGGAAATATATCTCGGAATGGCTATGGAAATGCCATAATAGGTAGGTATGGTGGCTGTTTTGAGGAAGATATAAGGAGGTTGATGTGTGAAAGAGCGTATCTATCACGGGGTTTGGATGCACCGGTGAAGTTTGCACCAACTCTCAATGTGAGAAAGGGCAATGCACGGTACCGAAGAGGCTAGCAATGATGGAAAGGTGAGAGTGCGTATAATCCATGGTCTCAACATTAGTCATAAAGAACTCACATACTTATTGCAAAAATCTACAAGTCATCAAAAACCAAGCACTACGCGCATGCTCCTAGGGTGATAGATTGGTAGGAAAAGACCATCGCTCATCCCCGACCGCCACTCATAAGGAGGACAATCAAAGAACACCTCATGTTTCAAATTTGTTACATAACGTTTACCATACGTGCATGCTACGGGACTTGCAAACTTCAACACAAGTATTTCTCAAATTCACAACTACTCAACTAGCACAACTTTAATATCACTACCTCCATATCTCAAAACAATCATCAAGCATCAAACTTCTCTTAGTATTCAACACACTCATAAGAAAGTTTTTACTAATCTTGAATACCTAGCATATTAGGATTATTTAAGCAAATTACCATGCTATTTAAGACTCTCAAAATAATCTAAGTGAAGCATGAGAGATCAATAGTTTCTATAAAATAAATCCACCACCGTGCTCGAAAAGATATAAGTGAAGTACTAGAGCAAAAACTATATAACTCAAAAGATATAAGTGAAGCACATAGAGTATTCTAATAATTCCCGAATCATGTGTGTCTCTCTCAAAAGGTGTATACAGAAAGGATGATTGTGGTAAACTAAAAAGCAAAGACTCAAAGCATACAAGATGCTCCAAGCAAAACACATATCATGTGGTGAATAAAAATATAGCTCCAAGTAAAGTTACCGATGGAAGTAGACGAAAGAGGGGATGCCTTCCGGGGCATCCCCAAGCTTTGGCTTTTAGGTGTCCTTAGATTATCTTGGGGGTTCCATGGGCATCCCCAAGCTTAGGCTCTAGCCACTCCTTGTTCTATAATCCATCAAATCTTTCACCCAAAACTTGAAAACTTCACAACACAAAACTCAGCAGAAAATCTCGTGAGCTCCGTTAGTGAAAGAAATCAAAAGACCACTTCAAAGTACTGTAATGAACTTATTCTTTATTTATATTGGTGTTAAACCTACTGTATTCCAACTTCTCTATGGTTTATAAACTATTTTCTAGCCATAGATTCATCAAAATAAGCAAACAACACACGAAAAACAGAATCTGTCAAAAACAGAACAGTCTGTAGTAATCTGTAACTAACGCAACCTTCTGGAACTCCAAAAAATCAGCCAAAATAGGAAGACCTAGAAAATTTGTTTATTGATCAGAATGAATTGGAATCAATATTTTATCACGTTCTGGTGATTTTTAACAATTATTTTCGTGAACAGAGAGTTTCTGGAATTTTCTGCAAGATCAAATAACTATCATCCAAGAAGATCCTATAGGTTTAACTTGGCACAAACACTAATTAAAACATAAAAACACATCTAACGAGAGGCTAGATCAAATATTTATTCCTAAACAGAAGCAAAAAGCAAAAAACTAAAAATAAAATATGGTTGCCTCCCAACAAGCGCTATCGTTTAACGCCCCTAGCTATGCATAAAAGCAAGGATAGATCTAGGTATTGCCATCTTTGGTAGGCAATCCATAAGTGGCTCTTATAATAGATTCATATGGTAATTTTATTTTCTTCCTAGGGAAGTTTTCCATGCCTTTATTTAATGGAAATTGGAATCTAATATTCCCTTCCTATATATCAATAATTGCACCAATCGTTCTAAGGAAAGGTCTACCAAGAATAATAGGACATGAAGGATTGCAATCTATATCAAGAACAATAAAATCTACGGGCACATAGTTCCTATTTGCAACAATAAGAACATCATTAATTCTTCCCATAGGTTTCTTAATGGTGGAATCCGCAAGGTGCAAGTTTAAAGAGCAATCATCAAAATTACGGAAACCTAGCAAATCGCACAAAGTTTTTGGAATCGTGGAAACACTAGCACCCAAATCACACAAAGCATAGCATTCATGATCTTTAATCTTAATTTTAATAGTAGGTTCCCACTCATCATAAAGTTTTCCAGGGATAGAAACTTCCAACTCAAGCTTTTCTTCATAAGATTGCATCAAGGCATCAACGATATGTTTGGTAAAAGCTTTATTTTGACTATAAGCATGAGGAGAATTTAGCACGAATTGCAACAAGAATACAATCTATCAAAGAGCAATTATCATAATTAAATTCCTTGAAATCCAAAATAGTGGGTTTATTAACATCTAATGTTTTGATTTCTTCAATCCCACTTTTATCAATTTTAGCATCAAGATCTAAAAACTCCGAATTTTTGGAACGCCTTCTAGGTAAAGGTGGATCATATTCAGTCCCATCATTATCAAGATTCATATTGCAAAACAAAGATTTAATAGGGGACACATCAATAACTTTTAGATCTTCATCTTTATTTTCATAGAAATTTGAACAACACGCTTTCATAAAACAATCTTTCTTAGCACGCATCCTAGCGATTCTTTCTTTGCACTCATCAATGGAAATTCTCATGGCTTTGAGAGACTCATTGATATCATGCTTAGGTGGAATAGATCTAAGTTTCAAAGAATCAGCATCAAGAGAAATTCTATCAACATTCCTAGCTAATTCATCAACTTTAGGCAATTTCTCTTCAAGCAAAGCATTGAAATTCTTTTGCGAATTCATAAATTCCTTAACACTAGTCTCAAATTCAGAGGGCATCTTATTAAAATTTCCATAATAATTGTTGTAGGAATTACCATAATTATTAGAGGAATTACTAGGATAAGGCCTAGGATTAAAGTTTCCTCTATACGCGTTGTTACCAAAATTATTCCTACCAACAAAATTCACATCCATAGATTCATTATTATTCTCAATCAAAGTAGACAAAGGCATATCATTAGATCAGAAGAAACACTCTTAGTAGCAAATAATTTCATAAGTTCATCCATCTTTCCACTCAAAACATTAATTTCTTCTATCGCATGCACTTTTTTATTAATAGATCTTTCAGTGTGCCATTGAGAATAATTAACCATAATATTATCTAGGAGTTTAGTAGCTTCTCCTAAAGTGATTTCCATAAAAGTGCCTCCTGCGGTCGAATCTAAAAGATTTCTAGAAGTAAAATTCAATCCGGCATAAAATTTTTGTATAATCATCCACAAATTCAAACCATGAGTAGGGCAATTACGTATCATTAATTTCATCCTCTCCCAAGCTTGTGCAACATGTTCATGATCAAGTTGCTTAAAATTCATAATATCGTATCTAAGAGAGATAATCTTAGTGGGAGGAAATGAAGGAAATATGCCCTAGAGGCAATAATAAAGTATTATTTATTTCCTTATATCATGATAAATGTTTATTATTCATGCTAGAATTGTATTAACCGGAAACATAATACATGTGTGAATACATAGACAAACAGAGTGTCACTAGTATGCCTCTACTTGACTAGCTCGTTAATCAAAGATGGTTATGTTTCCCAGCCATAGACATGAGTTGTCATTTGATTAACAGGATCACCTCATTAGGAGAATGACGTGATTGACTTGACCCAATCTGTTAGCTTAGCACTCGATCGTTTAGTATGTTGCTATTGCTTTCTTCATGACTTATACATGTTCCTATGACTATGAGATTATGCAACTCCCGTTTACCGGAGGAACACTTTGTGTGCTACCAAACATCACAACGTAACTGGGTGATTATAAAGGTGCTCTACAGGTGTCTCCAAAGGTACTTGTTGGGTTGGCGTATTTCGAGATTAGGATTTTTCACTTCGATTGTCGGAGAGGTATCTCTGGGCCCACTCGGTAATGCACATCACTATAAGCCTTGCAAGCATTGTGACTAATGAGTTAGTTGCGGGATGATGTATTACGGAACGAGTAAAGAGACTTGCCGGTAACGAGGTTGAACTAGGTATCGAGATACCGACGATCGAATCTCGGGCAAGTAACATACCGATGACAAAGGGAACAACGTATGTTGTTATGCGGTCTGACCGATAAAGATCTTCGTAGAATATGTAGGAACCAATATGAGCATCCAGGTTCCGCTATTGGTTATTGACCGTAGAGGTGTCTCGGTCATGTCTACATAGTTCTCGAACCCGTAGGGTCCGCACGTTTAAAGTTATGATGACAGTTATATTATGAGTTTATATGTTTTGATGTACCGAAGGTTGTTCGGAGTCCCGGATGTGATCACGGACATGACGAGGAGTCTCGAAATGGTCGAGACATAAAGATTGATATATTGGACGACTATATTCGGACACCGGAAGTGTTCCGGAGAAGTTTCGGATAAAACCAGAGTGCCGGAGGGGTTACCGGAACCCCCCGGGGAAGTATTGGGCCTTAGTGGGCCTGAGGGGAGAGAGAGGGCAGCAGCCCAGGAGGTGGCGCGCCCCCTCCCATGAGGAGTCCGAATTGGACTAGGGGAGGGGGCGCAGCCCCTCTTTCCCTCTCCCTCTCCCTCTCTTTCCTTCCCCCTTCTCTCTTCCTAGTTGGACTAGGAAAGGGGAGTCCTACTCCTACTAGGAGGAGGACTCCCCCCCTCCTTGGCGCGCCCCAAGGGCCGGCCGGCCTCCCCCTTGCTCCTTTATATATGGGGGCAGGGGGGCACCTCTGTACACACAATTGATATACGATATTTTAGCCGTGTGCGGTGCCCCCCTCCACCATATTACACCTCGATAATATCGTTGCGGAGCTTAGGCGAAGCCCTGTGTCGGTAGAACATCATCATCGTCACCACGCCGTCGTGCTGACGAAACTCTCCCTCAACACTCGGCTGGATCGGAGTTCGAGGGACGTCATCGAGCTGAACGTGTGCTGAACTCGGAGGTGCCGTGCGTTCGGTACTTGATCGATCGGATCTTGAAGACGTACGACTACATCAACCGCGTTGTGATAACGCTTCCGCTTTCGGTCTACGAGGGTACGTGGACAACACTCTCCCCTCTCGTTGCTATGCATCACCATGATCTTGCGTGTGCGTAGGAAATTTTTTGAAATTACTACGTTCCCCAACAGTGGCATCCGAGCCAGGTTTTATGCGTTGATGCTATGCACGAGTAGAACACAAGTGAGTTGTGGGCGATATAAGTCATACTGCTTACCAGCATGTCATACTTTGGTTCAGCGGTATTGTGAGATGAAGCGGCCCGGACCGACATTACGCTTACGCTTACGCGAGACTGGTTTCACCGTTGTGAGCACTCGTTGCTTAAAGGTGACTGGCGGGTGTCTGTCTCTCTCACTTTAGTTGAACCGAGTGTGGCTACGCCCGGTCCTTGCGAAGGTTAAAACAGCACCAACTTGACAAACTATCGTTGTGGTTTTGATGCGTAGGTAAGAACGGTTCTTGCTAAGCCCGTAGCAGCCACGTAAAACTTGCAACAACAAAGTAGAGGACGTCTAACTTGTTTTTGCAGGGCATGTTGTGATGTGATATGGTCAAGACATGATGCTATATTTTATTGTATGAGATGATCATGTTTTGTAACCGAGTTATCGGCAACTGGCAGGAGCCATATGGTTGTCGCTTTATTGTATGCAATGCAATCGCCATGTAATTGTTTTACTTTATCACTAAGCGGTAGCGATAGTCGTAAAAGCAATAAGTTGGCGAGACGACAACGATACTACGATGGAGATCAAGGTGTCGCGTCGGTGACGATGGTGATCATGACGGTGCTTCGGAGATGGAGATCACAAGCACAAGATGATGATGGCCATATCATATCACTTATATTGATTGCATGTGATGTTAATCTTTTATGCATCTTATCTTGCTTTGATTGACGGTAGCATTATAAGATGATCTCTCACTAAAATTTCAAGATAAAAGTGTTCTCCCTGAGTATGCACCGTTGCGAAAGTTCTTCGTGCTGAGACACCACGTGATGATCGGGTGTGATAGGCTCTACGTTCAAATACAACGGGTGCAAAACAGTTGCACACGCGGAATACTCAGGTTAAACTTGACGAGCCTAGCATATGCAGATATGGCCTCAAAACACGGAGACCGAAAGGTCGAGCATGAATCATATAGTAGATATGATCAACATAGTGATGTTCACCATTGAAACTACTCCATCTCACGTGATGATCGGACATGGTTTAGTTGATTTGGATCAGGTAATCACTTAGATGATTAGAGGGATGTCTATCTAAGTGGGAGTTCTTAAGTAATATGATTAATTGAACTTGAATTTATCTTGAACTTAGTACCTGATAGTATCTTGCTTGTCTATGTTAATTGTAGATAAATGGCCCGTGCTGTTGCTCCGTTGAAATTTAATGCGTTCCTTGAGAAAGCAAAGTTGAAAGATGATGGTAGCAATTACACGGACTGGGTCCGTAACTTGAGGATTATCCACATTGCTGCACAGAAGAATTACGTCCTGGAAGCGCCGCTAGGTGCCAGGCCTCCTGCAAGAGCAACACCAGAAGTTATGAACGTCTGGCAGAGCAAAGTTGATGACTACTCGATAGTTCAGTGTGCCATGCTTTACGGCTTAGAACCGGGTCTTCAACGACGTTTTGAACGTCATGGAGCATATGAGATGTTCCAGGAGTTGAAGTTAATATTTCAAGCAAATGCCCGGATTGAGAGATATGAAGTCTCCAATAAGTTCTACAGCTGCAAGATGGAAGAGAATAGTTCTGTCAGTGAGCATATACTCAAAATGTCTGGGTATAATAATCACTTGATTCAACTGGGAGTTAATATTCCGGATGATAGCGTCATTGACAGAATTCTTCAATCACTGCCACCAAGCTACAAGAGCTTCGTGATGAACTATAACATGCAAGGGATGAATAAGACAATTCCCGAGCTCTTCGCAATGCTAAAGGCAGCAAAGGTAGAAATCAAAAAGGAGCATCAAGTGTTGATGGTCAGTAAAACCACTAGTTTCAAGAAAAAGGGCAAAGGGAAGAAGAAGGGGAACTTCAAGAAGAACAGCAAGCAAGTTGCTGTTCAGGAGAAGAAACCCAAGTCTGGACCTAAGCCTGAAACTGAGTGCTTCTACTGCAAGCAGACTAGTCACTGGAAGCGGAACTGCCCCAAGTATTTGGCGGATAAGAAGGATGGCAAGGTTAACAAAGGTATATGTGATATACATGTTATTGATGTTTACCTTACTAATGCTCGCAGTAGCACCTGGGTATTTGATACTGGTTCTGTTGCTAATATTTGCAACTCGAAACAGGGGCTACGGATTAAGCGAAGATTGGCTAAGGACGAGGTGACGATGCGCGTGGGAAATGGTTCCAAAGTCGATGTGATCGCGGTCGCTACACTACCTCTACATCTACCTTCGGGATTAGTATTAGACCTAAATAATTGTTATTTGGTGCCAGCGTTGAGCATGAACATTATATCTGGATCTTGTTTAATGCGAGACGGTTATTCATTTAAATCAGAGAATAATGGTTGTTCTATTTATATGAATAATATCTTTTATGGTCATGCACCCTTGAAGAGTGGTCTATTTTTAATGAATCTCGATAGTAGTGACACACATATTCATAATGTCGAAGCCAAAAGATGCAGAGTTGATAATGACAGTGCAACTTATTTGTGGCACTGCCGTTTAGGTCATATCGGTGTAAAGCGCATGAAGAAACTCCATACTGATGGACTTTTGGAATCACTTGATTACGAATCACTTGGTACTTGCGAACCGTGCCTCATGGGCAAGATGACTAAAACACCGTTCTCCGGAACTATGGAGAGAGCAACAGATTTATTGGAAATCATACATACGGATGTATGTGGTCCGATGAATATTGAAGCTCATGGCGGATCTCGTTATTTTCTCACCTTCACAGATGATTTGAGCAGATATGGGTATATCTACTTAATGAAACATAAGTCTGAAACATTTGAAAAGTTCAAAGAATTTCAGAGTGAAGTTGAAAATCATCGTAACAAGAAAATAAAATTTCTACGATCTGATCGTGGAGGAGAATATTTGAGTTACGAGTTTAGCCTACATTTGAAACAATGCGGAATAGTTTCGCAACTCACGCCACCCGGAACACCACAGCGTAATGGTGTGTCCGAACGTCGTAATCATACTTTACTAGATATGGTGCGATCTATGATGTCTCTTACTGATTTACCGCTATCATTTTGGGGTTATGCTTTAGAGACGGCTGCATTCACTCTAAATAGGGCACCATCAAAATCCGTCGAAATGACACCTTATGAACTATGGTTTGGCAAGAAACCAAAGTTGTCGTATCTTAAAGTTTGGGGTTGCGATGCTGATGTGAAGAAACTTCAACCTGATAAGCTCGAACCTAAATCGGAGAAATGTGTCTTCATAGGATACCCAAAGGAGACTGTTGGGTACACCTTCTATCACAGATCCGAAGGCAAGATATTCGTTGCTAAGAATGGATCCTTTCTAGAGAAGGAGTTTCTCTCGAAAGAAGTGAGTGGGAGGAAAGTAGAACTTGATGAGGTAACAGTACCTGCTCCCTTATTGGAAAGTAGATCATCACAGAAACCGGTTTCTGTGACACCTACACCAATTAGTGGGGAAGTTAATGATAATGATCATGAAACTTCAGATCAAGTTATTACTGAACCTCGTAGGCCAACCAGATTAAGATCCGCACCAGCGTGGTACGGTAATCCTGTTCTGGAGGTTATGTTACTAGACCATGACGAACCTACGAACTATGAAGAAGCGATGGTGAGCCCAGATTCCGCAAAATGGCTTGAGGCCATGAAATCCGAGATGGGATCCATGTATGAGAACAAAGTATGGACTTTGGTTGACTTGCCCGATGGTCGGCAAGCCATTGAGAATAAATGGATCTTCAAGAAGAAGACTGACGCTGACGGTAATGTTACTGTCTATAAAGCTCGACTTGTTGCGAAAGGTTTTTGACAAGTTCAAGGGATTGACTATGATGAGACCTTCTCACCCGTAGCGATGCTTAAGTCTGTCCGAATCATGTTAGCAATTGCCGCATTTTATGATTATGAAATTTGGCAAATGGATGTCAAAACTGCATTCCTGAATGGATTTCTGGAAGAAGAGTTGTATATGATGCAACCGGAAGGTTTTGTCGATCCAAAGGGAGCTAACAAAGTGTGCAAGCTCCAGCGATCCATTTATGGACTTGTGCAAGCCTCTCGGAATTGGAATAAACGCTTTGATAGTGTGATCAAAGCATTTGGTTTTATACAGACTTTTGGAGAAGCCTGTATTTACAAGAAAGTGAGTGGGAGCTCAGTAGCATTTCTGATATTATATGTGGATGACATATTGCTGATTGGAAATGATATAGAATTTCTGGATAGCATAAAGGGATACTTGAATAAGAGTTTTTCAATGAAAGACCTCGGTGAAGCTGCATATATATTAGGCATTAAGATCTATAGAGATAGATCAAGACGCTTAATTGGACTTTCACAAAGCACATACTTTGATAAAGTTTTGAAGAAGTTAAAAATGGATCAAGCAAAGAAAGGGTTCTTGCCTGTACTACAAGGTGTGAGATTGAGTAAGACTCAATGCCCGACCACTGCAGAAGATAGAGAGAAGATGAAAGATGTTCCCTATGCTTCAGCCATAGGCTCTATCATGTATGCAATGCTGTGTACCAGACCTGATGTGTGCCTTGCTATAAGTTTAGCAGGGAGGTACCAAAGTAATCCAGGAGTGGATCACTGGACAGCGGTCAAAAACATCCTGAAATACCTGAAAAGGACTAAGGATATGTTTCTCGTTTATGGAGGTGACAAAGACCTCATCGTAAGTGGTTACGTTGATGCAAGCTTTGACACTGATCCAGACGATTCTAAATCGCAAACCGGATACGTATTTACATTGAACGGTGGAGCTGTCAGTTGGTGCAGTTCTAAGCAAAGTGTTGTGGTGGGATCTACGTGTGAAGCGGAGTACATAGCTTCTTCGGAAGCAGCAAATGAAGGAGTCTGGATGAAAGAGTTCATATCTGATCTAGGTGTAATACCTAGTGCATCGGGACCAATGAAAATCTTTTGTGACAATACTGGTGCAATTGCCTTAGCAAAGGAATCCAGATTTCACAAGAGAACCAAGCACATCAAAAGACGCTTCAATTCCATCCGGGATTTAGTCCAGGTGGGAGACATAGAAATTTGCAAGATACATGCGGATCTGAATGTTGCAGACCTGTTGACTAAGCCTCTTCCACGAGCAAAACATGATCAGCACCAAGACTCCATGGGTGTAAGAATCATTACTGCGTAATCTAGATTATTGACTCTAGTGCAAGTGGGAGACTGAAGGAAATATGCCCTAGAGGCAATAATAAAGTATTATTTATTTCCTTATATCATGATAAATGTTTATTATTCATGCTAGAATTGTATTAACCGGAAACATAATACATGTGTGAATACATAGACAAACAGAGTGTCACTAGTATGCCTCTACTTGACTAGCTCGTTAATCAAAGATGGTTATGTTTCCCAGCCATAGACATGAGTTGTCATTTGATTAACGGGATCACCTCATTAGGAGAATGACGTGATTGACTTGACCCATTCCGTTAGCTTAGCACTCGATCGTTTAGTATGTTGCTATTGCTTTCTTCATGACTTATACATGTTCCTATGACTATGAGATTATGCAACTCCCGTTTACCGGAGGAACACTTTGTGTGCTACCAAACGTCACAACGTAACTGGGTGATTATAAAGGTGCTCTACTGGTGTCTCCAAAGGTACTTGTTGGGTTGGCGTATTTCGAGATTAGGATTTGTCACTCCGATTGTCGGAGAGGTATCTCTAGGCCCACTCGGTAATGCACATCACTATAAGCCTTGCAAGCATTGTGACTAATGAGTTAGTTGCGGGATGATGTATTACGGAACGAGTAAAGAGACTTGCCGGTAACGAGATTGAACTAGGTATCGAGATACCGACGATCGAATCTCGGGCAAGTAACATACCCATGACAAAGGGAACAATGTATGTTGTTATGCGGTCTGACCGATAAAGATCTTCGTAGAATATGTAGGAACCAATATGAGCATCCAGGTTCCGCTATTGGTTATTGACCGGAGAGGTGTCTCGGTCATGTCTACATAGTTCTCGAACCCGTAGGGTCCGCACGTTTAAAGTTATGATGACAGTTATATTATGAGTTTATATGTTTTGATGTACCGAAGGTTGTTCGGAGTCCCGGATGTGATCACGGACATGACGAGGAGTCTCGAAATGGTCGAGACATAAAGATTGATATATTGGACGACTATATTCGGACACCGGAAGTGTTCCGGAGGAGTTTCGGATAAAACCGGAGTGCCGGAGGGGTTACCGGAACCCCCCGGGGAAGTATTGGGCCTTAGTGGGCCTGAGGGGAGAGAGAGGGCAGCAGCCCAGGAGGTGGCGCGCCCCCTCCCATGAGGAGTCCGAATTGGACTAGGGGAGGGGGGCGCAGCCCCTCTTTCCCTCTCCCTCTCCCTCTCTTTCCTTCCCCCTTCTCTCTTCCTAGTTGGACTAGGAAAGGGGAGTCCTACTCCTACTAGGAGGAGGACTCCCCCCCTCCTTGGCGCGCCCCAAGGGCCGGCCGGCCTCCCCCTTGCTCCTTTATATACGGGGGCAGGGGGCACCTCTGTACACACAATTGATATACGATATTTTAGCCGTGTGCGGTGCCCCCTCCACCATATTACACCTCGATAATATCGTTGCGGAGCTTAGGCGAAGCCCTGCGTCGGTAGAACATCATCATCGTCACCACGCCGTCGTGCTGACGAAACTCTCCCTCAACACTCGGCTGGATCGGAGTTCGAGGGACGTCATCGAGCTGAATGTGTGCTGAACTCGGAGGTGCCGTGCGTTCGGTACTTGATCGGTCGGATCGTGAAGACGTACGACTACATCAACCGCGTTGTGATAACGCTTCCGCTTTCGGTCTACGAGGGTACGTGGACAACACTCTCCCCTCTCGTTGTTATGCATCACCATGATCTTGCGTGTGCGTAGGAATTTTTTTGAAATTACTACGTTCCCCAACAGGAAAATACTTAGAGATAAAATCATCTTTGCACTTATTCCAAGAATCAATACTATTTTTAGGCAAAGACGAAAACCAAGCTTTAGCACGATCTCTAAGCGAAAAGGGAAATAGCTTCAATTTAACAATATCATTGTCAACATCTTTCTTCTTTTGCATAGTACACAAATCAACGAAGCTATTTAGATGAGTAGCGGCATCTTCACTAGGAAGGACGGCGAATTGATCTTTCATGCCAAGATTCAACAAAGGAGCATTGATTTCACAAGATTCAGTATCGGTAAGAGGAGCAATCGGAGTGCTAAGGAAATGACTATTGTTGGTATTGGTAATGTCACATAATTTGGTATTATCTTGAGCCATCGTGACAAACAAGTAATCCAACACACGAGCAAACGAGAAGCAAGCGAAAAAGAGGCGAACGAAAAAGAGAGGGCGAATAAAATGGCAAGGGTGAAGTGGGGGAGAGGAAAATGAGAGGCAAATGGCAAAGAATGTAATGCGGGAGATAAGGGTTTGTGATGGGTACTTGGTATGTTGACTTTTGCGTAGACCTCCCTGGCAACAGCGCCAGAAATCCTCCTTGCTACCTCTTGAGCACTGCGTTGGTTTTCCCTTGAAGAGGAAAGGGTGATGCAGCAAAGTAGCGGAAGTATATCCCTCAGTTTTTGAGAACCAAGGTATCAATCCAGTAGGAGGCTACGCGCGAGTCCCTCGCACCTACACAAACAAATAAATCCTCGCAACCAACGCGATAAGGGGTTGTCAATCCCTACACGGTCACTTACGAGAGTGAGATCTGATAGGTATGATAGAATAATATTTTTGGTATTTTTGTGATAAAGATGCAAAGTAAAATAAAAGCAAAATAAAAAGCAACGGAAATAACTAAGTGCTGGAAGATTAATATGATGGAAGATAGACCCAAGGGCCATAGGTTTCACTAGTGGCTTCTCTCAAGAGCATAAGTATTTTACGGTGGGTGAACACATTACTGTTGAGCAATTGACAGAATTGAGCATAGTAATGAGAATATCTAGGTATGATCATGTATATAGGCATCACGTCCGAGACAAGTAGACCGACTGCTGGCTGCATCTACTACTATTACTCCACACATCGACCGCTATCCAGCATGCATATAGAGTATTAAGTTCATAAGAACAGAGTAACACCTTAAGCAAGATGACATGATGTAGAGGGATAAATTCATGCAATATGATAAAAACCCCATCTTGTTATCCTCGATGGCAACAATACAATACATGCCCTTGCTGCCCCTACTGTCACTGGGGAAGGACACCGCAAGATTCAACCCAAAGCTAAGCACTTCTCCCATTGCAAGAAAGATCAATCTAGTAGGCCAAACCAAACTGATAATTCAAAGACTTGCAAAGATAACCAATCATACATAAAAGAATTCAGAAGATTCAAATATTGTTCATAGATAAACTTCATCATAAACCCACAATTCATTGGTCTCAACAAACACACCGCAAAAGAAGATTACATCGAATAGATCTCCACAAGAGAGGGGGAGAACATTGTATTGAGATCCAAAAAGAGAGAGGAAGCCATCTAGCTAATAACTATGGACCCGAAGGTCTGAGGTAAACTACTCACACTTCATCGGAGAGGCTATGGTGTTGATGTAGAAGCCCTCCGTGATCGATGCCCCCTCCGGCGGAGCTCTGGAACAGGCCCCAAGATGGGATCTCGTGGGTATAGAAGGTTGCGGCGGTGGAATTAGGTTTTTGGCTCCGTATCTGATCGTTTGGGGGTATGTAGGTATATATAGGAGGAAGGAGTACGTCGGTGGAGCAACATGGGGCCCACGAGGGTGGAGGGCGCACCTGGGGGGGTAGGCGCGCCCCCTACCTCGTGGCTTCCTGCTTGATTTCTTGACGTAGGGTCCAAGTCCTCTAGATCATGTTCGTTCCGAAAATCACGTTCCCGAAGGTTTCATTCCGTTTGGACTCCGTTTGATATTCTTTTTCTGCGAAACTCTGAAATAGGCAAAAAACAACAATTCTGGGCTGGGCCTCCGGTTAATAGGTTAGTCCCAAAAATAATATAAAAGTGAATAATAAAGCCCAATAATGTCCAAAACAGAAGATAATATAGCATGGAGCAATCAAAAATTATAGATACATTGGAGACGTATCAGTATCCTTTTATGCTATCCAGAAATTCTATATCATTTCCAATCAACAATATGTCATCCACCTATAATATTAGAAATGCTACACAGCTCCCACTCACTTTCTTGTAAATACAGGCTTCTCCAAAAGTCTGTATAAAACCATATGCTTTGATCACACTATCAAAACGTTTATTCCAACTCCGAGATGCTTGCGCCAGTCCATAAATGGATCGCTGAAGCTTGCACACTTTGTTAGCATCCTTTGGATCGATAAAATCTCCAGGTTGCACCATATACAACTCTTCTTCCAGAAATCCATTCAGGAATGCAGTCTTCACATCCATTTGCCAAATTTCATAATCATAAAATGCAGCAATTGCTAACATGATTCGGACGGACATAAGCATCGCTACGGGTTAGAAGGTGTCATCATAGTCAACTCCTTGAACTTGTCCAAAACCTTTCGCAACAATTCGAGCTTTGTAGACAGTAACATTACCCTCAGCGTCAGTCTTCTTTTTGAAGATCCATTTATTCTTGATGCCTTGCCGATCATCGGGCAAGTCAACCAAAGTCCACACTTTGTTCTCATACATGGATCCCATCTCAGATTTCATGGCCTCAAGCCATTTCGCGGAATCTGGGCTCATCATCGCTTCCTCATAGTTCGTAGGTTCATCATGGTCAAGTAACATGACTTCCAGAACAGGATTACCGTACCACTCTGGTGTGGATCTTACTCTGGTTGACCTACAAAGTTCAGTAGTAACTTGATCTGAAGTTACATGATCATCGTCCTTAGCTTCCTCACTAATTGGTGTAGGAGTCACAGGAACTGATTTCTCTGATGAACTATTTTCCAATAAGGGAGCAGGTACGGTTACCACATCAAGTTCTACTTTCCTCCCACTCACTTATTTCGAGAGAAACTCCTTCTCTAGAAAGGATCCATTCTTAGCAACGAATGTCTTGCCTTCGGATCTGTGATAGAAGGTGTACCCAACAGTCTCCTTTGGGTATCCTAAGAAGACACATTTCTCCGATTTGGGTTCGAGCTTATCAGGTTGAAACTTTTTCACATAAGCATCACAGCCCCGCCCCAAACTTTAAGAAACGACAACTCTGGTTTCTTGCCAAACCATAGTTCATAAGGTGTCGTCTCAACGGATTTAGATGGTGCCCTATTTAACGTGAATGCACCCGTCTCTAAAGCATAACCCCAAAATGATAGCGGTACATCAGTAAGAGACATCATAGCTCGCACCATATCTAGTAAAGTATGATTATGACGTTCGGACACACCATTACACTGTGGTGTTCCGGGTGGCGTGAGTTGCGAAACTATTCCGCATTGTTTCAAATGAAGACCAAACTCGTAACTAAAATATTCTCCTCCACGATCAGATATTAGAAACTTTATTTTCTTGTTACGATGATTTTCCACTTCACTCTGAAATTCTTTGAACTTTTCAAATGTTTCAGACTTATGCTTCATCAAGTAGATATACCCATATCTGCTCAAATCATCTGTGAAGGTGAGAAAATAACGATACCCGCCACGAGCCTCAACATTCATCGGACCGCACATATCAGTATGTATGATTTCCAACAAATCTGTTGCTCGCTCCATTGTTCCGGAGAACGGAGTTTTAGTCATCTTGCCCATGAGGCATGGTTCGGAAGTACCAAGTGATTCATAATCAAGTGATTCCAAAAGTCCATCAGAATGGAGTTTCTTCATGCGCATTACACCAATATGACCCAAACGGCAGTGCCACAAATAAGTTGCACTATCATTATCAACTCTGCATCTTTTGGCTTCAATATTTTGAATATGTGTATCACTACTATCGAGATTCAACAAAAATAGACCACTCTTTAAGGGTGCATGACCATAAAAGGTATTACTCATATAAATAGGAAAACCACTATTCTCTGATTTAAATGAATAACCGTATCGCATCAAACAAGATCCAGATATAATGTTCACGCTCAACGTAGGCACCAAATAACAATTATTCAGGTCTAAAACTAATCCCGAAGGTAGATGTAGAGGTAGCGTGCCGACCGCGATCACATCGACTTTGGAACCATTTCCCACGCGCATCGTCACCTCGTCCTTAGCCAATCTTCGCTTAATCTGTAGTCCCTGTTTCGAGTTGCAAATATTAGCAACAGAACCAGTTTCAAATACCCAGGTGCTACTGCGAGGATTAGTAAGGTACACATCAATAACATGTATATCACATATACCTTTGTTCACCTTGCCATCCTTCTTATCCGCCAAATACTTGGGGCAGTTCCGCTTCCAGTGACCAGTCCCTTTGCAGTAGAAGCACTCAGGCTTAGGTCCAGACTTCGGCTTCTTCACTTGAGCAGCAATTGCTTGCCGTTCTTCTTGAAGTTCCCCTTCTTCCCTTTACCCTTTTTCTTGAAACTGGTGGTCTTGTTGACCATCAACACTTGATGCTCTTTCTTGATTTCTACCTCCGCAGCCTTTAGCATTGCGAAGAGCTCGGGAATTGTCTTATCCATCCCTTGCATATTATAGTTCATCACGAAGCTCTTGTAGCTTGGTGGCAGTGATTGAAGAATTCTGTCAATGACACTATCATCAGGAAGATTAACTCCCAGTTGAATCAAGTGATTATTATACCCAGACATTTTGAGTATATGTTCACTGACAGAATTGTTCTCCTCCATCTTGCAGCTATAGAACTTATTGGAGACTTCATATCTCTCAATCCGGGCATTTGCTTGAAATATCAACTTCAACTCCTGGAACATCTCATATGCTCCATGACGTTCAAAACATCGTTGAAGTCCCGGTTCTAAGCCGTAAAGCATGGCACACTGAACTATCGAGTAGTCATCAGCTTTGCTGTGCCAGCCGTTCATAACATCTGGCGTTGCTCCTGCAGCGGGTTTGGCACCTACGGTGCTTCCAGGATGTAATTCTTCTGTGCAGCAATGAGGATAATCCTCAAGTTACGGACCCAGTCCGTGTAGTTGCTACCATCATCTTTCAACTTAGCTTTCTCTAGGAACGCATTAAAATTCAACGGAACAACCGCACGGGCCATCTATCTACAACAACATATACATGCAAAATACTATCAGGTACTAAGTTCATGATAAATTAAAGTTGAATTAATCATATTACTAAAGAACTCCCACTTAGATAGACATCCCTCTAATCATCTAAGTGATCACGTGATCCATATCAACTAAACCATGTCCGATCATCATGTGAGATGGAGTAGTTTTCAATGGTGAACATCACTATATTGATCATATCTACTATATGATTCACGCTCGACCTTTCGGTCTCAGTGTTCCGAGGACATATCTGCATATGCTAGGCTCGTCAAGTTTAACGCGAGTATTCTGCGTGTGCAAAACTGGCTTGCACCCGTTGTATGTGAACGTAGAGCTTATCACACCCGATCATCACGTGGTGTCTCAGCACGACGAACTTTCGCAACGGTGCATACTCAGGGAGAACACTTGTACCTTGAAATTTAGTGAGAGATCATCTTATAATGCTACCGCCGGACTAAGCAAAATAAGATGCATAAAGGATAAACATCACATGCAATCAATATAAGTGATATGATATGGCCATCATCATCTTGTGCCTTTGATCTCCATCTCCAAAGCACCGTCATGATCACCATCGTCACCGGCGCAACACCTTGATCTCTATCGTAGCATCGTTGTTGTCTCGCCAACTATTTCTTCTACGACTATCGCTACCGCTTAGTGATAAAGTAAAGCAATTACATGGCGATTGCATTCCATACAATAAAGCGACAACCATATGGCTCCTGCCAGTTGCCGATAACTCCGTTACAAAACATGCTCATCTCATACAATAAAATTTAGCATCATGTCTTGACCATATCACAGCACAACATGCCCTACAAAAACAAGTTAGAGGTCCTCTACTTTGTTGTTGCAAGTTTTACGTGGCTGCTACGGGCTGAGCAAGAACCGTTCTTACCTACGCATCGAAACCACAACGATTTTTCGTCAAGTATGTGCTGTTTTAACCTTCAACAAGGATCGGGCGTAGCCACAGTCGATTCAACTAAAGTTGGAGAAACTGACACCCGCCAGCCACCTGTGTGCGAAGCACGTCGGTAGAACCAGTCTCGCGTAAGCGTACGCGTAATGTCGGTCCGGGCCGCTTCATCCAACAATACTGCCGAATCAAAGTATGACATACTGGTAAGCAGTATGACTATTATCGCCCACAACTCACTTGTGTTCTACTCGTGCATATAACATCTATGCATAAACCTGGCACTGATACCACTGTTGGGGAACGTAGTAATTTCAAAAAATTCCTACGCACACGCAAAATCATGGTGATGCATAGCAACGAGAGGGGAGAGTGTTGTCCATTTACCCTTGTAGACCATAAGCGGAAGCATGATGACAACGCGGTTGATGTAGTCGTACGTCTTCACGATCGACTGATCCTAGTACCAAAAGTACGACACCTCCGCGGTCTGCACACGTTCGGCTCGGTGACGTCCCACGAACTCATGATCCAGCAGAGTGTCGAGGGAGAGCTTCGTCAGCACGACGGCGTGATGACGGTGATGATGAAGCTACCAGCGCAGAGCTTCGCCTAAGCACTACAACGATATGACCGAGGTGGATTATGGTGGAGGAGGGCATCGCACACGGCTGGAAACAATCAACTTGTATGTTCTAGGGTGCCCCCTGCCCCCGTATATAAAGGAGCAAGGGGGAGGCCGGCTGGCCGTTGGGGCGCGCCAGGAGAGGAGGAGTCCTCCTCCTAGTAGGAGTAGGACTCCCCTTTCCTACTCCTACTAGGAGGGGGAAAGGAAGGAGGAGAGGGAGAAGGAAAGGGGGGCGCCGCCCCCCTTCCCTAGTCCAATTCGGACCAGATGGGGAGGGGGCGTGCGGCCTGCCGTGGCCTGCCTCTCTCTCTCCACTAAGGCCCATGTGGCCCACTAGTTCTCTCGGGGGGGTTTCGGTAACCCTTCGGCACTCCGGTTTTTCCGAAATCACCTGGAACACTTCCGGTGTCCGAGTATAGCCGTCCAATATATCAATCTTTATGCCTCGACCATTTCGAGACTCCTCGTCATGTCCATGATCAGATCCGGGACTCTGAACTATCTTCGGTCCATCAAAACACATAACTCATAATACTGATCGTCACCGAATGTTAAGCGTGCGGACCCTACGGGTTCGAGAACTATGTAGACATGACCGAGACACGTCTCCGGTCAATAACCAATAGCGGAACCTGGATGTTCATATTGGTTCCCACATATTCTATGAAGATCTTTATCGGTCAAGCCGCATAACAACATACGTTGTTCCCTTTGTCATCGATATGTTACTTGCCCGAGATTCGGTCGTCGGTATCTCAATACCTAGTTCAATCTCGTTACCGACAAGTCTCTTTACTCGTTCCGTAATGCATCATCCCGCAACTAACTCATTAGTCACATTGCTTGCAAGGCTTATAGGGATGTGCATTACCGAGAGGGCCCATAGATACCTCTCCGACAATCGGAGTGACTAATCCTAATCTCGATCTATGCCAACTCAACAAGTACCATCGGAGACACCTGTGGAGCACCTTTATAATCACCCAGTTACGTTGTGATGTTTGGTAGCACACAAAGTGTTCCCCCGGTATTCAGGAGCTGCATAATCTCATAGTCATAGGAACATGTATAAGTCATGAAGAAAGCAATAGCAATATACTAAATGATCAAGTGCTAAGCTAACGGAATGGGTCAAGTCAATCACATCATTCTCTAATGATGTGATCCCATTAATCAAATGACAACTCATGTCTATGGCTAGGAAACTTAACCATCTTTGATTCAACGAGCTAGTCAAGTAGAGGCATACTAGTGACACTCTGTTTTGTCTATGTATTCACACATGTACTAAGTTTCCGGTTAATACAATTCTAGCATGAATAATAAACATTTATCATGATATAAGGAAATATAAATAACAACTTTATTATTGCCTCTAGGGCATATTTCCTTCAGGTTAGTCTCTAATTCTCCACATAAGAGGTGGTATAATCTTGAGATCAAGATCTTATTTATGTCAAGTCTAAAGCTTAATGGTTAACACAATATATCCACAATAATCATTGGCTCTAGTGCAACTTCGATTCACCAACTACCATGTTAACAAGCAAATGAGACAGAAATGGCAAGCCCACTTAAGCAGAAGATGAATATTCAGTACAAAGCGATCTCCTTCTGGTAGGGACAACGACTTCTTCTTCACTCTCAAGGGCTATCTCCTTATGGTACTTTTATAAGGGCACATTTTATGACCATCTTTTTTCATTATTCAGTACCAATTTGTTTAAGCAACCTATATATTAATCGTGAAAAACAACATAGAATGCACTTACAATAGCAGTGCTAGATCTTAATTCATGGGAAAAACATATGCGGAAATTATCTGGAATATAATATCTGTCATTCGACATGTTTATCAACGTTGACAATTGAAACATATCACCCCGTCGGGTATTTTCTCAGATAACTGAGTGTCGCACATGTACTGTCTGCCATTTTCACTCATAGATCAGAGTTTTGTTTTCGCCTTTGGACATTAAATTTTACCATCGGGCATTACACGTAATCCCCATGGGTGTAACGAAAACCGCCGGACATTACAATGAACCGTTGGGCATGAAATTGGATACCTGAGAGTTCGATTTTCATCGTCGAGCAATCTAGTATAATGTCAACTATTAGTATTTAGTAGTAATACTTATGTGTTGAAAATAACCGTCGACCATTCAGACCACCGTCGGCTATTAGTATAATAACCGACAGCCCATCGACTATTACATTTCACCGTCGGAAATATGGGGATTTCTAGTAGTGCCACGGGATGGTGTCCGGGATTACCGGTTGGATAGTGACTATAGCAAGCTTCTCCCAAAGTGCGACAAATTGCTGGATGTGATCAAGTGATAACCCTTTGCGTGTGTCAATCAGATTAACCCAATGGTCATACCTCAAAACCAAATCAACAACGTCGTGCTTCTTGTGTGATATCTCAGTTTTTCTGGTGCAATGTCTTTTCGCCGAAAGCCATCTAACCAAGAAGACTCCCAGAACATGGCCTTATATCTGTCACCGGTCGTCACCTTAGTGGCCGCCACGAAAAGGCCCCGATCCTCCTCGCAACATGGAATCTGCAAATTGCACCACGCCCTTGGTGGGTCATCCCATTCCAGTCATAACCATCTTTCTCGAAGCGTGGTGGCAAACTTTTGGAGATTGAGGATTCCCGAGCCCCAAACTCTTCGGGTCTGCAAACTTGCTCCCAGTTGATTTTGTACTTCCCACCAGACACTTTGTTTGTACCAGCCCAAAGATAGGCACACCACAAAGTGTCAATCTTTTGAAGCCATGCGACCTGCAATAGCCACATGCCTCCCTCCCTCTCCAAGTGGCTAACTTTCCAGCAACTTTGTCTTCTAAGTGTTGCAAGTGGATCCTCTTAATTCGTTGAATCGCATGCTGGAGGCCCAAATACCAAATTGGGAAGTAGGACACCCGGAAGTGTTGAAGGATATCATCGAGAGAACACCCTGCGCCAGATGGAAGCAACCAAACGCTTCACATAGTTGGTGACAAGTCCAGTTGAATTGCCAAAGGAGGTGAGCGTGTTGATGAGCAAACAAGCGTCCTCCTTGTTAGAGGCGCGGAAAACAGCCGTGTCTTTGTGTTGGGCAACACGGTATTTCAAAAAAAAATCCTACGATCACGCAAGATCTATCTAGGTGATGCATAGCAACGGGCGGGGAGAGTGTGTCCACGTACCCTCGTAGACCGAAAGCGGAAGCGTTTAGTAACGCGGTTGATGTAGTCGAACGTCTTCGTGATCCAACCGATCCAGGCACCGAATGTATGGCACCTCCGCGTTTAGCACACGTTCAGCTCGATGACGTCCCTCGATCTCTTGATCCAGTTGAGGACGAGTGAGAGTTCCGTCAGCACGACGGCATGGCGATGGTGACGATGATGTTACCGGCGCAGGGCTTCACCTAAGCACTACGACGTTATGACCGAGGTGTGTAACTGTGAAGGGGGGCACCGTACACGGCTAAGAGAAGACTTGGTGTGTCTATGGGGTGCCCTCCTCCCTCGTATATAAAGGAGGGGCGGAGGAGGCTAACGGCCTAGGGGGCGCGCCATAGAGGGTAGTCCAACTAGGACTCCCAATCCTAGTTGGACTCCCTTTCCTTTTTTGAAGAGGGGGAAAGAGGGAAGGGAAAGGAAGAGGAGAAGGAAAGGGGGGGGCGCGCTCCCCTCCCTTGTCCAATTTGGACCCCCTATAGGGAGGCGGCGCGGAAGCCCCTTGTGGGCTGCCTCCCCTCTTCCCTATGGCCCATGAAGGCCCAATCTTCCCCCGGGGGGTTCCGGTAACCTCCTCGTACTCCAGAAAAATGCCCGAATCACTTGGAACCATTCCGTTGTCCGAATGCAACCTTCCAATATATGAATCTTTACCTCTCGACCATTTCGAGACTCCTCGTCATATCCGCGATCTCATCCGGGACCCCGAAAAAACTTCGGTCATCAAATCACATAACTCATAATACAAATCGTCATCGAACGTTAAGCGTGCGGACCCTACGGGTTCGAGAACTATGTAGACATGATCGAGACACATCTCTGGTCAATAACCAATAGCGGAACCTGGATGCTCATATTGGCTCCTACATATTCTACGAAGTTCTTTATCGGTCAAATCGCATAACAACATACGTTGTTCCCTTTGTCATCGGTATGTTACTTGCCCGAGATTCGATCGCCGGTATCATCATACCTAGTTCAATCTCATTACTGGCAAGTCTCTTTACTCGTTCCGTAATGCATCATCCCGTGACTAACTTATTAGTCACATTGCTTGCAAGGCTTATGGTGATGAGCATCCGAGAGGGCCCAGAGATACCGCTCCGAAACACGAAGTGACAAATCCTAATCTTGATCTATGCTAACTCAACAAACACCATCGAAGACACCTGTAGAGCATCTTTATAATCACTCAGTTATGTTGTGACGTTTGATAGCACACAAGGTGTTCCTTCGGTATTCGGGAGTTGCATAATCTAATACTCAGAGGAACATGTATAAGTCATGATGAAAGCAATAGAAATAAAACTAAACGATCATTAATGCTAAGATAATGGATGGGTCTTGTCCATCACATCATTCTCTAATGATGTGATCTTGTTCATCAAATGACAACACATGTCTATGCTCAGGAAACTTAACCATCTTTGATTAACGAGCTAGTCTAGTAGAGGCATACTAGGGACACTCTGTTTGTCTATGTATTCACACATGTACTAAGTTTCCGGTTAATACAATTCTAGCACGAATAATAAACACTTATCATGATATAAGGAAATATAAATAACAACTTTATTATTGCCTCTAGGGCATATTTCCTTGAGTCTCCCACTTGCACTAGAGTCAATAATCTTGATTACATAATAATGATTCTAACACCCATGGAGTCTTGGTGCTGATCATGTTTTGCTCGTGAGAGAGGCTTGGTCAACGGGTCTGCAACATTCAGATCTGAATGTATCTTGCAAACTTTCTATGTCTCCCTCCTTGACTAGATCGCGGATGGAATTGAAGCGTCTCTAAATGTGTTTGGTTCTCTTGTGAAATCTGGATTCCTTCGCCAAGGCAATTGCTCCAGTATTGTCACAAAAGATTTACATTGGACCCGATGCACTAGGTATGACACCTAGATCGGATATGAACTCCTTCATTTGCTACTTCCGAAGCAGCTATGTACTCCGCTTCACACATAGACCGCGCCATGACGCTCTGCATGGAACTGCACCAACTGACAGCTCCACCATTTAATATAAATACGTATCCGGTTTGTGACTTAGAGTTATCGGGATCAGTGTCAAAGCTTGCATCGACGTAACCATTTACGACGAGCTCTTTGTCACCTCCATAAACGAGAAACATGTCCTTAGTCCTTTTCAGGTATTTCAGTATGTTCTTGACCGTTGTCCAGTGATGCACTCCTGGATTACTTTGGTACCTCCCTACTAAACTAGTAGCAAGGCACACATCAGGTCTAGTACACAACATTGCATACATGATAGAACCTATGGCTGAGGCATAGGGAATGACTTTCATTTTCTCTCTATCTTCTACAGTGGTCGGGCATTGAGTCTGACTCAACTTCACACCTTGTAACACAGGAAAGAACCCTTTCTTTGACTGATCCATTTTGAACTCTTCACTTTATCAAGGCATGTGCTTTGTGAAAGTCCAATTAAGTGCCTTGATCTATCTCTATAGATCTTGATGCCCAATATATAAGCAGCTTCACCGAGGTCTTTCATTGAAAAATTCTTATTCATGTATCCTTTTATGCTATTCATAAATTCAGTATCATTTCTGATCAACAATGTGTCATCCACATATAATATCAGAAATGCTCCAGAGCTCCCACTCACTTTCTTGTAATACAGGCTTCTCCAAAAGTCTGTATAAAACCATGTGCTTTGATCACACTATCAAAGTGTATATTCCAACTCTGAGAGGCTTGCACCAGTCCATAAATGGATCGCTGGAGCTTGCACACTTTGTTAGCATCCTTTGGATCGATAAAATCTTCAGGTTGCATCATATACAACTCTTCTTCCAGAAATCCATTCAGGAATGCAGTTTTGACATCCATTTGCCAAATTTCATAATCATAAAATGCGGCAATTGCTAACATGATTCGGACAGACTTAAGCATCGCTACGGGTGAGAAGGTCTCATCGTAGTCAATCCCTTGAACTTGTCAAAAACCTTTCGCAACAAGTCGAGCTTTATAGACAGTAACATTACCGTCAGCGTCAGTCTTCTTCTTGAAGATCCATTTATTCTCAATGGCTTGCCGACCATCGGGCAAGTCAACCAAAGTCCATACTTTGTTCTCATACATGGATCCCATCTCGGATTTCATGGCCTCAAGCCATTTTGCGGAATCTGGGCTCACCATCGCTTCTTCATAGTTCGTAGGTTCGTCATGGTCAAGTAACATGACCTCCAGAACCGGATTAGCGTACCACTCTGGTGCGGATCTTACTCTGGTTGACCTACGAGGTTCGGTAGTAACTTGATCAGAAGTTGCATGATCATCATCATTAGCTTCCTCATTGATTGGTGTAGGAATCACTGGAACGGACTTCTGTGATGAACTACTTTCCAATTCAGGAGAAGGTACAATTACCTCATCAAGTTCAACTTTCCCCCCACTCACTTCTTTCGAGAGAAACTCCTTCTCTAGAAAGGATCCATTCTTAGCAACGAATATCTTGCCTTCATATCTGTGATAGAAGGTGTACCCAATAGTCTCCTTTGGGTATCCTATGAAGACACATTTCTCCGATTTGGGTTCGAGCTTATCAGGTTGAAGCTTTTTCACATAAGCATTGCAGCCCCAAACTTTAAGGAACAACAACTTGAGTTTCTTGCCAAACCACAGTTCATATGGCGTCGTCTCAACGGATTTAGATGGTGCCCTATTTAACGTGAATGCAACTGTCTCTAAAGCATAACTGTCGGTGTCAAAACCGGCGAATCTCGGGTAGGGGGTCCCGAACTGTGCGTCTAAGGTCGATGGTAACAGGAGACAGGCGACACAATGTTTACCCAGGTTCGGGCCCTCTCTATGGAGGTAATACCCTACTTCCTGCTTGATTGATCTTGATGAATATGAGTATTACAAGAGTTGATCTACCACGAGATCGTAATGGCTAAACCCTAGAAGTCTAGCCTGTATGACTATGGTAATGAGTATCCCCCCTTCCGGACTAAGTCCTCCGGTTTATATAGACACCGGGAGGATCTAGGGTTACACAATGTCGGTTATAGAGGAAAAGAATCTACATATTCGGTCACCAAGCTTGCCTTCCACGACAAGGAGAGTCCCATCCGGACACGGGTGCAGTCTTCGATCTTCATGTCTTCACAGCCCATCAGTCCGGCCCATGGCTAATAGGCCGGACGTCCGAGGACCCCTTAGTCCAGGACTCCCCCAGTAGCCCCTGAACCTGGCTTCAATGACGAGGAGTCCGGCGCGCAGATTTGTCTTCGGCATTGCAAGGCGGGTTCCCTTCTTTCCGAACTCCAAGATAGCCTCCGGACGTGATGATTGTATCCGGACCTGTAACACTCACCGCACACAACCGCAGAGAGAACATAATATTCCACGGGTCCAATCCATTGACAACTTTTTACAACATGACATCACGCCTGCCTGGTCATCATTTCGGACCATTGTTTCGCCTGCGGCCCCACGTTCCGAAACGTGGGTGTCATTGACACGTCTTATCCAAGCAGAGATCTTGTCCCCTTATTAAGGGATTCTTTTATCGACACGGACGTGGGTAACCCAACCGTCCTTAGGGTACAACTCCTTGGGAATAGGCAAGGTTTAAGGCCCGGGAGGAGGCGTTCGATATTCACAGCCTTTATAAAGGGGTACTGACCCGTCTTTCTTCTCCACGCTTGCTTCTTCCTCAACCCTTACTACCTCGAGTTCCAACACCCAGGTTTCAATCTCCGCGAGCCTCAGTTATGTCCGGACCTAGCCGTCAAGGCCGGTGGGTGGCTTCTCCTGTCATAGAGGAGGATATCGCGAAGCTTCGGGCGGCAAGATATCTGACCGCAGAAATCCTCCATCGGCTTCCCGCGGAAGGGCAGGTTATCCCTACCCCTAGATCCGGCGAGAGGGTCGTGTTCGTTTCCCACTTCCTCCGAGGGTTAGGGTTCGCCCTCAATCCCTTCGTCCGGGGGCTCGTGTTCTATTATGGACTTGATTTTCACGGTCTCGCCCCGAACTCTGTTCTCCTCATCTCGGCGTTTATCGTCACGTGCGAAGCCTTCCTCCGAACTCCTCCACACTTCGGCTTGTGGCTCAAGACCTTCAACGTGAAACCGCAAGTGATAGAGGGGGAGCCGGCGGAGTGCGGTGGTGCCTCAGTGAGCAAACTTACCAACGCGATTTGGCTAAAAGGATCCTTGAAAGAATCTTCCGACTTATGGCAGCAGGAGTGGTTCTATATCACCGAGCCCCGTGGTTCCAAGTGGGCAACTGCGCCTGCGTTTTGATCCAACCCCCCAATTCAGCTTGCATCATGGATTAACAAGGGCTTAGACTGGGGATCAGTTGATGAGGTGCGGACTCTGCAAAGTCGCATCCGAAGCCTCATTGAAAAGGATATCAATATCGCTAACGTTATTCAGGTAATGTTAGTGCGCCGGACCCTGCCGTGCCAGCGACGGCCTCTCCGCCTATGGGAGTTTAACCCAGAAGGGCCACGGACTCTTCAGAACTTCTTCGGCATTACGCACGAAGGAATGTGGGAATTATTCTTCGGGAGACGAAGACAATGGCCGGACACCACCGAAGATACTGGCCTAGACTGTAACCATCCGGACACCCCGGTAAGTACTCATTCGCCGAACACCTCATAATCAAATATCCTGTGATAAGATACTGAGAAAACCATCCTTTTCCAGGGCTGGATAAAGAAAGCGGAACAGATTAGGTGTCCGGCCCCTCTCCCCGAAGACTCAGCAGACTCCGTGTTAACACGGATGCTGGCACCGGCACCGTACCAGATACCGGCAGGGGAGGGCAAGGTGGAGAGTGAGAAGACCCGGGATGACCTTCATTCTGGAGGTAAATCAGATACCGAGTCCGGAGAAATCGATATTTCCTCGCCCGAAGACGGAGGTGAAAGAGAAGCTAGTATCCCTTCTCCATTCAGGAGGAAAAGGACCGCCTCCGAAGGTTGGGAGGGGCAGTCTCCTAAGAGAGGCAAGATGCCACCGTCGAGCGGCTCGGGATTGGAAGGCGATGCCAGTGAACAGCTCCGTCATGAGGACAATCCCTTGACCAAACCGTAAGTGAATCCGGGGTACTTTGATAGCGTCCCGCTTCTTTCCTGTTACTGAACAAATACGTAACGTGCATGTGTATTTTTACAGTCCGGCACAGAGTCCTTCTGGGCACTCTTCTTCTTCGGGAGATCTCCTCCCAGAGATGATGGAAAGCGAGATGCCTCCCCTGACCTCCTCGCCCAATAAGGCGAACGACTCCGAAGTGCCATCTCGGAGGGTTATTCTTGATCAACAAGCGGTGCAGGGGATGAAGGAGGCAGTACGCGAAGGTGGACCTCCAATCGTTCGGGATTCGGGGGCCAATAATGGAGGCCCCGGACTGTCCGGTTTTCAGCCAACGATGATTCTGGAGACGGGTGAATGGGTTCCTTCAAAGGATGGTCGTGCTCCCAGAGCGGCTTTCGGAGACCCGGCGACACCGGATATATTGCGGGACATGCTGCAAAAAAGCATCTGTCTCGGAGGAACAGCGTACCTTGATGGGTACGGTGGTTGAGAAGATTCTGTCCGTGAAGAGCGGATTGAATGAAGCCTTCACGAGCCTGCTAAGAGTCTTCGAGGTTTGTAATATAATGTTTTCAACTATATTTTATTTGCAAAGATGCACCTGTGTATAGGTAGTAACCCCTGAGACTCGGGTTGGCTCCACATGGGAGGCGAACGGAGGATCAAGAAGAAATACTCAAGGACTAATCTGGTTAACTAAAACACAGGCTGCTTCCCCCTGGCTACTTCCCAAACTATGGATATTGCCGAGCTGCCATCATAGATCGCACCATATCTAATAAAGTACAATTACGATGTTCGGACACACCATTACGCTGTGGTGTTCCAGGTGGCGTGAGTTGCGAAACTACTCCGCATCATTTCAAATGAAGACCAAACTCGTAACTCAAATATTCACGTCCACGATTAGATCGTAGAAACTTTATTTTCTTGTTACGATGATTTTCCACTTCACTCTGAAATTCTTTGAAATTTTCAAATGTTTCAGACATTATGTTTCATTAAGTAGATATACCCATATCTGCTCAAATCATTTGTGAAGGTCAAAAAATAACGATACCCGCCGCAAGCCTCAACACTTATCGGACCACATACATCAGTATGTATTATTTCCAACAAGTTTGTTGCTCGCTCCATTGTTCCGGAGAACGGAGTCATAGTCATCTTGCCCATGAGGCATGGTTCGCAAGCACCAAGTGATTCATAATCAAGTGATTCCAAAACCCCATCAGCATGGAGTTTCTTAATGCCCTTTACACCAATATGACCTAAATGGCAGTGCCACAAATAAGTTGCATTATCATTATTAAACTTGTATCTTTTGGCTTCAATACTATGAATATGTGTATCACTACTATCGAGATTCAACAAAAATAAACCACGCATCAAGGGTGCATGACCATAAAAGATATTACTCATATATGTAGAACAACCATTATTCACTAATTTAAATGAATCACCGTCTCGCATCAAAAAAGATCCAGATATAATGTTCATGGTTAACGTTGGCACCAAATAACAATTATTCAGGTCTAAAACTAATCCTGTAGGTAGATGTAGAGGTAGCGTGCCGACGGCGATCACATCGACTTTGGAACCATTTCCCACGCGCATCGTCACCTCGTCCATAGCCAATGTTCATTTAATTTGTAGCCCCTGTTTCGATTTGCAAATATGAGCAACAAACCCAGTATCAAATACCCAGGCGATACTACGAGCATTAGTAAGGTACACATCAATAACATCTATATCAAATATACCTTTCACTTTGCCATCCTTCTTATCCGCCAAATACTTGGGGCAGTTCCGCTTCCAGTGACCAGTCCCTTTGCAGTAGAAGCACTCAGTCTCAGGCTTAGGTCCAGACTTGGGCTTCTTCACTTGAGCAGCAACTTGCTTGCCGTTCTTCTTGAAGTTCCCCTTTTTCCCTTTGCCCTTCTTCTTGAAACTAGTGGTCTTGTTAACCATCAACACTTGATGCTCCTTCTTGATTTCTACCTCCGCAGCCTTTAGCATCGCGAAGAGCTCGGGAATTGTCTTATTCATCCCTTGCATATTATAGTTCATCACAAGCTTTTGTAGCTTGGCGGCGGTGATTGAAGAACTCTGTCGATGACACTATCATCAGGAAGATTAACTCCCAGTTGAGTCAAGTGGTTGTGGTACCCAGACATTCTGAGTATATGTTCACTGACAGAACTATTCTCCTCCATCTTGCAGCTGTAGAACTTATTGGAGACTTCATATCTCTCAATCAGGGCATTTGCTTGAAATATTAACTTCAACTCCTGGAACATCTCATATGCTCTGTGACGTTCAAAACGTCATTGAAGTCCCGGTTCTAAGCCGTAAAGCATGGCACACTGAACTATCGAGTAGTCATCAGCTTTGCTCTGCCAGACGTTCACAACGTCCAGAGTTGCTCCTGCAGCGGGCCTTGCACCTAGCGGTGCTTCCAGGACATAATTCTTCTGTGCAGCAATGAGGATAATCCTCAAGTTACGGACCCAGTCCGTGTAGTTGCTACCATCATCTTTCAACTTAGCTTTATCTAAGAACGCGTTAAAATTCAAAGGAATGGTAGCACAGGCCATTGATCTACAATAACATAGACATGCAAAATACTATCAGGTACTAAGTTCATGATAAATTAAAGTTCAATTAATCATATTACTAAAGAACTCCCACTTAGATAGACATCCCTCTAGTCATCTAAATGATCACGTGATCTATATCAACTAAACCATGTCCGATCATCACGTGAGATGGAGTAGTTTTCAATGGTGAACATCACTATGTTGATCATATCTACTATATGATTCACGCTTGACCTTTCGGTCTCAGTGTTCCGAGGCCATAGTTGCATATGCTAGGCTCGTCAAGTTTAACCCGAGTATTCCGCATGTGCAAAACTGGCTTGCACCCGTTGTATGCGAACGTAGAGATTATCACACCCGATCATCATGTGGTGTCTCAGCATGAAAAACTGTAGCAATGGTGCGTACTCAGGGAGAACACTTATACCTTGAAATTTAGTGAGAGGTCATCTTATAATGCTACCGCCGTACTAAGCAAAATAAGATGCATAAAGGATAAACATCACATGCAATCAAAATAATTGATATGATATGGCCATCATCATCATGTGCCTTTGATCTCCATCTCCAAAGCACCGTCATGATCACCATCGTTACCGACTTGACACCTTGATCACCATCGAAGCATCGTTGTCGTCTCGCCAAGTATTGCTTCTACGACTATCGCTACCGCTTCGTGATAAAGTAAAGCAATTACATGGCAATTGCATTTCATACAATAAAGCGACAACCATATGGCTCCTGCCAGTTGCCGATAACTGTTACAAAACATGATCATATCATACAACAATTTATATCTCATCACGTCTTGACCATATCACATCACAGCAAGCCCTGCAAAAACAAGTTAGACGTCCTCTACTTTGTTGTTGCAAGTTTTACGTGGCTGCTATGGGCTTTTGCAAGAACCGTTCTTACCTACGCATCAAAACCACAACGATTTTTCATCAAGTGTGTTGTTTTAACCTTCAACAAGGACCGGGCGTAGTCAAACTCGATTCAAATAAAGTTGGAGAAACTGACACCCGCTAGCCACATGTGTGCGAAGCACGTCAGTAGAACCAGTCTCATGAACGCGGTCATGTAATGTCGGTCCGGGCCGCTTCATCCAACAATACCGCCAAATCAAAGTAAGACGTTGCTGGTAAGCAGTATGACTTTTATCGCCCACAACTCATTGTGTTCTACTCGTGCATATAACATCTACGCATAGACCTGGCTCGGCCGCCACTGTTGGGCAACGCAGTATTTCAAAAAAAATCCTATGATCATGCAAGATCTATCTAGGTGATGCATAGTAACGAGCGGGGATATTGTGTCCACGTACCCTCGTAGATCGAAAGCGAAAGTGTTTAGTAACGCGGTTGATGTAGTCGAACGTCTTCGCGATCCAACCGATCCAAGCACCGAACATACAGCACCTCCGCGTTCAGCGCACGTTCAGCTCAATGACGTCCCTCGATCTCTTGATCCAGTTGAGGACGAGGGAGAGTTCCGTCAGCACGACGGTGTGGCGATGGTGATGATGATGTTACTGGCGCAGGGCTTCGCCTAAGCACTACGACGATATGACCGAGGTGTGTAACTGTGGAGGGGGGCACCGCACACGGCTAAGAGAAGACTTGGTGTGTCTATGGGGTGCCCCCTTCCCTGTATATAAAGGAGGGGAGGAGGAGGCGGCCGGCCTAGGGGGCGCGCCATAGAGGGGAGTCCAACTAGGACTCCCAATCCTAGTTGGACTCCCTTTCCTTTTCCGGAAAGGGGGAAAGAGGGAAGGGAGAGGAAGGGGAGAAGGAAAGGGGGGCGCCCGCCTCCCTAGTCCAATTCGGACTCCCTATAGGGAGGGGCCGCGGCTGCCACTTGTGAGCTGCCTCCCCTCTTCCCTATGGCCCATGAAGGCCCAATCTTCCCCTGGGGGGTTCCGGTAACCTCCCGGTACTCCGAAAAATGCTGGAATCACTCGAAACCATTCCGATGTCTGATACGTCTCCAACGTATCTATAAGTTTTTATTGTTCCATGCTATATTATATTCTGTTTTGGACATTAGTTTTGGGACTAACCTATTAACAGGAGGCCCATCCCAGAATTGTTGTTTTTGCCTTTTTCAGAGTTTCGCAAAAAAGAATATCAAACGGAGTCCAAACGGAAGGAAACCTTCGGGAACGTGATTTTTGGAACGAACGTGATCCAGAGGACTTGGACCCTACGTCAAGAAAGCAACCAGGAAGGCACGAGGTAGGGGGGCGTGCCTACCCCCCCCCCCCCCCCAGGCGCGCCCTCCACCCTCGTTGGGCCCATGTTGCTCCACCGACATACTTCTACCTCCTATATATACCTACGTACCCCCCAAACTACCAGATATGGAGCAAAAATCCTAATTCCACCGCCGCAACCTTCTGTACCCATGAGATCCCATCTTGGGGCCTTTTCCGGAGCTCCGCCGGAGGGGGCATCGATCACGGAGGGCTTCTACATCAACACCATAGCCTCTCCGATGATGTGTGAGTAGTGTACCTCAGACCTTCGGGTCCATAGTTATTAGCTAGATGGCTTCTTCTCTCTCTTTGGATGTCAATACAATGTTCTCCCCCTCTCTTGTGGAGATCTATTCGACGTAATCTTCTTTTGCGGTATGTTTGTTGAGACCGATGAATTGTGGGTTTATGATCAAGTTTATCTATGAACAATATTTGAATCTTCTCTGAATTCTTTTATGTATGATTGGTTATCTTTGCAAGTCTCTTTGAATTATCAGTTTGGTTTGGCCTACTAGATTGATCTTTCTTGCAATGGGAGAAGTGCTTACCTTTGGGTTCAATCTTGTGGTGTCCTTTCCTAGTGACAGTAGGGGCAGCAAGGCACGTATTGTATTGTTGCCATCGAGGATAACAAGATGGGATTTATATCATATTGCATGAGTTTATCCCTCTACATCATGTCATCTTACTTAAAGTGATACTCTGTTCTTTTGAACTTAATACTCTAGATGCATGCTAGATAGCGGTCGATGTGTGGACTAATAGTAGTAGATGCAGGCAGGAGTCGGTCTACTTGTCGCGGACGTGATGCCTATATACATGATCATACCTAGATATTCTTGTAACTATGCTCAATTCTGTCAATTGCTCAACAGTAATTTGTTTACCCACCGTAATACCTATGCTCTCGAGAGAAGCCACTAGTGAAACCTATGGCCTCCGGGTCTATTTTCCATCATATTAATCTTCCAACACTTAGTTATTTTTATTGCCCTTTTATTTTACTTTGCATCTTTATCATAAAAATACCAAAAATATTATCTTATCATATCTATCAGATCTCACTTTCGTAAGTGACCGTGAAGGGATTGACAACCCCTTTATTGCGTTGGTTGCAAGGATTTTATTTGTTTGTGTAGGTGCGAGGGACTCGTGCGTGGCCTCCTACTGGATTGATACCTTGGTTCTAAAAAATTGAGGGAAATACTTACGCTGCTTTACTGCATCACCCTTTCCTGTTCAAGGGAAAACCAACGCAGTGCTCAAGAGGTAGCAAGAAGGATTTTTGGCACCATTGACGGGAGGCTTACGCAAAGTCAAGTCAAGATTTGGACTCCCGACAACGAGCCATTTCTGGCGCCGTTGCCAGGGAGTCTACGCAAAAGTCAACATACCAAGTACCCATCACAAACCCTTATCTCCCGCATTACATTATTTGCCATTTGCCTCTCGTTTTCCTTTCCCCACTTCACCCTTTCCGTTTTATTCGCCTTCTTCCCGTATGCCTTTTTGTTTGTGTTTCCACGTGCCTTCTATTTGCTTGCATCTTTGCTTGCTATAAATCCATTGATATGGATCCACTTAAAGTGTTCTACTTGGATCATCTTCGATCCTTATGCGCTCGTGCTGAAATCCCAACTAGCCTAGTTGATGGGAAATCTTTAGATGAGCATGCTCATTTTGTGCGTCACCGTTTGTCTGAAAAAGGGAGACTCTTATGGAATCAAATAAACAAATTGCTGTGTTATGCTTCGAATCTTTGTGAAATTTGTGATATTACTTGTTGCTCTAAGAACCCTAAAAAAACACCTTCCCTACCTATGTGGGTTTAATGAAAATGAAATCTTATCTTCTTATGCAAAGGGTGTTTATAGCTACTATGATATTGAACAAATTGAAGAATTTGTTGCTTTTAAGGGTTCTTTTGAAGTTGCTTCTTTGTTTGAAAAGTATGATATTACTCTCTACGAATCTGAAAATCTTGACATACTTAAATATTGCTATGAAAACTATGCTCATAATGTCTATGTCAAAGAATTTATTGAAAGAATGACCGTTGCTTCGGAAGAAAATAATGATATGCATGAATCTATAGATAATTGTGATTCCAATGATTTGATTGAAATATCCCTTGATAAACATGATGCTTGCTATTCTTGTGGCCATGATGCCAATATTTATGAAGATGAATTTGCTATAGTTCCATATGTTAAACATGAGATCATTGCTATTGCACCCATACTTGATAGTTCCTCTGATAAAAAGCATGATTGCAATGATTTTACTATAAATTCTCTTGATGTCAATTGTGCTAATAATATGCAAAACCCTAAGCTTGGGGATGCTAGTTTTGCTATGTCTACTACTTGTTGCAATGATCATGATTGGGGTGATTCTTCTTATGATCTTGAAAATTTATTTAAGCCCCATGATGAACATGAGATTGATAATAATGTTTGCAATAATATTGAAAGTGGGTTTGGGAGAGTGTCAACTTTAGATCCCACATATTTGGATAATGTTCAATCTTATGAAGTTTTTGATAAAAGTGGGTTTGGAGAGGTCTTGACTTTAGTTAATGTTAATCCCACTATTTTGGAAGAGTGTCAACTTTGCATGCATGTGGATCGTGTTGAGAATATGTTATGTGATAGCTATATTGTTGAATTTGCTTATGATTCTACATGTAACTATTATTAGAGGGGAAAATATGGTTGTAGAAATTTTCATGTTACTAAATTACCCCTCTTCATGTTGAGATTGCTATCGTCACTTTCTTCTTCCTTGCATAGGCTAGTTTTTGCTTGCCTTGCATATGTGTTTCCTTATAATATGCCTATGCATAGGAAGTATGTTAGACTTAGATGTGTTTGTCACGTGTTTTATGATGCTCTCTTTGCGCTTCAATTCTTGTCTTTCATGTGAGCATCATTAAAATTATCAATGCCTAGCTAGGGGCGTTAAGCGATAGCGCTTGTTGGGAGGCAACCCAATTTTATTTTTAGTTTTTTGCTTTTTGCTTCTGTTTAGGAATAAATATTTTATCTAGCCTCTGGTTAGATGTGTTTTTATGTTTTAATTAGTGTTTGTGCCAAGTTTAACCTATAGGATCTTCTTGGATGATAGTTATTTGATTTTGCTGAAAATTCCAGAAACTTTCTGTTCACGAAAATAATTGTTAAAAATCACCAGAACGTGATAAAATATTGATTCCAATTGCTTCTGATTAATAAACAAATTTTCTAGGTCTTCCTATTTTGGCTGAATTTTTGGAGTTCCAGAAGTTTGCGTTAGTTACAGATTACTACAGACTGTTCTGTTTTTGACAGATTCTGTTTTTCGTGTGTTGTTTGCTTATTTTGATGAATCTATGGCTAGTAAAATAGTTTATAAACCATAGAGAAGTTGGAATACAGTAGGTTTAACACCAATATAAATAAATAATGAGTTCATTAAAGTACCTTGAAGTGGTGTTTTTTTTTTCTTTCGCTAACGGAGCTCATGAGATTTTCTGCTGAGTTTTGTGTTGTGAAGTTTTCAAGTTTTGGGTGAAAGATTTGATGGATTATGGAACAAGGAGTGGCAAGAACCTAAGCTTGGGGATGCCCATGGCACCCCAAGATAATCTAAGGACACCTAAAAGCCAAGCTTGGGGATGCCCCGGAAGGCATCCCCTCTTTCGTCTACTTCCATCGGTAACTTTACTTGGAGCTATATTTTTATTCACCACATGATATGTGTTTTGCTTGGAGCGTCTTGTATTATTTTGGTCTTTGTTTTTTAGTTTGCCACAATCATACTTGCTGTATACACCTTTTGAGAGAGACACACATGATTCGAAAATTATTAGAATACTCTATGTGCTTCACTTATATTTTTTGAGCTATATAGTTTTGCTCTAGTGCTTCACTTATATCTTTTAGAGCACGGCGGTGGATTTGTTTTATAGAAACTATTGATCTCTCATGCTTCACTTATATTATTTTGAGAGTCTTAAAACAGCATGGCAATTTGCTTTAATTATAATATCATGAGAACTTTGATACTAGATAATTGTTTTGAGATATAAAGGTGTTAATATCATAGTTGTGCTAGTTGAGTAATTGTGGAATTGAAAAATACTTGTGTTGGAGTTTGTGATTCCCGTAGCATGCACCTATGGTGAACCGTTATGTAACAAAGTCGGAGCATGAGGTATTTATTGATTGTCATCTTTTGTGTGGCGGTCGGGATCGCGCGATGGTTAACTCCTACCAACCCTTCCCCTAGGAGCATGCGTAGTAGTACTTTGCTTCGAGGGCTAATAAATTTTTGCAATAAGTATATGAGTTCTTTATGACTAATGTGAGTCCATGGATTATACGCACACTTACCTTTCCGCAATTTTCTAGCCTCTTCGGTACCGTGCATTGCCCTTTCTCACCTTGAGAGTTGGTGCAAACTTTGCCGGTGCATCCAAACCCCGTGATATGATACGCTCTACCACACATAAACCTCCTTATATCTTCCTCAAAACAGCCACCATACCTACCTATTATGGCATTTCCATAGGCATTCCGAGATATATTGCCATGCAACTTTCCATCGTTTCGTTTATCATGACACGCTCCATCATTGGCATATTGCCTTGCATGATCATGTAGTTGACAATGTATTTGTGGCAAAGCCACCATTCATAATTCTTTCATACATGTCGCTCTTGATTCATTGCATATCCTGATACACCGCTGTGACGCCCCCGATTCAATCGTACACTAATCATGCACGCAAACGTGTACGATCAAGATCAGGGACTCACGGGAAGATATCACAACACAACTCTAAACACATAAATAAGTCATACAAGCATCATAATAGAAGCCAGGGGCCTCGAGGGCTCGAATACAAGTGCTCGATCATGGATGAGTCAGCAGAAGCAACAATATCTGAGTACAGACATAAATAAACAAGTTTGCCTTAAGAAGGCTAGCACAAAAGTAGCAACGATCGAAAAGGCAAGGCCTCCTGCCTGGGACCTCTTAACTACTCCTCGAAGTTGAACTCCACGTAGAATCATCATCGGGATCCTCTGGCTCCTGGACTCCAGCATCTGGTTGCGACAACCAGGTATAGAAAGGGGAAAAGAGGGAGAAAAGCAACCGTGAGTACTCATCCAAAGTACTCACAAGCAAGGATCTACACTACATATGCATGGGTATCTGTGTAAAGGGGCAATATCGGTGGATTGAACTGCAGAATGCCAGAATAAGAGGGGGATAGCTAGTCCTGTCGAAGACTACGCTTCTGGCAGCCTCCACCTTGCAGCATGTAGAAGAGAGTAGATGGCAAGTTCACCAAGTAGCATCGCATAGCATAATCCTACCCGGCGATCCCCTCCTCGCCGCCCTGTGAGAGAGTGATCATCGGGTTGTATCTGGCACATGGAAGGGTGTGTTTTATTAAGTATCCGGTTCTAGTTGTCATAAGGTCAAGGTACAACTCCGGGTCGTCCTTTTACCGAGGGACACAACTATTCGAATAGATAAACTTCCCTGCAGGGGTGCACCACATAACTCAACACGCTCGATCCCATTTGGCCGGACACACTTTCCTGGGTCATGCCCGGCCTCGGAAGATCAACACGTCGCAGCCCCACCTAGGCACAACAGAGAGGTCAGCACGCCGGTCTAATCCTATGCGCGGTGGGGTCTGGGCCCATTGCCCATTGCACACCTGCACGTTGCGTACGTGGCCGGAGAGCAGACCTAGCAACCTCCATTTCAAAGGAAGTTGCGTTACGCGGTCCAACCCGGCGCGCGCCGCTCAGTCGCCGACGTCACGAAGGCTTCAGCTGATACCACGACGTCGAGTGCCCATATCTTTCCCACGTAGTTGGTTAGTGCGTATAGACCAAATGGCCAGACTCAGATCTAATACCAAGATCTCGTTAAGCGTGTTAATTGATGTAACCGCGGACACCGACCAGGGCCAGGCCCACCTCTCACATAGGCGGTCTCAACCTGCCCTATCGCTCCGCCACAAAGATCCACCCAGAGGGCCGTCGGGACAAAGGTCCTTTCAGCCCCCAATCCGTGAATCACTCGCGGGTGATCACGGCCATGATAGTATAGCACAGCAGACGGACAAGAATGTAGGGCCACAGATGGAATACTAGCATCCTATACTAAGCATGTAGGATTGCAGGTAAAGGTATCAACAGTAGTAGCAAGGACAGACTATGCAACAAGACAAGATTAACGAAGCAGTAACATGCTACAATACTCTAATGCAAGCAGTAGAGAGAAGAATAGGTGATATCTGGTGATCAAGGGGGGCTTGCCTGGTTGCTCTGGCAAGGAGGGGTCGTCAACACCGTAGTCGATCGGGGTACCAGCAGCAGCGTCAGTCTCGTAGTCTACCGGAGAGAAGAGGGGGAAGAAACAATGAATACAATGCAAACAGATGCATATCGATGCATGACATAACAAGTAGCGGTGCCAAGTGTGCCCTAACGCGGTAGGAGGTGATACCGGCGAAGGGGGAAAACATCCGGCAAAGTATTCCCAGTGTTTCGCGTTTTCGGACAGATGAACCAGAGGGGGAAAGTTGCGTGTTTGCTATGCTAGGGATGTGTGGCGGATGAACGGGCTGCGTATCCGGATTCGTCTCGTCGTTCTGAGCAACTTTCATGTAGAAAGTTTTTCGATCCGAGCTACGGATTATTTTATATTAATTTCCAAAGTTTTAAAATCATTTTTAGAATTTATTTAATTAATTTAATTCAACATTATCCAGAATAGTGCATGCTGACGTCAGCAGTCAACAGAGGTGTTGACTGGTCAAACTGACGTGTGGGTACAGTGGGACCCACCTGTCATTCTCTGTTTAGGTTAATTAGGGTTTAGCTAACTAATTACTGTTTAATTAAACTAACAAGTTAATTAGATTAATTAATTAGGATTAATTAATTTATTTAATTAATTAATTATAAATTTTATTAATTCATTTTTTATTTTTCTTAAAACGTTCTGGGGCTGGGCCCCGCTTGTCATAGGCCCGAAGGGGCCCATGTGGGTTAGCGGGCGTGCGGGTGCGGGCGATGGGGCGTTGGAGGTGCCCGACCCGGGCGAGGGCCAGCGGGCACGGAGGGGCGCCGGGCGCCGGAGATGGCACCGGCGAGGCCACGGCGGGGCAGTACCGGGGCTGGGTGGCTGAGGCGCGCGCTGGCCTAGCGCGGGCACGGCCGAGCGGAACCGACGAGGCCAGGGCGCGGAGCGGGTGAGGGAGTGGGCCGAAAGCGCGAGAGGCATGCGGGTGAGGCCAAGCACGCGCGTGGGGGCGCGGCGAGGCACGCGCGAGCTCGGACGCGGGACGGGGACGTGCAACATAGAGGGGGAGAAGAGGAGAGGGAGGCCGTGGCCTCACAGTGTGATGTAGGGCACGGGGCAGTGGTGCTCGAGGTGGGTGACGGGGACGAGGCGACGACGTAGAGGACGGCGGGGAGGCAGGCCGGCGTGGAGGAGGAAGCAGGCCGGCGAGGAAGCTCCGGCGACTGGCGGCGCGTCGACGTGCAGGAGGTGGTGAGGCGTCGGCATCAGGGTTCGTGAAGAGCTCGAGGATGGGGACGATGTGCGGCGAGGCTCCGACGAGGTGGTCCGGCGAGGCAGCAAGGGCGGCGGGGTGACGGCGCCGGCGACGGCGTTGAGAGGCGGGGGCGGAGCCGGGCTGCGCGCGCGTGCTCGACGGGACGGACCCGGGAGCGGTAGCACGCTAGGCCGGTATGGGCGAGGCCAGCACAGGCCGGCCGGTGCAGCGAGCGGCGGCGGGCGCGGTCATGGAAGCGGTGGGCAACGCGGTCGGCACGGCGAGGGGCGCCGACGCCCGATCCGATCTGGATCGGGGGAAGCAGAGGGAGGAGTGGGGAAACTGGGGTGGGTGGTTAGGGTTTCCCCCCAGTGGGGTGGGTATGGGGGAGGGTGTGGGGTGCGGCTGGGCCGGCCCGATGGCCTGCTGGGCCGTGGCCCAGTGCGGGGGAGGGGGTTTCCTTTTCTTCTTCTTCTTTTTAATTTTATTTCTTTCTTTACCGTTTTCCCCTAATTTTCAATATACTTTAGTTTTAGTAAAATACCAAGGTGGTACCTAATTTAGTATAGGTAAATATGCCACATGCCAAACATTTTAGTTTTGATGTTTGAAAAGTTTTCATGTTTGTTAATAATCCAAATTTGAATCCGAATCGTTTTGAACTAACGCGAGATTAGCGACAGTAATCGTGGTGATGTGGCACCATTAGCAGAGTTTCACTGTAGCTTAACTATCCGGGCGTCACAATTCTCCTCCACTACGAGAAATCTCATCCCGAGATTTAAGCTGTGGAGTAAGGGGAAAAAAGTGTTGGTAGCGAAAACCTAACGAGTCTTCTCGGTCTTGGCTGCCCTTTCGAAGAGGTTGACCCCTTTCGTTGATGTCTTCATTTCTCTGCTTTAAGTCACCATGATCAAGTCGTCATCCTTTCTTCGGGATCTCCATCGTCCTACAAACGCGACCAAGGGGAAAAACTCCGGAAGAACGCATCTCCACAAAGCTGGGCATCTGACGGTGAACTCAATGGGAAATACACGAGGTACCCCACGAGTTGTATTTCAGTGAATTCGTTGAGTGCAATATACGATGGTACCAAACTTTCAAACGGGTAGGCAATCATTCGATGACTAGACAGAAGCTGGAATGGGGGTTTGAACAACGAGAATAACATGGTGTTTGATTCCAGGATGAATAATGGTATAGATTTTAGCTCGTGAATCACATACGAAGCGAGGTGCAAAGGATACATTAGAATCCGGGTTATAAGGAAGAGTCAGGTTTCGATCCAGTGGACCTGTGGGTTATGGGCCCACCATGTGGGTCGAAAGTAGGAGCGGTGATATCTTGCATGGTCATGATAGCAAGGCATGTCAGAAGATAGCCTGTCGATTATGTCGGCAACAACGTCGGTACCAAGAGCGAGGGACGAAGAGAACCATTTTCCTGCTCGTTGGACGAGGCGGACCAATAGGCAAGGTTCTCGTCCATCGGCGGCTACCGGAATGTCATCAACAGTAGAAACAGGGTCTCACTGACAGAGTTGTACACCCAGGTGTTTACATAAGCAAGAGAATATTACTGCTTAGATCATATAGATCACAAGAAAGGTTAAACCAAACAATGGAAAGGAAAATATGATTATTAGATAAACAGAACAATGGAAAGGAAAATGTGTTAGAAACACATATTTCAGGGGTATATCCTTCCCAAGGACAAGCAGAGCATGATATCCGTGACAGGACATAATGTAGAAAACCCATTAGGTAAGGGGAGAGGAATTTCATGAAATTACCCATACAACGGTGTTTGGATAATTGAGCAAGAAACATTTAGCATTAGGCTTCAAATGTTCTTGTTTAAAATCGGAGTACCATAGACATGCTTCGAGATAGCATTGACATGGTCTTCAAGCAAAGGTCAGACTTTGGATACACAAAGGATCCATCGGGATAACTTATTAAACAAGGCATTCAATTTCCTCATGGAAAAATGGTTAACCTTGTTAAAAAGAAAACTATAACAATAGGTCCTCTGGCCAAGGGTGCTAAGCAAAGACACCACCTTACCGGGTCATATAAAGACCAACATTATACCTCTTGGAAAATGCGTCCCAACCATCATATCTGACCGAGATTCAGATCTGATTGTTGTCAGGATACCGCAGACTCGGGATGCCGGAGAAGAGAGGGGTAACACAAATTGTCGAGATGACATTGTAAGATTCTCGGGAATTGAACTGTGTGAGCGAGTTCCGAAACAAGAGTTCATCATTAAACCAAGGAGAGGAAGAGGATGTGGCTGATGGACTCAATGACAATTTATCGAGATTAACAAAAGATGGACTTCCACAATTATGTGAACATGGATATAACAATTGTCAAATCAAATGATATAATAATGTATGCTCGAGGAAAGCATACACAATTGATAATTGGTTGAAAAAGGTGCACCTGAGATATGGGCTTAGGTAGCATGATCAATGTTAGAATGGTGATTCGCTAGCCAAGGGTCTAAGAATGAAATGTCGACCACTAACTTCAAAGCAATAGGGATGCTAGAAGGGCAGAATCCAAACAACATAGTCCACCTGTTGGTATCCTGGTTAGAATCAACACGGGAACCTGGAAATTAATGGAGATGGCGAGAAGTATTACTATATCAAGAATTCTCAAGAGGTGGAGCAATCCTCACAACATCTTGACATAAAAGATGGTAATACGCCAAGGTAAAGAAGAACAAATGCTGGATAGCAAGGAACTCAAGGTATAACACAGAACAAGAACAAGTTTGTGTTGGAGGGAAGGCAATAAAGTGGTTGATGACAACACAAATCATCGAGGGCAAGGATGGTATTTCTCATCAAGAATTCGATTGATATCCTGGAAGAGCTCAGAATGTTGATGATGATCACGACACATTTGTCGAGAGATTACCTGAAGATGTAATCGATCGGCGATGACATCAAGTCAAAGGAATGATGAAGCAAAAGGTTATTGGAACCACGGGTACGACACAAACTCAAGTCCAAGCTTGCGGTTCAAGGCGAAATGATATGATGAGGAAGATCGACGTAAGCTTAGCTCATCATCGAAAATTGTGCTCCGGGAATAAGGACCAGGTAGCACAGTTAAAATCATCACGACAATGATATAGCCAAACAGGCTAGGAATGGCGTGATCGGGTACAGACTCGTACTTAAAGAAGATTACTAAGAGTTGTTGAACCGTAGGTGCGGACTCAGTTCAGTCATCGGTGTCTTGAGTGTTTAATAACTCAAAGCCCATGGAAAATTGTAATCAGTGAGAATGTAGTACTTGATGAAGAACTCATAAGAAGTTATGCAGTTCCTAGATAATCTCGAGATACGAGGGGGTAATACTCGACGACAGATCAAAGTAGCGGTTGGACTAGGGTATTGCTCTACAGAAGACCAGTGCTTAAACTTGCACAAGAAATGGTATTTAAAGGAGAACATGGTCGGAACCATGATTGCAAAAGGCTAGACCCCAGATATAAGATGAACTTATACCAAGGGAATAATTAATTTAAGAGAAGCTTTAATGATAAGATCTACATCGTATCCACGGCATGAACACAAAGTTCATGGCCGACTCCCACTTCTCCAATGCATGACCATTCATTCACTTCTCGTTATCGAAGTTGTAGTGTTGAAAAGTTATCTGACGAAGCGGCAGTAGTGTATAACCCGTATAACTTTCGGGTTCACACAGATTAGGGAAGGCATAGGTTCAACCCAACGGGGCTTCTTAGGAACATATATCACAAGCTTCAAGAGTAAATATCACCAGCTCGAAAGTAGAGCATGGTTGACAAAAGGAGAGGATACTATTTACCAAAGGCATTATGTATCGGAGAAAGAACTCACAAGGTGATTAATTATGAAGGACACTATTGGATAATAATCCAATAAGGGGTCTTGTGGTCTACAACATAGCTGATGCGAGTATCGGTACTCTATCAGAGGAAGAAGGAATGAAAGGGCATCGAATTATAGAAACAACTGACTAACTGAAAGCTCAAATGCAAAGGAATTATTATTTCCAAATCAAGGGATCATAAGCCAACGCTCTGATTAAGAATAGACAAGTTGAATAGACTTAGGGGTACAATCGACGGCAATTTGATTAGTCGATAGCCAACTCATGTTTAAAATGACGTCTTAGCCGGAAGGATAAATTCTAGGATCTAATTAAGTATTGCGAACATTCGCAACATATTGAATCAAGGGACTCAAGATGATAAAGGCAAGGGACGTCAATGAATATTGCTAGGCATTTGGAATTAACCATAATGCAGGCAGACAAGAATTTCGAGAGTGATAGGCTGCAGAGGATTCTTGAATAGATCGGATAGTATTTCGAAGAATTTTGTGAAACACTTGAACAACTGGGGATGGACGGATCTCCGGTAAGGGCGAGGAATTTTTTGTGTGGGTATTAATACGGAAAAGAGCTGCAAAGCAGTAGGCTCAAAGGATTCTCGGAATATCGGAGAAATTTCAGGGTATCAAGTAATAACAAGGGCAACTGGGAACTAAGGTATGAACGACAAGCATAAGTAGTTATCCATAAGGATTTATCGGTGGTCAGGAGCAGCAAAAGCGGTGGGCACAAAGTCTTGAGAGACCATCGGAGATTATCTTCGAATCTTCTGGTGCACCAAGTAATCATTTGGAGTGAGGAGCTCTCCGGTAGGAAGTAGTTCGAGAACCTAGAGTCAGAGTTAGTAAAATCATTTAACCCGAATAGAAGAGAGATCAGAATCCCAGAGTATAGACGAGAATAAAAGATCCTAATACCACTCAATGGCGATGTGGGCCCGTAAGCCACACAGCCATGTTAGTAAAAGTTTTTCAATGACTAGACTCAACTTCGGCCAAGGAGTTTGGAAGGGGGATTCCTACAGGCAATCGGCTCTGATACCAACTTGTGACACCCCCGATTCAATCGTACACTAATCATGCACGCAAACTTGTACGATCAAGCTCAGGGACTCATGGGAAGATATCACAACACAACTCTAAAAACATAAATAAGTCATACAAGCATCATAACACAAGCCAGGGTCCTCGAGGGCTCTAATACAATTGCTCGATCATAGACGAGTCAGCGGAAGCAACAATATCTGAGTACAGACATAAATAAACAAGTTTGCCTTAAGAAGGCTAGCACAAAAGTAGATCGAAAAGGCAAGGCCTCCTGCCTGGGACCTCCTAACTACTCCTCGAAGTCGAACTCCACGTAGAATCATCCTCGGGATCCTCTGGCTCCTGGACTCCAGCATCTGGTTGCGACAACCAGGTATAGAAAGGGGAAAAGAGGGAGAAAAGCAACCGTGAGTACTCATCCAAAGTACTCGCAAGCAAGGATCTACACTACATATGCATGGGTATCTGTGTAAAGGGGCAATATCGGTGGACTAAACTGCAGAATGCCAGAATAAGAGGGGGATAGCTAGTCCTGTCGAAGACTACGCTTCTGGCAGCATCCATCTTGCAGCATGTAGAAGAGAGTAGATGGCAAGTTCACCAAGTAGCATCGCATAGCATAATCCTACCCAGTGATCCCCTCCTCGCCGCCCTGTGAGAGAGTGATCACCGGGTTGTATCTGGCACTTGGAAGGGTGTGTTTTATTAAGTATCCGGTTCTAGTTGTCATAAGGTCAAGGTACAACTCCGGGTCGTCCTTTTACCGAGGGACACGGCTATTCGAATAGATAAACTTCCCTGCAGGGGTGCACCACATAACCCAACACGCTCGATCCCATTTGGCCGGACACACTTTCCTGGGTCATGCCCGGCCTCGGAAGATCAACAGGTCGCAGCCCCACCTAGGCACAACAGAGAGGTCAGCACGCCGGTCTAAATCCTATGCGCGCAGGGGTCTGGGCCCATCGCTCATTGCACACCTGCACGTTGCGTACGCGGCCGGAGAGCAGACCTAGCAACCTCCATTTCAAAGGAAGTTGCGTTACGCGGTCCAACCCGGCGCGCGCCGCTTAGTCGCTGACGTCACGAAGGCTTCGGCTGATACCACGACGTCGAGTGCCCATATCTTTCCCACGTAGTTGGTTAGTGCGTATAGACCAAATGGCCAGACTCAGATCAAATACCAAGATCTCGTTAAGCGTGTTAATTGATCTAACCGCGGACACCGACCAGGGCCAGGCCCACCTCTCACCTAGGCGGTCTGAACCTGCCTTGTCGCTCCGCCACAAAGATCCACCCAGAGGGCCGTCGGGACAAAGGTCCTTTCAGCCCCCAATCCGTGAATCACTCGCGGGTGCTCCACGAGCCGACCCGACTTTAGTCACCACATGTATCATGTATAAAGTATATAGTATAAACCCGTGATCACCTCCCAAGTGATCACGGCCCGATAGTATAGCACAACAGGCGGACAAGAATGTAGGGCCACAGATGGAATACTAGCATCCTATACTAAGCATGTAGGATTGCAGGTAAAGGCATCAACAGTAGTAGCAAGGACAGGCTATGCAACAGGACAGGATTAACGAAGCAGTAACATGCTACACTACTCTAATGCAAGCAGTAGAGAGAAGAATAGGCGATATCTGGTGATCAAGGGGGGGCTTGCCTGGTTGCTCTGGCAAGAAGGAGGGGTCGTCAACACCGTAGTCGATCGAGGTACCAGCAGCAGCGTCAATCTCGTAGTCTACCGGAGAGAAGAGGGGGAAGAAACAATGAATACAATGCAAACAGATGCATATCAATGCATGACATAACAAGTAGCGGTGCCAAGTGTGCCCTAACGCGGTAGGAGGTGATACCGGCGAAAGGGGAAAACATCCGGGAAAGTATTCCCGGTGTTTCGCGTTTTCGGACAGATGAACCGGAGGGGGAAAGTTGCATGTTTGCTATGCTAGGGATGTGTGCCGGACGAACGGGCTGCATATCCGGATTCGTCTCGTTGTTCTGAGCAACTTTCATGTAGAAAGTTTTTCGATCCGAGCTACAGATTATTTTATATTAATTTCTAATGTTTTAAAATCATTTTTAGAATTTATTTAATTAATTTAATTCAAAATTATCCAGAATAGTGCATGCTGACGTTAGCATGACGTCAACAGTCAACAGAGGTGTTGACTGGTCAAACTGACGTGTGGGTCCAGTGGGACCCACCTGTCATTCTTTGTTTAGGTTAATTAGGGTTTAGCTAACTAATTACTGTTTAATTAAACTAAAAGTTAATTAGGATTAATTAATTAAATTAATTAATTAATTATAAATTTTATTAATTCATTTTTATTTTTCATTTTTCTTAAAATGTTCTGGGGCTGGGCCCAGTTTGTCATAGGCCCGAGGTTAGCGGGCGCGCGGGCGTCCGGGTGCGGGCGATGGGGCGCTGGAGGTGCCCGACCCGGGCGAGGGCCAGCAGGCACGGAGGGGCGCCGGGCGCCGGAGATGGCACTGGCGAGGCCACGGCGGTGCAGTACCAGGGCTGGGCGGCTGGGGCGCGCGCTGGCCTAGCGCGGGCACGGCCGAGCGGAACCTACGAGGCCAGGGCGCGGAGCGGGGCCAAAGCGCGAGAGGCATGCGGGTGAGGCCAAGCACGCGCGTGGGGGGGACGCGGCGAGGCACGCACGAGCTCGCACGCAGGACGGGGACGTGCAACATAGAGGGGGAGAAGAGGAGAGGGAGGCCGTGGCCTCACAGTGTGATATAGGGCATGGGGCAGTGTTGCTCGAGGTGGGTGACGTGGACGAGGCGACGACGTAGAGGACGGCGGGGAGGCAGGCCGGCGTGGAGGAGGAAGCAGGCCGGCGAGGAAGCTCCGGCGACTGGCGGCGCGTCGACGTGCATGAGGTGGCGAGGCGTCGGCGTCTTGGTTCGTGAAGAGGTCGAGGATGGGGACGATGTGCGGCGAGGCTCCGACGAGGTGGTCCGGTGAGGCAGCAAGGGCGGCGGGGGTGACGACGCCGGCGACGGCGTCAAGAGGCGGGGGCGGAGCCGGGTTGGGCGCGCGTGCTCGACAGGACGGACCCGGGAGCGGCAGCACACTAGGCCGGTATGGGCGAGGCCAGCACAGGCCGGCCGGTGCAGCGAGCGGCGGCGGGCGCGGTCGTGGAGGCAGCGGGCAACGCGGTCGGCACGGCGAGGGGTGCCGACGCCCGATCCGATCTGGATCGGGGGAAGCAGAGGGAGGAGTGGGGAAAGTGGGGTGGATATGGGGGAGGGTGTGGGGTGCGGCTGGGCCGGCCTGGCGGCCCGGTGGCTTGCTGGGTCGTGGCCCAGTGCGGGGGGGGGGGGGAGGGGGTTTCCTTTTCTTCTTCTTCTTTTTAATTTTATTCCTTTCTTTACCATTTTCCCCTAATTTTCAATATACTTTAGTTTTAGTAAAATACCAAGGTGGTACCTAATTTAGTATAGGTAAATATGCCACATACCGAACATTTTAGTTTTGATGTTTGTTAATAATCCAAATTTGAATTCGAATCGTTTTGAACTAATGCGAGATTAGCGACAGTAATCGTGGTGATGTGGCACCATTAGCAGAGTTTCACTGTAGCTTAACTATCCGGGCGTCACAACCGCCGGAGGCATTCACATAGAGTCATATTTTTTCTAAGTATTGAGTTGTAATTCATGAGTTGTAAGTAAATAAAAGTGTGATGATCATCATTATTAGAGCATTGTCAATAAAAAAAGAGGCCATAAAAAGAGAAAAGGCCCAAATAAAAAAATGAGAGAAAAAGAGAGAAGGGACAATGTTACTATCCTTTTACCACGCTTGTGCTTCAAAGTTGCACCGTGATCTTCATGATAGAGAGTCTCTCATTTTGTGGCTTTCATATACTAGTGGGAAATTTCGTTATAGAACTTGGCTTGTATATTCCAATGATGGGCTTCCTCAAATGCCCGAGGTCTTCGTGAGCAAGCAAGTTGGATGCACACCCACTTAGTTTCTTTTGTTTGAGCTTTCATACACTTATAGCTCTAGTGCATCCGTTGCATGGCAATCCCTACTCCTTGCATTGACATCAATTGATGGGCATCTCCATAGCCCGTTGATTAGCCTCGTTGATGTGAGACTTTCTCCTTTTTTGTATTCCCACATAACCCCTACCATTATACCTTATTCCACCATAGTGCTATATCCATGGCTTGCGCTCATGTATTGCGTAAGAGTTGAAAAGGCTGAAGCGCGTTAAAAAGTATGAACCAATTGCTTGGCTAAAACCGGGGTTGTACAAGATATGAATATTTTGTGTGGGGAAGATGGAGCATAGCCAGACTATATGATTTTGTAGGGATAACTTGCTTTGGCTATGTTATTTTGATAAGACATAATTGCTTGGTTAGCATGCTTGAAGTATTATTATTTTTATGTCAACATTAAACTTTTATCTTGAATCATATTAAATCTAAACATTCGTGCCACAATAAGAAGAATTACATTGAAATTATGCTAAGTAGCATTCCACATCAAAATTCTGTTTTTTATCATTTACCTACTCGAGGACGAGCAGGAATTAAGCTTGGGGATGCTTGATACGTCTCCAACGTATCTATAATTTTTCATTGTTCCATTGCTATATTATATTCTGTTTTGGACATTATTTTTGGGACTAACCTATTAACCGGAGGCCCAGCCCAGAATTGCTGTTTTTTGCCTTTTCAGAGTTTCGCAGAAAAAGAATATCAAACGGAGTCCAAACGGAATGAAACCTTCGGGAACGTGATTTTTGGAAAGAACGTGATCCAGAGGACTTGGACCCTACGTCAAGAAAGCAACCAGGAAGGCACGAGGTAGGGGGCGCGCCTATCCCACCCCCCCCCCCCAGGCGCGCCCTCCACCCTCGTGGGGCCCACGTTGCTCCACCGACGTACTTCTTCCTCCTATATATACCTACGTACCCCAAACTACCAGATACGGAGCCAAAAACCTAATTCCACTGCCGCAACCTTCTGTACCCATGAGAGCCCACCTTGGGGCCTTTTCCGGAGCTCCACCGGAGGGGGCATCGATCACGGAGGGCTTCTACATCAAAACCATAGCCTCTCCGATGATGTGTGAGTAGTTTACCTCAGACCTTCAAGTCCATAGTTATTAGCTAGATGGCTTCTTCTCTCTCTTTGGATCTCAATACAATGTTCTCCCCCTCTCTTGTGGAGATCTATTCGATGTAATCTTCTTTTGCGGTGTTTTTGTTGAGACCGATGAATTGTGGGTTTATGATCAAATTTATCTATGAATAATATTTGAATCTTCTCTGAATTCTTTTATGTATGATTGGTTATCTTTGCAAGTCTCTTCGAATTATCAGTTTGGTTTGGCCTACTAGATTGATCTTTCTTGCAATGAGAAAAGTGCTTACCTTTGGGTTCAATCTTGCGGTGTCCTTTCCCAGTGACAGTAGGGGCAGCAAGGCACGTATTGTATTGTTTCCATCGAGGATAACAAGATGGGGTTTATATCATATTGCATGAGTTTATCCCTCTACATCATGTCATCTTACTTAAAGCGTTACTCTGTTCTTTTGAACTTAATACTCTACATGCATGCTGGATAGCGGTCGATGTGTGGAGTAATAGTAGTAGATGCAGGCAGGAGTCGGTCTACTTATCGCGGACGTGATGCCTATATACATGATCATACCTAGATATTCTCATAACTATGCTCAATTCTGTCAATTGCTCAACAGTAATTTGTTTACCCACCGTAATACTTATGCTCTCGAAAGAAGCCACTAGTGAAACCTATGGCCCCCGGGTCTATTTTCCATCATATTAATCTTCCAACACTTAGTTATTTTTATTGCCCTTTTATTTTACTTTGCATCTTCATCATAAAAATACCAAAAATATTATCTTATCATATCTATCAGATCTCACTTTCGTAAGTGACCGTGAAGGGATTGACAACCCCTTTATTGCGTTGGTTGCGAGGATTTTATTTGTTTGTGTAGGTGCGAGGGACTCGTGCGTGGCCTCCTACTGGATTGATACCTTGGTTCTCAAAAACTGAGGGAAATACTTACTCTGCTTTACTACATCACTCTTTCCTCTTCAAGGGAAAACCAACGCAGTGCTCAAGAGGTAGCAATGTCCGAATGCAACCTTTCAATATATGAATCTTTACCTCTCGACCATTTCGAGACTCCTCGTCATGTACGTGATCTCATCCGGGACTCCGAACAAACTTCGGTCATCAAATCACGTAACTCATAACACAAATCGTCATCGAACGTTAAGCGTGCGGACCCTACGGGTTCGAGAACTATGTAGACATGACCGAGACACATCTCCGGTCAATAACCAATAGCGGAACCTGGATGCTCATATTGGCTCCTACATATTCTACGAAGATCTTTATCGGTCAAACCGCATAACAACATACGTTGTTCCCTTTGTCATCGGTATGTTACTTGCCCGAGATTCGATCGTCGGTATCATCATACCTAGTTCAATCTCGTTACCGGCAAGTCTCTTTACTCGTTCCTTAATGCATCATCCCGCAACTAACTCATTAGTCACATTGCTTGCAAGGCTTATAGTGATGAGCATTACCGAGAGGGCCCAGAGATACCGCTCCGAAACACGGAGTGACAAATCCTAATCTTGATCTATGTCAACTCAACAAACACCATCGGAGACACCTGTAGAGCATCTTTATAATCACCCAGTTACGTTGTGACGTTTGATAGCACACAAGGTGTTCCTTCGGTATTCGGGAGTTGCATAATCTCATAGTCAGAGGAACATGTATAAGTCATGATGAAAGCAATAGCAATAAAACTAAACGATCATTAATGCTAAGCTAACGGATGGGTCTTGTCCATCACATCATTCTCTAATGATGTGATCCCGTTCATCAAATGACAATACATGTCTATGGTCAGGAAATTTAACCATCTTTGATTAACGAGCTAGTCAAGTAGAGGCATACTAGGGACATTATGTTTGTCTATGTATTCGCACATGTACTAAATTTCCGGTTAATACAATTCTAACATGAATAATAAACATTTATCATGATATAAGAAAATATAAATAACAACTTTATTATTGCCTTTAGGGTATATTTCCTTTACTTTGGCATACAAGGAAGCCCGGATGCCCGTGGCTGCCCAGAGAGTGGAGCACACCCTGGGAGGTGGCCTTGGCAAGAATATTTATGCTGAGTCATAACACTTTAGTGGACACAGGTTCACGCTTTGAATACATGGTGACAATGCTCTTCCAGCTCTTGTCTATCTTCTTATTTTACATTGCTATATAATATATCGCAGGCAAATCTGAATTCATTTTTTTATCGGTGCATATGAATTGTTGATGGTAGAACTTTTCTTTCTCCTTCGGATGTACGTCCCCCATACTACTTGGCTTAAAGGATAATCATACCCTCATACATATGCACCAAAAATCCGAATTTTCACTTCTTTTTTACTAGTTTGTAATATATATTTACCCATTATATCACTTAGATATTAGAAAATGACTATTTACATAGTTTTCTTTCGCAAGTAGGATGTACGGATGTTTTTTTCCTCTCGTTGCAGCGCACAGGAATATATCCTAGTCTTCCGAAAAAGTTACCCAACCAAATTTTCAATACCGCGACCAGCTGATTGACATAAACCAAACCGTTCTCGGGGTTGAATTTTTCTTGGAAGTTGTGGTAAATTTGTTTCTTTCTCATATGAATCTATGATGAACAGTTTTGCAAAAAAAATCTATGAAGAACAATTTCGCAAAAGAAAAATCTATGAAGAACAAATGAGAACGCACGTGTATTGGAAGCAGATTTGTACCCAAGCACACCTCGTCTGGTAATTTGCACAAACACACCAAGTCAGGCAAAGAGAAATTCAGGTAAGGCTGGCGCATAATCATATTCTACTACAATGTGGAATTACTGAATTAGCGTATGCCATTACATATGTGTAACTTGAACGGACTACATACTACAGAGTACAAAGTAGGAATTCCTACAATGTACGAACTGCGAAGAACAGTTGGATTCACTTGTCCGCGGCTGCGCCATTTGCTTCGCCGCCTCCATCGACCTCGCTCGCCGGCGCGGCCTTTTTCCAGCACCGATGCTTGCGGCACTGGCACTGTGCCGAGCGCGCGCTCACCGCGCTCCCGAGCCGCCCGAGCCTCGCGTTCCCGCCTCCCTCCTCGGCTTCCTCCCCGACCTTCCCCAGCATGGCGCTTCCCCTCCCATTGCTACTGCTCCTCAGCCACGACTCCATCATTCTCTTCCTCACCTCGCAGCCCGGCTCTTCGTGCCCCTCCGCGCCGCAGAAGCCGCACCTGACGCCACCGTTGCCGGCCACCGCCGCCTTCGCCACGCGCCGCGCCTCCCGCAAGCCCTCGGCGCGCTCCCAGCTCAGTGCCAGCGCCACGGCATCGTCCAGCGCCTCCGGATGCTGCGGCGCCACCCAGTCCTGGAACTCGGCGCGCAGGCCGTGGATGAACGCGGACTTGAGGAACGCGTCGGGGACGTCCGTGCTGGCGTCCGGGAACCGCCGGAGGATCCCCTGCATGCGGAGGTGGTACCTGTTGACAGTCTCGCCGGGGCGCTGCCTCAGCGCCATGAGTTCGGCGCGCGCGCGGTTGGCGGCGCCGGGCGGGCGGAAGAAGTCGACGAAGGCCGCGCGGACGGCGTGCCACGGCGGAGGCGAGGAAGCGGAGGCCGTGAGCTCGTACCACAGCGCGGCATCGGCGTCGAGGGACGCCGGGAAGATACGGGCGGCATCGGCCGTGGACGTGGCGTTGTTGGCGCGGCAGACGCGGGCGAAGCGGGCTAGGTGGCCGTCGGGGCACTCGCCGGGGTCGCCGCGGAAGACGGGGAGAGGGGCTACGGCGACGTAGGTACCGGCAGGGATGTCCGGGGAGGGGATGTAAGAGGGTGGCGCGGACATTGATGCCTCGGAGAATGAAGGGGTGCGTTCTTGGGAGCTTGCACTTGGGTCGTCGGAGGTTGGCGTGGGGGAGCGGCGACGGCGGCGCCGAAGTGGGAGGCGGCCGCCGCGACGATGGCGCCGGAGCGGCGCTTCCTGGCCGGAGGTGGAGTGGTCGGTGGAAGCGCGGCCCATGGCTGCGTATCTCCTGCACGCGTGCGAGAGGAGACGCGAGGAAGTTGGCGATGCAAGACGGAAATGGCGCGACGGTTTGGTGTCTCGAGGGCAGTTGCGTGTATGCTGTTTTTTTTAGGGAGCGTGTATGCTGTTGTTAACTGCAAACAAATGCAATTCCGGGCCTGCCAACGATATTCCAAAGATTTCTTAAAGAATGTTATATCTACGTATTTTTCTGATAAATATTTGGGTCTTCCTGCTTTGGTCGGTGCGGACAGAAGTGATTGTCTTAAACATTTTATTGAAAGAATTAGAGAAAGAATTGGTGAATGGAAACAAAAACACTTCTCTTTGGGAGGGAAAGAAATCCTTATCAAAGTTGTTGCCCAATGCATTACTTTTTATGCAATGTCAGTTTTCAAGTTGCCTAAAGGTGTATGCAAAGATATATGAACACTATTGTTGGATTCTGGTGGGGTGATGATGGTGAAGAGAAGATGCATTGCTGGGCTTGGTGGAAACTTTGTTTCCCAAAATCTGAAGGTGGTATGGGTTTCCGGGATCTACACTCATCCAACTTAGATATGCTCGCTAAACAGGCATGATAGTTGATCACTTTTCTAGACTCTCGGTGTGCCCGGTTCTGCAAGCAAAATATTATCTAGACGGTAATGTCCTCAAGGCGGGTCCAAAAGATGGATCTTCATTTACATGGCAAAGCCTATGGGCAAGGATCCAAACATTACAGAAAGGATGCATATAGCGTATTGAAGATGAACAAAATCTCAATATTTGGATCGATCCATGGATTCCTAGTAGTCCTAACAGGAAGGTCATATCCCAGCGTGGTCAAGTACTCTTATTTAAGGTTAGTAAATTAATTGACCCCTCCACTGACCAGTGGGACGAGATCCTTGTCTCCTCCGGAGAATTCTAGGTATACCACTAAATTACATGGCGTTTGATGACTTCATAGCGTGGCATTTTACCCGCAATGGCATTTCGAAAGCACATTTGGTCCCTTAGTGGTTTTGGTAATTAATGTCAAACATACATATTGTTGGACTAACACCTTTATCTAGTATATTTCAGATAAGTTCAACAGTAGCATGGTAAGGACTAGTGGATGTGGACCCCTTCAAAATGCTAAGGACAAGAATTAGCAAACCAAAGACTCTACATTTTTGGTTTAGTGATCCAAGATCACATTGAGTCCCTTAGGAAAGCCAATACTATTAAAAGGGGATGAGGTACTGATGATGAGGTTGTTGCTCAAAGTGCTTAGTGATATTGCTCCAAAAACCCTCAGTCATTTTCTCAAACATATCTGTCCAAACCCTAATTCTTCATCTCGGTCGCACCGATATCATCCACTGCGGGCTCACCGAGATGAACCCACATATTGCCACAGCCAAAACCCTAGCAATTTGGTTTGACCTAAATGGATCTCGGTCCCACCGAGATGGCATGACCAAGTTTCTCTATTGACGTTGTTTCACTTTTGAACCACCGAGTTGAAACAATCGAAAATTCTGAAACAAAGTTTTGCCCTGTCCATTGCACTTCGGTCCCACCGAAAAGCCAAACACTCATATCTTTTACATAGATCGGTCTCACCGAGTTTTATGTTCGGTCTCACCGATTTGAGTCAAAAGTTTGTAACGGTTGGGTTTTGGTTGAAGGCTATTTATACCCCTCCACCCCACTTACTCTCTAAGAGAGCCATCAGAATGAAACACAACTTCCACTATTCGTTTTCTGAGAGAGAGAGAAGCACCTACTCATGTGTTGAGATCAAGAGATTTGAATCCCACCATTTGAACCTTGATTTCTAGCCTCTTCAAGTTGCTTTCCACTCCAATCCTTCTTCTACCCAAGCCAATCTATGAGAGAGAGATTGAGTGTTGAGGAGACTATCATTTGAAGCACAAGAGCAAGAAGTTCATCACCAACACAACATCTATTACCTTTTGGAGAGTGGTGACTCCTAGATTGGTTAGGTGTCACTTGGGAGCCTCCAAGATCATGTGGAGTTGAACCAATGAGTTTGTAAGGGCAAGGAGATCGCCTACTTCGTGAAGATCTACCCGAGTGAGGCTAGTTCTTCGTGGACGTAAGCCATGATGGAATAGACAAGGTTGCTTCTTTGTGGACTCTTCGTGGGTGGAGCCCTTCGTGGACTCCCACAGTCGTTACCCTCCGTCGGTTGAAGTCTCTATCAACGTGTATGTACAATTGCACCATGATACGTCTCCAACGTATCTAAAATTTTTTATTGTTCCATGCTATCATGGTATCAATCTTGGATGTTTATTATTCAATTATATATCATTTTATGGGACTAACCTATTGACCTAGTGCCCAGTGTCAGTTGTTGTTTTTTGCTTGTTTTGGCTTTTAAGGAAATCAATATCAAACAGAGTCCAAATGGAGAAAAAACTTTGGATTAATTTTTTTCTGGACCAGATGGGACACTAGAAGCTTCGGGAGAAGACCTGGCGAGCCACGAGGGAGCGACAAGCTCGGGAGGCGCGCCCCAGGGGGCGCCCCCCAGGCTTGTGGGCCCCTCATGGCACCTCTTGACCTAATTCCACCTCTATAAATTCCCAAATATTCCCAATATATCAGAGAGCCACCCGAAATACTTTTTTCGCCGCCGCAAGTTTTTGTTCTTGAGAGATCCCATCTGGAGGCCTTTTCCGGTACTCTGCCAGAGGGGAATCGACCACGGAGGGGCTCTACATCAAACTTGTTGCCCTTCCGATGATGTGTGAATGGTTTACCACAGACATATAGGTCCATAGCTAGTAGCTAGATGTATTCTTCTCTCTCTTTGATCTTCAATACAATGTTCTTCTCGATGTTCTTGGAGATCTATTCGATGTAATCCTTTTTTGCAGTGTGTTTGTTGGGATCCGATGAATTGTGGGTTTATGATCAAATTATCTATGAATATTATATGAGTCTTCTCTGAACTCTTTTATACATGATTATCATTGCTTTGTATTTCTCTCCGATCTATTGATTTAGTTTGTCCAACTAGATTGATTTATCTTGCAATGGGAGAGGTGCTTTGTAATGGGTTCAATATATATCCCAGTGACAGAAGGGGACAAGACAATTGTATTGTTGCCATTAAGGGTAAAGTGATGGGGTTTATTCATATTTATTGAGTTTACTTTGTCTACATCATGTCATCTTGCTTAAGGCGTTACTCTGTTCTTTATGAACTTAATACTCTAGATGCATGCTGGATAGCGGTCGATGTGTGGAGTAATAGTAGTTGATGCAGGCAGGAGTCGGTCTACTTGTCTCGGATGTGATGCCTATATACATGATCATTGCCTTGGATATCTTCATGGTTATTTGCTTTTCTATCAATTGCCCAACAGTAATTTGTTCACCCACTGTATGCTATTTTCAAGAGAGAAGCCTCTAGTGAAAACTATGGCCCTGAGGTCTATTTTAATCATATAAAAATCCAAAAATACCTTGCTGCAATTTAGTTACCTTTATTTTTATTTTGTGCTTCTGTTTATCTATCCATCACTACGAGATTTGATCCTTGCAATTAACCGCCAAGGGATTGACAACCCCTTGTTTGAGTTGGGTGCAAGTATTTGTTATTTTGTGTGTAGGTGCTATTCACGAGGTGTTGCGTGGTTCTCCTACTGGATTGATAACCTTGGTTCTTAACTGAGGGAAATACTTATATCTACTGTACTGCATCATCCTTTCCTCTTCAAGGAAATCCCAACGCAGATCACAAGTAGCACACCACCTATCGGAACCACGCCAAAAATCACCGTGTCTTTCATTGCGTTTGAATTTCCATCTCCATCCCTTACTTTGCGCATAAATGCATGCTTTACTCTTTCCGTTGCTCTGTCTCTAGATATGCATGTGTAGAAAGCCTTGGTATTATCTTAACTGGTGCCAAAATCTGCCTAAATTTCAAGAGAACTAAAAACTGCACCTTTGGTTGGTTAAGAGTCTATTCACCCCCCCCCCCCTCTAGACCTATCTTCTCCGATCCTACACATTTTTTAGTTAGGTCGGCTTATCATATGGAGTGGTCTCACCAATTTAGGAGGAGTGGCATTAATCTGTCAACACCAGGACATTCAACTAGTAACCCTATTTGGAAAGTTGTAAGGAATTTGTCAGTGCCTCGTAAAGTCCAGGTGTTCTGTTGGCGGGCATTGCATGGAAAAATCCCACTAAATTATATACATGCAAACCGCCATGTGGTTACTGATGGAATATGTCCCATTTGCAAACAAGGTCCAGAAGATATTAAACATTTAATGTTTACTTGCGGCCGGGCCATGGACCTTTGGAATGCGCTGGGCATATCTGAGGTGATAATGGAGGTCTTGCATATTGACCTCTCTGGGTCAGTAATTTTGAACAAATTTTGCACCAAACTAACAAGCCAATTCAGTGCATGCCTGCTATAAGTGTACATGAAATAATAGCCATCGGTGGCTGGTATTTATGGTGGCTCTGCCGGCAAACTATCCACAAGGAATCAGTTCCTCCAATGAGTAAATGGCCACTGTCTATCTTAGGCATTACAGCTCATGCAGCACAAGCTGGCCGTGGGAATCAGGTGAACTCGCAGATTAGATGGACTAAACCTAATCCAGGTTTTGTTAAACTAAATGTAGATGCATCATACCACGCAGAAGAAGGAACGGGAGCTACGGCTGCTGTCATTAGAGATTTATTAGGAAAAAAAATTGCTGGGAGATGCACATTTTACTTGCATGCCACAGATGCGGTTACAATGGAGGCAATGACTGTGAAAGATGGGCTCATCTTGGCTAAGTCTATGGGGTTTCACAGAGTTACAGTTGAGTCCGATTCGACTAAAGTCATTAACTTTTGCACAGGGCAACCACAATGGTGGAATCTAGCAGCAGCTATTTATGCAGAATGCATTGACGTGGTTTTGATGATTGGGAAGGTCGACTTTATTCATTGTGCTAGAGAAGCCAACTGCATGGCTCATGAGCTAGCTAGACATAGTTTTTTAAATAACTTATCTTGTAATTGGGACGATGATCCCCTAGTTGGTTATACTCGAAACTCATGGACGGTGTAATGTTGTTTAATAACCAATAAAGCTAGTCATGATGGCCTTCCCTCAAAAAAACTCTAGCAAATGTGCTATATTCTCCCTTCCCCTAAAATAATTGCCATTTTATGGGACAGAGAGAAAAAATCGTCCCGACCAGGTCCCTTAAAATGGTCTGATGTGTAAAAAAAATTTGCGGCGAGCTGCATATTTTAACCTGCATCCACCAAATATTCAGTTGTTCTCCTCTGTTTTGCCATCCCCCACTATTCCACGCGTGATTTGGCTAGAGGGAAACATCCGCCACTTCGGTGACGCCCTTCCACGCTGCCACCACCGCCGATCTCTCTGCCCCCACGCCCTCTCGCCCCGTCGCGCCTCCAATCGCCGGCATGGAGTCTCCGTAATCACCGGCAGGCGGCAGGCACATTCCATGCGTCGTCGGTCCCATCAGCGTCGCCTCATCCTCCCACACCTCCTGTCGCTGTGTTCCCCACTGCCCTGCCAATTCCTTCAACTGCCGGTCATGCCAACTTCTTCTGCCACAGTCGTCCTCCCTCCCGTTGTGCTCACAGCTCAAGGCCGGACGCCACCTCCACCCCCTTCGTCGGTTGACAAAAGTCTCAAGAGAAGGCCCTGGCAAGGAATAAGGCGGTTGCAGTGTGAGGTCGGGCTCCTCCCCCACCCCCTCCAGCGGCCCATGTGCCCCGCCAACCCGTCGAATCCACCGGCACCCACAACGTGTTTGATCAAATGTTGGATAGGTGAAAAATTCATTGCTCTGGTGAACTTTGCTTCAACTTTGCTTTGGTTTCTAAGGGTTTTGGCTGTCGAAATTTGTAGCTACAATATGGATACGTCATATGATGCCTTGTTGGAGGAGAACGAGGTGGACTTGAGTGCCCCCTTGCCAAATTTGATTTGAGCATGCAAGCGGAAGTCGAAGCCGAGGTGGAGGGTGAGGGCGATGAAGAAGTAGAAGAGCTTGAGGAGGACGAGTTTGATGCTAGTCAATCCAAGTTTGGAAAAAGAACCAGCAACCACACGGAGACAGAGGATGCTTGCTTGATTAGAGCATGGGATAGTGTGTCGCTCGATTCAATGACCAGAAAAGATTAAACAGGGATGATGTATTGGCAAAAGCATCGAGGACAAATATCACAAGCTCTTGTCGTTTCCGTACGGTTGTTCTTTGAAGTAAATCCAAGGCCGGTGGGTGACGATCAAGAAAAAAATTAGCCATTGGAGTGGTTGTTTGGAGCGCATGAGGAATGCACCTCCAAGTGGATGCATGATTGATGACTACGACCGCATTGCCCATGAATTGTTCAAGCAAAATCCGGGATTCAAAGGCAAGCCATTCGTTCTTGGACATTTTTGGATGTTGCTTAAAGATAGTGATAAGTGGAGGTTGGGAGATGATACGTCTCCAATGTATCTATAATTTTTGCTTGTTCCATGCTGTTATATTATCATTCTTGGATGTTTTACAATCATTTTATAGCAACTTTATATCATTTTTTGGGACTGACCTATTGACATAGTGCCCAGTGCTAGTTGCTGTTTTTTGCTTGTTTTTTACTTCGCAGAATAACAGTACCAAACTGAGTCCAAACGTAGCGAAACTTTTTGAAGAATTTTTATGGACCAGAAGGAACAACATGGGCCAAAGAAGTACCAGCGGGGTGCCCCGAGGGGGGGCACAACCCACCTGGGCGCGCCTGGGGGCCCAGGCGCGCCCTGGTGGGTTGTGCCCACCTCAGTGGCCTCCCGCGCCACCTCTTCGCCCTATAAATATCCAAATATTCCAGAAACCCTAGGGGAGTCAACGAAACACAATTCCATCCGCCGCAAGTTCCAGAACCACGAGATCCAATCTAGACACCATCACGGAGGGGTTCATCATCCACATTGGTGCCTCTCCGATGATGCGTGGGTAGTTCATTGTAGACCTACGGGTCCGTAGGCAGTAGCTAGATGGCTTCTTCTCTCTTTTTGATTCTCAATACAATGGTCTCTTGGCAGTAGCTAGATGGCTTCTTCTCTCTTTTTGATTCTCAATACAATGGTCTCTTGAAGATCTATTTGATGTAACTCTTTTTGCGGTGTGTTTGTTGGGATCCGATGAACTTTGAGTTTATGATCAGATCTATATCCATGAATATTATTTGAGTCTTCTTTGATCTCTTATATGCATGATTACTTATAGTCTCGTATTTCTTCTTTGAATCTTTGGTTTAGTTAGGCCAACTAGATCGATTTTTCTTGCCATGGGAAGAGATGCTTTGTGACGGGTTTGATCGTGCGGTGTTCTTTCCCAGTGACAGAAGGGGCAGTAAGACATGCATGTATCATTGCTATTAAGGATAACAAGATGGCGGCTATTCCTACATGAATAGATCTTGTCTACATCATGTCATCGTTCTTATTGCATTACTCCATTTCTCCATGCACTTAATTCACTAGATGCATGTTGGGTAGCGGTCGATGTGTGGAGTAATAGTAGTAGATGTAGGCAGGAGTCGGTCTACTAATCTTGGATGTGATGCCTATATAATGATCATTGCCTTAGATATCATCATAATTATTCGATCTTCTATCAATTGCCCAACAGTAATTTGTTTACCCACCGTATGCTATTTTCTCGAGAGAAGCCACTAGTGAAATCTACGGCCCCCGGGTCTATTCTTTATCATATTTGCTTTGAGATCTATTTTTATTCGCTTTTATTTTCAGATCTATATTTCCAAAAACCCAAAATTATTTTGTTGCATGTTTTCTTTATTTATTTTATTTTGTTTTTTTGCGAGATCTATTTATCCAATCTACTACAAACCAATCTATCGTTTACCTGAGGAGGGATTGACAACCTCTCCTAAGCGTCGGGTTGCAAGTATTTGTTATTTGTGTGGAGGTGCCGTTTACATAGTGTTGCTTGGTTCTCCTACTGGATTGATACCTTGGTTTCATAACTGAGGGAAATACCTACCATAGCTATGCTGCATCATCCCTTCCTTTTTGGGGAAATACTGACGTAGTTCAAGCGACATCAGGAGATAAAGAAGCTCCTCCAAAGAATGATGCACTCATTAACTTGGAAGATGATGATGATAGAGATAATGCACCAAAGGGAAGAAGAAACAAGGGCAAGCATGATGGAACTAAAAAGGACAAGGAGAGGGTGAAGAGATCGGCCTAGGCTTCTTCTTTGCGAGAGCAAATTAGTGAGATGGTGAAGGTAAAATAAACTGTGTTTGCAAAGCATTTGGAAACCAAGGTGGCCTTAGCCGAGAAGACAAACACAAAGAGGCAAAGTGGCAGAGAAGGTGTTCCTTCGAGGAGCGCAAGATCGCTCTTGAAGAGCAAAAGAGGAGGGACGAGAAGACCGCCGAGGAGGACGGTTCATGATGATGAGCATGAATTCAATGACAAGAGAATTCTGGGAAATGAAATGGATGGAGATCAAGTGCCAGAGGAGGATGGAGCTTCAAAATCTTATGGCTGGTGGTGGTGGTTTTGTCATGGTGGTTGCTACTTGTGAGCTGCATTAGGATTTCCTCGAAAAGGAGAGGAGATGTCGTACACTAGAGATAAGTATTTACCTCAGTTAAGAACCAAGGTTATCAATCCAGTAGGATAATCACACAAAGCCTCATGAATAGCACCTGCACACACAAAAGCAAATACTTGCACCCAATGCGATCAAGAGGGTTGTCAATCCCCTAGGCAGTTACTTGCAAGGATTAAATCTTGTAGTGGTAGACATATAAATTGTAAAGATAAAATAAAATAAAATAGAAAATTGCAGCAAGGTATTTTTTGTTTTATGTATGATAAAAGTAGACCCGGGGGGCATAGTTTTCACTATAGGCTTCTCTCTGAACACATAGCATGCGGTGGGAAAACAAATTACTGTTAGGCAATTGATAGAAAAGCGCATAGTTATGAAGATATTCAAGGCAATGATCATGTATATAGGCATCACGTCCAAGACAAGTAGACCAACTCCTGCCTGCATCTACTACTATTACTTCACCCATCAACCGCTATCCAGCATGCATCTAGGGTATTAAGTTAATAAAAACAGAGTAACACCTTAAGCAAGATGACATGATGTAGACAAAATAAACTCAACTAATATGAATAAATCCCATCGTTTTATCCTTAATGGCAACAATAGAAATATGTGTATTGTCCCTTTCTGCCACTGAGATAGAGCACCACAAGATTGAACCCATCACAAAGCACCTCTCCCACTGAAAATAAATCAATCTAGTTGGCCAAACCAAACTGATATATCGTAGAGAAATACAAAGCTATTACGATCATGCATAAATAAATTCAGAAAAGACTCGAATATTTCTCATGAATATTCAGATCACAAACGCACAATTTATCATATCCCAACAAACACACCGAAAAAGAAGATTACATCGGATAGAACTCCAAGAACATGGTATTGAAGATCGAAGAGAGAAAAGTTGCCATCTAGCTACTAGCTATGGACCCGTAGGTTTGTGGTAAACTACTCACGCATCATCGTTAGGGTAGCAAGGTTGATGTAGAAACCCTCACTGATATGTTCCCCCTCCAACACACTACCGGAGAAGGCCTCCAGATGGGATCGCGGAAGAACAGAGACTTGCGGTAGCAAAAGAAGTGTTTCAGTTGGCTCTCTGATGGTTTGTGAATATTTGTGAATTTATAGAGGCAAGATTTGGTCAAGATGTCCCACGAGGGGCCCACAAGCCTAGGGAGGGGCCCCACTGGGGCGCGCCCTCTGAGATTGTCACTCCCTCGTGACTCCTCCGGTCTTCTCCCGAACCTTCTAGGGTCCATTTTGCTCCAGAAAAAATTAATCCAATTTTTCCCATTTGGACTTCGTTTGATATTGATTTTCTGAAAAGCAAAAACAAGCAAAAAAAGGAACTGACATTGGGCAGTGAGTTAATAGGTTAGTCCCAAATAATTATATAAAATTGCATATAATTGCATATAAAGCATCCAAGATTGATACTATAATAACATGGAACAATAAAAAATTATAGATACGTTAACGTTGGAGACGTATCAAGCATCCCCAACCTTAATTCCTACTCATCCTCGAGTAGGTAAATGATAAAAACAGAATTTTTTATGTGGAATGCTACCTAACATGTCCATCATGTAATCTTTCTTTTAGGGTATGAATATTAAAAGATGAGTGATTCAAAGCAATAGTCTATAATTTGATATAAAGACATCGATAATTAGGCATACCAACAAACAATCATGCCTTTCAAAATAAAAATGATAAAGGATGCTATCCCTACAAAATCATATAGTCTTGTCATGCTCCATCTTCCTAACACAAAGTATTAATCATGCACAACCCCGATGACATGTCGAGCAATTGGTTCATACTTTTTAACGCGCTTCAGCTTTTTCAACCCCCACGCAATACATGAGTGTGAGCCATGGATATAACACTATGGGTGGAATAGAATACAATGATAGAGATCAATAAGGGGAAGTCCAAAACGAAGATAGTCTCACATTGACGCGACTAATCAGTGTGCTATAGAGATGCCCATCAATTTATGTCAATGTGAGGAGTAGGGATTGCCATGCAACAGATGCACTAAGAGCTATAAGTGTATTAGAGCTAAAACTAAAAACTAAGTGGGTGTGCATCCAACTTGCTTGCTCGTGAAGACCTCGGACCTGTGAGGAAGCCCATCATCAAAATATACAAGCCAAGTTCCATAATTAAAAATTCCCACTAGTATATGAAAGTGACAACTCAGGAGACTCTCTGTATGGAGAACATGGTGCTACTTTGAAGCACAAGTGGGGAAAAGGATAGTAACATTGTCCCTTCTCTCTTTTTCTCTCATTTTATTTATTTATTTATTTCCTTTTTTGTCGGGCTCTTTTTGGCCTCCTTTTTCCCTCTTTTTTTATTTCCTCACTGGGACAATGCTCTAATAATGATGATCATCACACTTTTATTTACTTACAACTCAACAATACAACTCGATAACAAAACATATGACTCCATATGAATGCCTCTGGTAGTGTACCAAGATGTGCAATGATCTAGCGTAACATGTATAAAAATGATGAATAGTGGCTGAGCCACAAATACTATGTCAGCTATATGATCATCCAAAGCAATATGACAATGATGATGTGTGTCATATAAACGGAACAGTGGAAGTTGCATGGCAATATATCTCAGAATGGCTATGGAAATGACATAATAGGTAGGTATGGTGGCTGTTTTGAGGAAGATATAAGGAGGCTTATGTGTGATAGAGCGTATCATATCACGGGGTTTGGATGCACCGGTGAAGTTTGCACCAACTCTCGAGGTGAGAAAGGTCAATGCACGGTACCGAAGAGACTAGCAAATTGCGGAAAGGTAAGAGCGTGTATAATCCATGGACTCACATTAGTCATAAAGAACTCACATACTTATTGCAAAAGTCTATTAGCACTCGAAGCAAAATGCTACTACGCATGCCCCTAGGGGGTAGATTGGTAGGAAAAGACCATCGCTCATCCCCGACTGCCACTCATAAGGAAGACAATCAATAATAAATCATGCTCCAACTTCATCGCATAACTAGAGACTATATGTGCATGCTTCGGGAATCATAAACCTTAACACCAATATTCTTACTAAACCACAATCATTCACTAGTACCTCCCACATATCACCACCTTAATATCGCAAAACTATTGCAAGGAATCAAACATATCATATTCAGTGATCTACATGAAAGTTTTTATTATATCTCTCTTGAATACCTATCATATTAGGACCAATTACATGACACGTGCATATTGCCATTACTATTTATTAAACTATCAAAATTATTTAATTTAAGCATGAGAGTGCAACAATTTCTTTAAAACCTAGCCACCGCCGTGCTCTAAAAGATATAAAAACTTTAGATCAAATTCTGAAAAATGACCATACTTATGTAATGATCTTAACAATGACCATACTTACGTAACTCTACAAATTCTGATAAATTAGGACAATGTGGAAAATTTGTATATAAATCATGCATAAAAAATTTAGATCAAAAGCATGTTCCAGTGATTTTTAAGAATTATTGGACTAAGCGTAAAAGTTTCTGTTTTTTCATAGCATCAAGTCAACTACCAACCAAATCATCCCAAAGGCTTTACTTGGCACAAACACTAATTAAAACATAAAAACATAATCATAATAGCAGCATAATTGTGTCAACACTCAAAAACAGAATTATAAAAAGAAAAATATGATAACTATTAGGTTGCCTCCCAACAAGCGCTATTGTTTTACGCCCCTAGCTAGGCGTAAGGCATTGTTTCAAGTGTTGTCATCTTTCAAATTAGTTCTATAGGTGGCCCTCATAATAGATTCATATGTTGCATTAATTCTCTTTCTAGGGAAGTGTTCCATCCCTTTCTTTAATGGAAATTGGAACATTATATTACCTTCTTTCATATCAATAATAGCACCTATGGTACGTAGAAAAGGCCTACCAAGTATTACAGGACAAGACGGATTGCAATCAATATCAAGCACAATGAAATCAACGGGCACATAATTTCTAATAGCAAGAATAAGAACATCATTTATTCTACCCAATGGTTTCTTAATAGTTGAATTCGCTAAATGCAAATTAAGGGAACATTCATCCATATCGGTAAGGCCTAGCACATCATATACATATTTTGGTATAGAGGAAACGCTAGCACCCAAATCGCATAGAGCATTACATTCATAATCTTTAATCTTTACTTTAATAGTACGTTCCCATTCATCCTATAATTTCCGAGGTATTGAAACCTCCAACTCTAGCTTTTCTTCGTGAGCTTTTATCATAGCTTCTACAATATGTTTAGTGAAAGATTTATTTTGTTCATAAGCATTGGGTGAATTTATCATGGATTGCAACAAGGAAATACATTAAACTAAAGAACTATTATCATAATTAAAGCCCTTGTAATCCAAAGTAGTGGGCACATCATTATTTCAGTCTTGACCTCTCCAAACCGACCTTTATCATCTTTATCATTAAGATCATCACCATCCAAACAATTGGGATGCCTTCTAGCTAAAGTTGACTCATATCCAGTCCCTTTTTCATCGAGTTTTATATTTCTAAAGAACGATTCAATATATGAGACACCAACGATTTTAATATCTTCATCATAATTATCTTGCAAATGAGATTCTAGTTTGGCAGCCATCTTGTTTACTAGGGTAGTTTGTGTATCCGAAATTTTTCCTATGAAATTTTCAGTAAGAGCAAGTTGAGATTGAAGGTTGGCAACTTCTTTATTAACCTCATCTAGTTTTTTACCAATAGCATCTAATAAGGTAGAGTGTTCTTTAAGCTCCTCAATAAAGAATCTATTGTGCTCAAATTGTGTAAACATGAAGTCCTTCGTAGTTTTCTCGATTCCAGCTAACCTTTTATGATAAGAACTATCATAAATTTTGTCGTAAGACATGGTGAAAAAGCAAGCAAATGAGCAAACAAAAATATGTTTGTGTTTTTGTAAAATTGTTTTAGAAGTGGGGGAGATGAAAACGAGAGGCAGAGGCAAATAAAAATAAGGGCAACTAGATGATAGTTTGTGCGAAGGTACTTGATAGGTTTTGATGATGTCTCCCCTGCAACGGCGCCAGAAATTCTTCCTGCTACTTGTGAGTTGCGTTGGGATTTCCTCGAAGAGGAGAGAAGATGCAGTACAGTAGAGATAAGTATTTCCCTCAGTTAAGAACCAAGGTTATCAATCTAGTAGGAGAATCACACAAGCCTGGTGAACAGCACCCGCACACACAAAAGCATATACTTGCACCCAATGCAATCAAGAGGGTTGTCAATCCCCTTGGCAGTTACTTGCAAGAATTAAATCTTGTAGTGGTAGACAGATAAATTGTAAAGATAAAATAAAATAAAATAGAAAATTGCAGCAAGGTATTTATGTGTTTTATATATGATAAAAGTAGACCCGGGGGCATAGTTTTCACTAGAGACTTCTCTCCAAACACATTGCATATGGTGGGTAAACAAATTACTGTTGGGCAATTGATAGAAAAGCGCATAGTTATGACTATATTCAAGGCAATGATCATGTATATAGGCATCACGTCTGAGACAAGTAGACTGACTCATGCATGCATCTATGATACGTCTCCAACGTATCTATAATTTATGAAGTATTCATGCCATGTTTACAACAATTCAATATGGTTTTGGTATGATTTGAATGGAACTAACCCGGACTGACGTTGTTTTCAGCAGAACTACCGTGGTGTTGGTTTTTGTGCAGAAATAAAAGTTCTCCATATGCAGCGAAACTTTTTGACGATTTTTTTGGAACAAAAGAGGCACTAGAAGCTTCGTGGGAGGACCATGGGGTGAAGGAGGTGGCCACTAGGCACCAGGGTGCGCCACCCCCCTCTCATGCGCCCTGGTGGGTAGTGGGCCCCTCGAAGCCCATCTCAGCGTGAGACCGACGCCAAAAATCCTAGAAATGCATAAACCCCCAGAAATAACCCTAGACGAGAAGTTCTGCCGCCGCAAGCCTCTATATCCACAAAAACTCAATCGGGAGCCCATTCCGGCACCCTGCCGGAGGGGGAAATCATCACCGGAGGCCATCTTCAACATCCCGGCGGCCACCATGAAGCCCTCGGGGCTGACGGTTTGTACCCGTAGCTATGTGTTTGATCTCTCTCTCTATCGTGTTCTTAATTTTGCATGATCTTGATGTACCGCGAGCTTTGTTAATATAGTTGGATCATATGGTGTTTCTCCCTCTCTATCTTGTTGTGATGAATTGAGTTTTTACCTTTGAGGTTTCACTTTTATCGGATTGAATACTTTGTTGGATTTGAGAACACCTGATGTACGTCTTGCATATGAATACCCGTGGTGACAATGGGGTATTATGTTGATCCACTTGATGTATGTTTTCGCACTCAACTCACGGATTCCCGTGGTGACATTGGGGTAATCTATGCATACGGGTTGATGCACATTTTCGTCTTTTTTTCTCCAGTAGAAATCTTGGGGCTCTCTTTGAAGTTCTTTGTGTTGGATTGAATATTATGAATCTGAAGTTGTTTGATGCATATCGTATAATCAACTCACAGATACTTGTGGTGATATTGGAGTATCTAGGTGACATTAGAGTTGGTTGATGTGTATGATATTGTTTTAGTTTAGTATGAACTCTAGGTTGTTTGTGATACTTGCTTGTAGGAATTGCTCAATGGATTGATCGGAAACAATAGCTTTGAGGTGGTTCCGTACCCTACAAACAATTTCATCTTATGTTCTTTGCTAGATAAGAACTTTGGAGTGATTCCTTGTCGCACATTGAGGGATGGTTATATGATCCAATTATATTAGCATTGTTGATAGATTACACTAGTGAAAGTACGAAACCTAGGCCTTGTTTTCAAGCATTGCATTATCGTTTGTTCTTACTTTTATCAATTGCTACCTTGCTGTTTTTATATTTTCAGATTACAAAAACCTATATCTACTATCCATACTACACTTGTATCACCATCTCTTTGCCGAACTAGTGCACCTATGCAATTTACCATTATATTTGGTGTGTTGGGGACACAAGAGATTTCTTGTATTTGATTGCAGGATTGTTTGAGAGAGACCATCTTCATCCTACGCCTCCATGGATTGATAAACCTTAGGTCATCCACTTGAGGGAAATTTGTTATTGTCCTACAAAACTCTGCGCTTGGAGGCCCAACACGAGTCTACAAGAACAAGTTGTGTAGTAGACATCAATCTACTATTATTACTCCACCCATCGACCGCTATCCAGCATGCATCTAGGGTATTAACTTAATAAAAACAGAGTAACGCCTTAAGCAAGATGACATGATGTTGACAAAGTAAACTCAACTAATATGAATAAACCCCATCATTTTATACTTAATGGCAACAATAGAAACATGTGTCTCGTCCCTTTCTATCACTAGGATAGAGCACCGCAAGATTGAACCCATCACAAAGCACCTCTCCCACTGAAGATAAATCAATCTAGTTGCCCAAACCAAACAGATAGATCACAGAGAAATACAAAGTTGTAACAATCATGCATAAATAAGTTCAGAAAAGACTCAAATATTTCTCATGAATATTCAGATAATAAACCCACAATGCATCAGATCCCAACAAACACACCTGAAAGTGCAACTATCCCTGGGTCAAGATAAATATTTCAGGAAAGCACAATGATTGGCATGGCATGGATTAGAAATGTGGACCCCTCAAAATGCTAAGGACAAAAGATTGGCTCAAACTCTAAAGCTCAAGACTCTACATTTTTACTTTTAGTGGTCCAAGATCACATTGAGTCCATAGGAAAAGCCAATACTATTAAAAGGGGATGAGGTGTTGCTTAATGGATTTCTTGCTCAAAATGCTTAGTGATATGCTCCAAAAACCCTCAACCATTTTCTCATATCCACATATGTCCCAAACCAAAAGTGAAACTCGGCCCCACCGATACATTCTATCCGGCACCACCAAGTTCATTTGACATAGCCACTGCCACAAACCCTAGTCACTTCGGTCTCACCGATAGGGATCTCGGTCTCACCAAGATGGGATTGCAAACTCTCTGTTTCCCTTCGTAATGTTTCGGTCCAACCAAGATGAGCGATCGGTCCCACCGAGTTTGCAATGCAAACTCTCTGTTTCCCCTTCGTAACATTTCGGTCTCACCGAGATGAGCATATCGGTCCCACCGAGTTTGCCTGACCAACTCTCTGGTTAGCTTATTACCAAAATCGGTTCTACCGAGTTTGTGTAATCGGTCTCACCGAGATTACGTTATGCCCTAACCTAATGAAATCGGTCCCACCGAATTAACATGTCAGTCCCACCGAATATCCTAACGTTCACATTTTGAACTAAATCGGTCTGACTGAGTTTCATTATCCGGTCACACCGAGTTTGGTGATTTGTGTGTAATGGTTAGATTTTGTGTGGAGGCTATATATACCCCTCCACCCACTCTTCATTCGTGGAGAGAGCCATCAGAACATGCCTACACTTCCAGCATACATTTTCTGAGAAAGAACCACCTACTCGTGTGTTGAGGTCAAGATATTCCATTCCAACCACATAAATCTTGATCTCTAGCCTTCTCCAAGTTGCTTTCCAGTCAAATCATCTTTCCACCAAATCCAAATCTGTGAGAGAGAGTTGAGTGTTGGGGAGACTATCATTTGAAGCACAAGAGCAAGGAGTTCACATCAACACACCATCTATTACCTTTTGGAGAGTGGTGTCTCCTAGATTGGTTAGGTGTCACTTGGGAGCCTCCGTCAAGATTGTGGAGTTGAACCAAGGAGTTTGTACGGGCAAGGAGATCGCCTACTTCGTGAAGATCTACCCTAGTGAGGCAAGTCCTTCGTGGGCGATGGCCATGGTGAGATAGACAAGGTTTCTTCTTCATGGACCCTTCGTGGGTGGAGCCCTCCGTGGACTCGCGCAACCGTTACCCTTCGTGGGTTGAAGTCTCCATCAACGTGGATGTACGATAGCACCACCTATCGGAACCACGCGAAAAATCTCCATGTCTACATTGCGTTTTCTCCCTCCAAACTCCTCCCTTTACCTTCATGTGCAATGTTTTACATTTTGCTGCTATACTCTTAGATTTGCATGTGTAGGTTGTTTGCTTGACTAGTCCTAAGTTGCTAAAATCTGCCAAGACTTAAAATTGGGAAAAGGCTAGATTTTTATTTGGTCAAGTAGTCTAATCACACCCCCTCTAGACATACTTTCGATCCTACAAGTGGTATCAGAGCTTTGGTCTCCATTTGCCTTGATTTCCAGAGCTTTTGGTGATCATAGCCTTGGTTTCACAACCTAGGAGAGTATGGCATCTAGCGAGGGAAATTACCACCGTAGAGGTCCTTACTTTGATGGTACTAATTTTGCTAGTTGGAAGCACAAGATGAAAATGCATATTCTTGGACATAACCCCGTCGTTTTGGCTATTGTGTGTATTGGCTTGCAAGGTGAATTCTTTGATGTGAGAGAACCGAACCGTGAAGCTACCGCGGAAGAGTTGAAGATGCTGCAATACAATTCTCAAGCTTGTGATATTCTCTTCAACGGATTGTGCCCCGAAGAATTCCACAAAATCAGCTGTCTTGAGAATGCAAAGGAAATTTGGGATACTTTGATTGATATGCACGAGGGTACAGACTCCGTCAAGGAATCCAAATTGGATGTGCTTCAAAGTCAACTTGACAAGTTCAAAATGAAGGATGGTGAAGGTGTCGCTGAAATGTACTCTAGGCTTGCTCTCATCACAAATGAGATTGCTGGCTTAGGAAGTGAAGAGATGACCGATAAATTCATCATCAAGAAGATCCTAATAGCCTTGGATGGAAAATGATACCATGTGCACATTGATCCAAATGATGCCCAATTACAAAGATCTCAAGCCAACGGAAGTCATTGGAAGAATTGTTGCTCATGAGATGTCACTTAAGGATAAGGAAGAGCTCCACAGCAAGTCAAGTGGTGCTTACAAAGCATCATGTGATGCTCCCACATTATCAAGTGAGAAACAAACCTTCAATGAAGATTTGAGCCTAATGGTGAAGAATTTCAACAACTTCTACAAGAGTAGAAGCAAGGAAAGAAGTTCCAAGTCAAGGTCCTACAATGACAAAAGATCTTCAAGTCATGAACAAAATTGCTACAATTGTGGAAGACCCGGACACTACTCCAATGAGTGTACGGCTCCCTACAAAATAAGAGAAGATTCTCCCAAAAGAAGAAGTAGAAGAGAAGAATCACCACCAGGAGAGAGAAGGAGTAGAGATGATCGTTATGAACGAAGAACCTCTCGGAGAAGCAAGGATCCGGGAAGGAAGGACAAATCATCAAAGAGCTACACAAAACGAAGACATCAAGCTCATGTTGGTGAATGGGTATCCGGCTCCGACTCCGACCATCACTCCGAAAGAAGTTATCACTCCGACTCCGAATATACTCAAGATGAAGGTGTTGTCGGTCTAGCACTTGTGTCAACCAACTCCTACGACATATTTGACTCACCAAATGAAGGAATTGGAAGATGCTTCATGGCTAAAGGCCCAAAGGTATCACACCTCGACTATGTTGATTTCAATAGTGATGAAGATGATTTGCTAGGAGATGATGATTTACTTGTTGACAAATCTAGTTATGAAAACTATGATGAACTTGCTATTAATCATGCTAATCAAGATAAAACAAATGACGATGATAAGAAGGAGATTGAGCGTCTAACTAAAGAACTAAACACTCTTAAGTCCGCTCATGAAACTACCTTGGAAGATCATCGAGAACTTTTAAAGACTCGTGAGAAGATACGCTTTGAAAAGCTCAACCTTGAGCAAGAGCATGAGTTCTTAAAAGCAATCAATGATGATCTTTGCAAGAAAAGTTCTTCTTACATTGCCAAGCATTTACTCCTGTCTACTTACATGCCACAAGTAAAATCTAGCAACAAGAGTAAGAAAGATTCTTCATCTAGTAGTAACAATAATCATGCTAAATCCAATGTTGTTGCTTCTAGTAGTTCTCTTGATTCCACTAATGATTCTCTTAGCCAAGTTACACTTGAGCAAGAAAATAGCTTATTGAAGGGAATTATAGAGAAAGGTGTTTACAAGAGCCTTGCCGGAAGTAAGCAATTTGAGGAAATTGTACGCAAGCAAGGAAGGCACCGGAAGAATCAAGGTGTTGGTTTTGAACGAAAGTTCAATGCCAATGGAGTTGAGTGGGAAGAATATCAATACCCCAAGACGAAGTTTGTTCCTCAACAAGAGAAGTATGATCCTACTTCTTTCCAAGGAACACAAGCTCAAGCTGATCTTCCACCACAAGACCACAAGCAAAAAGGTAAGGACAAGCTTCAAGGAGAGATTGATGCATTTGAAGAAGCTGCCAAGGCCTTGGTCAAGTGGGTTCCCAAGACTACATCATGTTCTACTACATCAAGTATGACTACAACTCCAAGGATTCCCATCAAGATGATGTGGATCCCGAAGAGGAAGAACTAGAGAGTTCTTGAGGGTGACTCCGCCAACATACTTCACTCATATCTTTTGGCAAGGACTTGTGCAAAGAACTTCCACATCTTGCAATAGTTCAAGGAGTCACAAACCCTCTTATTGGTAAGACAAGGGACAACGTAACCTAATGCTTTCTTGGACATCATCTTGTGTGTACATCACTCTATGTCTATGGATATCCTTGTTTGTTCCTTGTGGGACTAACCCGTGTAGGTATTGAAAGTGCAACCCACTTCAATGGATTGCTCCAAATGACCTACATCAACATTGAGCATCCACATCTTCAACATCTACATGAAGTCATCATCGACAAAACCCAAGGTTAGTTCATCCCTCTTAGGGGGGATATCACATCTAGGGGAGCTTTACTCTAATAATTGAGCTAAAGCAACTCTAATGGTGTGAACACAACAATGATTTATGTAAAAGTGGTAACCCCACTTGTGCTTAAACGATGAGTATGACCTATGATCAAATGTTCTCATTTGACTCCTAAGTCAATATACTCATATATAGATGACCTAGTCATCGCCAAATTGCTTGATAGATGCTAGAGTGCTTGTGCATGCTTTGTCACATATTTCATTTGCCATTTTATTGTGTGAGCATGTTGATTGCATATTTTACTCATTCGAGGACATCCATTTGTTGCTTTGATTGTTTGGCCTTTTCTATTTTGCCAAATGGATGGACAAGAATGCCTAAGAACACCCTCTAGCTATCTATGCTTTTATCGTCTCAAACTCTATTTATGCTACATCACAAAGTTTGATCAAGTCAGATTCGAACCACTCTGTGTGAGGAGCACTCGGAGTCCCCGATTTGTCATAGACTTAAACTTCCAAAACCTCTTTGTGTATTTCGGTATGACCGAGTCATCCACTTCGGTCACACCGAGTTAACTAAGTTGATCTAGGTTTTCCATCTCGGTGCAACCGATTTGAACTTTTCGGTCACACCGAGTTGCAGTAACCGCTTGCGATTCTGCATCTCGGTGCCACCGAGTTGTTCCACTCGGTCACACCGACAGGGTCGGGATATATAAACCCACGGGTGAGATTTTGGAAATTTCTCTCCTCAGCCCGCGTGTGCCCTGCTCTGCCTCCTCGGGTCTCCGGAACTTCTCCTTGCCGCCAGCGACCTCCCGCCGCTGGTTTTCATCACCGTCAATGGAATTCCGCTCCGCCGTTGTCGCCGTAGCGAACTCCCGCCGAACTAGGGTATGAGTTCGACTCTTTGTGCTATTTCCTTACTCTGATTCATAGCACATTGCTTTGACATGATCTTTACCACGTATGAAAACGATCTATCCATAGAAAACATCCTTTAGGTTAGATTTGATTCGAAAATTTAGGGTTAGGTCTCCGCCGAACTCATCTCGGACCGACCGAGCTGTAGAAATCGGTCTCACCGATTTGGCTTAGGCCATTGCACATGCATTTTCGGTCTGACTGAAAACTGCAAATCGGTGCGACCGAGTTCGACTCTTTGTGAAACCCTAGCAATCTCGGTGCCACCAAACTGTGACTCGGTCTGACCGAGTTCACTAGTTTAGGCTCCAAAATTGCTTCGGTATCACCGAGTTTAACAGATCGGTAGCTCCGAAATGCTTTCTGTGGAGAACTAAAACTAAGGTTTTTGAGCCATCTGTTTTGCAAAAACTCTGCACTTTTTTATGCTCATCTATTCTACCTCATCTACATCTATTCACAGGGTTTGCTGTCAGTGTGATTGCCAAGATGTCTGACCAGAGTGACAGCCATAACAGATCTGAAGAGCAAGTGCATATGAATGAGGACACTAGTCCCTCAAGCAGCTATGATGAGGGCAGCAGGAGCACGCCAAGTGACTTGCCCAAGGCAGCCACTAGAACAAGGAAGAAGAGAACCTCAGACTCTGAGGATGAGAACTATGTGGCTATTGAGGATGAGGCCACCCCAAGGAAGAAAGTGCTGAAGAAAGAGTATGGCACAGCTGCTGCAACTAAGCCAGGGTTGCATAAGAAGGCACCAGCAAAGAGAGTCCCAATGTCAAAGCCAAGGAAAATTCCAACAGGAGAAACCATGAAACTCACAATAGAATCAGATGATGGTGAGGTAGTTGGAGATGATAAGAAGAAGAAGAGGGCAAGGACCACATCTTCAAAGGTTCTTGGAAAATCAACTATGGTAAGAGATTCTGATGAAGAAGAGGAAGAGGAAGAGGATGCTGCACCAGCACCCAAGTCTCAGAAGCTTATGGGAGATGCTATCAAGTCAGGGGCTGCAACATCAAAGCCTAAATCTGCTCCCAAAGCAACGGCTCAAGCTCAGAAGCCCATTAAGCCAAAGAGAAGCACTAGAAATATTCCTGCTGAAGAGAAGAACAAGGCCCCAATGCCTGAGGTTGAAGAAGAGGATGATGAAGCCCTAGTGCTAAGAAAACTGAAACCCAAGATTCCAGACCACAATGATGCTCATCTAGTGGCAGAGGACATGCACATCAGGAAAGATGCAGGACTGAGATTGTGGAGACAGTCTGATCCCTATGCTGTGAGGAGGAGGACTGCAGTTGACTACATGTTTCACACCAAGGAACAACAAGATTTCTATGAGACTATTCTGCTTGACAAGAAGCCAATTGTCTGTGACATGATATGGATTGATTGGGAATACATCAAAGAGAAGGAAGATCACTTCCCAGGAGTATATGACAGCTTCAAAGCATGTGGTGTTGACAAGTTTGTTGGGCAGAAGCTCACAAAATGGAATGATGAGCTAATCATGCAGTTTTATTCTACTGCTTATTTCTATCCAGATGGGAGGATAGTATGGATGTCTGAAGGTACAAGGTACCAATCAACTGTTGAAGAATGGGCCAAGTTGATCAATGCCCCAGGAGAGCATGAGGATGACTTGGATGTGTATGCCAAGAAGAAGAAAGACCACAACTCTATGGCAAACATGTACAAAGAGATCCCAGATAAAGCTTTGGAGACACACAAGCTTGGATCTGTGCACTATTTGTTGTCTGGTCTACCCACTATCAACACCATCTTAAGGCACTTGCTACCCAAGTCTAGAGATCACAAGATGATTAGAGGACATTCCATCAACTTGCTGCAAATATTTGATGTGCCTAAAAAATTCAAGGTCATGAGTCTGATTATGGAGACAATCAAGAGGACAGTTGCTGACCAAAAGAGATCATGTGGGTATGCTCCACATATTCAGGTGCTCATCACCTCCAAGATGGGCACATGCACTTACTTGTTGGATAAGGAGCATCTACCCCTGTACCCTGAATTTGAAGACAACACAGTTGTGATGAATGAGGATGAACCTTCATCAGCACAAGCACAAGAGAAGAGAACTAAAGCTAAGGCAGAGAAAGCTGCAAAGATGCCCAGTGTAGAGGAAGCATCTCAAGTGTTCTTGAAAAGAAAACAAGATCAGCTAGCATATCTTATCCAATCTGCTTTGAGGATTGAGAAGGGCTTGGCCACCCTGACTCAGAATCAGGAGAGCTTGGAGAGGATCATAGAGACCAAGTTCTATGAACTTGATTTAAAAGTCACTGAGATTCAGACTACAGTTGAGCAGCTCCAGGAGGATGCAGAAGAGAAGAAGGGGAAGGCTACTACAGATGCTTTGAAGCAAGTGCCTAGAGGTCAGAGGTCTGCTGTAGTGTCAGTACCAGATTCTAAAGCTACAGCTTCAGTGCCACCTCCAGCAGCCACTCCACCAGCTCCAACTACATCAACTGATGCCTTTCTCCTTGGAGTTCTCTCTACACCACCTCCCAAAGACCAAGCCTCAGAGACGCATAGTACTATGCATTTTTGAACTTTTTGGTAACTTGTTGCCAAAGGGGGAGAAATGTATAGATCATAGGCTTCGAGAGAGAGTGTTTTGTTTCTTTGTCTCTCTTGCTTTTGGTTGGATTTTATTGTGTGCCTGGTTGATACTCTATGTCTGTGTGAGATACTTGTTTGATCATGTGCTTGATCATATGCTACTTTAATGCTTGCTTGGATGATATTATCTCTTATATCCCATATATGATCATTCACTTTGCTTGGTGATGAGTGCATGCTTTTAATTTCCATCATTTTGAGCGCTCCACCAAGATGTATATGACATGGAAGAGTATCCCATGATCCTAAACGATTTGCATTTGCATTCAAAAGCAATTTTTAAAATAATGCACAAATTTAGGGGGAGCTCTTGCTTATCACATACTTCTCAAAGCGACGATGTATTTCAATCTTATGATCATTTGTCGAAGCTTTGATCTATATGTTGTCATCAATTATCAAAATGGGGGAGATTGATAGTGCAACTATCCCTGGGTAGTTTTGGTAATTCCTAACAACATATAGCTCATTCAGCTAATGCTATTTCAAGATAAATATTTCAGGAAAGCTTAATGATTGGCATGGCATGGATTGGAAATGTGGACCCCTCAAAATGATAAGGACAAAAGATTGGCTCAAGCTCTAAAGCTCAAGACTCTACATTTTTACTTTTAGTGATCCAAGATCACATTGAGTCCATAGGAAAAGCCAATACTATTAAAAGGGGATGAGGTGTTGCTTAATGGATTGCTTGCTCAAAATGCTTAGTGATATGCTCCAAAAACCCTCAACCACTTTCTCATATCCACATATGTCCCAAAATAAAAGTCAATCTCGGCCCCATCGAAACATTCTATCCGGCGCCACCGAGTTCATTTGACATAGCCACTGCCTCAAACCCTAGTCACTTCGGTCTCACCGATAGGGATCTCGGTCTCACCGAGATGGGATTGCAAACTCTCTGTTTCCCTTCATAACTTTTCGGTCCAACCGAGATGAGCGATCGGTCCCACCGAGTTTGCAATGCAAACTCTCTATTTCCCCTTCGTAACATTTCGGTCTCACCGAGATGAGCGAATCGGTCCCACCGAGTTTGCCTGACCAACTCTCTGGTTAGCTTATTACCAAAATCGGTTCTACCGAGTTTGTGTAATCGGTCTCACCGAGATTATGTTATGCCCTAACCCTAATGAAATCGGTCCCACCGAATTGACATGTCGGTCCCACCGAATATCCTAACGTTCATATTTTGAACTAAATCGGTCTGGCCGAGTTTCATTATTCGGTCACACCGAGTTTGGTGATTTGTGTGTAATGGTTAGATTTTGTGTGGAGGCTATATATACCCCTCCACCCATTCTTCATTCGTGGAGAGAGCCATCAGAACATGCCTACACTTCCAGCATACATTTTCTGAGAAAGAACCACCTACTCGTGTGTTGAGGTCAAGATATTCCATTCCAACCACATAAATCTTGATCTCTAGCCTTCTCCAAGTTGATTTCCACTCAAATCATCTTTCCACCAAATCCAAATCTGTGAGAGAGAGTTGAGTGTTGGGGAGACTATCATTTGAAGCACAAGAGCAAGGAGTTCATCATCAACACACCATCTATTACCTTTTGGAGAGTGGTGTCTCCTAGATTGGTTAGGTGTCACTTGGGAGCCTCCGTCAAGATTGTGGAGTTGAACCAAGGAGTTTGTACGGGCAAGGAGATCGCCTACTTCGTGAAGATCTACCCTAGTGAGGCAAGTCCTTCGTGGGCGATGGCCATGGTGGGATAGACAAGGTTGCTTCTGCGTGGACTCTTCGTGGGTGGAGCCCTCCGTGGACTCGCACAACCGTTATCCTTCGTGGGTTGAAGTCTCCATCAACGTGGATGTACGATAGCACCACCTACCGGAACCACGCCAAAAATCTCCGTGTCTACATTGCGTTTGCTCCCTCCAAACTCCTCCCTTTAGCTTCATGTGCAATGTTTTACATTCCGCTGCTATACTCTTAGATTTGCATGTGTAGGTTGTTTGCTTGACTAGTGCTAAGTTGCTAAAATCTTCCAAGACTTAAAATTGGGAAAAGGCTAGATTTTTATTTGGTCAAGTAGTCTAATCACCCCCCCCCCCTCTAGACATACTTTCGATCCTACAACACCGCAAAAGTAGATTACATCGGATAAAACTCCAAGAACATCGAGGAGAGCATGGTATTGAAGATCAAAGAGAGAGAACAAGCCATCTAGCTACTACCTATGGACCTGTAGGTCTATGGTAAACTACTCATGCATCATCAGTAGGGCAGCAAGGTTGATGTAGAAGCCCTCCGTGATCGATTCCCCCTCCGGCAGAGTACCGGAGAAGGCCTCTAGATGGTATCGTGAAAGAACAGAGAGATGCGGCAGCGGAAAAAGTGTTTTGGGTGGATCTCTATTGGTTTGGGAATATTTGGTTGATTTATAGAGGCGGAATTAGGTCAAGATGTGCCACGAAGGGACCACAAGCCTCCCCCCTGGCGCGCCCTCTAAGCTTGTCGTTCCCTCGTGACTCCTCCGGTCTTCTCCAGAACCTTCTAGGGTCCCTTTTGTTCCAGAAAAAATTAATCCAAAGATTTTTTTCATTTGGACTCCGTTTGATATTGATTTTCTAAAAAGCCAAAAACAAGCAAAAATAGGAACTGGCACTGGGCACTGAGTTAATAGGTTAGTCCAAAATAACGATATTAAATTGCATATAATTGCATATAAAACATCCAAGATTGATACTATAATAGCATGGAACAACAAAAAATGATAGATACATTGGAGACGTATCGGTGGTGATGGTGGTGGTTTTACTTTCGGCCATGGTGGTGGTGGGGATTTTGGAGGTGGTGGATGTTTCAGCGTTGGTGGTGGTCGTCGTCGTTTTAGAGGTGGGGGTTTTGAAGGTGGTGGATGTTTCAGCATTGGTGGTGGCGGTGGTTTTGGAGGTGGAGGTGGTAGTGTTGGGGTTTGGGTTTTTGGATGTGGTAGTGGTGATGCTTTCCGCAATGGAGGTGGCGGTGCTTCGGCCAATGTAGTTGATGTTGATGCTCTGACCAATGAAGATAGTGGTGCTTCCAGGAAGCAAAGTGACCATTCTTCGGTAAATGTTGATGAAGATGGTGGTCGTGGTGCCATGGCTGGTGGTGGTAACGAAAATCTTGGCAACAATGATGTTGCTTGGTTTGATCATGACCGGTTGTGGCTTCATCATGTTTTATTTTGTTTGATTGCGCATTCCTAGGGACAAATTTGCTACCTCTTGATATTGCGCATGAGTTTTGATGTGAAATATTGTAGCATGCCTATTTTATATGAATTTTGTGCATCTACATGAATTCTAGTTCATGTCAATAGTTTCCCGCAAAAATATTTGCGGTACCGCGAGGGCTCTGGCGTGGAATCCTGCAAACTTGTACCGCATCGGAGCCCTCGCAGTACCGCAAATATTTTTGTGGGTGGCCCATATAACAATTTTGCGGGATGAGAATATAGCACACCTGCTAGAGTTGCTCTTATGCACCTCCCTTCACTCCTAAACCAAAACTCCGTCCTCCCCTCTAATTTCATGGTGGGTCCCACCATCCAACTAGAAATTTGTGTATCAACATGTAAATCCCCTCACCCGTAGAAAATCTTTTTTTCCTTTTGTTTTTTATTAATCATAAGGCAAATCATTATTCATATCGACGAATCCTCTGTAATGCAAAATGGACAGACCAAACGACCAGAGAGCTCATTTGACCTTACCAACAAATGAGCTTTTGCACTATGACTAATTTTAACTACAAAGGATATGAGAACACTCGGCAGTCCTGAGAGCTCCGTCCACACACAATCTTGCCAGCTGTCCGGTTTTGCCCTCTTCGAATTTTTACCGTTTGTTTTTGCTGTCAATGCTCACTTTCGAATTTATTTGTACCCGAACTAACCATGCGATTCTTATTTTTCGAGGCGCGCATATAAGATAGAATGGAAATGCTTATTGGTGCACATTGGTTATGGGTAGGGTGAAACCTACTGATTAACCAATGTGAAACATGGTCCCTGCTCTCGCACGGTGGCCCACTCCACCCCTTGTTGGGTTGTTGCTCCCCAACAGAGCATGTTCGTCCGACCTCCACACCAAAGCTCCGGCCAGTAAGACTGCTCTCATGCTACCTTGCTTGACATCGACCTGCTAGGAAGAATGAAAACTCAACATATGACGGCGGCCGCTGCTCAAACGACTGTCGTGTGTCTCCTCATCGATCGTCGCTCTAGGTTGTGAAGCTATTCTTCACGGTTGTGGCTGTCGAGCAAGATAAAGAGGAGATGCAGATCTGCATGCGCACTGACCGGTGTCTCGAAAGGTGAAGAGGTTCGTTGGTTTGTTTGCCTACCTCCTCTTTGCAATGAGAGACTAGTCGATAGATTGCGCCACCGCCTCCTTGCCTCCTCTGCGCCATGACCAGCGCCCCTCTGCCTCCACTACCCCTCCTCTGCCCTGCCTCATCCTCCGCAGAGGAGCATGGGATGATGAGTGTGGTGTTTGCGGACCTCCCATCCAGCAATGGTTGATGCCAAGATGAGCTTCCCCAGTCCTTCTTACCCCCCACTCATGGTCTCTCCCTTCTACCCATCTATGCAAGGCATGTAAGCAGTCCTTTTTCACTGTATTACCCCTTTTATTTTTTGTAGACCAATACATCATTAATTTTAATTTTGATTGTAGATCACATCCTTTGTCGGGCCAGCTGCTACCCTGGGCATTGTTCACTTGCTTGTTTCTTACATAAATGCAATAGCACTTTGACTATATGTCCTATGCCCATTTTGGATTTAGTGTGAATATTGAGGTTGTATCCCATATGAAATTTTAAAGTTTATTCTAGCTTATGTTATTTTATCAATTATCCCCACCCATTGTGATGTGTATGTAGATATGCTTCATGGATAGCATGATTTTAGATTGCTTGCTCGTCGTCTTCTTTGCCCTCGACATGTAGAGACATGTGGTGGGTCATGTTGGCTACGACTGCTGGTTGTAGATAGAATTGGCGCAGAGGAATCCCTAAGCGGCCAATGGATCGTGCTGGAAGATAGAAGGAGTCGGAGGTCATCTCCTATAGGTATGGTTCGGTAATAAAATTTGGAATCGGGTGTGGATATTGACTTTCACATGTCAATTTTTTACTAATGTTGCAATCATTTTAATGCCCCTATTTAAATGTTTTTGGCATAGGGTGGAGATTAAATGAGTTTGTTTCTTACTGACACAAATATTGTTGGAAATTGACGAGCTAAGAGAAGTAAAGCCGCCTAAAACTTTTTAGAGCATTAGGGAGCCAAAGGTATCCCCGGTTCCATTGCACGGGATGAAACCAACAGGCAGTAACAAAGTGCAAATTTTGGATTACAATAAAATCTAAGGCCGCTGCTGCAAGATTAAGGACTGAAGACTAGAAGACTAAAAGTTCAGAGACGAAACTAGGTAGGAAAGTTTTGTTTGTAGCAACATGCAGAGGATTATTATTACAGGAATAGAGAGTCATTAGCAGAAACAGGCGGACATTATGTCGTTATCGAGCCCTCTTCAGATGTGACAACCTTCAGTCCCATGTGCCAGGGATTCCTCTACGCCAATTCTATCTACAACTAGCAGTCGTAGCCAACATGTCGTAGCCAACATGTCGTGGGTCATGTTGGCTACGACTGCTGGTTGTAGATACAAACACCTTATGTCGTTATCGAGCCCTCTTCAGCAATATGTTCCCACTTCGACTTCTTCATCGATGTTTGATTTGGAGAGCATGGCAGCTCCAGCGGAGACACTGGGCTGGCGACAACATTCTTGAGTCCAGGTCTTGATGAGAGAGGGCTATTGGGAGGGGTGGCTCGAGTCCCTCGCACACGCGAAATACATGACATGGATAGTTTTGATAGCAGGCCTTGATCCAGAGCGACTCCCAAAGTAGAAATCATCACCCAACAGTTAGTAGGTTTGGTTTCCTAACTAATTCTGAGGGCATCGTGGAGAAGGCATCCACCGTCTCCACCTAGTGTTTGAAAATTATCCTTCATCTCTTTAGGGTAGTGAGTATAAACCACCAGTCCTACTTAACATCAGACCAGACAACATTATTGAACACATGTGCATTTCTAGTTTTCCACAATGACCAAAGAGTACAAGCACAAATAGAGTTCAATGCAGAGTGATTCTTGATGGCTGGCCGGCAATGGAAAGATAATATGAGCCCAGAGGCAACTTAAAAAACACATGCATCCAAATGTTTTTAGATACTACACAATCAAAGAATAAGTGTTGCACACTCTTAGATTCAGAGCAAAACAAACAAGTAGGGTTTTATCAATCCCTCCTTTAGGAGGTTGTCTTTTGTCATGACCTTATTATTAGCAAACACACACAATAAGACATGAACCCTTGGGGGAACAACAATCACCCAAATAGAAGGAATGTAGTTAGGCTGCACACCACTGAAATTGATGATGCCACGCCGCTATATATACGTGGACAACCCCTATAACATCAGCATTCCACTTTCGCTTGCGATCTCCTCTCTGCACCACATCCGCCATGGTCTCGAGCTACAAATCCCTATGGGGGAGCCTGTCTGACAAACCAAAGCAGGAGCTCTTTGTCATTGTCACCAGCTGAAAGACCCAATGATCTTGTCGGATACAGGCTGGCTTGCCGGCAAGCTCACCAGAGGGAAGCGACGCGAACGAGCCAATGGAAGAGGCGGCCAACGACGAGTCAATGACACCACCCTCGTTGGTCCATGCCGGTGTTGCAAATATGCCCTAGAGGCAATAATATTGTATTATTATATTTCCATTATTCATAGTTAAGAGTTTATATTCCATGCTATAACTGCTATGATCCTGGAATATGCGATTCAGTGGAAAACTCATATGCACGTGTGGTATGATAAATGATAAACAATAGGTTTCGGGTCTCGCCTCTAAGGCTGGCTCGAGTGTTGTTGGTGATCACGTTTTCTGGATCTTACGATATCATTAAGTGTAACGATAGTCCTAAAACAACAATGCGGGTATGATGTTGGAAGAACAATCATATTGAATCGACCCAATATTTGTCTGTCATACTATGTGATCATATTGTTTGAAATCATTTGTTATAACATGGAGTGTTAGCATGTGTTTTAGTTCCTTAGACCATGAGAGTGTCTCGGTCACTTCCTACCAGACGGTGGGCTTTGGGGTTGCTCGAACGTCATCTGTAACAAGGTGATCATAACGACAACTTTCAGGCACACCAGAAAGTTTGACAAGTGACCGGATAGCTCGAGAGTGGGATTTGCTCCTTCAATGATGAAGAGATATTCTTAGGGCCCTCTCGGTGTGACGGCATCCATCATCATCTGTCCAGACATAGGTGACTAAGTCACAGGGATGCCGGAACACGTCAACGAGAAAGAAGAACAAAACTTGTAACGGGAGCAATGGTATAGTGAGCATGGTGATGACTCAGTAGGATACCGATGCACACTAGGTTTTGTAAAGTATCACGAAGCAAAGGGAACAACACATGATAACCAAAGGTTCACTCGAATATCATTCATGTAATCTTAGGGACCGATATGGATGTCCATGATTCCGCTATCGGTCATTGAACGAAGGGGTTTCGTTCATGTCTATGATTTACCAAACCTATGGGGTCACAAGCTTAAGGTAATCACGATCTGCTGAGTGCTAGTAGGATGGGAGTGATGAGAATATATTTGTGGAATTGTTTCATTAATATCTGAAATAGTTCTGAGAGGTTCCGGAAGCATTTCGGGGTTACCGAAAGGGTATCGGTGAATATCGAGTAATATCAGGTATTACCGATTAATATATATATATATAGGTGGAAAATGTTTCCGGGGATGTTAAATTATATATATAATGCTCTAAAAATGTTTAGAACAAATATATATTTAATTTAATATCAATGGGCCTAATAAGGCCAAGAGGTGGAAGGAAAATTGGGCCAAAAAGGCCCAAGTGGGAAAGTGCCTCCCTTCCCTAAGGAAGGGGCCGAATTGGGGAATGGGAGGAGTCAGACTCCTCCCCCCTTAGATGGCGCACCAAGGGGGATTCCTTACCCTTGATGGCAGCCCTCCCTGTCCCCTCTAACCTATATATACTAGAGGATTTCACCCTATGTAAACATAGGTTTTGGAGCCTCCTCTAGTTGATCTAGTTCTAGTTCTTGTTGGTCCTAGTTGACTAATTAGAGCTAGCCCTAGCCACCTCTAATCCTCATAATTAGAAACCCCATGTGGTTCTAATCTCCTCCCTCTAATTCTCCGGTGACGATTAGCTCTGGACGGTGAAGCGCTGCCGGATTGAGAAGATCGTACGCTTGCAACCAAGTAGGGAGGTCGTGCTTTCGGTCTTCCGTTCGAGGGATCGTTCACGGGCGGTTTGCGAGATGGTCATCGATGTTCGATGGACTTCAAGTATGATCTACATCGACCCGTCTATTTCCGCTGCACTCCAGGAGTCGGTAACGATCATTGATCACAACCCGTTATGCATCTTCATATTGTTCCTAGGTGATCGTAGGGCGAAATTTTTTGTTTTCTACTACGTTTCCCAACAATGGCATCATCAGCAGGTTTATGAGTAGATGTAGGTTGCGATCTAGATCACATCTGATATGTGAGGGTTGGTGTTCTTGCTATGCTTCCCACGAGTGTTGCTTCGGTTCAGTTCATTGGCAGAATGATGTAGTTTTGCTACGAGGTTCTGACAATCGATCGGCTCTGGCTGTCGACGATCTGCTAACAGTTCCTTGGGCTACATCATAGTTGTGAATAGTGAACCGTCGAGTACACAAGATGGTGCCGAAGATGGATAATCTTCTAGGGGGTCACGCGTATTGACGAAGTTTAGTGTGGGGGACGGGACTTTTAATTAAGTCTCTCTTTCACACACCCCAAAACTTAATCTAGCATCAAGAACATCGCCTTGTTGTGCTTGCGTAGGTAGCTTGTCTTAATTGATAAAACTGGTTAATCACGTAAATAAAATTTTGCTAAAACCGATTAGAGGACGTCTAACTTGGTTTTGCAGGGTTTGCATATGATGTGGTATAGCCTTCGTCATGATAATGAGTTTATGTATGAGATGGTTATATAATGTAATGTTAAGTGGCCTGCGCATCATGGCATGATGACTCGAGCCACGAGATTGCCACCTTAATGTAAATATCATAGAGATAGGTTACAGGTGATGGTGGCAAGACATACACGGTGAACCCCGTCAAGGAGAAGGTGTACCTAGGCGCGGGACGAGGTGCTAAAATTTCGTGCCATGGCGGAATTTCAGATTTTGATGCCACGGCAACGTTTTTGAAACTGTTGCCATGACAACATTTTCTGAGATTGCCGCCACGGTAACGTTTTTGAAATGATTGCCACGGCAATGAAATATTGGCCGTCATGTTGCTTCAACTGAAGATTGAAGACGATCATGGAGAACTCCCGGCGCCAAGGGCTATACCATATCATGCTTTTATGAATTTCCTGAGATGTTTATCCCTTTGTTGTTTGCACCCTTTGATTGTGCAGTAGTCAATTATTATGGTGATCTCTCACAGTAAATATCAAGTTAAAAGGTGCTCTTCCTAGTTTTGCAACCGTCTATAACACGTAGCATTTCGGAGTGAGTCATGTCCACATGAGTACAAAGGGACGTGAGGTGTAAGACGGGGATGGTCAGACCATGCTTGCAGATAACACTCAGTTGTCTTGAAGTTCTAGCAGAATCGTTTTGAGCTCGGAGCACAAAGCATCTAAAGATGAACAAGAGTCATATGGAGATATGATCGGCAAAAGTTTGCCCACTGTTCAAAATCTCGTCATCAGTGATGTCCACATCAATGGCTGAGAACTAGGCTTGGATCTTGAATCACTCACTATCAATTATGAGAGATTTGATTTGAGTGGGAGCACAGTTATGTATTAATTAAGTTTATTAACTAGTGCAAATTAATTATGAACAATGTCTATGTATAGTTTGCATTATAGTTGTAGGATTATGGCTCACAGTTCCACCTTTGTTATTGAAAATGATTGACTGTTATTTATCTGGTTGAAACTTTATGTTTGAGAGGACTGTCCTCTAAAAGTGCCAAGAAGGATTTTGTCCTACTGCATGTTTACAATATTCTCTTACTGATGCTATGCATGAAGAGACTCACGTCCTTCGATCCAAAAGCTAAAATTGCATTACGGTCTGCTTGTTTCCGAGAAACCCGAACATCAAATTGTTTGGGATAGTTATGTGATATTCTTGGAACTGAAAATTGTTTTCAGAAACAAACAAAGGCTAAAAGATATGCGGTATCTAAAGAAGTGTTTGCAAATTCTAGTGAAGTGTTCAACTATGTTTAAGACTAAAATGTGTAAGATCCGGAAGAAAGCCAGTCATTTGTTGACAGTGAAAACTTGTAGAGAAAGAACAAAACCGAAGGATGTAATGAGACTTACACACACCTAGGGATGTTTGGGGCTCATGCCACTCTTAAAGTTGTTGTGTCTTCTGAGAGTAAGAGAAATATTGAAGTAAAACTATAAGAAGTAAAAGGCAGAAAGAAAACAAGACTGGAATGTCCAGCTCGGGTATGAATGTCATACAAGTTATGAGATGCAGAGGTGGTTGGTCAAGTAAAGTGTAGTTCTTGGGAAAAATGATCAATTTTCTTATCACTGATTCTTCGGTACTTTGGTTAAAGAGTTTAATCACAAGGATATCGACTCGATTGCATATTATTGCAAATCATTGCAAGAAACGTCAAACTTCATAAATGACCAACAAATAATGAGGATAAAATATTTTGATGGATTGTAAAAGGTTACAGTATTTCTATCGGTGTATTTCCTCTGTATTTTTTATCATAATTCATTTTAGAGTTTTTTGTACACTCTAGCCCATTGCATAGAAGTTGCAAGGAGGTTCTTCATGACAGAACAATAGTTGTTCGATGTTATGAAGGAGGTTGTCCATGACAGTGTTCGCACACGAACACGTCACCGTGTACCCTCGACACCGGGGGTGATGCACCGAGCTCACGTCGAAGGAGACCCGGTCGGAAGCGCGATACGCAAGCAATCCGGCAGGCGCTTTTGTAGACCCAAAACCCCACACGCCCGGGAGGGACCCCGTCAGGGCGCGCGGCGGCTATGGGCTGCCCTAGGTCGACCTGATCTCCCCCAGGGCCTTGAGGTTCGCCGCCCTGCAACAAGAAGAACAAACTAAGAACGAGGAAGAAGAAGAACAAAGGGAGGAGATAAAACTAAAGGTAAAAAGTGGTAGATGAATTGATCGATTGTGTGTTGTTCAATCGGCCGTCACCTCTCATCTATTTATGAGGCGGCTGGACTTCCCGTATAAGAAAAGGACTCCAAATCATGTCCAAATCTTTTCAAAATTAACCGAACTCGGATTTAGGTAAGTCTGGAACATCAGTTCGATTTTTAGGTCCCACAGGCTACAAACGACCTCGGATGAAGACGAGCCCAAAAGCAAACTTGACCGTTTCGACGAGACGAGACGACCTGGCAGGGCTGCATTCCGATGGCTCTAACTTTTGCATACGAAGTTGGCTTGAGATGATTTTTTATATCAAATTCAACCATTTCGACGAGACGCACAACTTTCATGTTGAAACATTTTTCATCAGAGGCCATTCTAATTGAGTTTCGTGCCATTCTTTAATCTGGTGTCAACATGAGCATCTCTGAACTAGTCATAACTATTGCATAAGAGCTCCGTTTTAGACCATGTTCATATCCATCTCAATCTTCTTAAAGAGAACCATCCAGAGGTGACCTCCACTCATAAGTTTGAATTAGTCTTTATGTAACTTAAAGCTACTCTCTATGATTGTGCCACTTTTGAGCGTCAACACATGCCCCCTTGTTTTTCGGCAAAGCTAGCATGCCGAAAAATAACTTCTTCCATGTTGATTCTAAGGACGATGTCAACACTCCATCGGCCATTCTGCATGTGCTTAGGGCGATAAGTATATATCGACCATTACTTGTTTGAATCCTTGATGCAAACTCGGGTGAAAACTTCTCAACTTCTATAACAATCCGGTGATAAAGTTCCATAGATATGTATCTCAAAGCCATCCTCCAAACCATACTGTTCATCCTTTTGCTAGGATTTTGCAGATAATCACGAATGAACTTTCTCCAATCCTTGCTTCGCCTGCATAAAAGTTTCACTAGTGGCCGAAGCGATGGGCTTCAGTTCGGCCTTACCTATTTCGATGATACTAAGCATTGGTTATTGATAGATATGCAATACACCCCATGATCAACATGGTAGCCAAATGCTCGCGGTGCCAATTATTTCCAATTGTCATGTCTAGATATATGAACAATTTGAAAGCCATCCAAGGAGAATATTACATCTAAACATGCCTCAAGATAAACTATAAGCGATTTGTTGAGACATTGATAACTGTTCATATTTGTTGCACTATTCATAACAAATCACTGAAAGCCTCAATATGTGTAGCACCTATGGCAACCAAAAGCTCCAAACCAAATAACATTGCATATTCGGCTTTGATTATTGAGCAATAAATATTTTAAGAGGCATACGAGGCTTCACAGAACAACATTATATGGAGATATATAAATAACACCAACACCATGGCCATTGTTATGAATTCAACCATCAAAACATAATCTCCATAGTACTTGTCTTGCTCTCCAATCGAACTAAGGACGATGTTAGAATTCCACACCGTCCATGATTAGATAGTTTCTTAGGGCGATAGTTAAGTATCGGCCATTAACATAAGGTCCATGTAGACCTCATCCAACAAAGCACGTATAGCCGAAAATAAACAAATGAAATAACAAATCAAGTATTTTGGCCCTCTGGATCAGCAAAAAACTTGTAGCTAATCAAATGTATAGTGCTTTGGTAATACCCTTTCATGACATAAAAAATTATATTGCATCCATGGATCAAAATAAGCCCATGGAGGGTAACCAATCATACCTGGGGATGAATTCCATGGCAAAGACATCAATGGCATGTTTGACGAATATGGATGATGTGCTAACTGAAGATTTTCATGGGATGACGCACACCTTCGGCCTTAATTATTTTCTGCTTCCATCCTTCCCTTTCGTCACCTTTGTAACACTTGGTACAATAGAAGGACAGGCATCATTTTTATTTTGATTGTTCCTCTTGGGAACCCATGCCATGTTCTTGTTTCTCAGCTCTTGTGCACTAAGCTTTCGTAGCTCCTTCTTTTGCCAATACGATAAGCCGAGTGAGCACCTCGACTGTGATTTTGTTACAACCAATGGCAACTCTTTTTGGGCCTTGTGCACCCTCAACTTCTTTTCTTCAGATTTGGCACTCTGATTTTTATCAATTGATTGCTTCACTTCTTTGCCTTTTGTAGCCAATGTCAACACTTTAATTGGATCTTTGTTATTTGGGATCAAATCTGAAGTAGCACACTTACAATCATCTTTCTTGACCCGGTATACTTGCTTGACCACCTCTTTTTTCGTCCATGGGGTCCGGAACGATTCCTTTTTATTGAAACGTTCTTTAACATATGATTGTTCATCAAACTGTGACCTTCTTGGAGCTACAGAATGTTGGTGAGATGGTGTAAAATAAGATGGAGAATGCGTGCTTGTATCATACATGTCCCACAAAGGATATGGATTTACATGAGCATGGGGAGGCATCCACAGCATTTGCATTGGCGGCCCAAAATAAGAATATGAATATGTTGCATTGAAATTCTCACTTTGCCAATACTGATCCTCATATTTGCGCCTAGGGGGTGATCTTGATGCTTTTGCATTACTTTTCCGATAAGCACTTTTTTCTTCACCTGCTTTTGATATTTAGCTAGTAACTCTGCGAAAGTGATTTTCGATCTCTTACCCTTGTGCTTATGTCGGCCTTTATTTTCTTTGGTTGTGCTTGCACCGATCTCTGAATTTTCTTGTTGCCGCCCCAGTACTTTGCATCTTCTATGCAACCTTGATGGAATTACCGCCTTCAAGAATATCTTCATTGTGCTCTTGAACAATTTTTTTACTTGAAAACTTGATCCCATCATCCACTATGTTTACCTTCTCATAATTTAATGAATCAGCTTGAAGAAGCCGATGCAAAAACTTTTTGCCATCAGGACCAATCGGAATAGACACGGTCATCCTTTGGTGTTTCAACAAATCTCAATCGTCCTTTATCAATGACTGATACGTCCATTTTGCATCATGCTTTTATATCAATATTTATTGCATTATGGGCTGTTATTACACATTATGTCACAATACTTATGCCTATTCTCTCTTATTTTACAAGGTTTACATAAGGAGGGAGAATGCCGGCAGCTGGAATTCTGGGCTGGAAAAGGAGCAAATATTAGAGACCTATTCTGCACAACTCCAAAAGTCCTGAAATTCCACGAAAGTTATTTTTGGAAACAATAAAAAATACTGAGCGGAAGAAATATGTCAGGGGGCCACCACCTGTCCACGAGGGTGGGGGCGCGCCCTACCCCCCTGGGCGCGCCCCCTGCCTCGTGGGCCCCCTATTGGTCCTCCGGTGGCCATCTTCTGCTATATGAAGTCTTTCATCCGAAGAAAAATCATAAGCAAGCTTTCGGGACAAGACTCCGCCGCCACGAGGCGGAACCTTGGCGGAACCAATCTAGGGTTCCGGCAGAGCTGTTCTGCCGGGGACACTTCCCTCCGGGAGGGGGAAATCATCGCCATCGTCATCACCAATGCTCCTCTCATCGGGAGAGGGCAATCTCCATCAACATCTTCACCAGCACCATCTCCTCTCAAACCCTAGTTCATCTCTTGTATCCAATTCTTGTCTCCAAGTCTGGGATTGGTACCTGTAGGTTGCTAGTAGTGTTGATTACTCCTTGTAGTTGATGCTAGTTGGTTTATTTGGTGGAAGATCATATGTTCAGATCCTTTATGCATATTAATACCCCTCTGATTATGAACATGAATATGCTTTGTTAGTAGTTACGTTTGTTCCTGAGGACATGGGAGAAGTCTTGCTATTAGTAGTCATGTGAATTTGGTATTCGTTCGATATTTTGATGAGATGTATGTTGTCTATCCTCTAGTGGTGTTATGTGAACGTCGACTACATGACACTTCACCATTATTTGGGCCTAGAGGAAGGCATTGGGAAGTAATAAGTAGATGATGGGTTGCTAGAGTGACAGAAGCTTAAACCCTAGTTTATGTGTTGCTTCGTAAAGGGCTGATTTGGATCCATATGTTTCATGCTATGGTTAGGTTTACCTTAATAATTTTGTTGTAGTTGCGGATGCTTGCAATAGAGGTTAATCATAAATGGGATGCTTGTCCAAGTAAGGGCAGCACCCAAGCACCGGTCCACCCACATATCAAATTATCAAAGTACCAAACGCGAATCATATGAACGTGATGAAAACTAGCTTGACGATAATTCCCATGTGTCCTCGGGAGCGCTTTTCTCTATATAAGAGTTTGTCCAGGCTTGTCCTTTGCTATAAAAAGGATTGGGCCACCTTGCTGCACTTTATTTACTTTTGTTACTTGTTGCTCATTACCAATTATCTTATCACAAAATTATATGTTACCTATTATTTCAGTACTTGCAGAGAATACCTTGCTGAAAACCGCTTAGCATTTCCTTCTGCTCCTCGTTGGGTTCGACACTCTTATCGAAAGGACTACGATAGATCCCCTATACTTGTGGGTCATCAATGGTCGATTTGACTATTTGACGAAACATATTGCAATCCTCAAAATTATGCTTGGATGAATCATGCAACTTGCAATACATTCGTCCCTGGATTGATGGCTTGACATGGTAATCAAGAATTCTAATGTAATTTTTTTCAGCAACAAATCAAATATTTGATCACACATGCTTGAATTGAAGGTAAACTTTTTATTCTCTAGCCGATCTTGCTGTGAGAATGGCTTTGGTGTTAAGCAAACGAATGGTTTAGATTTTGTATTACCCCATTCGGCTATGCATTGTGTTTTGCACTCTATCTCCGATGTCTCTGAAAAGGAAATTATACTATCATCAGTTTTCTCAACAGAGTATAACCTTGGCTTTAAATTTCTGAAATCAAAGTAGTTACAACATACATGTCTCAATTGAGACCATGAGTAAGCCAAGTATGAAGCAAGCAAAGCTACCCAAGTAGATATGAACTTTAAATAAAGCAATGGGAAAAACTTTTGTTGCGGTAATAAGTCACTATCGGTCTCTTTGAATGGTACAATATATTGATCGATATGCTTAGTAAAAAATTTATTGCTAACAAGTAAATTGCCCTCCATCATTGGTCTTTCAAAATTACTTATAAGATTTTTCCTAATAGATGCATCAACAATAAAGTTGTGACCAAATCTGAAAATAGGTAAATCACTTGCTAGACATACCTCTTCATACACGCTAGGAGAGCATGACGGTGGTGTGGCTTGAACAATATCTTGCTCCGCCTTTGAATGGCTCCCCAATGCCTCTTCATCATCTTTTTCTTGATTCTATGCATCATTACATTGAAGATTTTTGTCGGCCGAACTTTGTTCAACTACTTGTTCTTGTCCTTGAAGTTCATCAATTTCTATGGCACGAAACTCATAGGGCAGGAAGTAGGTTCCATTAACTTCAGAAAAAAAAGCATGGTCATTTTGCCATGCTTTCCATGCCCTTCTCAATACTACTTGCCTCTTTGGATTTGATGGATTCGGAATATATACTACTTGATTCGGCTTTTTCAACCGAAGCACTTTCATGTTCCGAATCACCCTTCTTTTCATTGATACTACCAATTGGCAATGATTCTTTTATCTGAGCCAATTCTTTTTCTATTTGTTTCTGGCGGCGAGCGGCAAAATTGGCTTTAAGCTTTTCTCAATTTCAGCCCACTCACGATATGATTGCCCCCCAATGCTTTTAGATTCTTTCGGCAATGACACATGGGTGTTGCCGAAACTTTGCAATTGTGTAGGGGGTGTATAATATGATGTAGTACTGGGTGAAGGCATAAGCATTGTTGTAAAACCATATTTTTGCTCGCCAATTTTACCAATTGGCAAAGATTCATCTTCTTGCAAAACTCTAGCTTTATTGCGTTATAATCAGGAACTAGCCCCTTATCATGTTCTTCAAGGCAAAGAGCACTAATCTTATTATCTCGGGCTATATCCCTTTTTAATTTAGTCACTTCCCATTCTATAAGGGATTGTTCCACAATACTTTTAGATTCTTTCGGCATTAAGGTGTTGCCGAAATTATGCAATTGCGTAGAGGATGCATTAGATGCTACAATATTAGATGATGGCATGTGCACTGCTGCAAAATTTTCACTTATTCGGCTATGGCCGTGAAGGTGCAGAGCCGAATTATGAGCATCTACAGTTGTATACGGTGCCGAATAATTACTAACATGAGGTGTAGCATATGAAGGTTGAGAGTAACTGGCAGAATAGCTAGTAGTAGCATGGCCAATTCTGCCATCCATCGGCATGGTTGAACTAGTATATTGCAAATTAGTTGTCGATGAATAAAAAGGTGAAACACTGTGTTGCATGCTATTGGAAGTTCCTACATGAGGTGTTTCAACTTGATTGACCAAACTCATCATGTTGTTCATCGGCATAACGATTTCTGGGGTTGCCGATGCATGAGAGTTGGAGTACATATGGTGCATGTTACTAGTATCATAAGAAGTTGAAGCAGGTAAATTACTTTGAATTGGCCTGTGCACGTAATTAGATATGCATGATTGAAAAAACTAGGGCTGGTCGATAGAGTATACTCATTGAATGATCTAGTAACACCATACGAATTATTTGCATCTACAGTAGGGAATTGGGTATTCATATTACCTTTGTACATTGCAAACCCTAGATGGCGATCTATTCATAGCAAGAACGGGTTGGAGACGGTTCAAAGCTTCGTCCCCAGCGGAGTCGCCAAAAAGTGTGTTCGCACACGAACACGTCACATGTACCCTCAACACCGGGGGTGATGCACCGCAGCTCACGTCGAAGAAGACCCGACCGGAAGCGCGGTACGCAAGCAATCCGGCAGACGCTTTTGTAGACCCGAAACCCCACACGGGAGGGACCCCGTCAGGCCACTCGGCGGCTATGGGCTGCCCTAGGTCGACCTAATCACCCCTAGGGCCTCGAGGTTCCCCGCCCTGCAACAAGAAGAACGAACTAAGAACGAGGAAGAAGAAGAACAAAGGAAGGAGATAAAAGTAAAGGTAAAAGTGGTAGATGAATTGATCGATTGTGTGTTGTTCAATCGGCCGTCACCTCTCATCTATTTATGAGGCGGCTGGACTTCCCGTATAAGAAAAGGACTCCAAATCACATCCAAATTGTTGAGGATATAGATACTGGTGTAACCCGCCCGAGATGGGTCGGGTTACGTTGCGACAGCTCTTCATTCAGAAGCCCAAGGACAGGTTAAGGATGGCGGTTTAGTAATAGGTCTAAGGCCCAGAGGCGACTTAAGGCCCGTAGTGGTAAACCGCCGTTGTGGCATGACTTGTAGTGTAAGTCAAGAATAGTTAAGAGTCCAAACCAGACACAGTTTATGAGTCGGCCGGGACTCTGAGAGCCGCGAGGCGTTAACCTTTCTATATAAAGGGACGACCCGGCGGCGGTTCAGGACAAGTAAGATCAGATCGATAGCCAGGCAGGGCGGTTTAGCTCCTGGTCATCGAAACCCTAAGTAATTCCACCTCAACTGGAGTAGGCTTTTACCTTCAACGTAAGGGGCCGAACCAGTATAATCCTCGTGTCCTTTGTCCCGTTTAACCCCTTTAAGCTTCCTAGCTGCGATGGCTCCACGACTAAGTCCTTGCACGAGGACATCTGCCGTGACAATTCCACGACAGTTGGCGCCCACCGTGGGGCTAGCGCACGGTGGATTTGAGTTCTTGAAGGGCAGCTTCGAAGGGCTCAAGGGATACGCTGTGGGCCGGATGACCAGAAGTCGTCGCGGCAAGCTCTACATCGACGACGCAGGCTGGGGCCCCGACGCCGGCTCAATTGAGTACGGGTACCGGGTCCCCTTCGGCGGAATCCACGTTTTCATTGGCAAGATTGGCGAGCCGGGCCCTGAGCCGGACATCTGCACCGACCCCGTCGAGACGGCTCAGCGTGCAAGACCCGCCCGGACTCTGCCGGCCTTGAAGCGTGCTTTCGTGGGATGTGTCCATGGAGAACTCTCTGAAGGATTTGGATCTGGCGAGGAGACGGCCACCCGCTCTGACGGTGAGTCGTCCACAGGTGAGACCGACTCGTTATATCAACTTCAAGATGGCAGGCTCAGGGGTTGTTCTGATGACGACAGTATTCCGGACCCCTTTGAGCCGCCGAGCCGGGTCGGAATCTTCATGGCCGGCACACAACCTGTTCAAAGCTCTGCCGCTGGGGCAGGAGGCCCTGTGCACTCGCCGGCTCAGGTGCTGATGGATCTCACGGATAAGATGACGGCCCTGTTAACCGCTACGGTCGTCCCAGCGGATCAAGCTCAACATGATGCGGAGGTGGCACAGTTAAAGCTGGATATAGCGAGAGCCAAGGAAGATCTGGCAGCGGAAGGGATCAGGATGGCTGCAGAACGGGCGGCTCTCGACGCCCAGACTCAGCTGATTCAGGCGCAGTCTTTCTGGCTCACGATGGATCAGAACGCATCCAATGAGATCATGAGAAGGAGGCATCAGAAGGCTCAATCTCGACTCCCTCCGGTTTACGATCCTCGAAACCTCTTCAACACGCCTGGTGCAGGGCCCAGTAACCCGCCAGAAATCATGGCACCTGGGGCTGGAACGCCGATTCAACCGCAAGTGATGGGGCCTCCCCGTGTGAACACTGCCCCGCCTCAATACGTGCCTATACCACCGGGTCATTATGCCAACCCGTTGGAAAACATGATCGCCGTAGCGGCGCGACTGGCGGCTCTCCCAGTCGAGGGCGACTCTCCGACGGCGGTCGAAACCCGCCGGGTCAGAGAACTTCTTCAGACGGCTTTGGTGCAACAGGAGGCATATTCATATAGCCGGGACAGGATTCATTCAACCCCTCGTCCAAACCGGAGCCCAAGTTATAGCAGACACATGGTTTCAGCGACCGGCTCAAGCAACGTCCGGCGCCGTGACTTGCCAGCTGGCCACGGCCCGGCACATAATGGAGCCTTTAACGCGGTAGACCAAGACAGAGCACGACAAGAGGCGGAGCAGGCGGCTCAGCTGACAGCTTACCAGCCCCTCCCGGTTTATCCGACGGCTTCTATCGAGGCGGGCGTACCTACGAGGACCGGAGGTGTCCCTTGTCTGGTGCTGGCTCTCCGTAATGAACGTCTGCCCAAGGATTTCAAAGGACCTAGGAAGGTACCTAATTACACGGCTGATTTACAACCCGGAGCATGGATCGAGAGCTACGAGATGGCTATGGAGTTGCTGGAGGTCAGTGAAGCGGCAATGGCCAAATACTTCACCATGATGTTGGATGGGACAGCCCGCACTTGGTTGAAAGGACTGCCGCCTAATTCTATCGGGTCATGGGCAGAGCTAAAAACCCGGTTCATCCAAAACTTCAAAGATACATGTAGGCAATCTATGTCAATTGTGGATTTGACTAACTGCAAGCAGCAAGAGGGCGAGTCTACAACCCATTGGGTTCGCCGGGTCAAAGAGATAATGCATTCATCTGATAAGATGGATGCCGGCTCTGCAGTCTTAATGTTGGAGCAAAATTGTCGTTTTGCGCCCCTGAAGATGAAGCTCGGGCGGATCAAGCGCGATTGCAATGATATGGGTACGCTGATGGCGGCTCTGGTCAAGTACGCCGACTCTGTAGTACCAAGGATCCCGCGTCTGATGATGAAAGGACAGGGAAGGGAAAGAAGAATGGCAACGGCAAGGTCCCTCAGCATAACCCGGCGAACCAGGGAGGTAACAAACGTAAGGCTGATGGCAGTATGGAGTTTGTGGCCAACACCAATGCGCAGGGTAACAATCACCGACGTAAGGGGAGACCACCTCCCCGAGCCGGCGGGTCAGGCCCGGCGCTTGAGCAATTGTTGAATGAGCCCTGTCCAAGGCATGGCTCTAGGGAGAAGCCGACCACTCATCTATGGAAAGACTGCGCAATCATGAAAGCCTTCAAAAATTCCAACGCTTTTAATGGCAACAATGGGCAGGGCGGCGGCTCCGGCGGCGGCGGCTTTCATGGCCCGGGCGGCGGCTCTAATTCCAATTCTTAGAATTTTCAAGGAGGATTTAATCAACAATCTGGCCAGGGTAATCAGCAGCAGTAGCAGGGGGGATACCAGACCAATCCAAAGCAGCTCAATGGTGGACAGTATCATGTGTTTACTACCAGTCTGTGCAAGCGAGACCAGAAGCTTCATAAGAGGGCTGTAAATGCTGTTGAGCCGGCGGTTCCATGCTATTTAAGATGGTCTGAGAAGCCTATTGTATGGAGTAGGGAAGATCACCCTCCCCGGGTTGATAATCCGGGTCACCTGGCCTTGGTGGTGGCTCCTCAGGTTGGGGGGTACAAATTCACTAAAGTTCTCATGGACGGAGGCAGTAGCATCAACATCCTCTATTATGAGACCTTCTGTCGTATGGGATTAACTGATAAAAACCTCAGCCAGTCCAACACTATTTTCCATGGGGTGGTGCCCGGTAAGTCGGCGTATCCAGTCGGTAAGATCGAGCTGGAAGTAGCCTTTGGAGATGAGTACAACTACAGGGCGGAAAAACTGACTTTTGAGGTGGTTAAAATAAGAAGCCCGTACCATGCTTTATTTGGGCGGCCGGCTTACGCCAAGTTCATGGCACGGCCGTGTTACGTGTATTTGCAGCTCAAGATGCCGGGTCACAATGGGACCATTACGGTTCATGGCAGCCAAAATATAGCCTTGGAGTGTGAGGAAGGTGACGCTGCTTACGCTGAATCTGTTTGTGCAACAGAGAAGTTGAAGTTTTACAAGGATAATGTTGACCCAGCAGATATGACGTCTTTGAAAAAGCCAACCACGGAGCATGAGCCGGTAATGAAATTTAAGTCGGCCGATGAGACTAAACTTGTTGACTTTGTTCCAGGTGACTCATCTAAGCAGTTCAGCATCAGTGCCAATCTGGATCCGAAATAGGAAGGCGCGCTCATCGAGTTCATCCGTGAGAACAGGGACATCTTTGCATGGAAACCTTCTGACATGCCGGGTGTACCAAGAGAACTCTCTGAGCACACTCTCAATATTGATCCGAAATTTAAGCCAGTCAGGCAATTCCTCCGGCGGTTTAATGAGGAGAGGCGGAAAGCCATTGGTGAGGAAGTAGCCCGGCTCTTGGCGGCCGGGTTTATCGTTGAAGTCTTTCATCCAGAATGGTTAGCTAACCCGGTGCTCGTGCTCAAGAAGAATGGCACCTGGCGTATGTGTGTGGACTATACGGATTTAAACAAGGCTTGTCCGGCTGATCCTTTTGCTCTCCCCCGTATTGATCAAATTATTGATGCTACGGCAGGTTGTGAGCGTTTGAGTTTTTTGGATGCTTACTCTGGATACCATCAGATCAAAATGGCAGTTAAGGACCAAGAGAAGACGGCGTTCATCACTCCCTTTGGAGCCTTCTGTTATGTGTCTATGCCTTTTGGGCTCAAGAGTGCATAGGCGACTTACCAGCGGTGCGTGCAGAATTGTCTCCACAATCAGATTGGGCGCAACGTTCATGCTTATGTGGATGATATTGTGGTAAAATCCAGAGAGAAGGAAACCTTGGTAGATGATCTGAAAGAAACCTTTGATAATCTCCGGGTCTACAAGATGATGCTTAATCTGGCCAAGTGTGTTTTTGGTGTTCCTGCAGGCAAGCTCTTGGGTTTTCTGGTTTCTCACAGAGGCATCGAAGCTAACCCGGAGAAGATCAAGGCAATCACCTCTCTGGCTAAGCCGGCGTGCATAAATGACGTCCAGCGTCTGGCGGGTCGCATCGCTGCTTTGAGTCGGTTTATAAGCCGGTTGGGCGAAAAAGCCATGCCACTATATTAAATGATGAAGAAAACAGATGATTTTGTCTGGAATGACGCTGCTAATGCTGCTTTTGAGGATTTGAAAAGACAGCTAGCTGAGCCGCCAGTCCTTGCTGCTCCTATCGATAAGGAGCCCTTGTTGTTGTATGTAGCCGCTAACACACGAGCCGTCAGTGTGGCTGTGGTGGTGGAGCGTAAGGAGGCGGGTAAGGAACATCCGGTTCAGCGGCCGGTTTACTACATCAGTGAAGTACTTATTGAGTCTAAGCAACGGTATCCACATTGGCAGAAGCTTGTTTATGGGGTGTTCATGGCAAGCCGGAAGCTTAAGCATTATTTCCAAGGCCACCCTATCATTGTGGTTAGTTCTGCTCCCCTAGGAGATATCATCCAAAACAGAGAAGCCACGGGAAGAGTTGCTAAGTGGGCCATAGAACTCAGGCCTCATGGTCTAAAGTACGTGCCACGCACTGCTATCAAATCTCAAGCATTGGTGGATTTCATCAACGATTGGACAGAGCTGCAGGTGCCTGAAGAGAAACCGGATAATACATACTGGACTATTCACTTCGACGGATCCAGGCAATTGGAGGGCTCGGGGGCTGGAGTTGTGTTAGCTTCCCCTCGAGGTGACAAGTTTTGTTATGTACTATGGTTGATGTTTCCCTGTACTAACAATGCAGCTGAGTACGAGGCCTTGCTCCATGGTCTTCGGATGGCTAAGGAGATGAGCTTAAGCCGGGTAAGGTGCTTTGGCGACTCAGATTTGGTGGCCCAACAAGTATCAGGCAAGTGGGATTCCAAGGACCCCTCATGGCGGCTTATCGCCGCGAAGTTGATGCCATTGCTGGACATTTTCAGGGTTGCCAAGTAGAGCACATCGATCGCAGAAAGAACAAGGCGGCTGATGCATTAAGCCGGTTAGGCTCTCAACGAAAGCCGGTGCCGCCTAATACTTTCTTGGATACTCTGCATAACCCTTCTGTCAAGTTACCTAAAGAGGAAGACTTGGCTGTTCCTGACCCAGAAGCACAGTTAGTGGCGGCTCTCCACGTTATCCCAGATTGGACAGTGCCATACTTGGCTTATATGACCCGGGGAGAATTGCCTGAGGATGAAGCTTTGGCCAGACAAATAACCCGGCGGTCTAAGTCAATGATAATTGTCAATGGCGAGCTGCATCATCGCAGTGTCACTTGAGTTTTTCAGCGTTGTGTTTCCTCTGAGGAAAGTCAAGAAATTTTACGTGAGATTCACGAGGGGGATTGTGGCCATCATGCCGGCTCAAAATCCCTTGTGGCCAAGGCTTTTCGTCATGGTTTTTATTGGCTGACGGCTCACGTTGATGCAGAGGACTTGGTCAGTAAATGTGATGGTTGTCAGAAGTTCTCAAGACGGGCTCACGTGCCGGCTCAAGAGTTGAGGATGATTCCAATCACTTGGCTGTTTGCAGTCTGGGGGCTTGATATGGTTGGGCCTTTCAAAAGGTCCAAAGATAAGAAGACCCACCTCTTGGTGGCGGTTGACAAGTTCACAAATTGGGTTGAGGCAGAGCCAGTTAGTAAGTGTGACGCAGCCACGGCGGTTCAGTTCATGAAAAAGGTGATATTTCGCTTTGGTTTTCCACACACCATTATAACTGACAATGGTACCAATCTATCTAAGGGCGCCATGGCGGATTTTTATCAACGAGAGCATATTCGGCTTGATGTTTCATCAGTGGCTCACCCTCAATCCAATGGTCAAGCTAAGAGAGCCAATCAGGAAATCTTGAAGGGCATCAAGCCCCAGCTTTTGGTCCCTTTGCAACGGACGCCGGGTTGTTGGGTGGAGGAGTTACCTTCCGTATTATGGAGCATCAATACTACTCCTAACAGGTCTATGGGTTACACACCTTTCTTCATGGTTTACGGAGCTGAGGCGGTCCTCCCTAGCGACATCCGTCATGACTCGCCTTGAGTGGCGGCTTATGTCGAGGCGGATAATGAGCAGGCGCGTCAAGATGCTCTTGACTTGTTGGACGAACAACGTGACGTAGCAGCAGCTCGCTCGGCGATTTACCAACAAGACCTGCGCCGCTATCACAGCCGCCAGGTTAAGTCCAGGACCTTTCAGGAAGGTGATTTGGTGCTCCGGCTCATCCAGGATTAAACAGATGCACACAAACTATCCCCACCTTGGGAAGGGCCCTTTGTGGTCAGCAAGAACTTGCACAACGGGTCATACTACCTTATCGATGTTCGGGAGCACAAAGATTCACGTAAGTCGGAGGAGGAGACCCGCCGGCCGTGGAACATAGCTCAGCTTCGGCCTTATTACACTTGAGCCACCGGCTCTCATAATGTACATATTTCTATAGCCATGTATATATTGTGATAAATAATAAAGCAGGACCTCTGTCCTTTTTTCCTCCAAAGGTAAATGTATCATTGTTATTTTCATTGTAATATTACATGGTCACTTGGAGGTTGATCCGGCTTATGATCGTATTCGAATCTAGCCGTTAAAAATATGATCACTTGGGGGCTTCCTATTCAAACATAGGTCGTATTCGAACCAAAGAGAACATAGCTGTCGATACCCACTTGATTGGCATATTGTCGAGCTCATTGGGGAGTTTTTCTTGATCATATTTGAATCATAGCTCAACCCCCTTTGGGAACCGACGTGGATCGTATTCGAATCAGCGTCGTTAAACAACTCTCAAAGTCATTTGGGGGCTTCCTGTTCAAACATAGGTCGTATTCGAACCAAAGAGAACATAGCTGTCGGTACCCTCTTGATCGGCAACGCCAAAGCCACTGGGGGCTATATGATCGCATTCGAATCTTAGCTTAACCCCTTTGGGATGGTTCTCTGGTCGTATTCGAATCAGAAGCCCCTAAATTTTTGAGATCTCTTGGTTTGCAAACCAGTTCTTTTGATGATATCAAAAGTATTCAAGGGTGGTTCTTATTCCACCGGCTTAACCTTGATTAATAATGTTGATAGCACATAATAAGCATTATATGTGCTGGTGAACCTGAGTTGAGTTCTCAACCTCATTATTCGGGTTACATAAACCGGAAGTGTACTTGAAGGCTCGCAGGTATGATGTTATGGTTATCTCGAAGATATAATTGAGAGCCAGTTTATTATGACTTTGATTCATATTCCGGGTTATATGTAAAGTATATGACTCTCCATGCGGTAAGCCGCCTAGAGACTTGTGATTTGTTTTCTATGCAGGACAACTAAAGACAGCTCTTTAAACTTAAGGAAAGCAGAGGATCAAACATAACCCAGAAGAATATAAAAGGGCAGTTTAAATATAGTTAAGCGCTACACACGTGCACGATGGCATGGCAAAATTAAGTGTTCGTCCTACTCTATTACAGGACTCCCCGAGTCCAAAAGGTGAGGCATTGTTTTTGAGACATAACCATGAGCCGCCTAAGAAATCAAAGGTGCTTGTTGGGCTGAAGCTTCCGGCTCATCCCTCTCCGCTCCTCCGGCCGTTTCCATGTCCTGGAAGGTTGATGATTTCCGGTTAATGCCACTCAAGGCTTCAAATTGAGCTTCATCATCAATTAACCCGGCCGGGTCAACTTCAGGGGCGAAGGTATGCTTACGAGTCGGAGGAATCAGGCTGACTGCTTCATAACGAGGTGTTGGGATCCTATGATTCTCCGCGTCATAGCCCGGTTGATATTTGGTAAGGTCTGTATCATTACCAATCAAAGTGGCCACCGGGCGTACGCTCTTCACACAAGCGGCGAAGTCTTTCTGGTCAAAGGGAGTGCCATCTTCCTTCAAGCTAGGATACCCAAGGGCGATGTCGGTCGGGTCTAGCTCCGGTAGAAACGCCTTGGCCCGGCTTAGAGCGGCTATGGCTCCGGCTCTTGCAGAAGCTCGTCTTAACTCTTGGAAGCATTGAGGAAGCATGGCAAGCCGCCTGAGTACATCTGCCAGATGAGTGGGAACCTCGTTTGACAGAGCCACAACGGCTAAGGCACGTTGTGACCCGGTGTAAAGTTGTTCTACCAAGGTATAAACCGCCTTCAGCTTGGTCAGCACGTTCTGATTGAGATTGGAACTCCTGGGACCTGCATTACAAAGTCAGGTGAGCTGATGGCAATTGAGATACTTATGGGAAATGAACGATGTAAACTAGTTAGAAACTTACAGAGTAACTTACCAAAGATTGCGGAGACCATCTGAGATACATGGCGTTTTAAGCCGGATAGCTCGGCGGTTCTTTCAGTAAGAGTGGCTTCCACTTGTTCAGCCCGGCTGAGCAAAGCAGTTTTTTCATCCGCCCAGGCTTTTCTTTCTGCTTCAAACTTTTTCTTCAGTTTCTCTTGTGCAGATACACTGAATTCAAATTTGGAGTTGGCCTTTTGGGTTTCACTTTCCTGAGTCTTCAGGCGGTTCTTTAGATCAGAGATTTCCGATTCAAATTTCTTACAGGCGGCCTGTACAAATTCCGGGTTACGGTTAGGGTGATTATAATGCAACATTAAGTCCCAAGCACTTTGCAAGCAAAGACACTTGGCACTTGGGGGCTAATGTATGCTGAAAGGCTCTATTTACAGTGCCGGTTCATGAAAATAAGTCCCAAGCACTTTGCAGGCAAAGGTACTCGGCACTTGGGGGCTAATGTGTAAAGTTGCTCAACTACTTGATTAAAATAAGGTAAGGACCGGTTCAACTATGTTGTTTAACCCGGCCCTTGAGTGTTACCAGGTAAGCCGGTTTTCTTGCAGTGATTATTAAGCCGGTATTAAGTCTACAACATATTTCATCATAAGTAATAGACTTGGGGGCTGGCAGGGTAAGGATAATTATGGAATAAGCAAGAGAGTCATACCTCAGACTTTTGTTGTATTTGCTTCACCATATCAATTTCCAGGTCCCGGCTGTTGTGCACTTGATTAATATAGCCAGAGACAATATCTCCAATGCTCAGATTAGCATAATCAGTGATGTCCAGCCTGGCCCTGCGGCGTTCCAGAAGTTCTTCCTTGGCAGAGCACCTAGCCAACACGGTGGGTCTTCCTGGTTCAACAAACTCGGTCCGGGTAATTACAACATCCGGATCATCTGGATGAGCTGGGCTGGGGATCTCCGGGTTATCAGAACCTTCCATAACTTGTTCATCAGATGGAGCAGCGGTGGTTTCAGGAGCTGGTGCAGACGGCGGCTCATGAGCAGAAGCATCAGGTTCAGTCAGGACCGGCTCTTCGGCCGGTTTGTTTTTCTTCGCCCTCTTGCTGGGCTTTACTTGTACACTGAAAGTCGAAGGGTTAGTGCAAAAACATGAGTAAGATAAGCACAAAATAAGCTGATCATCATTACCCGGGTGCGGTTTTGAAAGCCGGCAAGCTAGACTGCATGGAGTCGCCGGAGGAAGGTGAAGTTCCCTGATAATTTGAATCAGAAGAATTGAGTGGTTGATGAGTGACGCCCGCCAAAGGATGAAAAGGATATAAGTCGGAGATAACCTCGGTCCGGCGCTTCCTTGATGCTTCGGGTAAGCCGGAGGAGAGGTCTGCATCATTGCTGGTCCGGGTCTGCCTCCGACTCTCATAAATCTGTCGCTTCAAAAGAAATTGAGGATCTTGATAAGCTAAAGGATGTGAAAATCTTACTTTCCGGGTTACTCTTCGGACTTTCAGTCTTGGCAAGGGCTCCGAGTCGGAGGAAATTATAGTTACCTCTTCAATCACTTCATGACTCGTTCCGGTGTCCTCCTGCTGATAATCCATGTCAATAAGATGGTTAAAAAAGGAGCCTAAAGAGTCAAGGGCTACCTCTGACTCGGAGGTGTCTTCCAGGTGAAGCAGGTCCGAGGCGCTAGGTTTACTCCCCTTCTTGCGGGGAGCGGCTTTCCTGGCGGCTTTTTTAACCTTTCTGGCTTTCTTAGCAGCTTCATGGTCATACTTGACCTTCCAGAATTTATCATTAGCCTGTAAAATACAACAAAGGTTCTTGAAGTTAAGACGAAATCGTTAAAATGGAAGGTGAGGTGTTCAGGTCAATAGTTTACCGTTGGGGCTGGGTTAGCCTTGCAAAAAGTACTTAAGCCTGTTCTCCCGCAATCTGCCAGGCTCTCGTTCAGAAGAGACTTGGTCATGTCATCAATGACGTCCTCAGGTAAGTCGTTGGGACTGTGCCGAAAAGGATCATCCTTCTGGCTCGTATAATCGCACATTAAGCCGGGGCGGCGGCTTAAAGGAATCACCCGCCAGGCAATCCAGACCCGGACCAGATCAATGCCATTCGGGCCGTTCCCCAAAAGAGCTCTGATCTTGTTAATGGTGGGAGTAAGCGGCTGACGTTCAGCTTGAGATAGCTTATCTGGCAAGGGGTGATTTGATTCCAGACGCAGGGCGCGAAAGCCGGGCAGTGGATTCTCATCAGCCGGAGAAGTGTCCTGGCAGTAGAACCATGTCTGGTTCCAGTCCTTCGGGTGGCTCGGCGGCTCAGCATAAGGAAAGAGACAATCTCTCCGTCGTTGGATTGAGATTCCACCGAGCTCCAGGCTGGGCCCATTGGCACATTCATTTTGGCGGTTCAGATAGAATAGCTCTCTAAAGAGTAGTAAGCTAGGCTCTTCTCCAAGGTACACCTCACAGAACACTTGGAAGTTACAAATGTTTGACACGGAATTGGGTCCAATGTCTTGAGGTCGCAGGTCGAAAAAGTGCAGAACATCTCTGAAGAATTTTGAGCCGGGAGGAGCAAAGCCCCGGCTCATGTGATCAGCAAATATGACAACCTCTCCGTCCTTGGGTTGAGGTCTCTCTTTGGACGGGTCAGGAGCATGATAGGACATGACCTCTTTCTTGGGTAGGTAACCCGTTTTCACGAAGTCAGCTAAGGTGCTATCAGTAACGTTGGATCTAACCCAGTTGCATGTAATGGGCGCCTTGGGAGCCTTGGGCGGCATTGTGAAGGATGGAAGCCTATCACAAAATAAAATTTCCGGTTCAAATTTAAGCCGGAGGAAAATTTTGGTTCAGTATTTAAGGTGGCGGCTTATGAAGGGGCCTAATGATATATGGCAAATTGTGTCAGGATATTTAAGCCGCTATGGATATCGTGAGCAATTAAGTTATTTGACTCTGTTATGGATGACCCGGAATATTCATGAAGCATCGCCTTTTTTAAGCCGGTGATATGAGCCGCCATAGCTAACAGATGCAATTTTTGCCTAAGTGTTGCACAAACAAGTTTCACAGGTTGCAGTAATTATTTTGGATCAAACAATCGTCCAGAAAGGAAAATTTTCTAGACCTAAAAACTGGCACAGAGAAGTTCATAAGTCCTAATGAGGTCTTTTTTGCAAGCAAAAGGGATCTGCTAGTATTGGAAATGGGTGCGAAACCACTACCGCGGGAGTTCTGTACTGTTTTTCGAATCAAAAGAAGTCGCGGTGGAAGAACTATAAAAGAACAGAGATGAACTACGAAGAACAGGGAGGAACGCGGAACCCTAATGCGGATCTGATGTTTGAGAAGAAGAGGACTTACAGTTGCAGGTTCACTGCGGAGAGTCGCCGCCGTTCTCTGGACTAGCTCAGGTTGATGCAGCGGCCGAGGCTGAGGAAGACGAGAGGCGCGGCGGCGGCGGCGGAGCTCGGGCTCTGAGGCGTTGAGAGGAGGAAGACGGCGGAAAGGGAAGAGTGAGAGAGGACCCGGTCGGGCCTATTTATAAGGGACGGCTGATGAGTGGGCGCGAGAAATGAGGAGGCTGAAGACATGATTATCCAGCTACAGAGGCGCCTCGATTTTCGGGATAATTATTAAAGATAAGGATCCGTTGAGATACGTTGGGTAGAACGTGCATTAATGGCGGATGACGTCACGGTGGGTTACCAAGAATCCAGAGGATGACATCATGGCGGGTTATAACCTTCGCGCAAACAGAAGCCGGAAGATTTTCTCTTAAGGTATTGAAGATTGACATGAACCGGTTCAAATCAATCTGGGGCCTAATGTTGAGGATATGGATACTGGTGTAACCCGCCTGAGATGGGCCGGGTTACGTTGCGACAGCTCTTCATTCAGAAGCCCAAGGACAGGTTAAGGATGGCGGTTTAGTAATAGGTCTAAGGCCTAGAGGCAACTTAAGGCCCGTAGTGGTAAACCGCCGTTGTGGCATGACTTGTAGTGTAAGGCAAGAATAGTTAAGAGTCCAAGCCGGACACAGTTTATGAGCCGGCCGGGACTCTGAGAGCCGCGGGGCGTTAACCTTTCTATATAAAGGGACGACCCGGCGGCGGTTCAGGACAAGTAAGATCAGATCGATAGCCAGGCAGGGTGGTTTAGCTCCTGGTCATCGAAACCCTAAGTAATTCCACCTCAACTGGAGTAGGCTTTTACCTTCAACGTAAGGGGCTGAACCAGTATAATCCTCGTGTCCTTTGTCCCGCTTAACCCCTTTAAGCTTCCTAGCTGCGATGGCTCCACGACTAAGTCCTTGCATGAGGACATCTGCCGTGACAATTCCACGACACAAATCTTTCCAAAATTAACCGAACTTGGATTTAGGTAAGTCTGTAACATCAGTTGGATTTTTAGGTCCCACAGGCTACAAACAACCTCAGATGAAGATGAGCCCAAAAGCAAATTTGGCCGTTTCAACGAGACAAACAACTTTCATGTTGAATGCTTTTTTGATTCGAAGCCATCTTCAGGGCCGAATCTCTCACGCAAAACAGTCGGTTGGTGGCGCTACCCATCACACATGTGTCTGGTGGGGCGCGCCATATTTTGCCTCCTGGTAGGGCTGCATTCCGATGGCTCTAACTTTTCCATACGAAGTTGGATTGAGACGATTTTTATATCAAAGTCGACCTTTTCGACGAGATGCACAACTGTCATGTTGAAATGTTTTTCATCAGAGGCCATCTTAATTGAGTTTCATACCATTCTTTAATCTGGTGTCAACATGAGCATCTCTGAACTAGTCATAACTATTGCATAAGAGCTCCGGTTTAGACCATGTTCATATCCATCTTGATCTTCTTAAGGAGAGCCATCCGGAGGTGACCTCCAATCATAAGTTTGAATTAGTCTTGATATAACTTGAATCTGCTCTCTATGATTGTGCCACTTTTGAGCATCAACAGACGGAACAATAGTTGTTCGATATTATGAATAAAAGGGCATACTATTATTGTGAATAAGATGTATGTTATGAATATTGATAGTAAAATTGAATATCCATAACACTGACGCTAAATGTCGCAAGACTAAAAGAATACCACATCTGTGTGGCACTGCATTTAATCACATTGGAGAAACTAGCATGGAGAAATTTCATAGTGATGAATTTTGAAGTCATTTGATTGAGAATCATCTGACAGTTGCAAGTTTCGTCCAATTAGTGAAGTATACTAAAATACCCTTCATGAGCCATAGAGAACGAGCAACAAAATAATTGGCAATATGCATATCGATGTGTGTAGTCCAATAAGTGTTGTTGCAAGCAGTGGATTTATCTATCTTCAAGGATGACTCAAGTAGATATTTATACTAATTGAGACATAAATCTCGATCTTTTGAAGTGTTTCAAAAGTCTTTCAGAATGAAGTAGTAATTATTATAACAAGAAAATTATGTTTCTACAATTGGATTGCAGAAAACAATATTTGAGTTACAAATTTAGCGAATGTCTGGTGAGCTATAAAAGAATTTTATAGCTTGCACCTCCTAGAAACACTACTGAGAGTAGATTGTTTTAAGTAGATGCAATCAAACTATGTATGACATGGTGAGATCAAAGATGACATTAATTATTTCGCCAATATACTTTCAAAATGATGCTTTAGAGACTGTGGCTTTCATATTGAAAAAGGAGTGCCATCAAATTTGTTGAAATAAGTGCTACTCTGTAGGTTATCCCAAGTAGTTGGGTATTCCTCTATCACTATGCCGAGGCAAAGTGTTGCCATAGAGTGCAGAAGTTTTGAAGAAAATGCTTTCTACAAAAGAGTGAGTGGGAGGACAGTGCAACTCGACAAGATTGCGGAATTTTTGTAATCATCTCAAAGAAAAGAAACACTAGAAGTAATTCTAGAATTTCTTACTGCGACTGATACAAAAGCCTCTACATGAGATATAGAGACTACGGTCGACCTTGCAGCTGAACTATATAGGTTGGGAAAATTCGTGTAGGCCTTTGTGGTATGCAGATGAAATATTGTTGGGCAAACAATGAACATATAAATCACATCGAAGCATTGATGGGCCCTGACTCCGGAAATTGGCTATATGCCAACATAATCCGAGATAGTATCCATTCACATAATTCAAGTTCAGAACTTGATGAACCCTTCAAAAGACTTAGAGTCTAAATGGATCTATAAACTGACAAAGATAAAAATGTTTTATAATGTTTGACTTGTTACAGATAGCTTATGACAAGATCAAAGAATTGACTATGACGAGATTGTCTCATCATAGCAACACTTAAAGTTAGTCCGGATTAAACTAGCAATTGTTAAATATTTCAATTATGAGATAAAACAAATGGATGTCAAAATGATTCCATGATGTGGAAATAAAACCAAGGTTGTATGTTTGATACAATCCAAGGTAACTTTGTCGATCCAGAGGATGCTAGTAAGTATGCAAACTTCAAGAGATCAGAAGCAAGCATAATGGAGTTGGAATCTTCGCACTGATGAAATGGTCAAATAAATTGATTTCATCGAGTAAAGCGAAGATGCTTGTATTTACAAGAAAGTAAGTGGGAGCATGATAATATTTCTAAACACTATATGTACATGACATATTGTTGATTGGAAGTTATGTAAATTTCTTGACACGGATTAAGACTTTATTGAAACTAGTTTTTCAGTAAAATACTTAGGCAATGAATAGTCTTTGTATTAGACATAATGATCTATGGAGATAATAGTGTCTAATCAGACTTAGCCAAAATACATATTGACAGAATACTAAAGCAGTTTAGTATGTAAAATGTCAAGAAGAGTTTCTTGTCAATGTCACATGGAAGGGTTCGGTATCCTGAAATATTGATGAGAGTAATATGATTTCAACCACACTTGTATTCCATGGTATGTAAACAACCAGATATTTCCAATACTCCAAGTTAGTTGTAATTAAAAGTTACTAGTATGGTCAAATTGTTGATCATAGGACAACAATGAAAAATGTCGTTAAGGATTAACGACATGTTTCTCACACATGGAGAAAATGAAGAGATTGTTGTAAGGAGTTACATCAATGAAGGCTCTTTGTAAGTAGTTATCGATAAAATCTTCATCTATGCTCGAAGTGATTATTCGATTTCAAACTAAAAGTGATTTATGGTGGCACAGTAAGTTGGAATTGGTCCAAAAAGTTACTATGGTGAATTCTATAACAGAAGGCTAAGTATATTGTTTCTTTAGAAGCAAAAATGAAGGGTGATGAATCAGAAGTTCATTCATGAGCTTGATATGGTTTCTAGATGATTATCTCATTCGAACACTATTCTTAATAGGGGTTCCATAACTCAGTCTAAGGAATCAAAGGTTCTACTAGTGATTCAATATATATATAAAGCCGGTTTCACACAAATTATGAATTCTTGTGAAATCATTATAGATGCATAGAAATGCAAATGATACATGCGGATCTAAAGTTGTCAGATTCGATAGGACGAAGTCTATACCACAAGCAAAGCATGGACTGGCACCGGATTGCCATTGGTGAAAAAGTTAAAAGTGCTAACTAGATTATTGACTCTAGTGCAAGTCGGAGACTGTTTGAAATATGCCCTAGAGGCAATAATATTGTATTATTATATTTCCATTATTCATAGTTAAGAGTTTATATTCCATGCTATAACTGTTATGATCCTGGAATATGCGATTCAGTGGAAAACTCATATGCACGTGTGGAATGATAAACGGTAAACAATAGGTTTCCGGTCTCGCCTCTAAGACCGGCTCAAGTGTTGTTGGTGATCACGTTTTCCAGATCTTAGGATATCATTAAGTGTGACGATAGTCCTAAAACAACATTGAGGGTATGATGTTAGAAGAACAATCATATTGAATCGACCGAATACTTGTTTGTTATACTATGTGATCATATCGTCTGAAATCATATGTTATAACACGGAGTCTTAGCATGTGTTTTAGTTCCTCGGACCATGAGAGTCTCTCGGTCACTTCCTACCAGACGGTGGGCTTTGAGGTTGCTCAAACGTCATCTGTAACAAGGTGATCATAACGACAACTTTCAGGCACGCCGGAAAGTTTGACAAGTGACCGGACAGCTCGAGAGTGGGATTTGCTCCTCCGACAATGGAGATATTCTTAGGGGCCTGTCGGTGTGACGGCATCCATCATCGTCTATCCAGACACAGGTGACTACGTCATGGGTATGCCGGAACACGTCCACGAGAAAGAAGAACAAAACCGGTAACAGGAGCAACGGTATAGTGAGCATGGTGATGACTCAGTAGGATACCGATGCACACCGGGTTTTGTAAAGTATCACGAAGCAAAGGGAACATCACATGATAACCAAAGGTTCACTTGAGTATCATTCGTGTAATCATAGGGACCGATATGGATGTCCACAGTTCCGCTCCCGGTCATTGAACGAAGGGGTTTCGTTCATGTCTATGATTTACCGAACCTACGGGTCACAAGCTTAAGGTAATCATGATCAGCTGAGTGTTAGTAGTACGGGAGTGATGAGAATATATTTGTGGAATTGTTTCATTAATATCCGGAATAGTTCCGAGAGGTTCCAGAAGCGTTTCGGGGTTACCGGAAGGGTTTCGGTGAATATTGAGTATTACCGATTAATATATATAGGTGGAAAATGTTTCCGGGGATGTTAAATTATATATATAATGCTCTAAAAATGTTTCGAACAAATATATATTTAATTTAATATCAATGGGCCTAATAAGGCCAAGAGGTGGAAAGAAACTTGGGCCAAAAAGGCCCAAGTGGGAAAGTGCCTCCCTTCCCTAAGGAAGGGGGCCGAATTGGGGAAGGGGAGGAGTCAAACTCCTCCCCCCCCCCCTAGATGGCGCACCAAGGGGGATTCCTTCCCCTTGGTGGCAGCCCTCACTCTCCCCTCTAACCTATATATACTAGAGGATTTCAGCCTATGTAAACATAAGATTTGGAGCCTCCTCTAGTTGATCTAGTTCTAGTTCTTGTCGGTCCTAGTTGACTGATTAGACATAGCCCGAGCCACCTCTAATCCTCATAATTAGAAGCCCCATGTGGTTCTAATCTCCTCCTCTAATTCTCCGGCGACGATTAGCTCTGGACGGCGAAGCGTTGACGGATTGAGAAGACCGTACGCTTGCAACCAAGTAGAGAGCCCATTCTTTCGGTCTTCCGTTCGTGGGCGGTTCGCGGGTTCGTCATCGACGTTCGAGGGACTTCAAGTACGATCTACACCGACTCGTCTACTTCCGCTGCACTCCTGGAGTCAGTAACGATCGTTGATCACAACCCGTTATGCATCTTCATATTGTTCCTGGATGATCGTAGGGCAAAAAAAATTGTTTTCTACTACGTTTCCCAACAGCTGGCATCACCATGGGCGAGGCGCGGGGTCACTACACCGACATGGTGAGGGATGTGCAGGGGAGGCCTTCCGGCAGGCGCATGCCGACCAGATGTACAACCTCTGACTCTTGAATGCATCGATCATGCCTTCTTCAATCTAGGTTGGGACAATACGTTCCCAAACGCTACACTCACGTCTCTTTCAAGATGCACGTCGGATCATGTGCTTCTCCTTGTTCACATCAACATGTTGCTTCTGCGTAATTGGTAGTTCAAATTTGAACTTGCTTGGGCCTCCTTCTCAACTGGTAGGAACATTGTCACTAGGTTGTGGCCCATGGGCCCCTTTGCTCCGTCCGTCAATTCTGACGCACTTTTAGCGAAAACTTTAAAATGTACGCGTTTTGGACTCAAACGTTGGGCTTTCTCATGCACCAAAGCAAACTTACATGAAATAAACTGCAAGATGGTCATTCTTCTGGATCTAAGTGAAGAGGTTTATCAACTTTTCTTGGCAAAAGAAGCAACTAGACTCATCACCGTTTTGGTTCTGCAAAAGTTATTCAAAGAAAAAGCAGTTGCTTTGTGGCTTTGCGCCAAAATTCGCTCAACTGTTGTAGGTGGAGAAAATTCAAAATATTGCATTGTCTCGGCCTCACATAGGTTACGAAAGAATAGAATCCACTATCTCACTCATCTAGGGGAGACTTTATCGGCTCACAATTAGAAAGTTGTTATCCTAATAGATTTCTTTATTAATCCCATTGGGTGCTCTCCGGCCACTAGCTGGAATTTTGATCCAACTTTCATCTAGCCCACTTACTTTGACCCTGCTGCACTCTTTAATTGACCCCTTCCCAAAATAAGGAATTAAAGATGCTTTTATCCAAATGAATCCATTGGGGAGATCGATGGCTTTGGCCCGGCTTCCTATCAAAAGTTTTGGGCTTCTTCCAAACCTATTCTGAAGGTCTTCTCTGAATTTTTTTCTCGGACTACCTCAACATGGAGCGAATTAGCAGAGCTTACATTTCTTTTCTCCTCAAGAAAGAAAAAGAAGGAACTCTAGACTCATACCGTCCAATTTCTCTCCAAAATTGTCCTATCAAGGATATTTCCAAACTTCTTACAAATAGGTTAAAGACCTTTTCCTAACCTTGTCCATGGAGATCGGACCGGATTCATCTCTGGTAAGAACATTGCTGAAAACTTCATATATGTTGTTGATCTCATTAGTACCTGCCATAATAGAAAAAGTATCCACTATGGTGCTCAAGTTAGATTTTAGGAAAGCCTTTGACTCAATTTCCTGGGCCTCCCTGGACAAAATCCTTCTTCTTAGAGGCTTCCCTGATAATTTTAGGTTATCGATACAAAGCATTCTTTCAATTGGAAAAACTGCAATCCTACTCAACATCATCTTAGGGCCTTGAATGACATGTAAAAATGGTCTACATCAAGGCGACCCACTCTCACCTTATCTATTTATCATCATGGCCGACTTGTTACAGCAGCTCATGTCTCAGCATCTTCATATTGCTCTCCTTCACCCCCCCCCCCTCTTTGCGCATCTTCCACCCACAACGCCCTAGTACGCAGATGGAACGTTAATTATTGTTGGGGCCTCTCCTATGGTAGTCTCTACGCTAAAAGGGTTGCTTCGGGATTTCTCTTGCCACTAGTCTGCAGATTAATTTCTCAAAACATGCTTTGTCCCTCTACACACTTCTTCCTCTGACCAGCACTCCATCGCTTCCATCCTTAGCTGCCCCATTTCTTCTTTCCCCCAAACCTACCTAGGGCTACCTCTTTCTCTACTTCTACCTCCCCCGAACCTTTTACTTCCAATCCTAGAATGTTGTAAAACAAAAATTCAGGGTGGCACACAAAATTACTGTCTAGAGGAGATAGACTTGTCCTCATTATGGTCGTTCTTGACTCCCTACTTCTCCCCTCCACTTCTCCTTGGCTCAACTGGCTTCATTACAACACCCAAATGCTTTTATTTCTCCCTCCACCCACAAATCCTTTCTTGGTAAAACTATGAACAACCATTCGCTAGCCCTACCAAACTTTTCCTTTATCCTAACAAACAATGGCTCACTGACCTATTTCTGGTTAGACACCTCCCTCACCCCACAACCACTTTCAAAAACTTTTTCTTGCATTTTCTCTTGTTCCATTGCCGTTTACTAGAGTGGCAAATATTATGTGTTTCGGCATAGATTTTAACCTGCATGATTGCCTAACAGCATCTCTAGCAGATCCCTTAAAATCCCATACCGTAAAATTTGTTTACAGCCTTACAGGATACCCAAAATGTTTTTTTTACATTTTACAGTATGACTTTTGTTCTGTTAGAACAGATTCCATAAAAGAAATCATGATGCCGGCAAAATTGCATAAACCCCCCTAAAAGCTTAATCTAAATTACAATTAGGTCCTCATGTAACTTAGACTAAGCTGTTGATTCCCAGGCTAGCGGCACAAACAGTTGATTCCCAAGCCGCACCCGCGTCGGCCGAGCTCTTGCTGTCGTACCCGCGTCGGCCAGTCGAGCTCTTGCCGCCGCGCCCGCGTCGGTCGTGTTCTTGTTGCTGCACCGGCCGAGCTCTTGCTGTCATGCCCTTGCTGCTGTGCCGCCAATGATGTGTCGAGCTATTGCTGGTGCAACCGTGCCGGCCAACCGAGCTCTTGTTTTCGCACCCGAGTCGGCGGCTGAGCTCTTATTGTCGCGCCCGCGGTCGAGCTCCACCCGTGACTCATCTTGGCCCACTCGGGGAACTATTGGCAGATACCGCGCTGGCCTGAGAGGTCGGGGTAGCCACGCGGGGGCAAAGCGGCGGCGACCATGGTGGGGCACCGGCAGCGCCGACGAGATGCGGCGGCTTCTCTATTTGGCCAGAGTCGAGCTCGGGAGATGGCGTCGCCGGCTGCGACTGAAGTGGTTGGGCTGAAATTTCCCTCCCGCTAGGCCTCGAAGGGATAGAGGAAATTGTAAAAGAGGGGGAAATCCTGGAAATATGGTGGACAGGGGATGAAATATACAACTCCTCATAAAAAATTACAGGATGGGCTGTTTTACAGGACCTGGTTGGGATGATTTTTTTGTCCCGGTCTTGTAAAACGACGGTTATTTTGCACGACGAGGCGATATACAGGATCTGCTAGAGATGCTCTAAACTCTACCGCCTCCACGGAAATTGTCTCTCATTTGTCTTTGCTACATGACTTTATGCTTTCAAATGATCGAGACACTCGCTTCCTTAATGGGGGCCACACCTTCTCAACAAAGGAAGCATATGAGCTGATATCTAAGGAGGTGGATGAAGACAGGAACGCATAGCTGATATGACATTCTATTGAACAAAAAAATTAAGATATTCGCATGGTTGGCATTCAAGGGCAGACTCGATACAAAGGCCAACCTTGCACACAAATCAATCAGTCCAAACTTGGACTGTCCAAGATGGACTCGTCAAGAAGAGGACACGGATCACCTATTCGTCTCCTGTCCACTCGCAGACAGAATTTGGCAATGTCTCGGCCTCTGGTTCTCCTTCACCGACACATCATTGCTTTCGGATGTCGCAACACCACGTGGACTTGATGACAGAGTGTGGCCATTCATTCTACTTGTGATCCTTTGGTGTATCTGAGATGCTAGAAATGAAAAGGCCTTCAAGAATACTTATGTACACTCCTCCCTCACTCTCAATCTTAGATTCATGGTCGCATTGTTACGCAAGCAGTGCGATAAGGACGTTGTCTTCTCATGGCGGTTGTTCCTCTCCTATGTGGCGTGCCTATGTAATCTCTTTGGTTGTACTTGTGGCTTGCCGCTTTTGAGAAATATATTCAGGTGGGGGAGCCCCCCTCCTCCCCTCGTGACTCCCAAAAGAAAAGTCAGGAATGTTGAAATATGTTCCATGTGGCCGTAGGTGCACATATATTGTTAGTTGGAGTTCTGGTTAGACTAGAGATAGATTAGTATCTACTTAAACTACTTCCTCTCTATCTCCTAATCCCTTGTACTCCAAGACATGTATGCGATCATGGGATATGCCCCATCTCTATCAATAAATACCACATGGCCCTCTCACGAGAGGGTAGAACGCTTCCCATCATTTTCTACATGGTATTCAGAGCGACCTCTTCCCCTTTGTTCTGAGACAAAATGATCTACACCAAAACAAACAAAACCCATGGCGTCCTCCTCCTCCACCCCTACCCTCTCCATCCTTGGTTCTCAGGTTCCGGAGAAGTTAACTAGGGAGAATTATCTCCTCTGTGGGGCTTAGATCCTCCCCCACTTCCTTGGCGTTGGCCTATATGGCTACCTCGACGGCTCCATCCTTGCACCGGAGAAGCTGATCACCGCCAAGGACAAGGATGGCAAGGAGCAAGACATCCCCAACCCGGCATATGAAGCATGGGTTTGGCAGGACCAGCAGGTCCTCGGGCACATCCTCAACAACCTGTCGAGAGACGTGCTCGTTTTTGTCGTCTCCATCAAGACGGCGCACGCAGTATGGACTTCCCTGGGTAACAGGTTTGCCTCGCAATCTCGTTCTCGCATCAATAATATCCGCATAGCCTTAGCCAATGCTCAGAAGGGAACGCAATCTGCTCCGGTTTACTTCGGCCGGATGCGCTCACTGGCGGACGAGCTTGCCGCTGCTGGGAGGCCACTAGAAGAGGACGAACTCCTCTCCTTCATCATTGCGGGGCTAGACCTTGACTACAACTCTGTAGTCTCGACTCTGGACTCCCGCACTGAACCGGTCACCGTCGACTTCCTCTATGCGGCGGTCTGCAACTTTGACCAGCGTGTCGAGCTCTTCACAGGCGGGGTTGGAGGCACCTGTGGCTTCAAGTCCTCTGCTGACCTCGCTGCTCGCCATGGTGGTCCTCCTCCGCCATAGAAGCAAAATGGTGGCGGGTACAAGAAGCAGAACAGCGGCAGCGGCTACAAAAAATGGAAAGGCAACGGGCGCCCTTTCTACTCCAACAACAAGGGTTCCTACGCCGGCCAAGGAGGCCCAGGAGGCCCCGAAGGTCCAGGCGGCCCTGCACCTAGCAACAACACCAGGAACAATGACCAATCCAGTGCTAGATATGTGGTAAGTTTGGGCACAGTGCCAAGGACTATTGGTATCGTTTCGACGATGATGCATTAGAAGAAAAGGTTGCACCTGTTGCTCAATACGGCGTCGATACAAATTGGTACGTCGACAGTGGGGCAATTGATCATCTCACTGGCGACTTGGAGAAGCTCACGGTGCGGGAGAAGTTCTGTGGACAGGAATAGATCCATGGTGTGAATGGTTCAGGTATGAGGATAGATCACATTGGTTATTCGGAATTCAAAACCCCTAGTTGTTCTATTCATCTACGCAAGATCTTATACTCTCCTCATGCAAACAAAAATCTTCTCTTTGTACATCGTATTGCCTTAGACAATCATGTATTCCTTGAGTTTCACCCCTTTTTTTGGATTAAGGATCAGGCAACGAGGAGGGTGCTCTACAGAGGTAGATGCGTTGGTGGTCTCTATCCGTTGATTCCTCGCTTTAGGTGATCAAATAAACAAGTTCTTGGTGTCACAAAGCTATCCTCAGCAAGGTGGCACGATCGATTAGGTCATCCATCTTTTACTATTGTTTAATGGGTGCTTAGGAAAAATAAGCTCCCTTTTGTTGGTGAGCATAGCTTATAAACAGTGTGTGATTCATGTCAAAGAGTGAAAAGTCATCAATTGCCTAACCCCGTGTCAACAAGTGTTTCTTCTCGACCATTAGAGCTCATTTTTTCTGATGTATGGGGGCAAACACCCGTCTCTATTGGTAGACACAAATACTATGTAAGCTTTATTGATGATTATAGTAAGTTTACTTGGATCTATCTTATCAAGAATAAATCCGATGTGTTTCAAGTTTTCCAAAATTTTCAAGCACTCATTGAATGCAAGTTTGACCGAAATATTATCACAGTCCAATCGGATTGGGGTGGTGAGTATGAGAAACTCAACTCATTCTTCCAAAAGTTGGGAATTTCCCGTCATGTCTCTTTCCCACACGCACACCAACAAAACGGCTCCGCTGAACGCAAGCATCGGCACATCATTGAGGTTGGCCTCTCACTTCTCGCAAATGCGTCTATGCCACTTAAGTTTTGGGATGAAGCATTCCTCACAGCCACCTATCTCATTAATCTTCTGCCTAGTCGTATCATCAACTACCAAACTCCTACAGAAAAACTATTGCACATCAAACCTAACTATGCCTCCTTAAGAGTGTTTGGCTGCGCATGTTGGCCTAATCTTCGACCATACAATGCTCGCAAACTCTCCTTTCGCTCTAAGCAATGCGTGTTCATTGGATATAGTCCCCAACACAAAGGTGTCAAGTGTCTTCATGTGTCCACAGGCCGGGTATATATCTCTCGTGACGTTGTGTTTGATGAGACTATTTTCTGTTTCAAAGATCTACACCCTAATGTCGGAGCCCTATTGCGAAAGGAAATCCTTCTTCTTCCTAGTCGCCTTTCCGGCTTAGATCAAGGGGGCGATGAAAACAATTCTGATAATCATGTGACTAACCCTCATAACCATATTCAGTCTCATGATGATGGTGCAGATGACACAGGATTTTATTCTGAAGAAAATGGTGTTGAAATTGTCCAAAATGGACCCTTATTTCATGTGGCAGAAGATGCCAGCCGCGCAAGACACGAGGCTTATTCTCCTGCTCCTGCAGCCTCAGGATCCGCATGCGGCAGATCCCGTGCAGATGTGCTACAGCAGCGGCAGTCCGAGGTGGGCTCGCCCTTAGGATGCGACGCGCCCTGCAGGGCGGATGCGGCCCAATCCACGCCAGCCACCTGCGGCTCGGGCCGTGGGACGGTCCAGCAGGCGGCCGACCGCATGCCTAATGCTGGCCCGCAGCGCTCTACCGTGTCGATCACGCATCGGTTGTCTCCCGTGAAGGCCGCGGGGCCCGCGACAGCTGCTGCTACGCCTTCGCCTGGTTCGTCGAGCAGCACAGGCGTGTCTACCCAATCGTCGCGCGTAGAAGCGGTGGGTGCTGCACTGGATCCTGCAACGGGATCTTATGTGGACGGGACAACCACTCCATCAGCTGTGCCGCCTCGTTCCACACGTGTGGGCACACGGTTACAAACAGGAAAATTACAGCCTATGAATTACAAAAGAATTTTGAAGTTTCGATTAACTTGTTCTATAGGAGAACCACACTCTGTTGAAGAGGCATTGGGGGATGTTGAATGGCACAAGGCCATGGAGGAGGAATACATGGCTTTGAAGAAAAATAAGACTTGGCATCTCGTTCCACGTGATCAAGGTAAAAATTTGATAGACTGCAAATGAGTTTATAAAATAAAAAAGAAGGTAGATGGAACTATTGACCGCTATAAGGCTAGGTTAGTAGCAAAAGGCTTTAAATAAAGGTATGGTATTGACTATGAGGATACTTTTAGCTCAGTTGTTAAAGCTGCTACTATCAGATTGGTTTTGTCTATTGATGTGTCTAGGAGATGGAGCCTAAGGCAGTTGGACGTACAGAATGTGTTTTTACACGGTGTTCTAGAAGAGGAGGTTTACATGAAACAACACCTGGGTTTGAAAACAAGGATGCACCTTTTCATGTGTGCAAACTTGATAAGGCTCTCTATGGTCTGAAGCAGGCCCCAAGAGCCCGGTATTCTCGTCTGAGCATGAAATTGCAAGATATTGGTTTTGTTCCCTGCAAGTCTGACACCTCATTGTTTATTTTCAATAAATCCAATATAACAATGTGCATGCTCATATATGTTGATGATATCATTGTTACTAGTTCATCTGATGAAGCAGTGACAGCACTCCTAAAGGACCTTGGCTCAGAATTTGCCCTGAAGGACTTAGGAGACCAGAATTTCTTCTTGGGCATTGAAGTCACGAAAAAAATATGGTATAGTCTTATCTCAAAAAAATATGCAACTGATCTTTTGAAAAGAGTTGGGATGCAGGACTACAAGCCTTCACCAACTCCATTATCTAGCTCAGAAAAATTATCTCTGCATGAAGGTGAGCCCCTAAGTTTGGAAGACAACACTCAGTACAGAAGTATGATTGGTGCACTCCAATATCTCACCCTTACTAGACCAGATCTATGCTTTGCTGTGAACAAAGTGTGTCAATTTCTGCATGCACCGACCACCTTGCATTGGACTGCTGCTAAACGTATTCTGAGATATGTAAAAGATACAGCTAATGTTGGACTAACATTCAGCTGGTCTCAGTCCACCCTTGTCAGTGCATTCACTGACGCTGACTGGGCTGGAAGTATAGATGACAGAAGGCCTGTAGGTGGCTTTGCTATATTCTTTGGTCCCAACTTAGTATCATGGTGTGCTAAGAAATAGGCAATTGTCTCTAGGTCTAGTATAGAGGCTGAGTACAAGGCTCTGGCAAATGCTACCGCAGAAATTATCTAGCTTCAGTCCATGCTGAAGGAACTTGGAATGACACAAGTGCAAGCTCCTTGTTTATGGTGTGATAATCTTGGTGCTACTTATCTCTCTGCCAATCCAGTCTTTCATGCCAGAACAAAACATCCATACAATCATCTGCTAAAACTTTCGCCACGCAGGATGGAACACTATTAAGAAGCACACCATTGAACCTATTATCAAAACTAAACTTCGCAATCTGGTGCGCCATCCTATTAGCCCTTCTATTAATCTTGGATATCTTGCAATTTAACATCATCTTGGAAATACTCAATGCTTCTATTTTTAGATAAACTAGAGGAGACCTGTCTAGGTGATCATTTCCAAGAAAAGAGGCCACAAAAGAACAATCAGTTTCTAAAATGATGGGCTTGTGGAGAGTAATACTAATGTACATCCCCGCAAGGGTCGCTCTAAGTTCCGCTTCATCCGCGCTATTGAACACCCCAATATAATCTCAGAACGAAATGATAACTTCTCCAGTATGGTTCCTGGCCACCACATCCACACTCGCAGCACATATGGCCTTCACATAACTTGCATCAACATTAATCTTAGTGAACTCCGTACCAGGAGGCTACCAAGTCACAAAATTCTCTTGCACATCATTAATAAAATTTAAACCATCCACCCTCTCCTTACCTTTGTTGCTAATCTCCATCTTCATACTGGAATGACATGACGAGAAGGGCGCCCAATAGTTTTGAATAAAAGGAACGTTTCCTTTCCCTTACCAAAAATCAAATCATTCCTCGGATGCCATGCCCTCCAAAACATGAATATAATTTGCTCACCCACCGGTGGCCTTACTTGATCCAATAAAATAAGTAACCAATGCGGCCTAAAATATTTGAAAAACACTTCACCAGGTAAATTCCAAACCTCCCTTCCGCCAAACGGAGCGCGCGGGTCTTGGGACAGCTCACCAGAGCATGAAACACACATTCATCTTCAACACTATAAATCGAGCACAAACCAATGATAGTTTGGTGGTGTTTAACTCTGTTAACTTGAACCGCCAAACTGTGTGTAGCAGCACGCCATGCAAAAATTCTAATTTTCTGACGGACCTAAGCCTCCCAAATAATATTTCATAGCCTCCTTTCCCCATTTACAGCACGACTGGAACTCTGTAACTCAATCATAGAGTCCTTTAGGTTCAGCGCCAACCTATACGCACTTTTAACCGAGAACAACCTATTTTTCTCGTAGTACTAAGCAATGAAATCTCCCTCAACCAAAGTCGGAATACGCAACATCAAAATTTCCTCAGCATCATGCGGATGAAACAAATGCCTAATAAGATTCTCATTCCATCTTTTTGAGTCATTGATGTATATCTCAGACACACATTTGAGTCTAGTTCTGTTCTTTTTTGTAGAAATTTGTAGACCCAAGTCTCTAGGAAGCCAAGTATCACTCCATATATTTATATTCGCACCATCGCAAACTCTCTAAATGACACCCTTTTTTAGCATCTCAATTCCATGCATAATACATTGCCAAGTAGGTGACATCACTTGAGGGGAAAAAAGTGTACAGCAAACGCCCATGAGGATAATATTTTTCTTTCAACACCTTTGCACATAACTAGTCTCGAAAAACCAATAATCGCCAAGCCTGTTTCGCCAAAAGCACTTAATTAAATATTCTCATATCTCGAAAGCCCATACCTCCTTCATCTTTGGATCTCGCCATCTTATCCCACGCCAACCAATGAGTTTTCTTCCTATTCTTCTCGTCACCCCACCAAAAATTCCTAATGATCTGGGATAACTCTTCATAAAGAGAAGCCGGAAATTTAAAAATACTCATGGCATAGACCGGAAGAGCCTGTACAACTGACTTAATCTGGAGTTCCTTCGCTTCGCTAGAAGCATATTTTTCTATAGGTCTTTACATCTGTGTCCCTAACTCGAACCCACTACTCAGATTTGCCCCTAATTTCGAAGCCTGCTCAAATTTTCCCCTCCGCCGTTATGTGCCCTTACAGAAATACCCCTCCGTGCCGTTTCCGTCAGGTCAAAGGCCTTTGACCATCAATGGGGCGTTTCCTGGACATATTTGCCCCTCTATTCACTTGTCAGTTACACATGGGTCCTACCCTAGGCAAAAAAAAAACTATGTCTTATCCCCTCTCTCTCACTTAACAAAAAAACTCTATCACTCCTTGACATGTGGGCCAAGGACCCACTTGCATGGTCAACACAAGTCCACACGCTCCAAAGCGAGGCTCGGCGAGGCTCACGTGAATCAGCCGGTGGCCGTCGCCGGTGAGGGGCGGCGCACCTGCAGGTGAAGACCAAGGGGACGGGCTCGGGGTGGTCTGACAAAGGATTTGCAGGTGGTGGTCGAGGTGGATGTCGGCGGACAACGACGGCAGGCACGGGGAGCACCAGAGACATTCTGCGGGGGACGTGGTCGCTGCCGTCGCGGTCGGAGGCTAGATCGAGACCAAAGAGCATGTCCTTGTGCCCTTCTGGACGCCTCGCCTCCGCCCATCACGGTGAATCGGGCCTATGGCCGCGTGTAGACGATGGCCAAGACTCCGTTCTCCGCCACAGATGCGCACTTGGCCTCCTAAATCCGGCCGCCCCGAGCCACCATTGACCTTCCCGACCTACGTGTCGTTGGCGCTGAAATCACGCGGCCCTACTCCTCTCTTCCCTCGCTCGATTCTATTCCCGGAGCGCCCTGCCCGAAGCTGGCCGCCATGACCGACCTCGACTGGCTCGGTCGTGTGCGCGCACCCAACTACCTACCTGTGCGGCGGCTTCACCCCCTTTGTCGGACGACCCCGAGCCTCCCATTGGTGGCCCTCACACACAGGCGCGCTGACCCTCGCCGGCAATGGCCACCGGCCGAGCCGCCAAGCCACGCCGTGACCACGTGCGAACAGGAGTTGACCCTGACAGCGGGTCCAATGGCCCACATATGTCAGGGACAGAGAGGGGGTTATGAGAGAGGGAGACGGGTTTTTTAATATTGGTGGGCTCCACGTCTAAGTCAAAGATGGGATGAGAGAAAGGGAGTTTTCTTTTGTTTTTCACAGGTAGGTCCCACCTGCTAGTGGGATGTGCACAGAGGGGCAAAAAAGTTGAGAAAACGTGAGGAAAACGGTCAAAGGCCTTTGACCTGACAGAAACGGCAGGGAGGGGTATTTCTGTAAGGGCACATAACGGCGGAGGGGCAAATTTGAGCAAACTTCGAAATTAAGGGCAAATCTGAGTAGGTGGTTCGAGTTAGGGACAGAAATGCAAATGACCCTTTTTCTATCCAGTTTGAAACACGCTTAAGCGCTTTATCTTTTGTAGACTGGAATTTGCCGGCCTTCATTCGCTCTTCCAGCACGGGTAAACCAAGATTTTTTTCCTCGAAACCATGAGAACCACCAAGATAGACACTTAATCTTCCAGACTACACTTTTTACCAAATAAAATGGAACATTTATCCAGAAATATGTGACCATTCTGAAGTTGGAGGTATCTAAGATCATTTACAAGTTCGAGAAAAAGATCATATATCTTATTTGTAATATTCATACAAATATAAGGTTACTACTTAAGTGTACCGACACAATTTTTTTAAGAGCTTCTAGTCAGAGTGATGGTTGACTGAGTACGATGTAGACGTTGTTGCATGCATATTACTCTACATATTATGTTGTGCACAATGGAACACATAAATCTACTAATTTAGTGAAAACAGATTTATAAGTATGAAAATCACAAAAAGGACACTCTGATGCCATAGCTGAAAACAACTTGTCATATTTTCTGTAACCGGCGGCTCTAAAACTGACTCCCTCACGATGCAAGCCAGCCGAACCGATGCACGCGCCTGTAGCACGCGGGTCGTGCTTCGCCAGCGTAACAAGAATAATGCGATAGAGCCCTCCTAAGTGTTACTGATATGTCCATTGCACTTGCGGCAGAGCAATCGTGTTCTCATCCAACGACTCTGGTGTTCCCTTCGCTCTATGACAGCAACCTGAACTGCTGTATTTAGTGCCTTGAAAAGCATGGTTGCTCCAATCGGTGCTGGACTGGGATGCTGTGAAGCGGGTAAATGCAGCACCAAGAACTTGATGCTGCTCAGAGCTTTTTAGGGGAACTTGTCATCTCTGTGCTGCTTCAGTCACCTCACTGCCCATACTTGTTGGTGATTTTTCATTAATTCTCTATACATCGGTGTACATGTATATTTGTAACAGGAGTGCCAAATTTTGGTTGTGTTAATAGTACAAAATGTGAGTCTTTTTCTTGTGTAAAGTTCTGGTGCATTTGTGTCTTCAGGGTGTGTTTTTGTGATATTCAGTCTAATCCTTGTATCAGGCGTTCAGTTTCATAAAAGCGTTCCTGAGGTTGGTCGGGTGGGGTTGTGACAAAGTTGTTGGCATCAAATAGAGAAGACTGTAATCTGCCTATTGAGCATAATCTATTAAAATACTGGTTTATTCTCTAATGAGCAGACTTCTTTTGTATATATACAAGTATACTTCAAAGCCAAACGACAAGAATGATGGCTAATTTGCTGTGAACACCAGTATCAATCTAACCTGGTATGCTTGTTCCATTGCCGTTCTGGCGGAATGGTGGTGACTTATGTATCATGTCTTCTAAAGAAATACTGGTTTATTGCACCTCTTGATCAATTCAACTGAAGGATGAAGTTGCTGACACTGCCAAGAGGGTATCGTGTATCTGTATTCGCAATTCCACAGTTGGAAGCACCATACAAGCAACTAAAAGGTTATTGTAGTACAAATCAACACAAATAAAGCACAAATTATGATCCTGAATAACTTATACTAGCAGTTAGCACGAACCACCTCATGAATTGGTCACTGTGATATAGTTTCACATTACAAGTCAGAGAGCAAATTTGTACTCCCAGAACTCTCGTCGCGAATAGGGACTCAATCTAGAACTCGATGTATGAAATGCAGACTAATCCCAATCTCAATTACCCACATTGCACCACAGAAGTAACATCAATGGTGTCCAGTATAAACGCACCAGATCAAATAGCAGAAACAGATCAAGTGGTGTTGCTGAATTGGGACACACAATTGTTCAGTCACTGTGGCATTTTTTCACATTGCAAATTAGACTGCAAACAAGTAGTACTACGACTCATCCGGGGCTCCTGGTAAATTATGGCAAATCAACTCATCACCACCTCAATATCGTACCCAACAGAGACCAACCAGCAAGACAAAATCAGAAACACGGCATTAGCAGAGACAAGTTTCATTTCCAACAACACATGCGAATAACTTTGTTCCACGATTCAGTTCGAGCTACGGAGAAAATGGCGAACTAAACAAGTCGGGGTTTCATCAGGCTTCTGGAATCTGCAGGCGGCGACAAAGAGTGACGACCGTCGGCCGGCCGGCCCTAGCCGCCGAAGCCGTAGAGGGTGCGGCCCTGACGCTTGAGCGCGTAGACGACGTCCATGGCGGTGACGGTCTTGCGGCGGGCGTGCTCGGTGTAGGTGACGGCGTCGCGGATGACGTTCTCGAGGAAGATCTTGAGCACGCCGCGGGTCTCCTCGTAGATGAGGCCGGAGATGCGCTTCACGCCGCCCCTCCGCGCCAGGCGCCGGATCGCCGGCTTGGTGATGCCCTGGATGTTGTCGCGCAGAACCTTCCTGTGGCGCTTGGCGCCGCCCTTGCCGAGACCCTTGCCTCCCTTGCCGCGCCCGGACATGGCTGACGGTCTCAAGCTGCGAGCGGATGTGGAATCGGAGGAACGGTGGTGGCTCGTGCTGAGTGCTGTGATTTGCAGGGTGGGGCGAAGGGCGTCTTAAAGGGGGCGAGAGGTTGGAGGAGGCATCTGCCTGCCGTTGGATGCGGCTGGAGTGGACGGTCGAGATGGCGATCTGGGTGAGAGATGCCGCGGATCAGTGACATGGCCGAAAGCTTGGAGCGGTGGATTGGCGGGCTGGGTCAGAGCTGTGGCGGCAGCTCGAAATTTTGGGCTGTGGGCGGTGGCCGGGTGTCGTCTTCTGAAGATTCTTCATGTGGGAGAATAAAAAAAAATCAATTCAACTTGATATACTTGCTCCATTGCTGTAGCATGTCCTCCAATGACAGATTATTACTTTTTTTTTGGCGCAAAAGATTTTTTTTTTCGAGATGGAAGCAAAAGATTTGCCTCATCCATTAAATAAGAAGAGACAAGAGAGTTTTACAAGACATCCCACAAAACGGCATGATAATTACTCACACAAAATAACATTCCCTAGTTTCTTGGCGCCAGTTGTGATCCATAATTTGGCCTCGTCGATAATGAGTGTAAGTAGAATAGGCGGTGGGGCATATTTTTGGCGGAAAACCCTAGCGTTCCGCTCGTTCCAAACAATCCATGAGATAAGCATGGTGAGGGATGCCATGGCATGCCAGTTTGAAGTTTGTCAGTCTGATTGTCCCACCATTGATTGACGTGAGGCAAACCAAGCTTGTCGATGATTGCGCAAAAGATTATTACTCCTTCATCCGAACTGTTTCGGAGATCCGAAGATAATCTACAGGAAACTTGCTCGAATGCAGTGACTGGTATACTCATTTTTCAGAGCTTACTGGAGTTCACTTTTGTAGGATTCAAGCATTCAGATAACACGTTACAATACTTAAATATAATAGCTTAGCGGTCAGGTAATTGGTGCTAGAAGCACTTCCAGCACTGATGTACTGTTTGTGTAACTGGTAGTTGTAGATACACAAAGCTGAACTGAACGAGCTTATTAACATGACATCCCCGAGTCCATCTCGTGCTTATCAGAGGCAACCAACCAGAATACTGATTTCATACTTGGACACGGTATCATTTAAGCTACAAGATCGAAGCTGGCTACAACTGGCAGGTCATTTCACATGTTTGAGATAGCACACATCTTCTCTTTACACTCCTGATTGCGTCCAATGTTTCAGGATACTCTACCCAAGCAATGGCCAATCCACTCTGCAGTTTCGACAGTGGCAGAACCAGGAACAGCATGAGATACAAAATGTTCTGGTGCGCTATTTCGGAATTGTGGGTGATGCAACCAATAATGTTCCAGGCACGATGTGGAAGCCTGCAGCCTTTTCTGAACCTGTAAAATCTGAAGACAAGACACCAAGTAACTTGGACTATCAGTATGTTTGCAGTTCAGAGCATTGTTCATAGACTTGCGCTTGCGGGATTGCAGTATAATTAGGCAAAGTAGGGGTGGTTTCAACAGAATACGTATGTGCACTGAAGACTGAACATCAAACATACCGCTACTGTTATGCAACTGGTCAGTAGACGGAACTGAAGTCGAGCATATTAGCGGCTCGTTCGTTCGGGTTCAGATGCAACAAGCCTGATTGCTTATTGCAAAAATTGACAATCAAATGATTCAGAGCGGCTTAAATAGGCAAGAAATTTGATAAGCTAATCCAACATTTGGTGCAATCACATTCAAGAGGGCTCACATGCAGGGAGAATCAGGCATTCAAACGCACATGTACGAGAACCGGAACCAACATTTTCATTTTCATTGCTGATGGCAACAAGAAGGTACCATCAGATTAGGCATAACACATCCACCATGACAGGAACAACCTAACAGGGATCTAACAGGACGCACATACATTTCCACCGATGAACAGGGATCTGGCACGACGCATGGATATGGATTGCAGCAGCAGCCTAGGCCCTCTCGCCACGGATGCGGCGGGCGAGCTGGATGTCCTTGGGCATGATGGTGACGCGCTTGGCGTGGATGGCGCAGAGGTTGGTGTCCTCGAAGAGGCCCACGAGGTAGGCCTCGGCGGCCTCCTGCAGGGCGGAGACGGCGGAGGACTGGAAGCGGAGGTCGGTCTTGAAGTCCTGGGCGATCTCCCGGACGAGGCGCTGGAAGGGGAGCTTGCGGATGAGCAGCTCCGTGCTCTTCTGGTACTTGCGGATCTCACGGAGCGCGACGGTGCCGGGGCGGAAGCGGTGGGGCTTCTTCACGCCGCCGGTGGCCGGGGCCGACTTGCGGGCGGCCTTGGTCGCCAGCTGCTTCCTCGGCGCCTTGCCGCCGGTGGACTTCCTCGCCGTCTGCTTGGTGCGGGCCATGTCGTCGATGCGCGGGGATGTTGAGGAGGTTCTGGTGCTTGCGGGTTGGGAAGATTGGAGTGAGGAGGAAGAAGGGGAGGAGGCGGCGTTAAATAGGAGGGAGCACCGAGCGAGCGAGCGGGTGGGTTTTGGTTTTTCGGGAGGGGACGAGAGGCATGTACTTGCCGTTGGATGCGGATGGAGTGGACGGTCGAGATGACGATCTGGGGGAAGAATGCCGCGGATCGGTGACATGGCCGAAAGCTTGGGCCGGTGGATTGGCGGGCTGGGTCAGAGCTGTGGCGGCAGCTCGAAATTTTTGGGCTGTGGGCGGGACCGGGTGTTTGTTCAGAACTGTTGTGCCGTGTTCTTGAGATTGTTCACGTGGGAGGGTAATTGGTGCTAGAAGTTTAACTGAACGAGCACCTGCAGCCAGGGACGATTCTAAGAGCATCTTCAGCCGTGCCTTCAACAAAGTCCCCCAGACGACTTTTCGTTCACCGGCATCAAAAAATCGGCTCAATCGCGCCCTCAAGGGCTTAATTTTTGCCGGCTCGGGCTGAAATTGGCGCCGGCGGACCCAACCCGAACCCGGCGTGCTCGGGGCGCTCGGGGGCGCTGGGCGAATCATTTTTGGCGCGAAAGAGCCGCGGGCCCTCCTTGCCAGCGACTCGTCTCGCTTCTCGCCGCTTCGTCGTCCTCATCGCCTCGTTTCCCGCGGCGAATCAACGCCAAAGCTGCCGCGTGCTGCCGCGCCGGTCAGCCTCCGCCATTGATGCCTCACGGGCGGCGCAATGAAGGCGTGACGACGCGCGTCCCCGCGCATGCCACGCGTAGACGCGGCGGCCACGCGTGCGCGCGACGCCTCCGACGAGGACGCCCTACGGTGGGCGCGCGACGACTACCTCCGCGACGAGATGGTCCGGCAGCGCCGGGCCCTGGAGGAGATAGCCGCCCGCAAACATGGGCGCGAGGACGAGCACGGCGTCGTGATCCTCGACAGCGATGACGACGAGGACGCCGCCGGACTGTCCAACAAGCCGCGCCAACCAGGGGAGGGCTGCAGCAGGGACGGCGGCCACGGCGGAGGCGATGACGACGACGGCGGCGGCGACTACACACGGTTCTACAGCCTCCTCGGCATGTAGAACTGCAAGGACGGCGGGCGACGAGGAGCGGCGAGGGAGACGGCGAGGAGCAAACTAGTAGCATTTTTTTTCTTTTTTGTAAAATATTTTAAATATGAACGAACTCGTCGGAGTTTGGTTTAATTTGCGCCGTGCTTGTGAGTTTTCAAAAAAGCGTGAGCGCCGCGACTGGGGGGCATCTTGCGACGAGGGGGGCGCGAGACCACCCCCCAAAAGGATCGAGTCGTCCCTCGATAGCGATAAGCGATTCCCGAATTTTTCTGCTTGCGTCCATGTACGTAACCTGCTTTGCCCCCCCTATCCTCAGCCCATGTATTAGTACAGCCCATTAGATCTTTTTTTAGGGGTGCAGCCCATTAGATATGGAGCACTAAAATGCCAAGCAGGCCATCGTGGAAAACAAAAGGCCCTGTTAGTCCTTGTACAATGAGAGATGCTTAGGGAGGTGCTTAGAAAAATAAACCGAGTTTTTCTGAAGCACCGTGCCTGTTTCTACAGGAGAGATGCTTAAGCGTCTCTCCTGTAGAAATAGGCATCGGTGCTTAAAGAAAGTCTGGATTATTTCTCTAAGCACCTCCCCTAAGCATCTCCCATTGTACAAGGCCTTAGTTGTTAGTTACAGCACGAATCCACATCGCTAGAGGTAGTCCGTTCGTTTCCAGAGCCGCCGCCAGCTGCTGAGATCGAGACTTCCCAGCTGGCCGCTCCGATCAGATCTCTCCATCGCGTCGCGCCACCATCGAGAAGCAGAGAAGGGTAGGGTGCGCGGGGACAGGGTAGCGCCGTTGCGCCGATCCACAGACACGTTGCCGGTTCCCCGTTGCCCATTGACGGCGGCCCGGACACACGGGCGGCAACAATACAAGAGGAAAAGGTAATCTGTTTTCACATCAGATTGGTTCATGCCTTTAAAAACTATAGAACTATAATCGTACAAACTATAAGCATTAATCGTCAATTATAACATTTTCATTTATTTATTTGTGCTTGTGTAGACATGAAGAGAAAAAAGGCAAATCCATTCATAAATTATTCAAGCCAGTTGGTTCAAGCTCTCAACCATCGGAACATGATGCTACAGTACAATCTAGTGAAATGAAGCAGCCTAATCCTAGCTAAGGCTAAAGACTTCCATTGATGCTATGAGGTAAGTAAGAATTATTTATTTTTCGAACATTTATAATTTCTTAATACATGATATCTAACAATTATTTTCTGTTGATTGCATCAGGTGGTTAATTTTCCAAGCATGCCCCTTTAGAGGAAATGGTGAATATGATGATTCCAAGAACCAAGGTAATATCCCAAGCATAATTTAATTGATATGCAAGCTCCTAATAAAAATGTCATTAATAAAATTTGGCGAATCTACATCTCTTGTGTAGTTGTCTTTCTATTAGTGGTCAGATTTGCTCTTTTTTCTCTTATCACTGTAATAGGACTGGTTAATCCTACTCAGAAATTAGTGGAAAGAGTGTTAACCTAAAAAAAATCTCTAGTGTCGTTGTCTTCGCCCCCCCCCTATGGTCAAATCCTGGCTCCGTCCCTGCTTGCAGCACTGATGTACTGTATTGTTTGTGTAACTGGTAGTGGTAGATACACGAAGCTGAACTGAACGAGCTTAGAGCAACTCCAACGCGCCGACCCAAATGGACGCTCGCTTTATCCGATTTTTATCTGTTCGGGTCGGCCAAACGGACGTTTGTGTCCATATTTTCATTTGGGTTGGTAGGTGCGTCCAACAGATGACAGACCCAAATCCGCGACCGGTCATACTAAAAAAAATCATACACACATGGGCGAAAAATATGCATAATTAAACATAAATGGCTGGCCAAAGTCCACTTAAACATTAATAAAACTAAAAGAAGTACGCGTCGTCAGCACGCTGCCCTAGGCGGCGTCCTCCTCCTCCTCCTCTCCGGGACCGGTGAGGTCGATGAACGTCGGCACCGACCCAGCCCAAGGGAAGGTGGTCTCCCACGCGGCACGCCGGATTGCTTGTTGCATAAATTGACAGTCGAATGATAATTTAAGCTCAAAATTAGAGCGGCTTAAATAGGCAAGAAATTTGATAGTAATCTAATCCAGCATTTGGTACAATCACATTAAGAGGAAAGGCAAAGGCACGTAGATGAGAACAAGAACCAACATTTTCATTTCCGTTGCTGATGGCAACAAGAAGGTACCATCAGATTAGGCATAACACATCCACCATGACAGGAACAACGTAACAGGGATCTAACACGATGCATGTGGGTTGCAAGCCTAGGCCCTCTCGCCACGGATGCGGCAGGCGAGCTAGATGTCCTTAGGCATGATGGTGACGCGCTTTGGCGTGGATGGCGCAGAGGTTGGTGTCCTCGAAGAGGCCCATGAGGCAGGCCTCCGCGGCCTCCTGCAGGGTGGAGACGACAGAGGATTGGAAGCGGAGGTCGGTTTTGAAGTCCTGGGCAAAGAAGTATCACAGGGGACCCACCAGTTGCCCACAAGGCAACAGGGCGCGGCCACCCCCTCTTGGGGAACATTGGATGGGAAACAAAAAAATTCATACGCTCACCAAGATCCAATCTAGGAGATGACCATCTACGAGGGGAGAGATTGGATCTACATACCCTTGTAGATCGCTAAGCGGAAGCGTTAAGAAACGCGGTTGATGTAGTCGAATGTCTTCGTGATCCAATCACGATCCGTCCCGCGAATTCCCGATCCAAGTGCCGAACGGACGGCACCTCCGCGTTCAACACACGTACGGCTTGATGACACCTTCACCTCCTCGATCTAGCAAGCGATGGTGAAGTAGCCCGAGTCCTCCGGCATCACGACAGCGTGGTGGCGGTGGTGGTGGCGGAATCTCAGCAGATCTTCGCTAAGCACTACGGAGAGGAAGAGGGATGCGAGGGAGAGGAGAGGCAGTGTCGTGGCGTGGAGATGTGCTCTTGGGGTGCGGCTGCCCTCTCTCTACCTCTCTATTTATAGGGGGATGGAGGAGGGTGTGGCGCCCCTAGGGTTTCCCCTAGGGGGCGGCAGCCAGGGCAGATGGGATCTCCCCTAAGGTGACTTGCCCCCCAAGCCAGGAGGTGGGAAGCCCTAGGGGAATGCCCCCAACCCTCCTGGTTACGTGAGATGGGGTGAGGGGGGCGCTCAGCCCCTTAGTGGGCTGGCTTGCCCCCTCCCCTTGGCCCATGGGGCCCCCCAACACTTGTCGGGGCCCGTGAAACCCCTTTCGGTGATGTTGGTCATCACCCGGTACCCCTAGAACAATTTTGGACTTCAATACCCTTCGTCCAATATATTGATCTTCATCTCCGGACCATTTAGGAGTTCCTCGTCACCTCTGGGATCTCATCCTGGGCTCCGAACAACCTTCGGTAACCACCATAATGACTCAACTATACTTATATCGTCACCAAACGTTAAGTGTGTAGACCCTGCGGGTTCGAGAACTATGCAGACATGACTGAGACACCTCTACGGTCAATAACCAATAGCGGGACCTAGATGCCCATATTGGTTCTCCCATATTCTACGAAGATTTATCGGTCGAACCTTGATGTCAAGGATTCAGCTAATCTATGTAGTTCCCTTTGTCTATCGGTATGTTACTTGCCCGAGATTCGATCGTCGGTATCTCCATACCTAGTTCAATCTAGTTACTGGCAAGTCTCTTTACTCATTCCGTAATACAAGATCTCATGGCTAACTCATTAGTCACATTGCTTGCAAGCTCATTGTGATACTGTATTACCGAGTGGGCCCTGAGATACCTCTCTGTCATACGGAGTGACAAATCCCAGTCTTGATCTATGCCAACTCAACATACACCCTCGGAGATACTTGTAGAGCACCTTTATAGTCACCTAGTTATGTTGCGATGTTTGGTACACACAAGGTACTCCTCCGGTGTCAGTGAGTTGCATGATCTCATGGTCATAGGAACATATACTTGACATGCAGAAAACGATAGCAATAAACTTGACACGATCATATGCTACGTTCATAGTTTGGGTCTTGTCCATCACATCATTCTCCTAATGATGTGATCCCGTCATCAAATGACAACTCATGTCTATGACTAGGAAACCATAGCCATCTTTGATCAACGAGCTAGTCCGGTAGAGGCTCACTAGGGACATGTTGTTGTCTATGTACCCACACATGTATTTGAGTTTCCAATCAATACAATTATAGCATGGATAATAAATGATTATCATGAACAAGGAAATATAATAATAACCACTTTAGTATTGCCTCTAGGGCATATTTCCAACAGTCTCCCACTTGCACTAGAGTCAACAATCTAGCATTACATGGTAATGAATCTAACACCCATAGAGTTCAGGTGTTGATCATGCTTTGCCTGTGGAAGAGGTTTAGTCAACGGATCTGCAACATTCAGATCCGTATGTATCTTGCAAATGTTTATGTCTTCCTCCTTGACATAATTGTGGATGGAATTAAAGCGTCGCTTTATGTGTCTGGTCCTCTTGTGAAACCTTGGTTCCTTGGCTAGAGCAATGGCACCAGTGTTGTCACAGAACATAGTCATTGGGCCCAGTGCATTGGGCACAACTCCAAGATATGTCATAAACTACTTCATCCAGACACCTTCCTTCGCTGCCTCTGAGGCAGCTATGTACTCCTCTTCACATGTAGAATCAGCAACCACGCTCTGCTTGGAACTGCACCAGCTTACCGTCCACTGTTCAGAACATATACGTATCCGGTTTGAGACTTAGAGTCATCCAGATCAGTGTCAAAGCTTGCATCGACGTAACCCTTTACGACGAGCTCTTGATCACCTCCATAAACGAGAAACATTTCCTTAGTCCTTTTCAGGTACTTAAGGATATTCTTCACCGCTGTCCAGTGATCCACTCCTGGATTACTTTGAAACCTTCCGGCCATACTTATGGCAAGGCTGACATCCGGTCTTGTGCACAGCATCGCATACATGATAGAGCCTATGGCAGAAGCATAGGGGATGACACTCATCTTTTCTCTATCCTCTGTAGTCGATGGGCATTGAGTCTGACTCAACTTCACCTTGCAAAATAGGCAAGAACCCCTTCTTGGAATGATCCATTTTGAACTTCTTCAAAATCTTATCAAGGTATGTGCTTTGTGAAAGTCCTATTAAGCGTCTCGATCTATCTCTATAGATCTTGATGCCTAATATGAAAGCAGCTTCTCCTAGGCCCTTCATTGAAAAACTCTTGTTCAAATATTCCTTCACATTTTCCAAAAGTTCTATATTGTTTCCAATCAGCAATATGTCATCCACATATAACACCCAAAACGCTATAGAGCTCCCACTCACTTTCTTGTAAATACAAGCTTCTCCATAAACTTGTATAAACCCAAATGCTTTGATCACCTCATCAAAGCGAATATTCCAACTCCGAGATGCTTGCACCAGCCCATAAATGGATCGCTGGAGCTTGCACACTTTGTCAGCATTATCTGGATCGACAAAACTTCCGGTTGCATCATATACAACTCTTCCTTAAGGAAACCGTTAAGGAACGCTGTTTTGACATCCATCTGCCAGATTTCATAATCGAAAAATGTAGCTATTGCCAACATGATTCTGACAGACTTAAGCATCGCTACGGGCGAGAAAGTCTCACCGTAGTCAACTCCTTGAACTTGTGAAAACCCCTTTGCCACAAGTCGAGCTTTGTAGACGGTGATATTACCGTCCGTGCCCGTCTTCTTCTTGAAGATCCATTTATTCTGAATGGCCTTTCGCCCTTCAGGTAATACTTCCAAAGTCCACACTTTGTTTTCATACATGGATACCATCTCTGATTTCATGGCCTTTAACCATTTGTCAGAATCCGGACCCGCCATCGCTTCTCCATAGCTCGTAGGTTCATCGTTGTTGTTGTCCAACAACATGACCTCTAAGACAGGGTTACCGTACCACTCAGGAGCTGTACATACCCTCGTCGACCTACAAGGTTTGATAGTAACTTGATCCTAAGCTTCATGATCATCATCATTAGCTTCCTCTTCAACTGACGTAGGTGCCACAGAAACATCTTTCTGTGCTATGCTACTCTCTGGTTGAAGTAAAGGTTCAACAACCTCATCAAGTTCTATCTTCCTCCCACTCAATTCTTTCGAGAAACTCTTTCTCGAGAAAGGACCCGTTCTTAGCGACAAACACTTTGCCTTTGGATCTGAGATAGAAGGTATACCCAACCGTCTCTTTTGGGTATCCTATGAAGACGCATTTGTCCGCTTTGGGTTCGAGCTTTTCCGGCTGAAGCCTTTTGACATAAGCATCGCAGCCCCCAACCTTAAGAAATGACAACTTAGGTTTCTTGCCAAACCACAGTTCGTACGATGTCGTCTCCACAGATTTAGATGGTTCCCTATTTAAAGTGTATGTAGTTGTCTCTAATGCATAACCCCAAAACGATAGTGGTAGATCAGCAAGAGAGATCATAGAATGCACCATATCCAATAAGGTACGATTACGACGTTCGGACACACCATTACGTGTGGTGTTCTAGGTGGCGTCAACTGTGAAACAATTCCACATTGTCTTAAATGATTGCCAAACTCACAGCTCAGGTATTCTTCCCCTCGATCGGATCGTATGAATTTAATCTTCTTGTTACGATGATTCTCAACTTCACTCTGAAATTGCTTGAACTTTTCAACCGTTTCAGACTTATGCTTTATCAAGTAAATATACCCGTATCTACTCAAGTCATCGGTGAAGGTGAGAAAGTAACAATATCCACCGCGCGCGTCAATGTTCATCGGACCGCACACATCAGTATGTATGATTTCCAACAAGTCATTTGCCCGTTCCATTGTTCCGGAAAACGGGGTCTTAGTCATCTCGCCCATGAGGCATGGTTCGCATGTGTCAAGTGATTCAAAATCAAGTGACTCCAAAAGTCCATCGGCATGGAGTTTCTTCATGCGCTTTACACCAATATGACCTAAGCGGCAGTGCCACAAGAAAGTGGCACTATCATTATCAACTCTACATCTTTTGGCATCAATGTTATGAACATGTGTATCATCACTATCGAGATTTAATAAGTATAAACCCCTCACAATGGGTGCATGACCATAAAAGATATTACCCATATAAATAGAACAACCGTTATTCTCTAATTTAAATGAGTAACCGTCTCGCATTAAACAAGATCTAGATATTATGTCCATGCTCAACACAGGCACTAAATAACAATTATTCAGGTTCATCACTAATCCCGATGGTAATCGAAGAGCGAGCGTGCCGACGGCTATCACATCAACCTTGGAACCATTTCCCACGCGCATTGTCACTTCGTCCTTTGCCAGCCTCCTTCTATTCCGTAGTTCCTGCTTTGAATTGCAAATGTGAGCAACCGAACCGGTATCAAATACTCAGGCACTACAATGAGAGTTGGTAAGGTACACATAAATAACATGTATATCATATATACCTTTGTTGAAGTTGGCCCCCTTCTTGTCGGCCAGATACTTGGGGTAGTTCCGCTTCCAGTGGCCAGTTCCCTTGCAATAGAAGCACTCAGTTTCCGGCTTGGGTCCAGCCTTGGGTTTCTTCACGGGAGGAGCAACTGCTTTGCCACCCTTCTTGAAGTTTCCCTTCTTTCCCTTGCTCTTCTTGAAACTAGTGGTTTTATTCACCATCAACACTTGATGCTCCTTCTGGATGTCTAACTCAGCAACTTTCAGCATCGTGAATACCTCAGAGACTGACTTGTTCATCCCTTGCATGTTACAGTTCAACACAAAGCTCTTGTAGCTAGGTGGTAGCGATTGAAGAACTCTATCAGTGACACCCTCTGGTGGGAGCTCAATTCCCAACTCAGCCAAACGGTTGTAGTACCCATACATTCTGAGTATGTGCTCACTGGCAGACCCGTTCTCCTCCATCTTGCAGGCATAGAACTTATCGGAGGTCTCATACCTCTCTATCCGGGCATTCTTCTCAAAAATAAAATTCAACTCCTGGAACATGTCATATGCTCCATGACGTTCAAAATGCCTTTGAAGTCCCGGCTCTAAGCAATACAACATGGCGCACTGAACTATTGAGTAGTCACCAACACATGTCTGCCAGATGTTCACAACATCCACAGACGACGCTAGAGGGGTTGGCACACCAAGTGGTGCGTCGAGGACATAAGCCTTTTGTGCAGCAGTGAGGACAATCCTCAGACTACGGCCCTAGTCCGCATAATTGCTTACAATATCTTTCAACTTAGCTTTCTCTAGGAACACAATGAAATTCAGGGGAGCTACTGCGCGAGCCATTGATCTACAACACAAGTTTGCAAAGATAACTTAGACTATTGTTCATGACAAATGAGTTCAATTAATCATATCACCTAAGAACTCCCACTCAAATCAACATCCCTCCGGTGGTCCGAGTGTAACACGCTCCAAATTCACCAACCCAAGTCTAATCATCACGTGAGATGAGGTGGTTTCAATGGTGAACATCTCCATGTTGATCATATCTACTATATGACTCATGCTCGACCTTTCGGTCTCTTGTGTTCCGAGGCCATGTCTGTACATGATAGGCTCGTCAAGTTTAACCCAAGTGTTCCGCATGTGCAAAACTGGCTTGCACCCATTGTATGTGAACGTAGAGTCTATCGCACCCGATCATCACGTGGTGCCTTGAAACAACGAACTTTCGCAACGGTACACACTTGGGGAGAACACAATTTTATCTTAAAATTTTAGTGAGGGATCACCTTATAATGCTACTGTCGTCCTAAGCAAAATAAGATGCATAAAAGGATTAAATCACATGCAAATCATAAGTGACATGATATGGCCATCAACGCGTGCTTTTGATCTCCATCTCCAAAGCACCGGCATGATCCCCATCGTCACCGGCATGACACCATGATCTCCATCATTGTGTTGCCATCAGGGTTGTCACGCCAACCATGCTTCTAGTACTATTGCTACCGCTTAGCGATAAAGTAAAGCATTACATAGCGCTTAATGATTGACACGCGGGTCATACAATAATTAAAGACAAGCCTATGGCTCCTGCCGGTTGCTGTAAGTGCATCTAGTGCCCCTTAGTGATTTTGGTGTATTGAAGACTTATAGGTTAAGGGACTAATGTGTTTGTGAGTGTACACAGGTCTATAAGTCTATAAGGAGTTTGATATTTATAGAGAAAGTAGACCCCTAAAAATGAATGTCTTCGACCGAAGACTTTGGATTTCTGAAGACTTTCTGAAGACTTTGAAAGTGAAGAAATTGGTATGACCATGAAGACTTGGTATTCATGCGAGGAACATGAAGCGTGAAGACCTTTGTTTTCGTAGTTTCATTTTCTCTTTCTTGAGTCATAGGAAACACCGTACTGTTAAAGGGGGTCGAGGAAATACTAAGGAAAAATTTCCAAGTGATGCTCATCTCAAAACCCTACACCTACCAATCCTTCGAGTGAAGCCATTGGAAATCTCATGCAGCTCAGTCAATTTCTTCAGAGACAGAGACGAAGTTCTTCTTGTCTCTGAGGAGTTTGTTCTGACTGAGGAGTTAGGAATTCGCTAGTGCGGATTGCCTACAAGTGAGGAACATGATAGCCCTGAGGAATTTGATTGTCAAATTTCCGACCGTTGCTGTGCTATGCGCCAGCTGTCCCAAAATATCTTATCCACCTAACGGTCATATCATTGCAGGGCATTTGTGTCTTATCATGTCGGGCTGCTCCCTAGGCTATTGTAACATCCCAAAATTCTAAATTTTGGAATGTTATAATAAACAGATAGATTGGATTGATTGATTGACTGAAAGTGAGTGGAATTCGAAATCTTTTGAAAGTTAAATGAGAGGGAATAAAAGGACTTTCCCAAAACTTTCATTTTGCTTTTATGATCTCCATGAATTCAAATTGTTTTCATCACAAAACCCTGGAGAGAAGATGACATGACTTCTTCCATTTATTTAAATAAAAAGGGGTGTTGAAAATATTTGAATTTCATTTGAGAATATTTCCAATTTTGAAACTTTATGCAACTCAATGATTTTCACGAGAGAAGATAAAATGACTTCTTCAAAACAAATGAAATATGAGTTGGGAGTTTCAAAGGATTTATTCAAAGTCCCATTGAAATTATTTTTCAATATTGGAGTTATTTGAGTTTTATTCAAATTATTTTTCTCCAAAAATAAAATATACAGAAATAGGGTAAAATGATTCCCTACATCAGAAAATTGGAGAAAAATAAATTTTAAATCATTTTGGTATTTTTAAAATGATTTTTATTGGATTTTGATAAGGCAGCAGCACTGTTTGATTTATTAAAATTTGTGTGGATTTTATTTGAATTTACAAAAATGTCCACGTTGTAGGAAATCTTTTTCTGAAAATTTTGATATATTATATGCCTATATAATATTTTTAATTATTTCGTTTTATTATTTTCTTTGTCTGAGAAATGTTTTATAAAAAAAAAAACCTCCCCTCCGACTGGGCCGGCCCAGCTCCCAGGCCAGGCCGCGGCCCAGCCCAGCTCGCCCGTCACCCCCGCGCGACCGACTCCAGGCGGGAGTCCGCCGCCGCCACGGCTCGCCGGAGGCGTCTCCCCGCCGGACTCCTCCTCCCCTGCCCCCTCCCGCACGCCACCGTGCCGCCCCCCTTCTTAAAAGCCGGAGCCCCGGGCCCCGACCCCTCTCTCTCCCCCTCTGCTCGCGCCGCCGCGCCTCCCGCATCTCGCCGCCGCCGGCGAGATCCGCCGAAGCTCCGCCGCCCGCGCCACCACCGCTCGCCTGCGCCGCCGCCCGTGCCTTGCCCCGCGCCCGAGCCGCCGCGCCGGAGCTCGCCGCCCTCTCCTTGCCCGCGCGCCGCCGTCACCGACCGCCATCGCCGGAGCACGGCACTGCCCCGACCTCGCCGGACCCGACCCGCCGGCCGATCAGCCCGAACCGCCGCGAACCGGTAAACCGCCGCCCGGTTTTCTTGGTTTTCTTTTGTTCAGTTTTTTTTAAAAAAAAAACTAGACTAGATCTGTTTTTTTAGGGTTTTATTAAGCAACGAACGTCCGTGGTTTAGGTTTTATAAACGAGCGTTCGTTAATTAGCTTTTTCTTTTTCTGTTAGTTTTATTCAGGGACTTCTTTGTAGATGTTTTATTTACAATTTAGCCCCTGGACTTCAAACCTTCACATCTTTTTACTCGTTTGTCCAAATCCAACGAAACCAACGCCCACGCCTTCGTTATGATCTCCTCTATCCAGTAAAACAACTTAAACATGTTTTTCAAAATTTAAAATTTGTTTTCAAACAGATTTGAATTTGAATCTTCTTTTGATCATAACTTGAGTTTCGTAACCCCGTTTGAGTTGATTCTTTTTGCAAATCGAAGCTCTTGACTTAAACTTTATGATAAGGCCAAATTCACATAATTTTGGTACTGTTAGAAATTGTTTTATGCTGCAAGAGTTATTTGCTTTGTATTGATGTTTTCCGAACTGTCTTCTCGTTCTTTCTGATCTATTGAGTGATTTGCTTATGTGTGGTTACTATTGCTTGCTCTCGATAGATTGACCGGAGTGTGACGAGTAGATCTATCAAGAGTTTGAGTGCGAATCATCTTCATCAACATTGCAGGCAAGTTCACACTTTGATCATACCCCGTTTATACCCAGTTTTATTGCATTAGATCTTTTTCCTCAAACACATTGCATGAATAGGATCTAATTAAACTGTGGGTATTGGGAAGTAGCTGAGGTAGTACCTATTACCTGTTTTATTCATCAAACCCTCGGGAGTTACTTCTACGTTGCTTTTATTATCGCCATGCTATGCGTAGACGTGGATTGGGTTTGAGAGATATTCATGACAGATGTGAGTGTTTAATAATGGTTCAACTTAAGGTGGCAACTAAAACTCACATCTGGGTGGATTGAGACACCTGGAGAACCCAGTGTTGTCTGTATGTATAAGGTCCGCCACCCAAGCTCAAAGGGATCATAAGATTATTCATGCTAGAAACTTCCGTGTGCAGCCGCAAGCTATTATGGGCTCTAGCATAGCTGAGTAGGTTACAGGATCTCTTGAAGAGGTGGACTAGCAGATGTAGGGGAAAGTAGGTGTATCGGTCCATCCAGAGTAGAGAGTGACTGTTTCTGAAAGACTGTGTCTCGGTCATCCGTTTCTCAAACATCATGCAGTGCGAGAATCAAGCGGAGGCGATCGAGTCTTGTGGGAAAAGTGCACAAACCTCTGCAGAGTGTACAAACTGATCATGATTAGCCGTGTCCCCGGTTATGGACATCTTGAGTATCTAGTTCTTGGATTATCCCGTTGATCTCATCATGTTACTTTAATTAATCTTGTTGGGTTAATGATGATACTTAATTGGGATTGAGATGCTGTCAACCATCTCAATGTTTCACAACCACCATGATAGTTAAATAAAATTTATTCCTTTCAAGTAGGGAAAACTGGCTTTTCGCAAAAACATTATAACCATAGAGCTTTTCCACCAGCCATATATGCATGTAGTGATAGCCTTTGTTCATCATTTCTCTATGGTGTGAATTTGCCAGTACATTCAATGTACTGACCCGTTTTCGGGCTGCAACGTTTCATGTTGCAGGATATCTTACGACGAGTAAGAGATACGTTAGGGTTACGATTCCTACACTCAACTTTGCCGTTGGTGTTGATGGGAATCCACAACCTTGTTACTTCCGCTATTTGGATTGAGGTAATGGTATTTACGTTATTTTATACATGTGATTTACCTCTGTTATAAATCCTCGAGTACTGTGTGTGTCAGCATACCGATCCAGGGATGACACTTAAACACAGAGACTTGATCCATTCGGGTCGGGTCGCTACAGCTATAAATAGCCGCCCCCTACAACCACTAGCTGGTTGGCTGCTCCTAGAGAAACAGACACTTGTCATTTGAGAGCATCCCATCCTCCGAGGACTTTGAGCTAAAATCATCAAGTGAGGAAAAGCCAAACCCAAAAACCTACAAACCCAAAGTGATTGAGCATCACTAAAGAGATTGATCATGCGTGGATCCGACACTTGTTACCTTTGAAGACTGTGCATCTTCCAGACGGTTAGGCGTCATGGTCTGAGCATCCAAGAGGAAATTGTGGATCACCGAGTGACCGAGTTTGTGAAGGTTTGGAAGTCACTTGAAGACTTACCACGAGTGATTGGGCGAGGTCTGTGTGACCTTAGCTCAAGGAGAATACTGTGAGGGCTGTGTGTCCTCAGGTTTAAATACTTAGCCGCTCCAACCAGACGTACAACTGTCACAACAGTTGGAACTGGTCTACCAAATCATTGTATTCACCAAGCCAACTGGTTCTATTTCCTCAACTCTTTCATTTCCTCATTACTGTGTTGTGTACTTGCTCATATCTGTTTGAAGACTTTGACTGAAGACTTTCTCAATTTCCCCAGTTCAATTTCTTCAGTCTGTTTGTCTTCTTCCTGCTTATCCTGTGTTTACGCTTTCTGTACTCCGTGCTTGTTTTCATTTCATCATGATGACCATGCTTATGTTCTGTTATGTTTGCATCTGAGTACTTATTTCGCTGCAAGTAGTTCTTCGCTTAGGAATTTCCTCACCCTAAAATTCCTCAGTGAAGAATTCATAAAAATCGCCTATTCACCCCCCTCTAGTCGATATAACGCACTTTCAATTGGTATCAAAGCGAGGTACTCTCTTGTTCTGTGTGATTTTGGTTTAACCGCCTGGAATTTTAGTTATGTCGACCGCAGGTATGATCAAGGTCTCTGCTGGGTGTCCTACCTTTGATGGGACGGACTACCCCTACTGGAAGAACAAGATGCGAATGCATCTGGAGGCAATTGATAACGACCTCTGGTATGTTGTGGAAAATGGTGTTCCCTCTGTCACACCTTCTGTGAGTGCTGCTGATGTGAAGAGATTCAAGCAACTCGATTCTCAAGCGAAGAACATCATATGTGGCAATCTGAGTAAAGGGCAGTATGGCAGAGTGAGTGCTTTGGAAACTGCTAAGCTTATCTGGGATAGGCTGTCCAAAGTAAATGAAGGAGTCTCAACACAGCGTGACTCTAGAGTTGACGTTCTTCGCAATCTCTTCAATCGCTTCAAAAGACTCGACAATGAAAATGTTCAGCAAACCTTCGATCGCCTCACTGACATCTCAAATGAGCTTCAAGCACTTGGTGCCACTGACATCACCGACCATGAGGTGGTGAAGAAATTGCTGAGATCGCTTGATACCACATTTGACACTCTGGCACTGATGATACAAGAACGTGGAGACTACAAGTCACTTGATCCCGTTCATATCCTTGAAAGGCTAAACACTCATGAGTTCTAGCTTGCTGAGAAGAGGGATCTCTATGGTCCGAGCTATGGCAGATCACGCGCCCTGAAGGCCAAGGCAGTGTCTGAATCTGAAAGTGAAGATTCTGGTAGCAGCCTTGGTGATCCTAAAGAACTGAGCCAGGAGCTAGCTATGCTCGTGAAGAAATTCCAGAAGTTCTCAAGGCGTGGTCGCTTTGGAAAATCCTCAAGAAGTGATGATTCCTCATCCCGTGACTACAAGAAGAGGTTATGCCACAAATGCAAGAAACCTAGTCACTACATTCAAGATTGTCCTCAGTGGGAAAAGAAATCAAAGAAGAAGAAATACAAGGATTACAGTTCTGATGACTCAAAGAAGGAGAAGAAATCTTCAAAGTCTTCATCATCAAAATCCTCGAAGTCTTCATCTAACAATAAGAGAAGTTCGAAGAAGGCTCGGGCATTCATTGGCAAGGAAATGGACTCTGAAGCTGAATCTGAGGAACATGAGGAAGAGGAGGCATCTGAGGAGTCAGAATCTAGAGTGGCGAGCCTAGCCCTCGCTACTGCGTTCGTCAGCAAGTCGATCTTCAACTCTGAAGAAAATGGCTTCACCAACAATGCTGACGAAGGCGATGATGACTACGCTCCCACATATTGCTTCATGGCGAAGGGTGCCAAGGTACTCAAATATCCCTCCTCTGAATCAAGTGAGGATGAATCTAATGAAAACCTCAAGCCTAGCTACTCTAAACTTGCTAAGATTGCTGTGAAACAACAAAAGGCTTTTGAAAAAGTTCAAAACATGCTAGACAAGAGTGATGATATGTTGGGTGAAGAAATGGATCACACTAAAACTTTGACTGAAAATCTTCAAAGACTTCAGTCCAAGTTTGACAATCTTCAGAGTCATCATATCACTCTCTTATCTGATCATGAGAATCTTTCTTATGAATTTCTTCAAAGAAAGCAAGATCTTGAAAAGCTAAGGAAGAGTTATGAAGATCTTCAGAAGGAGCGTGATTCATCACTTGCTCAACAAATCAGCGCTGCTCAGGAAGAATCCATTCCTCCATGTTTGAAGTGCATTGAACGTGAATCTGCTAATTCTTCACCTGAATGTTCAAATGCTTCTACTGCTACAAATTCTTCACCTGTCTCTGCTATCACCAATTCCTCATCTAAGGATATTGCTAGTATCACTGACAATGCAGGGCTGAAGGAATTGTATATGACAGTGAAGGAAATGTGCCCTAGAGGCAATAATAAAGTTGTAATTTATATTTCGATATATCATGATAAATGTTTATTATTCATGCTAGAATTGTATTAACCGGAAACTTAGTACATGTGTGAATACATAGACAAACAAAATGTCCATAGTATGCCTCTACTTGACTAGCTTGTTTATCAAAGATGGTTATGTTTCCTAGCCATAGACATGTGAAGGTTTGGAAGTCACCTCAAGACTTACCACGAGTGATTGGGCGAGGTCTGTGTGACCTTAGCTCAAGGAGAATACGGTGAGGACTGTGTGTCCTCAGGTTAAAATACCTAGCCGCTCCAACCAGACGTACAACTATCACAACAGTTTGAACTGGTCTACCAAATCATTGTCTTCACCAAGCCAACTGGTTCTATTTCCTCAACTCTTTCATTTCCTCATTACTGTGTTGTGTACTTGTTCATATCTGTTTGAAGACTTTCTCAATTTCCTCAGTTCAATTTCTTCAGTCTGTTTGTCTTCTTCCTGCTTATCATGTGTTTACGCTTTCTGTACTTTGTGCTTGTTTTCATTTCATCATGATGACCATGCTTATGTTCTGTTATGTTTGCATCTGAGTACTTATTCCGCTGCAAGTAGTTCTTCGCTTAGGAATTTCCTCACCCTGAAATTCCTCAGTGAAGAATTCATAAAAATCGCCTATTCACCCCCCTCTAGTCGATATAACGCACTTTCAATTGGTATGAAAGCGAGGTACTCCCTTGTTCTGTGTGATTTTGGTTTAACCGCCTAGAGTTTTAGTTATGTCGACCGCAGGTATGATCAAGGTCTCTGTTGAGTGTCCTACCTTTGATGGGACGGACTACCCCTACTGGAAGAACAAGATGTGACTGCATCTGGAGGCAATTGATAGCGATCTCTGGTATGATGTGGAAAATGGTGTTCCCTCTGTCACACCTTCTGTGAGTGACACTGATGTGAAGAGATTCAAGCAACTCGATTCTCAAGCGAAGAACATCATATGTGGCCATCAGTGAGTGCTTTGGAAACTGCTAAGCTTATCTGGGATAGGTTGTCCAAAGTAAATGAAGGAGTCTCAACACAGTGTGACTCTAGAGTTGACGTTCTTCGCAATCTCTTCAACCGCTTCAAAACACTCGACAATGAAAATGTTCAACAAACCTTCGATCGCCTCACTGACATCTCAAATGAGCTTCAAGCACTTGGTGCCACTGACATCACGGACCATGAGGTGGTGAAGAAATTGCTGAGATCGCTTGATTCCTCATTTGCCACTCTGGCACTGATGATACAAGAACGTGGAGACTACAAGTCACTTGATCCCGCTGATATCCTTGAAAGGCTAAACACTCATGAGTTCCAGCTTGCTGAGAAGAGGGATCTCTATGGTCCGAGCTATGGCAGATCACGCGCCCTGAAGGCCAAGGCAGTGTCTGAATCTGAAAGTGAAGATTCTGGTAGCAGCCTTGGTGATCCTGAAGAACTGAGCCAGGAGCTAGCTATGCTCGTGAAGAAATTCCAGAAGTTCTCAAGGCATGGTCGCTTTGGAAAATCCTCAAGAAGTGATGATTCCTCATCCCGTGACTACAAGAAGAGGCTATGCCACAAATGCAAGAAACCTAGTCACTACATTCAAGATTGTCCTCAGTGGGAAAAGGAATCAAAGAAGAAGAAATACAAGGATTACAGTTCTGATGACTCAAAGAAGAAGAAGAAATCTTCAAAGTCTTCATCATCAAAATCCTCGAAGTCTTCATCTAACAAGAAGAGAAGTTCTAAGAAGGCTCGGGCATTCATTGGCAAGGAAATGGACTCTGAAGCTGAATATGAGGAACATGAGGAGGAGGAGGCATCTGAGGAGTCAGAATCTGGAGTGGCGAGCCTAGCCCTCGCTACTGCATTCGTCAGCAAGTCGATCTTCAACTCTGAAGAAAATGGCTTCACCAACAATGCTGACGAAGGCGATGATGACTACGCTCCCACCTATTGCTTCATGGAAAAGGGTGCCAAGGTACTCAAATATCCCTCCTCTGAATCAAGTGAGGATGAATCTGATGAAAACCTCAAGCCTAGCTACTCTAAACTTGCTAAGATTGCTGTGAAACAACAAAAGGCTTTTGAAGAAGTTCAAAACATGCTAGACAAGAGTGATGATATGTTGGGTGAAGAAATGGATCGCACTAAAACTTTGACTGAAAATTTTGAGAGACTTCAGTCCAAGTTTGACAATCTTCAGAGTCATCATAACACTCTCTTATCTGATCATGAGAAGCTTTCTTATGAATTTATTCAAAGAAAGCAAGATCTTGAAAAGCTAAGGGAGAGTTATGAAGATCTTCAGAAGGAGCGTGATTCATTACTTGCTCAACTAATCAGCGCTGCTCAGGAAGAATTCATTCCTCCATGTTTGAAGTGCATTGAACGTGAATCTGCTAATTCTTCACCTGAACGTTCAAATGCTTCTACTGCTACAAATTCTTCACCTGTCTCTGCTATCACTAATTCCTCATCTAAGGATATTGCTAGTATCACTGACAATGCAGGGCTGAAGGAATTGTATATGACAGTGAAGGAAATGTGCCCTAGAGGCAATAATAAAGTTGTTATTTATATTTCCTTATATCATGATAAATGTTTATTATTCATGCTAGAATTGTATTAACCAGAAACTTAGTACATGTGTGAATACATAGATAAACAGAGTGTCCCTAGTATGCCTCTACTTGACTAGCTTGTTTATCAAAGATGGTTATGTTTCCTAGCCATAGACATGTGTTGTCATTTGATGAACGGGATCACATCATTAGAGAATGATGTGATGGACTAGACCCATCCATTAGCTTAGCACTATGATCGTTTAGTTTATTGCTATTGCTTTCTTCATGACTTATACATGTTTCTCTGACTATGAGATTATGCAACTCCCGAATACCGGAGGAACACTTAGTGTGCTATCAAACGTCACAACGTAACTGGGTGATTATAAAGATGCTCTACAGGTGTCTCCGATGGTGTTTGTTGAGTTGGCATAAATAAAGATTAGGATTTGTCGCTCCGATTGTCGGAGAGGTATCTCTAGGCCCTCTCGGTAATGCACATCACTATAAGCCTTGCAAGCAATGTGACTAATGAGTTAGTTGCGGGATGATGCATTACGGAACAAGTAAAGAGACTTGCCGGTAATGAGATTGAACTAGGTATGGTGATACCGACGATCAAATCTCGGGCAAGTAACATACCGATGACAAAGCGAACAACGTATGTTGTTATGCGATTCGACTGATAAAGATCTTCATAGAATATGTAGGAGCCAATATGGGCATCCAGGTTCCGCTATTGGTTATTGACCAGAGAGGTGTCTCGGTCATGTCTACATAGTTCTCGAACCCGTAGGGTCCGCACGCTTAACGTTCGTTGACGATATAGTATTATATGAGTTATGTATGTTGGTAACCGAATGTTGTTCGGAGTCCCTGATGAGATCATGGACATGACGAGGAGCTCCGGATTGGTCCGGAGGTAAAGTTTAATATATGGGATAGTAGTGTTTGATCTCCGGAAGGGTTCCGGAATTCACGAGAAGGGGTTCCAGATGTCTCCCGAAATGTTTAAGTACGAGAACACATTATTTGGGCCAAAGGGGAAAGTCCACGAGGCTTTTGGAAAGTGCAAAAGGAACTTTCGCGGAGACCAGAGGCTAGACGCCAGGAACCCTGGCGTGTAGGGGGTAGACACCGGGAACCCTGGTGTCTAGCCCTGGAGTCCGTGTAGGACTCTTGCCTTTCGGGCGAAACCAACTTTAAGGAGGCCTTTACTCCAAGTTTCAACCCCAGGGCTCAACATATAAATAGAGGGGCATGGCTAGCACCAAAGACACATCAAGAAACACCAAGCCGTGTGCCGGCAACCCCGTCCCCTCTAGTTTATCCTCCGTCATAGTTTTCGTAGTGCTTAGGCGAAGCCCTGCGGAGATTGTTCTTCACCAACACCGTCAGCACGCCATCGTGCTGTCGGAACTCATCTACTACTTTGCCCCTCTTGCTAGATCAAGAAGGCGAGGACGTCATCGAGCTGAACGTGTGCTGAACGCGGAGGTGCTGTACGTTCGGTACTTGATCGGGAATGATCGTGAAGGTGTACGACTACATCAACCGCGTTGATAAACGCTTCCGCTTTCGGTCTACGAGGGTACATAGACACACTCTCCCCTCTCGTTGCTATGAATCTCCTAGATAGATCTTGCGTGATCGTAGGAATTTTTTTGAAATACTGCGTTCCCCAACAGTGGCATCCGAGCCAGGTCTATGCGTATATGTTATATGCACGAGTAGAACACAAATGAGTTGCGGGCGATAATAGTCATACTGCTTACCAGCATGTCATACTTTGATTCGGCGGTATTGTTGGATGAAGCGGCCCGGACCAACATTACGCGTACGCTTATGCGAGACTGGTTCTACCGATGTGCTTCGCACACAGGTGGCTGGCGGGTGTCAGTTTCTCCAACTTTAGTTGAATCGAGTGTGGCTACGCCCGGTCCTTGTTGAAGGTTAAAACAACACACTTGACGAAAAATCATTGTGGTTTTTGATGCATAGGTAAGAACGGTTATTGCTCAGCCCATAGCAGCCACGTAAAACTTGCAACAACAAAGTAGAGGACGTCTAACTTGTTTTTGCAGGGCATGTTGTGATGTGATATGGTCAAGACATGATGCTAAATTTTATTGTATGAGATGATCATGTTTTGTAACGGAGTTATCGGCAACTGGCAGGAGCCATATGGTTGTCGCTTTATTGTATGCAATGCAATCGCCCTGTAATTATTTTTACTTTGTCACTAAGCGGTAGCGATAGTCGTAGAAACAATAGTTGGCAAGACGACAATGATGCTACGATGGAGATTAAGGTGTCGCGCCGGTGACGATGGTGATCATGACGGTGCTTTGGAGATGGAGATCAAAGGCACAAGATGATGATGGCCATATCATAGCACTTATATTGATTGCATGTGATGTTTATCCTTTATGCATCTTATTTTGCTTAGTACGACGGTAGCATTATAAGATAATCCCTTACTAAAATTTCAATGTATAAGTTTTCTCCCTGAGTATGCACCGTTGCGACAGTTCTTCGTGCTGAGACACCTGGAAGCACAAGTGCTCCCTGGGTGATTTTGGTAATTAATGTCAACATATCTCTTGTTGGACTAATGCTTTCATCTAGTATGCCTCAGATAAGTTCAACAATGGAGTGGCATGGACAAGAGGATGTGGAACCCCTTGAAGATGATAAGGACAAAGGATTGGCTCAAGCTCAAAGCTCAGGACTCTACATTTTTCATTTTAGTGATCCAAGATCACATTGAGTCCATAGGAAAGCCAATACTATTAAGAGGGGATGAGGTGCTGCTTAATGGCTTGCTTGCTCAAAGTGCTTAGTGATATGCTCCAAAACCCCCAACTACTTTCTCACATCCACATATGTCCCAAAACCAAAAAGTCAAACTCGGCCCCACCAAAACTTTCTATCCGGCGCCACCGAGTTCACTTGACATAGCCACTGCCAGAAACCCTAATCAATTCGGTCTCACCACTGGGATCTCGGTCTCACTGAGATGGGCTTGCAAACTCTCTATTTCCTATTGCATTAATTTCGGTCTCACCGAAATATGAAATCGGTACCACCGAGTTTGCTTGGCCAACTCTCTGTTGTGCTTATTACCCAAATCGGTCCCACCAAGTTTGTGTAATCGGTCCAACCGAGATAAGGCTTTACCCTAACCCTAGCACATCGGTCCCACCGAGTTGATCATGTCGGTCCCACCGAAATGCCTAACGGTCACATTATGAACCAAGTCGGTCCGACCGAGTTTTCTAATTCGGTCCCACCGAGTTTGGTGATTTGTGTGTAACGGTTATATTTTGTGTGGAGGCTATATATACCCCTCCACCCACTCTTCATTCGTGGAGAGAGCCATCAGAACATGCCTACACTTCCAACATACGTTTTCTGAGAGAGAACCACCTACACTTGTGTTGAGGTCAAGATATTCCATTCCAACCACATAAATCTTGATCTCTAGCCTTTCCCAAGTTGCTTTCCACTCAAATCATCTTTCTACCAAATCCTATCCTATGAGAGAGAGCTGAGTGTTGGGGAGACTATCATTTGAAGCACAAGAGCAAGGAGTTCATCATCAACACACCATCTATTACCTCTTGGATAGTGGTGTCTCCTAGATTGGTTAGGTGTCACTTGGGATCCTCCGTCAAGATTGTGGAGTTGAACCAAGGAGTTTGTACGGGCAAGGAGATCGCCTACTTCGTGAAGATCTACCCTAGTGAGGCAAGTCCTTCGTGGGCGATGGCCATGGTGGGATAGACAAGGTTGCTTCTTCGTGGACCCTTCATGGGTGGAGCCCTCCGTGGACTCGCGCAACCGTTACCCTTCGTGGGTTGAAGTCTCCATCAACGTGGATGTACGATAGCACCACCTATCGGAACCACGGATAAAAAATCTCCATGTCTCCAATTGCGTTTGCACACTCCAATCCCATCCCTTTGCATTCTTGCAACTTGCATGATTTACTTTCTGCTGCTCATATACTCATGTCATGCTTGCTTGATATGTATTGTGAATGTTTGAACTTGTGCTAAAACTCCACTTCAACTTAGAGAATTTAAAAACTGCAACTTTTCTTGCTAAGAGTCTATTCACCCCCCTCTAGACACTTCTTCTCGATCCTTTCAATTGGTATCAGAGCTTTGGTCTCCATTGCTTTGGTTTAAACACCTTTGGAGGAAGATGGATGAGTCTACGTTGGGGAGTCTTAGACATAGAGTGCCTATACTTGATGGAGAGTTCTTTCATGAGTGAAAAAATGAGATGCTTGAGATTCAATGAATATCACTTGAACAAGTACATTACTAGTCCTTGCATTTCCCTAGTGATCCCTTGCATCCCTCCCCCGATGAGGATCTTGACATGATTCGCAATGTTAGAACTATCAATCTTATCATTAGAGGATTGCCTGAAAATTTGATTGCTAGCTTACCTACTCTTGACTGTGCCTACACTATATGGAGATTTCTTGAGGAACAATTCCAAAATTATTCCTTGAAAAATCTAGACGAAATTCTTCATAAGTCTATTACCTTGAGTAAGATGAGTACTAGTGATCCTAAGTTTGATGATTGTCTATTTGAGCTTCGTGATCTCATGCGTGCCATAGGAGATGTTGGAATTATTAGCAATATCATTTCCGAAGTCATTAGAATTCATAGAGATGAACATTGTTACGGTCATACTTATAATGAATTACCCTCTCTAGGAGTTGATCAATCACAAGACAATATAGAACATGGATACTATGATGAGGATGATGATAGTGACTATGATCTTGATGATGCTATGAGACACTTTGGGCTTATGGCTAATCTTCGCGGCTACATGGCTGGAGGAAAGGAATGGGTCCTTGATAGTGGATGTACTGATCATATGACCGGAGACAAAGATATGTTTCGTGAGCTTGCTGAAAACGACGGCCCTCGAAAGTACGTCACTTTCGGTGATAACTCAAAGGGTAAGGTGGTTGGCCTTGGTAAGGTGGCCATCTCACATGACAGCTCCATACAAAATGTTATGCTCGTTGAATCGCTTGGCTACAATTTACTCTCTGTGTCTAGACTTGCTAAGTTTGGTTTCAACGTCCTATTTACTGAAGTAGATTGCCAAGTGTTTCGTAGAGATAATCATAAAATTGTCTTTACCGGTATCCGTAGAGGTGATCTTTACATTGTTGATTTCACTAAAAAGGCTCAACCTAGAACTTGCTTAATTGCTAAATCCTCAAAAGGCTGGTTGTGGCATAGAAGGTTAGGTCATGTGGGCATGCGAAATCTTGATAAGCTTATTAAGGGTGATCATATCCTTGGAGTAAAAGATGTTATATTTGACAAGGATAGACTTTGTAGTGCTTGTCAAGCAGGAAAACAAGTTGGAGGAAGTCACCCCGTGAAGAACATTATGACCACTAGAAGACCACTCGAGCTACTTCATATGGATCTCTTTGGTCCCAATGCCTACAAGAGTCTCGGTGGTAACTCATTTGGTCTAGTCATAGTTGATGATTTCTCAAGATTTACGTGGGTGTTCTTTCTTGATGATAAATCACAGGTCCAAAAGATCTTCAAAAATTTCGCTAGGAAGGCCCAAAACCAATTTGAAGTGAAGATCAAAAAGGTTCGGAGCGACAACGGAACGGAGTTCAAGAACACAAATGTGGATAACTTTCTTGATGTAGAAGGGATTTCACACGAGTTCTCGGCTACGTACACGCCTAAACAAAATGGAGTTGTTGAGAGGAAGAACCGGACTCTTATTGAGATGGCAAGAACGATGCTTGATGAGTACAAGACTCCAAAACACTTTTGGGCGGAAGCGGTTGAGATGGCTTGTCATGCAGCAAATCACTTGTATCTTCATAAGCTACTCGGCAAGACGGCATACGAGCTCCTCACCGGTAACAAACCCCAAGTTGGATACTTTCGAGTATTTGGCTCGAAGTGTTACATTCTTGATAAGCATCGTTGCTCTAAATTTGCTCCTAAATCTCATGAGGGTTTCCTACTTGGTTATGGCTCGAACTCTCACACTTACCATGTCACAACAGTTTCACCCGAAAGGTTGAAGAGACGGTAGATGTGAAGTTTGATGAATCTAACGGCTCGCAAGCAGAGCAATTGCCAGTTGATGTAGGAGATAAAGATCCTTCGGAAGCTATCCAAGACTTGTCTATTGGCAAGATTCGTCCAATGGAGGTAAAGGAGAGTACCTCGTCCATCCAAGTGGAAGCTTCTACCTCACGACAAGGTGAACCAAGAGTTGATACAGAAGCATCCACAAGTGGGACACACCAAGACAAAGAAAACGAGGAAGTACACCAAGATGAACATCAACAACCTCCTTCTCCACCACGACAAGAGAACGACAACGCCAACAATGAAGAAGGCCAAGAAGAAGAAGAAGATGTTCCACCCCGACCCAAGCAAAAGCTCTCACGAGTTAGAGCAAGAGTCGCCAGAGACCATCCCGTCGAGCAAATCTACAATGACATTCAAACCGGGAGAATCACTCACTCTAAAACTCGTTTGGCCAACTTTTGTGAACATTATTAATTCATCTCTAGCATTGAACCTATGAAGGTTGAAGAAGCATTGGAAGATCCGGATTGGATAAATGCCATGCATAAGAGCTACACAACTTTGAGAGAAATCAAGTATGGATATTGGTCGAGAAGCCCGACAACAACCACAACATCATCGGTACCAAATGGGTGTTTCGCAACAAGCAAGATGAAGACGGTCAAGTCGTCCGCAACAAAGCTCGTCTAGTCGCCCAAGGCTACACTCAAGTCGAAGGTATGGACTATGGTGAGACCTATGCCCCCGTTGCTAGACTTGAGTCCATCCGCATTTTACTTGCCTATGCTAATCACCATGATATCACTTTATACCAAATGGACATTAAAAGTGCTTTTCTAAATGGTGAAATTGAGGAGGAAGTTTACATTAAACAACCCCCCGGCTTTGTAAATCCTAAGAAACCCGATCATGTTTACAAACTTCACAAAGCCCTTTATGGTCTTAAGCAAGCTCCTAGAGCGTGGTTAAATGCTTGACCAAGTTCCTTATTGAAAAAGGCTTTGAGATTGGAAAGATAGCTCTACTCTTTTCACTAAAAGGGTTAATGGTGAATTATTTGTATGCCAAATTTATGTTGATGATATCATATTTGGTTCAACTAACCCTCATTTTAGTGAAAAGTTTGGAAAGCTAATGTCAAAGAAGTTTGAGATGTCTATGATGAGTGAACTCAAGTTCTTTCTTGGTTTGCAAATCAAGCAAACTAAGGAAGGCACCTTTGTTTCTCAAACAAAGTACACCAAGGACTTATTCAAGAAGTTCAACATGCAAGAAAGCAAAGGTATGAAAACTCCCATGCCTACTAGTAGACATCTTGACTTGACTAAGGATGGTAAACTAGTTGATCAAAAGGTTTATCGCTCTATGATTGGATCATTGTTATATCTATGTGCCTCTCGTCCTGATATTATGCTAAGCGTGTGCATGTGTGCACGATATCAAGCGCCCCCCAAAGAATGTCATCTTAAGGTTGTGAAAAGGATAATGAGATACTTAATACATACACCAAATTTTGGCATTTGGTATCCTAAGAGGTCCTCTTTTGATCTTGTTGGCTATTCCGACTCGGACTATGCCAGAGACAAGGTTGATAGAAAGTCCACTTCGGGTACTTGTCAATTTCTTGGTAGATCTCTTGTGTCTTGGTCTTCCAAGAAACAAAACTCGGTATCCCTATCCACCGCCGAAGCGGAATACATTGCCGCCGGTTCATGTTGTGCTCAATTACTTTGGATGACCCAAACTCTTAAAGATTATGGGATATATGTGAAACATGTTCCTTTGCTTCGTGACAATGAAAGTGCCATTAAGATTGCTCATAATCCCGTGCAACATTCCCGGACTAAGCATATTGAAGTTCGTCATCATTTCATTCGAGATCATGTTGCTAAAGGGGATATTGATCTTAAGCATGTTCGTACTGGTAAGCAATTGGCGGATATATTCACCAAACCGCTTGATGAGAAAGTCTTTTGCCGGTTGAGAGGAGAATTGAACATCATTGATGCTTCAAACTTGGAGTAGGAACTCCATTTGGATACATGCAAGGCATGAGCCTATGACTAATCATTGATATTTCCTTCATGATGCTATTCATATGTCTTGGATATATTTGCACCCTTGCATGGTATCTAACCCTTGTAGGTACTTGGATGAATCTAAATCCATGAGATTGCAACTCACTCACATCTTGAGCAATCTCTACATCACCAAGTCGCTACAATATAGTGGTTGATGACAAGGAAGCACGAAACCCTTCAACATATCCTTTGACAAATTCTATATATCAAATTTCATTTGGTATCAAGTTTCATGATTGTCATTTTGGACACACAAGTGCTATTCCTTGCAAGACTAACCCATGTAGGTAGATGAACTCAAATTACAAGTGGTGCTCCCAACTCTTGATGAGCTACATCAACCTTGAGCATCCCACACAAGTTCAACTACATGATCAAGATCAACACCACCACCCAAGGTATGGCATTCCATCTTAGAGAAGCTTTACTCCAAGTCATGGAGCAAAGCAACTCAACAAGATGTGAATACATCAAATGCTTAAACGAAAAATGGTAACCCCATTTTGAGCTTAAATGATGAGTATGACTTATGATCAAGTGTTCTCACTTGACTCCTTAGTCAATATACTCTAACATAGGTGACTTTGTCACCGCCCAATTTTAGATGAAGTTCTCTAGTGTTCCTTTGTGTCTTTGCATTTTGCCCTTTGCATATTTATTCCCCTTCCTTTATAAAAAAACTTCATCTAGATTTTCTTTTCTCTGTTTTGTTCTGCATTCCCTGCATCCAATTCCTTGAAAATTCTTCATTTAATTCCCTGCAAATCTTTGTGTGATCTTATTTGCCTAGTGAGCTGAGGTGACAAGTGCTTTCTCTGTGATGAACTCGGTCACACCGATCTGTTGCTTTCGGTCCAACCGAATCCTTTCGGTGCAATCGAAGCACACAACTCGGTGCCACCGATTTCACTGCAGATAAAACAACTTGCCACTTGATCCTGCATTCCTTTTTTCTCCAGCTCCTCTCAATGATTCTTGTCCTCTACCAGCATCACATTTTGTACGCTGCTTTGCTCTGTGACTCAAGGACCAAACCTATTTTGACTCACACTCCAGAAGATTCCTTCTTGGAAATTGATGTCAAAGGGGGAGAGAGAGTTCACATCAAAGCTTAAACCTTCAAAAGGGAAGAGACTGCTTCAAACAGGGGGAGAGAAGATACCCCATATGCTTGGTGTTCAAGAGGAGAGAAGTCACATGTCTTTAGAGGGGAAAGACATGTTCATGTTGTTTGTGTATTTTCTTTGCTCTGATTTTCTGTTCCCTATCTTCTCCCAGTATCCCATATAAGATTCAGGGGGAGCAAGAGATTTTCGAATTCATTGCATATCTTTATCTTTATCTTTGGGGACATGTCTATATCTAATAGAGTATCTAGTGCTCACACTCTACATGTCATCCCAATCTTGGTACTCTTGTGGTTCCTTTTGTTTGCTCTGGCTAGTAGATGTATCTGTGTTATCTAACCTTGTTTACTCAGGTTCATCCCTTTCTAAGCCAACTCAAGACCACAAGGTAAGTATATGCATCACACTCATGTGCATGAGGATATCTTGCTGATGTACATACTGTTTGCAAGAAGGACTCATGAGCATTGAGGTACATTTCCCATATTCACACCATTTGCTCTGATGCATATAGCCAAGATAGATGTAACACATTGCTTACTCTGTCATGCTTATGCATTCACATGCTCATATATTCCATACTTACATGATTGCATACATATAGGGGGAGCATATGCATGTTACATGTCCTTCCAAAGCTTTGCTTGTTATTCTCTATATCTTCATCTAAAGCTTTGATGTATGTTGTCATCAATTACCAAAAAGGGGGAGATTGAAAGCACAAGTGCTCCCTGGGTGATTTTGGTAATTAATGTCAACATATCTCTTGTTGGACTAATGCTTTCATCTAGCATGCCTCAGATAAGTTCAACAATGGAGTGGCATGTACAAGAGGATGTGGAACCCCTTGAAGATGATAAGGACAAAGGATTGGCTCAAGCTCAAAGCTCAGGACTCTACATTTTTCATTTTAGTGATCCAAGATCACATTGAGTCCATAGGAAAGCCAATACTATTAAGAGGGGATGAGGTGCTGCTTAATGGCTTGCTTGCTCAAAGTGCTTAGTGATATGCTCCAAAACCCTCAACTACTTCCTCACATCCACATATGTCCCAAAACCAAAAGGTCAAACTCGGCCCCACCGAAACTTTCTATCCGGCGCCACCGAGTTCACTTGGCATAGCCACCGCCAGAAACCCTAATCAATTCGGTCTCACCGATGGGATCTCGGTCTCACCGAGATGGGCTTGCAAACTCTCTGTTGCCTATTGCATTAATTTCGGTCTCACCGAAATATGAAATCGGTACCACCGAGTTTGCTTGGCCAACTCTCTGTTGTGCTTATTACCCAAATCGGTCCCACCGAGTTTGTGTAATCGGTCCAACCGAGATAAGGCCTTTACCCTAACCCTAGCACATCGGTCCCACCGAGTTGATCATGTCGGTCCCACCGAAATGCCTAACGGTCACATTATGAACCAAGTCGGTCCGACCGAGTTTTCTAATTCGGTCCCACCGAGTTTGGTGATTTGTGTGTAACGGTTAGATTTTGTGTGGAGGCTATATATACCCCTCCACCCACTCTTCATTCGTGGAGAGAGCCATCAGAACATGCCTACACTTCCAACATACATTTTCTGAGAGAGAACCACCTACACTTGTGTTGAGGTCAAGATATTCCATTCCAACCACATAAATCTTGATCTCTAGCCTTTCCCAAGTTGCTTTCCACTCAAATCATCTTTCTACCAAATCCTATCCTATGAGAGAGAGCTGAGTGTTGGGGAGAGTATCATTTGAAGCACAAGAGCAAGGAGTTCATCATCAACACACCATCTATTACCTCTTGGAGAGTGGTGTCTCCTAGATTGGTTAGGTGTCACTTGGGAGCCTCCGTCAAGATTGTGGAGTTGAACCAAGGAGTTTGTACGGGCAAGGAGATCGCCTACTTCGTGAAGATCTACCCTAGTGAGGCAAGTCCTTCGTGGGCGATGACCACGGTGGGATAGACAAGGTTGCTTCTTCGTGGACCCTTCGTGGGTGGAGCCCTCCGTGGACTCGCGCAACCGTTACCCTTCGTGGGTTGAAGTCTCCATCAACTTGGATGTACGATAGCACCACCTATCGGAACCACGGATAAAAAATCTCCGTGTCTCCAATTGCGTTTGCACACTCCAATACCATCCATTTACATTCTTGCAACTTGCATGATTTACTTTCCGCTACTCATATACTCTTGTCATGCTTGCTTGATATGTATTGTGAATGTTTGAACTTGTGCTAAAACTCCACTTCAACTTAGAGAATTTAAAAACTGCAACTTTTCTTGCTAAGAGTCTATTCACCCCCCTCTAGACAATTCTTCTCGATCCTTTGAACACCACGTGATGATCGGGTGTGATAAGCTCTACGTTCACATACAACGGGTGCAAGCCAGTTTTGCACATGCAGAATACTCGGGTTAAACTTGACGAGCCTAGCATATGCAGATATGGCCTCGGAACACTGAGACCGAAAGGTCGAGCGTGAATCATATAGTAGATATGATCAACATAGTGATGTTCACCATTGAAAACTTCTCCATCTCATGTGATGATCGGACATGGTTTTGTTGATATGGATCACATGATCATTTAGATGACTAGAGGGATGTCTATCTAAGTGGGAGTTCTTAAGTAATATGATTAATTGAACTTTAATTTATCATGAACTTAGTCCTGATAGTATTTGCATAACTATGTTGTAGATCAATAGCTCGTGATGTAGCTCCCCGTTTATTTTTGATATGTTCCTAGAGAAAAACTATGTTGAAAGATGATAGTAGCAATGATGCAGACTGGGTCCGTGATCTGAGGATTGTCTTCATTGCTGCACAGAAGAATTATGTCCTTGATGCACCGCTAGGTTACGGACCTATTGCAGGAGCAGATGCAGACGTTATGAACGTTTGGCAAAGCTCGATATGATGAGTACTTGATAGTTTAGTGCACCATGCTTTACGTCTTAGAACCGGGACTTCAAAAACATTTTGAACGCCACATAACATATAAGATGTTCCAAGAGCTGAAATTTGTATTTCAGACTCATGCCCGAGTCGAGAGGTATGAGACCCCTGACAAGTATTTTGCCTACAAGATGGAGGAGAATAGCTCAAACAGTGAGCATGTGCTCAGATTGTCTGAGTACTACAATCGCTTGAATCAAGTGGGAGTTAATCTTCTAGATAAAATAGTGATTGACAGAGTTCTCTAGTCACTATCACCAAGTTGCTAGAACTTCGTGATGAACTATAATATGCAAGGGATAACAGAAACGATTCCCGAGCTCTTCGTGATGCTGAAATCGACGAAGGTAGAAATCAAGAAAAGCATCAAATGTTGATGGTTGACAAGAACACTAGTTTCAAGTAAAAGGGCAAGGGGAAGAAAGGGAACTTCAAAAGGAATGGCAAGCAAGTTGCCACTCCCGTGAAGAAGCCCAAAGCTAGACCCAAGCCTAGAACTGAGTGCTTCTACTGCGAAGGAAATGGTCACTGGAAGCGGAATTGCCCCAAATACTTGGCGGATAAAAAGGATGGAAAAGTGAACAAAAGTATATATGATATACATGTTATTGATGTGTACTTTACTAGTGTTCATAGTAGCCCCTGGGTATTTGATACTGGTTCAGTTGCTATGATTAGTAACTCGAAAGAAGAGTTACAAAATGAACAAAGACTAGTTGAGGGCAAGGTGACGATGTGTGTTGGAAGTGATTCCAAGGTTGATAAGATCACCATCGCACACTCCCTTTACCTTCGGGATTAGTGTTGAACCTAAAATAAATGTTATTTGGTGTTTGCGTTGAGCATAATATGATTGGATCATGTTTATTGCAATACGGTTATTCATTTAAGTCAAAGAATAATTGTTATTTTGTTTACATGAATAAAACCTTCTGTGGTCATACACCCAAGGTGAATGGTTTATTGAATCTCGATCGTAGTGATACACATATTCATAATATTGATGCCAAAAGATGCAAATTTAATAATGATAGTGCAACATATTTGTGGCACTGCCGTTTAGGTCATATTGGTGTAAAGTGCATGAAGAAACTCCATGCTGATGGGCTTTTGGAATCACTTGATTATGAATCACTTGATGCTTGCGAACCATGCCTCATGGGCAAGATGACTAAGACTCCATTCTGCGGAACAATGGAGCGAGCAACTAACTTATTGGAAATCATACATACTGATGTATGTGGTCCGATGAGTATTGAGGCTCGCGTCGGGTATCGTTATTTTCTCATCTTCACAGATGATTTGAGCAGATATGGGTATATCTACTTGATGAAACATAAGTCTGAAACATTTGAAAAGTTCAAAGAATTTCAGAGTGAAGTGGAAAATCATCGTAACAAGAAAATAAAGTTTCTACGATCTGATCGTGGAGGAGAATATTTGAGTTACGAGTTTGGTCTTCATTTGAAACAATGCGGAATAGTTTCGCAACTCACACCACCCGGAACACCACAACGTAATGGTGTGTCCAAATGTCGTAATCGTACTTTACTGGATATGGTGCGATCTATGATGTCTCTTACCGATTTATCACTATCATTTTGGGGTTATGCATTAGAGACAACTGCATTCATGTTAAATAGGGCACCATCTAAATCCGTTGAGACGACACCATATGCACTGTGGTTTGGCAAGAAACCTAAGCTGTCATTTCTTAAAGTTTGGGGCTGCGATGCTTATGTAAAAATGCTTTAGCCTGATAAGCTCGAACCCAAATCGGAGAAATGTGTCTTCATAGGATACCCAAAGGAGACTGTTGGGTACACCTTCTATCATAGATCCGAAAGCAAGATATTCGTTGCTTAGAATGGATCCTTTCTAGAGAAGGAGTTTCTCTCGAAAGAAGTGAGTGGGAGGAAAGTAGAACTTGATGAGGTAGTTGTACCTTCTCTCGAGTTGGAAAGTAGTTCATCACAGAAATCAGTTCCGGTGATGCCTACACCAATTAGTGAGGAAGCTAATGATGATGATCATGAAACTTCAGATCTAGTTACTACCGAACCTCGTAGGTCAACCAGAGTAAGGTCTGCACCCGAGTGGTACGGCAATCCTGTTCTGGAGGTCATGTTACTTGACCATGACGAACCTACGAACTATGAGGAAGCGATGATGAGCCCAGATTCCACAAATTGGCTTGAGGCCATGAAATCTGAGATAGGATCCATGTATACAAAGTGTGGACTTTGGTGGACTTGCCCGATGATTGGCAAGCCATTAAGAATAAATGGATCTTCAAGAGGAAGACGGACGCTGATAGTAGTGTTACTATCTACAAAGCTTGAATTGTCGCAAAAAGTTTTTGACAAGTTCAAGGTGTTGACTACGATGAGATTTTCTCACTCGTAGCGATGCTTAAAGTCTGTCCGAATCATGTTAGCAATTGCCACATTTTATGAAATCTCGCAAATGGATGTCAAAACTACATTCTTAATGGATTTCTTAAAGAAGAGTTGTATATGATGCAACAAGAAGGTTTTGTCAATCCTAAAGGTGCTAACAAAGTGTGTAAGCTCCAGCGATCCATCTATGGACTGGTGCAAGCATCTTGGAGTTGGAATATACGCTTTGATGAGTTGATCAAAGCATATAGTTTTATACATACTTGTGGTGAAGCCTGTATTTACAAGAAAGTGAGTGGGAGCACTACAGCCTTTCTGATAAGTATATGTGAATGACATATTGTTGATCAGAAATGATGTAGAATTTTTCTGGAAAGCATAAAGGAGTGTTTGAAAGGAGTTTTTCAAAGAAAGACCTTGGTGAAGTTGCTTACATATTGAGCATCAAGATCTATAGAGATAGATCAAGACGCTTGATAAGATTTTTTTTCAATGAGTACATACCTTTACAAGATTTTGAAGTAGTTCAAAATGGAACGGTCAAAGAAGGAGTTCTTGCTTGTGTTGCAAGGTGTGAAGTTGAGTAAGACTCAAAACCCGATCACGGCAGAAAATAGAATGAGAATGAAAGTCATTCCCTATGCCTCAGTCATAGGTTCTATGAAGTACTCCCTCCGTCCGCGAATAAGTGTACATCTAGCTTTTGTCCGAAGTGAAAGATTTAGAATTTTGACCAACTTTATAGAAAAAAGTAGTAGCATATATGATATCAAAATGATATATTATGAAAGTTCATTTCAAAACGAATCTAGCGGTACTAATTTAGTGCCATAAATGCTACTATGTTTTCCTATAAAATTTATCAAAGTTTTAAAACTTTGACTTAGGACAAAAGCTAGATGTACACTTATTCGCGGATGGAGGGAGTATGCTATGCTGTATACCAGACCTATTGTGGACCTCACCATGAGTTTGGCAAGAGGGTACAATAGTGATCCAGGAGTAGATCACTGGACAACGGTCAAAATTATCCTTAGTGGAATAAGGAAATGTTTCTCGATTATGGAGGTGACAAAGAGTTCATCGTAAAGAGTTACGTTGATGCAAGCTTTGACACCGATCTGGGTGACTCTAAGTCTCGATCCAGATACATATTGAAAGTGGGAGCAATTATCTAGAGTAGCTCCGTGCAGAGTATTGTAGACATGGAAATTTGCAAAATACATACGGATCTGAATGTGACAGACCCATTGACTAAGCTTCTCTCACAAGCAAAACATGATCACATCTTTGTACTCTTTGGGTGTTAATCACATGGCGATGTGAACTAGATTATTGACTCTAGTAAACCCTTTGGGTATTGGTCGCATGGCGATGTGAACTATAGAGTGTTAAATCACATGATGATGTGAACTATTGGTGTTAAATCACATGGCGATGTGAACTATAGAGTGTTAAATCACATGACGATGTGAACTATTGGTGTTAAATCACATGGCGATGTGAACTAGATTATTGACTCTAGTGCAAGTGGGAGACTGAAGGAAATGTTCCCTAGAGACAATAATAAAGTTGTTATTTATATTTCCTTACATCATGATAAATGTTTATTATTCATGCTAGAATTGTATTAACCGGAAACTTAGTACATCTGTGAATACATAGACAAACAGAGTGTCCCTAGTATGCCTCTACTTGACTAGCTTGTTTATCAAAGATGGTTATGTTTCCTAGCCATAGACATGTGTTGTCATTTGATGAACGGGATCACATCATTAGAGAATGATGTGATGGACAAGACCCATCCGTTAGCTTAGCACTATGATTGTTTAGTTTATTGCTATTGCTTTCTTCACGACTTATACATGTTCCTCTGACTATGAGATTATGCAACTCCCGAATACCGGAGGAACACTTAGTGTGCTATCAAACGTCACAACGTAACTGGGTGATTATAAAGATGCTCTACAGGTGTCTCCGATGGTGTTTGTTGAGTTGGCATAAATCAAGATTAGGATTTGTCACTTCGATTGCCGGAGAGGTATCTCTGGGCCCTCTCGGTAATGCACATCACTATAAGCCTTGCAAGCAATGTGACTAATGAGTTAGTTGCAGGATGATGCATTACGGAACAAGTAAAGAGACTTGCCGGTAACGAGATTGAAATAGGTATGGTGATACCAACGATCGAATCTCGGGCAAGTAACATACCGATGACAAAGGGAACAACGTATGTTGTTATGCGGTTTGACCGATAAAGATCTTCGTAGAATATGTAGGAGCCAATATGGGCATCCAGGTTCCGCTATTGGTTATTGACCAGAGAGGTGTCTCGGTCATGTCTACATAGTTCTCGAACCCGTAGGGTCCGCACGCTTAACGTTTGTTGACGATATAGTATTATATGAGTTATGTATGTTGGTAACCAAATGTTGTTCGGAGTCCCTGATGAGATCATGGACATGACGAGGAGCTCCGGAATGGTCCAGAGGTAAAGTTTAATATATGGGATAGTAGTGTTTGATCTCCGGAAGGGTTCCGGAATTCACCGGAAGGGGTTCCGGATGTCTCCCAAAATGTTTGGGTACGAGAACACGTTATTTGGGCCAAAGGGGAAAGTCCACGAGGCTTTTGGAAAGTGCAAAAGGAAGTTTTGTGGAGACCAGAGGCTAGACGTCAGGAACCCTGGCGTGTAGGGGGTAGACGTCGGGAACCCTGGCGTCTAGCCCTGGAGTCCGTGTAGGACTCTTGCCTTTCGGGCAAAACCGACTTTGAGGAGGTTTTACTCCAAGTTTCGACCCCGAGGCTCAACATATAAATAGAGGGACAGGGCTAGCACCAAAGGCACATCAAGAAACACCAAGCCATGTGCCGGTAACCCTGTCCCCTCTAGTTTATCCTCCGTCATAGTTTTCGTAGTGCTTAGGCGAAGCCCTGTGGAGATTGTTCTTCACCAACACCGTCACCACGCCATCGTGCTGTCAGAAGTCATCTACTACTTCGCCCCTCTTGCTGGATCAAGAAGGCGAGGACGTCATCGAGCTGAACGTGTGCTGAACGCAGAGGTGCCGTACATTCGGTACTTGATCGGGACGGGTCGTGAAGGTGTACGACTACATCAACCGCGTTGATAAACGCTTCCGCTTTTGGTCTACGAGTGTACGTAGACACACTCTCCCCTCTCGTTGTTATGCATCTCCTAGATAGATCTTGCGTGATCATAGGAATTTTTTTGAAATACTGTGTTCCCCAACAGACAGGCATGTACAAAAGCCTCAAATGGCATCAGGCTCTTTGTGATGTGCTTAAAAAGCATATCCTCAACAGGAACCCTAGGAAAGAGGGTATTGCCTTTGAGAGGAAACTCAATGTTGATGGAACATACTAGAAGCCCGAGCAGTACCCCAAAACCTCTTGGGTTGCTGCAAAGGGACCTCTAGTAGATCCATCTACTGTATCTGGCTTTACATGTGAATCTCCTCATTCTACTGATGAGTCATTTGACTCCAACTATAAACTGTTCAAAATCAGAATGGTGAAGTATTTGCTAGATATGTTGGCACGAACTACAGGAATGGTTCTCCTATGAAGAAAATCTGGGTTCCCAAAAGATACCTTGAAAGTCTTTAGGTGAATGTCATTATGACACCATCTGTGAAGAACAAGAACCCCAGATCAAACTCTTCATATGGATCCAAGTCCTCATACGGACCGAATTCCTTACGTGGATCAAATTCCTCAAAAGGATCAAAATCCTCATATGAACATCATCGTGCTAACACTTCTGTTTCGCAGGGAAGATCTAAGGGCTATGAATATGAGCATTATTCTTCTAACCATTATGTTCATAAGTCCTCGAAGAATTTCTCTGCTTATTCATATGCTTACCCTAACTCCTCTTATGTGAAACAAAGTGGACTGGCTTCTATGCCACCTTTCTCTTATGGAGCTCGCAGAATGATGAACTCTTTGCCACCCCTTCAGATGTGGGTGGTGAAGAAAAAGAACTAATCTCTTATGTAGGGACAGGTCTCCAGACGAACTTAAACGTCTGAAGAATTTGCTGGAGACCTGAAAATGCTTGAAAGGACGCAAGCTAAACAGGAAGAAATGAATTTTCATTTCTCACATCCTCATATTATTTTATCTGTTCCATTGCTTGATGAAATTGATCTGATGAATTTGATGTCATATTCTTCACTGATGAAGTATATGAGTTCGTAAGCTGCACTAATTCATCTGCAGGATGATCAACCCAGAGCCACTGAATGGGTCCTCGATAGTGGATGTACAAATCACATGACTGGTGACAAGAATCTATTGATGGACGCTCCCTTATCTCCATCGCATCTGAAGCATATCACCTACACTGACAAAGGAAAAAGCAAGGTATTGGGTGTTGGTAAGGTTGCGATCTCAAAGGATCGACACATGGACAAAGTCATGCTTGTCGAGTCCTTAGGATTCAACCTCATGTCAGTCTCAATGCTTTGTGATCTTGATATGGTTGTTATCTTTAGCAAGTATCTTTGAGTTGTGATCATGGAAGCTGACCATTCCAAAGTCTTTGAAGGCTTTAGGAGAGGAGATCTGTATATTGTTGATTTCTCTACAGGACCACAACCAGCAATATGTCTACTTGCAAAAGCTTCAGAAGGCTGGCTATGGCATCGTCGACTAGGTCATGCTAGCATGAGGAATTTGCACACGCTCGCGAAGAAGAAGCATGTCATTGGCATTGAGAATGTCAAATTCCTCAAGGATCACCTGTGCGGAGCCTGTGAAGCTGGAAAGATGACCAAGGCCAAGCATCCCGCGAAGACTATCATGACTACCTCTCGACCATTTGAATTGCTTCACATGGATCTCTTTGGTCCTAACCATTATTCTACATTCACTAATGAAGCATCTCTATATGGCTTTGTTATTGTTGATGATTACTCTCGTTACACATGGGTGCATATTGTCACTTACAAACATGAAGTGCAGGAAGTCTTCAAACGATTTCCTCGAGGGCTTCAACCAACTTTGGTGTGAAGATAAAGCACATCAGAAGTGACAATGGAACTGAGTTCAACAATACTGGTCTTGATGACTATCTTGATGAACTTGGTATTACTCATGAGTTATCTGCTCCTTATACTCCTCAGCAGAATGGCGTCGTGGAGCGCAAGAACAAGACTCTTGTTGAGATGGCTCACACTATGCTTGATGAATACAAGACGCCTCATCATTTCTGGATTGAGGCAATTGATACTGCATGCCACATCATCAACAGGGTATATCTTCACAAATTCTTCAAGAAGACTGCATATGAACTCCTCACTAACAAGAAACCCAATGTGAGTTATTTCAAAGTCTTCAGTGCAAAATGTTGGATTAGAGATCCTCATCACAATTCTAAATTTGCACCGAAAGCACATGAAGGTTTTATGCTTGGTTACGGAAAGGACTCGCACACCTACAGAGTCTTCAACAACGTTCACCACAAAGTTGTTGAAACTGTAGATGTGCGGTTCGATGAAACTAATGGCTCGCAAAGAGAGCACCTACCTCCTGTGCTAGATGAAAAGTCACCTGAGGAAACCATCAAGTTTAAGGCTACTGAGGATGTCATTCCTACCGAAGAATCTGCTGAAGAAGTCATTCCAGAACGTGAAGAACATCATGCTGATGCACCTGAGGAAAATGGTGCTGAAGAAAATGCTGATCCAATTCCTCGACGACAACCCGCTCATCCTCGCATTGCAAATGAAGTGCAGATTGAGAAAATCATCAGCGACATCAACGCACCAGGTCCTCTCACACGCTCAAAAGCTTCACATTTGTCTAACTTTTGTGGGCACTTTGCTTTTGTCTCTATCACAGAGCCCACTAAGGTAGATGAAGCATTTCTGGAGCCTGAATGGATTCAAGCTATGCAAGAGGAATTACATCAATTCGAGCTCAACAACGTCTGGGAACTGGTCAAACGTCCAGACCCTCGCAAGCACAATATCATCGGCACAAAATGGATCTATCGCAACAAGCAAGATGAAAATGGCCTTGTTGTGAGGAATAAGGCACGACTTGTAGCTCAAGGCTACACACAGGTTGAAGGAATTGATTTCGATGAAACTTTTGCACCTGTTGCTAGACTTGAGGCTATTCGCATATTACTTGCTTATGCTAACCATCATAATATCATCTTATATCAAATGGATGTGAAAAGTGCATTCCTCAATGGTAAGCTTGAGGAAGAAGTATATGTTGCTCAACCCCCAGGTTTTGAAGATCCAAAGCATACTGACAAAGTCTTCAGACTCAATAAGGCCCTCTATGGCCTCAAGCAGGCCCCTCGGGCGTGGTATGATACTTTGAAGGAATTCCTCATGAAGAAAGGCTTCAAACCCGGTTCACTTGACCTAACTCTTTTCACCAAAACCTATGATGATGAATTATTCGTGTGCCAAATATATGTTGATGATATTATCTTTGGTTGTACTGACCAACGTTACAGTGATGAATTTGCCTATATGATGAGTGAAGAATATCAAATGTCTATGATGGGAGAACTGAAATTCTTCCTAGGTCTTCAAATTCGTCAACATCGCAATGGCATCTTCATATCTCAGGAGAAATACCTCAAGGATGTATTGAGGAAATACGGCATGCAAGATTGCAAAGGCGTCAAAATCCCTATGCCCACAAATGGCCATCTATGCACTAATGAAAATGGTATTGACTTCGATCAAAAGGTATACTGCTCCATGATTGGCTCTTTATTGTATTTATGTGCATCTAGGCCAGATATTATGCTTAGTGTTTGCATGTGTGCCCGATTTCAAGCTACACCGAAGGAATCACACCATAAGGCTGTGAAGCATATTCTTCGATATCTAGCTCACACACCAACACTTGGATTATGGTATCCCAAGGGCTCGGCTTTTGATCTCATTGCATATTCAGACTCTGACTATGCTGGTGATCGTGTGGACCGCAAGTCAACATCAGGCACATGCCATTTCCTCGGACGATCCTTGGTCTGTTGGTCCTCGAAGAAACAGAACTGCGTATCACTGTCTACTGCTGAAGCTGAGTACATTGCTGCTGGTTCTTGCTGTGCTCAATTGCAATGGATGAAGCAAACCCTCAAGGACTACGGCGTCAACATGAAGAATGTGCCTCTCTACTGTGACAATGAGAGTGCCATCAAGATTGCTCATAACCCAGTTCAGCACTCGAAGACAAAGCACATTCAGATTCGTCATCATTTTCTTCGTGATCATGTGTTGAAGGGCGACATCTCTATTGAGCATGTGAAGACTGAAGAATAGCTAGCCGATATCCTCACAAAGCCCTTGGATGAGAAGAGATTTAGCAAGTTGCGGTGTGAGCTAAATATCCTAGAATCTTCGAATGTCCTTTGAAAAGGACACACATCCTAACACTTATGCAAAATTGATGTCTTAGATGTGCAACACACGAAGAAACATTTTTCTTCAATCAATGAAGACTAACACTCTAAGTGTGAAGAAATTAACGAAGAGTTTGATTCTCAGAGCCCTACGACAATTGTACGCGGTGTCTGAAATCATCATTCTTATACAGTGGGTCACGCCACCACGAAAAGTTGAAAATCTTCAATTTGAGTTTTTTTCCTTAGTTGCTCAATTTCTTCAACTTTTAGATGTCTTCACTCTTTCCGTTGTTGTTCTTCATTGGCTATATATATATGAGTTTATGTCCTCTACATCATTCACTTATTGCTAATTCTTCATGCTGCCTTTTCTGCTAAGTGAATGTGATCGGACCCTTCCCCCTCTATGCTAAACTCAACCCAGTCTATTCACAAATTCTTCATATGCGTTCTATTTGAAACTCGTTTAAAATCTTCACTGTGTCCTTGTCAGCTGAAGAATTTGCGAACGAAACATTAAAATTATCATATCTGAATTTTCGGCTTTTGCCACTCAAACCGTTCCACATTCCACGATGGATTTATCTATTCACCCACGATCTCGCATGATCGCCACCTCTCAGTACGTGGGTGACACACGTCGCACGAATGAGAAGGGTCAGGGGCACGTTCGTCCAATTTCCTCGGGCGAGCAGTTTTTCACCTCGGCTATAAATACCCCTCCCCTCCTCACTTTATTTTTACTCTGCTCAATCTCACTCCCTCGCTCGAGCTCTCAAAACCTAGCGTCGCCGCTACTTCCATCGTCGCCGGTGAGGAAGAGCTTCGCTGCCTCGACCTCGTCGCCGTCGTACTCGCGCCGGTCGTGGATTTCTTCACCCGCCACCGCCGTAGCTGTCTTCCTCTGCCAAGTTAGGGCGTGGAAGATCTGAACTGACGAACTTCTAAATCTACACTTCACAGTTCGTCGTGTTCTTCGTCAAGGGTAATTAAAAGTTACTTTTACTGCCTTTGTTGATTCTGATGATTTCTACAAAATCTTCAAAAGGTGTTTATTCTTCAAATCTTCACACACTAAACACCTCACATAACATCTGTTCTTGATCTGTTTCCCTAAGCAACATTTTTCTTCAAGATTCCTCAATTGTGTGGATTTTCAATCTGTACAACTCTGGAACCTAAGTCAAAGAACGCTTAGTGAAATTCCTCAAGACTCATCTGGTCAAATTCCTCAAACTTGCTCTTTTTGCAAAAACTTCTGAGAACGCTTATGACCTCTCCAAATTCTTCGCACCTATATTCTGTTCACAGGTACACATGTCCGCTGCTAAATCACTAGGTTCTCATCAACTTAACTCATTTGCAGCGTTCCTCGAAGAAAAGTTGCACACCTCATCTGAGAACGTAATCATTCAAAATCCTCAGCTGAAGAAAATGGCTGACGGCAAGAAACCTCAGAAGGGAGGAAAGAGACCAGAAGCAAACACTGCTTTTGAGATTCCTGATGACATCTATGATGAATATTGCACTCCTGATGAGGCCAAGTATGGCAAGGAGAACAAAAATCAGCGCAAGGTGCGCATCCAAAGGATAGAGAGGAGATGGGCACGGGAATGGAGGGAGTACAGATATGTGACTCCAAAGTACATGAAGAAATTTGTAGTACACCTTCCATGCCCAAGACCTCCTTGGCACCTGGCCAAGAAGCTGATCCCTCTAGCATCAGAAGAGGTGAAGAATTTCCAAAGGAATGGGACAAGCGTCAAGCCAAGCTGGCCAAAATGGCAAAAGAAGCAGTGAAGAAATTGAATGAAGATTCTGCCGCTGTTGCTGTTGAGGCCTCTGCTAGCAAGCCTAAGAAGGCTATGCCCAAGAAGCCCGCATACAAGCCCAAGGCTTCTGCACCAATGTCCTCACAGCCAAGCTCATCTGCAATGCCCTCACGGTCCAACACTGCAAAGCCCTCACGGCAAATTCCACAAGCTGGACCAGCTCCTCCAAAGTCCTCAGCTCCTCCTTCCAAATCCTCAGCACCTCTGCATCTCGCCTCGTGCCAAAAGACAACAGGCATCTCTATTGCCTCAGGAGCCTCTGCAAGTTCTTCAGCTCGTCCGCATTCCTCAACTGGCCCCACTCTATTGAAGACTAAGGCCACAGCTGAACGAGGTTCTCGACCAAGTCCTCACAAGAAGCAGGTTGCTTTCCAAGTTCCGACTAGTGAAGACGAAGCTGATGATGAGGAACTCGCCGAAACCATCAGAGATAGACAACAAAGGGCTGCTAGAGCCAAAGGCACAAATGTACCTCTGCTTTTGGATCCAAAGTTGATCCTCGACTTCATTGATCTCTGGCACAAGGACCCCAACACTCCTATGCCCGACTTCAAGCTGAGTCCTGGCCAAAGTCACATGTTGACCGCCTTCATAGGAGAAGAAAAATGGAAATTTGAGAAGGCCAGGCAGTTGAAGAAAGCACAGTACAAGAAGGAGCGCTTTCTGAAGAAGAATGTTGTCAAGATGACCACTGATGAACTTGTGGCTGTTCAATCTGAGATCAAAAACCTCAGTGATGAATTTGACGCATATCGTGCTGATTGGCTCGGAGCCAAGGTCAGATTTGTGAAGTTAGCTGAGAAATTCACTACCAATGTTGCAGCACCAACGCAACAAGAAATTCCTTAGTCTGAGGCATCTGCTCAGCCTACTGAAGAACATGCCAGCACCACTGATGAAAATCAAGCTGCTGATGAAACTGAGAGTACCAGGGCTGATGACTGCATTCCAGCGGCTGATGGAACTGCCAGGGCAACCACTAGTGTTGCATCTGAAGAACTAGTTAGGCCAGCTGAAGCTTCAACCGCTGTGACTGAAGAGACCGACCATGCCAGGGCAACTGCATCAGTTGTGCCTGAAGAAAATGAACCAATTTCCTCTGCTCCTCCTGCACCTACACCAAGTCCAATTCTTCCTTATGCATCAGAAGCTAAGAAGACCAAGGCTGCGGAGCGTGCAACAGTGAATAAAAGGAAAGCATCAACTTCATCAGAATCTTCAGCTCCGAAGAAGATGAAGAAATTGACAAGCTCTTTCGAGAATCCTATTGATGCTGTTCCAGTCTCAAGCATGCCATCAAAGGAACTCGTTCCTTTTGGTGAAGATTATGAGATCCCAAGCGGATCCAATGAAGATGTTCCTTCTGCTGCTTCTTCAGAGCAGTTGGACGAAGAATTTGAAGTGGATACAATCCCTTCAACCCCAGTTGTCTCATCGCCCATGCCTCAGTTCATAGCTGAAGAGGCAGGCGTTGAAGAATTAAGTGAAGAAGATGAGGATGTGGACATTGGGAGCACAACTCCAGTGTTGAATGATGACTTTTGGGAAAGTCAGCACCCCAACTCTCCCATGTTTACTCCTCTGCAACAAATTCCTCAGTCCCCAGTGCATACCGAAGTTCAAATGGGCTCTGATGAACCTCACTCCACTCCTTCCATTCCAGAAGAGATTCCAGCCACTAGTGCTGATGAAATTGCTGCTGAAGAATTGAAGACCCAGGTTGCAACTAAAGAAGAAACTGAAATTCCTCAGCCTGTGGTTCCCGAGATTGCGATTCCTGAGGTTGTGATGCAATTGACTGACACTCCTCAGCCCAAGCCAAAGGATCCCTTCTCCAAGAAGCAAAACTTCAAGGCTGATGACTTCTTCCATGAGCATGTGTTCTTCACGGGTTACAACCCATATGACTCTGCTCGTCTTAGAAGGAAGCATTTCTGGACTGCCAGCCAAGCCAACTTCTATTCTTCGCTGCTTTTCAACAAGGACAAAGTCTTTGACCATGAGCATATTCCTCACGTGGACATGGAATCACTTCCTTGCTTCACGCCAGTCCTCAGCGTTCATCACGATGCTGGACTGCTCAACTTCTGCACTGACATTTGTGATTGGAATGAAGAGCTAATTCTTCAGTTCTATGCAACGCTGCACATCACAGGAAATGCTGAAGATGTGAACTCTTGGGTATTGGACTAGATGACAGAAAATACTCACTTCAAAGCACCGGCCTCTGAATTGCTTCATGCTCTGCCTGTCAGTCCTTCCCTTGAAGGTGCTCGTTGTATATACCATGAACCTGAGCTTACAGATCACTACATGCAAGTGTTGATGAAGCCACTGAAGCCCGGTCAAGCCCCAAGGACCATGGCAGCTACTTGCCCCCCATTGAAGTCCTCAAACGGACATTTTCCTCAGCTGATGAAAAGGGCAAGGCCACTGCTGTTATTGATGAAGGCATTCATCCATTGGATGGTCAGTTCCGCAAAGCTGCATCTTACTCCACCAATGATGACTCTGCCACTCATGACTCTGCCGCCAATGCCTCAAACCAAAATCCTCAAGGCACAACTCCAAGGGTGAGACTGATCGTGAGCTTCTCCTCAGTATTCACCAGAAGGTAGATCGCAACCACAAATGGGTTAAGCGTCAGTTTGGTTTAATTCTTCACAACATGACTGCTACACACAATGCAGTGAAGAAGAACCACTACTACCTCCATGAAGTTTTCAATCGCACCTGGGATGTTCTATCTCATCTTTATGGCGAAGAAGATCTGAAGCAAATGGGTTTCAAGGAGGTCTTTGATTGGTCTCAGCCACCAGCGAAGAAATTCAAGAAAGTCAAAATCCTTCCTTGGTGGCCAACTCATTTTCTTCATCTCGCGACACTGATGAGCATGAAGATTTGGACGACACTACGGCAGGCCCTACTACAACAACCAACCCCAACAACGCTCGTGCTCCTCCAGCAACATGCCATTCTTCAGGGGCGTTAGTCCTCACTTTTCGACCCTTTTGGTCATTCAATGACAAAGGGGAAGAAATTTGAGTTAGTCTTCAAGCGGGTCTCTATATATGGGCTTTTTTTGCTAAGTTACAACTCTCGTTCTTTTGAAGACTTTGCTGGATCGAGTTGTAAACTTAAACCCGATGGTGGTCTGATACTTTTGCTATGTTCTTCTGCATGCTTATTCCTCATATATGTTAATGCACGCATGCTGAATTACATCAGTCACCATATTTCATCATGCATTTCAAATTATTTATATTATATGTTAAATGCGGGTATGAATTACAAGATATAGGGGGAGATCTCCATGATTCTACTCTTCAAGTGTGAATTGCTTCAAAAGAAAATTCCTCACTATGCACAACTTCAGGGGGAGTTCTTCTATATCTTGCAATCAAGTTCCTCAATATCAGTATCTACACTTCATATGTTTTATCCCCGTTGAAAACTTAACCTATATTGTCATCAATCACCAAAAAGGGGGAGATTGTAAGTGCATCTAGTGCCCCTTAGTGATTTTGGTGTATTGAAGACTTATAGGTTAAGGGACTAATGTGTTTGTGAGTGTACACAGGTCTATAAGTCTATAAGGAGTTTGATATTTACAGAGAAAGTTGACCCCTAAAAATGAATGTCTTCGACTGAAGACTTTGGATTTCTGAAGACTTTCTGAAGACTTTGAAAGTGAAGAAATTGGTGTGACCATGAAGACTTGGTATTCATGCGAGGAACATGAAGCGTGAAGACCTTTTTTTCTTCATTTTCTCTTTCTTGAGTCATAGGAAACACCGTACTGTTAAAGGGGGTCGAGGAAATACTAAGGAAAAATTTCCAAGTGATGCTCATCTCAAAACCCTACACCTACCAATCCCTTCGAGTGAAGCCATTGGAAATCTCATGCAGCTCAACCAATTTCTTCAGTGACAGAGACGAAGTTCTTCTGGTCTCTGAGGAATTTGTTCTGACTGAGGAGTTAGGAATTCGCTAGTGCGGATTGCCTACAAGTGAGGAACATGATAGCCCTGAGGAATTTGATTGTCAAATTTCCGACCGTTGCTGTGCTATGCGCCAGCTGTCCCAAAATATCTTATCCACGTAACGGTCATATCATTGAAGGGCATTTATGTCTTATCATGTCGGGCTGCTCCCTAGGCTATAAATAGCTGCCCCCTACAACCACTAGCTGGTTGGCTGCTCCGAGATAAACTGACACTTATCATTTGAGAGCATCCCATCCTCCGAGGACTTTGAGCGAAAATCATCAAGTGAGGAAAACCCAAACCGAAACACCTACAAACCCAAAGTGATTGAGCATCACTGAAGAGATTGATCCTGCGGATCCGACGCTTGTTACCTCTGAAGACTGTGCATCTTCCAAACGGTTAGACGTCATGGTTTGAGCATCCAAGAGGAAATTGTGGATCGCCGAGTGACCGAGTTTGTGAAGGTTTGGAAGTCACCTGAAGACTTACCACGAGTGATTGGGCGAGGTCTGTGTGACCTTAGCTCAAGGGGAATTCGGTGAGGACTGTGTGTCCGGGACTGTGTGTCCTCAGGTTTAAATACCTAGCCGCTCCAACCAGACGTACAATTGTCACAACAGTTGGAACTGGTCTACCAAATCATTGTCTTCACCAAGCCAACTGGTTCTATTTCCTCAACTCTTTCATTTCCTCATTATTGTGTTGTGTACTTGTTCATATCTGTTTGAGGACTTTGACTGAAGACTTTCTCAATTTCCTCAGTTCAATTTCTTCAGTCTATTTGTCTTCTTCCTGCTTATCATGTGTTTACGCTTTCTGTACTCGGTGCTTGTTTTCATTTCATCATGATGACCATGCTTATGTTCTGTTATGTTTGCATCTGAGTACTTATTCCGCTGCAAGTAATTCTTTGCTTAGGAATTTCCTCACCCTGAAATTCCTCAGTGAAGAATTCATAAAAATCGCCTATTAACCCCCCTCTAGTCGATATAACGCACTTTCAGTTGCCATATGCATCGACATGCAAGTCGATATAAACTATTACAAACATGATCATCTCATACATCAAATATATTTCATCATGTCTTTGGCCATATCATATCACAACATACCCTGCAAAAACAAGTTAGACGTCCTCTAATTGTTGCTGCATGTTTTACGTGGCTGCTATGGGTATCTAGCAAGAACGATTCTTACCTACGCAAAGCCACAACGGTGATATGCAAGTTGCTATTTAACCTTCTACAAGGACCGCCTTTGTCGAATCCGATTCAACTAAGGTGGGAGAGACAGACACCCGCCAGCCATCTTTATGCAACAAAGTCACATGTCAGTCGATGGAACCGGTCTCATGTACGTGGACATGTAAAGTTGGTCCGGGCCGCTTCATCCCACAATACCGCCGAATCAAGAAAATACCAAGGAAGGAAGCAATCTGAATATCAACGCCCACAAACTCCTTTGTGTTCTATCCGTGATGTCATCTACGCATAGACCTGGCTCATGATGGCACTGTTGGGAACGTTGCATGGGAAACAAAAAATTTCCTACGCTCACCAAGATCCAATCTAGGAGATGACCATCTATGAGAGGAGAGATTGGATCTACATACCCTTGTAGATCGCTAAGTGGAAGTGTTAAGAAATGCGGTTGATATAGTCGAACGTCTTCGCGATCCAATCATGATCCGTCCCGCGAATTCCCGATCCAAGTGCCGAACGGACGACACCTCCGCGTTCAACACACGTACGACTTGATGAGGCCTTCACCTTCTTGATCCAGCGAGCGATGGTGAAGTAGTAGCTCGAGTCCTCCCGCATCACGACGGCGTGGTGGCAGAATCTCAGCAGAGCTTCGCTAAGCACTACGGAGAGGAAGAGGGATGCGAGGGAGAGGAGAGGCAGTGCTGTGGCATGGAGATGTGCTCTTGGGGTGCGGCTGCCCTCTCTCTACCTCTCTATATATAGGGGAAGGGAGGAGGGGGGGGGGGCGGCGGCCAGGGCAGATGGGATCTCCCCTACGGTGACTTGCCCCCCAAGCCGGGAGATGGGAAGCCCTAGGGGAACGCCCCAAACCTCCTGGTTACGTGAGATGGGGTGAGGGGGGCGCTCAGCCCCTTAGTGGGCTGGTTTGCCCCCTCCCCTTGGCCCATGCCCCCCCAACACTTGTCGGGCCCCCCGAAACCCCTTTCGGTGACGCTGGTCATCACCCGGTACCCCCAAAACAATTTCGGAGTCCAATACCCTTCGTCCAATATATCGATCTTCACCTCCGGACCATTCTAGAGTTCCTCGTCATGTTCGGGATCTCATCCGGGACCCCGAACAGCCTTCGGTAACCACCATAATGTCTCAACTGTACTTATATCGTCACCAAACGTTAAGTGTGTAGACCCTGCGGGTTTGAGAACTATGCAGACATGACCGAGACACCTCTATGGTCAATAACCAATAGCGGGACCTAGATGCCCATATTGGTTCTCACATATTCTACGAAGATTTATCGGTCGAACCTTGATGTCAAGGATTCAGCTAATCCCGTATGTAGTTCCCTTTGTCTATCGGTATGTTACTTGCCCGAGATTCGATCGTCGATATCTCCAGACCTAGTTCAATCTCATTACCGGCAAGTCTCTTTACTCGTTCCGTAATACAAGATCTCATGGCTAACTCATTAGTCACGTTTCTTGCAAGCTCATTGTGATACTGTATTACCGAGTGGGCCCTGAGATACCTCTCCGTCATACAGAGTGACAAATCCCAGTCTTGATCCATGCCAACTCAACAGACACCCTCGGAGATACCTGTAGAGCACCTTTATAGTCACCCAGTTACGTTGCGACGTTTGTTACACACAAGGTACTCCTCCGGTGTCAGTGAGTTGCATGATCTCATGGTCATAGGAACATATACTTGACATGCAGAAAACGATAGCAATAAATTTGACACGATCATATGTGATAACCCACAAGTATAGGGGATCGCAACAGTTTTCGAGGGTAGAGTATTTAACCCAAATTTATAGATTCGACACGGGGGGAGCCAAAGAATATTTGCAGGTATTCGCAGCTGAGTTGTCAATTCAACCACACCTGGAGATTAATTATCTACAGCAAAGTAGTATGATAGTTTTGATAATAGTGACAACAGTAAAAGTAACGGTGACAGTGATAGCAGTAATTTTGTAGCAAGTGTAATAGTGATGATAGCAGTAGTAACTTAGCAAGAACAATATAAGATAAATTTGTAGGCATTGGATCGGTGACTTGTTGGATGATATTCATCATGAGACAGTTATAACCTAGGGTGATACGACACTAGCTCCAGTTCATCAATATAATGTAGGCATGTATTCCGTAAATAGTCATACATGCTTATGGAAAGAACTTGCATGACATCTTTTGTCCTACCCTCCCATGATAGCGGGGTCCATATTGGAAACTAAGGGATATTAAGGCCTCCTTTTAATAGAGAACCGGAACAAAGCATTAACACACGGTGAATACATGAACTCCTCAAACTACGGTCATCACCGGGAGTGGTCCCGACTATTGTCACTCTGATGTTGTCGGATCATAAACGTAGTAGGTGACTATAACTTGCAAGATCAGATCTAGAACATGGATATAATGATGATAACATAAATGGTTCAGATCTGAGTTCATAGCACTCGGGCCCAAAGTGACAAGCATTAAGCATGGAAAAGTCATAGCAACATCAATCTTAGAACATAGTGGATACTAGGGATCAAGCCCTAACAAACTCGATTACATGATGAATCTCATCCAACTCCTCACCGACCGGCGAGCCTACGAAGGAATTACTCACTCCTGGTGGGGAGCATCGTGGAATTGGCGATGGAGAAGGCTTGGTGATGACGAAGAATGAAGACCCCCCTCTCCAGAGCCCCAAACGGACTCCAGATCTGGCCTCCCAATGAAGAACAGGAGGTGGTGGTGGCTCCGTCTCGTGAAACGCGATAATTCTTTCTCCCTGTTTTTTCTGGAAAAATAGGATTTTATAGCATCAGTTTCAGGGTCTGCGGGGCCACCAGGTGGGGACAACCCATCTGGGCACGCCAGGAGGGGGGGCGCCCTGGTGGGTTGTGCCCACCCAGGTGCCCCCCTCTGGTGGGTCTTGGCTCTAGAAATTCTCTTTATTGATATAAAAATTCCTCGCAAAGTTTCGTTCCATTACGAGAACTTTTATTTTTGTACAAAAACAATACCATGGTAGTTCTACTGAAAACATCGTCAGTCCAGGGTTAGTTTCATTCAAATCATGCAAATTAGAGTCCAAAACAAGAGGAAAAGCGCTAGGAAAAGTAGATACGTTGGAGACGTATCAACTCCCCCAAGCTTAAACCTTTGTTTGCCCTCAAGCAATTCAGTTGATAAACTGAAAGTGAAAAAGAAAAACTTTTACGAACTCTTTTGCTCTTGTTTGCGTAAATAAGCTTAAACAGAACCTAGATTTTCAGCCAACATTATAACTAACCATGTCGACAATAACTCTTAAAAATTATATTAACTCATATCAATGACATAATCAGCTAGTGAGCAATAATAAGATATCTCAAACAGCAACATGTTGTCAAAACAACCATGATATAATATGACAACAGTGGTATCTTGCTAGCCCTTTCTGAGACCGCAAAACATAAATGCAGAGCAGCTCCAAAGTCCAAGCAGTGACTAAACATTGTAATTCATGGTAGAAAAGATCCAATCATGATGCAACCAACATTAGCTACACACAATGCATAAGTCATGACAGCAGTGCTCTCAGGTTCTGGCGCTTGTTTTAGAAGGTGATGACACAACATAAAAGTAAATAGATAGTCCCTTCGCAGAGGGAAGTAGTGATTTGCAGAGGTGCCAGAGCTCAAGTTATTAAAACAGAGGTAAATGATATTTTGAGACATGCACCCTTCTCATTTACTTCACGACTATCAGTTATCAATATCTTCCATGCTAAGCACGCTAGTGGCGGTTCCCAAGCGATAAAAGTAAAGGTTTTGACTTCATTGGGAGTTTTTGTTTGATTATTTGTAAGCTTTTTCTGTTTGCAGTTTGGGACTGGGCATCCCTATTACCGCCCTTTTCTCGTGCTATGGCGAGTGAATAAACACTCGACCTGAGAATAACCCATTTAGCATGGAAGATACCGACCACCTCCTGTCGTTCCATGAACGATTCGGGCACACAAAAGGATATTTATTAGAAGTTTTTAGAGGTGGCACATGCAAATTTACTTAGGACGGCAGGGTAATACCGCATATAGGTAGGTATGGTGGACTCATCTGGAATAACTTTGGGTTCAAGGTTTTTGATGTACAAGCAGAATTCCCACTTAGTACAGGCGAAGGCTAGCAAATAGATTGAGAAGCGGCCAGTTAGAGAGAAACAACGGTCATGAACATGCATTATGCATAAGTAACATTGGACACTAGCATGAGTAGGATATGATCACCATGAACATAAATATCATAGAGGCTATGTTGGTTTTGATTCAACTACATGCATGAACATGTGCCAAGTCAATCCACTCGAACATTCAGAGGAGGATACCATATCATCATACCACATCACAATCATTTTAACGCAATGTTGATATCCAAGATAAATCATTATCCACTCCTAGCTACTTATGCATGGCGTGAGAAACTATAATCTCTAATTGTCATTGCAAACATGTTTAATCATAATGGGCTGAATCATGGATACTAGGTTAAACATATTTACACAAACAGATCAAGTCGAGTTCATACCCGTTTCTCTCTGTCACGGCCAGTTCATCGAATATCGTCATTATTGCCTTTCACTTGCATGACCGAACGATATGAAAATAATTGCAAGAGTGCCGTGGACTAAGCTGGAATCTGCAAACATTTTATTCAACAGGAGAAGACAAGGTAAAGGGCTCTTTATTAGATCAACAATTATTCATATGATAGCCACTCAACATTTTCATCGTGGTCTTCTCCTTGGTACGACTCGAATAAAAAGAAAAGAAATTCAGAGAAACACACCGAAATATTTTTGGAGTTTTTGGTTCTCTTGAACAAGCAAATAAAAGGGAAAAGCAAAAACGAGAAAAACTATTTACACGGGAAAGCTCCCAACAAGCAAAAGAAGAACAAGGAAATCTTTTTGGGTTTTCTTATTAATATTACAACTAAGCATGCATAGAAAGTAAACTAACTACAACTATTTTTTCGGTTTTTCTAAGGTTTTTTAAACACACAAGAAGAAAGCAAGAAAATAAATTAAGTATGGATAATACAATGAAAAAGTGTGAACACCGACTACTGGAATGATATGTGTGAACATGAATGTAATGTCGGTAAGAAACACGTACTCCCCCATGCTTAGGCTTTTGGCCTAACTTGGTAATCAGTCAGTAGCTTCGATAGTAGTTGGGGTACTGAGGAGCGGGCATCCACTCATCCCACTGCTGAGGCTCCTCCACTGCTGCAGCCTGGTTGTTCCGGTAGGCGATGATATCTGCAGGCATAATCCTATATCCGCCCCTGGCAACAGGATCAAACAAAGCGGGAGCAGGCAATGGAATAATATCATGAGTTTCAATGCTAAAAACCAGGTTATAAGGCATATGAATGTCAGGGTAATCTCGTGCAACAAAATGGTGATGTTCCATGGCTGCGCGGTCTAGGTAAACCTTGGTCAGAGGGTAATCATGAGGGCGTATCTCAACATTAAAGTGAGCCGCCAAACGAGTAGCGAAAATCCCAACATGTATTTTACCCTTGGACTTATTAATGTGGAGGCGACGAGCCACAATAGCTCCCAAGCTATAAGTGTTGTCGCCCTCTAGTGCACGACGTAAAACAGCAAGGTCTGGTGAACTGAGTGCACTCACCTTCTCTCTAGCAAGCAAGCATTTTACAATGAAAAGAGCAAAGTAGTGGACAACAGGAAAATGCAGGCCGGCGGCAGTGATAGCTGACACCCCTCTCTCATCTCCCACTGTTAAGGTGCGATAAAAGGCCTCAAACTCTGCCGGCCTAGGCTCAGCTAAGCTCCCATCAGAAGGGATCATGCATATGTTACAGAATTCAGTAAGTGGTATCTGACGAGTTTCAGCATATAAACTAAACTGCACCTCAGGGGGATTATTCCTAGGAAAGAAAGTAAAACTTTGAACAAAGATGTTTGTGAGGATTTGATGCTGTGCGATGAAGTCGGTGAGGCCGGCATTAGCAGCGTATTGTGTGAACTCCTGAAGGATTCCAGCCTCTTCCATGAACTGGGTATGCGGCCATTCGCACGGCCGTACCTCCGCCAACCTCCGAGGATGGAGATCACTGTCAGACGACTCCCCAATAACACCCTTGGAGTTCTTCTTGGAAGCAAATTTCCTAAAGATATTCATCCTTTTCCTATGAACAAAATTCTGAAATTTTTAGTCCATAAATTTTTCCAACAAAACTTCACAAAATTGATAGCCACTACTCATAGGGATACATAGAGGCCATAGCAAGCATTCAAACTGCTTAAAACTCTAAGAATTCAACATGCAAGCTCATCTACAGCAACACCAAGAGTAGCTAATTATTCAAAATATAAACCACTAAAACAAAAACTAATTGGACAAACGGTGGAGTCACATACCAAGCAACAATCCCCCGAAACAGTTTCGAAAATGGAGCTTCGAGCAAAGAGATCGAAATCTGCGGGTTTGAGAGCAAGAACACGGGAGAGAGAGCAATGGAGAATTTTTTCTGGAGGTAAGTGATGATGTGGTGTGAAGGGATAGGTGAGGGGGCCCACGTGGGGACCACAACCCACCAGGGCGCGCCTGGGGGTCCTGGCGCGCCCAGGTGGATTGTGCCCACGTGGTGCACCTCCCTCTGATATTATTTGCACCAGAAATTCTTAAATATTCAGAAAAAATCATATTAAATTTTCAGAGCATTCTGAGAACTTTTATTTTTGGGTCATTTTCTATTGCACGGGAAATTCAGAAAACAGACAAAACATGGCATTTTATTTCATTTAACTAATAAAAATAGAAACCAAAAAGTAGGGACAGAAGGTAGTGCTTACTAAATTCATCAACTTCATACCTCTCAAAAATGATCCATTAATAAGGTTGATCAAGTCTTATTAACAACCACTTTCGATTAGCATGAAACCGAAGAACTATCATAAATCACTAAGTTACCTCAACGGGGATATGAATGTCCCCAACAATAAGCATTTCACATTTCTTTTTGACATTAGGTAGAGGTATTTGAAAACTTCCAATAGTGATTGTCGGAGATTTTTCAACAACATTAATACCATTCACTTGGAATTGTTTCTTCGGAAAGTGCATCGTATGCTCATTACCATTGATATGAAAAGTGACCTTGCTTTTATTGCAATCAATAACATCCCCTGCAGTATTCAAGAAGGGTCTATCAAGGATAATGGAGCAAGGTATAGTTGGTATTCCCGGATCTCCAAGTTTTTTAGGTACTCCATCCTTGAAAGTATAATTAGCAAGCATAGTGGAGATTTCAGCTTCCGGTATTTTTCTCTTATTGGTGATGATGTCTTTCATATACTTTGCATAAGGAGGCATTTTCAAGAAGACTGGCCTCAGCATCTCAGCAAAGCGTTCAAATTCTTCATCATCTTTGTTTTTAGTTGGCTTGGGTGGAAAAAGCATAGGCTTTTGAACCCACGGTTCTCTTTCTTTACCGTGTTTTCTAGCAATGAAGTCTCTTTTATCATACCTTTTATTCTTAGGTTGTGGGTTATCAAGATCAACAGGTGGTTCTATCTCAACATCATTGTCTGGTTCTTTTTCATTATTTGGTTGAGTATCTTCATGAACATCAGCATTATCTTTTTCATTATCACTAAGTGGATGTTCATCACCAGACTGAGTTTCAGCGTCAGAGATAGAAGTTTCATTTTCATTATCAGGAGATTTCTCTACTTTAGGTTCACTAGTAGCATGCAAAGTCCTATCATTTTTTTCTTTTTCTTTCTAGAAGGACTAGGTGCAGTGGTGTTGTTCCTTTGTGAATCCTGTTCAATTCTTTTTGGGTGTCCCTCAGGATAAAGTTGTTCCTGAGTCATTTTACCTCCTCTGGTTGCAACTCTAACAGCAAAGTCATGTTTATTATTATTCATTTCATCAAGCAACTCTCTATGAGATTTAGCAACTTGTTATAACTGAGTTTGAACCATAGAAGCATGTTTTCCAACACCTCTAACATCATTTGAGATTCTAAATAACAAGTCACTCAAGCGAGCAATCATATCAGAATTGTATTTCAATTGTTTCATAACATTTACATTGAAGTGATCTTGTTTTCTAATGTAGTTTTCAAACTCATAAAGGCATTGGCTAGGGTGCATATTCCGAGGATTGTCATTATCATTGAATTTCATTAAAGAATTTACCTCTACCACCTTAGGTAATGGTGGTGTATTAAGCCCATGTATTTGTTCAATAGGAGGTAAAATTTTAACATCCTCGGCTTTAATACCTTTTTCCTTCATAGATTTCTTTGCCTCTTGCATATCTTCAGGACTGAGATGTAATATACCCCTCTTCTTCGGAGTGGGTTTAACCGGTGGTTGTTCAGGAAGAGTCCAATCATCATAATTTTTCAATATGTTATTCAATAATTCTTCAGCTTGCCCAATAGTTCTTTCCCTGAAAACACAACCAGCACAACTATCTAGGAAATCCCTAGAAGCATTGGTTAGTCCATTATAGAAGATATCGAGTATTTCATTTTTCTTAAGAGGATGATCAGGCAAAGCATTAAGTAACTAGCAAAGCCTCCCCCAAGCTTGTGGGAGACTCTCTTCTTTAGTTTGCACAAAGTTAAATATTTCTTGTAAGGCAGCTTGTTTCTTATGAGCAGGAAAATATTTTTCAGAGAAGTAATAAATCATATCCTGGGGACTACGCACACAACCAGGAGCAAGAGTATTGTACCAAGCTTTAGCATCACCCTTTAATGAGAAAGGGAATAATTTGGGAATAAAGTAATAGCGAGTTTTCTCATCATGAGTAAAAAGGGTGGCTATGCCATTCAACTTAGTAAGATGTGCCACAACAGTTTCAGTTTCATAACCATGAAAAGGATCAGATTCAACCAAAGTAATTAACTATGGGTCGACAGAGAATTCATAATATTATCATCAATAAATATAGGTGAGGTAGCAAACTTAGGATCATATTTCATTCTAGCATTCAGAGATTTTTCTTTATACTTGCATAATAATTTCTCTAGATCATCTCTATCCCTACAAGCAAGAATATCTCTAGTTGTCTCCTCATTCATAACATAACCTTCCGGTACCTTAGGCAATTCATATCTAGGAAGGCTAGTTCTAGCAGGTGTTTCAGGAGTTTCAGTTTCAAGCTCACCATCAGATTCAACAACATCATGTTGTATTACTCTAGCAATTTGTTCATCAAGAAAGTCACCAAGTGGCACATCATCATTATCAAGCAAGGTACTAGCATCATCATAAGCATCATTCATAGTAGAAGTAGCATCATCAATAACTTGCGACATATCAGGATTAATAGCATGTGGTGGTGTTGCAAGTTTACTTATAACAGAAGGTGAATCTAAAGCAGAACTGGATGGCAGTTCCTTAACTCCCCTCGTCTTAGAGGGATAAATCTTAGTCTTAGCATCCTTCAGATTCTTCATAGTGATAAATTGATAATAATCCCAAGTGACTCAAAAAATATAGCTATGCTCCCCAGTAACGGCGCCAGCAAAAGGTATTGATAACCCACAAGTATAGGGGATCGCAACAGTTTTCGAGGGTAGAGTATTCAACCCAAATTTATAGATTCGACACAAGGGGAGCCAAAGAATATTTGAAGGTATTAGCAGCTGAGTTGTCAATTCAACCACACATGGAGATTAATTATCCGCAGCAAAGTGATCAGTAGCAAAGTAGTATGATAGTTTTGATAATAGTGACAGCAGTAACAGTAACGGTAACAGTGATAGCAGTAATTTTGTAGCAAGTGTAACAGTGATGATAGAAGTAGTAACTTAGCAAGAACAATATAAGATAAATTCGTAGGCATTGGATCGGTGACTTGTTGGATGATATTCATCATGAGACATTTATAACCTAGGGTGATACGACACTAGATCAAGTTCGTCAATATAATGTAGGCATGTATTCCGTAAATAGTCATACGTGCTTATGGAAAGAACTTGCATGACATCTTTTGTCCTACCCTCCCGTGGCAGCGAGGTCCATATTGGAAACTAAGGGATATTAAGGCCTCCTTTTAATAGAGAACTGGAACAAAGCAACACACGGTGAATACATGAACTCCTCAAACTACGGTCATCACCGGGAGTGGTCCCGACTATTGTCACTCCGGGGTTGCCGGATCATAACATGTAGTAGGTGACTATAACTTGCAAGATCGGATCTAGAATATGGATATAATGATGATAACATAAACGGTTCAGATCTGAGTTCATGGCACCCGGGCCCAAAGTGACAAGCATTAAGCATGGCAAAGGCATAGCAACATCAATCTTAGAACATAGTGGATACTAGGGATCAAGCCCTAACAAAACTAACTCGATTGCATGATGAATCTCATCCAACTCCTCACCGACCAGCGAGCCTACGAAGGAATTACTCACTCCCGGTGGGGAGCATCATGGAATTGGCGATGGAGAAGGGTTGGTGATGATGAAGAACGAAGATCCCCCTCTTTAGAGCCTCAAACAAACTCCAGATCTGGCCTCCCGATGAAGAACAGGAGGTGACGGCAGCTCCGTCTCGTGGAAAGCGATAATTCTTTCTCCTTGAGTTTTTATATGGAAAAATAGGATTTTATAGCGTCGGTTTCAGGGTCTGCGGGGCCACCAGGTGAGGAGAACCCACCTGGGCGCGCCAGGAGGGGGGGCGCACCCTGGTGGGTTGTGCCCACCCAGGTGCCCCCCTTTGGTGGGTCTTGGCTCCAGAAATTCTCTTTATTGATATAAAAATTCCTCGCAAAGTTTCATTCCATTCGAGAACTTTTATTTTTGCACAAAAACAACACCATGGTAGTTCTGCTAAAAACAGCATCGGTTCGGGGTTAGTTTCATTCAAATCATGCAAAGTTGAGTCCAAAACAAGAGAAAAAGTGTTAGGAAAAGTAGACATGTTGGAGACGTATCAATATGCTATGTTCATAGTTTGGGTCTTGTCCATCACATCATTCTCGTAATGATGTGATCTCGTCATCAAATGACAACTCATGTCTATGACTAGGAAACCATAGCCATGTTTGATCAACGAGCTAGTCCGGTAGAGGCTCACTAGGGACATGGTGTTGTCTATGTACCCACACATGTATTTGAGTTTCCAATCAATACAATTATAGCATGGATAATAAATGATTATCAGGAACAAGGAAATATAATAATAACCACTTTAGTATTGCCTCTAGGGCATATTTCCAACACCCCCTGGGCGCGCCCTGATGCCTCGTTCTTGAGGACATGGGAGAGGTCTTGTTATAAGTAATCATGTGAATTTGGTATTCGTTCGATATTTTGATGATATATATGTTGTTGCTTCCTTTAGTGGTGCCATGTGAATGTTGACTACATGACACTTCACGATACTTGGGCCTAAGGGAAGGCATTGTGGAGTAATAAGTAGATGATGGGTTGCTAGAGTGACAAAAGTTTAGACCCTAGTTTATGCGTTATTCCATAAGGGGTTGATTTGGATCCATATGTTTTATGCTATGGTTTGATACGTCTCCAACGTATCTATAATTTATGAAGTATTCATGCCATTTTACAATAGTTTTATATGATTTTGGTATGATTTGATTAGAACTAACCCGGACTGACGCTGTTTTCAGCAGAACTACCGTGGTGTTGTTTTTATGCAGAAATAAAAGTTCTCGGAATGCGTTGAAAATCAACGGAGAATCTTTCTGGAAAATATAAAAAATAATGGAACAAAGAGTTACTGGAGGGGAGTCCCGTGGGCCCCACGAGGGTGGAGGGCACGCCCACCCCCCTGGGGCGCGCCCCTGTGCCTCGTGGACTTCCCGTGGGGCCCCTGACTTGTTCTCGACGCCAACCTCTCCTATAAATGCCCAAACCTCCAAAAAATAACCTAGATCGGAAGTTCCGCCGCCGCAAGCCTCTGTAGCCACGAGAAATCAATCTAGGCCCTCTCTGGCACCCTGCCGGAGGGGGCCATCATCACCGGAGGCCATGGAGGAGGATCCCGAAGGGGCCATCATCGCCATGAAGGCCAAGGACCAGAGGGAGAGCCTCTCCCCATCTAGGGGGGAGGCCATGGAGGAGGAAGCACAAGGGGGAGAACCTCTCCTTCTCTCTCTCGGTGGCGCCGGAGTGCCATAGGGAGGGGAATCATCGCCGCAGTGATCGTCTTCATCAACATCACCATCATCATCACCATCCTCATCTCTTTTACGCGGTCCACTCTCCCGCACCCCGCTGTAATCCCTACTTGAACATGGTGCTTTATGCCACATATTATGATCCAATGATGTGTTGTCATCCTATGATGTTTTGAGTAGATATCCTTTTGTCTTTGGGTTGATTGATGATCTAGATTGGTATGAGTTGTATGTTTTATTTTGGTGCTGTCCTATTGTGCCCTCCGTGTCGCGCAAGCGTGAGGGATTCCCGCTGTAGGGTGTTGCAATACGTTCATGATTCGCTTATAGTGGGTTGCTTGAGTGACAGAAGCATAAACCCGAGTAAGGGGTTGTGGTGTATGGGATAAAGGGGACTTGATGCTTTAATGCTATGGTTGGGTTTTACCTTAATGATCTTTAGTAGTTGCGGATGCTTGCTAGAGTTCCAATCATAAGTGCATATGATCCAAGAATATAAAGTATGTTAGCTTATGCCTCTCCCTCATATGAAATTGCAATAGTGATTACCGGTCTTGTTAACAATTGCCTAGGATAATTCCGCACACCGACCCATCATTATTCCACACTCGCTATTTATAATATTTAGTAATATATTCTAACTTTATGATAACAACACCTACTTTTATGTTTTAGCTCTCCGATATCATGCAAAGTTATCCTCTTCATACCCACAACGTAGTTCTATTTCTCGTTTCTAGTTGGAAGCAAATGTTCGGTGTACGTAGAGTCGTATCAGTGGCAGATAGGACTTGAGAGAATATTGATCTTGCCTTTAGCTCCTTGTGGGTTCGACACTCCATACTTATCACTTCCACCTTTGGGACCTGCACTTGGGGATTATCATGGTTAGGTTTATCTTAATTATTCTTTCGTAGTTGCAGATGCTTGAGAGAGGGGGTAATCATAAGTGGGAGGCTTGTTCAAGTAAGAACAACACCCAAGCACTGGTCCACCCAAGTAGCGAACGCGAATCAAATAGACATGATGAAACTAATTAGATGAATTCTCATGTGTCATCAAGAACGCTTTGCTTACTAGAAGAAAAGGCTCCGTCATGTCCTTTGCTATAAAAAGGACTGGGCTACCTTGGTGCACCTTTCTTACAATTGCTACTTGTTACTTGTTACGAATTACCTTGCTATCAAACTATCTATTACCGATAATTTCAGTGCTTGCAGAGAATGCCTTGCTGAAAACCGCTTGTCATTTCCTTCTGCTCCTTGTTGGGTTCGACACTCTTACTTATCGAAAGGAACATGATCGATCCACTATACTTGTGGGTCATCATTAGGCGATGGATTTGCAAAGAAGGGCCCTTGGAAACCCCAAGAAGGAAGGGGTGCATTTGGGAAGCCATAGTTGAAAGGGAATTATCTAGGAGGACCAAATTGAGGATCAAATGGGGGTGCCTGCCAGTTCCCCTAATTCCCTTGGTCTAAATGAAATTGCCCTTGCATATGATCTCTCTCACTTCTATTATTGCAGTAGTTCCCTCGTCTCATGTTTCCCCTGCCCCTACCATGATTCTCGGCCATGATCTGGATGTCCTCAAATGAAGCTTTCGAGCTCTCCCAGTCAACAAGGATCATTGAGATTGGCTTTGGAGTTGGGAGGCTTTGGGGATCCCCCTGATCAAGAATAACTAGGAAGCAATCTGAGTGGGCGAAAGTGTGGGAGGCCAAAACGGGTGGGAGAGAGTGAAAACCTTAGGAGAGGATTTGCATGTCCGAGGAACCCACAGCTGGCCTAAAGATTCTTTGATTCCCGCATCTCCATCCAATAGTTGCTCTAGGAACACGTTGGCTTTTCCTTTGCTTCTATCTTCCTGGCTGACACCACGGGCCCGCTGGAAGGGAGGACAGGTGAAGCAAGGGATTTCCCCCACTCTAGTGACCTACAGTTGAGGAGGCAACCTCACCGGAGGAGTGTGGCACAACAATGAAGCATTCGACATCCGTCGGAGAGGGAAATCCAATTGTAATCCAACCAGAGGGGTTACTAAGTGGGTTGTCCATGAGGAAACTCGTCCACCTCGCACGCTGCTCGGGATCCGATGACTGTGCTTCTCTCCTTGCCCACTCCAGTTCATTGATCCTTGTCAGCATGCGGGCGCACTTCTCCTGGTTGGTTCTAGTTACAATTATCACTGTCAGTTTTCTTCTAGCCTTCTCGAATGCCTACGCTCTGGCTAGCCTTGCTCAGTGCATCATTTGAAGCTATGAAGCTAGTTCCTCCTCTGTCAGAGGATGAGAGGAGTTTGGATCCAGTTTTGCTCCAAGGAGAAACTTGGGCAAGCCGAGTGGCAATGGAAGCAGGGGAAGGTATCGAATGTGGTTGCGGATCCAGATCGTGCAACGGTGGCTAACCGAAATAAGAAGGCGACGACTGGCAGTCACTCGTAGGGGCATCGCGAGGCTCACGAGTCAGAACATCCAAATCACCTCCAATGACAGCTGAATCTAAGACTGAGCCTCTCAATGGTGGGGAGGGCATTGATTCCTTTCCACTTGAGTTGCGGGGTGTTGCTGAACAATTTCCTCCTGTATCGCTTGCAGTTCCTAATCCAACTCCATTGACTTGAGTTCCGCCATGCCCGCCGCAAGTTGCTTCTAAAGAAATTTCTCCTTGAGTGTTGCGGCCGGATTCGATTTCTCCAACATCTCCAGATGCGCGAGAGTCCAAGTGTTGTTCATCAAACTCACCACGCGATCCCCGACCCACTTCGACGAGCACCGGGGCGCTACCCATCTCCTTGTTTGCGACCTACTCCGCATGCTATATTGTAGTCTCCACCCAGGGCGCCAGCGGGTGCGGCACCAACTTGGATGAGCACGATGGAGGCGGCGACACTTGCTCCCCTATGCGCCTCCATCGCGTGGCGCCCATCTCCATGCACAGTCCCGTCCCAGATCTGGAACTGCTCTACGCTCCCCCCCTATGTCCTCCATTCCATGTAGAGACGAGGAACGAGAGCGAGGCATGGGGAGCGAGTGGTGGGACTGGATCTAGAGGCGGCGGCGGGGACGGGGTGGAGTGGATCAGCAACGCGGCGGAGCGGGAAGGCGAGCGGGCATGGGTGCAAGAGCAACATCGGGAGTGGCATCACAAAGAGTTGTTCCTAATAAAGCCGCCTAATAAATACTCGTGGAATTAGTTGTAGCGACCCGACCCGAATGGATCAAGTCTCTGTGCTTAAGTGTCATCCCTGGATCGGTATGCTGACACACACAGTACTCGAGGATTTATAACAGAGGTAAATCACATGTATAAAGTAACGTAAATACTATTACCTCAATCCAAATAGCGGAAGTAACAAGGTTGTGGATTCCCATCAACACCAATGGCAAAGTTGAGTGTAGGAATCGTAACCCTAACGTATCACTTACTCGTCGTAAGAATCCTGCAACATGAAACGTTGCAGCCTGAAAACGGGTCAGCACATGGAATATGCTGGCAAATTCACACCATAGAGAAATGATGAACAAAGGCTATCACTACATGCATATATGGCTGGTGGAAAAGCTCTATGGTTATAATGTTTTTGCGAAAAGCCAATTTTTCCCTACTGCAAAGGAATAAATTTTATTTAACTATCATGGTGGTTGTGAAACATTGAGATGGTTGACAGCATCTCAATCCCAATTAAGTATCAGTATTAACCCAACAAGATTAATTAAAGTAACATGATGAGATTCACATGAAAATCCAGATACTAGATACTCAAGTTGTCCATTACCGGGGACACGGCTAATCATGATTAGTTTGTACACTCTGCAGAGGTTTGCGCACTTTTCCCCACAAGACTCGATCTCCTCCGTTGGATTTCTCGCACTACTTGGTGTTTGAGAAACGGATGATCGAGACACAGTCTTTCAGAAGCATTTACTCTCTACTCCGGGCAGACCGTTACACCTACAACCCCCCTACATCTGCTAGTCCACCTCTTCAAGAGCTCACACAACTTACTCAACTATGCCAGAGCCCATAATGGCTTGTGGCTGCACACGGAAGTTTCTAGCATGAATAATCTTATGATCCCTTTGAGTCTGGGTGGCGGTCCATAGGATGATCACACGGGTACTCCGGGATATCCAAAAATACAGGCAACACTGGGTTCTCCAGGTGCCTCAATCCACCCAGATGTTTATTTAAGTAGCCACCTTAAGTTGAACCATTAATTAACAATCTCACATCTGTCATGGAAATTCACTCAAACCCAATCCATGTCTACGAGCATAGCATAGCAATATACGCAAACGTAGAAGTAACTCCCAAAGGTTTGATAATAAACAGGGCAATAGGTACTACCTCATCTACTTCCCAAAACCCACATATTAATCAGATCCTAATCATGCAATTGTTTGAGGATTGATCTAATGCAATAAAACTGGGTGGTAAAGAGGTATGATCAAAGTGTGAACTTGCCTGCAATGTTGATGAAGATGATTCGCACTCATAACTCTTGATAGTTCTACTCGTCACACTCCGATCAATCTATCGTAAGCAAGCAATGGTAACCACACATAAGCAATCACTCAAAAGATCAGAAAGAACGAAGAAGATACTTCGGAAAACATCAAAACCAAGCAAATAACTCTTGCAACATAAAACAATTTCTAACAGTACCAAAATTATGTGAATTTGGCCTTATCAGAAAGTTTAGGTCAAGAGCTTTAATTTGCAAAAAGAATCAACTCAAACAGAGCTACGAAACTCAAATTACGATCAAACGAAGTTTGAATTCAAATCTGACCTAATTTAAATTTTAAAATTTTAAAAACATGTTTATCTTGTTTTACGGGAAAGAGGAGATCATAACGAAGAAGTGGGCATTGGTTTCGTTGGATTTGGATAAACGAGTAAAAAGTTGTGACCGTTTGAAGAACAGGGACTAAACTGTAAATAAAATCATCACAGATAGGTCCCTGGCGAAAAACTAAAATAAAAGAAAAATACTAAATAGCGAACGTTCGCTACAGAAACTTACTTGACAAAAACCGTTCACTACAGAGGCTAAACCAGCGAACATCCATTAAATAAAACAAAATGTTTCAGAGAAAAAAAAACACCTCGATCTGGACCGTTGGATCCAGATCGGACGGACGAGGGCAGGTGGCGGTTACCGCGGTGGCTGACGACGTCGGCGGCGAGGAAAACGGCAGCGACGGCGGCTCGTCTCGAACGGGACGGCGGCTCCAGGGCTCGGCGGCGCTGGCGAAGTAGATGGGGAGGAGCGGCTCGGCGAGGCGAGTCCGAAAGGGGTGGTGGCGTCGGGTGTAGGCGGCGGTGGAGCGAGGCGCAACGGCGGCGGATCTCGCCGGAGCTCGCAACTCCGGCGGCGAAGTGCGGCGGCTAGGGAGGAGGAGAGAAAAGGGGTCGGGGTCCCGGGGCCCGGCTTATAAAGGGGAGGGCCGGAGAGGCTTGCGGGAGGGGCAAGGCGAGGCGGGGAGGAGTCCGCGGCGGCTACGGCGGCGTCGATGGCGTGCGGGAGCAGGGCCCCCGTCGGGAGGTTGGGGGCGACGGCGCGGATGGGCTGGCTGGGTGCTGGGCCGGCCCAGTCGGCGAAGTTTTTTTTTAAACAGCTCAAGGAAAATAAAAAAGCCTTAAATAAAAAAAATAAAAAATACTACAGGCATATAATATACCGAAATTTTTAGAAAAAGATTTCCTACAGCATGGGCATTTTTCTAGAATTAAATAAAATCCACACAAATTCAAATAAATCCAAGAGTGCTACTGCTCTACTAAACTCCAACAAAAATCATTTTAAAAATACCAAAATTATTTCAAATTTATTTCTCTCCAATTTTCTATTGTAGGGAATCATGTTACCCTATTTTCCATGTATTTTATTTTTGGAAAAAATAATTTGAATAAAACCCAAATAACTCCAAATTGAAAATAATTTCAAAAGGATTTTAAATTTGATCCTTTTAAACTTCCAACACATATTTCATATGTTTTGAAGAAGTCATTTTATCTTCTCTCATGAAAATCATTGAGTTGCTTGAAGTTTCTGAATTGGAAATATTTTCAAATGATATTCAAATATTTTCAACACCCCTTTTCATTTAAATAAATGGAAGAAGTCATGTCATCTTCTCTCCAGGGTTTTGTGATGAAAAGAATTTGAATTCATGGAGATCAGAAAGCAAAGATGAAAGTTTGGGAAAGTCCTTTTATTCCCTCTCATTTAACTTCCAAAAAGTTTCGAATTCACTCACTTTCAAACAATCAATCAAAAAATCAATCAAATCTATCTATTTATTATAACATTCCAAAATTTATAATTTTGGGATGTTACAAACCTACCACCCTTAAAAGGAATCTCGTCCTCGAGATTCGGAGAGGCTAGCAAGAAATAGGTTAGGTTTGGGGTCTCCTCAAAATCCATCGATCGTCTCCGGGGTTTGGGGTGCTACCACCCTTAGAAACATGGTTACGGTCCGATCAATACTCATATACTCCATCCTTATTCTTGACGGGGCCGGTCTTCTCAAATTCTCGGGAAAATTCCTTCTCTGGGCTCTTCCGGTAGTGGCATAACCTTTTCCTCAATACTTCTGTCCTTTCATCTTGGTAAGGTTCCTCTGTGTCTGGTTCTTCTTAGCTGACGGGTCTGGCACCAATACTAAACAGCTATCGATATCTCATGGTGGTCATCAATTTATGGTTTCTCCTGCAGGAAATGGGTCTAGGCTTCATTCTCACCGTATATACTACGATTGGCAACAGCTGCCTTGTACAGGGGAAAATTGTCTACCATTCTAAGGTTTAAACATGGTTTTGATCGTCGTCTCTCTACTATAGGCAAGTCACTCAGATTTTCCATCCCACATAGCAAGGCGAATAATAAGAGTAAGTCGGTATGGTGATCAATCCATCCCGCACCCAAATCATTACCTTGTATATGGTTTAGCGAATCTCGCATTCTAACACTCGGTCATCCTCACAAGCATTGCAGAATTTCTCTTGTCGACGAACCAAGTTCGGATAAATCCATGGATTCTGCAAGCCAAACAAACATCTATCGTTCCTTCCCAACCCTCAGGTTTTGCGTAACTCCTATAAGATCGTCCGTCGATAAAATCATAACTTCTTCCAGGGTTTTTCCTCCAGCAAGAATGTGCTTGCTTCTTGGCAGGTCCTGGGGCCTGTGGGTTATGGGCCCACCTCATCACTGGTAAACCTTGAACTCATCATCGGGGAAACTGATCCTTAATCCAACATCCAACTTCCTAGTATTCTTAAATCCATCCAATTGTACTGTCTTCCTTCCTTCTATTGGCACCAAACTAGGACATGTTTACTCAGACTCATCATGGAATTTCCATTGATCCATATTTCCAACATCATACCTCCTTTATATCCAATAGTAATTTATCTCTTCATCCTCGTGTACTTATGAAGTTCATACTCCACTTCGTGGAACATCATTATCCTTTCCAGGGTCAAGCGTCCTTACAGGGGAATATTGGCCATCTCTGCATGGCACTTCTTCAACTGGGAAACATGAAACACATCATGAACTCCTAACAGTCCTTCGGGTGACTCCAGCCACTTCTCCCATACGCTCCAAAACTCGGTATGGTCCTACAAATCTCGGGGCTAACTTTCCCTTAACTCCAAATCGTTTAACTCCTCGCAGAGGGGACACACGAAGACATGCTCCGTCTCCAATTTCATAGACTACCTCCTTGCGTTTTCTTTAGTTTGCATAACTCTTCTGCCTGGACTGAGCTACCTTTAGTCTATCTCGAATCAACTTAACATTCTCTTCTGACTCCTTGATCACATTTGGTCCAAACAACTGACGGTCTCCAACTTCATCCCACATCAACGGTGTCTGGCTCCTTCTCCCATACAAATCTTCAAAAGGGGCCATCTTCAAACTGGCTTGGTAACTGTTGTTGTATGAGAACTCCGCGTAAGGTAGATTATCATCCCTACTAGATCCATAATCTAGCGCACACGCTCTCAACATGTCCTCTAGAATCTGATTGACTCTCTCGGTCTATCCATCTGTCTGCGGATGAAAGGCTATACTGAACTCTAGCCTAGTACCCAAAGTCTAGTGCAGCTAATTCCAAAACTTTGAGGTAAATTGCGTTCCTCTATATCGTACTCCATGCAGACATACGGTCCTGGTCATATATATCTTGGCCAACTTCGCACTTGTATAGGTGGTTTTCACTGGGATAAAGTGAGCCACTTTGGTCAAGCGAATCAATTACTATCCAGATAGGATCATATCCTGTTCGGGTTCTGGGAAATCCGATAATGAAATCCATGCCAAGCTTATCCTACTTCCATTCGGGTATCGGCATAGGCTGTAGTAATCCGGCTGGCTTCTGATACTCTGCCTTTACTCTCGGGCATACATCACCTACGACTACATACTCCGCAATATCCTTCTTCATACCAGTCCACCAGAAATGCTCCTTCAAATCCAAATACATCTTGGTGTTTCCAGGGCGAATCGAGTATGGTGAGTCATGAGCCTCCTGAAGTAGTTACTTCCTGATCTTTGCATTTTTGGGAACATATACACGGTCCTCGAACCATAAGGTGTCGTGCTCATCCTTACGAAAATCCTTGGCCTTTCCTTTGCTCATTTTCACTTTTATCTCAGCAATCTCTTTGTCATCCTTCTGAGCTTCACGGATCTTTCCCAACAATGTAGACTGAACTTCCATTGCTGCAACAAAACCCTTGGGAACAATCTCCAACCGAAGTTCCCTGAGATCCTCGGCTCACTCCTTTGGAAATCCTCCGCTTATGAGGGTATTCGTCCTTGTTTTCTTTATGGTTGTGTCCTATTTCTCCACAAAGCTTGTATGCACAAGGTTTCTTCATATCCTTTCCATAAGGCCTCAAATTCTGGGACACATGACGAGATCTTTGCAGAGTCAACTTAAAGTCTTCCCAAGTGGTTACTCTTTGCCATCCATTGATGGTTTGGTACATCCTCTACCAGGTAGTGGCACCTCTTTCAAAGCACTCAAGAGCATGCTGGGTCATATCCTTTACGGCTATAGGGTTATTCTCCATGTGATCCTCCATGTTTTGAATCCATCAATCCGTCTCCAATTGACTTATCAGTCCAGAAAATACAAGCTCATCTTCATCCATCCTCTATTGGGTCCATGGGTTTGCGGTGGGATAAGAGAGATCGAGAGGGATGCACACAATACAAACAAAATTTTTGAAACGACAGATTTTTTATCGTGGCTGTCGGAAAAACATCAAACAAATGACGGCTCACAAACGTCGCATCTAACGTAGGCATATAACATGGGTTGGGTCTTCTAGAGGTCAAAAATCTTCAAAGTCGCCAAACTCTTGAAATCTTGTTCATGTCTTCGATGGGCTTCTTCCGATCATGCTTGTCCTTCTCAAGTTCTTTTGCCAGACCCTCTCTGTTGACGCGAAGTCTCTCGTGGCGTCCTTTAATAATTGCGTTCCAAACTTCTGGGTCTCAACATCCTTGGCATGAACCATGGTACTACTGTCCTTCAGTTCCTGACGAGTCTCCGTTATCTCGAGGTTTTGCTTTCCCAGCTTGGCTACTTTCAGTTTCTGGGTTCTGAGTTCTTCACGAAACACTTCTTTGTCAAATACAGCTTCCTGCAGGTCCATCCTAAACTTCTTGATGTAATACTCCAGATCCTGGTGATACACCGGTCTAAAGTTAAAACTTCATCTTGCTGATAGGTGCTCCATCAGCCTTCTACCATCCAATCCTTCCATGCATATGCATGCTTAACTCGGCACGGTGACAATAGCATAAGCGGGCGATAACATCATGGATAGCCGTGTTTCTGCTCTTGTCATTTCCATGAGCTATTTCTCCATAGTTGATATCTCCTGCCTTAGGGTTTTCCTTGACAAAACTTTGTTTTCTAATGCTCCACGTTCCAGTCTTTCTCCGATACACCTTGATCTCGGGCATTGACGGCTTCCATAGTCTGCCAACTTCCATAAGGGTAGCCATTCCTAGGTCATAAAAAATCTGGGAATTCTTCAGAGCCTTCAAAATCTCCTAGTCTTCGGAGTCTTCAACCGTTGTAGTTTCCATTACTATAATGCATGGTAAAATCCTCTTCATTCCAAAATGGTCTTAGTTGTCCGATATCTTGTACTTCTTGGAGTGGTCTCATCCGTCGAATCTTCGAGTGGTCCAAAGGGAAAAGGGGTATAGTCTCACTAAAAGGGAATATTTGAATTAACTCAGAAGAGAAGAGAGGTAAAAGATCCTTTTGAAAAGAAAGTTGTAGAGAAAAATCTTCCTATGGGCTTGCCAGTTTCCAGGGTCACGTCCTACAGTCAACATGTGCTCTGATACCATCTTGTAGCGACCTGACCCGAATGGATCAAGTCTCTGTGCTTAAGTGTCATCCCTGGATCGGTATGCTGACACACACAGTACTCGAGGATTTATAACAGAGGTAAATCACATGTATAAAGTAACGTAAATACTATTACCTCAATCCAAATAGCGGAAGTAACAAGGTTGTGGATTCCCATCAACACCAACGGCAAAGTTGAGTGTAGGAATCGTAACCCTAACGTATCACTTACTCGTCGTAAGAATCCTGCAACATGAAACGTTGCAGCCTGAAAACGGGTCAGCACATGGAATATGCTGGCAAATTCACACCATAGAGAAATGATGAACAAAGGCTATCACTACATGCATATATGGCTGGTGGAAAAGCTCTATGGTTATAATGTTTTTGCGAAAAGCCAATTTTTCCCTACTGCAAAGGAATAAATTTTATTTAACTATCATGGTGGTTGTGAAACATTGAGATGGTTGACAGCATCTCAATCCCAATTAAGTATCAGTATTAACCCAACAAGATTAATTAAAGTAACATGATGAGATTCACATGAAAATCCAGATACTAGATACTCAAGTTGTCCATTACCGGGGACACGGCTAATCATGATTAGTTTGTACACTCTGCAGAGGTTTGCGCACTTTTCCCCACAAGACTCGATCTCCTCCGTTGGATTTCTCGCACTACTTGGTGTTTGAGAAACGGATGATCGAGACACAGTCTTTCAGAAGCATTTACTCTCTACTCCGGGCAGACCGTTACACCTACAACCCCCCTACATCTGCTAGTCCACCTCTTCAAGAGCTCACACAACTTACTCAACTATGCCAGAGCCCATAATGGCTTGTGGCTGCACACGGAAGTTTCTAGCATGAATAATCTTATGATCCCTTTGAGTCTGGGTGGCGGTCCATAGGATGATCACACGGGTACTCCGGGATATCCAAAAATACAGGCAACACTGGGTTCTCCAGGTGCCTCAATCCACCCAGATGTTTATTTAAGTAGCCACCTTAAGTTGAACCATTAATTAACAATCTCACATCTGTCATGGAAATTCACTCAAACCCAATCCACGTCTACGAGCATAGCATAGCAATATACGCAAACGTAGAAGTAACTCCCAAAGGTTTGATAATAAACAGGGCAATAGGTACTACCTCATCTACTTCCCAAAACCCACATATTAATCAGATCCTAATCATGCAATTGTTTGAGGATTGATCTAATGCAATAAAACTGGGTGGTAAAGAGGTATGATCAAAGTGTGAACTTGCCTGCAATGTTGATGAAGATGATTCACACTCATAACTCTTGATAGTTCTACTCGTCACACTCCGATCAATCTATCGTAAGCAAGCAATGGTAACCACACATAAGCAAACACTCAAAAGATCAGAAAGAACGAAGAAGATACTTCGGAAAACATCAAAACCAAGCAAATAACTCTTGCAACATAAAACAATTTCTAACAGTACCAAAATTATGTGAATTTGGCCTTATCAGAAAGTTTAGGTCAAGAGCTTTAATTTGCAAAAAGAATCAACTCAAACAGAGCTACGAAACTCAAATTACGATCAAACGAAGTTTGAATTCAAATCTGACCTAATTTAAATTTTAAAATTTTAAAAACATGTTTATCTTGTTTTACGGAAAGAGGAGATCATAACGAAGAAGTGGGCATTGGTTTCGTTGGATTTGGATAAACGAGAAAAAAGTTGTGACCGTTTGAAGAACAGGGACTAAACTGTAAATAAAATCATCACAGATAGGTCCCTGGCGAAAAACTAAAATAAAAGAAAAATACTAAATAGCGAACGTTCGCTACAGAAACTTACGTGACAAAAACCGTTCACTACAGAGGCTAAACCAGCGAACATCCATTAAATAAAACAAAATGTTTCAGAAAAAAAAACACCTCGATCTGGACCGTTGGATCCAGATCGGACGGACGAGGGCAGGTGGTGGTTACCGCGGTGGCTGACGACGTCGGCGGCGAGGAAAACGGCAGCGACGGCGGCTCGTCTCGAACGGGACGGCGGCTCCAGGGCTCGGCGGCGCCGGCGAAGTAGATGGGGAGGAGCGGCTCGGCGAGGCGAGTCCGAAGGGGGTGGTGGCGTCGGGTGTAGGCGGCGGTGGAGCGAGGCGCAACGGCGGCGGATCTCGCCGGAGCTCGCAACTCCGGCGGCGAAGTGCGGCGGCTAGGGAGGAGGAGAGAAAAGGGGTCGGGGTCCCGGGGCCCGGCTTATAAAGGGGAGGGCCGGAGAGGCTTGCGGGAGGGGCAAGGCGAGGCGGGGAGGAGTCCGCGGCGGCTACGGCGGCGTCGGTGGCGTGCGGGAGCAGGGCCCCCGTCGGGAGGTTGGGGGCGACGACGCGGATGGGCTGGCTGGGTGCTGGGCCGGCCCAGTCGGCGAAGTTTTTTTTTAAACAGCGCAAGGAAAATAAAAAAAACCTTAAATAAAAAAAATAAAAAAAATACTATAGGCATATAATATACCAAAATTTTTAGAAAAAGATTTCCTACAGCATGGGCATTTTTCTAGAATTAAATAAAATCCACACAAATTCAAATAAATCCAAGAGTGCTACTGCTCTACTAAACTCCAACAAAAATCATTTTAAAAATACCAAAATTAATTCAAATTTATTTCTCTCCAATTTTCTATTGTAGGGAATCATGTTACCCTATTTTTCATGTATTTTATTTTTGGAAAAAAATAATTTGAATAAAACCCAAATAACTCCAAATTGAAAATAATTTCAAAAGGATTTTAAATTTGATCCTTTTAAACTTCCAACACATATTTCGTATGTTTTGAAGAAGTCATTTTATCTTCTCTCATGAAAATCATTGAGTTGCTTGAAGTTTCTGAATTGGAAATATTTTCAAATGATATTCAAATATTTTCAACACCCCTTTTCATTTAAATAAATGGAAGAAGTCATGTCATCTTCTCTCCAGGGTTTTGTGATGAAAAGAATTTGAATTCATGGAGATCAGAAAGCAAAGATGAAAGTTTGGGAAAGTCCTTTTATTCCCTCTCATTTAACTTTCAAAAAGTTTCGAATTCACTCACTTTCAAACAATCAATCAAAAAATCAATCAAATCTATCTATTTATTATAACATTCCAAAATTTAGAATTTTGGGATGTTACATTAGTTTTGCAAATTTCAATTTTTTATCATGTGCCGTTTTTGGCACCATTTTAGTCTTCACCCATTATTTTGCGCAAGTGATAAGTGCTACATGTGTGGCATGAAACACTCTGCCTGACATTTTTCACAACTAAAGCTGTCATCGGGAAAAAACCCTTCAAGAAAAACGAAACCTGCTATCCAAAAAGAAAGTTGCCATACTCGTGTTACTAAACTTGCCATCAGAAAACGTTCAGAGTTTGCCATCTGTTCGTGCCACACGTATGACACTTATCGGGTCCTTATTTTGCTTATTATAAGAGGCTTGCTTCTTACCTGTTCTGATCCTGATTAGCATGTAGGCATTTTGAGCAACGATGTAATGTTAGGAGTAGCATAAATAAATATTTTTAGATTTCCAAGGAGCAAACACTCCCCTCATAATTTCTTCGATCGTTTGGAAAATATATTCCTCCGGGTATATAGTGTACTAACCTATTATAGGATTTGGTCGGTTGTACTCCCTCCGTTGATATCTATGGCGTGCTACAGACACGCTTGAATCATTTCCCACTCCCTCTCATGCTTCCGTACTGATTCGGAGATTTCTCTTACGTACATGCTCTTCATTCCCTGTTCTTAGAGGAATGTTCTGCATACAGATTTTTCTTATCATTAATAGTCTCACAGCATCATCAGTCAGGAGAGCTGGAAAAGGAATTCAGTTGGACAACTCCGTGTGTTGGATTGGAACGAACCAGTCTACAAAGCCTACACATAACATAGCCCCCATTTCTCAAACGGGGGGAACGCCCATCAGAATGAAAATCTAGGAAACAAAAATCGCTAATCAGTTCGATCCGGTTAAACCTAAGATTCAGCTCACAGAAGCAAATGCGGCATGTCCACCCGATGAGTTAGCTTTGAGTTGCCCTTGGTCAGTAGGAAGCCTCCTCAGCAACTTGTACAGGCCGAAAACATTCTTGTGCTCCCATTGGTATGGTATGAAGAACGACCGGTATAGTGCCGGCGAAAGCTGTCTGTCTAGAAATGGTAGCGATGCCAATGTCTGGAAGAGTTTGCAAAATAATTATCAGATGCAGAACTCGCATTTAACGCATTGAGATCATTTAGAGTATTGATTTACCTCCCATGTTGACAGGTCGTTTCCACGAGAGGGGTAAGGCCGCCTCAGATCAAGCTCCATCAGTAAGTTGCATGCTCCAATGTCCTTCAACTGCGACCAAAAAAGTGCAAGCGTTACAGAGTATCATCAGAGGAAAAGGTATGTCGTAGAACTTCTAGGAAAGGGGAGTACATATTGCTTGTCGGAGGCCTTGTTCTTGGTATTGAAATAAGATGGAGCAGCAGTGGTGCCTCCCAGGGTTTCGTTGAAGGGAAATGGGAGAAGGCCTCTGAAACCGTCATCTATCCAGCGAACTTCGCTGATATAGGAGGGTACGAAGAATGATGAAGGATAGCGGTGCCACTCACTTCCAACACACAGAATAGATCCTGTGCAGAAACAGGTTAGCTAGTTAGTTCAAAGAGCTTTATGCTGTCAACATATCAAGGATAATAAATTTTCACTGAAGAGTGGCAAAAACAAAAATTTCCCTTAAACTAACGTAACGGCTGCATTTGTGGAACTACGTCTACAATAAGGCAGCCCTATAGAATGAGGTTACAGCAAATCGTGGTAATAGATGTAATGATGAAAGCCATTTATTTCTCTGTAGTGTCTAATGCTACAGCTGACATGCCTAGTAGCTGTGTATAATAGGCAGGCAAAGGCAATACTATAAATGTTTATACAAGAGAAACCTGTTCAATGAGCATATAGTTAGGTCCTTACCAGGCCCGGTATCTTCATGATATTCTAGATGCTGATAGATCTGCAGAGGAGCACCGTATCCATTCAACATAGAGAATGTTCGGCTGTGTGAGGTGCACAAAATAAAGCCTAGGATCAAAGGCCGCAGACCCTTCGCTATCTGTCAAATATATCAGAAAATATAAAACCATCACCAGTCCCTAAAACACATAAGTGCGATAAAGGACGCCAAGCTAACCTTCTCAAAAATTGACTGCTCATTTGCATATTTGTCGTGGAAAAAGTAAGGAAAGCTGTCAATAACAGAAGCTGCTGCTACACATATCAATGGATAAATTGGATAGAGAAACCTGCACAAACAGATTGAGGAAAGGGTGTGGTTTTAGTTTCTATAGCTTTCATGCATGGAGTAGCGTTAACCAGCAGGATTAGAAGAATATATAAAAAAAACATCGTTCATATAGTTACTTTTAGACAGCGCAAACAGGGTGTCATTCCTGTAGATCAAAAACAATGACGACAAGAATATACAGAAGACCAGTGGTTCTTCTAAACAATTATATACATACCAGAAAACTCTAATCCAATAGGTTACCAGTAGCAACTAGCAAATAGTCAGCATGGTTTGCATCACATAGGACTAGATTGGTTGGTTTGGCTGACCATGGAATACATAAAATTGGTTTCACATAAGCTGCTTAAAATTAGATTTATTGAATGTTAAGTTATATTAAGGGAGTTCAAATGTAAGAGTACAACTCAACTGTGTTAATGGGTACGCATAAGAAAACCAAACAAATTGACAAATTTGGAAGCTTATAGGTTAACACACAGTCAGCATGGTTTGCATCACACTATTGCATCTGAACTCAGGAAGATCACACTAGATGACTGCTATAGTTGTTACTGCAACAGTCAACAAGCAAACAATTGAACTGAAGGGATGCAGATAACATAAATAAACTGGAAGAAAAGGCACCCCTTGATGAATCAAATAAAGCTATCTAACCATGCAAGTGATACAGGAGTATACACTACATTGATGCAGCTTCTTTTTAGGCTCACCAATATAGACTAACATAAATGAGTATTTCTAGTTGTCACTTAAAGTTGATTTCCTTGTATTACATGTTAAACTGATTGATAAGATTGTTTTACACTTTGATGCTTACCTTTCTTCTTTATGCGCCTGCAAAGACATGAAAGCCAGCCAAATGTAGACAGGAGAGACAACTATCAACAGATCTGGGGCATATTTCTTCCTTGCAGATAGTGCAACCCCCACGAATAGCAGAGCCAAAACAAATGCGAAATTGAAGTTATTGAATGCATTCCTGAAGTAGAACGAAGCCCCCTCTGTTCCGTACAAGTGACTTTCACCACCACCAAGCACATTATATTTTAGAAGATTGAACACGGATGATGTCCATCTACCATAGCTGTAATAATCAGCAACAACCGAAAGGACCTAGCACAAATTTGTGATAATCAGATAAAAATGGACCTTTTCACATCGTAAAATACTGATACTGTAATGGCGTTACTTACAAGAAGGCATAGTGAAGTCAAAAGTCCAGACAGAAACACCCTTTTAAAATGTCCCCTGAGTAATGAGTAAACAGTGACAGGGAGAAACACCAAAATTGAGAAAGGCCAGCCAAGAATTACTCCAGCAGCTGCAACAGAGACTGCACAAGCATATTTCTCTAGAAGGAAGAGTGCCGATGAAAGTGTTACAGCATACATGGAGAACGAACTTGGCAAGAAACCTGCAATAAAAATTAAATAAGATAAAGTCAATGTTCTAGTTTGAATAAACATCTGCAATAGAGCTTCCATATGGACATGGTAATAGAAATTGTAAGATGAGAAACATACTGGTACTAGCAAAGAAGCAGCCACTGGTTAAGCATAGCATTGCAAGGACATAGCAAGCAAGTCTCTTTCCATATCTTCTTGAAAGAGCAACTACCAGAACAGTTTCTGTTATAGTCGATAGAAGTCCAAGAAAGATTCTCACAGCGTAGAACACACGAACCTTTACAAGCACAGCAGAATAGGTCAAATGTGATTAGCACTAGACAAAGATAGTGCAACTATAAGGGAATAATTAGCAGGTCTAACAAACGAGAACAAAATACAGAGTAAAACGCTGCAAACCTTGTGTTCACTGCCAAAGATTGATGAAGCAGGACCAGCTACAAGACCATGAATGAAAAGGTACAAATATGACCTAAGAGCATGGTCGGAACTGCAAAATATACAATTATGGAGAATCAAAATCAAAGTCCTCCTATTGATGTCAATAATACAAAAAAATACAAAAAAAACTTGCAGTTAGATTTATTGTCTAATAATCTCTAGTTTCTGTACAAATACACATGCAGTCCTCTATGTATGTAGGTGTACTCAAGGAAAAATCAGATAATATTGCAGGTCACAGGTGTTAAGCTTCATGCACTAGATATGCCATTACATATCATATATCCATGGAAGAAATATTTCAGCCACAATTGCAGATGCCTTTCCTAATTTGAAATCACTATAATACAATCTTCCGTGTGTATAAGACAAGAATATCAGCAACCTAATGCCCATCAAACTGAGGTTCCAACCCCAATGAATGCAGAGCATTGGAACCTTTGTCTCTAACACAAATGCACCTTCCAAATGGCATATTGGCATTTTAGAATAAGCATTGGCAGTACATGTTAGTGAAGTATCAAAACTTAATTTTAAGCTTAAGAGATGTATAATACTGCCTCCGCCCAATATAAGCGCCGTTGATTTAGTACAACTTTAGTACAGAGTTGTACTAAATCAACGACACTTATTTTGGGACGGCGAGAGTATATGGCAAGGATTGGTAAGTCAATAAATGATGTCATCAAAATACAGTTAAATTAACCATCATTTCTTAATTTCTGAAACAAACAATGGACCATTTCTGTCACTAAACAGATATCTTCTGTGCCGTGATTTCTACATCAAACAGCATCATGATTTCTACATTACTATAAATCAACCTTGAACTAAAGTCATCAAATACAGATAAACTAATGCCGTTTCTACCACGGTATTATGACTTCTCCATCATAACTTCTACCAGACTAAAAATCTCTATTACTTCGAATCAACATTCCACAGATATTAAGAAGGAAGCGATGATTTTTTTTTCCGTAACACTGAAACCATGGAAACAATTCAACAAACCCTGGCCACATTATCACTGGAACAAAACCTAAAATTTTGCATCTTCGACCCTTCAAATAACCAGATAAAACCAAGGCACTAAGCAAGGCATATGCAGCCCGGGTAAGGAAAGTGTAAACACTAATTTGTTTGTCCACTTGAATCCACATTTAGATGCTCGAGCTGCGAACTTGCAAACTTCACTACTTCCACCAAACCTAGAGCACCATATTTCACAAGTGTTCTAGCTTACTAAGAAGCATAGGTGCTAGACGACCCCTTTTGGAACAGTAAACCTTCAAAATAACTGAATGAGCAAATGCATACACCCCCAAATCCCTTCAATAGTTCAATCAAACGATTCCATCAAATCCTCCTAACCATCCCCACTATACGCGAGCATGGTAACCTGCAGCTGCCCCCACACGGTGAAGAAATCGGAGTAAATTATGCCGCACAGTGAAGCGGATCTGTGCATCCCCACCAAAAACCACTAGTGATCACTAGGCAAATCTCCCATTATAGCTCTCTCCTAACCCAAATCAGAGCACAAACCCATACACTCCTAAACCCCTGCCAATCCACTACCACGAATCAAGCAACGAAACGGCCGGTACAGCTAGGGTTTAGACTAGTGGCTGTGAGGTCGGAGAGCGTACCTGTACTCCCAGGTCTGGAAGCCGGAGCGGTAGAGGAGGAAGTGGAGGGGCTCCCAGTAGTTAAACACCTCGTCGCAGTCGTGGATCAGGTTGGAGGACGCGCTCATGTGCCGGAGGAGCCCGAGGGCCAGGAACGGGAGGAACCACCGGATGCCCTCCTCCACCTCCTCGCCGTCGGTGCGCCGCCTCCTCTCCTTGGCCTCCTTGGAGTACCCGTCGTCGGTTAGCGGCGACGCAGCCGTGGACCGGCGCTGGCGCGCCGACGAGATCGACATGGCCGGAGCACGGAGGCGAGGGTTGGCTCACTTGGTTCGTGTGGCGTTCGCTTCAGGGGCGGAGGCAAAGGGTGAGCGGGACTAGAAGCTTCTGGATCTTTTTGCTCCTCTTTCGTCTAGTGAAGAACGAAAAATTACAAATGGGTCCCTGACTGGGTAGCTTTTTGAAATGATTCCTTCTCTTTCATTTTCGCTTTCGGCCCTTCTTTTTAGGCTTTTTCTTTACCGGAAAGAGCATATGGGTTGAAACTTAAACCATAAGCAAGAACGATTCCCACTACCCCTTCCGAGTCTGGATGAAAACTTAAGTCGGCAAAAAAAAATTAGGTCCTCGATTTAACCACTGGGAGCTCCAAAATTTTCTTGACAGTAAATCTAGAGATATACTCCCTTCTAAAAAAATATAAGAGCGTTTAGAATATTAAAATAATAATCTAAACGCTCTTAAATGCTCTTAAATTGATGGCCTAATTCACCGGTCAGAGGGAGTAATTTTTATGTACAACATGTGTCGCTAGTCAAATCGATAACCTAAAACCAATGAGACCTTGACTTATATTGTCATTCGGAGAGAGTAGTACATTTCAACACATGACCGATGGATTGACGAAGTCACGTCTTGACATCCACTAGTACGCCACATACCACTAGAAGTATATTTATCTTTCTTTTAAATGAAATATGGCTTTATTCATCATGTAATAACAATGTCATTTTCAAACTTTGGTGAGATAAAGTCTGAAAAATCAGAGCCCAAGCAGATTTTGCTAAACAATCAACAACTTGGTTCGCATTGCACAAAGACTTGCCAAAATTCTTCAATAATTGGATACACAGTAGGCGCCGCCATTGAAGTTGTTTTGGGTGGTTGCTGAATCCTTAAAGGCCAAGCTCCTCCCATTTTGTACTCCTCATCCCTCTTTCCTTCAAGGCTATTTTTGTGAGAAAGATCATATGAGTTCTTGAGAGTGATTTAATTGAAGATTTTTGAGAGGAGTTCTACCAATTGAATTTGCTTTGTTTGTTATTGTTGGAGGGTGTGCACCCCTAGATGGTTAAGAGCCTCTTGTTACTCTTCAAGCTTTGTGGGAGAATCAAAAGTTTGTGTTAGAAGGGATTAGAGAGGGATTGGTGGAATTGCTGTTTATTGCTTGAGTCTCGTGGGCAGATATATAGAAGTACAATGACCAACTTGGAGTACAAGACAAGGCAGGAACTCTATCGCGAAGACAATAACAATGGCGCGAACGGCATGGGCGGGCATCTCCCGCCTCCTTAGTGCACCGGTGAACGCAGTCATCGGAGTGACCCTGTCCAGTCGGGTGCGAGCCGCGAACCTCTCGTTGCGTCGACTCCGGCGGCGGCGAGGGGAACGACATCAAGACACACGTCGCATCCGTCACAAGATGGGCGCGACGTGACGTCGAGCGGTGTTGTTGTACCTCCACAACAGCGCCCGCACGATAAGACGCCTGTCGATCAGGCTCAAGATCTTCAGGCGTCGCTTCCGCCACGCCAACTCGCCGTCACCCCCGCAGTTCGGCGACAAGATCGTAACGGCGCTCCTGATGGCTCTGCCATGAGTCGAGCGACATCACGTTCTTCACGTTCCAACATGCCCTCGACAGCGACAGAGGCGATGGCGCGAGCACAGATGCTTCTGGATTTCCCTCCAGTAGCTGACAAAATGGATGAGTGGACAGCCACCATCCGGAGCTTGATTAAGTTTGTCGATGCGAACATGTCCCAGTTGGCGGAACCCTCGTGGCGCCCACCAACTGCGCTCGTAGCTCAAACTGGTGGCCGTGGAGAGGCGGTGCACCCACGGTGCAATCGCCTCCACGGCAGCAATCTCAGCAGCAGCGTCGGCACCCGCAACAAACCCAACGGAACACACAGCCCGATGACGTGTCGATGGCCTCTTCAGACCCGCAGACGCAGCGAGATCAGCGGCATGTGATGTTGGACAGGCAAGTGGAGGATGCTCGTACCACCATCCAACGACGCCAGGAGGCGCGTCGTCAATCAGACGAGGGCAAGGGTCCAGTCATCGACGAGCCAACGCCCGTTGTGGGCGGGTACTTGCCTTACGAGGTTGGGTGCCCCGCTTTCACACGTGAGCCGCGGCAAGTCCGCTGGCCGTCCATCCGTGCGTTCAATCCCGAAGTACCAGAAAAGTACAACGACAAACTAAACCCGGCAGAATTCTTAGGCATCTACACGATCACCATGCAAGCTGTCAGGGGAAGGGACAAAAAGATTCTAGCTAACTATTTCCCATTGGTGCTCAAGCCCAATGTGAGAGCTTGGCTGATGAATCTGTTGGAGAACTCCATTACTTCGTGGTCAGATTTGTACAACGAGTTCGTTGGTGCCTTTACTCGAGGACAGAAAGGCCCTGGGTTTCCCATCGATTTGCAAGTGATCCCACAAAAGGAAGGAGAAGATCTGCGCAAGTACATCCAGAGTTTCAGTCGTGTACACTGTAGCATCTCGGATGTGCATCCGACAGAGGTCATTGTCGTGTTCCACACAAACATAAGCAATCACAAGATGCTGGAAAAGATGCACATACGATTGCCGAAGACCGTCAATGAGCTCTATACGTTGGTGGACAAGTGTGCGTGGGCTGAAGAGGGGAAAAGGCTTCCCGGGGAAGATGTTGCCTCGAAGTCGATTCTGACGACGATGATGCAGCCACCCCGAAGAAGAAAGGTTGAAGGCGCAACAGAAAGCGCAAGGGCAAGTAAGTTATGGCTATGGAAGGATCCGACAACTCCAGCCCCGCCAAGAAAACCAAGACGGAAAGCACCAGCAAGGAAACATCGGCATGCGCTAATTGCCAGGTTGCTGCAGCGGGAGAGAAAGCCGACAAATCCGACGGGCCGTACTGCAAGATTCACCGTACCAAGGGTCACGACCTACAAGAATGCCGTCAAGTCGAACAGCTAGTTGAGAAACAAAAAACTGAGTATGAGAAGCAAGACAAGGAGAAGGGCCAGGACGGTACGGGTGGATCCGACAAGAAGGGTCGCGGTGGCTGAGGTGGACGCCGCGGCAATACTAACCAGAAGAAAGAAAAGCCTGCCAGAGGTAGAGACAAAAAAGAAGAAGATGAAGAGAGTGAAGAGGAGGATGACGACGAGTCTAGTGAATCAGAATCCCAGAAGGCAACAAAAGCTATGTGCATTGATGGAGGTGCATCTTTGCACTCCTCTCACCGTCAGCTCAAGCAATGGGCACATGAGGTCAATGCAGCGGAGCCGGCGATGGATGCTCGAAATCCCCTCAAGTGGTCCCACACGCCTATTATTTTTTATGCCGAGGACCACCCTGATCGCACAACAGCGCTCGGGTGTTTGCCGTTGTTGGTATCACCAACAATACGCAACCTCAAAGTCACTGGCTAGAACTTGATCTCCCTTGAGATGTCGGGACCCCGATTCTATGCCACACCGATCTAGCCTATAACACCTCATATCACTTTGCGGCCTCACGCACGGTATTCCCACGGGTGTCGCCTTACCATGGCCCGGGACCGTTTGCGCCTTTTGGCTCACGTATATGATAGTGTCGCTAGCATCCATATGACAGAGAACCCGGGCCGACATGACTAGTCGTGAACCCAAAGTGGCACTAACTTACGGGGACAGGCATACATGAATCAACATCGAGCATGTCGGTCAGCAGCGTGCGAATCCGGGCTGTAGCACTGGGCTAACAGGACTCCGGGAACCCGGGCTGTAGCAGGCTAGGCAGGACTCCAGATGTCACCGCGTGACATTTCCCCGAAGGGACAGACACAGGAACGAAGTGAAACACATGCCAGCCAGTCAAGTGTTCCGGAGCAGTAGTGCTGGGCTAGCAGGACTCCGGTGATCCGGGCTGTAGCGGACTACTATGGCTCATGGATGCACAAGACTACATTTCCCCATAAGAGAGGCTACCAAGGATAAACAACTAGGTTGTCGGATCCCACACATACCAAGCATTTCAATCATACACACAATATGCTCGATATGTGCAAATACAACATGGCATCACAACAAGACTCTACGACTCAGAGTATTTATTCATTAGGCTCCGAGGAGCCAAGATATTACAAACATGGGTCTCATGACCCAACATTCAGAGCATATAAGTCAAAACACACGCGGAAGCTTAACATGTCTGAGTACAGACATCTACAAATGAAAAAGGCTGAGAAGCCTGACTATCTACCAGATCCTGCCGAGGGCACAAGATTGTAGCTGAGGTAACAAGCTAAACGTCGAAGTCCATGCGGAACTACTAGCGAGACTGAAGTCTCCGCTGCAAAAACATAAATAAAGCAACATGAGTACAAAGGTACTCAGCAAGACTTACATCAGATCCTATCATACATGCACTAGTATCAAGGAGGCAATGTGGGGTTCCGTTGCAGCAAGCCAGCTTTGACTCAGTGGCTAACCTATTCTACGACTACGAGTAACTTCTTTGAGGTAAGAAAGCGCACACGAGTCCACTAATCACCACCTCAATACACCACTATGGATTCATTCCCGTCTCACTACGAGAAGCCATCCATAGCACTCACACTTATCTTGAGCATTTTAGAGTATCCACTTCAAGTTGTCTATGTACCACGTAAGCATCCAAGAAGTCCATAACCGCGGACCCGGCTATTCGAATAGATCATGTTAACCCTGCAGGGGTGTACTTCTTCACACATGCTCTCGCCACTTACCGCCATGTACACGTCATGTATCTCGGCAACCTTCAAGCGGAAGCCTGGCAGGGAGTCGACCACGACCTAACTAGCCACACAAGACTCTAGTCCAGGTTTATCGCCTATTAGGGTTCCATCCGCAAGGAGATCCGGCCGGGGTATCGCTCACGGCCCCAAACGATGTGTGCAGGGTTCCCAAGCCCACCTCGCCGGATGGATCTACGCTTGGTACACCATGCCACTTGTGCCTAGTCTGCCCCAAGCCCACCTGGCCGGGTGCCACTTGGTAGACTACTAACACTACCTACAAACACCAGAAACTAATTGCAACTCCTGGACAGAGATCAAGTTGGTTAATAAGTCGAGAGTGGTCGAGTTATCGGAACCCAATGTTTGGTAGTAGCTAGTCATTGGACAACATACACAGAACTCAGTGCTTTAGGACGGTTTTAGTGAGACAACCCACCATGTACTCCTACATGGCCTCTCACCGCTACCTTTACCAAATCGTGTTCATACACTTAACTCTCAGCACCAGAACATATCGTAACACTCCAATTCATTCCCAATGAATCAGACCTGACACAACTCTAAGCAATACCAGGCATGGAATGGTAGGAACACAACATGGCTCAATCAACTCCTACACATGCTAGTGGGTTTCAACTATTTACTGTGGCAATGACAGGTCATGCAGAGGAATGGGTTCAACTACCGCAGCATAAAGTAGCAGTTGAATCGTTGTTGTCCTAATGCAATAAAAGAGAGCAGAAGCGAGAGTAGGATTGTATCGGAATGACCAAGGGGGGGGGTTTGCTTGCCTGGTAGATCAACAGAGGAGGCACTGCTTCACAGGCAGGTACTCTTGAGCATTCTTCGGAGCAGGACCTATTGAGAAGGAACGGTGTCGACAATCAATACACAAGCATATGCAACAATATGATGCATGATCATGGCATGTAGATATGATGCTGTTTGAGTTAATGCAACTAGCATTCAACTTGGAAGAGGTCCATTTGAACCAAAGGTTCAAATGTAATTCTAAGTTAAGTCCCTTTAAATGCCATAAGTGTGTTTTCATATATACAGCATGTATAGGTTGGTTTTTCATGCATGAAATTTTTACAGATGGATAGATTGAATTTTTCTGATAATTTTTCATATATAACTTATTTCAATCTGAGTTACGGTTGAATTTCTATGGATTTTAGAAGTTTTGGCTATTTTCTAGAATTTCCTGATTTAATTTAAATCCAGAAAATAAATAACTGCATCAGCACTGCGTCATGCTTGCGTCAGCAAGTCAACAGCGCTGACTGGGTCAAACCTGACGTGTGGGGTCCACACGTCAGTGACACAGTGTTAAACAGGGGGGGTTTACTAATCTAATTAAAAGATTAGGGCGCACTGGGCCCACATGTCAGTGTCAGGGGGGTTAATCAGGCGGTGATTAGCGCTAAGCTAATCACCTGCCAGGACGGACCCACATGGCAGGGCTCAGGCGACGAGGCTCATTGCCGGCGACCACTGGCCATGGCGGAGTCCCCGCTGGAAGCCACGGGAGCGACGGCTGGGGGCACCAGGAGGTTGCCCGCGCTCCCGCGCATCCAGGGGAGCCAGCGAGAGGCTGCGTGGGCGGCGGAGCTCGCCGGAGCGGAGCTCGCGGCGGCGGCCGGAGTTCGGCCTCGGGCGGGATCGTGGCTGCAGCTTGCAAAAGACAAAGGGGAGAGGGGGATTCGAGGTGGGAGCTCACGGGGAGTCCAGCAGAGGCAACGGCGCATCTGGGGAGGCTCTGCAGGCGACGGACGGGCGGTGGAGATCCACGGCGGCCGGAGTTGAAGATGACGGCGGAGGCGGCGATACGGTGCGTCCCAAGTTGCCTGGCTCGTCGAGGACGTAGAAGACGTCGTGGCGGAGCTCTCGGGCGCGGAGAGAGGTCGAGGGGGAGGCGGTGGCTGCGGCAGCAGTGAGCGGCGGCGACGGTGGCGTTCGGCCGTGCGCGAGAGAGAGCGAGGGGAAGAGGAAATGGGCACGGGAGAGAGCGAGAGAGGTGCGGGGCGGCGCGTGGCGTCGCGCGGGGCATCCAGGCGACGAGGGGGAGGACAGGCAGGCAGGTGGCGTGGCGGCATGGCCGTGCGCGCGCGCCGGCCACACGCCTGGCCGACTGGCGCCAGGAGGACGACGGTGCTGGCGGGCTGGTCCAGCTGGGCCGCACAGAGCTGGGCCAGCGCAGGAGCTGGGCCGCAGGTAAGCACATGTAGGTTTTTTCCATTTCTGTTTCTTTTCTATTTTTCTGACATTTGTTTGGTTTAATAAAAATAATAAACCATTTTATTTTCTTATGCCAATTTTTGTAGGGGCTAGTGGTATTATTCCAGAGCTCCTCAACAAATGGCATAATTTTTGGACAATATTATATATATGTAACAATATATATCCAAAGCAAATAATTACTGCATTAATTCCAAATGCCCAAAATAAATATTTATGAGCTCCTAAAAATATTGGTTTGATTTTTATCTCTGTCCAATATTTTCAGAGAGCAACATGAACATTTTCTTGGACCTTTTTGGAGCAATTTTTATCTGGGTCATTTCCAGAAATGATTACGAGGGTTTCACAAATCCCCACTTCAAATTTAAATGGAATTTAAACATGATGCACACATGACTAGCTAGTCTAGGTCATACCAGAACTAGGGATGTGACAACTCGCCCCCACTTGAAAGAATCTCGTCCCGAGATTCAGGGGTGGATGGAAAGTAGGTGGGGTACTCCAGTCGAAGATGATCTTCTCGCTCCCAAGTAGCTTCGCTCTCGGAATGATGAGACCACTGAACCTTGAGAAACTTGGTGTTCTGACGTCGGGTGACACGCTCTGCTTGATCAAGAATGCGAATAGGGTACTCTCGATATGTGAGGTTATCTTGGAGATCAAGCGTTTCGTGGTCCACTCCGCGGATGGGATCCGAGAAGCAACGCCTAAGTTGAGAGACGTGGAAGACATCATGGACTCGAGAAAGATGTGGGGGTAGTTCCAACTGATAGGAAACCTCTCCTCGTTTAGCGAGAATGAGGAAGGGACCAATATAACGAGGAGCCAACTTGCCCTTGATACCGAATCGATGGGTACCCTTTAGAGGAGTAACCCGAAGGTAAGCCTTGTCGCCAACTTCATAAGCCACTTCCTTATGACGACGGTCATACTGGCTCTTTTGACGAGACTGGGCTGTTTTCAAATTCTCACGAATGATGCAAACTTGCTCTTCTGCTTCCTGGATCATGTCCGGTCCAAAGAATTGTCTTTCACTAGTTTCTGACCAGTTCAAAGGTGTTCGACATCTTCGTCCATACAGAATCTCGAAAGGAGCTTTCTTAAGACTGGATTGATAGCTATTGTTATAAGCAAACTCGACGAAAGGTAGGCATTTCTCCCAATCCATACCGAATGAGATAACGCAAGCTCTAAGCATGTCTTCGAGAATTTGGTTGAACCTTTCCACCTGACCACTTGATTGAGGGTGGAAAGCGGCACTGAAGGAAAGATGGGTGCCCATGGCAGTTTGGAAACTCTCCCAGAAATGAGAAGTGAAGAGACTACCACGGTCTGAATTGATCTCTAGTGGAACACCATGAAGTGACACTATTCGAGAAATATATAAGTCAGCAAGCTGACTAGCAGTGATACTCTCTCGAACAGGTAGGAAGTGAGCCACTTTGGAAAGACGATCAATGACTACGAAGATAGCGTTATTCCCTTTCTTGGTCCTGGGAAAGCCGGTGATGAAGTCCATACCAACTTTATCCCATTTCCACTCAGGAATGGCTAAAGGTTGAAGGGTGCCAGCAGGCCTTTGATGCTCTGCCTTAACGCGACGACAAACGTCACAGTTAGCTATGAACTCAGCAATTTCTCTCTTCATCCTAGTCCACCAGAACCTCTGGAGTAGGTCCTGATACATCTTAGTACTACCGGGATGAATCGTGAGAGGGCATTCATGCACCTCCTTAAGGATCAATTGCCGAAGATGTTGCTTCTTGGGAACCACCAGACGGTTCTCGAAGAGAACAACACCTCGATCATCTATAGAGAAACTACCAGCAATACCCTTGGCAATGTTTCTCTTGATCCGGGTAATCCCCGTATCATGCTTCTGGGCTTCTATGATATGATCCACAAGAGTAGGCTTCGCCACCAAGGTAGAAAGGAATCCTTGAGGAGCAATGTGAAGGTTAAGCTTACATAATTCCTCATGGAGAAGTGGTTGGCCCTGCTGCAACATAAGATTGTTGCAATAGGACTTATGACTTAGCGCATCAACCATGACATTGCCCTTGCCTGGGGTGTAGGTAATCCCTAAGTCGTAATCTGAGATCAACTCCAACCAACGTCTTTGCCTAAGGTTCAAATCTGGTTGGGTGAAAATATACTTGAGACTCTGGTGATCGGTGTAAATCTCACAACGTTTACCAAGAAGGTAATGTCGCCATGTCTTAAGAGCATAGACTACGGTTGCGAGCTCTAGATCATGTGTAGGATAATTCTCCTCATGTGGATGCAACTGTCGAGATGCATAGGCAATCACATGACGATCCTGCATAAGAATGCAACCTAGTCCCTGTCGTGAGGCGTCGCAGTAGATAACAAAGTCCTTCGTGAAATCCGGTGGCACCAGTATGGGAGCAGAAGTCAGGCGTCTTTTCAGTTCCTGAAAACTGTACTCACACTGTGGGGACCACTCAAACTTTTTATCTTTCTTGAGAAGTTCCGTGAGAGGTTTGGCCACTTTGGAAAAGTTCTCAACAAAGCGACGACAATAACTGGCTAGACCAAGGAAACTCCTAACTTGCTTAACCGTTTCAGGTGGAGTCCAATCAAGAACGGCCTGAACTCGCTCGGGATTGACAGCAATGCCCTTACCAGAGATCACGTGGCCCAGATAGGTCACTTCTGGCAACCAAAATTCGCACTTGGAGAACTTGGCATAAAGGCGGTGCTCTCTGAGTTTTTCTAGCACAAGTCTAAGATGTTCGGCATGCTCTTCCTCGTTCTTCGAGTAGATAAGGATATCATCGAGGTAAACCACGACGAACTTGTCTAAGTACTCCATGAAGATCGAGTTCATCAAGCGGGAGAAGGTAGCTGGAGCATTGGTTAGACCAAAGGACATGACGGTGTACTCGTACTGGCCATAACGAGTGACAAAATCCGTCTTAGGAATGTCCCCATTTCTAATCTTGATTTGGTGGTAGCCTAACCTCAAATCCATCTTGGAAAAGACTAAGGATCCAGCGAGCTGATCATACAGGTCGTTGATCCTGGGGAGCGGATACTTGTTCTTTATCGTGACCAAATTAACGGGACGATAATCTACAACCATCCAGTCCGTACCATCCTTCTTCTTGACGAAGAAACGGGGCAAGCCCAAGGAGAAGAACTAGGACGGATGAAACCCTTTTGCAAGGATTCATCGAGTTGTTTCTTAAGCTCGGCTAGCTCTAAGGGTGCCATCTTGTAAGGTCTCCTAGAAATTGGGGCGGTTCCTGGGATAAGATCTATGACAAACTCTACATCCCTGTCAGGTGGAATACCTGGCAGTTCTTCTGGAAAGACATCCGGAAAGTCACGGACTACCGGGATATCCTCAAAGTCTGGAAGAGGGCTGGCATTAAGAGAATAAAGCTGACGCTTTGCAATTCTGGTGGAGACAGTGACTATCTTGCCAGATGGGTGTGTGAGCTGAACAGACCGGGTGTAACAATCAATCTTGGCATAATGAGCTTTCATCCAGTCCATACCCAAGATGATGTTAATATCTGAAGACTTGAGAGATATCAAGGAAGCTAGGAATACAAGTCTGTCAACATGTATTTCATTGCCATAACTTATCCTAGAAGTTTGCCATTTGGATCCAGGAGTTTGAATGAGTAGTGGGAAGGGCATATCACAAAATGACATGTCGTGCAAGCGGGCATAACTTTCGGAAATGAAGGAATGAGATGCCCCAGTATCAAATAGAACCGAAGCTGGATGACAGTTTACAAGGAGTGTACCAAGAACGACATCTGGATCATCCTGAGCGTCTTTAGCTGAGACGTGATGCACACATCCACATTCAGTGGGAGCTGACTTGGTACTGATCATCTTGCGTGATGGCTTACCACGGCCAACAGACTTGTCGGGCTGGGGTGGAGCAACACGGGTCTGAGTGCAAATACGGGCGGTGTGGCCTGGCTCTCCGCACTTGTAACAAATCTTGGAGGTAGGACGTGGACCCGTGTTGGCAGGCGGTCCACCAATAGGCCTGGGTGGAGCATACGGCTGAACTGGGTGAGGCGCCACATAAGATGGCCTCGGTGTATAACCGGGTGGAAGAGCAGAGTTCGGAATCCAAATCCGGCGCTTCTGAGAACTAGAACCGGAGGAAGAACCCAAATCACGGGTGTGCTTACGAGACTCCTCGTAGGTGAGATGAGCTGTCTCCGCATTAATGGCCTTGTTCACAAGATCCTGGAATGTATTGCAATGGTGCAGGTGGAGATCTCAACGCAACTTGGGGTTGAGACCCTTCCGGAACCTAGCCTGCTTCTTAGCGTCCGTGGACACTTCTTCTGTAGCATAGCGGGCGAGGTTCTCAAACTCTCTACTGTAAGCATCAACAGCCATCTTACCCTGGGTAAAACTACAGAACTCTTCTCTCTTGCGGTCAATGAGAGCCTGAGGAATGTGATGCTCGCGAAAAGCCTCAGTGAAATCCCTCCAGGTCGGTATCTGGCCAGCTGGAAGCATAGCCTCATAGTTCTGCCACCAAAGACTAGCAGGACCTTCCAGGTGATATGCAGCATAAGTGACCTTGTCACCTTTAGCTACGTTCACAGAACACAGCTTGTGTGTGATACTACGGAGCCAGTCATCTGCATCGAGTGGTTCAATGGAATGATGGAAGGTAGGTGGTTTCAAACCAATGAAATCATAGATGGTCGCTGACTCTTTGCACTAAGCTGCGGTGTTCTCCTCGATACGTGCTAACAAGCGGTTAGACTCATGCTTGTTCCTCTCCATCTCTAACATAAACTCTGCCAACGAAGGCTGGTCGGGAGGATCCTCCTCATCCCTATCACCTCCGTGGTTCAGGCAACGAGCAACAGAACTTCGGTTAACTGACGACATCCTAAGAAGCGGAACCAAGGGCGAGGTCAACAACAACTATAGGATGCAACATGTAGCACAAGGAAATTTAGTATCTCTCAAACTCCTAGGACAAATCCGGCAGCATAATGGCAGTAAAATGCTCAAAATGAGAAATTCTGCAAAAGGCGGGGTAGCACCATACTCAACATCGTCACTCAAGGTTCTGAGATATTACTAAACAGGCTACACCGGAGGTACTCGAACTGGGATATGACTCTGATCAACCAATCCTAAGAGATTACGGAGTAGTAACACGTGATCCTGATAGACGGAAGAGAAAGCCTAGTTCCTTAACCCCGTAGGAAAGATAGGATGACTCAGATCAGAAGGCATGAGGTAAAAGGAGTAAAAAGAGCCTTACGTTCCCTTCCACAATCAATTCCCTTATATAACTAAAGAATTTCTAGACTCAACTTCGACCAGGTTGTCTTGGAAATCCTACAGGCAGTCAGGCTCTGATACCAAAGCTGTCAGGACCCCGATTATATGCCACACCGATCTATCCTGTAACACCTCATATCACTTTGCGGCCTCACGCACAGTATTCCCACGGGTGTCGCCTTAACATGGCCCGGGACCGTTTGCGCCTTTTGGCTCACGTATATGATAGTGTCGCTAGCATCCATATGACAGAGAACCCGGGCCGACATGACTAGTTGTGAACCCAAAGTGGCACTAACTTACGGGGACAGGCATACATGAATCAACATCGAGCATGTCGGTCAGCAGCGTGCGAATCCGGGCTGTAGCACTGGGCTAACAGGACTCCGGGAACCCGGGCTGTAGCAGGCTAGGCAGGACTCCGGATGTCACCGCGTGACATTTCCCCGAAGGGACAGACACAGGAACGAAGTGAAACACATGCCGGCCAGTCAAGTGTTCCGGAGCAGTAGTGCTGGGCTAGCAGGACTCCGGTGATCCGGGCTGTAGCGGACTACTATGGCTCATGGATGCACAAGACTACATTTCCCCATAAGAGAGGCTACCAAGGATAAACAACTAGGTTGTCGGATCCCACACATACCAAGCATTTCAATCATACACACAATATGCTCGATATGTGCAAATACAACATGGCATCACAACAAGACTCTACGACTCAGAGTATATATTCATTAGGCTCTGAGGAGCCAAGATATTACAAACATGGGTCTCATGACCCAACATTCAGAGCATACAAGTCAAAACACACGCGGAAGCTTAACATGTCTGAGTACAGACATCTACAAATGAAAAAGGCTGAGAAGCCTGACTATCTACCAGATCCTGCCGAGGGCACAAGATCGTAGCTGAGGTAACAAGCTAAACGTCGAAGTCCATGCGGAACTACTAGCGAGACTGAAGTCTCCGCTGCAAAAACATAAATAAAGCAACATGAGTACAAAGGTACTCAGCAAGACTTACATCAGATCCTATCATACATGCACTAGTATCAAGGAGGCAATGTGGGGTTCAGTTGCAGCAAGCCAGCTTTGACTCAGTGGCTAACCTATTCTACGACTACGAGTAACTTCTTTGAGGTAAGAAAGCGCACACGAGTCCACTAATCACCACCTCAATACACCACTATGGATTCATTCCCGTCTCACTACGAGAAGCCATCCATAGCACTCACACTTATCTTGAGCATTTTAGAGTATCCACTTCAAGTTGTCTATGTACCATGTAAGCATCCAAGAAGTCCATAACCGCGGACACGGCTATTCGAATAGATCATGTTAACCCTGCAGGGGTGTACTTCTTCACACACGCTCTCGCCACTTACCGCCATGTACACGTCATGTATCTCGGCAACCTTCAAGCGGAAGCCTGGCGAGGGAGTCGGCCACGACCTAACTAGCCACACAAGACTCTAGTCCAGGTTTATCGCCTATTCGGGTTCCATCCGCAAGGAGATCCAGCCGGGGTGTCGCTCACGGCCCCAAACGATGTGTGCAGGGTTCCCAAGCCCACCTCGCCGGATGGATCTACGCTTGGTACACCGTGCCACTTGTGCCTAGTCTGTCCCAAGCCCACCTGGCCGGGTGCCACTTGGTAGACTACTAACACTACCTACAAACACCAGAAACTAATTGCAACTCCTGGACAGAGATCAAGTTGGTTAATAAGTCGAGAGGGGTCGAGTTACCGGAACCCAATGTGTGGTAGTAGCTAGTCATTGGACAACATACACAGAACTCAGTGCTTAAGGACGGTTCCAGTGAGAAAACCCACCATGTACTCCTACATGGCCTCTCACCGCTACCTTTACCAAATCGTGTTCATACACTTAACTCTCAGCACCAGAACATATCGTAACACTCCAATTCATTCCCAATGAATCAGACCTGACACAACTCTAAGCAATAGCAGGCATGGCATGGTAGGAACACAACATGTCTCAATCAACTCCTACACATGCTAATGGGTTTCAACTATTTACTGTGGCAATGGCAGGTCATGCAGAGGAATGGGTTCAACTACCGCAGCATAAAGTAGCAGTTGAATTGTTGTTGTCCTAATGCAATAAAAGAGAGCAGGAGCGAGAGTAGGATTGTATCGGAATGAACAAGGGGGGGGGTTTGCTTGCCTGGTAGATCAACAGAGGAGGCACTGCTTCACAGGCAGGTACTCTCGAGCACTCTTCGGAGCAGGACCTATTGAGAATGAACGGTGTCGACAATCAATACACAAGCATATGCAACAATATGATGCATGATCATGGCATGTACATGTGATGCTGTTTGAGTTAATGCAACTAGCATTCAACTTGGAAGAGGTCCATTTGAACCAAAGGTTCAAATGCAATTCTAAGTTAAGTTCCTTTAAATGCCATAAGTGTGCTTTCGTATATACAGCATGTATAGGTTGGTTTGTCATGCATGAAAATGGTACAGATGGATAGATTGAATTTTTCTGATAATTTTTCATATATAACTTATTTCAATCTGAGTTACGGTTGAATTTCTATGAATTTTAGAAGTTTTGGCTATTTTCTGGAATTTCCTGATTTAATTTAAATCCAAAAAATAAATAACTGCATCAGCAAGTCAACAACGTTGACTGGGTCAAACCTGACGTGTGGGGTCCACACGTCAGTGACACAGTGTTAAACAGGGGGGTTTACTAATCTAATTAAAAGATTAGGGCGCACTAGGCCCACATGCTAGTGTCAGGGGGATTAATCAGGCGGTGATTAGCGCTAAGCTAATCACCTACCAGGCCGGACCCATGTGGCAGGGCTCATGCGATGGGGCTCGTCGCCGGCGACCGCTGGCCACGGCGGATTCCCCGCTGGAAGCCACGGGAGCGGCGGCTGGGGGCACCAGGAGGTTGCCCGCGCTCCCGCGCATCCAGGGGAGCCAGCGAGAGGCTGTGGGGGCGGCGGAGCTCGCCGGAGCGGAGCTCGCGGCGGCGGCCGGAGTTCGGCCTCGGGCGGGATCGTGGCTGCAGCTTGCAAAAGACAAAGGGGAGAGGGGGATTCGAGGTGGGGGCTCACGGGGAGTCCAGCAGAGGCAACGGCGGCTCGGGGGAGGCTCTGCAGGCGACGGACGGCGGTGGAGATCCACGGCGGCCGGAGTTGAAGATGACGGCGGAGGCGGCGATACGGTGCGTCCCCAGTTGCCTGGCTCGTCGAGGACGTAGAAGACGTCGTGGCGGAGCTCTCGGGCGCGGAGAGAGGTCGAGGGGGAGGCGGTGGCTGCGGCAGCAGCGAGCGGCGGCGACGGTGGCGTTCGGCCGTGCGCGAGAGAGAGCGAGGGGAAGAGGAAATGGGCACGGGAGAGAGTGAGAGAGGTGCGGGGCGGCGCGTGGCGTCGCGCGGGGCATCCATGCGATGAGGGGGAGGACAGACAGGCAGGTGGCGTGGCGGCACGGCCGTGCGCGCGCACCGGCCACACGCGTGGCCAACTGGCGCCAGGAGGACGACGGCGCTAGCGGGCTGGTCCAGCTGGGTCGCACAGAGCTGGGCCAGCACGGGAGCTGGGCCGCAGGTAAGCACAGGTAGGTTTTTTCCATTTCTGTTTCTTTTCTATTTTTCTGACATTTGTTTGGTTTAATAAAAATAATAAACCATTTTATTTTCTTATGCCAATTTTTGTAGGGGCTAGTGGTATTATTCCAGAGCTCCTCAACAAATGGCATAATTTTTGGACAATATTTTGTATATATAACAATATATATCCAAAGCAAATAATTACTACATTAATTCCAAATGACCAAAATAAATATTTATGAGCTCCTAAAAATATTGGTTTGATTTTTATCTCTGTCCAATATTTTCAGAGACCAACACGAACATTTTCTTGGACCTTTTTGGAGCAATTTTTATCTAGGTCATTTCCAGAAATGATTCTGAGGGTTTCACAAATCCCCACTTCAAATTTAAATGGAATTTAAACATGATGCACACATGACTAGCTAGTCTAGGTCATACCAGAACTAGGGATGTGACATGAGATGATCGAGAGGCTTCAGATTCCTGAAGGAGAGCTCAAGAAGATTGCGACGTTCCAAGGAATCAATCCGGGAAGGAGCCAACTGATACGTCTCCATTGTATCTACTTTTCCAAACTCTTTTGCCCTTCTTTTGGACTCTAATTTGCATGTTTTGAATGGAACTAACCCGGACTGACGCTGTTTTCAGCAGAATTGCCATGGTGTTGTTTTTGTGCAGACATAAAATTTCTCAGATTGACCTAAAAATTTACGGAGAATTTTTTGGAATATATAAAAAATACTTGTGGAAAAAGATACCAGAGGGGGCCCACCCAGGAGCCACAATCTCAGGGGGCGCACCCACCTCCTAGGGCACGGCTAGCAAGCTTGTGGGCCCCTTGGACCTCCGGCAACCCTAAATCCAACTCCATATATACCTATTCGCCAAGAAAAATTCACAGAGAAGGGTTCATCACGTTTCATGATACAAAGCCACTGCCACCTCCTGTTCTTCATCGAGAGGGCTGATCTGGAGTCCGTTTGGGGCTCCGGAGGGTGGAAATCGATGTTGTCATCATCAACAACCTTCCTCCATCACCAATTTCATGATGCTCATCGTCGGGAGTGAGTAATTCCTTCGTAGCCTTGCCGGAGGGTGATGGGTTGGATGAGATTTATCGTGTAATCGAGTTAGTTTTGTTAGGGCTTGATCCCTGGTATCCACTGTGTTCCAAGATTGATGTTGCTATGACTTTGCTATGCTTAATGCTTGTCACTAGGGCCCGAGTGCCATGATTTCAGATCCGAACCTATTATGAATTCATGAATATATGTGTGTTCTTGATCCTATCTTACAAGTTATATGCACCTATTACGAGTTATGATCTGCATACCCCAAGGTGAGAATAATTGGGATTCTTACCGGTGATTACCGTAGTTTGAGGAGTTCATGTATTCACTAAGTGCTAATGCTTTGTTCCGGTTCTCTATTAAAAGGAGGCATTAATATCCCTTAGTTTCCGTATGGACCCCGCTGCCACGGGAGGGTAGGACAAAAGATTTCATGCAAGTTCTTTTCCATAAGCACGTGTGACTATATACGGAATACATGCCTACATTACATTGATGAATTGGAGCTAGTTCTATGTCGCCCTAGGTTATGACTGCTACATGATGAATATTATCCAACACAATTATCCATCGCTGATCCAATGCCTACGAGCTTTTCACATATTGATCTTTGCTAAGTTACTTTCATTGCTGCTACTGTTACAATCACTACAAAACTGCTACCGTTACTATTACTATCATACTACTTTGCTACTAAATACTTTGCCACAGGTATTAAGTCTTGAAAGTGAGATTGAATTGACAACTCAACTGCTAATACTTGCGAATATTCTTTGGCTCCCCTTGTGTCGAATCAATAAATTTGGGTTGAATACTCTACCCTCGAAAACTGTTGCGATCCCCTATACTTGTGCGTTATCAAGACCTTTTTCTGGCGCGTTGCCGGGGAGCATACCTATATTTGAAGAGTCACTTGGGATTTATATCTGTTGATCACTATGAAGAATCTGAAAGATACCAGAACCAAGATCGTTCCCTCTAAGACGAGGGGAGGTAAGGAACTACCATCTAGCTCTGCACTTGATTCACCTTCTGTTTTGAGTAAGCTTGCGACACTTATGGTGTCGCTAGGACTACGTCGGTATTTCCCCCAAGAGGAGAGGATGATGTAGCACAGCAATGGTAGGTATTTCCCTCAGTTATGAAACCAGGGTATCGAACCAATAGGAGAACCAAGCAATCACAACGTAAGCAACACCTGCACACAAATAACAACACCTCGCAACCCGACGTGTTAAAGGGGTTGTCAATCCCTTTCGGGGTACGGCGCCTCAAGATAGGCAAACGGACGGGAGAAAATTGTATTGGATTGAAATAATAGATCGCAAATAAAATAAAGTGCGGCAAGGTATTTTTGTATTTTTTAGTTTAATAGATATGAATAAAAATGCAAAGGAAAAGTAGATCGCAAAGCAAATATATGAGAAAGAAGACCCGGGGGGCGTAGGTTTCACTAGTGGCTTCTCTCGAGAAAAATAGCAAACGGTGGGTAGACAAATTACTGTTGGGCAATTGATAGAACTTCAAATAATCATGACGATATCCAGGCAATGATCATTACATAGGCATCACGTCCAAGATTAGTAGACCGACTCCTGCCTGCATCTACTACTATTACTCCACACATCGACCGCTATCCAGCATGCATCTAGTGTATTAAGTTCATGGAAAAACAGAGTAATGCAATAAGAACGATGACATGATGTAGACAAGATCCGTTTATCTATATGGCGGTAGATATAGATCTCATCTTTTTATCCTTAGTAGCAACGATACATACGTGTCGGTTTCCTTTCTGTCACTGGGATCAAGCACCGTAAGATCGAACCCACTACCGGGCACCTCTTCCCATTGCAAGATAAATAGATCAAGTTGGTCAAACAAAACCCAAATATCGGAGAAGAAATACGAGGCTATAAGAGATCAAAGAAATTCAAATAACTTTCATGGATATAAAAAGATATAACTGATCATAAACTCGAAGTTCATCAGATCCCAACGAACACACTGCAAAAGGACTTACATCATATGGATCTCCAAGAGACCATTGTATTGAGAATCAAAAGAGAGAGAGGAAGCCATCTAGCTACTAACTACGGACCCGTAGGTCTACAAAGAACTACTCACGCATCATCGGAGAGGCACCAATGGAAGTGGTGAACCCCTCTGTGATGGTGTCTAGATTGGATCTGGTGGTTGTGGACTCTGCGGCGGCTGGATGAATATTTCGTCAACTCCCCTAGGGTTCTGGTATTTTTGGGGTATTTATAGAGCAAAGAGGCGGTCCGGGGCGCACCCGAGGTGGGGGTTGTGCCCACCTCGGGACTCCCCCCAGGTGCAACTAGGGCCCATCTTCTTCCTTCTGGCCCATAAAAAATCTCCGTAAAGTTTCGGGGCATTTGGACTCCGTTTGATATTGATTTCCTGCGATGTAAAAAACATAGAAAAAATAGCAACTGACACTTGGCACTATGTCAATAGGTTAGTACCAAAAAATGATATAAAATGACTATAAAATGATTATAAAACATCCAAGATTGATAATAAAACAGCATGGAACGATCAAAAATTATAGATACGTTGCAGACGTATCAGACACCACCTGCTATTAATCATGATATGTCGCAAGTAGTCGATGATGCTACTTCTGCTATGAATGATGTTTATGATGATGCTAGTACTCTACTTGATAAGACTATGCCACTGGGTGAATTTCTTGATGAACAACTTGCTAGAGCTAAAGAACTGAGAATGCTGAAACTGATGAAATTATTGAAACTGGAAACTTTGAGGCACCTATTAGACCCAGCTATCCTAGATATGAATTGCCTGATATACCTGAGGGTTATGTTATGGATGATCTTAAGAAATTACTAGTCAAGTTGAAAGAAAGATCTTTGAATGCTAGAATGAAATATGATCCTAAGTTTGCTACTTCACCTATCTTTGTTACTGATAAGGATTATGAATTCTCTGTCGATCCTGAGTTAATTACTTTGGTTGAATTTGATCCTTTCCATGGTTTTGAATCTGAAACTGTTGTGGCACATCTTACTAAACTTAATGATATAACCACCCTATTTTCCCATGAGGAAAAAATCCGCTATTACTGTATTCTTAAGTTGTTTCCTTTCTCGTTAAAGGGTGATGCTAATACATGGTATAATTCTCTTGCTCCTGGTTGTGTGTGTAGCCCCCAGGATATGATATATTACTTCTCTGAAAATATTTTCCTGCTCATAAGAAACAAGCTGCTCTATAGGAAATATTTAACTTTATGCAAATTGAAGAAGAGAGTATCCCACAACCTTGGGGGAGGCTTCTCCAATTACATAATGCTTTGCCTGATCATCCTCTCAAGAAAAATGAAATACTTGATATCTTTTATAATGGACTAACCGATGCTTCTAGGGACCAACTAGATAGTTGTGCTAGTTGTGTTTTCAGGGAACAAACTATTGAACAAGCTGAAGAATTATTGAATAATATATTGAGTAATGATAATGATTAGAATCTTCTCGACCCACCGCCTAAGCCAACTCCGAAGAAGAGAGGTATTCTATTTCTCAGCCCTGAAGATATGCAAGCGACAAAGAAATCTATGAAAGAAAAGGTATTAAAGCTGAGGATGTTAAGAATTTACCACCTATTGAAGAAATACATGGTCTTAATACCCCGACACAGGTAGTAGAGGTAAATTCTCTCTATGGATTTGATGAAGGTGATATTCCTTATACTAAATCTGCTAGCCAATGCTTGGATGAATTTGATACTTTTATTGTTAAACAAGAAAATTTCAATGCAAATGTTAGTAGACAATTGAAACGAAATGCTTATATGATTGAACGCTTGAGTGAGACTGTTTAGAACTGTTAATGAGGTCAAGGGTGTGAGTAAACATGCATCCATGATAAAAACCCAAGTAGAACAAGACTTCAAAGCACAAAATGATTTCCTTAATGAGATGAACAATAAGATGAATGATCATGTTGTTAGAGTTATTACCAGGGGTCGTGAAATGACTCAGGAACCTTTGTATCCTGAAGGTCACCCTAAGAGAATTGAACAAGACTCTCAAAGAATTAATGTCGATGCACCTAGTTCATCTAGAAAGAAAAAGAAAGATGATAGGACCTTGCATGCTTCTAGTGAACCTACTATAGACGCACCTGAGAATCCAAATGATATTTCTATCTCTGATGCTGAAACGCAACCTGATGATGAACATGAACCTAGTAACAATCATAATTATGATGTTCGTGTTGATGCTCAACCTAGTAATGATAATGATGTGGAAATAGAACTTGTCGTTGATCTTGATAACCCACAACCTAAGAACAAAAGATGTAATAAGAGAGACTTCATTGCTAGGAAACATGGTAAAGAAAGAGAACCATGGGTTCAGAAACCCATGCCCTTCCTCCTAAATCTTCAAAGAACAAAGATAATGAAGAATTCGAGCGCTTTGTTGAAATGCTTAGACCTGTCTTTTGCGTCTTTGTTTGACTGATATTCTGAAAATGTCTCCTTATGCTAAGTATACGAAAGATATTGTTACAAATAAAAGAAAGATACCTGAAGCTGAAATTTCCACCATGCTTGCTAATTATACATTTAAGGGCGGAATACCAAAGAAACTAGGAGACCCAGGAATACCAACTATACCATGCTCCATTAAAAGAAAGTATGTTACAACTGCTTTATGTGATCATGGAGCCGGTGTTAGTGTTATGCCTTTCTCTTTGTACCGAAGACTTGATTTGAATAAGTTGACACCAACTGAAATCTCTTTGCAAATGGTTGATAAATCAACTGTTATAACCATCGGTATTTGTGAGGATGTGCCTGTCGTAGTTGCAAATGTTACTATCTTAACGGACTTTGTTATTCTTGATATACCCGAGGACGATAGTATGTCAATCATACTTGGTAGACCTTTTTTGAATACTGTGCAAGGGCTGTTATTGATTGTAATAAGGGCAATGTCACTTTTCATGTTAATGGTAATGAGCATACGGTACACTTCTCGAAGAAACAACCTCAAGTGGATAGTATCAATTCTATTGGAAAAATTTCAGCAATTACTATTGGAGGTTTTGAATTCCCTATTCATACTGTTAAAAAGAAATATGAGATTCTTATTGTTGGGGACGTACATATCCCCCTTGAGGTAACCTAGTGTTATACGAAGATTCTCTGGTTTCATGTCATCCGGAAGAAGTTTGTTAATAAGACTTGATCAACCTTATTAATGGATTCCTTTCGATGGGCATGAGGTCTATGAATTTAGTGAACACAACTTTCTGCACCCACTTTTTACTTTCTGTTATTTAGAGATAATAAAGTACAAATGCTATTATTTTACCGTCTTCTGAATTATTCGTCCAATAAAAAATGACCAGAAAATAAAAGTTCTCTGAATGCCCTGAAAATTTCGTATGATTTTTCTGTAATATTTGAAAAATATTGGCACTGAATACACCCCAGGGGGGGTGCACCTGTGAGCCACAAGCAATCATGGCTAAGGGGCTCTTCAAGCCGGAATTTGGAGGTAACTCCGAAGGATAAGCCCAAGTACCATCTCCCTCGTACGACGGAGGTTCGACCATGTGAGTGGCCAAGCGACACATTTTTGAAGGAAGCGAGTATTTATGAAGATTTCTACCACTTGGCAAAAAATGCCGGCATCATCCCCTTCCTCGAAGATAAGTGTGATCAATATCTCTTACTCACAAATACCTTCATGCAAAACTTTTGCTTTTGTCCTAGGAAGGAATCACCCATGGTAGAATATAACCTCTATGATGTGCCTAAGGAAATGCCACTATATGATTTTTGCAATGTTTGCAAAATAGCTTATGAGGGCAGTCACAAAGATCCACATCCTAGGGACATGGAGGATTTCATCTTTGAAACCACTGTGGGAGAGGAGAGAGAAGTGTCGGAAGCGAGAGTGGCTAGTTTACATTTTCCCATTTTATGCTACTAAGCATTATTTACCGGGATATGTTTGATTGGTCGTTGGGAGTGGATCGCTCAGTGCACCCGACCTTGCCATTTTGCGCCGTGCTTTATATGTTGATAAAACTTTTAGTTTGGGTTCTATGGTTGCTCGACAGTTACACACAAACCGTTCGAAAGGTATTATTTATGGTGGTATTTATGCCTCCCGCCTCGCTGCACATTTTGATATTCCTATTAGACTTGAGGAGGCAGAGGAGATGCTGATGCCGACTAAATATTTAGACTATGCTAGTATGGCATCGCATCATTTTATTGACAATGATAAGCATAAGCGACTTCTTTATAACTTAGTATTTAACCAGGACACTCGTGAGATTATTACTTTGCCCGCACCTTCTTTGTTCAATATTTATTCAGGCACGTACATTATTATGCCCGAGGACATCTATGCACACTGGGGTCTAACACAACCCCCAGCACCTGAGCCAACACCAGTACCTGAGCCGTATCAGGAGCCTGTTTATCAGTGGGAGCCATAAGAGCTCTCTAACCAGTGGAACCCTCAGGACCCTCCATAGTATTCAGTAGAAGGCTACTTTGATCCATGGTAATAGACCAACTTAGGCTAAAAGCCTAAGCTTGGGGGAGTACGTATTTCTCACCGACATTACATTCATGCATCACACATTCATTCCAGTTGTCGGTGTTCATACTTTTTCATTGTATAATCCATGCTAGTTTATTTTTATTGCTTTCTTCTTGTGTGTTATGAAAAACTTTGTTAAAATCAAAAAAATATTTCTCGCTTCTTTTTAGTTTTTCTTTCTAGTTTAATCAGTTGTAGTATTAAAAGAAAACCCAAAAAGATTTCTCGTTCTTCTTATGCTTGTTGGGAGCTTTCCCATGTAAATAGCTTTTCTCGTTTTTGTTTTCCCTTTTATTATGCTTTCTTAAGAAAAAAACAAAAACTCCAAAAATATTTCAGTGTGTTTCTTTGAAATTCTTTTCTTTCCTTTGTGTCGTAAGGAGAAGACCACGATGAAAATGTTGAGAGTGGCTCTCATATGCATTATTGTTTATCTAACAAAGAGCCCATAATACCTTGTCTTCTCCTTGGAACATATGTTTGCAGATTCCAGCTTAGTCCACTACACTTGCACTCTTATTATTATTATTCATAGCGTTCGGTCGCGCAAGTGAAAGGCAATAATTATGATATTTGATGAAATGATTGAGATGAAGAAAAGCTGGTATGAACTTGACCTATTTTGTTTTTGTAAATATGATTAGCTCATCGTTCTTGATTCAGCCTATTATGAATGAACATGCTTGCAATGACAATTAGAGATCATAGTTACTCATGCCATGCTTAATTATCTAGGAGTGGAATAACGGTTTATCTTGTGTGTCAACATGCATTTAAAATGTTTATGATGTAGTATGATAGGATGGTATCCTCCTCTGAATGATTCAAGTGGCTTGACTTGGCACATGTTCACGCATGTAGTTGAATCAAAAACAACATAGCCTCCACGATATTTATTTTCATGGTGATTTATATCCTACTCATGCTTGTACCCAATGTTTATTAATCTCAATGCATGTTTATGACCGTTGTCACTCTCTAGTTGGTCGTTCTTCAATCTATTTGCTAGCCTTCACTTGTACTAAGCGGGAATACTACTTGTGCATCCACTTCCTTAAACCCAAAGTTATTCCATGAGTCCACCATACCTACCTATATGTGGTATTTGCCTGTCGTTCCAAGTAAATTTGCATGTGCCAAACTCTAAACCTTCAAATAATAATCGGTTTTGTATGCCCGAATCGAGAGGGGGCTGTCAGTATGTTCCATGCTAGGTGGGTTATTCTCATGATGAGTGTTTATTCGCTTGTCATTCACAAGAAAGTGGCTGGTAATTGGGATGCCCAGTCCTATGATCAAAGTCAATATCAAAATATAATAATGAAACAAAACTCCCCCAGGTTGTTTTTGGTATGGAGGGCACCCGAGGATTCGGCTAGCCATGGCTTGTGTTTGTTGGTGGAGGGGGAGTAAAAACTTTACCATTCTGTTTGGGAACCGCCTATAATGTGTCTAGCATGGAAGATAGTGAGATCTCTCGGTTGTTATGTTGACAATGACAACATACCTCTGTGTAAGTGCATCTAGTGCCACCCCCAGTTGGTTTTGGAGTATTGACGACAAACATGGTTGAGGGACTAATGTGTTTGTGAGGATTGCAGGATAACACAGGTAGTAGTCCCTCATTGATTCGGTTTACCTACCAGAGATGACCCCTAAAAATGTATGAAGACATTGAAGACAATGGTGGTTCGTGAAGACATTCACATTGAAGATAATGACCTGTGAAGACATTCACTTAAAGACTATGGAGTGCGAAGACATAGTTTCTTTCGTAGTTTCCTTTTCTTCTTTATTGAGTCATAGGAACCACCGTACTGTTAAGTGGGGTCCAAGTGAACAAAGTTAGATGACTGAAGTGATGCTCAACCAAAATCATATGTCTTCGAGTGAAGAAAATGAGAGCAGATCTTATCCAGAGTTGGATGAGTCAGCTTTGCTTGTAGCCCAAGCCAAGTTGCCGTGTGTGTTTGAAATCTGACCGTTGGACACGTGTTGGTTCCTTAGTGACCCAGGGTCATTTCAGACATATCATGTCGGGTTGCCTCCTGGCTATAAATAGCCCACCCCCTACACCATAAATTGGTGGCTGCTCAGAGTTAGTACATGGCTTTTGTCGTTTGAGAGCAACCCACCTCTGAAGCCTTTGAGAGAGAGATCCTTGCAAGGACAAAGCCCAAAACACCCAGAGCCAAAGAGTGCTAGGCATCACTGAGGTCTTTCTGTCCGCGTGACCTGAAGACTTGTTACACTTGAGGATTGTGCATCCTCCAGCTGGTTAGGCATCACGTTCTGAGGATCCAAGAGTCACTGTGGATCGCCAGTGAATGGAGTCCGTGAAGGTTTGGAAGTCTACCTTGAAGACTTACCAGAGTGATTGGGCGAGGACTAGGTGTCCTTAGCTCAAGGGGAATAAGGTGAAAACACAGTCTTCTGAGTACAATCTCAACCTCCCTAACCAGATGTATAGTTGTCATAGCAACTGGAACTGGTCTACCAAATCCTTGTCTTCACCAAGCTACTGGGTCTATCCCCTACCTTCCTTACATTTCAGTTTGTCTTCGTGAAGTCATTGCTTGCTTGCCAGATTTGTTTGACTTCAATGTGCGAAGACTATTATCTGTTTGGCTTCATACCGTCTTCCATTCCGATCCATACTACCTAGCTGCTATTAGTCTTCATGCTTTCACTATATAGCTTACTTAACTATGGCTTGAATAGTGTAGCTCATCTTCTGCTGCATATCATATAGGTTCATACTAACAGTTTGTCTTCAAAGACCTCGTGTTGTCAAGACTTTCATAAAATCGCCTATTCACCCCCCTCTAGTCGATCACTAGCACTTTCAATTGGTATCAGAGCAAGGTGCTCCCTTGTTCTGTGTGATTCGGTTTAACCACCTAGAGTTTTAGCTATGTCGACTGTAGGGATAATCAAGGTCTCTGCTGCATGCCCAGTCTTCGATGGAACTGATTACCCCTACTAGAAGAATAAGATGCGCATGCATCTTGAAGCAATTTACATCGACCTCTGGTATGTCGTCAGGACAGACGTCCCCAAGGTTGTTGAAGGTGTCATCGCTGCTGATGTCAAGAGGTTCGCGCAATTGGACTTTACTGCCAAGAACATCATCTGTGGTCATCTGACCAAAGGACAGTATGGCCATGTTTGTGCTCTGGAAACTGCGAAGCTAGTCTGGGACTGGCTGTCCAAAGTCAACAAAGGCGTCTCATCTCAGAGAGACTCAAGGATTGATGTTCTTCGCAATCTCTTCAAGCGCTTCAAGAGAAACGACAATGAAAATGTCCAGCTCATGTTTGATCGCCTCACTGATATCACCAATGAGCTTCGCGCACTTGGCACCACTGGGATCACAAATCATGAAATTGCAAAGAAGCTACTGAGATCACTTGACAGCTCATTTGACAATTTGGCCCTGATAATTCAAGAACGCCCTGACTTCAAAGAACTCGATCCGTCTGACATACTTGAGAGGCTCAACACACATGAGTTCCAGCTATCTGAGAAGAGAGATATCTATGGCCCAAACTATGGCCGATCCCGTGCTTTGAAGGCAAAAGCTGTTTCCTCATCCGAAGAAGAATCTGACTGCAGTTTTGGTGATCCTGAGGACATTGGCAAAGAGCTAGCAATGCTTGTGAGAAAGTTCCAAAAGTTCTCCAAAAAGAACCGCTTCGGAAAGTCTTCAAGATCTAGCTCAAGAAATGATGAGGCTTCCTCTCGCGACTACAAGAAGAGAACTTGCCACAAATGCAAGAAGCTAGGGCACTATATATCTGAGTGTCCTCAATGGGACAAGGTGTCACGCCCAATATGTGATCCTATCCGAGAGGAACTCGAGGGTCCCGCCAAGGTAGAGCCGCATATTGAAGTCGCTTTTGCAACGAAGATTAACATGTCAATAAGAACCCTAACATGAATGCAACAGCCACCATCACATAGAGCACAGAGAGATGAACAGTTTGACATATTATGCAAACAAAATGGAGCAACATGCACGAAGTTAGAGCCACTCAAAGATGCACACATGATGTTTAAAAATCTCACCCCGGGAAAAAAGTGGACGGGGCGATTCCGGGACGGAGATGTACGGCGCGGGGACGGTGTTTGGTTCGCGGGATCTGCTAGTCCGGGGGAAGATCCAGGACGAGGCCGTCCCGGCGGCGGTCAAGGGCCGGCGAGGTCGCGGGGGCGCCGGCGAGGTCGCTCCGGCGACGGGGCCGCCGACGGGGCCTCTCCCCGACCGGATCCGGGCGCGAGGAGGCGCGAGGCGGCGTCTGTAGGCGGCTGCGATGCGCGGAGGCGGGCGCGGGAGGCGCGACGGGCGGCGGCGAGCTCCGGGTGGCGCGGGCGATGAGGCGGTGGTGGGCTTCGGTGGCGCGGAAGCCGAGGCAGCGGCGGCGGCGAGGTTCGGCGAGGCGCGGAGGATGGTGGCGGAGGCGCGGGCTCCCTCGGGCCCGATCGCGGCCCGGGGCGGGCCGGCTGCGGGCCGGGAGGGCCGCGGTGGCGGAGGCGTCCGGGGTGGACACATCGCGGCGCGGGATTGGCTAAGGGTGGCGGTGCGGACGTGTCCGGCACTGGGCGGACGCGTCCGGCGGCGGGTGGAGGAGGGAGGCTAGGATTTGCCCGCAAATTGTGGAGGGGGAGGCTTATTTATAGATAGAGGGAGCTAGGAGAGGGCTATTGAGGTGTGGTTTTCGCCCACACGATCGTGATCCAACGACAAATAGCATGGAGGGGGGTTAGATGGGCTAGTGGGCTGTTGTGGAGGGGTGTTGGGCTGCAAAAGGAGAGGTGTCCGACGGTTAACGCGGTTAACCGTTGGGGCATCAAACGACCTCCAAATGGAACGAAATTTGACAAGCGGTCTACCGGTGATGTACCAAGACCACTCGTCAACTCTCGGCCCATTCCGAGAACGTTTTTCTCCCGCTCACGAAACAAGATCTGGGCGGTGCGACGGGTGCGTGCGAGTGTCGGATTCCGAAACGAACAACGGAGAAAACTAGAAGACCCGGACAGATGCAAGTTTTGAAAAACATGATGATGAAATGCAAATGATGACATGGCAAAGTGCAACATGCAAGCAAATGACATGGCAACAATGGTGAATATTTGACGACACCTGGAGCATCGGTCTCGGGGCATTACAACTCTCCTCCACTAATAGAAGATCTCGTCCTGAGATCTTAGGAACGAGACGGAAGGGAAAAATAGGAAAAGCGAAGTTCTCCTTGGAGAAAAGAGTGAAACACAAGAATCTTGAGAGGTTGAACAACTTGAAATAAAGAACACAACAGAGATGAACGAGATTGAGAAGCTTCGTTACAAAAGAGGAACAAGGAACATTACTAGAACCTTGTAGGTTGTAAGGCATGAAACAAGAGTTTAACGAACTAAAAGAATATGAAACCACACCGATATAACGAGATAGCCAAGGGACAAGAATGAAAGAATTTGGACAGCACTCCGGTTGAACATGGAATGGAAAAAAGCATGAGCTTGACAAGATGGAATGATACTTGACGAGAGGACACAATGCCTCCGGATTTTTTTGAAAGAACGGAATGAAAAGAACGAAGAAGAAGATGACAACTTCTACCACAAAAGAATTTGAAAGAGAATCTTCAAGAGAAAGGCTTGAACGGAGTTGAAGAATGAACAACAAAAGATTTGATTTGCGTGGGCTTATGTAAACATCTCAAAACTTGAGGTGAATTTCCGCCACTACCAAATGATTGAATAGCTGAGAGGAATGAAGAAATGCAAAACTCCACTTCAAAAGAACACGAAGAATTATTTGCACCTCGAGAAGCAAGAAGAAGAATACTTGAGCTCCTCCAACAAGAATCTTGATGAACACTTGAAGAATGAATTAAATCCTTACGAACCACCATGAAGAACTCCGGTAACAAAAGGATGATGAGATAGAATTGAAGGATGAAAAGAATAAGATTAAAGCCCTGCGATGATTTAGACGGGGGTTCCAACGAGATGCCTGAGGAAACTTTGAACTCCGGAAAGAAAAGATGAAAACACTTGGGATTAGAGTTTATTCTTCATGAACAAATTCCTAAGGAAGGGATTACCCAACTTGATGAAAGAAGAATAAGAATTATGTTATGCTTATCCTTCATCAATTAAATTGATGAGAAGCAATGGATTTGCATACTACTTATTCTTGTTGAAGGAGATTAAGAGGAGATATAGTGCAAAAGTTGAGAAAGTCTTCATGAACCACTGGTAGGATTGGGACGAACGATTGAATTGATATGATAAGAACCGAAGTGAAAATCTTAAGCAAACCACCATGGCAATGAAAACGAACGAAGAGAAGAGAACGAATCGCTGGAAAGAATTAAAAGAACAAATATACTTGAGGATATAGCATTAAGCTTGAACGACGAATAGTCGAGAGAACGGACAAGATTTAGAGGAACTCTTCTTCGGTCTTCAAATGTTGAGAATGACGACGAGAAACACCATGAAGAATTTGTGAGATACTCCGGAAGAATGAAAACAGGAAAGGTTGAACCAACGATGAGAAGAATTGAAAGCGATCTTGGAGAAGGCATATGACTGATGGAATCCATACTTACGTCCTTGAAAAGAATTTGGGAATAACTCCAAAAAATTAGAAGAGTCGTGTAAGATCCTGGGAAAAGACATGTGGGTTAGGGCCCACTGAAAAGAAAACACCATTGGAAAGGGTTGAGGAAGAGATCATGCATCGGAATGATTCAAAGACTTGAATGAGGTGACAACCTCGAATTAGTTGGAACACAGACGAATCTCCTGAGATGTCTTCGGAACTCCAGAACAATTAAATGGCGAGAGGCGAATGAGCAAGGGGAATCACTTGAGTCAAAGAAAGGAATATGATCAACACCGAATACTTGAATTGAATCCACTGGGGAAGAGAACGAGAGAGAGAGAATGACGAACTAGAATCCACCGGTTGGAACAATTAAGGAAAGAATGAAGAAGCTTCGCACGAACAAAAAGGATACTTGATTAGATTCTTCAAACTCTGGGAAGAAAAAGGGTGGGAGGATGGGAAAAACAAAGTAGACTTGGGACAGAAAGAATGGACACTGTCTGAGAAGAACTAAGGATTGAACTTGAAAAGGATCGAACTCCATAGGGGAAACTAGAATCGATGTTGCAAAAGTAGAAAAGGATGGAATAACTCGAAGAGAAGTGCACCGGTTAAACAAAGGATGGACAACGAACGAAAACACCTGCGAGATCCTAAAGAAAATTTGAATGAGAAGAGTAGAAGAATCAAACACCTACGTCAAGATTCCTCACCAGAGCGACGAAGGGGCTGAGGAGTAAAAAGAATTCCTACTCTCCGGTATAACTAGACTTCGAAAAAGGTTTTCTTCTAGACTCGACAATGGCCAAACTACGATCAATCAAGGGGGCTCCTATGGTCGGTCGAGGCTCTGATACCAACTTCTCACGCCCAATATGCGATCCTATCCGAGAGGAACTCGAGGGTCCCACCAAGGATAGAGCCACATATTGAAGACGCTTTTGCAACGAAGATTAACATGTCAATAAGAACCCTAACATGAATGCAACAGCCACCATCACATAGAGCACAGAGAGATGAACATTTTGACATATTATGCACACAAAACAGAGCATCATGCATGAAGTTAGAGCCACTCAAAGATGCACACATGATGTTTAAAATTCAGGGACTTAGAGAAAAATCTCACCCCTGGAAAAGTGGATGGGGCGATTCCGGGACGGAGATGTACAGCGCGGGGACGGTGTTTGGTTCGCGAGATCTACGGGTTCGGGGGAAGATCCAGGACGAGGCCATCCCGGCGGCAGTCAAGGGCCGGCGAGGTCGCGGGGGTGCCGACGAAGTCGCTCCGGCGACGGTGCCGGCGGCGGGGCCTCTCCCCGGCCGGTTCCGGGCGCGAGGAGGTGCGGGGCAGCGTCCGTAGGCGACTGTGAGGCGCGGAGGCGGGCGCGGGAGGCACGACGGGCGGCGGCGAGCTCCGGGTGGCGCAGGCGACGAGGCGGCGGTGGGCTGCGGTGGCGCGGAAGCCGAGGCGACGGCGACGTCCGGCGAGGTGCGGAGGACGGCAGCGGAGGCGCGGGCTCCCTCAGGACCTCGATGAAGCAGTTTACATTTTAGGCATGAAGATCTATAGAGATAGATCGAGGAGGCTGCTCGGCTTAAGCCATAGTACGTACATAGATAAAGTGTTGAAGCGGTTCAACATGAGTGAGGCGAAGAAAGGGTTCTTGCCACTCTCACATGGTATAAGGCTAAGTGAGACTCATAGTGACGGTGTCCTGGACTAGGGGATACTCACCACGTCGTCTCCCGATCAGTTGGATTGGGCCGAGGACCCCCATGGCCGTTTACTCATGGGCCAGTTCGGACAGCCGATGTATACACGAGGAAGATTCCACAAGACTTGGTGATCAAGACAAGCACTCCTCTCCACTGGCGTATTCGACTAGGACTCTTGTTATCCTAATCCTCTGGTACATTATATAAGCCGAGGCCAGGCTAGACGATAGATGATCATGACATTACTCATCATACCTCTAGGGTTTAGACCACAACATATGATCTCGAGGTAGATCAACTATGTAATCATACACATCGAATACAATCAAAAGCAGCATGTAGGTATTATCTCATCGAGAGAGCCCGAAGTTGGGTAAAATCCCGTGTTCATGTTACCATCGATCCTAAGACACGCAACTTGGGGCCCCCTACCCGAGATCTGCCGGTTTTGACACCGACAATGGTGCTTTCATTGAGAGTTCCGCTGTGTGGTCGACAAAAGGATCAATGGCTTACCTGCAGATCAACTGCGACGTCGGCGTCTTTGTCGCCGCCTCGATTGGTCACCTTGGCTTGACCGAGGACTGAGCCCTACCTCCAATCATCATGTTCGGACGAGGGCCTTCATCAACATCAACTCTGATCTCTATCAAGATCATGGAGGAATCATCCATGGAGCTCGGGGGCTCGATGTCAACATTGCCCTCGGGCGACCGTGCTGTTTTTCCGAACATCGAACTTGTATCCGCTACCACCACCTCCTCGAGCATCGCTTTGACGATTTCTTCGGTGTAATTGTGCGGAACTGAGTCTACAACAACACTATAAAATTTCGGCGCGTTCCGATGGAGCAATCTCCGCCGGTCTCCGATGTACCGGAGCCCCGTCGAATCTGGACGGGAATCTGGACGAGTTTGGAGCGTGGTGTCCAGCATCTAGCTCGGACGTTCTTTGGAAGATCCAACCGTTGATCGGCTGCGGAATTCCTATATCTATCACCCCTCAAAATTTCAGCTCGATCCCACCGTTCAAACTCCGGGAACCTTCCGATTAGTGCATCACTTTTCAGATCTGTTTTCTGCGCGAGGACGAATCCGACCCGAGTTCATCTTTTTTATGAACGGGATTTTGGACATCATTTTTGAAGGAAGTTTTCTATGGGGTATTGTGTTTTGTTTCAAACACATCCCACTAATTTTAAAGTCTTTTCCAATATGATCTTCACCATCGCGCCGGTGTCAAACCAGCCCGACAACGTTGCTCCACGGCTACCGACCTACGCTAGACACGTCGTCGTTTTGTTGAGCCAAGCTTAACTTCTTCAGATCATCATCTCGGCAAGCCGAACAAGAGTTCGGCATCGTGAAGGATAAATTGTCACCAACATCGCCGCCCCATGGATTACACGGAGCGGGCACATCGGCATCGCCGCACGGTCACTTCATCAAGCCGGCATTGACCACGTCACGAGTTACGACCTGCATCGGCATGGCCGCACCGTTGCTTCTTTGAGCCGATGTCCATCACGCCGAACTACTTCAACACCTCGGCTGACATGGCAGCTGCAACGTCTCCTTACCGACCTGTTCCGTCACCTCGTCTGGACCGGGGGCTTCGCCATCTCTTCATCAACCTACTCCGGAGACTTCGGCGTCACCAGCCGACCGACTTCGTCACGTTAGCTGGACCGGGGGCTTTGCCTCGGCGATCCAACCTTTGATCGCCATGCTGTCGCTTCATCACCCATCAGGCGATGGGTGTGCGGATCGAGTCCCAATTTTGGGGAGTCACTTTTCTTCGGATTGATACAACAAAGAAACCAGGTGCTATTAATCCTAGCAATTTTTGCTTGTTTGGGTTTATTTTTTCCATGGAATTATTACTCTGGTTTGTTTCATCATCTATACACAGGTCTATCAAATGGTGGCCGCATTAACGACGGTCGCGTGGTGGTTCGGTCAGTTTCCATACATAGTTCGGCGAACGCCGCATCCGGAACCCGGACCGGCCTGTGAATTCAGGCTTTGCCACACCTTTACCGCGTCACGCCAATGCCCTGCATCGACATTGACTTCGGCGCCAGGCCACATATCTTTAAATAAATTATTTTGTGTAAATTAATTACGTGAGTATTTTTATATATTTATATTAATATTGTTGGCCTGCACTATTTTATATGTGTAGGTAATCGACTTCGACTGCGTCATGTGGTCACTTCGGCGTCGCTGAGAGAGCTCTACCTCATCGAGTGTTCGGCACACGGGCCATATTTCTTTTATTACTCACTTTGCATAAATTATAAATTATGCAACAATCTTTTTTTATTACTATTATCTATGGTTTGCACTATTTTTTTGCACAGGTAAATGATCCGGGTCGGGCAGTGTTGTCACCTCGGCGTACTGACATATCACGTCACCTCGGCTGGACGGGGGCTTCATCATCACTTCATTAACCCACGCCAGGGACTTCGGCGTCACTCCGCCAGCTTGCATTGGCCGTGCTATGTCACCACTTCGGAGTGCCGAGCTCTTCACTCCGCCACCTTGGGACCGGCTTGGGGGATGGAACCTTGTCCCGCATCAAGCTCGGACCGCGTCATCAATGCCGAACACATTAACCAGCTAAGTCGCTTTCATGCTCAAAGTTTTAAAAAATTTAACTTGTGTCTGGTTCGACCATGCTCACATACGTTGTTCGTTAAAAGAAACTCCCCTTACCCATGTTAACTGGGGCTCTTAAAATTTACACGAGCCGTTCTATAATAATGTGTTTTCTTCTTGGTCGTTGCAAAGTCTTTTTCTACCGCTCCTTTTTCGACTCGAGTGTATAGTCAATAGCCGGATAGCCTAGCTTCTCTCTAAAGCCGCTCGAGTTTAGTTTGCTAAACTGGCCTCAGAGAAGCACTCCGCCTTTGGGATAAGGAGCTTGAAGCCTTAGGCTGACCCGCTTGAAGTCTTGAGATCGGATGTGTCATGTTAAAGCATGACAGAAGCACAATTTTTTTTAAAGACCAATTTCCGGATTGGCACCAAAATCTTGGTTTAGTCAGGACGTCAAGCTTTTACATAAGTTTTTGGCTTTTCGAGCCTATGGCACTTTTAAACTATTTGTGTGTTTCCAACACAAGTCTCGTAGTGCAACGCCGAACACCTTTAGAGATTCTGCAAAAACATTCTCGGATATTGCTATATATGCATCGGTTTTGAATTGTGTCTTTGGTCAATAGTTTGGTTGCCTGGCTCCTGTGCTTGCCTCCTACGTTCCGCTTTGTTCGGCTAGGTGTGCAAAGGGAGAACCACTACGATTGTGCTTACAGCTCGCATGGTTAAGCACCTTAGTGGAGAAAGCCGAAAACCGACTGTCACAATAAGCGTAAACTGGTCAGCGATCCGATGACTATGTTAAATGACGGGCCGTTCATAACATTGCCCGAAGTGTTTACGGCTTGACCTCGGCTACAGCCGAACACTAACCAGGGGCTAGTAGCTGGCCTCCCAACTTTAAGCTCCTATGACTAAGTGAAATTTATAAAGCCCGCATATCTGATTGCCTCGTTTCCGCTAACACAACCGCCTCAGGGCACCGAGACGTCGGCTAAGGGTTGTCTTGTTATTGCGGAAACACCCTGCGTAGTATCTACAAAGGGGTAGAAGCCGACGATGGGCCACTTTCAACTGATAAACAGTCGCAACGGAGTCAAAATAAACATATCATCAACATTTGTATTCAGTATACAAGCGCTGCCTTCCATAATCATCGTTATAAAGCCATAAATATGCATCAATCTGACTTCAGATTTCGGCCAAGCTGGGTTGCCTGGTTCCTGTGATTACCCCTACGTTCCCGATTGTTCGGCTAGGAGGTAAAGGGAGCGCCTCTGTGATTGTTACTTCCGGGTCCTCCGTGTTAGTACCTCAAACTGGGAGAAGCCGAAAGCTAGCCATCTTAGAGAATATAATTGGTCGGCAACGACGGAAGTGAAAATTTTGGTCCATTAAAAACCACAGAGATCGGGAACTTACCCCGAACTAAATCCTCAATATTTTTCTCCCGCATCGATCGGAGTTGAGGTTTCATGATCATGGTCGGCATGACAACCCAAAGAAAGGAACCGATAGCGGGATTATTTTCTTTGGAAGATGTTTCTTACATCAAATAGTAATATAACATTCTCTCTGCATACCTTTGTTTATAAAACCATATGGCCGGATTGCCTTGTTTGTCGTAAACCTTTGCCCTTGTAAAGGCTTTATAAAGTAGGACAAACACTCCCCGGCCACTGGCCGAGGAGGTTGAAGCCGAAGGTCGGTCAACAAGGTGTTGTACAATGCGGATCTGAGCATTCATGATGTAAAGTACCGGGATACAAAGAATCATTACACATAAAACTTGCGAGTAAAATCCATTTACTGCAACCTATCTATTTAGCCCCTCAAGGCCGACCTTGGCGAGCTCAGCTTTCGTTAGCTCTAACTCCTTTATGAGATATTTATTCTCTTTCCGAGAATTTTGTGTTAAACCAACGCGATAAGGGGTTGTCAATCCCTACACGGTCACTTACGAGAGTGAGATCTGATAGATATGAAAAGATAATATTTTTGGTATTTTTGTGATAAAGATGCAAAGTAAAATAAAGGCAACGGAAATGACTAAGTGTTGGAAGATTAATATGATGGAAAATAGACCCGGGGGCCATAGGTTTCACTAGTGGCTTCTCTCGAGAGCATAAGTATTTACGGTGGGTGAACAAATTACTGTTGAGCAATTGACAGAATTGAGCATAGTTATGAGAATATCTAGGCATGATCATGTATATAGGCATCACGTCCGAGACAAGTAGACCGACTCCTGCCTACATCTACTACTATTACTCCACACATCGACCGCTATCCAGCATGCATCTAGAGTATTAAGTTCATAAGAACAGAGTAACGCTTTAAGCAAGATGACATGATGTAGAGGGATAAACTCATGCAATATGATATAAACCCCATCTTGTTATCCTCGATGGCAACAATACAATACATGCCTTGCTGCCCCTACTGTCACTGGGAAAGGACACCGCAAGATTGAACCCAAAGCTAAGCACTTCTCCCATTGCAAGAAAGATCAATCTAGTAGGCCAAACCAAACTGATAATTCGAAGAGACTTGCAAAGATAACCAATCATACATAAAAGAATTCAGAAGATTCAAATATTGTTCATAGATAAACTTGATCATAAACCCACAATTCATCGGTCTCAACAAACACACCGCAAAAGAAGATTACATCGAATAGATCTCCACAAGAGAGGGGGAGAACATTGTATTGAGATCCAAAAAGAGAGAGGAAGCCATCTAGCTAATAACTATGGACCCGAAGGTCTGAGGTAAACTACTCACACTTCATCGGAGAGGCTATGGTGTTGATGTAGAAGCCCTCCGTGATCGATGCCCCTTCCGGCGGAGCTCCAGAACAGGCCCCAAGATGGGATCTCACGGGTACAGAAGGTTGCGGCGGTGCAATTAGGTTTTTGGCTCCGTATCTGGTAGTTTGGGGGTACGTAGGTATATATAGGAGGAAGGAGTACGTCGGTGGAGCAACGTGGGGCCCACGAGGGTGGAGGGCACGCCCAGGGGGGTAGGCGCGCCCCCCTACCTCGTGGCTTCCTGGTAGCTTTCTTGACGTAGGGTCCAAGTCCTCTGGATCACGTTCGTTCTGAAAATCACGTTCCCGAAGGTTTCATTCCGTTTGGACTCCGTTTGATATTCTTTTTCTGCGAAACTCTGAAATAGGCAAAAAACAACAATTCTGGGCTGGGCCTCCGGTTAATAGGTTAGTCCCAAAAATAATATAAAAGTGTATAATAAAGCCCAATAATGTCCAAAATAGAAGATAATATAGCATGGAGCAATCAAAAATTATAGATACGTTGGAGACGTATCAAGCATCCCCAAGCTTAATTCCTGCTCGTCCTCGAGTAGGTAAATGATAAAAATAGAATTTTTGATGTGGAATGCTACTTGGCATAATTTTAATGTAATTCTTCTTAATTGTGGTATGAATATTCAAATCCGAAAGATTCAAGATAAAAGTTCAATATTGACATAAAAATAATAATACTTCAAGCATACTAACTAAGCAATTATGTCCTCTCAAAATAACATGGCCAAAGAAAGTTCATCCCTACAAAATCATATAGTTTAGTCATGCCCCATTTTCGTCACACAAGAATGCTCTCATCATGCACAACCCCGATGACAAGCCAAGCAATTGTTTCATACTTTAGTAATCTCAAACTTTTTCAACCTTCACGCAATACATGAGCGTGAGCCATGGATATAGCACTATGGGTGGAATAGAAAATGATGATGGGGGTTATGTGGAGAAGACAAAAAAAGGAGAAAGTCTCACATCAACGAGGCTAATCAATGAGCTATGGAGATGCCCATTGATTGATGTTAATGCAAGGAGTAGGGATTGCCATGCAACGGATGCACTAGAGCTATAAATATATGAAAGCTCAACAAAAGAAACTAAGTGGGTGTGCATCCAGCTTGCTTGCTCACGAAGACCTAGGGCACTTGAGGAGGCCCATTGTTGGAATATACAAGCCAAGTTCTATAATGAAAAATTCCCACTAGTATATGAAAGTGACAAAACAAGAGACTCTCTATTATGAAGATCATGGTGCTACTTTGAAGCACAAGTGTGGTAAAAGGATAGTAACATTGTCCCTTCTTTCTTTTTCTCTCATTTTTTTGGGCCTTCTCTTTTTTTGGGCCTTTCTCTTTTTTTCTCACTTGGGACAATGCTCTAGAAAATGATGATCATCACACTTCTATTTATTTACAACTCAATGATTACAACTCTATACTAGAACAAAGTATGACTCTATATGAATGCCTCTGGCGGTGTACCGGGATATGCAATGAACCAAGAGTGACATGTAGGAAAGAATTATGAACGGTGGCTTTGCCACAAATACTATGTCAACTACATGATCATGCAAAGCAATATGACAATGATGAACGTGTCATGATAAACGGAATGGTGGAAAGTTGCATGGCAATATATCTCGGAATGGCTATGGAAATGCCATAATAGGTAGGTATGATGGCTGTTTTGAGGAAGATATAAGGAGGTTTATGTGTGAAAGAGCGTATCATATCACGGGGTTTGGATGCACCGGCGAAGTTTGCACCAACTCTCAATGTGAGAAAGGGCAATGCACGGTACCGAAGAGGCTAGCAATGGTGGAAAGGTGAGAGTGCGTATAATCCATGGACTCAACATTAGTCATAAAGAACTCACATACTTATTGCAAAAATCTACAAGTCATCAAAAACCAAGCACTACGCGCATGCTCCTAGGGGGATAGATTGGTAGGAAAAGACCATCGCTCGTCCCCGACCGCCACTCATAAGCAGGACAATCAAAGAACACCTCATGTTTCAAATTTGTTACATAACGTTTACCACATGTGCATGCTACGGGACTTGCAAACTTCAACACAAGTATTTCTCAAATTCACAACTACTCAACTAGCACAACTTAAATATTACTACCTCCATGTCTCAAAACAATCATCAAGCATCAAACTTCTCTTAGTATTCAACGCACTCATAAGAAAGTTTTTACTAATCTTGAATACCTAGCATATTAGGATTATTTAAGCAAATTACCATACTATTTAAGACTCTCAAAATAATCTAAGTTAAGCATGAGATATCAATAGTTTCTATAAAACAAATCCACCACCGTGCTCTAAAAGATATAAGTGAAGTACTAGAGCAAAACTATATAACTCAAAAGATATAAGTGAAGCACATAGAGTATTCTAATAATTTCCGAATCATGTGTATCTCTCTCAAAAGGTGTGTACAGCAAAGATGATTGTGCTAAACTAAAAAGCAAAGACTCAAATCATACAAGACGCTCCAAGCAAAACACATATCATGTGGTGAATAAAAATATAGCTCCAAGTAAAGTTACCGATGGAAGTAGACGAAAGAGGGGATGCCTTCCGGGGCATCCTCAAGCTTTGGCTTTTAGGTGTCCTTAGATTATCTTGGGGGTGCCATGGGAATCCCCAATCTTAGGCTCTTGCCACTCCTTGTTCCATAATCCATCAAATCTTTCACCCAAAACTTGAAAACTTCACAACACAAAACTCAGCAGAAAATCTCGTGAGCTCCGTTAGCGAAAGAAAACAAAAGACCACTTCAAGGTACTGTAATGAACTCATTATTTATTTATATTGGTGTTAAACCTACTGTATTCCAACTTCTCTATGGTTTATAAACTATTTTACTAGCCATAGATTCATCAAAATAAGCAAACAACACACGAAAAACAGAATCTATCAAAAACAGAACAGTCTGTAGTAATCTGTAACTAACGCAAACTTATGGAACTCCAAAAAATCAGCCAAAATAGGAAGACCTAGACAATTTGTTTATTGATAAGCAGCAATTGGAATCAATATTTTATCACGTTCTGGTGATTTTTAACAATTATTTTCGTGAACAGAAAGTTTCTGGAATTTTCAGCAAGATCAAATAACTATCATCCAAGAAGATCCTATAGGTTAAACTTGGCACAAACACTAATTAAAACATAAAAAAACGTCTAACCAGAGGCTAGAACAAATATTTATTCCTAAACAGAAGCAAAAAACAAAAAACTAAAAATAAAATCGGGTTGCCTCCCAACAAGCGCTATCGTTTAACGCCCCTAGCTAGGCATAGATAATTTTAATGATGCTCACATGAAAGACAAGAATTGGAGTGCAAAGAGAGCATCATAAAACACGTGACAAACACATCTAAGTCTAACATACTTCCTATGCATAGGCATATTATAGGCAAACAAATTATCATGGCAAGCAAAAACTAGCGTATGCAAGGAAGCGGAAAGAAACAATGGCAATCTCAACATAACGAGAGGTAATTTAGTAACATGAAAATTTCTACAACCATATTTTCCTCTCTCATAATAATTACATGCAGGATTATAAGCAAATTCAACAATATAGCTATCACAAAACATATGCTTAACACGATCCACATGTATGCAAAGTTGACACTCTTCCAAAATAGTGGGATTAACATTAGCTAAAGTCATGACCTCTCCAAACCCACTTTTATCAAAAACTTCATAAGATTGATCAAAATCCAAATATGTGGGATCTAAAGTTCACGCTCTTCCAAACCCACTTTCAATACTATTGCAAACATTATTATAAATCTCATATTCATCATGGGGCTTAAATAAATTTTCAAGATCAAAAGAAGAATCACCCCAATCATGATCATTGCAACAAGTAGTAGACAGAGCAAAGCTGGTATCCCCAAGCTTAGGGTTTTGCATATTATTGGCACAATTGACATAAAGAGAATTTATAGTAAAATCATTGCAATCATGCTTTTTATTCAAGGAACTACCAAGTATGGGTGCAATAGCAACGATCTCATGTTTAACATAAGGAACTATAGCAAATTCATCTTCATAAATATTGGCATCATGGCCACAAGAATAGCAACCATCATGTTCATCAAGGGATATTTCAATCAAATCATCGGAATCATCATTATCTATAGATTCATGCATATCATTATTTTCTTCCAAAGCAACAGTCATTCTCTCAATAAATTCTTTGACATAGACATTATGAGCATAGTTTTCATAGCAATATTTAAGTATGTCAAAAATTTCAGATTCGTAGAGAGTAGTAGCATACTTTTCAATCAAAGAAGCAACTTCATAAGCACCCTTAAAAGCAACAAATTCTTCAATTTGTTCGATATCATAGTAAATATAAATACCCTTTGCATAAGAAGATAATATTTCATTATCATTAAACTCACATAGGTAGGAAGGTGTTTTTTAGGGTTCTTTGAGCAACAAGTAAAATCATGAATTTCACAAAGATTCCAAGCATAACAAAACAATTTGTTTATTTGATTCCATAAGAGTTTCCCTTTTTCAGACAAACGGTGACACACAAAATGAGCATGCTCATCTAAAGATTTCCCATCAACTAGAAGCCGAATACATTGCGGCTTGTGAAGCTGCAAAGGAAGGTGTTTGGATCCGGAACTTTCTGGATGATCTTGGTATTTTCCCAGCCTCGGTAAAACTGTTGGACCTTTATTGTCATAATTCTGGTGTCATTGCACAAGCCAAGGAGCTAAGGAATCACCACAAGACCAGACACATAGATAGGAAATATCACCTGATATGTAAGATTGTAAAGAGTGGTGATGTAGAGTTATGCAAAATTGACATGGATGCAAATGTTGCAGGTCCGTTAACTAAGCCGCTTCCACAACCCAAGCATGAGGGGCACGTTAGAGCTATGGGCATTCGATGTCTATTTGATTGACTCTAGTGCAAGTGGGAGACTGTTGGAGATATGCCCTAGAGCCAATCATGTATGATGATATTTCCTATGTGTTTATGAATAAAGATAGTCCTTGGACATTATCAATGATGTGTATCAACAAGTACGTGACTTGTTTGTGGGATTATGCATTGTATGATGACTGTCCTAAAAGGTCCCTAGTCGAAAGGGTTGTGTGGATGCGCAGCCGACTAGACTAGCATATGACACGGTGGATGGCTCGGTCTCACTAGCCATGGAGCATTGGATGCTGACCAGATAATATGGACTCGGAAGGATTTGGTCGGATTCGATGTAGTCAGATCCGAGTCCAGATAAGGTCCGAGTCGGACATACCCGACTATGAGACGCAGCGATATGTCATCTGTGAGTCTCTAGTACAACATACGTTCTATGTCCCAAGACCTGAGCTGGCGCATGTACTCGGGATGGTGACAGACTTGCTTTGGGCCAACCAAATGCTACTCCGTGACTGGGCAGTTACAAAGGTAGGTTCCGGGATTGTCCAGACCCATGCTGCGAGACATGGTCAAGCAAGATGGGATTTGCCCCTCCGATTAGGAGAGATATACTCTGGGCCCCTCGTGTGATCCGACCAAGATAAGCATGGCCATGCGACAAGGATTATGAGATAATACGGTTTGTGGTCGGCATCATTGTAATGAGAAAGAGGTCGGGCTAGCACAAGGATGATAGACACGCCTTGAGCCCGACAACATATATTGTGTGGCAAAAGGAACAGAAGTGTGACATGTTGCACAGGTTTGCCAACCGGGTTCATTGTCTACTTGGTGGTCGGCACGCCTTGCTAGAGGCCGCTACCAGCCGAGCAGGTCGGAGGTGATCCGACCTGCGACCAAGCCAACTTGAACCTAAGGGGTCGCACGCTTAAGGGAAGGAACCTGTGAGGCCCGATCTGACTCCACGAGTTAGATGTGATCCTACTCGGACTCGGATCTTGGCCGAACCGATTTTGGGCTTTAGGGTCCATGCGAGGCCCAAGTGTTGATCCCGCGACAGACGCATATATAAAGTGAGGGTGTGGCACACTCATTCGATGGATCGCTTCGGTGTTGTCACTAGGGTTTGCATGTGTTGCGAATAGCCACCTCCACTCGCCGCTGACTGTGTGATCGGACCTAGCAGTCCACCGCACGGTGTTCCTCCTGCACGCGTGGATACCGTTAGAGGCGGTGCACTTGTGCCGCTCCCGCGAACCTGTACGTGGGATCCGATGATCGGTTGTTCGAGAAAGATCGGACAAGGAGGAGACGATCCACGCGGACGCGCTGCCCCAACTCTTCTTCCGTTGCACGACACTGCGCATCTAGTGGTAACTATATGTGATCCATCCCCGTAGCATGTTCCTGGTTGTTCTGCGCGTAGGAAATTTTAATTTGCAGTGGACGCACCCTACCGTAGAACTCAACACCTGTTGCTAGGCTTGAAGCTATTCGTATATTGCTTGCATATGCTAACCATCACAATATTCTCTTATATCAAATGGATGTGAAAAGTTCAATCCTCAATGGTAAGCTTGAGGAAGAAGTATATGTTGCTCAACCACCAGGTTTTGAGGATCCAAAGCATTCGGACAAAGTCTTCAGACTGAACAAGGCTCTCTAAGGCCTCAAGCAAGCCCCACGGGCTTGGTATGATACACTGAAGGAACTCCTGAAGAAAAAGGGTTTCAAACCCGGTTCACTTGATCCTACTCTTTTCACTAAATCTTATGATGGTGAACTGTTCACATGCCAAATATATGTTGATGATATTATCTTTGGTTACACTAACAAGTGTTTCAGTGACGAATTTGCATACATGATGCGTGAAGAATATCAGATGTCTATGATGGGAGAATTGAAATTCTTCCTTGGTCTTCAAATTCATCAACAGCACAATGGCATCTTCATTTCTCAAGAGAAATACCTCAAAGACTGCCTGAAGAAATTCGACATGCAAGACTGCAAAGGCCTCAAAATTCCAATGCCTACTAATGGTCAACTCGGCACTGACGAAAATGGTAAAGATTTCGATCAGAAGGTATATCGCTCCATCATTGGTTCGATACTTTACCTATGTGCATCTAGGCCAGATATCATGCTTAGCGTTTTCATGTGTGCCTGATTTCAAGCGACACCGAAGGAATCACACCACCAGGCTGTGAAATGAATTCTTCGATATTTAGCTCACACACCAACGCTTGGATTATGGTATCCCAAGGGATCATCTTTTGATCTAGCCGGATTTTCTGATTCTGATTACACTGGAGATCGTGTGGATCGCAAGTCTACATCAGGCAGATGCCATTTCCTCGGACGATCTCTTGTGTGTTGTTCCTCAAAGAAGCAGACTAGCGTGGCTCTATCCACAACTGAGGCTGAATACATTGTCGCTGATGCCTGCTGCTCACAGTTGCTATGTATGAAGCAAACCCTCAAGGACTATGGCGTCAACATGAAGAAAGTCCCTCTCTTCTGCGACAACAAGAGTACAATCAAGATCGCCCACAACCCTGTGCAACATTCCAAGACGAAGCATATTCAGATTCGTCACCATTTTCTTCGTGATCATGTGCTGAAGGGAAACATCGTCATCGACCACGTGAAGACCGAAGACTAGCTTGCCGATATCTTCACTAAGCCCTTGGATGAAAAGAGGTTCTACAAGTTGCGGTGTGAGCTAAACACCCTAGAATCTTCGAATGTCCTCTGAAGTGGACACACATCCTAATGCTTATGCATTTTTGATGACTTTGATGCACAACACACAAAGTAACGTTTTTCTTCAATCAATGAAGACTAATCCTCTAAGTGTGAAGAAATTAATGAAGAACTTGACTCTCTGAACCCTGCGACAATTGTACGTGGTGTCTGAAGTCATCAGAGTTCTTATAAGGTGGGTAACGCCACCACCTCTCTATAACATTCTTCAAATTTGAGTTTTCCGTCATTTGCAATTTCGTCAAACTTTTCAAATTCATCATTTGAGGTTATTCTTCACTTATATATATATATATATATATATATATATATATATATATATATATATATATATATATATATATATATATATATATATATATATATATGAGAGAGATTCTCTATCATAGCTTGCCCTAGAAATAGCCATCGGTACCGTTGGTGTGCTTTGTGATTCATACTAGTTGTTTGGTGTGGTACCATCTCAAGCCCCTGTGTTGTGCTAATTTAGCTGCGGTGGCAGGCTGCTCCTCGCTGCTTTATGCCTAATGGGCTGACGAAAAGTCTGTCTTGCATGTGCGTACAAAGGGGTGGCCGTCACACGCGTTCATATGTATCAGTTTCCATCGACCGAGCAACATTTCGTGCAGGTTCCAACATGCGCCGTTATGTCCTATTTCTCACACATGACGCCCATCGACGAGACAGACGTAGGTTCAGTCCGATAGCCACAACGGATCCATGCGCAATAATGCTCCATCTACGTGAAGCTATGTAAACAGTTACGTAAATTGCCTGAGTTAAACTTGCCCCCCTGATTTTAACGTGGCGGTGGGCCCCCGCCTCTCTCTATCTCCAATCAGTGCCCTCCATGTTGCTCTTTACGTTAAACACGTAAAGAAAATTACATAGGTGTAGCATCACTGGGTCCATGCGTATATCTGGAGGAACCTATGAGTGTCATGCGTTGAACCTACGCTATGTATACGTGTTGGAATCAAGCACCCGTACATGCAGCCCCTACGTGACCACCGCTCCTCTCTCTCTCTTATCTGAACGCATGCAGCTAGCTTGTAGGGAGTTTGGTTAGTCTGTTAGTGTGTGTACGTTGTGCATTTTTTTTTCTGAACTCCACGTTGCGCCTTTGTAGGTATATGTGTAAATCTCCTGTTTGCCAAAGCAGACGTGTGCCTTGCCATCTGTTCCTATTCACGGGTTGATCATACAAGAGAAAAGCGTGTACGTACTTCACGTATACAAACACACCCTTCTGCCACCCCGTATGGAAAAAAATACTATTGTGCGCTTGGCTTACTCTAAAATTGAACTTATAGTTCAAAATTGTGATACTTATTTGGATGGGAGGGAGTATATGATATCGGTTCCATAAACAAGGGTTATCGGTGCTACGGACCCATCTTTGATTTTGAATGGTTCCTGAACTACGGTTACCGGTCCCCTAGCCCTACATCAATCAGCTCCCTCGTTGATCTCTACGGTTCCACCTAAGATAGTTATTCTTTGGCGCTCTTCACATACGTCGGTTCCATCGTTGATCTCGACGGTTCCACCTAAGATACTTATTCTTTGACGCTCTTCACATACATCGGTTCCATCGTTGATCTCAATAGTTCTACCTAAGATTGTTATTCTTTGGCGCTCTTCACATACGTCGGTTCCATTGTCGATCTCAACGGTTCCACCTAAGTAGTTGTTCTTTAGCGCTCTTCGCATACGTCGGTTCCATCGTCGATCTCGATGGTTCCGAGTGTGTAATAAGCGGTTTGCGGCGTTTGTATATGATATCGGTTCCATAAACAAGGGTTTCCGGTGCTTCGGAGTTAACTTTAACGGGCCCATTTTTTATTTTCGGCGGTTCCTGAACCATAGTTATCGGTCCCTAGCCCTAAATCCGTCGGCTCCATCGTTGATCTTGACAATTCCACCTTAGATAGTTATTCATTGGTGCATCAAAATATTTGTGTCTGTTGTGACAGCCATCAGAATATTATCTAATCTTGTATGAAGGGTGTCATTAGAGAAACAGTTAATCGCCTGTGGTGTAGTGCAAGGTAAAAATAAAATTCATTTGAAGCATAAGGTTGGGAAAAGCGGTAGGAGTAAGCGAGGCGGTTGGCCTTCGCCCAGCGCCCTAGGCGCAGCCTAGGCGGTAATATAGTTTTAACTATAAAGGTATATCTATGGTTATTATATGTGTATTAATATTAAGTTAGGGCATATAAATAAGCTAATTACCAACTACTACCATTGGAATATGGCCCGTTTGGCATATCAGTGCAATATGACATGATATCTTGCTTGGGTAGACAATATCTTGCTTGCACTACCTTGACTTCCATTTATACCCTAGGCGAGGCGTTTGGCCATCACCTAGAGCCTTAGCGTGCCTAAGCGCCTCCTAGTCACTGCCTTTTGCAACAGAGAACATATTACACTGAAACTTTTATGGTTACCAGTACATTCACTAAAACTTTTATGATTGCATGTTCTTCATTCTTACGTATCCTGATTGCATGCACTCTGATTATGTGATGACTTAGTTTCCCTTGTGTTTTTATTTCTTCACTCTGATCTTCGTCAAATTCTTCAGAGTTTGAAACTTTTCTAAAAATCTCCCATTCACCTCCCCTCTGGGAGTAAACCTGTCCTTTCACCCCCCCCAAGACGCCATTTTTTCTGCCAGCACCGAAAAAAACCAGTCGCCCCCCAGGACGCCGAATTCCGTCGGTTCGGCCCATTTTTGGCCTGACGATCCCAGGCCGAACCCAGCGCACTGGGGCACTTGGGGGCTCCGACGGAAGGAAAAGTGGCGCGTGGGCCACCATTGTCAGGCGAAATGCCTTCTTCGCCCAGATTCGACCCGCACGCCATAGGCGCCACTTCCCCTTTCGTCGCCATGCTGATCCCGGCGCCGCCCACCTGCCCGCTGCTCCGTCGCTAGAAAGGCCATTTCCCTGTCGAAAGAGAGTTTCTCCGCGACAACCTCCATCCCGCTCCTAGGCGAGCTTTCCAGAGCTCCGACCACGCTGGCGGGGATGCCGGCGTCTTCCCACCCACCAGGCCCGCAAGGTGTTCGGCGATTTGCCTGTTCGGCAACGAACTCCGATGACAAGGAGGCATTCGCGGCTCTGATGGAGGAGGAAGCCGAGGCCGACACCGACGACGAAGAGCACCTCATGATCCTCGCTGCTCTGGCCGGCCTGTTCGCCAACAATGCAAAGCCACGGTGAGGTGGCTCGGCGCCAGGTCGCCGCAAGAGCAAGTAGAGGCATCGAATGGAGGGCTACTGCTTGCTCTACGCCGACTACTTCGTCGACGCTCCATTGCATGGCGAGAAAGTGTTTCGGCGTCGTTATCGGATAAGCCGAAAGCTCTTCCTTGGGATTGTGAATGCCATCCAGGAGTTCGACAACTATTTCATTTGAAAAAAGGATTGCACCGGCACAGTTGGATTCTCCTCACTCCAGAAGTGCACGCCAGCTATGAGGATGCTTGCATACGGAGCTCCTGGTGATATACATGAAGACTATGGACGCATGGGTGAGTCCACCACCATTGAGTGTTTGTACAAGTTCTGCAGGGCAGTGGTGGCAGTGTTTGGACCACAATACTTGCGGTCACTGGCGGTGTCCTGGACTAGGGGGTACTCACCACATCGTCTCCCGACCAGCTGGATCGGGCCGAGGATCCCCATGGCGGTTCACTCATGGGCCAGTTCGGACAGCCCATGCCGCATACAAGGGATATTCCACAAGACTTGATGATCAAGACAAGGACTCCTCTCCACCTACGTATTCGACTAGGACTCTTGTTATCCTAGGCCTCCGGTATGTTATATAAGCCGAGGCTAGGCTAGTCGATAGATCATCATGAGATTATTCATCATACCCTCAGGTTTAGACCACAACATACGATCTCGAGGTAGATCAACTCTTGTAACCCCTATACTCATCAAAGTCAATCAAGCAACATGTAGGGTATTATCTCTTCGAGAGAGCCCGAAGATGGGTAAAATCCCGTGTCCACGTTACCATCTATCCTAAGACACACAGCTTGGGACCCCCTACCCGAGATCTGCCGGTTTTGACATCGACAATGGTGCTTTCATTGAGAGTTCCTCTGTGTGATCGGCAAAAGGATCAATGGCTCGCCTGCAGATCAACTGCCACGTCGGCGTCTTCGTCGCCGCCTCGACTGATCACCTTGGCTTGACCGAGGACTGAGCCCTACCTCCAATCATCATGTTCGGACGAGGGCCTTCATCAACATCAACTCTGATCTCTATCAAGATCATGGAGGAATCATCCATGGAGCTTGGGGGCTCGATGTCAACATTGCCCTCGGGCGACCGTGCTGTTTTTCCGAACATCGAACTTGTATCCGCTACCACCACCTCCTCGAGCATCGCTTTGAGGATTTCTTCGGTGGAATTGTGCGGAATTGAGTCTACAACAACACTGTAAAATTTCGGCGCGTTCCGATGGAGCAATCTCCGCCGGTCTCCGATGTACCGGAGCCCCGTCGAATCTGGACGGGAATCTGGACGAGTTTGGAGCGTGGTGTCCAGCATCTAGCTCGGACGTTCTTTGGAAGATCCAACCGTTGATCGGCTGCGGAATTCCTATATCTATCACCCCTCAAAATTTCAGCTCGATCCCACCGTTCAAACTCCGGGAACTTTCCGATTAGTGCATCACTTTTCAGATCTGTTTTCTGCGCGAGGACGAATCCGACCCGAGTTCATCTTTTTTATGAACGGGATTTCGGACATCATTTTTGAAGGAAGTTTTCTATGGGGTATTGTGTTTTGTTTCAAAACACATCCCACTAATTTTAAAGTCTTTTCCAATATGATCTTCACCATCGCGCCGGTGTCAAACCAGCCCGACAACATTGCTCCACGGCTGCCGACCTGCGCTAGACACGTCGTCGCTTTGTTGAGCCGAGCTCAACTTTTTTGGATCATCATCTCGGCAAGCCGAACAAGAGTTCGGCATTGCGAAGGATAAATCGTCACCAACATCGTCGCCCCACGGATTACACGGAGCGGGCACACCCGCATCGCCGCACGGTCACTTCATCAAGCCAGCATTGACCACGTCACGAGTTACGACCTGCATCGACATGGCCGCACCGTTGCTTCTTCGAGCCGATGTCCATCACGCCGAACTATTTCAACACCTCGGCTGACATGGCAGATGCAACATCTCCTTACCGACCTGCTCCGTCACCTTGTCTGGATCGGGGGCTTCGCTATCCCTTCATCAACCTACTCCAGAGACTTCGGCGTCGTCAGCCGACCAGCTTCGTCACGTTAACTGGACCGGGGGTTTTTCGTCGACGAGCCAACCTTTACCAGCATCGTCATGCCGTCGCTTCACCGCCCATCAGGCAATGCGTATGCGGATCGAGTCCCAATTTTGGGAGTCACTTTTGTTCGGACTGCTACAACAAATAAACTAGGTGCTATTAATCCTAGCAAGTTTTGCTTGTTTGGGTTTATTTTTCCCAAGGAATTATTACTTTGGTTTGTTCCATCATCTGTACATAGGTCTATCAAATGGTGGCCGCATTAACGATGGTCGTGTGATGGTTCGGTCAGTTTCCGTACATAGTTCGGCGACCGCCGCATCCGGAACTCGGACCGACCTGTGAATTCAGGCTTTGCCATGCCTTTACCACATCACGCCGACGCCCTGCATCAACATTGACTTCGGCGCCAGGCCACGTATCTTTAAATAAATTATTTTACGTAAATTAATTACGCAAGGATTTTTATATATTTATATTATTATTGTTGGTCTGCACTATTTTACATGTGCAGGTAATGGACTTCGACTGCGTCACGTGGTCTCTTCGGCAAGCCGACGCCGTCGTCCCAATCGGCGTAAATCGGCTCGCGTGTCACCTTGTTGGTCGTGTTGCCTCGGGGACTTAGGCATCGCCGAGAGAGCTCTACCTCATCGAGTGTTCGGCACACAGACCATATTTCTTTTATTACTCACTTTGCATAATTTATTTATTATGCAACAAATTTTTTAATTTATTATTATTACTATTATCTTCGGTTTGCACTATTTTTTGTGCACATGTAAATGGTTCGGGTCGGGCAGTGTTGTCACCTCGGCGTACTGACATACCACGTCACCTCGGCTGGACGGGGGGCTTCGTCAACACTTCATTAACCCATGCCGGGGACTTCGGCGTCACTCTGCCGGCTTGCATTGGCCGTGCTATGTCACCACTTCGGAGTGCCGAGCTCTTCGCTCCGCCACCTCGGGACCGGCTTGGGGGATGGAACCTTGTCCCGCATCAAGCTCGGACCGCGTCATCAATGCCGAACACATTAACCAGCTAAGTCGCTTTCATGCTCAAAGTTAAAAAAAATTAACTTGTGTTCGGTTCGGCCATGCTCACATACGTTGTTCGTTAAAAGAAACTCCCCTTACCCATGCTAACTGGGGGCTCTTAAATTTTACACGAGCCATTCTATAATAATGTGTTTTCTTCTTGGTCGTTGCAAAGTCTTTTTCTACCACTCCTTTTTCGACTCGAGTGTATGGTCAATATCCGGATAGCCTAGCTTCTCTCTAAAGCCGCTCGAGTTTAGTTCGCTAAACTGGACTCGGAGAAGCACTCCGCCTTCGGGATAAGGAGCTTGAAGCCGTAGGCTGACCCGTTTGAAGTCTTGAGATCGGATGTGTCATGTTAAAGCACGACATAAGCACATTTTTTTAAGAAAAGACCAATTTCCGGATTAGCACCAAAATCTCGGTTTAGACCGGACGTCAAGATTTTACATAAGTTTTGGCTTTTTGAGCCTATGGCACTTTTGAACTATTTGTGTGTTTCCAGCATAAGTCTCGTAGTGCTACGCCGGACACCTTTCGAGATTCTGCAAAAACATTCTCGGATATTGCTATATATGCATCGATTTCGAATTGTGTCTTTGGTCAATAGTTGGGTTGCCAGGCTCTTGTGTTTGCCTCCTACGTTCCGCTTTGTTCGACTAGGTGTGCAAAGGGAGAACCACTGCGATTGTGCTTCCAGCTCGCATGGTTAAGCACCTCGGTGGAGAAAGCCGAAAACTAACTGTCACAATAAGCGTAAACTGGTCAGCGATCCGATGACTGTGTTACATGACGGGCCGTTCATAACATTGCCGAAGTGTTTACGGCTTGACCTCGGCTGTCGCCGAACACTAACCAGGGGCTAGTAGCTGGCCTCCCAACTTTAAGCTCCTATGACTAAGTGAAAGTTTAAAGCCCGCATATCTGATTGCCTCGTTTCCGCTAACACAACCGCCTCTGGGCACCGAGACGTCGGCTTAGGGTTGTCTTGTTATTACGGAAACACCCTGCGTAGTATCTACAAAAGGATAGAAGCCGATCATGGTCCACTTTCAACTAATAAACGGTCGCAACGAAGTCAAAATAAATATATCATCAGCATTTGTATTCAGTATACAAGCGCTGCCTTCCGTAATCATCGTTATAAAGCCATAAATATGCATCAATTTGACGTAAGATTTCGGTCAAGCTGGGTTGCCTGGTTCCTGTGATTACCCCTACGTTCCCGATTGTTTGGCTAGGAGGTAAAGGGAGCACCTCTGTGATTGTTACTTCCAGGTCATCCGTGTTAATACCTCGGACTGGGAGAAGCCGAAAGCTAGCCATCTTAAAGAATATAATTGGTCGGCAGCGACGGAAGCGAAAATTTAGGTCCTTTAAAAACCACAGAGTTCGGGAACTTTCCCCACAACTAAATCCTCAATATTTTCCTCCCACATTGATCGTAGTTGAGGTTTCATGACATAATCAACATGAAAGCCTGGGAAAAGAAACCTATAATGGAACTATTTTTCCCAGAAGATGTCTTATAACATATCTCTCCGTGTACCTTTGTTTATAAAACTGTATGGCCGGATTGCCTTGTTTTCCGTAAATCTTTTGCCATTATAAAGGCTTTATAAAGTGGGACAAACACTCCGTGGCTACTGGCCGAGGAGGTTGAAGCCGATGGTCGGTTAACAAAGTTTTTTACAATGCGGATCCGAGCATTAATGATGTAAAGTACTTGGGTACATAGAATCATTACACATAAATTGTGAGCAAAAATCAATTTTTTCGTAGCCCTTTTAAAGAGTCAATGGCACAGTCTCTTTGAGACAACCGAGCAGCTGACATAACGCTCTCATAGTTCCTTATTGGCATTGATTTCCCATCTATTAAGCCCCTTGAGGCCGACCTTGGTGAGCTCAGCTTTCTTTAGCTCTAACTCCTTTATGAGATATTTATTCTCTTTCCGAGAAGTTTGTGTTAAACACAACAAAATTTTCTGTCAAATGGATATCGATCCTTAATTCGGCCACCCGTGCCCACACTAAGGCTCGGGGCTACTGGGCTTCGTGCTCATTATTTATAAATATTAAAGGGGCACATCGATCCCCTGATCTGATGTTGCCACCCGACCAGTGTCTCGGGGGCTACTGCATTGCTTATTCAATGCAAAGATTCAAAGTGCTCAGTGTTCGGCATGACCGAACTATGGGCAAGCGCATCTTCAGACAACAATAAGTACCATCTGAGACTTATCCGACATCAAGCTAATATATCACGGCGACTTCTCACAACCCTCTCTCAGGGGCCTGTCCGCCGATCATTATTTTCTAATATATTACACTGCATTTTTATTCCTACGTATGCTGCCGAGCTAGGAGTTGATCCTGAGGCTGATTTTGCAAATCGACCTGAGTCTCAGGGGCTACTAGGATCAGCAGTTTTATGTTTTCCTTCAGGTGCATATCGGGTTTTAGACCGACACACACCTTGAGGGCTACTGGATATACATATACTGGCTATATATCTCGGCAGAGAATAAATTGCACCAATAAAAAATATTCACAAAAAATCAGCCCACGGTCGGGGTGGTGCACCACCTCGGAAGCAGTCCGGCATAAAGCTCGGGCGCCAGTGGCTGGCTCCATAGAGGGCATTTCCGGCATTAAGCTCGGCTGAATTAGTTCAATCTTTTAAAAGACCGAGCTAGTTTACGACACCTCGGACGCTGACCATCGTTGGAGCTCGGAAGTGTTCCGGCATAAAGCTCGGATTCGAGTGGCTCGTTCCATAGAGAACTTTTCAGCGTTAAACTCGGATAACCTCCTTCAAACTTTTTCAAGCCAAGGTGATCTATGACACCTCAGATATAGTCCGGCGTTGGAGCTCGAATATAGTCCGGCGTTGGAGGTCGGATATAGTCCGGCGTTGGTGCTCGGCTGCAAAAGATATCTCGAATGCAGTCCGGCGTTGGAGCTCGGATGCAAGAGGACACCGCTGCACGGGAACAACTTCAAACCCGAGGTGTGGCGTAAAAAATAATAAGGCATTGATAAAGGCCGAGAACTTAAAGGGGCTCCTCGGATACCCGACGTGTAAACTCTTCGGATTCACTTCGGCGATCCTCAAGATCGAAGATGAGAAGATTTGTTGAACCAGTTTTCAAGACCGACGACCGAAGAAGAAGAACGGTTCGGAAGAATCGAGGAGCGTCCCCAACTTGAAGACCGGTTCAGGGGGCTACTGACGGTGTCCTGGACTAGGGGGTACTCACCACGTCATCTCCCGACCAGCTGGATCGGGCCGAGGACCCCCATGGCGGTTCACTCATGGGCCAGTTCGGACAGCCCATGCCACATACAAGGGATATTCCACAAGACTTGATGATCAAGACAAGGACTCCTCTCCACCTACGTATTCGACTAGGACTCTTGTTATCCTAGGCCTCCGGTATGTTATATAAGCCCAGGCTAGGCTAGTCGATAGATCATCATGAGATTATTCATCATACCCTCAGCTTTAGACCACAACATACGATCTCGAGGTAGATCAACTCTTGTAACCCATATACTCATCAAAGTCAATCAAGCAGCATGTAGGGTATTATCTCTTCGAGAGAGCCCGAAGCTGGGTAAAATCCCGTGTCCACGTTACCATCGATCCTAAGACACACAGCTTGAGACCCCCTACCCGAGATCTGTCAGTTTTGACACCGACAGTCACCCAATGCTGAAGACACTGCTTGGATCCTAGCACAAAATGCAGCAAGAGGATTTCCTGGGATACTTGGAAGCATCGACTGCATGCATTGGGCATGAAAAAATGGTCCATTTGCTTGGTAGGGGATGTGCAAAGGCGCCAAAGGAGCTTGCAGTGTGGTACTTGAGGTAGTGGCCACACAGGACCTCTGGATTTGGCACTCATTCTTTGGTATGCCAGGAACTCACAATGACATCAACGTACTGTAGTGCTCGAATGTCTTTGCCAAGTTTGTTGAAGGTCATGCTCCTCCGGTGAACTTCGAGGTCAATGGGCGCCCCTACAACAAGGGATACTACCTAGCAGATGACATCTATCTGAGATGGTCCATATTTGTGAAGACTGTCTCAAACCCTGTGCCGAGAGGCAAGAACTCCTACTTTGCCAAGTGTCAGGAGGCTTGCGGGAAGGATGTTGAGCGGGCATCTGCTGTTGTCCGGTACCCCGCTCTGACCTGGTCGAAATCTCAAATGTGGGAGGTGATGAACTGTTGTGTCATCTTGCACAACATGATCATTGAGAGCGAGCAGGAAGAGCCATTGTTTGACACTGAACCATATTTCAGGCAGGGTCCTCTTGCAACTGTTGATCACCAGGTACCGGCATCATGGGCTGCCTTCCTCAATATGCGTCAGGAGATCCGAGATCCACAGGTGCATCAAGAACTGCAACACGATCTGGTGGAGCACCTATGGAGGCTCAAGGGCAACGCCTAGTTCGATGTGTTTTTAATTTGTGTTTGAATTATGAGTTTGCTTGGTTAAACTATTTGATTAGAATTCATTTCTGTGATGAACTATGTGATAAAAAGTACTTTTTGTTGAGTTTGTTCCGAATCGTGTCGAATTTGGGCTGAATTTGCGCCAAATTTGGGCCGAAATCGGCGGCTGGGGGGCGAACTTGGTGGGTCGGCTGGAAACCCGAGCCTCCCACGCCGAATATATCACCGGTTAGCCCCTAAGCGGCGCTATTTCAAGCCCTCGGGGGGCGAACGGCTAGAGATGCCCTTAGATTTGGGGATTTTCCCTTTGTGAACCACGTTGCGGAAGTGTGATGTGACATTGGGGGCCTGAGGCTCATTAATTCGAAGAAGAAGAAAATCGCGAAAACCAATGCACATTTCCACTTTCACCGATCCTCTTCTAATATTCAGAGAAAAAAAGAGGGTCACGAATCCATGACCAGGACATGAGAGAGTCCACCCAAAAATCCAGAATCAGCCCGTGTTCTGCATGCCCGCGGCGATTCCCTTCATGGTGAGGATGAGCGTGTCCTCCAGCCCGGGGTCGTACTCGCTGCTGGGGTTGAGCTCCATCAAGCTCTCTGCCGTCTCGTCGATGAACTCCTTGGACAGCGGCGGTCGCGTCGCCGGCCTGAACTCGCCGTCCCTGATCCTCTTCAGAGTGTACGCCTGGCACACGTTGAGCGCCGTGATGTACGAGTCCCGCAGCAACAGCCGCTGCCTCAGGTACGGGTCGCTCTCCAGCAGGTCTTCGTGCCCAGCAACCTACGCATGCAAGTTGCAATTTCAAGAAATGCACATCAATGGTGACATGATCTCATCTCATCGTCTGCAATATTGCAAGCAGCCGAAGGTGCCCACGTTGATCAAGAGCTCATTTACCTTCAGGAGGAGGCTCTGTGTCTCGGCGTAGTTGGCTCTGAGCTGCTCGCCGAAGGGCCAGAGGTCTTGGGGGACGAGGAGCTTGTCGTAGAGCGCGGCGATGCCGGGGTCGCCCTTGGCGAAGACCATCTCGAGGAGGTCGATGGTGACGCGGAAGAAGGGCCACTCGTCGTACATCTCACGGAGCGTGGCGAGGCCGCCGGGCTTGTCCATGGCGTGCCGGAACGCGGCGCCGAAGCCCAGCCACACGGGGAGGTGGAACCGCGTCTGCGTCCACGCGAAGATCCACGGGATGGCGCGCAGCGACTCGATGCCGCCGCCCGGCTTCCGCTTCGATGGCCGGCTGCCGATGTTCATCCGCCCGTACTCCGTCTCCGGCGTCGCCGACCGGAAGTACTCCACGAAGCGCGGCTCCTGGAACACGATGGACCGGTACTCCTCGGTGGCCACCGTGGCCATGTCGTCCAGCAGCGCACGCCACTCCGGCTTCGGGGACACGGGCGGGTTCATGCCGTGCTCCAGCGTCGCCGCCGTGAACCTCTGCAGCGTGCGGAAACAGAGGTTATCCTCCCCGAACGACTTCTCGATCACCTCGCCCTGGACGGTCACCCGGAGCGAGCCGTTGACGGTGTTGGGCGGCTGCGACAGGATGGCGAGGTGGCTCGGCCCGCCACCGCGCCCCACGGTGCCGCCCCGGCCGTGGAAGATGGTGAGCTTCACGCCGTGCTGCTCCGCCACGTCCACGATCTCCTCCTGGGCCTTGTAGAGATACCACGCCGCCGACAGCCGGCCGGCGTCCTTGCCCGAGTCCGAGTACCCGATCATGATCTCCTGCTTGCCATTGATCCTCTCCTTGTACCAGTCGATGGAGAAGAGGAGCTCCATGGTGGCGCGCGCCTGCTGAAGGTCCGCGAGCTTCTCGAACAGCGGCACGACTCTCATGGGCTTCTTGACGCCGCACTCACGCTGCAGCAGCTCGACGGCGAGCACGTCGGACGGCGCGGTGGCCATGGAGATGACGTAGGCCCCGAAGCTGTCGGCGGGGAGCTCGGAGATGACCCGGAAGGTGCCGAGCACGTCCGCGACCTCGTCGGACTGTGGCAGATCCGGGCCGAAGAGCGGGCGGTTGCCGCGGAGCTCGTTGACGAGCCACTCCTGGCGCTGCTCCTCGGGCCAGTCCCGGTAGGAGCCGATGCCGAGGTGCGTGGTGATGGCGTCGACGGCGTCGATGTGGCGGTCCGACTCCTGCCGGATGTCCAGCTTGAGGAGGCAGAGGCCGAAGGTGGAGACCTGGCGCATGAAGTCCAGCAGGCTGCCGTCGGCGATCAGCTTGTCCCCGCAGTCGCACAGCGATCGGTAGCACAGCTCCAGAGGCTCCAAGAACTGCAACAAACCAAGGTCAGCATGGACCAAGACTGCATCAAAATGTAGTACTACTTGATTCTGATTCTTAAAACTCATTTGCAGTGGGGAAATCAAAATTCGGCAACCTCCTCGACCCTCGTGTAGGTATCTTCTTCTGGGATGCTCGATTCTCCATTGGACAGGATCTCTCGAGCGCGCTCGCAGGTGTTGTACAGCTTGTCCCTGACATCGCCGAGGATGATGCGGTAGGGCTCACGCGGAGAAATCTGCTTCCAAAACTCTGCAGCACATGAATGTTTGCCAATTATTCAGTTGTCAGGCGAGTTAAAAGGAATTTCTTTCTGCAGGCTGTTAGCAAAATTGGATTGGATGGGGCATGCATACCGATGTAGTACTTGGCGTACTTCCGGGAGGACAGCCGGTGCAGCTCGTCGGCCCGGGCCCGGAGCTCGTCGTTACAACGCCACATAGAAAGCTGCACACGAGCAAATGCATGGCTGGCGCCGTCAGAAACTGAACCAGAACAGTGTACAGAACCGGCATCGACTTGGCATCATAGAGATTGAGGAATGGCACCTCGAACATGAGGCTGCCCATCTTGGAGAAGTACATGTTGGCGGCCATCATCCTGGCGAGCAGGCAGACGTCCCTGGTGACCTCGGGGGTGACCCTGGGGTTGCCGTCGCGGTCGCCGCCCATCCAGGAGGAGAACTGGATGAGCGGGACGTCGTAGGGGAGGCGCTCGTCGATGCCGATGTTCTTGAGCGCCGTGTCGACGCGACGGAGGAACTTGGGCACGCCGTTCCAGATGGTGTCGTGGAAGTAGCTCATCCCCGCCCGCATCTCGTCCTGCGGCGTCGGCGGCGTCCGCCGGATCTCGTCCGTCCTGAACGCCGCCAGGATCTCCCTCTGCAGTGCCTCGTCGATCTCCTGCTTCTCGTTCTCGGACACGCCCTCCACGCACAGCTGCGTCAGGCACGTCCGGATGCTGAGTGAGTGAAACAACGCCATGAAGAGCACACACACGTCAGCACTCACTCACTAGTGTTGCTAGTGTCGATTGATTTAGTGCTCGAAACTACCTGGCGTGCTTCTCGAGGAGCGAGCGCCGGATGGACTGGGTGGGGTGCGCGGTGAAGACGAGGTCGATGGTCTGGGACCTGAGCGCGTCGAACACCTCCTGGGGCGTCTTGCCCAGCCCGCCCACCATCCGCTGGAAGGTCTCGTCGATGTCCGACTCGGTGGGCGCCAGGGCCTCGTCGGCGAAGCCGCCGCGCCGGCTCGTCTCCATCTTCTTCTGGTACACCATCTGGATCTCCTCCGCGAGGTTGGCCAGGTTGAGCATGTGCGACAGGGAGCTGGACACCATGATGGCGTCGCCCACGTCCAGGCTCGTGAACAGCGCCCCCAGCTCGCCAAGCTTCGCCGCCCGGTCGCCCGCGTCGCGCTGGTACTCGGCGGACACCCGCAGGCACTCCTCGACCTGCACCAGCAATCAACAGTCCCTTGGTTGGTTACTTGGTTTGATTGATCATCGGAGAGAGCATGTGCGGTGCAGGAGAATCAAGGGATTGCTCTGTCAGTGCCAAGTGTTTGCTTGCGTACCACTCGTCTGAAGTTGCTGCCGTGCAGGTCCTGGATGATGTCGAGGAAGCGGGTGACGAGGAGGGCCTCGTAGTTCTGCAGCCGGTCGTCGTCCTCCGTCGCCCCGCCCCGCGCGAACTGCCGGAGCTGGGCGTCGACGGACTCGGCCACCGCCGCCGCGCGGACGCCGCTCCTCGGCGCCGGCCGCCGGAGCACGGCATACTGCGGCAGCGCGAGCCGCCTCCGGCCGGGCTCGAGCTTTATCAGGAGAGTGAACGGGGAGGTGTGGAGGGAAATCATCGCGTATAGAAACTTGACACGCCACGTATCAGCAGGACATGGCGGGAGAGTACGGCGAGCACGCCGTCCTCTGGGTTTTAAGCAGCGGGGGGAAGCGGAAGAGGATTTGGGTCATTGGGTGGCTGTTGCTAAGACCATCTCCAGCCGTTCGGCCTCCAGGCCGTTGAAAAACTGCGCCCTGGGGGCGAGCCGGCGCTAGTTCGGCCCCTGGGGACGGCCTAGCTCCCAGCCACGGCCCCAGGCCCCCCTCCCCTAGCCTTGGCAAATTCAAACGTAGTTCATTTCCGCGCTAAAAATAAACGCCACAATCCGGTGATCAAGCGGTGATCGGCGATCGATGAAAAGTTCGACGTACAAAAATCAGAACAGAAACGCGCATCAGACGGCGAGGTCGGCCTCCGGCGTCGGCGGAGTCGGCGTGCGCGGGCTTGACGGGGTCTCTTGCGCTCGCCGAACTCGGCCTTGATGCGCGCCTAGTACGTGTCGATGCTCTGGTTCGCGCCGGTGGTCAGGTCGACGCAGACGACTTTCCATGCCTCGGCGAGGCATTCCTCCTCCTTGGGCGCCCACTTGATGCGCGGCTCGGCTGACCTGGCCGTCCGCTTCTTCTTCTTGCGCCTCCTCGCCGGCTCCTCCTCGTCCTCTTCCTCCTGCTCCTCCTGCTCCTCGTCGCGGTAGATGTAGACGAGCTCGCCGTCCATGCCGCCGCTGAGATCCACCGCCTCATCCGCGGTGAACCCGGGAGACGCGGCGGCCGCGGCCGATCCTTCCGCGATGATGTCGTCCATGTCGGTCTCGGTCTCGTCGGCGTCGCCGAGGTGCGAGAAGGGCAGTGCGCAACGGCGGAGAGGGGGCGTCGAGGAGGATGCGTACGCGGGCGGCGAGTAGTTGTATGGAGGGTACTGCACGCCGGTGAAGGCGGGCGAGGGCGTGCGCTGGGCCCGGTGTCCATGGGGGAACGTGACATTTGGGTTGAACCCACCGTGCACGTCGACGTCGGCGTAGCCCGGCGATCCCCATGGCTGCGGCGTCGGAGACCCGACACCTTGCTGGCCCCAGGGCGCGTACGGCGCGTGGTTGCCATGGGGATTCATCATCCCCGCGCGTGCCGCCTCGGCCTCGGCCTGGTCCGCGGAAGCGGCAGCGGCAGCGGCACCCGCAGCCGCGCGTGCTGACAGGCCTTCTTGGCGAGGGCCCTGTTCCGCCAGTCGGCGGTGACGGCCTCCCGTCGTTGTACTTCTACCCTCCAATCGGCGTTTGTCATGCCCGGCGGCTTGGACGGCGGCGCCCTCGGCTTCCTCTGCTTCGGCTGGGCGACGGAGGCGGGGGACGACGTACTTCTTCGGTGCCATGGCGGCCGGCTGGGAGGCGAGCGGGAGAGAGAATGGCGGGAGGAAAGGAGAAAATGAAAGGGAACTAAGGAAAAGCGGGGAGAAACGGCGGGAAGAGGCGCTCGACTCGCCAACAGGGCGGACCCACGCGCGCCTTTTCGCTTGTGCCGGCGCACCAGACGCCGCAGGGCGCCGGGTTCTGCCTGGGTCCGCCGGCATCAGATTCGGCCCGAGCCGGCGAAAAACGGGCTTCTGGAGGCGACTGAACCGTTTTTTCGGCGCCGGCGTGACAAAAACGCCTAGGGAGAGCCTGTTGAGGGCGCGGCTGGAGATGCTCTAATACTAGCATCTCCCCAGTCTCTGGTGTGGCTAACGATTTTTTGCCACGCGTGCCATACGATTTTTTGCCGACCGTTTCGCCGGTTCCACGGGCCGTACCACTAAACCCGTCACCGGTCCACAGCAGCAGTCGGCACACCAAAATCTCCAGGCCTTTGCTGCTGTGAGGGTAATGCGAGGTCGGCCTCTGAAATTTCTGCGCCCAATATGGCTCCTCGTTTTTGTTCTTTCTGGTGAACCGACGCTTTGAATGGCTGAAGAGCTGCAGACTGGTTTCTGGTGTGGAATGTTGCGCGCTGGACCAACAGAGACATGGGGGAAGCTGCTAAACCTCCCTCCGTGACAGTATTGACACTGGACAGCAACAATCTGATAAAAACTAGTAGATGCAACCAAATATCATCTTCGTCGGAAATTCACAAAAATGGCATAATAAATTGGCATCCCAGTATCCAGACTTTGGAATATTCTGTAGACGATGAGACATTGTGCCGCTTCAATTGGTATCTGCACAGATATTCGCAAAGCGAGGCCACTTGCTGCAGCAAGAGTAGAAATGACCACCTTCCAGTTCTTCACAGGCCACAGGAACTGAGGAACAGATCAGTCTTATAACAACGGCCCATCATGTATATATCATCAAAATATGCATTACCATCTCTGAATCCCCCAGGAAAGGAAAGTGCAATGCCAACCTTTCTTGCATACTACGAACTAAGAAGATCCGAGACATGAAATGACATCTACTAGTAGGGATGAGTATTCAGTTGCACATCTCTTACAAATGAATAGAATTCTACTGTAAGAAAATATTAACTTAGTCGGAAATTTAAATTAACCAACATAAGAAGAATAGTGTAGATACTCCCTCCGATCCGAATTAATTGATGCAGCCTCTACACAATTAATTCGGACCAGAGGGAGTATAAAAGATTATGCTAACTCTTACTTACTACATGCTTGCTAATGATTTCTAACATGAAGGAAATTCTATTCATGAATTGACTAACATGAAGAAAATTCAAGTGCATCTCCTGATTTAGATTTTGCTACTCAAATACAAAGTATGGAGGTAATGCAGTGAGACTTCTTAAGAATTATTTTGCCTTTATCAAAAAAAAAAACATGCTTGCAAATGACAGGATAACTTTTTTTATCAGTATGCCCCCATCTTATTAACAATGCAAAGAGACAATTTTTAGTGCAATGCTACAAAAGATAGCTAAACATACTTATTTTATTAGTCCATATCACTACCATTAATAAATAATAAGATAAATTTACAGGATGTGGAAATGATTTAACATCTCTACAACCACAGGGATCTAAGATACACTACCATGAACTAAAATAAGGTTAAAAAAACAGAGCTACAATATCTAATTACAATGAAGAAAAAGGTGTTATTCACATTTTCACTCTTCATCTTGTACTAGTTGCATATACAGAAAAGGTTTGTCATATGCATTCTCAGTTGATATCACTCCAGTTATCATCATCACCTCCCTCATCACTGGCCACAGCCTGATAACATGGAAGTAATCAGGGGGAAACGAAGAATAACCAAAAATCTGATAGAGGGGAAATATTAAGGCAATGCATACCTGCCGGATTGCATTCGCCTTCTCCAAAATTGCTACAACGCTGGAATTGGCAGTGGACTCGGTTGACTGCGATGAGGTGTTTGTCTTAGATCCATTTGTTCGTCTTAAGTTGAATGTCTGCATTGTACAAACATGTTAACAAACTAGTGAGTGCGGTCCTTTAGTGTGCTGTGGTGCAACTGCAGAGAATCAACAAATCTCAAAGGGCATGAAGGGCTGTGGTACGCAAGTACACCAGTTCATATATTTGACATACCTTGCTCCTGATTTGCTGAAGCAACTCCCCCCTTTCGTCCAAACTGTTAACATCATTAAATACTGCTTTGGGCTTTTCATGTCCATTCAGCTTGTGCAGATCTGGCTGCAATAGTTTGTTATGTAAAGTGAGGAGAAATATCAGTATCACATACAACAGTCAAATGCTACAAACTAGGTAATGACCTTTCAAGTTCAAGAATCAACTAACCGTTATTATAAATATTACTGCCTATGTAACTTTTTATAAGACGTTTTTAGAGGTCTTATATTAAGTTACAGACGGAGTACTTTGTATGGCATTCATTCTATGAACATAAAATGCGAACTCACTCGCAGTGATGAATCCATAACTTTGATTCTATTGGTCTGACTACACATATCACACTTCATTCTATGAACATAAAATGCGAACTCACTCGCAGTGATGAATCCATAACTTTGATTCTATTGGTCTGACTACACATATCACACATACGAAAGTTCCATTTTTAACAAATTTAGCCAGCTCGTCACTTATATCGATAAAATTACCAAATAATTATCCAAAAACCAACTTCCAGACTGGGGAAGACGAAGTGGGTTCTTCAATTGCGCTTTTTTTCCTTTCAAACTCATTGGTGGGAAGTAGCCAGACTGAGAACATAGATAATAAATAACATTTTCTTAAAAATAAAATAAAATGCAAACAAACCTTATCCCTGATTTGCTGAAGCAAGCTTGATTTGATCTCAAATATATTAGGAAGATTACTCCCTTCTTTGATCACATCAACTTTCTGATGGTTCTGCATGCACAGAGTTCATATAATGTCATTAGCAAGAGATTACAATGACAACTGATACCAAGGTATTCGAAAAAGGGTTAAGTCTTACCACTTCCTTAACATTTCCTTGTGGAAATGGTGGTGCACACGGCGGAAGATATTGTTCCTGCACAGGAGTGTGTACAGGTGGTAGACTTGAGGCATTCTTAAGCATGTCTTTAGCTGTAGAGTCTCTTTCTTCATCTAGGGAAGTTGTTTGTCTCATTGTCCTCCACTGCATTGGGGGAAGAGGAGGCGGCGGCGGCATCTGATCTTCATCTGGTGATAAATTGACTGGATTATGTGGAATGAGCGCATCTCCATTTTGATGATTACTTGTTGACATCAAAGTGTCAAAGTTCGGAAGTTCTCCAGCAGGATGGGATTCTAACGAGCCGAGTCCATTATGATCTCCAATATCTGAAAGTGAAATAGTGGACTTCTCACCAGATAAGTTCATCTGCTCGAATCCCATATAGCTAGAGACAGGTGTTGTGGAGGATCCTATCTGATTTGAATCATTATGCAGCTCATGATCCTCCAATCCAATTCCATCTTCTTGATCCCACAACTCAGAGTTTGAATATAAACGTGGGCTTAGATCATCATATGAAGAATAACTGTAAGATCTACCAAAGGTGTCATCTTCTGATTCAGAACCACTACCAGGCTGTGGGACAGAAGACCCTGGAAGTAACTGAAATGTTGGTAACATCATATCATCAACATTATCATGAAGGTTGCCATCAGAGAAATCTAGGTTCAATTTCGACGTTTCAAATGCACTCATGGGGTGAAAGGATATTTTCATATGCTCTAGTGGCGGAGATGATTTCTCAGAGTAATGGCGACTAGAGAAGATTGACGACTTTGGCAGTCCATCCATGCCATTATCTGCTTTCTTCTCAAACTGAGATGCATCAAATACTGCTTGCTTTGGTGCAAGAGTAGAATTTACAGTAGCTTCATCAAACCCATTTGCATCAGTGTTCACTCTCCCAGATGACATAGGAAGATCATTATACTTGGGAGAAGTTCTTCTCTGAAGTGTATTGGCAAGGAATCTTTGTGCAATGCTCGAGAAGCTTGATGCAGACACCACGTGCAAGTTATTCCTTCCAGCCAAGTCAGTGCCAGAGTATGTTTCAGCACCATTTTCAGCATTACCTTCAGATTCTAGAAGCTCACTTATTGAAGCTTGCTTGCCATTCAAATTTCTGTGCTCCCTGTGCTCGAAATATGTGGAAGAATCTGAGGGCCGGTCTGTTTGACTATAAACTGCATCAGGTGTTCTTATGGCTGATTGATTAGTCTCTGGGTAGCTTTGGCTTGCAGAACCAGGACATATGCCAACTGGAGGTTTAGATGGTTCAAGTCCGAAGAGCCCAGCATTTGTCCAGAGCTTAACAGAAGATAATTCTACAGAACTAGTAGGAGCATGTGTGGGAAGGTGTTGGGTTGCAGATCCATTCTCTGATGACTCGTTCAAAGGCATTGTCTGTGAATTAGACACTTCAGCCATGCCACAGCCACCAAATTCCTGATGATTTTCTCCAGGATAATCCTGAGGACTCCTTTCTGAAATTACAGAGTTAGCAGTGGTATCACCAGGTAAGATTTTTGCAGGAGATACCTCACTAGTTGGAGCAAAGGAAATGGCAGGTTCCTGTACAAGACAACTAATGCTTTCAACAGTACCATCTTCTGACGCATCTTCTACATTATTCTCAGGGATCTGATTGACAACAGACTCTTTATTGGGAGGAAAAACTGCATAGGTTGACAGCCCTGGTTTTGAAATCTCAGGAGAATCTCTGGGGGCAACTTCTGCCTTACTCTCAGGAATCTCATTTGCATGAGGGGACCTTTCATTGGGTGGTGTAGCTGTATATGCTTGCGGTGCCGGTTCTGAAATTTCAGTGGGGTCTCCAGCAGCATCATTTTCATTATTCTCAGGGATGGTGGTAACAGATGACCATTCATTAGGATGTATATCTGTATAACCTGACAATGTATGCTGTGAAATATCCGAAGCATCTGCACTTGACAAACTGGGGAAATCAGCAGTTCTTTCAAAAGTATGTAACATTCTGGAATTTGGACTTGTATCAGGAAATTCAGCGGGAGAAGAATCAGGAAGTGAGACGATATTATCTGCCGACTCTATTTGAGGTGCATGAGCATTGAAGGAATGTACTGGCTTCCCTCGTTTTTTAGTTTGAAAGTCAACTTCAGTCTCTGTCTCGGATTCAAGTGTGTTAAGTGCATCCATGTAGTTATCTGTTTCACTGGGGACTTCATCACGGTGGTTTAAGCCTGATGATAGTAACAACTTTGCCTTCTGAAGTAAGGCCCCCTGCTGCTCCAAGGTCTCCATCTCACTATGATCAAATTCTCGCTGCACGGGCTTAATATGTTTAGTTTCTGCATTTTCAGCCCTATCCATGACAACATCATCACAGTAGACAGAACTTGTAGTCATGACAATTGCAGTCTTTTCATGCCATTCAACAGAAGGTGACCTAGCATTCATCTCATCTGACAGGGAACCTTGCCTCGAATCATCACCCAGATCATCTGCCCTGGTCCCGCTAAGCAAGATGGGGGAAGAGGCATCATTAAGCTTGTGCATATCAATATTTGACAGCTTGTCATTACCATTCTCATGAGGAACTACAGAAGGCTTCGTATCTGAAGCTTGTTCTGCAAAACTCAGCCGTGCCTTTGAACTAAATGAAGAAGATCTGCTTATATTGTCAGGGTTGGATCTTGCATCAGATGTAGATCTATGCTCTGAAAAACTCCGGCCATCCATGCTGGGAGATGCACACTGCCTGCTGCAAAAGAATTATTATGAGTACTGTCCTATATGTATTGTTAAATACACAAGAAAAATAAAGTCATGGACGATGAAAACATATATGCAGTTGTTGTATCTTCGAGTTCAGGATTTGTGTGTAAAACCTGCTGGTAAGTTGAACAGCAGTGAGTGCTCGCTGCAATTCACCATTCCTATGCCTGGATGCTGCTTGTCCATGATATGGTTCTTTTAAGCGTGATCCTTTTCTCTGTCCAAGTTCAATCAAGTCTTTCAGCATAGAGTTACCAACAAGAAAAAAAAACTTGCATCTGCCAAACTAACACCAATAAGCCACAACCATCCAATAATGAAGCACGGTACCTCAGCAATGCATTTAGCAATAAAGACTTGATGTGGATTAAATAACAGTGTTCGTAATAATTAATTCCAGATTAGTACATAATGGTTGGCATGCTCATAGATTAGACTGGAGCAGTAACAACACAAGTAGATTGATTTGAAGTTAGTTGTGCCTGTGTATTGACTAAAATAGCTATACATAGACATTGATCTTCGGGCGCAGAAAACGATAAATAGAACCTTGATTTTATGAGATCTCCTTTCTTTTTGGAGATGTGCAGTCTTGTCTGCTCTCATCACATCCCATGATTTCTTGAAGTATGATGGATCAGAATATCTCTTCAAACAAGCCCCAGCACCAGCATTATCAAATCTGAAAATAAATCATGTTAGATACACAAAATCGCTTGAAAAATAAGAAAACAAGCATACTTACTTGTCGAGAAGGTAAAGTCGTGGAGGGTCTCGACATTCTTCATAGGAATCCATCATAAACCGAGGCAAATCACTGGATAGGAGATGATTTTGCTCATTTTGAAGTTGTGTGTGCCAATCAGAGCCTGCATTTAATTAGCAAATTAAGTAAAGCTGCACGATGATCTTAAACCAAATTGTTGGTTATGGTCAAGAGACAGTTGATTATGAGAGTTACAAATGAGCCGTTTTCTACCATGTTGGTCCCGTAATGGTAAAGCAAAAGTTAGATTAATTATTACTGCCAGCCAGGACTGCTCTAACATTATGGACAGATTAACTTATTACCCAAAAAGGTTTGTACTGATTTAGTGACACCAACCTCAATCAGTTGCCATTTTTTGTTTTGTAAGTTTGCCCTGAATTCAGATTGCCACTGCTAATACTCACATCAGTATGATGAAGTCAACATCAACCAACTTCAAATACTATCAATACACTTCGATAAATTAGTGGGAACTACATATGGGCAAAATAATTATTGATGACTAAAATGTGCGTAAGAATCCTTAGCTCGTTTTTCTATTTTTCTACTTGTGAACACATGTATAGTCATTGATGAAGTAACTACCTGGTACATAAGCAAAATGTATATGGCTCTTCTGATTCTTCACAGCTTTTTCAAGAGACGGAAGTGCTGCTTCAATGTTCTGTACTCGAGTCAGTACCTTACGCCCCCTAGCCGATGTAGTTATAACTTGCTCATGTAGGTCATGAAAAACATCTGCCGCAAATCTGATATGACCAAAGAATATCTCAGGCGTAGTAAACTAAACGTTAACAATTTAAGATGAATATAAGAGGATTTATAGCATTCCTTAAGCCAACTAAAAGCTAGCAGATCAATTATGACATTGTCATAAGCATATGGCATTAAAATTTGGGGCGAAATAGGCAATGCAATGATAAATAATAAAAACGGTAAAATCGTAAAAATGACTTCCCAAGCGTGATGACAGTTTTCGATCAACAACCAGTAGAAATTGCCAGCAGCCATGGAAACACTTGCACAAGAACTAGCAAAGACTCCTTTAGCCCCAAGCACTCACAAGATATCTACGAATTCACTCAACCACCCAATAGACCGTCTAGAACAGGAATTTTTCAGACTGACAGTCTACATCACAAAGAAAATATATGATCTTAATAAGATAAATTCATCCTAACATGGGATCTTACACAAAACATGGCATACCTAGACTACACCAATATTTCCTACCAATTCAGTAAAGCATGCCTCCAAAAACCTAGCAAAGGCGGTAAAAAACCACCTGATTATAGAGGTTAGCTCGTATAACACTCTGAAGACGCACAATTTGGTTCTACCCGACCCAATCCTAATTCTCTCTCGGAAAATGAGCTCAAAAGCCACCAGTGCCCAAAACGAAATATCCACTTCCAGCCAGGAAGCACTGCTGGTTTATCGATAACCGGCGAGCGGAAACCCTGCCATAATTCCTAGAACCCGGCGCTCAATCTCACATAATCGAATGCAACCACCTCAACACCAGATCCCACTACCTTCCAATCACCCCCAATCTCAAGCACAAACACCTCAACTACACTAACCAGCGACCAAACACTTCCCCAACCGCGGCTGCCCGCCAAAAGTAGCACGCGGAGAGCACCAGATCCCACCCTGGAAGACTGGAACCAAACACGCAGTCGCGGAATCGAGCCGCGCACGAATAGTAACTGAAATCGGGCCGCGAGGCAGAGAGCAACGAAGACGAGGGGAGGGAGCTGGCTTACTCCGCGAGATCTCCGAGCTGGCGCAGGATCCCGACGAGGCCCGCGACGGCGATGCCCTCGAGCAGCGCCTTGGGCTCGGCCTCCCCGGCGGCGCCGGCAACGCCGCCTCTCTTCCCGGCCCCCGCGCCGCCGTACAGCCCGGGGTCGCCCAGCCCGACCTCATTCCGCACCTCGAACCTGACCAGCGGCATCTCCACCGAGCGGGCTCCTCCTCGTCCTCACCGCCGAGGCGCGGCCATCGTGACGCCTGGCGGTCGCTATAAATGCGACGCCGCAACGGCTACTTTCCCAGTGGGAGCAGGTGCGCCGACTTTGGGGCGTCACAGGTTGCCGCCTCCGCACGGAAGAGGACGGCCGAGGGGAGTGGCGGGGAGGAGGAGTGGAGGCGACGCCGAGGCGCGTGGGCGTGGCGGGGAGGGGGAAGGGACGGGAGGGGGAGGAGCGTCGGTCTCCGACAGGGTGCGGGGCGAAAGGGACGGTGGGAAAGGGAAGGCACGCAGCGCTGCGGGCACGAGGGGGGTGGGCAAGTGGCGCGTCCGGTTCCGGTGGTGGTAGTAGGCAGGCGCGGCCTGGTGTGATTATGCTTCAGCTCAGGCTCGACTTGGGTGCTAGATGCCGATGCCGATGCCGCCGAGTCGAGGCTGCTGGGTCGCGCGGGGGCCGGGGGTGCTTTGCCACTTCCGGCCGTGGCTGGCTCTTCTTGTTTTTCACTTCCTCGGGTTGCCGGGGGTTGGAACATGCGGTCTGTGCTTTGCGTTGCGGCGTGGTCCCGTCAACTGTGTGTAAAAAAATGCATGTGCTTCGTGCTTCTAGCCTATCTTTTCCTTTAGCACAAGGGTTTCAATGGTATTTTTACACACAAAATGGAAATAGGAACATTTAGAAGCCGTTCGGAATCCCTCCACTCTACAACTCCGCTGCGGAGCGGAGCGGCATGCAGTTATATTTCAGCGAGCGGCTGGCAGGGTGCTCCGCGTGCTCCGCTCTGTAGCGAAGGAACGGAGGGTTGTTGAACACAGCCTTAAAACCGACGTCTAATTTTTAAGATTTCCCGGCAAACGCCTAGAATTGCCATTCGAAAACAGATAAAATAGGCATGATATGATGTTTGTAAGAGATTTGTCATACTCTGAAAGAAAATCGCCATGTAGCATAAAAAATGGCAGAAAAATTGCCAAGCCGCGCAAAGTAATTGCCATGCGTTCGACCGGGTCTGGCGGTTCTAAGGACGTTTGCTCGGATTGCTTAAAAATCTGACATTCGCTGGTTAGTGGCATCCAAAAGAAAAAGGATTTCTATTGCTATAGGTCTATGTTGCACTTACCACTACACCGCTAAAAACTACAGTTGGTCTTTTAAAACTTTGTGGACAATATCTACATGCATGTTTTTCCTTTGGTTATACTCCCTCCGTTCCTAAATACTTGTCTTTCTAGGCATTTCAACAAGTGACTACATACGAAGTAAAATGAGTGAATTTACACTCTAAACTATGTCTACATACATCCGTATGTGATAGTCATTTGAAATGCCTAGAAAGACAAGTATTTAGGAACGGAGGGAGTATTTTTTAGAAAATGGATTAAAAGAAAAGTTTAGCCTTGTAGATTTGGTGTTTTCTGTAACTTATCACTAGAAGAAAATAAAGATACAATGTGTATTACTTCCTCCGTTACTAAATATAAGTCTTTATAGATATTTCATTATGAAACACATACAGATGTATATAGATACATTTTAAGTGTATATTCATTCATTTTGCTCTGTATGTAGTCCACCTAATGAAATCTCTACAAAGACTTATATTAGGGATGGAGGGAATAGATAGCACGTACTCAAGACGGTCTATTCTGGCTTGGGGATGTTGTTGAGTTATAGTTAGGGTAGGCCTAATTATTTAACGGAACTGTCTATAAGATATGGATGCCCAAAAGTATAATGTAGCCTTTTGTAAGTACTTGAGTCTTCACATTAGTAATGATGGTGGTAGAGTGGGTGATGGTGGAGCAGTGGTGCTCAATGATCGTGTCTGCAATTTTGCAAGGAGCACATGAATGGCATTTAATTTCATGACAAATGGATGGCATGGCAATGGATAAAAACGTCATGACTATGCTCTCCTGCCATAGAAGCGGATTTGTAGCACCCGGGTGCTCCACACCCCTATACGAACATTAAATCTATAAAAATACAGAGAAATTTCAAAAAAAATCTAGGGGTATCAAACATGTGTTCCCGATCTACTCCTGTGTGAAATTTCGTGAAAAAATACCAGGAAACGTATTCGTGGCGAAAAAGACAAAAAATTCCTATGTGTGAAAAAAACCGGTTTGGATGAATTTTTGTTCGAATAGTATTTCCTTCGCCACGGATATGTTTTCAGGTATTTTTTCACGAAATTTCACACGGGAGTAGATTGAGAACCCAGGTTTGATATGCCCAAATTTCAGATTTTTTTTGAAGTTTTTAATATTTTTTTAGTTTAATATTCGTATAGGGGTGTGGAGCACCCAGGAGCTCCTGTGTATTTTCCCTCCTGCCAGCTGCTATATACAACTGATTATTATGATGAAATTTCCATACATACATTCTTAACAATGATATCAAAACTAGACATTCACATTCTACACCTTACAAAAACATTCAGCATGTATCATTTGATAATAAAGTCATCGACGGTCTATATTTGAATATATTTCCGCAGTTAAAAAAATATATGTGCATGAATTCAAGTGATATCAATCTTTTTCAGAAATACAATTTTTAGGCATCTCAAAACGAACGTTTATAATCCTAATTCATGTTGGTGCGAGGATGAAAATTTTAGATGGCAAGCATGGCAATTTTCTGACAAAAAGTGAACTGTGGTGGATTTGCCATGCTCGCCAACTAAACTTGTCACCGTCGGCAAACATAATTTGTCATAAAAAGTTGTTTGATTTGCCCTGCCTAGAAATTTGACATTCGCTGGTTATGGAGGTCCATCTTATTTGGGTGTGACAATACACACATTTATTTTTATTTTTTAAGTTGACCTTGGCAAAATATATTTTTGGAGGCGCAGGAGCATATACTCCCTACTAGTATGTGGTATTGTAACTATACCCCCATTGCTTGACCTGAATCATACCGCGTGCTTGCTATTTGGGATCATGTGGAACTTGGAAGTTATCATGTACCACTAAAAAAATCTTAGAAACAAAATGGGCCATCTGTCCATTACTAATCGATTTATGGACCATCACTTCAATATGGTTGTTGGGTGGTATCAGCCATATAAGGAGCTGGAGCTTTGCTTTAGGACGCCGCTAACTGCCACACGTGTGGGTGTTAAGAGATCTGTCCACACGTTCTGTATGGTGCCTAAGAGGACCAGCCCACATACCTGTGTGTGGGCAAAACAACTAGCGTCCACACGCCTCTTTTTTCCCTTCCGGTCCCTCTTACACGCGTGCGTGTGGGCAAAATAGATAACGCCCACACGCACGGTACGTCAGGCCTCGTATCTCGTGGTCCCGCACGCCCCACGTGACACTTTACCGCGCGCCCGCAGTTGCCATGGGCCGGACCCTCGTCCATGTTCGTTTAAGTGCAGTTGCCATGTCGCTGAACTACGGTTGCCATGTTTGCTCAACTGCAGTTGCCATCTCAGGTCAAAGTTTCAGATTGCCTTTTTTGGACAACTACAGCTGTTGCCATGTGTGGTCTGGTCTACTGCAGTTGTCATGATTTCAAAACTTTAGGAGTTGCCATATACTAACACTAGGCTTGCCATGTAGCGATACAAAAAAAGGCATGGCAAAAAAACATGTTCGGGTAAAAGAGAGAGTTGCCATGTGCTCACAAGCACGCTAGGGCAGTTGCCATGTAAAAAGAAAGAGTTGCCATCTGCTTACGTGCACGCTAGGGCAATTTGCCATGTACCATGCAAAAAATATGGCAACTGACATGTTCAGGGTAAAAAAGAGAGAGTTGTCATCTTCTTGCAATCACACTAGGGCAGTTGTCATGTACACTGCAAAACGCATGGCAACTGGCAGCTTGGGTGTGGGAGAGGAGGCGGGCGTGTGGGCGAGATGGTAAACGCCCACACACTAGCCCTTGTGCGTGACTGAAAACTGGTGTGTGGGCGAACTGCTAAACGCCCACACACCGGCCCGTCCCTGTGGTAAAACGGATGTGTGGGCGACCTCTCTCACACACCACACACGTCTTGTCCTACGTGGCATACAAAATCAGTCAAAACGTGCCAAGATTCGTGCAGATACTGCTGGACAGCGATGAAGGTGTGTGGTTGAGATGGCTAACGTCCACACGCGTGGGATTTAATATTTCCGTTGCTTTATCAAGCGACTCCCCCTTTTAATCGCTGGTTCACATAGTAAAAGACCTATAGCATGATCATGACCGAACCTTTTCTCCCCGCATCATTTTCCGGGTGGGGACATCACAGAATCAAGAAAGAATCGTGCATCGTGATGTCAGTGACCGAGATTGGGATGGGCGGCACCTCGTGTAGTACTAGGAAGGAAGGAGTGGCAGTAGGTGCAAACATTTCTTGCTTGTGGGCCATGGGGGGTAATAGATGTGTGGCGCTGGTGATTTGCAGATGAGATCGCCGTGCAGCATTTGATCTGCGTAGCGTAATGCTGAAGGGTGGTTTTTATTATTTTCTATACCGTGTCTTTGGTCCTTGGCTTGTCCCCTTTTTATTGCTTGTTTGTGTATGAGTGTAGGAGGATTCAAGAAGTTGTTGGCACGTACATGTCTGTCTTTAACGAGATAACGATCTGTCGAGTAAAAATAACTTGGCCTATGTTGAGCTCTGTCAAAGAACGCTTTGCATAACGTGAAATTTGTGCGGGTGAAAAAGCATGGTCTAGTCGAATTCAAGTCATAGACTTGACATGAACGGAGACGATCTTCTCTTCGACTACGACATGCCTGTGATGATTTCGTCAATTTTAAAATTCGTTGGCTTAGATTTTGGGATGCTCATAGAAGTAGGATACGTGTGTGCGCACGTTCATAAAGATGAGTGTTCGCGTGTGTAAGCGTCTGCTTTTCTATTGTGTTTCTTACAAAAAGTTGGGGTTAAGTTTGGATGGGGTTTCCTTTATCTTCTTCATTTTTAGCCGATACAAAAGCTTTATATTTTCATTAAGTAATTGGACTACCTTTTTCTATTTTTTCGGGAAACTTTTGATTTATTCATCTTCAATCATGGCAGTATAACGAACATCAGAAATAATAAAAAGTTACATTCAGATTCGTGGACCACCTAGCGACGACTACAAGCACTGAAGCGAGCCAAAGTCGCGCTGCCGTCATCACCCCTCCCTCGCCGGAGCCAGGCACAACTTGTTGTAGTAGACGCTCGGCAAGTCGTTGTGCTAAGGCCCTATAGACCAACGCACCAGAACAACAACCGCCGCCGATGAAGAGAAATTTAGATCGGAAGAATCCAATCTGAAGATAGAACAAAAACGAATAAAAACCAGATCCGAGCAGATCCACCAAAGACAACCACCGATTGAATCCCGCGAGATCCGCCGAAGACACACCTCCACGCGCCCTCCAACGATACTAGACGCACCACCGGGACAGGGGCTTGGCAGTGAGAACATTATTCCATCTTCAGGGAGTCGCTGCCGTCTCGTTTTGCTGAGCAGGACAAAAACCCTAACAAAACTTAAAGAAGCACCTAAAAATGGAGCCCTCCCGCCGGCAAGGGCGAGGATCCACCACGCACCCATGGCCATAAGGCCACAGGAGACGTGGCAGATCGGCGGCGCCACCGCCCGACGGGAGGCAGAAATCCTAACCGCCTTTCCTTAGGAGGAGAGACGCATGAGACTTAATAGGACTATCTTTTTCTTAATACCCTTAACCCCTGGTTTTTGCTTATTCACCCATATTAATCGGTGTCAAGGCCATAATAAGGGTACAAACAAAATGATAACATTGTTGTGGTGTCACAGCTTGGCGGGCACAAATAAACCAAGCCACCCTTTCCATGTTGCACCGACAAGGTTGTCTTAGTCATCTCTCTAATTTCCATTGAAATATAATCAAAAGCTCTAATTTTTTAACTACATTTGAAAAATGGCTCACATTTTCTTCGGTATTAATATCTAAAGAGTAACCCATCAAGAATTCAAAGAGTAAATTCAACTATTTACCCTCTACTAGTTGTCAAAGAGTTTCAGCAGTTACTCGACTTAAACGGTGTTTCCTCCTTCTACCAATTGTGTGATATTCAGCGGTTGGCTCATGTGTCAGCTGGCTATCACACATATCACAACATATTGGAAAACATTTATAAGATTTAGAAATATTCATAAAATATATATCTCATCAGTTTTAACTCTATGTTAAGTAATATTGTTCAAATAAGGTTCTGGATTATCATAGATTTAGCACATTTATTTTTCTATTATTGGTTATGAAATTTGAACTAATTACATTTTTAGTATATTTAAATATTGGACGGAAATAGTTATTAAAATTATAAACCCTTTTGGAGCATTTTTTATTTATCATACTTCATTAAGAGAAACTTTTGATGTGGCATCCATGTTATATCCAAACCAGAGGCCGCCTTGTTTGGTCCAGGATTTATTTGTAAAGAGTAAGTAGCACACACATGGGCTTAAAACATAACACAAATCTGAAGTCATGTATAAGTTTTGAAGTACATACTTGTGCAGTATAGCCGCCGCCTCCTCCTCCTAAAAAAAGCTAGTGTTCCCGTCTCTCGCAGGCGCACCGCATGTCCGCCTCGTCTCCGGTGGCCCTAGGGCCATGGGGGCGCGGTGAATCCTGGCAAGGGCCGGCGGGAGGGCTCCGATTTTAGTTGTTCATTTCAGTTTTATTAGGGTTTGTGTCCTGCTCAGAAAGACGAGAAGGCGGCGTCTCCCTAAAGATGGAATAAAGGTCTCCTCGCCTAGCCCCCGTTCTGGTGGTGCATCTAGCATCGTTGGTGGGCGTGCGGAGGTGTGTCTCCAGTGGATCTATCTTTGATGGATTTGCTCGGATCTTATCGTTGCTCGTCTACGTTCATGTGTCTTCGATTTGGATCCTTCCAATCTACGTTATTCTTCATCGGCGACGGTTGTTGTTCTGGTGTGGTTGTCCTATGGGGCCTTAGCACGACGACTTCATGACTGTCTACTACAACAAGTTGTGCCTGACTCCAGTGATGAAGGGACGATGACGGCGGCACAGATGGATTTTGGTGTCCCTTAAAAAATTTAAGGGTCGATCGAACTTTATGGGATCTGCTAGGGACCGTTTTTTGGACCAAAACTGTAAATGCCGAATTTTTTACGGGTTTGGCCGCTTTTAAGGGGACTGCTAGAGATGCTCTTGGAGGTATTTTTAGCTTCCACCATTTTTCGTTATTAACAGGAACATCGATATGAGTCATCGCATCGTATAAGAACTTAACTAAGAAACTATCGTTTTGATGTAGTTTTCATGTAAACTTGTCTGGCTCGCTTGTCAGTTGAATGTCCTCCAGACGAGTAATTCATTCCATGCTACTAGGCAAGGGACAAAGAAATCCCGACAAAAAGAAATATTAGGGGTTTTCTTGTCCCAAAACTTGTTTGATCGTGACAAAATTATGTCTGACAATCCTGTACAAGTTAGGGTACTGCACCATAACTGGGGTGGCGCCTAGCCAGGCATCTTCCTAGAATCGAACCTGAGAAGCATCCCTAGCTGAGAAAGTACCAGATTGAAAAAAGAATTCCTTGGCCTTCATGACACCATACCAAAAGTGAACCACCGGGTTTCCAATGAACTTGAGAATGGCTTTGGACCCCACGTATTTGTTACAAATGATTTCCCATTCTCAGTGAGTAATCTGTAAACCCATTTACTCATAAGAGCGATGCTTTTAATCTCAAGATCTTGAATCCAAGGCCCCCTTGACTTTTAGGGTGTGATGTCTACTATGCAACCTTCTTCTTGTAGACTCGTGTTGGGCCTCCAAGCGCAGAGTTTTGTAGGACAGTAGCAATTTTCCCTCAAGTGGATGATCTAAGGTTTATCAATCCGTGGGATGCGTAGGATGAAGATGGTCTCTCTCAAACAACCCTGCAACCAAATAACAAAGAGTCTCTAGTGTCCCCAACACACCCAATACAATGGTAAATTGTATAAGTGCACTAGTTCGACGAAGAGATGGTGATAGAATCGTAATATGGATAATAGATATAGGTTTTTGTAATCTGAAAATATAAAAACAGCAATGTAACTAGTAGTAAAAGTGAGCAAAAACGGTATTGCAATGCTTGAAAACAAGGCCTAGGGTTCATACTTTCAATAGTGCAAAGTCTATCAATAATAATAACATAATTAAATCATATGACAATCCCTTAATGTGCAACAAAGAATCACTCCAAAGTTTCTATCAGAGAACGTAGGACGGAAACGTGCATGAACCCCCTATGCATAGATTACCCTAATGTCACCTCGGGAATCCGCGAGTTGAGTGCTAAAACATACATCAAGTGGATCAATAGAACATCCATTGTCACCACAGATATCCCATCGCAAGACATACATCAAGTGTTCTCAAATCCAATACTCAGCTCAACATAACGAAACCTCAAAGAGAAAGACTCGGTTCATCACAAGAAGGTAGAGAGGGAGAAACACCATATGATCCAACTATAGTAACAAAGCTCGCGGTACATCAAGATTGTGCCGAATCAAGAACACGAGAGAGAGAGAGAGAGAGAGAGAGAGAGAGATCAAACACATAGCTACTGGTGTTGGGAAACGTTGCATGGAATACAAAAAAAATTCTATGCACACGCAATATCTATCCATGGAGATGCATAGCAAAGTGAGGGGAGAGTGTGTCTACGTACCCTCGTAGACCGTAAGCGAAAGCGTTTGACAACGCGGTTGATGTAGTCGAACTTCTTTGCGTTCCAACCGATCGAGCACCGAACGTACGGCACATCCGCGTTCAGCACACGTTTAGCTCGATGACGTCCTCCGCCCTCTTGATCCAGCAAGACGGCGAGGTAGTGGATGAGTTCCGGCAGCACAATGGCGTGGTGACGGTGATGGTGAAGTGATCTCTGCAGGGCTTCGCCTAAGCACTACGGAAATATGACCGGGGGTCTAAACGGTGGAGGGAGGCGCCGCACACGGCTAGGCAATTGTCTCTTGTGTGCTAGGCGCCCCCTCCCACATATATAAGGGTGGAGGGAGGGAGGAGCAGCCAAGGGGGCGCTCAAGTAGGGGGAATCCTACTTGGGGTCTCTCCCAGGCCGCGCCCCCCTTTCCTTATTTGGAGCGCTGGAGGAAGGAAGGAGGAGGTGCCCCCCTTTCCTTTCTCTCCTGAGGAGGGAAAGGCAGGAGGGGCCACCCCTCCCCTTTCATTCCCCTTAGGTATGGCCAGCCATGGGAGGGGCGTGCTAGCCCCCTTGTGGGCTGGTCTGTCCCCTCCTTTGGCCCATAAGGCCCATATCTTCCCGGCGGGTGCCCGGAACCCCTTCTGGTGACCCGATACTTCCCGGTATGTCCCAAAACACTTCCGGTGTCCAAATACCATCATCCTATATATCAATCTTTACTTCTCGACCATTTCGAGACTCCTCGTCATGTCTGTGATCTCATCTGGGACTCCAAAGAACATTCGGTCACGAAAACATATAACTCATATAACACTATATCGTCAACGAACGTTAAGCGTGCGGACCCTACGGGTTCAAGAACTATGTAGACATGACCGAGACACCTCTGCGGTCAATAATCAATAGCGGAACCTGGATGCCCATATTTGTTCCTACATATTCTACGAAGGTTTTTATCGGTCGAACCGTTATGACAACATACGTAATTCCCTTTGTCTATCGGTATGTTACTTGCCGAGATTTGATTGTCGGTATCTTCATACCTAGTTCAATCTCGTTACCGGCAAGTCTCTTTACTTGTTCCGTAATACATCATCTTGCAACTAACTCATTAGTCACTTTGCTTGCAAGGCTTCTTATGTTGTGTATTACCGAGAGGGCCCAAAGATACACTACAAAAAAGACACATCCGTGACATTTTGGGCCGAACAATTTTTTTTGTCATGCCTATGACACTTCTATGACGATAATTGTGACAAAACCCAGTATCATCATAGATGTGGTGGGCTCCTACTTCTATGACAAAAAATCATGACAAAAATGGGCTTTTCGTCCTAGGCGGGCCGGAGACGCAGCTACATGACATTCTTTGGGTCGTCCATGACGGGAAAAAACGTGGTAGAAGCGAGGGCGAGGAAAATATCAGGGAGTTCCCGGTTACGGTGCGTGGTCGGGGGCCGAGCGATGCGCGTTTCTCTCGTACGTACGCGCGTGTGCGAGGCATTGCGCTCTAACTGAACCCGAGCGAGGCGTTGGGCTCTAACTGAACCTGAGCGATTGCACTACAGGCTACGCGTTACTGAACCCGAGCGATCGATCGATCCCTTGCTGTTAACTGAACCCGAGTGATTCCTTCGCTACTGCTGCTAACTGAAGCCGATCGATGCTACCTCTAGATGAACGGTGAGCGTTGTTGGGGGGTTGGATGAACAGGACCCTGTGGTAGTAGAGGCAGTTGCCGCTGGATGAACAGGACCCCGATCGAGCCGGTTGGGGGTGGATGAACAGGACCCCGTGGAGGGCTGGATGAACAGGACCCCGTGGAGGGCTGGATGAACAGTAGCCGGTGGAGGACTGGATGAACAGTAGCCCGTGGAGGGGTGGTTGAACAGGACCCCATGGAGAGGGCTGGTTGAACAGTAGCCGGTGGAGGAGCGCGCGGTGGAGGCTGGATGAACAGGAGCCCGTGGATGAATAGACAGGTGGAGGCTGGAGGAGGTCGACGGTGGATGAACAGTAGCCCGTGGAGGCTGGAGGAGGTCGACGGTGGAGATGAACAGTATCCCGTGGAGTCCCGTTTTGCTGTACGCCACACCCCTCCCGATGAACAGGACCCCCGTTTCGACCGTAGTGCTCCAACACAAGTCCGTTTCATCCGTTTTGCGGTACGCCACACCCCTCCCGATCAACATGACCCCGTTTCCACCGTAGGAGGTCCAAGAGAAGGCCATTTCTTTTGTTTTGCGGTATGCCAGACCCCTCCCGATGAACAGGATCCCATTTCGACCGTGGTCGGTCGAACACAAGGCCGTTTCCTCCGTTCTGCGGTATGCCAGACCTCGTTTCCATCGGCTGTTCCGTCCAAGCCGGTTAGCTCCCAATGAACAGCACGCGTTCCGTTGCCTCTCGATGAACACGACGCATTCCATTGCCTCCCCATGAACACGATGCCGATGCAGTTTCTCCGTTCCGACCCAGCCCTGTACACGAGCCCTAGCCGTACGTATGCGTGAGTAGGCGTTCGTGACCCCGCCCGTATGTACGTACGTGGCCGTATTTTTGGCGTGTGGCTGTATGTACGTGTACACGGTTTAGACGGGACAGCCTGAACTGCTACGTGGGGGGCTCTACTATGACATGTGCCACTACTTACTCGGCCACGGTTCCACCTCTGCACGGTTCATACTTGCAGAGAGACTGATCGACCAGTATGTATGTACATGTTCCGACAATACAGACAACTTTACGTACGCTTCGACCGGGTGGGTCCCAGTTGTCAGGGAGGATAAGGATGCACTTCCTTGCGTGCGAAGATATAGCTGCTGGGTCCCAGCTGTCAAGGGGGATATTTTTCTTGCCCGCAATAAGGATGCACTTCCTTGCGTGCGAAGATGTAGCTGGTGGGTCCCAGCAGTCAGGGGGAGAAAACATTATATTTCAGGGTAAAAAGGATGCAATTGCATGCATGTGTCCATGGGCGTGGTGCGTCCCCACTGCCAGCCTCTCACGTATAGTCATCTTCCGATGACTCCCGTTTGTTGACCACGTTGACCACACCCTGCCGAGCGCACCAAGGCTGGGGGACGACGGCGAGGCCCCAGACTGGAATGACCCGGAGATGGGGAAGACGCAGCAGTGGAGTCGCAGATGAAGAGGAGTGGGAAACTTGACTGGTTCGGGTGCGCGGCAGCACTGCCGCCCACGGGAGACAGGAGCAAGAACAGAGGTTGAAGAAGGAGTACGACTGTTGGATTAACATCCAACGGTCCAGCTACTAGAATCATTTGTTGATTAAGTTGACAAAGCCCTACGTACACGTCCGCTTAGTAGGCCCACAAGTCAGCCACCAAATCTGACGGGTCCCAGCTGTCAACGGGAGGAATAGTTTTTTCGCATAACAAGGAGGCACTTTCTTCCGTGTGAAGATACAGCCGGTGGGTCCTAACTGTCAGGGGGAGGAAACATTTTTTCAGCTTAATAAGGAGGAACTTTCCTTGCGTGCGACCATGGACCTCGCGGGTCCCAGCCGTCAGGCTCTCCACGTACAGTCCTCTTCCGATGACTCTCGTTTGTTGACCACGCCGTGCCGAGCGCAGCGAGGCGGTGGACGACGGCGAGGCCCCGGAAGGGAACGACCCGAAGATGGGAAGACGTGGCAGTGGAGTCGCAGATTGAGAGGAGTACAAGGGTTATAACTGGTTCTGGTGCAGCGTGGGGCTGCAGTCGGTGGAGAATAACAGGAGGTGTGGAGGGGTGGAGGGATAGCCTGGCCGGCGGTGGGGTAGCACTTCGCAGCGATGCGTGCTAAACAGAGCCGCTAGCCACCGGAGGCCGGACCAGGCGGTCCCGGCAACGCTGGAGAAAGAAGACGAGATATTGAAGGTGCATGCCGGCCGTTGGATATAAATCCAATGGCTGTGGATCTCATAATCATTTGTTGACCAAGTTGACAACGCCCTACGTAGGCTTCGACCTATTGGCCCACATGTCAGCCTGCAAAAATGTGGCATATATTTAACCCATGTTTTCTAGAATGTACAGTCCATTTGCTGGGCTGGGTGAACAAATAATTTCGCGTCAATGCTGCCCATTTAATATTTTCTAAGAAATCCCAGTCCATTTGCACTTTCTTGAAATACACGAATTAGCTGGGCTCGTTCTATATATAATGTTAGGTTAGAAGGAGCAATTAATATCAAAAAGTAAACCGGAGCGACACATTTATATATATATAAAATTAACAAATTAGCAAGTTATTGCTCAAAATAAAAATGAGTGTGTTATTATTACATCGGTCCTTAAAATCTTCGCAAGCTTTTGTACGCAATCACTAGGATTGTCCTACCTGTGAGTCAAAAACAACCAGGATTTTCCTTGCCAACTTCTGTTAAACATTACTTTTATAAGTTAATAACACGTGGGATGTTTTTATAATGTATATATAAGTCTCTATAAAATATACGATAATAATAATAATATAAATATATATAATGTGGCTAGAAGGGAAAACATAAATTGGACACAACATTATTATTCTTATATATAGAAAAACAGAACAGAGATCTGCGTTTTATTAAAAAAATACATTGGGTTGCCGATCTTTAAGAAAAAGTAAAACCTATGCTGGGAGGCCCATAGGCCGGTATGGACCTCAAAAACTAAGTTGAAACCACTGTCTCTGTATGTCGTGGGCTAGGCATACCTAGGCCTAGCTGATACTTGTTCGCCCTCTGGAAAAAATGGTACCAGCTAGATCCCCGAGCGAACTGGATTAAAGAGGGGGCCGGCGGCACGACTGAAGAAGCACATCAGACGCGATTTTTTCTTCAGTGGATGGCTCTCGATGGCGTTTTTTTACTTGCCTCTGCACCATACAACTTGTATTTTAGCCTCCCAGTCCGTGGTGGACCAGCAGCCCATTTGCTGGGCGGGCCAACCTACAGAAACCAACACTCGATTTTTCATCAAGCCCCCAAAACAACGCAATACTATGCTTGTTTTGAGGCCGAAAACATTACAATAGGGGTTGAGCGGGGGAGGGGGCAAGACAGAGCAAAAAATATTAATTAGAGCTGATGTGCCGTTGCTACCCTAACAAAGCAGGTGCAATTCTTCTCGGGAAGAAGGTGTGTCGTTGACACCCACACGTCACAAATCCCACAGTAGACATACTAACAAGTTCACACACAAATACAACAGAACAGGTAAACATTCGTATCAAACTCAGGTTCACAGGACACGTTCATATTCATAGCCAACATTCACAATCAACAACTCAAAAGATTCATATATACACAAGTTCAACATGTCTATGGATCCGAATGATTGATAGATCACACGACAATATTCATAGATAATTCACAAAAAGATTCAGATATACACATGTTCAGTATGTTTATGCAACCAAATGATTGAGATCACAGCCAATATCATCCATGGACGAACTTTAATTACCTAGGGTACAAAATGGTAAATGGTGTTCAGTCGGAGGTATTTCTTGCTAAAATTAATGCTTGTACGAGTAAACTTTCGAGTACATAAGAGGCAGCACAGACAATCTGAATTTTGCTTGTAGGTTTATCCTCAAATAGTGGCCTCGTGCCGAGGGAGGTTTGAGCAACTTGGCCACTACTTTCATCCAACTAGTTGACTGGCTCATCTTGGTCCTGTAGCTCGCCAAAATTCTACATTGCAGACAAGAAAGGAGGCGGTTGAGAAAATGAACCACCCAAATTTTTTGTGCAGTTCAACTGAAATGGAGCATCCCTGGCGTGCAGGCTGATTAAGTGCCAGATGAATATACGCGTTTTTTTGGGCTATGCGCCAAGCAATATTTTTGGCGTTCACTCTCCTAATACTTGGAGTTTGACAACTGGTTGACGCCGGTTGATACTCGAATGAATATAGTCACTTCTTCTTGTCAACATCGATGCTTGTCTGAGTGAACTTTGGAGTACATAGCAGCAGCATAAGTATCTGTCCATCTGATCTTTTTGTGCAGTTCTACTGAAATCATCCAATGTAATGATTTGCCATGTATCATAGGTTGCAAAACTTTAACGTGCAAAGATAAAGGAGTTTCTCATGACAGTAGCACGATACAAATAGAGATGACAACAAACTAATATGGATGAAGGCCTTAGGCCAGTACCAACCTGAGCAAAAAAGCTTATTCATGTAGTCCCAGAAGAGATGATAAAGCACTCACTGGAATCACTCAATAGTATATATTTTTGTGCACTTAAAATGTATGGTTGAAATCACTCTTGTTTACCAGTGCTGAGATTATATCGAAAGATTATCAAGAACTTCCAGCAGAGTTAAAGCACTGGCTGGGATACAGTTCATTGTATTGTCTTGTGTAGTTCCACTAAAATGTATGATTGGCACAACATGATCCCTGTTTGCACAAGTAGGAACAAGGTGAAACCTTCATTAGTTTAGTGAGAAAGGATAGAAAGACATTAGCATATTACTCTAACAGTAGCATCAAATTCATGATGGACAATACGCAGAAGTGGAAGGGCTCCCTGGAGGATCGTCTCACATGTAAGGTAGAGGTTGCCGGAGCCCTTGAATGGCCTCGACTGAGGCCTCGACTTCAGCAAGATCACCTTGGCACTATTTATTCTTCTTCCTCTTCCTCTTCATGCTCTGTTTCTCTTTCTCCTCACCAGTTGGTGAAACCAAGTACATGATTGACCTTCTATTTGAGAATTGGTTTTGTCAGTGAGGGAGTACAAGTGTACTAGTAAACAATAGCATTATTTTCTCATGGCAGTCGCAAAATAGAGATGAACATGTGCATTAAATATTATTCTTACCTAAAGGAAGGTTATGGTGCCAATATGGATGATGAGGATTGGAACACAAATCTCCCTTTGTGCAGTTCTGCCGAAATGAACCAACTGTTCCATTCTGACATTCCAGTTAAACAGCACAAAAGTCACTTCTTTTAAGAAGTGTTTTGTGTAGTGCACCAAAAGGTCACAACATCAACCAGGTGAAATTGATACCCCTGTTTGCACAAAAAGCTACAGAGGAAACAGTCGGAGTCTCAAACAATCACAGGCAAAAACATTTGGCTAAACTTGTCATGGCTTATAACAGTGGCATGGCTTCAATTTACCAGGGGCATTAGATTAAGAACAACTAAATATTTGGTATAAGGGCATGGGACAGTGGGTGCACCAACAGTCCAGCACCATATACCTAAACCGGGGCATAAAGTGGTGATTCAGAGTTTGTTGCCCCGAGAAACAAACATCCAAGAAACATATCTGGGTTGGTCCCATTTTTGTTCACTCTAGACACCTACTCCTATGTGTGGATAGCAAATCTAGTCCTGGTCATACCACTGTGTACAACGTTTCCCCTGTATTTCCCTTTTCGACCAAGAGACCGGTTGGATGACTAATCTGTACTACTTTCACCCCCTTTCCTTCCTATTTGTACCAAGTCCGATGTACATACTAAATTCACCCACCACCACTTTATTTCTTGTTTGAACCAAGTACATGATTCGACTCCATGAAGTAGCTTTACCTCTAACAATAGAAGAAAAAAATATGCGTCATTGGATCATCCGATCGAGAGGGGCTGAGAGGTAGAAAACGATGCACATGTTGTGACGTAGCGAGCTGGGGAAGTAGAGCTAGGGCGGTTTCGAAGGAAGATATACCTAAAGGTCGTCGAGATGTAGATAGGTGGGCGGCGGGAGGCCAGGTCCGCCCACACTAGGGCAACGACGAAGGGATCAGAGGACCTCCCGTGCCGGCGCTCGGCCAGAGATAATGGTGTGGCCGACAGTGGGTCTCCTCCCTCGCTATCGACGACGGCCTAAACGCTGCCCTTCCTCCCCTTCACCGGCGGAGGGGGATACGTCCGGATCTGTAACCGGGAGTGAGGATAGAAAGACATTGTTTTTTGAAGGGAGAAAGACAGTGTTACCACTGCTATCTTGTTTAGATCTGGAGAGGATGAGTGTGTGTGAATAGAGCAACCCTAGTAAGCAAGCGCGGAGGCTCCGGCCTATATATACGTAGTGGGGTAGTTTTCCTTTTTCACTCCATCAAAACAATAGTTTAAAATTGTGTACGTGCCAGGTCACCGTTTTTTGAGTTGTTGATTGTTTTTTGAGATAGCTACCCACTTATTCCAAGTGGTGTTACGGATTGCCAGGTCACACTTTGTATCGTTCAAGTCTGGTACAAGACCCTCGATTAAATGAACAACCACCCCCTCGTAAAATTTGTGAACAAGCCCACGGCTAAAATTATCAGAAACGTGGGCTGCCCCAACATGCATTATTTATGTGGGAGTATCCTCAAAACAAAATGTGAGAGTAGAATATTTATTGGGCCCCTTTGTAATTGGTGCTAAATTTTGACCAAAGATTTAAGTGACAAAATGTTAGTGCATGTTAACAAAAATTATATCGTTTGATTCGTATTTGAACATAGTTTTCAATGATGTAATTTTTTGTGACATGCATGAATATTTGGTTAGTTAAATTTATAGTCAAAATTTGGCAAGGTGCATTAAATCAACACATGCAAGTATCAAAAGGAGAGTCACGGCATGCATGCATGCGTTGTAATTAATGCATCGGTAAACACAAATTATTAAAATATATCGAGTGCAGTGCTTTGATGTGTCGCGTCAACTCTTACAACAAGAAGTTTGATTACTACAACGCCCTCTCGCCTTAACCGCACCTGCCTTTGGCTGCATGACAGGTGGGCCACCCACCTGTTGGGCCCACCTGTCATACGAGCAAAGGCAGGAGCAGTAAGTCAATGAAGCCGCATCCCTCCCTCGCCCATGAGCATTGTGGCTGGCAGGACTAGGAGAAGCTTTCGCTACACGCTCTCCCTCCCGCACGCGGTGGACATGCAGCAGTTCATTCAGTGTTAGATGGCCAGAAGCATACTGTAGTACTCCTCCACCGCAGTAGTACTCCATCATTGTTCGACTTCCCGAAGAGGCGAAGAGCCAAGCGCAGCCCGGATGCTCGTGTGGCAGTTTTGGGGCTGTTTGGATTGTGACTATGTTTGCCATACATTGCTAAAATATTTTTGCTACACTTGCCATACTTGCCTAACTTGAGTTGCTCAAATTGTTAGCCACACTTTGGCTTGGCTAAGGGAATCTTGCCACACTTTTTGTGTCTATGACATGTGGGGGTTCACTTCTCATAAAAAAAATTCTTGCCTTAAGTGTGGCTAGAATCAAACACCCACCTAACTTGGTCAAACTTGCCTAAGATGAGGTGTGGCAAAGTGTGGCAAGATGTGGCTGGCAACCAAACAGCCCCGATGTGTAGAGTAGTCTAGGATAGTGTGTACCGTGCCTGTAAGCTTAAAATCGTTGGGGTCGGCTCCATGCTTTTTTTGATTAAAATAATCTTCTGGCCCTACCTGTCATCCCGGTGATTTTAGTTTGCATGCTCATCTGGTCAAGTCATGAATATATATTTTAATTTGTGGTGGGATAAATGTTAGAGGTTGCAGCAAATATATTGTACATTGCGGGTCTTTCAGCCAAGTTTAGAGGCAACCATGTGGGGCCAGTGCTATGATGTGTCGCGTCAACTCGTACAACGAGGAGAAGCTTGATTTTACTACTACACGCCTTCTCCCTCGCCCATGCGCGCGGTGGCTCACAGATGAGGATAGGCTTTAGCTTAGGCTGGTCGTAATGGAATACTAGTATCATGCATATGATACTAGTGTATGATACTACACATCCATAGTGCATAGTATCATATGTTAGTATCATCGATGACTTCATTTATTAGCATGCATGACACATAGTAGTACAATATTTAATATGATACGGTATCATGATATGATACTCAACCCTTTCTTTCTTCATTTACTTCTATGCCACCTCATCAAATTTGCCTAGTTGGCATGCATGATACTCCCTCCGTTCCTAAATATTTGTCTTTTTAGATATTTCAAATGGACTACCACATACAGATGTATATACATATTTTAGAGTGTAGATTCACTCATTTTGCTTCGTATGTAGTCACTTGTTGAAATCTCTAGAAAGACAAATATTTAGGAACGGAGGGAGTACTTCCTATGATACTCCTATTACAACTAGCCTTATAGAGTACTACAACAAGCTATCCCTCCCGCACGCGGTGGACGGACATGCAGCAGTGGATTTGATACTGTAGAAGTAGTAGTAACATCATTCTCGTCTTCTCGAAGAGGCGAAGAGCCAAGCGCAACCCAAACATGGCAGTTGCGAACGCTCGCCATAGTGTGTTTGGTTGCATTCTCATCTCAGCATAGTTGTTCCCTCTTCCTGCATGCTCATCCCAGCACCCCTCTTCATGCATGGTCTTCTCATGCATGCTCCTATTGTTTTTGTGTTAAGCTAGTGTGGACTCATGCACCCTTCACACACCCTACCAAACACCCAAAAGTGGGTCGAGAAGGGCTTGGAGCATGCATATAGCCAGGCTCTTACATGAGAAAAAATTGCTATTTGAGCCCACTATTGTAGTACTACTTGCTAGTATAGCCCTATAAACCGGAAAGGAGTGTTTGCCTTTCTAGAGATTTCAACAAGTGACTAGACTAAACCCTAAATGAGTAGTACTAGAGCAAAATGAGTGAATCTACACCGTAAAGAAATGTGTAGTTCTCTCGTTTTCCTCTCCGCCTTGGTCGCGGTGCACAATATTGAGTAATCCTATATGACTAGCCGTTGTATCTACACGTAGGACATCAAAGCATCCAGGCCCGCGTGCCATCAACCAAATCACAGCGAGGTGCTATAGTCGAGACTCACCGGTCACCCCGGTGTGGCCGTCATGACCCGTCATATCACAAAACCCACACCTTTACCAGCAGTGGTAAAGTGGCCTCGAAGTTGGACTGGACGAAGCAACCATCATTTCACTAGAACGCTCGTTGAAGCCCTTTCTCCCCTTTCTTGAAGAAAACCTCACTCCAGGCTACTCACTTCTGCCATTTTTCTTCTGTACCGACGAAGGAAAGGTGGGCGAATCAGTGATGCTACTATATTTTCATTCCAAGAATCTTCTTTTTGCGAAGCACCGACCGATTCTCACAGCCTATTCTTCTCCCATTTTCATTGTGATTGTGGTTTCCTTTCGATTGCTTTTTGTTTGTCAGTTCATTGATGGATCCTGGAGCACTAGGCAAAGAGTTGCCGGTAGACAACCCTCTGGAGACAGTGCTCTCCAGGAAGCGAGCACCGACCAACGAGTTGACCATGTTGGCGGGCCAACCCATGGAGACGAAGAACTCCAAGAAACAAGCACTGGCCAAAGAGTTGACGACGTTGGCGGACGAACTCCTCAAAGAAAGTTGGAAGAACAGCAAGGGCCCCATCGTGCCTACCCCAAAAACTCTAACGGCCACCTATGCGAGGCTCAAGGCCAAGTTTGACGAGATAGTCGCCGTTGAGAAGCAGTATTCCCATGGCAAGGTGATGGCCCCCATCAAGGACGAGGAGATGGCCCCCGGAGGGATGGGATCCCCCGGTGAGCTGCACAAGGTAAAAAATAATGGCTTACCATAGTTGTGGTTTTTGATTATGTGCAATGTGCTTGCTAATATGTTATGGTTGTGCAGGTGCCGGTGGACGTCCTTGATGATTCCGATGTCGCGGCCCGTCCTGTGGACAACGCCCCAGAGATTGTTTTCGATGTCGCGGTCCGTCTTGTTGGCATCGCCCCGGAGATCGATTCGATGCCGCTGTCCATCCTGTGGACATCGCCCCAGAGATCGATTCCCATGCCGCTGTCCGTGCTGTGGTCATTGCCCAAGAGATCGATTACAAGAAATAGTTGGTCGCGCTAATCCTTCAGGGTAGTTTGCATTGTGTTTAATTACCAGAACGATGCGTGTTATCAAACCATCTTAGGGCTGGTGCACTGTCTTGTGTGGGCGGTACTTGCTACATTTGTTTGATAGTGAGTCATGCGAACCCTCTCCAAGTTGTGGAAACAGATGTATCCTCACTAGCTTTTGATGTAATATATGACATGCTTAGATGTAAGTTTGGACTGTTTATCATATCAGCAGGGCTTGTTTGATGATTCTTGGTATTAGTAGGCTAGCTACTGTGCGAGCTATAGTACTTTCTGTCGTGGTTCTAAGCCTGACAGTGGAATGGGGGTAGGTATGAGGAGGCAAGATCCTAGCTATGGTCAAGTTGTACACACAAGATTTACGAGTTCAGGCCCTTTTCGGTGGAAGTAACAGCCCTACGTCTCGGTGCTCGGGAGCTTATTCGATTGGATTATGTGTGTGGAGTTACAGGGGGTGCGAACCCTTGTGCCTGAGGAGGGGGTGGCTTATATAGAGTTCGCCAGACCCCTCCGGCCCTCAGTTACACAGGGTTCAATGTACATAAAGATAGGACGTTACTGATAACGCCAGCATTAAAGTCATATAAATGATCATTACAACCACGGAATGAACGCCTGACCGTTGTCATTCAGAGTGACCTTAGATCTTCCATACTCCGAGTGGTTTCTGATGCGGTCAAGTGATCGTATACTTGTCAAATGGAATTGGGTTGCCCGAGTGGAACTCTCAGTCGAGTGGGTTGGACTATGTAATGATTTCAGTCTGATGAATCTGCTGTCTTTTGAATGTCTTTGATTGCAAGGCAGTGTCCTTGGGTAGGGTACTTTGATCAGGTCTATTGCCCTACCCTAGGTACATATCATCGTCATTAGCCCCCAAATGGTTCTGGGTCCGAGTGGAATTGAAGTTGAAGGTGGTTCCGACTCAACTTTCTTGCTTCAAAAGCACTTTACTTTGGATTGATGAACCATGCAAAAAGTCTTGACTTCATTTTCAGTCGCCTTGAGCCATTCAGAAGGTGTCGAGTGAACTTTCGTGACTAAGCTTCGAGTGTTTGATATGGTATAAAATCTTCGGTCTGACAGATTGCTCTGCTGCTCCCGAATCTTGCGGGATTTGAAATTTTGGGAAGCGCGCGGGACGGAGGAGGCCGCAGTAATCGGAATGGATTAGGCAGGGGCGCCTCAATCTCCGCGCCACCTTTTTCGCCACGTACTGCGCGCGCAACTGTTGCGGGATTTGACAGGATCACCTGGACCCACAAGTCAGCCACTCGGGAGAACGCCTTATATAAAGCGTCGCGGCTGGGGTTTTCTGCATAGTGTGCCCCATTCTCCCCCTTTCTCCTCTGTTCCTCCAACGCATCCACCTCCGCTCCGGCGCCGCTGCCTTGCTAGAGCTCTATCCGCCACAAAAGGGAAGGAGAAGATGGTGGCCTTGGAGCGCACGAAGAAGGTGACGACGAAGGCGAAGGGGAAGAAGACTAGCCGGGGCGGATCTTCGTCGAGATCCGGCCTGCCGCCCGGCTGGATTCAGGGCAACTGGATCCGGTCGACGATTCAGCAGGAGGATGTGGAGGATTTGGTCGAGGGAGGCCTGATCCCCCAGGTCTTGGTGGCTTCCAGAGGATGAAACCGAGCCACGACCGCAGGAGAGTGAGTGCGTCCTTCTCGCCCCTCACGTTGACCGCGGTTTTTCTCTGCCTCCCATCCTTTCTTTCGAGGCTTTTTGAACTTCTTTGGAGCTCAACTTCACCACTGTTCCCCAACACCATCACGTATCTTGCCGCATATGTGTTCATGTGTGAGAATTTCCTGGGGTGTCGACCGCACTGGGGTCTCTTCAAACACATTTTCACTTAAGCCAACCCGAGTGATGAGAGGACGCACGTGATCCAGATGTGTGGGGGTCTCGGGATCCAAATGAGGAGTAAGAGCACCTTCCCAGCCATGATTCTCCCTGAGTCTGTTAGAGGGTGGCAGTCGACCTGGTTCTACTGCAAAGACCAGCCGACTCCAGGTCAGTCGACTGGGTTTCCCCCCTTCTCTATGGCTCGAGTCGAAAAGCCCTCTTCCTTGAAAGTGACCCCGGCAGAGAAAGCGGAGGTGAAGACGTTGGTCGAGCGGGTGGTCCAGCTTGTCCGTGATGGCGTGACTGACATGGATCTGTTAGAGGTCTTTCTCAGTCGACGCATCTAGCCACTTCAAGCCCGTGACCATCCGATGTGGCTGTATTTGGGCATTGACGACTCCACTCGGCTTCACCCAGAAGAAGTTGACGAGGCTACGGTGGCGCGGTGGCTGTAGGGCATCACCGGCAACAAGGATAACCCCAGAGGGTCCAGCAGGATTCCTCCACTCGACAACACTTATGAACCAGACAAGGTCCGACTCTGAATTTCCGAGTGTCTTCTTGATCCACCGGTAATTGTTCTGGTCGACTGACTGTTATTTGTTCAACTTGTTGTCTTGCAGGTCTTCACTGAGATGTATTCAATGCCCAACGGAGAGCAGGTACAGGAGCAGGAGGGAGCGGTGAGCGGAGGGGAAAGCACCGACTGGCAGTCTGACGGAGGGGAAGACGAGGAGAGTGACGATCCGAGCGATGGTGAAGAGGTCGATTCCCCTCCCCGCACGGAAAGGCGATCCAAGCATACCCACGACCTAGCCAGCATCCGAGGGAAAGCAAGTGCACAGACTGGTCAGTCTTCCAAGCGCAGTCGGACGGCTTCTCCCGTGCTGACTGAGAAGGCTCCAAAGCAGCCCAAAGTCGTGCCGCAAAAACCTCAGAAGGCCTTGCCCAAGATCAAAGTGGATGCCCCTATTGCTTCTGGGTAATCCTTGAACTTGACTTCTCAGTTTCACATGACTTGCTCTTTGGTCGACTCATTTATCTGTTCTGACCGAATGGTTTTTGAATCTGTAGTGCCGCTACTTCTGGGACTTTTGTATATAAAGATGATGATGATGAGGAGATGGAGGATGCAGTCACTTCCAATCCGGGTACAACCCTTGTCGTTTTATCTTTACTTTATCAGCCATTTTGTCAGTCGACTGAGCTCTTGTAATTGATTTCTTTGCAGCTCCGCCCAATGTTATTGAACTTCCAGATGATGATGAGGATGCGTCACTGAAGCACACGGGGAGGAGGAGCAGGACTTTGAGCAAGAAGGCATCAACCCACAAGACGCCCCAGTCGACTCCAGCAACGGAACCAGTGATCCAGCGGTCTGAAGATGTCAACCGGGCCTCTGTTACTTTTGCCGTTCCTTTGTCGAGTGCACAACCTTCAACGTCGACTGCACAAGCTCCGACAGATCCACCGCCGTCACTTTTCACCGCCCATCACGTCCCGGAGGACCAAGTGAGTGCTGCCAAGGAAGCTATACGCCAGGCAGGCATCATGATGGAGCAGATGAAGGTGGTTCGCGATGCCAGTCAAGCTGCTTACGACGCCAGCTCATCACTCCAGGCCAACGTCCAGGTTAGCTTATTTCCGACTGATCTTCTAGCTGTTGCTTGTTCTGTTAGGATATGCTATCTGAAAACCTTTCTTGTGCATCTATCTGTCAGTCTGTACTTTTGCATCCGTACACCCACTAGGTGTTTTAATTTATGCTAAGTAGTTTTTCCGATCGAATCGACTGAGTTATGTCGATTGTGGCTTTAGACTAGTGGGGGCACGCAGAGTGCACCCACTGGGTGTAGTCCCCGAGGCCGCCGTTAAATGTGTGATACGGCGGGGGTCTTGATAAAAATATCTTGTTCGCCAATTGTTCCACTCGATCTGGGCAGACCATGTCGAGTGGAATCTGAACCAGTGGGGGCACGCTCCGTGCACCCACTGGGTGTAGTCCCCGAGACCGCGGTCGACTGCGGGCAGTCGGTTGTGGTCTTAGAACAACTGTTGCATTCTTCTCTCTCCCTTTTTTTACTCGGCCTGGACGGACCAAGCCGAGTGGAAAATGGACCAGTGGGGGCACGCTAAGTGCACCCACTGGGTGTAGTCCCCGAGACTACTGTTGGATGTTTGATTCGGCAGTAGTCTTAGAACTCTGTTTTGAATTTGTTACTCTATTGCTTGGAAGCAACCAATTTTCGCGTCTGTCGATTGACTATCCTCTGACCACAGAAATCTTGTGAACTTGGAGCCCGGTTTGCTGACTTGGAGAAGAAGCAGATCCAGCTCAATCTTGATCTGGAGTTGGCCAGGACAAACTTGCAGAAGGCCAAGGATGAAGCCGCTGGTGTGAAAAACTTGTCGACTGATTCGTTCCTGAATCCGAGTGTTATTTCCTTCTTCTGAACCAAGCGTTATTTCTTTTTCAGAAACAATGAACCAGGCTCTGGCGAAGAAGGATCTGGACCTTGCAGCTGCGCAGAAACCAGCAGAAGAGAAGACTGCACTCGTCGACCAGAAACTGGCCTTAGTCGGTAAACTGGAGGAAGAGAACGCCAAGCTGAAGACTGCCCTTGATGAAGCCAACAAGGAGGCGACTCGTCTGAAGAAGGACAAGAGGACCCTGACCGACAAGGTGGAAGACATCGCCCGCAAGAGAGATGAGCTGGAGAATTATCTGTGAGGGCTTGCCAAGAAGCTATTCGTCATGCTTGAAGGTATTTTTCTTTATCCGACTGTATTTGTGTTGTCGATTCGTTGTATAACTGTTGACTCATCGTTTTATTGCGTGTGCAGAATTCAGCCAGAACTTCGAGGAAGAGACTGGGCGAATTGAAACAAGCTTGGACCCCATCCTCTCTCCTGTTAAGGACGAAGCTGCCATGAACGTGCTCCGACTGGAATCCCGTGTCGCTGGCGTCGTTGACTATCTGGCTCGGCTGAAGGTTGCGGTGTCGCGAATCAACACAGCGCTCTGGCCAGGGGCGACGCTCCAGAATGACCTCGAGTCTCTGATGACTCGACTCAATGAGATCCCCGGTCGAGTGCAAGAATGGAATAAGTCTTCTGCCCAGTGTGGCGCTGATGTTGCTCTATCTCTGGTCCGCGTCCACTGCAAGGAAGCCAGAGAGGATAAGCTAACCGTGATCAAAGTTGCCAACACCAAGAGGCTTGACTTCCGTTCCTTCATCGAGACTTTTATTGCTGCCGCCACTCGAATTGCAGATGGGATCGACCTGCATGAGTTCGTTGAGCCTGCCAGTCCTCCTCATGCGGAGTGAACAAACTTTTATGATCCGATTAAATTTGCCTCGGTATGCCGAGTGGTTTTTGTAACCGTTAAACTCTTTCGGGTCTGATGCCCGAGTACTTTAATCCGTGGTCTCGAACCTTGTGGGATTTATCTTAAACTTAGCCTTTCTCTGAATATGCTTGTGTTTGCCTTCGAGTGGAACTTGTTTCTTCACTCGGAACAGTCTTTGTACTTGTGATGCAGCTCTGAGGAGAAGGTCGTAGTCGACCTGCACCTCGTCGTCCTTGCGGATCAGGATGGAGCACACATTGTATTTATGGCGCAGCTCTAAGGATAAGGTTGTAGTCGACCTGCACCTCGTCATCCTTACGGATCAGGATGGAGCGTACATTGTATTTATGGCGCAGCTCTGAGGGGAAGGTCGCAGTCGACCTGCACCTCGTCATCCTTACGGATCAGGATGGAGCGTGTGGCCAAGTCCCCGAGCGAGAAAATCGGTCCTCACTCGGAACGTGTTTCAAACTTAGGCGAGTACTGGAGTGCAGCTAAGCCCCCGTGTGAGAGGGTTGCTCTTCACTCAGTGGGATTTTTCAAACTTAGCCGAGTACTGGACTGCAGCTAAGCCCCCGAGTGAGAGGGTTGCTCTTCACTCGGTGGAATTTTTCAAACTTAGCCGAGTACTGGACTGCAGCTAAGCCCCCGAGTGAGAGGGTTGCTCTTCACTCGGTGGGATTTTTCAAACTTAGGCGAGTACTGGACTGCAGCTAAGCCCCCGAGTGAGGGGGTTGCTCTTCACTCGGTGGGATTTTTCCAAACTTAGGCGAAGCGGATTCGCAGCTAAGCCACCCACTGGGGGATTTTAAACATATGTATAATCGACAACAATCATTTAGAAGACTGTAAAACTGTGTCTTTGATAATAAAACTAACAAGGTATTTCTTATTGCATCTCAATAGTTTGAGTGCTTAAGTATAAAAACGACGGAGCAACTCTGCATTCCAGGCGCGTGGCTCATCTTTATTGTGCTCCACATTATAGAGGTGATACGCTCCATTTTGGAGCACCTTGGTGATGATGAAGGGACCTTCCCATGCGGGAGCAAGCTTGTGTGGCCGTTGCTGATCCACTCGGAGAACCAGGTCTCCCTCTTGAAATGCTCGACCTCTCACGTTTCTAGCGTGGAATCGACGAAGGTCTTGCTGGTAAATGGTCGACCGGATTAGGGCCATCTCTCTTTCCTCTTCCAGAAGATCAACAACATCTTGTCGAGCTTGTTCTGCTTCGGCTTCTGAGAAAAGTTCCACTCGGGGTGCATTGTGAAGTAAGTCACTCGGAAGCACAACTTCAGCCCCGTAGACTAGGAAGAACGGAGTACGACCAGTCAACCGATTTGGAGTCGTTCTCAATCCCCATAGTACTGACGGCAGCTCATCAACCCAAGCGCCTACTGCATGCTCGAGATCACGCATCAATCGGGGCTTCAGCCCTTTGAGGATCAAACCGTTTGCTCTTTCTGCTTGCCCATTCGACTGTGGGTGGGCGACTGAAGCATAGTCGACCCGAGTGCCTTGGGAAGCGCAGAAAGCTCTGAATTCATCTGAATCAAAGTTTGACCCATTATCTATGATGATGCTGTGCGGAACTCCATATCTGAATGTTAACTCTCTAATGAAGCTGACAGCAGTACTTGCTTCGAGGTTTTTGATAGGTTTAGCTTCAATCCATTTAGTGAATTTGTCAACTGCTACGGGCACATGGGTGAAGGCACTCCTGCCAGTCCTCAAAGGTCCGACCATATCCAATCCCTAGACTGCAAAGCTGAAGCAGGTTGTGAGACATGTTGGAGTAGAACTGGCATCCCTCACACTTGTCGACTATTTCTTTCGCCATCTCATTGGCATGTGGCCAGTAAAATCCGGCTCGGTATGCTTTGGCTACGATGGTCCGAGAGGATGCATGGTGACCACAGGTCCCTGAGTGGATATCATTGAGGATCATTCGGCCTTCTTCTAGTGTGATGCATTTCTGACTGACTCCAGTGACACTCTCTCTATAAAGTTGTCCGCCCATCACAGTAAAGGCTTCGGATCGACGGACGATCTCACGAGCCTCTTCTTCATCCTCTGGGAGTTCTTTCCTAAGAATATATGCAATGTATGGCACTGTCCAGTCGGGAATGAAGACCAAAACCTCCATGACCAAGTCGACCACGGCTGGGATTTCAACTTCAGTTGGATCAGTGGCACTCTTAGGCTGTGGGGGCTCTTCAGTGAAAGGATCTTCTTGAACTGAAGATGTGTGAATATGCTCCAAAAACACATTGCTGGGAATGGGCTCCCTCTTGGAACCTATCTTTGCCAAGTCATCGGTAGCCTGATTTTTCAGTCGGGGTATATGGTGGAGTTCTAACCCCTCAAACTTCTTTTCTAATTTCCTCACTGCATTGCAATAACTAGTCATAGCTGGACTCCTTACGTCCCATTCCTTCATCACTTGATTGACCACCAAATCTGAGTCGCCATATACCATTAAGCGCGGGACGTCGAGTGAAATGGCCATACGCAACCCATACAAAAGTGCTTCATATTCAGTTTCATTGTTGGAGGAGTCAAAGTGAATCTGGAGAACATAACTTAGCTTGTCGCCTCGCAGAGATACCAGGACTACCCCAGCACCTGAACAATTCAACATCTTGGACCCGTCGAAGAACATGGTCCAATATTCCGACTGAATCTGAGTCGGCAGTTGTTGTTCAATCCACTCAACAAGAAAATCTGCTATTGCCTGGGATTTGATTGCTTTCTTTGCCTCAAACTTGATATCCAACGGAAGGAGTTCAATCGCCCATTTAGCCGCTCGACCAGTTGCATCTCTGTTATTCAATATTTCTGACAATGGAGTGTCACTGACGACTGTAATTGAATGATCTGAGAAGTAATGTGCAACCTTCTTCATGGTCAAGTAAATCCCATAGACAAGCTTCTGATAATGCGGGTATCTTTGCTTGGATGGGGTTAGAACTTTAGAAATATAGTATACTGGGCGTTGAACCTTGTAGGCCTTGCCTTCTTCTTCCCGCTCGACCGTGAGTACTGTACTGACAACTTGTCCAATGGCTGCGATATAAAGCAGTAAAGGCTATTTGCTGATTGGAGCAGCAAGCACCGGCTGGGTGGAAAGCAGGGTTTTGAGCTCTGCAAACGCTGCGTCAGCTTCAGGAGTCCACTCGAACTTGTCAGATTTCTTCATCAGTCGGTAAAGAGGCAGTGCCTTCTCACCGAGACGAGAGATGTATCGACTCAAAGCGGCCAAAGAACCAGTAAGCTTCTGAACGTCGTGTACACGCACGGGGCGTTTCATTCGGAGGATTGCACCAACTTTCTCTGGGTTTGCATCGATCCCACGTTCGGAAATGAGGAAACCGAGTAATTTGCCACCAGGAACCCCAAATCTACACTTTGACGGATTAAGCTTGATATCATATCTCCTCAGATTGGCAAAGGTTTCAGCGAGGTCAGTCAGCAGGTTGGAACCTTTGCGTGACTTAACCATGATGTCATCCATGTATGCTTCCACATTCCCATTGATTTGAGTGAGCAGGCACTTATGTATCATACGCATGAATGTGGCGCCAGCATTCTTGAGACCAAAGGTCATGGTAACATAGCAAAAGCACCCAAATGGGGTGATGAAAGTTGTTTTTATCTCATCAGGTCCATACAGTCGGATCTGATGGTACCCAGAATATGCATCCAGAAAAGACAACCGCTCAAATCCCGCAGTCGAGTCGACTATCTGATCGATGCGAGGGGGAGGGAAGTGATCCTTCGGGTAGGCCCGATTGATATGCTTGAAGTCAATACACATGCAGAGTGAATCATCTTTCTTAGGAACCATGACGACATTGGCGAGCCACTCGGAGTGATAAATCTCTCGGATGAACTCAGCTGCCAAAAGTCGAGCCACTTCCTCGCCAATTGCCTTTCTCTTCTGTACGGCAGACCGTCGAAGATGCTCTTTGACCGGTTTTACTTTTGGGTCGACTCGCAAACGGTGCTCAGCCAGTTCCCTGGGCACACCCGGCATGTCACAAGGTTTCCATGCGAAGATGTCCTAGTTCTCACGGAGGAACTGGATGACCGCTTCTTCCTATTTGCCGTCGAGTGTCGACGAGATGTGAGTCAGAGCAGCACTGGGGTCGGTCGGGTGAATATGAACTGACTTTGTCTCACCAGACGACTGAAATGTTGAATCTGAAGCAGTCTTCTTTGCTCTCAACAAATCACTCAGATCTGCATTCTTCTGATATTCTGCCATTTCAACTGCTGCCATTTGCTCATCGGCGATCTTCGAGCCCTTCTGGAAGCACTCTTCAGCTCGCTGTCGATTGCTAGTGACTGTAATCACGCCCCTAAGGCTAGGCATTTTCAGCTTGAGGTACACGTAACATGGTCGAGCCATGAAACGAGCATATGCGGTTCTGCCCAGAATAGCATGATAGGCACTATGAAAATCCACAACTTCAAATGTCAACTTTTCCTTACGGTAATTGGTCGAATCATCGAAACCATGTCGAGTGCAATCTGGCCGAGTGAATCGGCTTTCTTCCCTGGGATGACTCCATGGAATCGCATGTTGCTTTCACTGAGCTTGGACATCGGAATGCCCATCCCTCGGAGGGTCTCACCATGTTCACTTCCCTATTGATGACCTTCAATCGACTTTTGCTTTCGATGTCAGCAAAAAGCACTAGAGTGGAATTGCCGTTGGAAAAACCATCGTCATCTTCTTCCTTGTCCTCATCCTTGTCCGACTCCTTTTCCTTCTCACTGGGCTGTTTCTCTCGGAATTGCTGGATCATGAGCCGACACTGTTGAGTGGTGTGTTTAGGATAAATCAGATTACCCTCTTCATCTTTCTTGGTGTGAATGTGGCATGACAAATCCAACACATCATTTCCTGCTTGATCTTTTACTTTCTTGGGGATCCAGGGCCCTTTGGGTTTCCCCTCGAACTTTCCTTGACCCACGACCAAAGCTTCACCAGGAGCTGCTGGCTCGGCCTTGCGTTTCTGCTTCTGACCTCCTCCGGTGTCTTGGGCGACTGGCTTGCCCTTTCCACTGTGGAGTCGATCCTCTTCTTCTCCATTGGCGTACCGAGTGGCTATCTCCATCATTCGAGTCAGAGACATGTCTCCTGTTCGACCAGATTTCAGGTTAAGCTCTCGATACCGGACGCCCTCCTTGAAGGCGCAAACTGCCTGATGCTGAGATACATTTTCCACTGTATGATGCAAAGTGGTCCACCTTTGAATGTAATCCCTCAAGGTTTCATTCGGCTTTTGTACACAATGTTGCAATTCTTTCAGCCCCGCTGGTCGTTTGCAAGTACCCTCAAAGGTTCTGACAAACACTCGGGCTAGCACTTCCCGGCTGAATATACTGCCTGGGGCCAACTGATTCAACCATGCTCTGGCCGAACCCTCTAACATCACAGGAAGATGCTTCATAGCCACCTCATCATTACCACCACCAATCTAAACAGCCACTCGGTAGTCTTCGAGCCAAGTGTCAGGCTTCGACTCACCGGTAAACTTACTAACCCCAGTCGCCAACCTGAAGTTGGGAGGGATCTCAGCAGCCCTGATGGCTCCGCTAAAGCATTCGGGACCTGAAACATGTACTCTGCTACCACTCGGGCGATCTCTGTCTTGCCCTTCTCTGTGCGCCCGGTTCCTGTCGACCAGGCCTTGCACCAAAATTGACCTTGCATCAAATCCAGGCTCTCTGGGTCGACTGGCAATCTCCGCTCACCACCGAATGAGCGCCTGTCATCATGATGACGGGGCGCATACGACCCACCCCTCGGAGGGGGCGTACGCACTCGACGGCGGTTATCGCGGTCGAATCGGTTATCAAACTGCTCATGATTGCGACCCAAGTATTGATCTTGACGATGCCCACGTCCGTCACGCCTCTGAGGCGATCTCGGACTGTGAGCCGTCTGGACTGTATCAGCCACCACAGATCTGCTATGGATTATGTCCCGTGACTGAGACACTGTTGTGTTCTGCTCTCCTGCTGCCCGGGGTAAAGCCCGGATCTGCATCAAACCTCTTCCAGCCTCCGGCTGGGAAGGCTGAATGGACTCTGCTATATGGGCTGCAGCTGTAAGATTTTGAATCGGAGTGCGATATACCTGAGGTTGAGGCGGGAACAATTGTCGGGCGCGTCGACTGGATTCGGGGATCCACTGACGAGCCCGCTCGTCGAGTGCATGCTGAAGGTTCTCCAGCTGAGTGCGCTCAGCCAAAGTGGTTAGGCGCGCCTCCTCCAAGGCCCGAGCCTCAGAGGTCTCTCCAACGATGGGCGTGTGGAGCGCGTCCACGTTGCGGCGGTGAAGTTCCTCTCTCTGCTACGAGGAAAGGGTTTCGGGATGGTATTCTTTGTGGACGCGTGACGGATCGCCGCCGCCATCACCGCCACCGTTGCGGCGCATGCCAGGGGGCCTGCGCGGAGAGTCGACCATCAAGACTTCAGCCGCAGGATCGCTGCTGTCGCACTCAGACAAGGTCTCGATGGAGCCAGTCGACAGATCGAACAGGCCGTAGAGTGATTCGTCGAGCTCGATTGCCGCGACTTGGGGGGTGGCCGACTGGCGTGCCACCGCGTGTTTTACCCACCGCTGAAGCCGCGAGCGACCAGATCGCTTGCGGTGGCGAACAGTGGGGAGCGAGGACACTGCGGGGGCCGACTGATACTTGGTCGACGGCTGCCGCATGAGGACGCCGCGAACGCATGCACGGAAGTGCGTCGCCCCGCGGACGGGGAGCGTCTCGATGTCGAGTGGAGCCTCCTGGAGCCAGGCGGAGTCGTCGGCGACGAAGACGAGCGCACCGAGACGGATCTCACGGCCCTCCGCCAATCCACCGTCGGAAACCATGATGATGGGAATCGGAAAAATCGCAACCTCACCAGAAAGTCGCTAAGACACCTGCCCCACGGTGGGCGCCAACTGTCGTGGTTCTAAGCCTGACAGTAGAATGGGGGGTAGGTATGAGGAGGCAAGATCCTAGCTATGGTGAAGTTGTACACACAAGATTTACGAGTTCAGGCCCTTCTCGGTGGAAGTAATAGCCCTACGTCTCGGTGCTCAGGAGCTTGGTCGATTGGATTATGTGTGTGGAGTTACAGGGGGTGCGAACCCTTGTGCCTGAGGAGGGGGTGGCTTATATAGAGTTCGCGAGACCCCTCCGGCTCTCAGGTACACAGGGTTCAATGTACATAAAGATAGGATGTTACTGATAACGCCATCATTAAAGTCATATAAATGATCATTAAAACCACGGAGTGAACGCCTGACCGTTGTCATTCAGAGTAACCTTAGATCTTCCATACTCCGAGTGGTTCTGATGCGGTCGAGTGATCGTATACTTGTCGAATGGAATTGGGTTGTCCGAGTGGAACTCTCAGTCGAGTGGGTTGGACTATGTAATGATTTCAGTCAGATGAATCTGCTGTCTTTTGAATGTCTTTGATTGCAAGGCAGTGCCCTTGGGTAGGGTACTTAGATCAGGTCTATTGCCCTACCCTAGGTACATATCATCGTCACTTCAAAACACTCACCGAAGAGAAACGTTGGGGCTGATGAGCTCGTGGTACGCTTATACTGATCCGTCGTCGACCGACCAATAGCCCAAGCTCCTAAAATTGTAGGCTTAGCGATCGATCAGACAATAGTCGACATGGATACATTGAGGCCTCATTTGGTTCATAGGATAGGAAAAATCATAGCAAAAGTACAGAGACGTACAACACAAAATCATAGCAATACAGAGACGTATTCCCTCCGTTCCAAAATAGATGACTCAACTTTGTACTACTAACTTTGAAATGGAGGGAGTACAAATCCTTGGCCGGCTAGTTTGGCCTAGTGGGTTTCAGTGATATGACGTGGTATAGTGCCGTCCAGTCTTCGCGTGTGGTAGCAGTACTGCGGGTATAGTAAGTTTTCTTGAAGAAGCGGAATTCAACGAAGTCATGATGGTTCCTTCATCCGACCAACTTACAGTGGGAAAGGTTGGGCCTGCGCTACGACCGGGGTGGACCAGGATAATTTTGTGCATGGCAGGTGGACCAGGATGGTCGACGTCCCACATGTCGGCGAATGAAAGTATTCTTTCTGATATAGTGGACGAGCAATGAGTATTCATTTTTTATTTTTGATGAAAGCTATTGTATCCACTGTTACGACGGAGGAGTGTGAAACACGGCAGCCTAGTGAACTTGGCATGTGCACCACTCCCTCCTTCTTCATGTAATACTATCATAGTGTTGACTATAAGGTTGGCTATAAGGTTACAACTTTTTCTCACTTTCTCTCTATCTATTTCCTCTCAAATATTTTTTACCTTTCTTTTTTTAGACACAATTGTTTTTTATGCCTCTTTTTTTAGAATTAGTTTTTTTATACCTAGGAGCACGTGTAGAGATGGGCTCCTGCAGATCCCACTCCTTGACTTTGTCAATGCCCCTCTCTCCTCCACATAAGCGGGCTTATAGCCCAGAATTTTACTAGTACTACTTGCTATGAATGCGGGCAGCTGGCGTCTGAGGGGGGAGCGCGCGCGGGGAGGTGGTGGTGGGGGGGGGGGGGGTTCTGGTGGCCAGGGCGGTCAGAAGCGGGCTTGGAAGCGGTCCCGGCTCCCACATGGCCCACCTCACATTATCACTATATATTTCTTGGAGTCCATGCGCAGCGGGCGGGCGATCTCTTCTCCCTCCCCCGTCTCTCTCTTCTCAGCCGACGCCCGCCGAGCAATTATATTTCGGCTATCGACGGTTTATTCAATTGCAGTCCCACATGTCAGTGAAAATGCAAGACAACGTGTGTCCCCTCCGCTGAGCGGCGTGCAAGCCGGACTGCCGGGGGTGCGACGCGTACGAGTCATAAGTGTGCCACCTTTTCCTTTTGAACTTGCAAAGCATAACATTTTCGTGCGATTGATCGATAGAAATCCAGAACAAAATGACGACGGCGGTGCTTTCCCGCGCGTTAGGCAGGCTAGTTTGAGTGATATGACATGCTACAGTGCCGTCCACTTGCTCCATTTTTATGTAAACAAGAGTCTAGACTCTTACGTGCGAAGGGTGCGAAACACGGCGGATCTGATTTTGATCGAGGGATAACTGTTCCCTACAAAATAATGGAGCACTGTTAGCGATTATAGCATGATAGTTAGGGCATCTCCAGCGCTGGCCCACAAATTTACATCGGCATCTGTCCGAGGACACTGATGGATGCCATCCAATGCTGCCCGCATACCTTTCAACAACTATATGAACTAACCGGACGACATTCGTGCAAACAAAGCAAATTTCAAATTAACCGGATGAAATTCATTACATTTTGAAAACTTTTCCTATAAACTGGACGAGATTCATTACATATTTCGCACAAACCGTACTAAAACCTAGTGTAAACCTAATCTAAACGATCGCCGGCGCCCGACCACCATGTCCAGCCATGAACCCGAGAAAGCTGTCCATTGCCTTTGTCTCCTCCTCATCCGCCTCGATAACCTCCTCCTACGGAGCACAAGGTTCTGAAGATTTCCGCCTCCACGTCACTGTCAAGCGGCTAATCGGCCGCGATGTTTATCCCACCAAGCTTGGCATCGACTGAGTGGAGCAGTGGCCTTCCTGGGACCAGAGCAACAGCGACCTACCATGTACTACTCTTCCTCGTTGCCGGCTGCGCCCGCGCATGCGCGCCGGCTTCGTGGTTGTGGCGGCGGAGGGCGGCCGGAGGGGAGCCGGCGATCTCCTTCGTCTGCTCCTGCGACAGTAAGTCCAAGAGAGCTTCGGAGCGTGCCCGGAGCGGAGCCGCCGATGTCCTTCGTCTGCTCCTGTGACAGTATGTCCAAGAGAGCTTTGGAGCGCCAGGAGGCCATGGTTGGAGTGGTGCCGACAGAAGGAAGGGACTGGAGGAGAATGAGTGTGGGTCTTTGGCTATGGCTGGGAGCTGGGGCTCAAGTTAATATAGCGGGCGAATGCCAATGAGCCGCGGCAGATGGATGGACGGCTGGCGTCGGAGTAGGTTCGTTGTCAGACGCGTGTCATTAATGTGGGCGGCGGACGGAAGGATGGTCGTGGTGTCATTAACGTGGAACAGTCGCTTGCACCGGGATGCCGCGCGGGTGGCGCTCTCTCGGCCGTCGCGCTGCTGCAATGCCGGCGCCAGTGAGAGGTCGCGTCGGGCGTGAATGCGGACGCTGCTTCAGTGACTTAACCGCATGTGCGTTGGGTCACTGACATGTGGGCCCAACGGGCATCTGGACCGCATGTCAGTGAGACACCAACTGCACCTGCAGTTAAGTCCGGTGAATGCGGCATTGACGTTCTGGAGAGATGGTGACCGTTTCAGGCGGGAAGCGCGCGCTAGCGATGGAAGGGGTTTCGGTAGGCCAGGGCGGTCAGACGCGGGCGTGGTGGTAAAATGTGAACTCATGGTTGATGAGCCTTTGAAACGTATGTGGCACGTATTGACAACCAGGCGTCCATGCAACCGCTCTTGTCGCCAGCTAGCCTTCGACGACAACCATTAGACACCACACAACCATGCATAACTTACGAATAATGGATGAATCGATCAGACACACACTCGTGTGCAGTGGCACTATGATCGGTCGCTCACGATAGTACATACTCCGTACCATAGTACCCTCTCTAGCTAGGCTATTTTATGGATTGTCGTTGTGATGGACGATATACATGAGCAAGGCGCCGAGTCACGAGTATGACCGTTGATGTTGAGCCAGGTGAATAGATACTCGGTGTTCACGGAGGCCTCCAGCAAACATCTAAACAATAATGTCAGGCACCGCCGGGGCGCGCAGGTGACGGGCTCGCCGTTTGCGTTGCGCCATGAGCAAGACTTTGACTGAGAGGGCGACGTGCATGCATGAGCATGGTTTGACAGCGTGAGCGTGAGTGTCTGCACGCGTACATGCTACTTGCCTCTATGGACGGTGTGCGCTAATGTGTGCATCACGTATAATATTAAAAAAAATCCGTTTGTGCATTTAACGCAAAGTATTTCATTTTCATTTGGCTGACAAGTGTGCATTGCAGCGACGAGTCCGTGGTTCGATTCCTCACATACGCATAATTTTGTTTTTTATTCCTTTCTCCACTGACAGGTAGGCCCGCATAGGTAGATAGATAAAGAACACGAGCTAATGAGGCGCATGCGGACTATTTGACTGGCCAACCAGACAAATACAGAGCTATACGCTGAGCCAGTGACCGTATAATCACCATATCTCATATACAATGATCAAAGTGAGCTATCAAGACAAGTTCGATGACCGCCAATGCATTTTACTCGGCAATAAATGACCAGGATTGAAGGGGAATCCAAATTTCCTTCGTCTTCTGTCCTTGATCTCTTGACAAACCAATGCACTATACGGTTGTCCGGCCACTCCACCCCAGAGCTGTCACCAAGCGTCGTTCATGCCACCGCGCCGCACACTAACCGGTAAGGAAGCGATGGCATCCCGCCGCGCCGAATTCCTCGCCGCCCACGACCGCACACAGAATGGTAGGGAAGCGATGGCATCCCGCCGTGCCGAGTTCATCGCCGCTCGCAACCTCACACCTATGTGGGCGGAATTGGAACCTGCCAAGGCCGAATGGGGGGTAGAGCAAGAGGCGGCCAAAGCCGCACAGAGGGAGCGGAAAAGTCAGAAAGCACTCAAGAAAAGAGAGGCCCGCCGCCGCAAGAAAGAAGAGGATGCACGCGTTGCTGCGGAGAGGTTGGCGGAGATCCAAGCACGGTGGGGTGTCGCCGACAAAGCCGGGAAGGAGAACGACAACGTCTAGCCAGCATGTGATAAGTAGTAGTACTTAGTAGTTTGTGTGTGTGTCTGTGTTGCCCGTATGTTTGTTTAATTAATTACGAGCATGTACCAGTATTAGTTACAACTGTAGTTTTTAGAGCAAATTACTAGTACATTAGCCTAGACTCAATGGAAAAATTTCTATCCTATGCATCAAATGGCATCTCTTTCTCTATAGGAATTGAGATGCATGTCATCTCACTTCCTATGATTTTCATATTCCTATAAAATTCCTATCCTATGAACCAAAGGAGGCCTCTGCTGGAGTAACTACTGTAGCTAGCAGTACTGCTGGTACAGTAGTTTTCTTCAAGAAGCGGAATTCAACGAAGTCATGATGGTTCCTTCGTCTGAGCAACTTCACAGTGGGAAAGGTTGGGCCTGTGATTTGACGGCTCATTAGTAATTACTGCGATACAACGACCTGGGTGACTCTCCCTTGGAGTTCTGCAGGCATGACAAGTGGACCAGGATGGTCGATGTCCCACATGTTGGCAAACGGAAGTATTCTTTCTGATATCGAGGAGCAAGGAAACTGCGTGGTATAGTATCACTGTTGATTTATATTTATTTTTTTATTTCTGATGAATGCTAGCGTTTCAACTCTTACGATGAAGGAGTGCCAAATACGGCACGTGCTGGATGTCCCACACGTCAGCGAAAGGAGTGGGACATGAACAGCGTGGTAGAGCGTCTCCACTGCTTCCACTTCTAGGTCGGAGACCACACGTAGTAGTACTAGTGGTATGAACGATACAAAGTGCAAACCGGAGAGAAAGACACGTCTAGTTGGAAGGTCACGGGGCATACACGTAAACAAATATAAAACTTAATATGTGCCTCCAATTAATATAGTAGTAGTAGAGTACTTAGGCACATACTCCATAACATCACCGGGCATTGCACGTACAACATTTAGTGGTAGTAAGAGACAACTGCCTATATGCCACGCATGTTCATACTATTTGTGCCTTTCTACTTCACTTACTGTGCTACATTACTCAGGTTCGTACGTCCACTCCTGGGTACATGTCCGTGTCGTAGTTCCAGTCCCACGTGTTCTTCATAGATGGAACGTCCATCCGAGCCAGGTCTATGTGTAGATGATATGCACGAGTAGAACACAATGATTTGTGGGCGATAATAGTCATACTACTTACCACCAACGTCTTATTTTGATTCGGCGGTATTGTTGGATGAAGCGGCCCGGACCAACATTACATGACCACATTCATGAGACCGGTTCTACCGACGTGCTTTGCACACAGGTAGCTGGCGGGTGTCTGTTTATCCAACTTTAGTTGAATCGAATTTGACTACGGCCGGTCCTTGTTGAAGGTTAAAACAACACACTTGACGAAAAATCATTGTGGTTTTGATGCGTAGGTAAGAACGGTTCTTGCTAGAAGCCCGTAGCAGCCACGTAAAACTTGCAACAACAAAGTAGAGGACGTCTAACTTGTTTTTGCAGGGCATGTTGTGATGTGATATGGTCAAGACATGATGTGATATAAGTTATTGTATGAGATGCTCATGTTTTGTAAAAGTTATCGGCAACTGGCAGAAGCCTTATGGTTGTCGCTTTATTGTATGAAATGCAATCGCCATGTAATTGCTTTACTTTATCACTATGCGGTAGCGATAGTCGTAGAAGCAATAGTTGGCGAGACGACAACGACGCTATGATGGAGATCAAGGTGTCAAGCCGGTGATGATGGAGATCATGAGGTGCTTTGGAGATGGAGATCAAAGGCACAAGATGATGATGGCCATATCATGTCACATATTTTGATTGCATGTGATGTTTATCTTTTATGCATCTTATTTTGCTTAGTACGATGGTAGAATTATAAGATGATCCCTCACTAAATTTCAAGGTATAAGTGTTCTCCCTGAGTAGGCACCATTGCTACAGTTCGTCGTGCCGAGACACCACGTGATGATCGGGTGTGATAAGCTCTATGTTCACATACAATGGGTGCAAGCCAGTTTTGCATGTGCAGAATACTTGGGTAAAACTTGATGACCCTAGCATATGCAGATATGGCCTCGGAACACTAAGACCGAAAGGTCGAACGTGAATCATATAGTAGATATGATCAACATAGAGATGTTCGCCATTGAAAACTGCTCCATCTCACGTGATGATCGGACATGGTTTAGTTGATATGGATCACGCGATCATTTAGATGACTAGAGGGATGTCTATCTAAGTGGGAGTTCTTAAGTAATATGATTAATTGTACTTTGATTTATCATGAACTTAGTCCTGATAGTTTTTGCATATCTAGGTTGTTGTAGATCAATGGCCCGTGCTACCGTTCCATTGAATTTTAATGCGTTCCTAGAGAAAGCTAAGTTGAAAGATGATGGTAGCAACTACCTGGACTGGGTCCATAACTTGAGGATTATCCTCATTGCTGCACAGAAGAATTACGTCCTGGAAGCACCGCTAGGTGCAAGGCTCGCTACAGGAGCAACTCCGGACGTTGTGAACGTCTGGCAGACTAAAGCTGATGACTACTCGATAGTTCAGTGTGCCATGCTTCACGGCTTAGAATCAGGACATCAAAGACATTTTGAACATCATGGAGCATATGAGATGTTCCAGGAGTTGAAGTTAATATTTCAAGCAAATGCCCGAGTTGAGAGATATGAAGTCTCCAACAAGTTCTATAGCTGCAAGATGGAGGAGAATAGTTCTGTCAGTGAACACATACTCAAAATGTCTGGGTACCATAATCACTTGACTTAGCTGGGAGTTAATCTTCCTGATGATAGTGTCATTGACAGAGTTCTTCAATCACTGCCACCAAGCTATAAAGGCTTCGTGATGAACTATAACATGCAAGGGATGGAAAAGACAATTCCCGAGCTCTTTGCGATGCTAAAGGTTGCGGAGGTAGAAATCTAGAAAGAGCATCAAGTGTTGATGGTTAACAAGACCACTAGTTTCAAGAAAAAGGGCAAAGGGAAGAATGGGAACTTCAAGAAGAATAGCAAGCAAGTTGCTACTCCCGGGAAGAAGCCCAAGTCTGGACCTAAGCCTGAAACTGAGTGCTTCTACTGCAAAGGGACTGGTCACTGGAAGCGGAACTGCCCCAAGTATTTGGCGGATAAGAAGGATGGCAAAGTGAAAGGTATATTTGATATACATGTTATTGATGTGTACCTTACTAATGCTCGTAGTAGCGCCTGGGTATTTGATATTGGTTTTGTTGCTCATATTTGCAACTCGAAACAGGGGCTACGGATTAAACAAAGATTGGCTAAGGACGAGGTGACGATGCACGTCGGAAATGGTTCCAAGGTCGATGTGATCGACGTCGGCACGCTACCTCTACATCTACCTTCAGGATTAGTTTTAGACCTGAATAATTGTTATTTGGTGCCAGCGTTGAGCATGAACATTATATCTGGATCTTGTTTGATGCGAGACAGTTATTCATTTAAATCAGAGAATAATGGTTGTTCTATTTATATGAGTAATATCTTTTATGGTCATGCACCCTTGATGAGTGGTCTATTTTTGTTGAATCTCGATTGTAGTGATACACATATTCATAATATTGAAGCCAAAAGATGCAAAAGTTAATAATGATAGTGCAACTTATTTGTGGCACTGCCGGTTAGGTCATATTGGTGTAAAGAGCATGAAGAAACTCCATGCTGATGGGCTTTTGGAATCACTTGATGCTTGCGAACCATGCCTCATGGGCAAGATGACTAAGACCCCGTTCTCCGGAACAATGGAGCGAGCAACTGACTTATTGGAAATAATACATACTGATGTATGCGGTCCGATGAGTGTTGAGGCTCGCGGCGGGTACTGTTGTTTTCTGACCTTCACAGATGATTTGAGCAGATATGGGTATATCTACTTGATGAAACATAAGTCTGAAACATTTGAAAAGTTCAAAGAATTTCAGAGTGAAGTAGAAAATCATCGTAACAAGAAAATAAAGTTTCTACAATCTGATCGTAGAGGTGAATATTTGAGTTACGAGTTTGATCTTCATTTGAAACAATGTGGAATAGTTTTGAAACTCACGCCACCTGGAACACCACAGCGTAATGGTGTGTCCGAACGTTGTAACCGTACTTTATTAGATATGGTGCGATCTATGATGTCTCTTACTGATTTACCACTATCGTTTTGGGGTTATGCTTTAGAGACGGCTGCATTCACGTTAAATAGGGCACCATCTAAATCCGTTGAGATGATACCATATGCACTGTGGTTTGGCAAGAAACCTAAGCTGTCGTTTCTTAAAGTTTGGGGCTGCGATGCTTATGTGAAAAAGCTTCAACCTGATAAGCTCGAACCCAAATCGGAGAAGTGCGTCTTCATAGGATACCCAAAAGAAACTGTTGGGTACACCTTCTATCACATATCCGAAGGCAAGACATTGGTTGCTAAGAATGGATCATTTCTAGAGAAGGAGTTTCTCTCGAAAGAAGTGAGTGGGAGGAAAGTAGAACTTGATGAGGTAGTTGTACCTTCTCTCGAATTGGAAAATGGTTCATCACAAAAATCAGTTCCGGTGATACCTACACCAATTAGTGAGGAAGTTAATGATGATGATCATGAAACTTCAGATCAAGTTACTATCGAACCTCATAGGTCAACCAGAGTACGGTCCGCACCAGAGTGGTACGGTAATCCTGTTCTGGAAGTCATGTTACTAGACCATGACGAACCTACGAACTATGATGAAGCGATGATGAGCCCAGATTCCGCGAAATGGCTTGAGGCCATGAAATCTGAGATGGGATCCATGTATGAGAACTAAGTGTGGACTTTGGTTGATTTGCCCGATGATCGGCAAGCCATAGAGAATAAATGGATCTTCAAGAAGAAGACTGACGCTGACGGTAATGTTACTGTCTACAAAGCTCGACTTGTTGCAAAAGGTTTTCAACAAGTTCAAAGAGTTGACTACGATGAGACCTTCTCACCCTAGCGATGCTTAAGTCTGTCCGAATCATGTTAGCAATTGCCGCATTTTATGATTATGAAATTTGGCAAATGGATGTCAAAACTGCATTCCTTAATGGATTTCTTAAAGAAAAGTTGTATATGATGCAACCAGAAGGTTTTGTTGATCCTAAAGGTTCTAACAAAGTGTGCAAGTTCCAGTGATCCATTTATGGACTGGTGCAAGCCTCTCGGAGTTGGAATATACGCTTTAATAGTGTGATCAAAGCATATGGTTTTATACAGACTTTTGGAGAAGCCTGTATTTACAAGAAAGTTAGTGGGAGCTCTGTAGCATTTCTAATATTGTATGTGGATGACATATTGTTGATTGGAAATAATACATAATTTATGGATAGCATAAAAGGATACTTGAATAAGAATTTTTCAATGAAAGACCTCGGTGAAGCTGCTTATATATTGGGCATCAAGATCTATAGAGATAGATTAAGACGCTTAATTGGACTTTCACAAAGCACATACCTTGATAAAGTTTTGAATAAGTTCAAAATGGATCAGTCAAAGAAAGGGTTCTTGCCTGTGTTACAAGGTGTGAAGTTGAGTCAGACCCAATGCCCGACCACTACAGAAGATAGAGAGAAAATGAAAGTCATTCCCTATGCCTTAGCCATAGGTTCTATCATGTATGCAATGTTGTGTACCAGACCTGACGTGTGCCTTCCTATAAGTTTAGCAGGGAGGTACCAAAGTAATCCAGGAGTGGATCACTGGACAGTGGTCAAGAACATCCTGAAATACCTAAAAAGGACTAAGGATATGTTTTTCGTTTATGGAGGTGACAAAGAGCTTGTCGTAAATGGTTACGTCGATGCAAGCTTTGACACTGATCCGGATGACTCTAAGTCACATACTGGATACGTATTTATGTTGAATGGTGGAGCTGTCAGTTGGTGCAGTTCCAAGAAGAGTGTCGTGGCGGGATCTATGTGTGAAGCGGAGTACATAGCTGCTTCGGAAGCAGCAAATGAAGGAGTCTGGATAAGGAGTTCATATCCGATCTAGGTGTAATACCTAGTGCATCGGGTCCAATGAAAATCTTTTGAGACAATATTGGAGCAATTGCCTTGGCGAAGGAATCCGAATTTCACAAGAGAACCAAACACATCAAGAGATGCTTCAATTCCATCCGCGATCAAGTCAAGGAGGGAGACATAGAGATTTGCAAAATACATACGGATATGAATGTTGCAGACCCGTGACTAAGCCTCTTCCATGAGCAAAACATGATCAGCACCAATATTCCATGGGTGTTAGAATCATTACTATGTAATCTAGATTATTGACTCTAGTGCAAGTGGGAGACTGAAGGAAATATGCCCTAGAGGCAATAATAAAGTTGTTATTTATATTTCCTTATATCATGATAAATGTTTATTATTCATGCTAGAATTGTAGTAACCGGAAACTTAGTACATTTGTGAATACATAGACAAAACAGAGTGTCCCTAGTATGCCTCTAGTTGACTAGCTCGTTGATCAAAGATGGTTATGTTTCCTGACCATAGACATGTGTTGTCATTTGATGAACGGGATCACATCATTAGAGAATGATGTGATGGACAAGACCCATCCGTTAGCTTAGCATTATGATCGTTAAGTTTTATTGCTATTGCTTTCTTCATGACTTATACATATTCCTCTGACTATGAGATTATGCAACTCCCGAATACCGAAGGAACACCTTGTGTGCTATCAAACGTCACAACGTAACTGGGTGATTATAAAGATGCTCTACAGGTGTCTCCAAAGGTGTTTGTTGGGTTGGCATAGATCAAGATTAGGATTTGTCACTCCGAGTATCGTAGAGGTATCTCTGGGCCCTCTCGGTAATGCACATCACTATAAGCCTTGCAAGCAATGTGACTAATGAGTTAGTTGCGGGATGATGCATTACAGAACGAGTAAAGAGACTTGCCGGTAAAGAGATTGAACTAGGTATGATGATACCGACGATCGAATCTCGGGCAAGTAACATACTGATGACAAAGGGAATAACATATGTTGTTATTGTAGTTTGACCGATAAAGATCTTCGTAGAATATGTAGGAACCAATATGATAATCCAGGTTCCGCTGTTGGTTATTGACCGGAGATGTGTCTCGGTCATGTCTACATAGTTCTCGAACCCGTAGGGTCCGCACGCTTAATGTTCGATGACGATTTGTATTATGAGTTATGTGTTTTGGTGAACGAAGTTTGTTCGGAGTCCCAGATGAGATCACGAACATGACGGGGAGTCTCGAAATGGTTGATAGGTAAAGATTCATATATTGGAAGGTAGTATTCGGACATCAGAATGGTTTCGAGTGGTTCGGGTATTTTATCGGAGTACCGAGGGGTTACCGGAACCCCTCGGGGAACTATTGGGCCTACATGGGCCTTAGTGGAGAGAGAGGAGGGCCGCAAGGGGTGGCCCCCCATGGCAGTATGAATTGGACTAGGGGGAGGGGGCGGCGCCCCCCTTTCCCTCTCCCTCTGCCTCTCCTTCCTTTTCCCCTCCGGTAAGAAAGGAAAAAAGGGGGGGGGGAATCCAACTAGGAGTGGAGTCCTAGTAGGACTCCCCACCATGGCGCGCCCCCTTGTGGCCGGCGTCCTCCTCCCCTCCTTTATATACGGGGGCAGGGGGGAACCCCATAGCACACCAATTGTTCTCTTAGCCGTGTGCGGTGCCCCCCTCCACAGTTTACTCCTCCGGTCATAGCGTCGTAGTGCTTAGGCGAAGCCCTGTGCGGATCACATCACCATCACCGTCACCACGCCGTCGTGCTGACGGAACTCTCCCTCGACCCACTGCTGGATCAAGAGTTCGAGGGACGTCATTGAGCTGAACGTGTGCTGAACTCGGAGGTGCCGTACGTTCGGTACTATATCGGTTGGATCGTGAAGACGTTCGACTACATCAACCGCATTAACCTAATGCTTCCGCTTTTGGCCTACGAGGGTACGTGGACACACTCTCCCCCTCTCGTTGCTATGCATCTCCTAGATAGATCTTGCGTGAGCATAGGAATTGTTTTGAAATTGCATGCTACGTTCCCCAACAGCATCAACTACAAGGAGTCATCAACACTACTAGCAACCCACAGGTACCAATCTGAGGTTTTGGGAACAAGATCGAATACAAGAGATGAATTAGGGTTTGAGTGGAGATGGTGCTGGTGAAGATGTGGATGGAGATTGACCCCCTCTCGATGAGAGGATCATTGGTGATCACGATGGCGATGATTTCCCCCTCCGGGAGGGACGTTTCCCCGGCAGAACAGCTCCGCCAGAGCGCTAGATTGGTTCTGCCCAGGTTCCACCTCAAGACGGCGGCGCTTCATCCCGAAAGCTTCCTCCTGATTTTTTCCAGGTCAAAACACACCATATAGCAGAAGATGGGCGTCGGAGGCTTGCCAGGGGGCCCACAAGGACGGGGGGCACGCCCAGGGGGGTAGGGCGCACCCTCCACCCTTGTGGCTGGCTGGTGGCCCCCCTCTGTTGCTCTTCACCCAATATTTTTTATATATTCCAAAAACACGCTCCATGAAGTTTCATGACTTTTGGTGTTGTGCAGAATAGGTCTCTAATATTTGCTCCTATTCCAGTCCAGAATTCCAGCTGTCGGGATTCTCCCTCTTCATGTAAACCTTATAAAATAAGAGAGAGAAGGCATAAGTATTGTGATATAATGTGCAATAACAGCCCATAATGCAATAAATATCAATATAAAAGCATGATGCAAAATGGACGTATCAACTCCCCCAAGCTTAGACCTCGCTTGTCCTCAAGCGAAAGCCGATATCGATAAATATGTCCACATGTTTAGAGATAGAGGTGTCGATAAAATAAAATACGTACATGAGGGCATCATGATTATCTTTAGAATAGCAACATATAATGCCATATAGTTTCTCATGCTAAAGTAACAATTCATTCACAAGGCAAAGTATGAATCGAAAACTTCATTGAAAACTAACAAACTATGGTCTCAGTCATTGAAGCAATTGCAATTTATCATAACATCGGAAAGAGTCAAATAAGAGATTTTCAGCAAGTCCACGTACTCAACTATCATTTAATCTTTAATTGCTAACACTCACGTGATACTTATGGGTACAAAGTTTCAATCGGACACAGAGAAAGATAGGGGCTTATAGTTTCACCTCCCAACCTTTTACCTCAAGGGTAATGTCAACAATAATACTTTATGAAAACCTACATCCGAGTGGATATATATATGTATATGTATATATATATATATATATATATCCGGATCTCTCCAACACATAGAGCTTGCCAAAGGAAAAGGTGTAAAAATGAAAGGTGATGATCACCATGACTCTTGTATAAGGGTAGGAGAGAAAAGTAAAAGATAGGCCCTTCACAGAGGAAGCAGAGGTTGGCATGCGCTTTTATGGTTGGATGCATAAAATCTTAATGCAAAGGAACGTCACTTTATATTGCCGCTTGTGATAAAGACCTTTATTATGCAGTCCGTCGCTTTTATTTCTTCCATATCACAAGTTCGTATAAAGCTTATTTTCTTCACATTAATAGATCATACATATTTAGAGAGCAATTTTTATGGCTTACACCGATGACAACTTACTTGAAGGATCTTATTCAATCCATAGGTAGGCATGGTGGACTCTCATGGCAAAAACTGGGTTAAGGGATGTTTGGAAGCACAAGTAGCATCTCTACTTGGTGCAAAGAATTTGGCTATCATGAGAGGGAAAGGCAAGCTCAACATGTTGGACGATCGATGACAATATAACTTCTATTCGGATATAAGAAAACATAACCCATTATGTTGTCTTCCTTGTCCAACGTCAACTTTTTAGCATGTCATATTTTAATGAGTGCTCACAATTACAAAAGATGTCCAAGATAGTATATTATATGTGAAGCCTCTCTTTCTTTATTACTTCCTATTAATTGCAACAATGACCAAAACTATGTTTGTAAACTCTCAACAACTTTTATTCATCATACTCTTTATTTGTGAAGTCATATTACTCTCCATAAGATCAATATATGAACTTTTTATTTCTTTTTACTCTTTCTTTTGTTTGATTCCCTTAAGATCATAGCAAAGCAAAGCCCTCAACTCAAAACTACTCTTTATTATATATCTCAAGGACTCAATTACATAGATAGAGATCGAAGCAAAACTCAAAGCTAGATCATACTAAAACTTTATTCTACTAGATCAAGATATAACCAAAAGGATCAAACTAAGAAAAACGATAAAGATAGAGGTGTGATGGTGATACGATATCGGGGCACCTCCCCCAAGCTTGTTAGTTGCCAAGGGGAGTGCCCATACCCATGTACTTAGATCTCTTTCTTTGGAGGTGGTGATGATGGAGTTGTCACATTCTTCTTCTCTAGCTTGCGTCTGAGGCTAAAATTTTCCTCCCCCAAATCTTCATTCTCAAGCTCAAGTTTCATTATCTTTTTGCATAATGCCAACTTGCTGTCCTGCGAAAAACGTGGCTTGACTTCTTGAACCCCACATGCATGTCGCCAGGTTGGGCAGTGGATCGTCTTCTTCATCGGAGCTTGTCTCCTCCTTCCCTTTTGGATCATAGTCTTCTTCTTCCTCTGTGGTCCAACCATAATGTTCCACATCCCCATATGCTTTTGGGTTTGCGATATAATCAGCCATGTAGCTTTCTCCCTCCGAATTTTGGGACGACGTCTTGCTCCAAATCTGCTGCAGAAACAACTCAAGACGAAGACAGAGGATTTTGTCGTGGTACTGTGGTTAAAACCTTCGGGAGATTATATAATGAATTTTTACCGACCATAAGAAGTATCGTGCAAGAAAACGGAGTCCGGAGGGCACACGAGGTGGCCACAAGGATGGGGGGCGCGCCCAGGGGGTAGGGCGCGCCCTCCACCCTTGTGGACGCCTCGTGTCTCTTTCAGACTACTTTTAATTTTCCTAATTTTGTAAATATTCCAAAACGGATAAAATTTATCATTGGAAACGTTTTGGAGTTGGTTTACTTACCATACCACATACCTATAGGATTCTTATAGGTAGTTCTATAAGTCCACAAAGCATCATCAAGTTTCTTAGACCAATTCTTTCTAGATCTATTAACAGTCTTTTGCAAAATTAATTTAATCTCTCTATTGCTCAACTCTACTTGACCACTAGACTGAGGATGATAAGGAGATCCAATTCTATGGTTAACATCATACTTAGCAAGCATTTTATGGAATGCACCATGAATAAAATGTGAACCACCATCAGTCATTAAATATCTAGGGACTCTAAACCTCGGAAAAATAACTTCTTTAAGCATCTTAATAGAAGTATTATGATCAACACTACTAGTTGGAATAGCTTCTACCCACTTAGTAACGTAATCAACAGCAACTACATCAACTAAAATATGTGTATACCCATTAGAGGAATGAAAAGGTCCCATATAATCAAAGCCCCAGACATCAAATGGTTCAATAAGAAGTGAATAGTTCATAGGCATTTCCTAACGTATACTAATATTGCCAATTCTCTGGCACTCATCACAAGATATGACAAACTTACGGGCATCCTTAAATAGAGTGGGCCAATAGAACCCGGATTGCAATACCTTATGTGCAGTTCTATCTCCAGCGTGGTGCCCTCCGTAGGCCTCGGAGTGACACTTGCGTAGGATCTGTTCCTGTTCATTCTCAGGTACACAACGTCTAATAACACCATGTACTCCTTCTTTATAAAGGTGTGGGTCATCCCAAAAGTAATGTCTTAAATCATAGAAAAACATTTTCTTTTGCTAGTATGTGAAACTAGGTGGTATAAATTTAGCAACAATACAATTAGCATAATCAGCATACCATGGAGTATTACAAGAAGCATTTATGACATTTAATTGTTCACCAGGAAAGCTATCATCAATAGGCAGTGGGTCATCAAGAACATTTTCTAACCTAGACAAGTTGTCTGCAACGGGGTTCTCAGCTCCCTTTCTATCAATAATATGCAAATGAAATTGTAGCAAGAGAACCCATCTAATGAGTCTAGGTCTAGCATCTTTCTTTTCCATAAGATATTTAATATCAACATGATTAGTGTGAAGAGTTACTTTGGAATCAACAATATAGGGTCTGAACTTATCACATGCAAATAAAACTGCTAAAAATTCTTTTTTAGTAGTAGCATAATTTCTCTGGGCACTGTCTAGAGTTGTACTCGCATACTGAACAACATTTAGTTTCTTATCAACTCTTTGTCCTAGAACAGCACCAACAACATAATCACTAGCATCACACATAATTTCAAAGGGTAAGTTCCAATCAGGTGGCTGAACAATAGGAGTAGAAATCAAGGCTTTCTTAAGTATTTCAAATGCTTCTACACAGTCATCATCAAAAACAAAAGGAACATCTTTTTGTAAGAGACTGGTGAGAGGCCTAGAGATTTTATAGAAGTCTTTAATAAACCTCCTATAGAAACCAGCATGACCAATGAAACTTCTTATACCCTTTGATATCTTTAGGGCACGACATCTTTTCAATAGTATCTACTTTGGCTTTATCAACTTCAATACCTCTTTCAGAAATTTTATGCCCCAAGACAATTCCTTCATTAACCATAAAGTGGCACTTCTCCCAATTCAAGACAAGATTAGTTTCTCCGCATCTCTGCAAAACTCAATCAAGGTTGCTTAAGCAATCATCAAAAGAAGTTCCCTAAACGGAGAAATCATCCATGAAAACCTCAACAATCTTTTCACAAAAATCAGAGAATATAGCAGTCATACATCTTTGAAAGGTAGCAGGTGCATTGCATAAACCAAAAGGCATATGTCTATAAGCAAAGGTATCGAAAGGGAAAGTAAAAGTGGTTTTCTCTTGATCCTCTTTTGACACAGGTATTTGAGAGAAACCAGAATAACCATCTAGAAAGCAAAAATGAGTACGTTTGGATAGTCTTTCTAGCATTTGATCTATAAAAGGTAGAGGGTAATGGTATTTTCTAGTAGCAATATTCAATTTGCGAAAATCTATTACCATTCTATAACCTCTAACAATTCTTTGTGGAATCAATTCATTCTTATCATTAGGAACAACAGTAATAACTCCCTTCTTAGGGACACAAGGAACATGGCTTACCCATTGACTATCAGCAATAGGATATATTATACCTGCCTCCAGAAGCTTTAGTATTTCATTTCTTACCACTTCTTTCATCTTAGGATTTAACCGTCGTTGATGATCAACAACCGGTTTAGCATCTTTCTCCAATTTTATTTTGTGCTGACATAGAGTGGGTCTAATGCCCTTAAGATCATCAATAGTATATCCAATAGCAGCACGGTGCTTCTTCAGAGTTTTTAATAATTTATTTTCTTAATGCTCTGAAAGGTTAGCACTAATAATAACATGATATATCTTGTTTTCATCAAGATAAGCATATTTCAAAGTATCAGATAATTGTTTAAGCTCAAACACGGGATCACCCTTAGGTGGAGGAGGATCCGCAAGGATTTCAACAGGCAAATTGTGTTTCAAAATAGGTCCCTGATTAAAGAATACTGCATCTATTTCCCTTCTTTCATTCATAAATATATCATTTTCATGGTCTAGCAAATATTGTTCTAAAGGATCATTAGGAGGCACGACAATAGAAGCAAGACCAATAATTTCATCCTTACTAGGCAATTCTTTATCATGGGGTTGTCTACGAAATTTAGAGAAATTAAAATCATGAGACATATCTCCCAAACCAACAGTAACAATATCTTTCTCACAGTCTATCTTAGCATTAACTGTATTCAAGAAAGGTCTACCAAATATAATGGGACAAAAAATATCTTGTGGGGAACCGAGAACAAGAAAATCAGTAGGATATTTTATCTTCCCACACAAGACTTCAACATCTCTAACAATCCCAATTGGTGAAATAGTATCTCTATTGGCAAGCTTAATAGTAACATCAATATCTTCTATCTCAGCAGGTGCAATATCCTTCATAATTTCTTCATACAAGGTATAAGGAATTGCACTCACACTAGCACCCACATCACATAAGCCATGATAACAATGATATCCTATTTTAACAGAAACAACAGGCATGCCAACCATAGGTCTATGTTTATCTTTAGTATCAGGTTTAGCAATCCTAGCAGCTTCATCACATAAATAAATAACATGCCCATCAATATTATCAACTAAGAGATCTTTAACCATAGCAATACTAGGTTCAAATTTAATTTTCTCAGAGGGTTTGGGTGTTCTGCTTTTACTTTTATTGACCACAGTTGAAGCTTTAGCATGATCCTTTATTCTAACAGGGAATGGTGGCTTCTCAATATAAGCAGTAGGAACAATAGGATCAACATTATAAGTAATAGTTTCTTCTTCAATTTTAATGGGTTCAACTACTTTAGCTTCAATGGGAGGATGATATTTAAACCACTTCTCCTTAGGGAGATCAACATGAGTAGCAAAAGATTCACAAAAAGACGCTACTATCTCAGAGTCAAGTCCATATTTGGTGCTAAAATCACGAAAAGCATCAGTATCCCTAAAAGAGTTAACACAATCAAACTTAAGGTTTATACCCGACTCTTTACCTTCGTCGAGTTCCCAATCTTCAGAGTTGCGTTTAATTCTTTCCAATAAATCCCATTTGAATTCAATATCCTTCTTCATATGGGAACCAGTACTAGAAGTATCGAGCATGGATCGATCATTATGAGAAAGCCGAGCATAATTTTTTTGGATAATAATTTCTCTTGAGAGCTGATGATTGGGGCATGAATATAACATTGAATTAATCCTCCCCCAATATTGAGCAATACTTTCTCCTTCATGAGGCCAAAAATCATATATATAATTCCGATCACGATGAACCAGATGCATAGGATAAAACTTCTGATGAATTTCCAATTTCAATCGGTTGTAGTTCCATGATCCAATATCATCCAATAGCCTATGCCATGTCAATGCCTTTCCCTTCAAAGATAAATGGAAGACCTTCTTCTTGACAACATCCTCGGGCATACCTGCAAGCTTAAATAATCCACAAACTTCGTCCACATAGATTAGGTGCATATCGGGATGTAATGTTCCATCTCCTGCATAAGGACTAGCTAACAGTTTCTCTATCATACCTGAAGGAATTTCATAATAAATATTTTAAGTAGGTGCAGTAGGTTGAGGAGCAACTCTTTGCTCTTCTGGTAGAGGTGAAGATACCCTGAACAAGCCCCTCAAAGGATTATTTTCCATAGTAACAAGTGACAGTAAATTTCAGCACACTATATAAATGTTTCCTTACCAAATTCCACTTACCAAAGGCGCTTCACTCCCCGGCAACGGCGCAAGAAAGGAGTCTTGATGACCCACAAGTATAGGGGATCTATCGTACTCTTTTCGATAAGTAAGAGTGTCGAACCCAATGAGGAGCAGAAGGAAATGACAAGTGGTTTTCGGCAAGGTATTCTCTGCAAGCACTGAAATTATCGGTAACAGATAGTTTTGTGATAAGACAAATCGTAATGGGTAACAAGTAATACAAGTAAACAAGGTGCAGTAAGGTGGCGCAATCCTTTTTGTAGCAAAGGACAAGCCTGTACGAACTCTTATATAAAGCAAAGCGCCCCCGAGGACACATGGGAATTGTTCTCAAGTTAGTTTTCATCATGCTCATATGATTCACGTCGTTACTTTGATAATTTGATATGCAGGTTGACCGGTTCTTGGGTGCTGCCCTTCCTTGGACAAGCCTCCCACTTATGATTAACCCCTCTCGCAAGCATCCGCAACTATGAAAGAAGAATTAAGGTAAACCTAACCATAGCATGAAACGTATGGATCCAAATCAGCCCATTACGAAGCAACGCATAAACTAGGGTTTAAGCTTCTGTCACTCTAGCAACCCATCATCTACTTATTACTTCCCAATGCCTTCCCCTAGGCCCAAATAATGGTGAAGTGTCATGTAGTCGACGTTCACATAATACCACTAGAGGAAAGAGAACATACGTCTCATCAAAATATCGAATGAATACCAAATTCACATGATTACTTATAACAAGACTTCTCCCATGTCCTCAGGAACAAACGTAGCTACTCACAAAGCATATTCATGTTCATAATCAGAGGAGTATTAATTATCATTAAGGATCTGAACATATGATCTTCCACCGAATAAACCAACTAGCATCAACTACAAGGAGTAATCAACACTACTAGCAACCCACACGTACCAATCTGAGGTTTTGGGACCAAGATCGAATACAAGAGATGAACCAGGGTTTGAGAGAAGATGGTGCTGGTGAAGATGTTGATGGAGATTGACCCCCTCTCGATGAGAGGATCGTTGGTGATGACGATGGCGATGATTTCCCCCTCCGGGAGGGACGTTTCCCCAGCAGAACAGCTCCACCGGAGCCCTAGATTGGTTCTGCCCAGGTTCCACCTTGAGACGGTGGCGCTTCATCCCGAAAGCTTCCTTCTGATTTTTCCTGGTCAAAACACACCATATAGTAGAAGATGGGCGTCGGAGGCCTGCCAGGGGTGCCACAAGGACGGGGGCACGCCCAGGGGGTAGGGCGCGCCCTCCACCCATGTGGCTGGCTGGTGGCCCCCCTCCGGTGCTTTCTTCGCCCAATATTTTTCATATATATTCCAAAAACATGCTCCGTGAAGTTTCAGGACTTTTGGAGTTGTGCATAATAGGTCTCTAATATTTTCTCCTTTTTCCAGTCCAGAATTCCAGCTGCCAGCATTCTCCCTCTTCATGTAAACCTTATAAAATAAGAGAGAAAAGGCATAAGTATTTTGATATAATTTGTAATAATAGCCCATAATGCAATAAATATCAATATAAAAGCATGATGCAAAATGGACGTATAAGCCCACAAGCCCTCAAGGCACGCCCTAGGGGGTAGGGTGCACCCCCTGGTTTGTGGACTCCTCGGGACTATTCTGGTCCAGGTCCGGTGCTTTGGTGGTCTCTTTTGGTCCATAAAAAATCACCGTAAATTTTCAGCCCATTCCGAGAACTTTTATTTCTGCACAAAAAACGACACCACGGTAGTTCTGCTGAAAACAGCATCAGTCCAGGCTAGTTCTAATAAAATCATACCAAAACCATATAAAATTGTTGTAAACATGGCATGAATACTTCATAAATTATAGATACATTGGAGACGTATCAGGGGGGCATAATACAGTCCACCTAGCTAGCCGATATTTCTTGGATTCATTATCACATTGCCAAAAAAAATGGATTTAAAGTAACCAGGACGCTGAAGAACCCCTTTCAGTAAGTGGAAGAATGATAACATGTATAGAACCAAATTGCTGAGGACGGAATTGATTAAAATCAATCGCCCCCCATATAATAAGATTTTGGCTTTCCAACTGGCTAGCCGTTTCTCAAGTCTCTCTTCCACATGTTTCCACTCAGCGATATATAGTTAAGCGCCAATAGTGAATCAAAATATTGAGATACCTAATCAGGAACATCCCAAGTTGGCATCCGAAAATGTCAGCATACTCAGCTGCGGACTCTGCATCGTCACCGAAGGAGAACAACTTGCTCTTATAAAAATTAATTTTGAGACTAGAAAGCTCCTCAAATGTGCATAAAAGCACCTTGAGGTTTGATACGTCTCCAACGCATCTATAATTTATGAAGTATTCATGCTGTTATATTACCATTCTTGGATGTTTTACAATCATTTTATAGAAACTTTATATCATTTTTGGGACTAACCTATTGACATAGTGCCCAGTGTGAGTTGTTATTTTTTTCTTGTTTTTTACATTACAGGAAATCAATATCAAAAGGAGTCGAAACACCGCGAAACTTTTTGGAGAATTTTTATGGACCAGAACTTCCAGGATGGGCCAGAGAAGTACCAGAGGCGCGCCTCGGTGGGTTGTGCCCACCTCGGTGGCCTCCCACACCGCCTCTTCGCCCTGTAAATTCCCAAATATTCCAAAACCCCTCGCGGAGACCCTAGATCAGAAGTTCCGCCGCCGCAAGCCTCTGTAGCCACGAAAAAACAATCTAGACCCCATTTCGGCACCCTGCCGGAGGGGGAAATCATCCCCGGTGGCCATCTTCATCATCCCAGCGCCCAACATGATGAGGAGGGAGTAGTCCACCCTTGGGGCTGAGGGTTTGTACCAGTAGCTATGTGTTTAATCTCTCTCTCTCGTGTTCTTGAGATGGCACGATCTTGATGTATCGCGGGCTTTGTTAATATAGTTGGATCATATGGTGTTTTCCCCTCTCTATCTTGTTGTGATGAATTGAGTTTTCCCTTTGAGATTTTGTTTTATTGGATTGAATACTTTTATGGATTTGAGAGCACTTGATATATGTCTTGCATACGGATACCCGTGGTGACAATAGGGTATTATATTGGTTCACTTGATATATGTTTTGGCACTCAACTCGCGGATTCCCGAGGTGACATTGGGGTAATCTATGCATAGGGGTTGATGCACGTTCTTGTCTTTGTTTCTCCGGTAGAAATCTTGGGGTACTCTTTGAGGTTCTTTGTGTTGGATTGAGTATTATGAATCTAAAATTGTTTGATGCATATTGTATAATCAACTCACGGATACTCGCGGTGACATTGGAGTATCTAGGTGACATTAGAGTTGGTTGATGTGTATCATATGGTGTTATTTTAGTACGAACTCTTGGTTAGATCGATCGGAAAGAATAGCTTGGTGTTATTTTAGTACAAACTCTAGGAAAGATTGATTGGAAAGAATAGCTTTGAGGTGGTTTCATACCCTACAAACAATTTCGTCTCATGTTCTCCGCTAGATAGGAACTTTGGGGTGATTCTTCATCGCACGGTTAGGGATGGTTATATGATCTAATTGTATTAGCATTGTTGAGAGATTGCACTAGCGAAAGTACGGACCCTAGGCCTCATTTTCAACATTGCAATACCGTTTGTGCTCCATTTTATCAATGGCTACCTTGCTATTTTTTACTGTTCTAATTACAAAAATCAATATCTACTATCATTACTACACTTGTATCACCATCTCTTCGCCGAACTAGTGCACCATACAAATTACTGCAATCTATTTGCGAGAAGCTTGGTGATGATTTTGATAGTACAGTTAAGGAGGGAAAATGGTCTGAAATCATTGGCACAGACTGTATTATCTTTCTTGCGGATCAAAGTGATGAAAGATGTATTTATTCTTTGTAGTGAGATTTTTCCTTCATAAAAATGTGCAATTAATTTATAAAAGTCTTCTGCAATTATATCCCAACATGCTCGAATAAAATCCCCATTAAATCCATCTGGTCCTGGTGCTTTACCTGAAGGGAGATGCTTGACAACTTCATCAATTTCTTTTTTGGTGAATGGTGTTTCTAGCTCTTCAAGCCCATCTATTCTTGTGATTAGGTTGATCATGTTAAGTGGATCAGAGGTGTTGTCAATCTTCCCCAATCTTTCTTTGAATGAGTTCCAGAGTATGACAGCCTTAGAGAAGTGTTCTGTCTGTTCCATGCCATTACTATCATGTAGCATCTGAATGTAGTTATGTCTATATTTGATAGTGGCTTTGGCTTGGAAAAACTTGGAGTTCTCCTCTCCAAATTTTACCCATTTGATTGTTGCCCTTTGCTTCCAATATATTCTTTGAAATGACAGCAGCTTTAGTAGGTGTTCTTTAAGCATATCTCTGCTATTGTTTTCAATGCCCGTGAGTGCCCTAAATTCCTCAAAGAAATCCCACATTATAATTACTACATTAGTGGCTTGGATGATCCCAGCTAGATTAGAAATGTCTTTGCTCTAGATTTTTAATCCTTTTCTGAGTCTTTTGAATTTTGCAGTGATCAATTTTGCACCATCTTTTTCTTGTAGAGGCTGGCTCCATATCCTTTGCACTGTTTCTTTGAAGCTATGATGATGCAACCAATAATTTTCAAATACGAAAATTTGAGCTTTTGGTATGTCTGTACCAATGGAGATAACAAAAGGGGAGTGGTCTGACACTGGTTTTGAAAGGAAGGGCCATGGTATTTGGGTAATTAGAGGTCCAACTTTCTGAAGTGAACACCCAATCAATCTTTTCTAGAAGTGGAGCTTGTTGCATATTACTCCAAGTGTAGCTTCTTCCTTTTAATGGAATCTCAACTAAAGCCAGGTTACTAATAGCTTCAGTAAACTCCATCATATTTTGGATATTCCCATTTCCCATGTTTCTGTTTGAAGGATATCTTATGTAATTAAAGTCTCCTGTGATGATCCAATCTGTATCTATGGGCATATGTATGTTTTTGAACCATGAAAGAAAATTTGCCTACCCTCATTATCACATGGTCCATATATATTTGTCAGAATCCATGAGGCGCCATTATGCACTAATGTGAATCTTATGGAGATTGAGAAATCATTTTTAAACAGACAATCTCCATGAAACATGTTATCATTCCAAGCTACTAGCAAACCTCCTGATGATCCCATAGAGGGTAAGAAATCAAACTTGTTTATCCTTTTGGGGCAAACCTTTTTGATGTAAGCACTGTCAAAATTTTCCCTTTTTGTTTCTTGTAAACATATCACATAACTGTTTGCCTCGTCAATTTTATTGGAAATGGCAAGCCATTTGTCACTTGAGTTGATACCCCTTACATTCCAGTTTAATATATTCCAGGCTTTATGCATTGCAGGAGATATAAATAGTGTGCCCTAATCTTTGAGAACCAGAGTTGCAATGCAAAAGGATCAAGCATAATATCCTTACAAAGATCCACTTTAACCAGAGCTTCATGAAAGTGCACATTACATAGAGTTCATGTGATAAAAATCTGGAAAGATATCTTAATTCATTACATAACCACAACATATCCTTGCAAAAGAGAGAGCTAGTCTTCTTGTCCCTCATGGCCCCTTGCACTTTTAGTCCTTCCATGCAGGTTGTTTTCGCCCTTTCTTTGCTTTCCTTTTAAGCAGATTCTCCTCTATGCACACCTTGGGATCAACCTTGCAGTAAGAGGTACTAACATTTTTAATAACTCTGGTGTTGCAAGCGAGAGGCTTAACTTTGCATGCCATACAGTTAACATCCTGACATGTTTTCTTCTTATAACCTTTGTTTAAATGTTGCAATCTTTCACTTCTTCTTACCTCAGATTTTACTACTCGAACTCTGTCCTTTCTTTTTCCTTTGGGGTGAGAGACAGGGCTACTGAAGATTATCTCCTCTCTTTTTTTGCGGTTGAAGATTATCTCCTCTGGGGTCTCTGCTTTGTCTTGACCATCATATTCCTCTGCATTCTAAACCTGAGAGCAAATAGGAGTTGCATTTTCAGGACAGCCTTTAGGAATGAAGAAGGTTAGATAATCTGTTTGTTCTGTTCCTTCTCTGATAATATGCCATATAGGTGATTGATGAAACATTTTGACCCATTCAAATTTATCAGGAGTAAGTAAGGCCACATAGTTTTCTACAGTTGGAGTACATTTTCTTAGGTTGAGAGTTGCTCGATTACGACCCACTTACCAAAACCTCGCACCCTCAAACTCGAATTTAGCTCGGAGTAAAACTTGGTACCGCAAACAACTCACCTTGGCCCACCACATCCATCGGGTTAGAGCATCTCCAGCCGAGCCCCCAACACGCCCTCCCCAGGCGATTTTTTCGCGCCGGCGCACAAAAATCGGCCCAACCGCGCCCCCAGAAGCCCAATTTTCACTGGCTCGGGCCGAATTTGGCGCCGGCGGACCCAAGCCGAACCTGGCGCGCTCGGGGGCGCCGGGCGAAACGGTTTTGGCGCGAAAGAGCCGCGGGCCCGCCGAGTCAGTGACACTCGTCTCGTCGTCCTCAGAACGCCTCGGTTTCCCACGAGGAATCAATGCCAAGGCTACCGCCGGCCAGCCTTCCATTGATTCCTCACGGGGCGGCTCTTCACGGGCGGCGCGGCGACGCCTCACTCCCCGCACCGCGTACACACGCCTCCCCGGCAGCTATAAAAAGCGTCGCCCCCCTCCCCCGCGGCTGGCCACAGACGCCGTGCTTTCTGCCTCTCTCTCTCCGCCACCGACGAACCTCTCCTCTCTCCCAGCCCCAGCCATGACAATGTGCGAGCGGTTCCCCGGCGACGGAGTGGCGGCCAATGGCTTCGGCCGCCGCTCGCTGCAATCGTGGGAGGCGCACCTGCTTTTTGAGGCCAACATCCCGGCGCCTCCAGACATGCGCGCTGGGCCGACAAGTTGGAGGCTAAGTTTGAAAAATCCTACCGGTGAAGAGCAAACCTCTCACTCGGGGGCTTAGCTGTAGTCCCGCACTCGCCTAAGTTTGAAAAATCCTACCTAGTGGTGAGCAAACCTCTCACTCGGGGCTTAGCTGCAGTCCCGCACTCGCCTAAGTTTGAAAAATCCTACCGAGTGGAGAGCAAACCTCTCACTTGGGGGCTTAGCTGCAGTCTCGCACTCGCCTAAGTTAAAAAAATACCACCGAGTGAAGAGCAACCTCTCACTCGGGGGCTTAGTTGCAGTCCCGCACTCGCCTAAGTTTGAAAAATCGTACCGAGTGAAGAGCAAACCTCTCACTCGGGGGCTTAGTTGCAGTCCCGCACTCGCCTAAGTTTGAAAGTCCCACCGAGCAAAGAGCAAGCCTCTCACTCGGGGGCTTAGCTACGCGCTCCATGCCGATCCGCAAGGACGACGAGGTGTAGTCGTCTGCGACCCTCTCCTCAAGAGCTGCGCCACAAGTACAACTTGCTCTCTATACCGATCCGCAAGGACGATGAGGTGCAGGTCATCTGCGACCCTCTCCTCAGGAGCTACGCCACAAGTACAATGTGCTCCATCCCGATCCACAAGAATGACGAGGTGCAGGTCGCCTGCTACCTTTTCTTCAAAAGTGGCATCGCATGTACAAAAATCCGTTCCGAGTGAAGAAACCAGTTCCACTCGGAGGCAAAGGCAAGCATATCCAAAGAAAAACCAAGTCTAGATAAATCCCATGAGGTTCCGAACCGCAGATAAAAGTACTTGGGCGTCAGGCCCGAAGAAGTTTTAACGGTTACAAAATCACTCGGCATTCCGTGGCAAATTTAATCGGAGCATAAAGTTTGTTCACTCTGCTGGAGGAGGGCTGGCAGGCTCGACGAATTCATCCAAGTCGATTCCGTCTGCAATGCGAGTAGCTGGTTCAATGAAGGTCTCCATGAAGGACTGGAAGTCAAGCTTCTTGGTATTGGCCACCTTGATCGCTGCTAGTTTCTCTTCCTTGGCCTCCTTGCAGTGGACACGAACCAGAGACAGAGCCACGTCGACACCACATCGGGCGGATGACTTCTTCCATTCTTGCACTCGACCAGGGATCTCGTTAAGTTGAGTCATCAGAGACTCGAGATCATTTTGGAAAGTCACCTTGGTCAGAGCGCTGTGTCAATCCGCGACACCGCCGCTTTCAGTCGCGCGAGATAGTCCATGGCACTTGCAAGGCGAGATTCCAGTCGAAGTATGTTCATGGCAGCTTCATCTTTGACGGGGGAGTTGATGGGATCCAGACTTGTTTCAATTCGTCCAGTCTCTTCCTCGAAGTTCTGACAGAATTCTGCACACACAATAAAGCAATGAGTCAACAGTTATATGATGAGTCGACAACAGCAAAACAGCCGGGCAAAGAAAAACACCTTCAAGCATAAGGAACAACTTCTTGGCGAGTCCCCCCAAATAAGCTTCCAGCTCATCTCTCTTCCGAGTGAGATCCCCAACTTTATCAGTTAAATCCACCTTGTCCTTCTTCAGCTGCACGAATTCTTTGTTGGCCTCATCAATGGCAGTCTTCAGTTTGGTGTTTTCCTCCTCTAACTTGCCGACTGAAGCCAGCTTCTTGTCAGCAAGTTCGGTTTTCTCTCGCGCCGTCTTCTGAGCTGCGGCGAGGTCAAGGTCCTTCTGCTCCAGCGCCTGCTTCATTTTCTCTAAAGAAATAACATTCTTCAGACGAGCTTGGAGTTGTCCGTTTTCACTATGCACATCTGTTCGAGTAGTGTCACTCGGTTCAACGAATGAAAAAGAAAGATGGCAAAGTAAACAATCGACAAGCCATTACCTCCCATGGCAGTTGCTTCATCCTGTGCCTTCTTCAAGTTCACCTTGGCCAATGACAAGTCGAGATTGAGTTGGATCTGTTGCTTCTGCAAATCAGCAAACTGGCTCCCGAAGTCACAAGATTTCTGTAGTCAATAAATAAGACATGTCAACCAACTGAGACAGAGATCAATTGCTCCCGAGCGAAAGAGACACAAGTTCAAGTTAGTACCGCAAAAAAGGTCTAAGACTACAGCCGAATCAAACATTCAACAGCAGTCTCGGGGACTACACCCAGTGGGTGCACTTAGCGTGCCCCCACTAGTTCTGCTTTCCACTCGACGTGAGTTTAAAAAAAGAGGATGTGTGCCAATACTTGTTCTCAGACCACCGTCGACTGCCCGCAGTCGACCGCGGTCTCGGGGACTACACCCAGTGGGTGCACTTGGCGTGCCCCCACTGGTCCGAATCTCACTCGGCACGATCAGTCCGCATTGAGTGGAAGGACTGTACAGTCATATTTTTTGATACAGACCCCCGCCGAATCAAACATTCGACGGCGGTCTCGGGGACTACACCCAGTGGGTGCACTCAGCGTGCCCCCAGTAATTCAAAGACACGACATGGTCGACTCAAGTGGAAAAATTACTCAGCAAAAGTTGAAAACACCCAGTGGGTGTACGGATGCAAGATGCAGACTCATCCACAGACATCTTACGGATAGCAAAGCAGCAGTTTTCAAGTAGCATATCCTAACAGAACAAGCGTCAAGCTAAAGGATCAGTCGGAAGTCAACTAACCTGGACATTAGCTTGGAGAGTTGAGCTAGCATCATATGCAGCCTGGCTAGTGTCACGCACTACCTTCATTTGCTCCATCATAAGACCCGCCTGGCGTATGGCTTCCTTCGCAGCGTTCACTGGGTCCTCTGGAGCATGATGAACAGCAAAGAGCAAAATCGGTGGAGTAGTCGCGTCACCCTGAGGATCCGAGGCATGAAGTTGCACGGACGAAGTAGGGACTTGTGCAGTCGACGCTGAAGGACGCTCACTCGACACAGGATCGACGAATGTAACAGAAGCCCGATTGAGGTCTCCGGACTGCTGGGCCACTGGTTCTGGCACTGGTGTCTTTTGAGCCGCTTCACCTGCTGGGTCCTTCCTGCTACAAGTCCTGCCCCTCCTGCTTATGGGCCTCTGAGACATGACTTCGTCGTCGTCCGGGAGATCAATAACATGTGGCGGCACTGCAAAGGGCTCAACCGCAATAATTCAGTCGGCCAAAAAGACAGATGGCAAAATGAAAGCAAGATAGCAGAGTCATACCCGCTCTAGATGTGACCGCATCCTCCATCTCCTCGTCGTCTTTGTAAACAGAAGTCCCAGAAGTAGCAGCACTGCAAATCTCAAAGATTCACTCAGTCAAATAAGAAAATGGATCGACAACAGGTACAAGATTCCCCGAGCAAAAGGAGAAAGCGAAATACTTACGCAGAGGCGACTGGAATGTCAACCTTAATCTTGGGCAGGGCCTTCCGAGGCTTTGACGGCGCAACCTTGGGCTGCTTTGGAGCCTTCTCAGTCGGCACTGGAGACGATGTCCGAGTGCGCTTCAAGGCCTGACCAGTCGGTGCCGTCGTTTTGCCGCGGATACTTGCTGGGTCATTCTTCTCCTTGGAACGCCTTTCAATACGAGGTGGAGACTCGACTTCTTCGCCACCGCTTGAGTCGTCACTCTCCTCGTCATCGTCATCATCGGATTTCCAGTCGGCGCTTTCGCCACCACTTGCTTCTCCTTCGTGGTCTTGCTCCCCATTGGGCATCGAGTACATATTAGTATAGACCTGCAAGGCAAAGAATTGAATAAGTACAAGTCAGGGCCAAAGACTGTTATAAATCAGATCTAAAAGCACCCGGAAGTAAAGAGATGGACCTTGTCCGTTTCGTGGGTGTTGTCGAGTGGACTGATCCTCCTAGACCCCCTGGGGTTGTCCTTATTGCCAGTGATCCCCTGCAACCACTGCGCCACCGTCTTCTCGTCAACCTCCTCCGGGTGGATCCGAGTGGTGTCGTCAATCCCCGAGTACATCCACATTGGGTGATCGCGGGCTTGAAGTGGCTGGATACGTCGACTGAGAAAGACCTCCAGCAGGTCCATTCCAGTCACGCCATCACACACAAGTTGGACTACTCGCTCAACCAACATTTTCACCTCCACCTTCTCCGCCGGAGTCACTTCCAAAGAAGAGGGCTTCTCGACTCGGTCCATGGAAAAGGGGGGAAGACTAGTCGACTGTCCAGGAGTCGGCTGGTCTTTGCAGTAGAACCAGGTCGACTGCCACCCTCTAACTGAGTCGGGAAGAATCATAGCAGGGAAAGTACGTTTCCCCCTCATGTGAATCCCTAGACCTCCGCACATCTGGATCACGTGCGTCCTCTCATCACTCGGATTAGCCTTTTTGACAGACTAAGAACGACAAGTGAAAATGTGTTTGAAGAGGCCCCAGTGCGGTCGACAACCCAGAAAGTTCTCACACATGGACACGAATGCAGCAAGGTATGTGATGGTGTTGGGAGAAAAGTGATGGAGTTGAGCCTCGAAAAAGTTCAGAAAACCCCGGAAGAAAGGGTGGGGAGGCAGAGAGAAACCGCGGTCGACGTGGGTCGCGAGAAGGACGCACTCACCCTCCTGCGGCTGCGGCTCGGTCTCGTCCCCCGGAAGCCGCCAAGAGTGGTGGGGGATCAGTCCTCCCTCGGCCAAATCCTCCATGTCCTCCTTCTGGATCGTCGAGCGGATCCAATCGCCCTGGATCCAGCCGGGCGGCAGGCCGGCCATCGACGAAGATCCTCCCCGGCTCGTCTTCTTCCCCTTCGTCTTCGCCGCCGCCTTCTTCGCGCGCTCCAGAGCCGCCGTCTTTTCCTTCACCATCGCGGCGGGTTGAGCTCAAGCTGGGCGACGACACCGAGAGCGGAGTCAGATGCAGTGGAGAAGCGGAGGAGGAAGGAGGAGAATGGGGCGCACTGTGCAAAGAACACCGGCCCTGGCGCCTTATATGGTCTTGATCTCCGAGTGACTGACTCGTGGGCCCAAGCAATCCTGTCAAATCCCGCAACAGTCGCGCGCTCGATACGTGGCGAAAAAGGCGGCACAAGAATCGAGGCGCCCCTGTCTAATCCACTCCGTCTACTGCGGCCCTCTCCGTCCCGCGCGCTTCCCCAAATTTCGAAATCCCGAGAGATCCGGGAACGGCAGTGCAGACAATCGCGAAGCTTGTCAGCAAAGTTCACTCGACAAATTAAGAATGGATCAAGGCGACTGAAAAAGAAGTCGAAGTTGTCAGGTGGTTCATTGATCCAAGCAAAACGCTTCCGAAGCGTAAAAACCGAGTCGGAATTATTTTCAACTCCTTTTCCACTCGAACCCTGAACCATTCGGGGGCTAATGACGACGACATGTACCTGGGGTAGAGTAATAGGCCTGACCTAGACACCCTTCCCAAGGACATTACCTTAAAGTCAATGATATTCAAAGGACAACACCATCCACTCGACCGGAGGCATTCCACTCGGAAGACCCAATCCTACTCGACCGGAGTATACTCACTCGACCACCTCATAAATCACTCGGAATACAGAAGATCTAAAGTCACTCAGTAAAGCAACGGTCGGGCGTTCACTCTGTAGTCTTAATGATCATTTATGTATCTTTACTATGGGCGTTACCAGTAACGCCCCATCTTTATGTACATTGAACCCCTTGTAACGTGGGCTGGCTGGGGTCTTGGCGCACTCTATATAAGCCACCCCCACCACTGGCACAAGGGTTCGCACCCGCTGTAACATCACGCATAATCCAATCGACCAAGCCTCTGGGCACCGAGACGTAGGGCTATTACTTCCTCCGAGAAGGGCCTGAACTCGTAAATCTTGCATGCACAACCTCATCGTAGCTAGGATCTTGCCTCTCCATACATACCCCCTATTCTATTGTCAGGTTTAGAACCACGACACGCCGCCTTCGCGCGGTTCGAAGCTCGTCGCCGTGGCCGGGACGAGGGAGGCATCGTCGTCCTCGACAATAGCGACGACACGCCGCCACCACCGGTCCGCCATGGAGGCGCCGGCGCGCCATCAAGAAGGAGAAGGCCGACGACTCCGACGAGGACGATGGCGACGTCGGTGACTTCGCCGCGCTGATCGACTTCTTCGCCCCGTAGATGCCTTTTTTTAAAATAATTTATGTAAACGCCGCATATGTTGAATATGAATGTGAAGTTTGCCGAATTTTGCCGAATTCAGATTTTTTAAAATAAAAAAACGCGTCTGGGACGACCCTGGGGTGAGCGGCTGGGAACCCGCTCGCCCCACGCCGATTTTAGCGCCGGCTCGCCCTGGGGGCGCGTAAAAGCGCCGCCGGGGGGGCCAACGGCTGGAGATGCTCTTACATTACATTATCTACCAGCGGAACAAAAAAAAGGCGTTGCAAGCAATGCATCGCATTGTGCATGCCCATGCCATGGTCCAACGAAACAACTCAAAGTGAGCAACCACTCCGATCGCATGCAGACGCAGCAGGACCATGACCAGGGGCGGAAAGCAGCAGCTGTCCTTGTGAAATCGAGCTCTGCCTTTTCACTCCCTTGGTCCACTGCCCCACGCCGTTTTTGTCAGCTCTCCCCTCGTACCATTCACTCGCTTAAGATAAGCCGGGGGGCTCATCGGAATCTTTCCGCTCCGCTCGCCCCAATTACTCTATCCCCCGCAGTCGCCGCGTGACAGAGTTGACCAGCTAGACAACGCACTTGAATAATCGACGAGTTGGTAGCGGTGGCGGCATGGTGGGTTGGTGCCGGCGACAATGCGCATACGCATCACCGCCTCCCGATGCCAGCCAAGGTTTCGAGTAGATATTTTATGCATGTTTTTGCCTTTGGGATGCTCTCGGCCGCCACCGGAAGGAATTGCACAGAGATTTTACAAGATGCGAGCACTGCTTCAGCTTCCATGTACACAGTGGTAGGTTGAGGGAGATTCGGTGGACTGCCGAGTCAGTGGCGTCACGTTGAGCTTGAGCCGTGAGCCACACACTGACACTCCCACTGGGGTGACGCCGATGGACTAGCTAGCAGTAGCGTAGGCATAGCCAAAGAAAGGACTGGCCATCTTTCATCTTTGCGACCGTCGGTGCTGAACTGCTGATGCTGCGCTTGCAAGGTGGAGGGCACTGGTCGAACGATCATGGTGGCGCCACGGCTGACAGGCCAACACTACCTGCAACCGTACCGCCGACGGGTACTGGTCGGTCGTCAAGCGAGGGGGGTACGTCCCTTTTCGCCTCGGAAGCTCAGATCGGATCGAGAGTTGGTTTCAGCGGAGTAATAACGGCCGTAGCGATGCCAGTTCGGATAGATCGAGCTCGGTACCTGTATCTGTATGTGTGTGGCTCGGGGAGATGCGTCCAGCCGAAGAAACCAAGGAGCGTGAGACCATGGACGGCGGTGGGTGGATGCCGAGGACGACGGACGGACACACATGGGGTGTGTTTGTGTAGTGCGCGCCCGGTCCAGCAGCGGCGGCCAACGCTAGGCGACAGTATACGACGGTACAAATACAGGTTCTTCCGTCTGTTCTCTTGATCCAGTTCCATTGTGGGGGTATGCGGACGTACCGTTTTCACGTGGCCGCGCGTACTCGGCTACTCGTTCGTACCGCTCGTTAAGTAACTGATCACATGGCCGGCTATAAATTTGCATCGACTGAATGACTAGTCGGATATGAGCTCCGTACTGTAAAAAATGGGTGCTTCGAGTTATCGGCTAGAGATAGAGACAGCACGGTCAACTATAGAGGAACAGTGGTATCCTCAGACACCAGGGTTCAAGTCCTGGTGTTTGTATTATTTTTGAATTTATTTTAGAATTTCCGACGATGCACTTTTAGTGGGAGGAGACATTCTCACCGACGACGAGACGCCTAGAGTGACTTCGTAAATTTCAAAATGATACGCCGATTCAGTCTCTCGAAGGTCATGGAGTAGGATGTGCGTGTGCGGGTTCATAGGGGTGAGTGTATCCGCGTATGTATGAGCGCTTGCGTCTGTATTGTGTTCAAATAAAACTAGCCAAGTTTTCACCGGAAAAAGAAAATTAACCAAGTTTTCGGTACCATAACTAGCCAAGTTTTCTAGAAGCCTCAAAGATCAATGGAACGGGGTTTTCTTTCAAAGTGAACAGGGTAGGCTTGCTGAGTAAATAGGCAAATTTTCGACTAATTTAATCCATAAATAGATGACTAGCATGGCACTGACAGAATTAGCAACATACTGATACTGATCTAAACGAGCACGTACTACGCAAACAGTAGACAGATCTACACATAATGGTAGTATTGCTAATACGGAAATAATCAGGAGAGGGATATACGCGTTATACCCTCCAGTTGGCCATGCAGAAGCCGCCGTGGCGGTGGCGGCAGCAGCGGTGTCCTCGGCGGCCTTCTTGTCGGCCTCGAGCTTCTCGGCGGCGGCACGTTCGGTGTCGGTGGACATGGTGATGATGAGGGCGACATGGACGTAGAGGAAGTAGACGAACAGCGAGCAGTCGCGTAGTCGCTTCCCCAAAACCTATTCGCCCCTCTCCCGTACAGGAACCAGAGGGACGGGGTTTCGGAGACCTGCTCTCCCGTCGACCATGTATGCAGCGGACGGGATGGAGTCACCTGCGGCAGCAACAGCAAAGGAATGACGTTGGGCAGTGCGCGTGAGCAGATGTGATATGTTCGTGGCGGCTAGGGTTAAGAGACACCACACACTTATATAGGCGCAGCCGCGTGGAGAGACGTGGGCTCGATCCACGTCCGAGTCCGTGACAGCCCATGATCCGACGTCTCAGATTGTGGCCCAGCTGTCAGAAACTCTCCGTTAGTGACTGGCAAAAATTAGCGCGTAGGTGTGAGCTCGGTTCGGCTCATTACCGCAACCCGCGTCGCGTCGTGACGAGGCGTGGCGTGGCGAGGCGGGCGGCGGAGGAGAAGTGTGTGAGGGCCTCTTCTGTTCTCAAGCTCCAATAGCATGTGGAAGACAATCCCTTATAAAGAGGCCCAACTCCTTCTCCACTAGTAGGGTGGGACTAAACTTTCCACTACACCTAGTGCCAATAACCCACATGGGCCCTTAGAGATTTTTCAGAAATTGCTAGATGGGCCTAAAGCCCACCCCAAATTTCAACAACCCCCACCAGATCTCGAGGGCCCATTGTGTCCTATGTTCCAATTGCTGCTTTGATATACCAGTGTTTCAGTGAAGACCCGTTAAGGTTGAACTTCACCTAGAGCAAGCAGTTACACTCCTTCACAACCGAACAATGCACTAGGCCTTGAATTGTCAGTTTGGCGGAAAGAAGCTTCACCACATGCCTTATTAGTACTAGGCTGCCGAAGGCTGACACCTCGGGTGGAGCATATAAGTCACACTTCTGGCCTATTCATGAGCTTACTAGAGATCACCCCAATCTCATAGACAGTGACCAGTAGTCGCGCTCATATAGATAAGATCGCTCTGTAGGATAGCATCTTGCTTACATAAGCTTTGGAACGCATTAAGACAGTAGTCATCCTACCATACAGTAACGAGAGTATCGCATCTCCAACGGAGTGGGTTAGTATAGTTACTCTCCTCAGTTCACCACTGGCTTGTTTTCCCAGGTCCTACTTCACAGGATCTCCGATCACATAGTTTGGGTTACCACCATGGCAACTCATGTGGGTCTCATACACATCTCCCTCGATGCATTATCTATCACAACACGTGATAGCCCTTTTGTAAAGGGATATGCAGATTCTTAGCCGTATGGACATACTCCAACGCTATCACTCCAGAGTTTCTTAATTTTCTGACAGCATTTAATCCCATTCTTATGTGTTTGTTGGACTTCACGTTGTCCTTTGAACTCTTCACCTTGGTGATGACAGTCTGATTGTCACAGTTCATAAGGATAGCTGGAACCGGTTTATCAACCAATGGCAAGTCCATCAAAAGATCTCGAAGCCATCCTGCTTCGACACCAGACGTGTCTAATGCTGTTAATTCTGCTTCCATTGTCAATCTCGTTGTCGGTGTCAAAACCGGCGGATCTCGGGTAGGGGGTCCCGAACTGTACGTCTAAGGCCGATGGTAACAGGAGACATGGGACACGATGTTTACCCAGGTTCGGGCCCTCTCTATGGAGGTAATACCCTACTTCCTGCTTGATTGATCTTGATGAATATGAGTATTACAAGAGTGGATCTACCACGAGATCGTAATGGCTAAAACCCTAGAAGTCTAGCCTGTATGATTGTGATTGCCTCTATGGACTAAACCCTCCGGTTTATATAGACACCGGAGGGGACTAGGGTTGTGCAAAGTCGGTTACAGAGAAAGGAATCTTCATATCGAACGCTAAGCTTGTCATCCACGCCAAGGAGAGTCCCATCCGGACACGGGTGAGAGTCTTCGGTCTTGTATCTTCATAGCCCATCAGTCCGGCCCACGTCACATGGGACGGACGCCCGAGGATCCCCTAATCCAAGACTCCCTCAGTAGCCCCCGAACCAGGCTTTCAATGACGATGTGTCCGGCGCGCAGATTGTCTTCGGCATTGCAAGGTGGGTTCCTCCTTCGATGACTTCAAAGAGCTGTATTCGGCCTTCCATTTAATGTCGTACCCATTGGCTTCTTTGCATCCATGGCTCCAGCTTCCACGTGTCGAGCGAATACGATAGGTCATGGTATTTTTTGCACATAACACCCCGGGCATGTAAGAAAGGCGTCTATTTAAAGAGATTGGATCTCAGATCCATTCCACACCAAGCGGAAAATCCTCAGAGCTTGCTAGGAGAAACCACTCCAACATGGCTAGCACTCCCAGTTCTTCCTCCCGCCCCCACGGCTCCGAAAAAGGTGATTGGGAAAGATGTTCTGTACCCCACGATCAGCTGGTGAAGCTGCAATGCAGGGATTTCTTCCCTCCTCGGATCTAGTCCCCGTTCGGGCAGGATTGACCTCCTTCAACGGCGGGGCTCAGACGGAGGACTTCCCCAATCCATCCAGGGGGAAGGAGTGTGCTTCGTTCCCTACTTGTTAAGAGGCGTCGGATTTCCAATCCACCCTTTTCTCTGAGGACTTCTGGAGTATTACGGCCTCCAGCTGCACAATCTCACTCCTGCCTCCATCCTGCACATCGCGGGTTACGTTGCTCTTTGTGAGCTATTCCTGGGTTGTGAGGCCCATTTTGAGTTATGGAGGAAACTATTCTGCCTCGTCCCTCGCAACTAAGAGGGATCGATATTTGAAGTGGGCGGTGCCGAGGTATGGCGCATCACCGGATACCTGTCCGGCATGCCGAAGAAGGCGTCCGAAGAGTGGCCTTCCGAATGGTTCTATATTGAGGACGTCGCTCTTCCTGACCCAATCCGAATGGGTCTTCCCGAATTTTCAAGCGCTCCGTTGAAGAAACGCCATAGCTGGCGCCCTCGGAGCCTCGAGGAGGAAGATAGCGCGGAAGTCCGTGAATTGATGGGCAAGATGAAGACGCTCGCCCAGTCCGGATTATCGATAATCGAGGTAATGGCGACTTCCATAGTGTGGGGGGTCCAGCCACTCCAATACAGGGGGCTTCCCATGTGGCACTATAATAGGGAAGATGACGCCTCACGCTGCGGTTGGAAGGGTCCGGACACCCCCGCCGCATTGGCCAAAAATATTGGCTGAACTGTACAAAGGGGAGAAAGAAGATTTCACTCATCTTAAACGTCGAGATGGATTTTCCATGTACAGTCCTCCTAGCTGGGTGAGTTCTAATCCCACCACTTTACTCAATCCTCTCCCTAAGTCACTTTCAATGGACATTAACCCATCTATTTGCAACAGGCATGGCGGAAGGTTACCGAGGGGATCCATAGCCCCGCCCCACAGCCAGAGGATCACAACTGGGACCTTGACCCCGGATTCGAAGAGGATCCGGACATATTTGTGGAGCTTGAGGATGGAGTGTTCTACCAGGCGAGCTATGACGGCACAGAAGTGGCCATCATCGCCGACTATCCCGACCTCCTCCCTGCCTCGCATGTAAGTGATCAAGAGACACCTTCTTCGAAAGAGCTTCCTCATACGCCTCACCCACCGCACTATTTCGTGCTCCAAAGGAGAGGCGCCCGACGCCTCAACGTGCGCTAGAGGCATCTCCTAAGAGAGCGGCGCCCGCGCCGAGTAAATCTTCAAAGAGGAAGACGAACGACAACACGGTAGAGCCTTCATCAAAGAGGTATGGTTTTTTAATCATGCCCCTGGCAGTCACATCAAACTGTGACATTATCCGCTGTGTCTTATCAGGAAAAGAGCTCGCCGGACTATGTCCGGGAATCCTGCCGGCCGCGCCTCCACAAGTCAGGTTCCCGGCCCTGCCTTAAAGGCGAGGGCTAATACGAGAGTGACGCCGGATTGTCCTTCGGCAGAGGATTCGGATGATGTATCCGTCACAAACTCTGAAGTGGAAAGCGCCATGAATCATCGGCGCCGGCGGACCGCTCTTTGCGACCCCGGCTTTACAAAAGAGGCATTCAACGCCTTTAGCTCGGCTCATGCATACATCCGAGCTGCTCGAGACGGGCTTACCAAAGCCACAAACCAGCATTTGAAACATATGCGGGTAAGTACACATTTGTACAAATCTGATAATTATATAATAGTAGCCCCCGATACTTGAAGCAGTCGATACAACTGATTTAAGGATCATTGTATAACCAGGTGCTCACAGAGAAGAACAACCTGTTGTCTCAAGAGCTGGAAAAGTCTCGGGCCCAGCTAGCTGCTGCTACCGCCGAACTGGAGAAATCCAAGAAGGCATCGCCTGGTAATGTTCCCCTCCATCGAGAAAATATAATCATATACCAGTAATATTAAAAAAAAATTGTACTCCCCATGGCAGGATCGTCAGATCAACTGAAGGAGGCCCTGCAAGTCACGCAAGCGGGGGAACAAGAGGCCAAAAGGCAACTGGCCGCAGGTGAACGTGTGTTGACACGGGTCAGGGATGAGAAAAATAAGCTGCAGGATTCCAACACCCTGCTGGGCGAAGAACTAAAAGATGTGCGAGCCCAGCTGGCCGACTCCGTGAAGGAGAATAAGAGGCTACGAGGCGGCATATTCAGTATGCTTTTCGAACTTGCCTCCATATAATTCGGCGAGGACAGGGACTGACAGATTTATGTCTGCAGGTATGCTGACTGGCTGTCCCGAAGAGGAAGTGTTCGGATTTCAAGGCGGCCTGCTACAGGAGCTGTCCCAAATGCATGAGCGAGCTCGGAAAACAATGCGGAGTGTTGCCAAGGCTTTATGGCCATCCGCCTCCCCTCCAGGAAGTATGGCGGAGCTCGTGGAGCTATTCAAAGGAGCGCGGAGGCGTATTCGATTATGGAAGATATCAGCCTGCCGAGAAGGTGCGCAGGAGGCCTGGGCCATGGTGAAGACACGGTACACCAAGCTTGATCCAAATCATATGGCCCGGGTTGGACCTCTAGGGTCGGACGGAAAAGAAATTCTTGTTAGTTTGGTATATGACCAAGTAAAAGTAGCCGCAAAATATTCCCAACAGGATTGTAAGTTAGACAGCCTGTTAGACGACATAGAGGAGGAAATTTTTGAGTCCAAGTGACCATGTACTTTCCTTGATATATCCGTCCCTAGCCAGATTGTGAAATGATTGTCATGGCAGACCTTTTTGCTTCGACCTCTGGACCGAAAGGTACGGAGTGTTTCCGAATACCTGAGCGACAAGATAGACCGGAGTATGGGTGGAAACCAGGCATAGGGGTCATAGTTGCCTAAACAGACAAGTTGTATCCGGCTAGCTATGTTATATTACATTGTAATAGTAAGAAACATCTTCCAGAGAGAATAGTTTCATTAAGGGTTCCTTTCCCTAGGTGAACATGCGTTAATGTGCATGCCCGAACTGTGATTGAGAAATCGCAGTATACGTAACATCGGTGGGTTCATAGTGTAATGAGTGTGAAAACATCTTTAGTCCGCCGACCGAATATTCCCTTAAGAACGCTAGCTTTCGGCTTCACCCAGTCTGAGGTACACATCCGGATGACCCGGCAGTAACAATCGCAGAGGTACTCCTTTATGCCCTAGCCGAACAAACGGGAACGTAGGGCATAAGCACAGGAGCCAGGCAACCCAGCTTGGCCAAAACTTAAGTCATAACGATGCATATAATGGCGAAGAAAAGTTACATGTGAGGAAAAGACACATATGTGGTGAGCTTAATGCCCGGAAAATAATAATAAGCTTCTGTACAAGAAGCCCCCAGGTATTATGGGCGTACATATTTAAGGATGTGTACGTCACAGGTGCGCGGTTTAGCCGCACGAGAGCTTGAAGCTAAAAAAACGAAAAGAGAGGAAAAATTAATGGAAACAAAAGGGAGAAGAAGACAAACAAAGAGTTCGGCTCTAGGCGTAGAATCTTCGGAGTCTGGCCGCATTCCATGGGTTCGGCTCTAAGCGATTATCTGATGCATCACGCAGGCGGTACGCTCCTCCGGTGAGAACTTCGTCAATGATTAAGGGACCCTGCCACTTGGGCTTGAGTTTGTCCTTTTTCTTCTCTAGCAAGCGTAGAACGAGTTCGCCAATATTATAAGTCTTGGCCCGCACTTCTCTGCTTTGATATCTGCGAGCCTGCTGTTGATAAAATACGGAACGGGCTTTTGCGATGTCGCGCTCCTCCTCCAGGGCATCTAAGCTGTCCTGTCGATCAAGTTCGGCTTCTCTCTTCATACATGCGCACTCGAGGTGAGTCATGAATAATGCCGCAGGGCAACACAACCTCTGCGCCGTACACCATGAAGAAGGGTGTATATCCGATAGTGCGATTGGGCGTGGTCCACAACCCCCATAGTACGGAGTCGAGCTCCTCAACCCAGTGCTTGTCTGATTCTTTCAAAGACCGCACTAGTCTAGGCTTAATGCTGCTCATAACAAGACCATTAGCTCGTTCGACTTGACCTTTTTTTGCGGGTGATAGACGGAGGCGTAATCGAGCTTAATGCCCAGATTAGCACACCAGGTTTTCACCTCATCGGCTGTGAAATTGGAGCCGTTATCGGTTGAAAGATCGTGGATGTCGCCTAGAGGGGGGGGGTGAATAGGCGCTTTAAAATAATTACGGTTTAGGCTTGAACAAATGCGGAATAAACCTAGCGGTTAATTTGACAAGCACAAAAACCTACAACAACTAGGCTCACCTATGTGCACCAACAACTTATGCTAAGCAAGATAAACAACTAAGTGATAGCAAGATATATGACAAGAAACAATATGGCTATCACAAAGTAAAGTGCATAAGTAAAGGGTTCGGGTAAGAGATAACCGAGGCATGCGGAGACGACGATGTATCCCGAAGTTCACACCCTTGCGGATGCTAATCTCCGTTTGGAGCGGTGTGGAGGCACAATGCTCCCCAAGAAGCCACTAGGGCCACCGTAATCTCCTCACGCCCTCGCACAATGCAAGATGCCGTGATTCCACTAAGGGACCCTTGAGGGCGGTCACCGAACCCGTACAAATGGCAACCCTTGGGGGCGGTCACCGAACCCGTACACTTTGGCAACCCTTGGGGGCGGTCACCTGTACCCGTCAAATTGCTCGGGGCGATCTCCACAACCTAATTGGAGACCCCGACGCTTGCCCGCAGCTTTACACCACAATGATTGAGCTCCGAACACCACCAACCGTCTAGGGCGCCCAAGCACCCAAGAGGAACAAGCTCAAGGGCACAAAGCACCCAAGAGTAATAAGCTTCTCAACTTGTAACTTCTACGTATCACCGTGGAGAACTCAAACCGATGCACCAAATGCAATGGCAAGGGCACACGGAGTGCCCAAGTCCTTCTCTCTCAAATCCCACCGAAGCAACTAATGCTAGGGAGGAAAATGCGAGGAAGAACAAGAAGGAGAACACCAAGAACTCCAAGATCTAGATCCAAGGGGTTCCCCTCGCATAGAGGAGAAAGTGATTGGTGGAAAAGTGGATCTAGATCTCCTCTCTCTTTTCCCTCAAAAACTAGCAAGAATCCATGGAGGGATTGAGAGTTAGCAAGCTCGAAGAAGGTCAACAATGGGGGAAGAACACGAGCTCAAAAGATAAGGTTCATTGGGGAAGAAGACCCCCTTTTATAGAAGGGGAAAAATCCAACCGTTATGTGCTCAGCCCGCACACGAGCGGTACTACCGCTCCACGAGCGGTACTACCGCTCTGGCGGAAGAAGCAGGGAAAAGGAGCAACCAAACATGAACCTTGGGGCGGTAGTACCGCTTATCAGCGGTACTACCGCGCACCCCAGCGGTACTACCGCTGGAGGAGCAGAACACGGGACCAAAAATGCAGTAGCGGTACTACCGCCCGACCGGAGCGGTACTATCGCTTACAGGCGGTACTACCGCCCATCGGGGCGGTACTACCGCTTATAGGCGGAACTGCCGTGCAACTACTGCAAAACTCGACACGAAAAATGCAAGACCCAAAATACTACCGCAGGGAGAAAACCAGAACTGCCATAACTTCTTCATATGAGCTCCGAATTGAGCAAACTCAAGATTGTTGGATACAAGACGATGAGTAGCATCAAAGTAGCATATGGCTTTGATTGGCGAAAAGCTGGCATCCGACACAACGTTGGACAAGGTCGTGCACATCTGCTCGGGCCATCGGCCAATAGAAACCTGTACGGAAGGCCTTACTTAGAAGGGCCCGAGCCGCGGCGTGGCGCCCACCGAGACCGGCATGAATTTCCGCCAAGAGCTGCCGTCCCTCTTCTTCGGAGATACATCTTTGAAGTACTCCGGTAGCGCTTTTCTTGTAGAGCTCTCCGTCATGGACCTTGTAGGCTTTCGAATGTCGGACAATGCAGCGAGCCTCATTCTGATCCTCGGGGAGCTCTTGCCTATTAAGGTAGGCCAAGAAGGGTTCGGTCCATGGGGCAATTACTGCCATGATAAGATGGGACGATGGTGTTATTTCGGTGGCTGAGCCCCCGATGATATCGGTATTGTGTTCCGAATCTGTGGGTATGATCGGATCCGGGCTGGTGTTGCTGCTCTCCCCTTGCCACACCACGTATGGCTTGAAGAGCCTTTCTAGGAATATGTTAGGCTGGACGGGGTCGCGCTTGGCGCCGATGCAAGCAAGGACATCCGTCGCTTGATTACTTTTCTCGAGCCACATGATGAAACTCGAGCCCCTCGAACCGAGCTGACATTTTGAGAACGGCGTTACGATAGGCCGCCATCTTCGGATCTTTGGCGTCGAAATCTCCATTTATTTGGGATATTGCGAGGTTTGAATCCCCGCACACCTCCAGGCATTGTATGCCCATGGAGACAGCCATCCGAAGACCATGCAATAAGGCCTCGTATTCGGCTGCATTGTTGGAGTCTGTGTATAATATTTGGAGTACGTACTGAACTGTGTCTCCAGTGGGGGACGTTAAGACAACGCCCGCTCCTAAGCCCGCCAGCATTTTGGAACCATCGAAGTGCATGACCTATTTGGAGTATGTGCCGTGTTATTTAGGGAGTTCGGCCTCTGTCCATTCGGCGACGAAGTCGGCCAGTACTTGGGATTTGATGGCCCGACGCGGTTTGTATGTTATGTCGAAGGGAAGGAGCTCAATGGCCCACTTGGCAATCCGGCCCGTGGCATCACGGTTGTTTATTATGTCATTGAGTGGTACTTTGGAAGCCACCGTGATTGAGCACTCTTGAAAGTAATGTCGTAGCTTCCGGGATGCCATGAAGACCGCGTATGCTATATTTTGGTAATGAGGGTACCGAGATTTGCATGGTGTGAGGACAGTGGATACGTAGTACACCGGCTTCTGAAGCGGGAATTTGTGTCCGACCTCCTCTCGTTCAATGACGAGCACCACACTCACGACCTGGTGTGTTGCTGATATGTATAATAACATAGGTTCGCCGACGTTCGGTGCGGCCAGGATTGGGTTGCTCGCTAAAAGAGCCTTTATTTCTTCCAGTCCGGCCGTTGCCGCATCCATCCACTCGAAGTGGTCGGTGCGTCGAAGAAGGCGATAAAGTGGCAATGCTTTTTCTCCTAGTCTGGAGATAAAGCGGCTTAAAGCTGCCACACACCTGGCTAGTTTTTGGACCTGTTTAAGGTCTGTTGGCGTAGCCAACTGTGACAAAGCTCGGATTTTGGCTGGGTTTGCCTCAATTTCTCTATTGGAAACGATGAAGCCCAGCAGTTTTCCAGCAGGAACGCCGAAAACACACTTTTCCGGATTGAGCTTGATGTCATATGTACGGAGGTTGTCGAATGTGAGACGCAGATCGTCTATCAATGACTCAACGTGCCTAGTTTTGATGACGACGTCATCCACATATGCTTCAACTGTCTTGCCGATCTGTTTCTCTAGGCATGTTTGAATCATGCGTTGGTAGGTGGCACCGGTGTTTTTTAGTCCGAAAGGCATAGTGTTGGAGCAGAACAGCCCATATGGGGTAATGAATGCTGTTGCGGCTTGGTCGGACTCCTTCATTTTGATTTGATGGTATCCGGAGTATGCGTCGAGGAAACACAGTGAGTCGTGTCCTGCAGTAACATCAATAATCTAATCGATGCGAGGGAGGGGGAAGGGATCCTTAGGGCAGGCCTTGTTGAGGTCTTTGAAATCGATGCATAGGCACCAGGATTTATCCTTCTTTGGCACCATCACCAGGTTTGCTAGCCAGTCCGGGTGTTTTATTTCTCTGATGAATCCGGCCTCGATTAACTTGGCTAGCTCCTCCCCCATAGCTTGTCGTTTGGGTTTGGAAATGCGCCGCAATGTTTGCTTGACCGGTTTATATCCCTTCAATATGTTGAGGCTGTGTTTGGCCAACCTGCGTGGGATTCCTGGCATATTAGAAGGGTGCCAGGCGAATATGTACCAGTTCTTTGTTGGAAATATGCCCTAGAGGCAATAATAAAATGGTTATTATTGTATTTCCTTGTTCATGATAATTGTCTATTGTTCATGCTATAATTGTATTAACTGGAAACCGTAATACATGTGTGAATACATAGACCACAACATGTCCCTAGTAAGCCTCTAGTTGACTAGCTCGTTGATCAATAGATGGTTATGGTTTCCTGACCATGGACATTGGATGTCATTGATAACGGGATCACATCATTAGGAGAATGATGTGATGGACAAGACCCAATCCTAAGCATAGCACAAGATCGTGTAGTTCGTTTGCTAAGAGCTTTTCTAATGTCAAGTATCGTTTCCTTAGACCATGAGATTGTGCAACTACCGGATACCGTAGGAATGCCTTGGGTGTACCAAACGTCACAACGTAACTGGGTGGCTATAAAGGTGCACTACAGGTATCTCCGAAAGTGTCTGTTGGGTTGGCACAAATCGAGACTGGGATTTGTCACTCCCTATGACGGAGAGGTATCTCTGGGGCCACTCGGTAATGCATCATCATAATGAGCTCAATGTGACTAAGGAGTTAGCCACGGGATCATGCGTTACGGAACGAGTAAAGAGACTTGCCGGTAACAAGATTGAACGAGGTATTGGGATACCGACGATCGAATCTCGGGCAAGCAACATGCCGATAGACAAAGGGAATTGTATATGGGATTGATTGAATCCCCGACATCGTGGTTCATCCGATGAGATCATCGTGGAACATGTGGGAGCCAATATGGGTATCCAGATCCCGCTATTGGTTATTGGCCGGAGAGGTGTCTCGGTCATGTCTGCATGGTTCCCGAACCCGTAGGGTCTACACACTTAAGGTTCGGTGACGCTAGAGTTGTTATGGGAAATAGTATGTGGTTACCGAAGGTTGTTCGGAGTCCCGGATGAGATCCCGGACATCACGAAGAGTTCCGGAATGGTCCGGCGGGGAAGATCGATATATTGGACGAAGGGTATTGGAGTCCGGAAGTGTTCCGGGGGTACCAGGCTATGGCCAGCATGACCGAAAAGTGTTTCGGGAGCCCCGGCAAGTGTTGGAGGGCCTCATGGGCCAAAGGGGAAGGGGCAAACCAGCCTACTAAGGGGTGGTGCGCCCCCACACCCTTTCCCACGTTACTTGGGGAGGTGGGGCGCCTCCACCTGGCTTGGAAGGCAAGCCTCCACTTGCTTGGCTTGGGGGGCAAGTCTCCCTAGGATTTTCCCTAGGGAGATCCAATCTGCTATGCCGCCGCCCCCTAGGGGAAACCCTAGGGCGCGTCCCCTTCTCCCCTTGCCCCTATATATAGTGGAGGGGTGGGAGGGCAGCCGCACCTCTTCCCTGGCGCAGCCCTCCCTCCTCATACACCTCCTCCTCCTCCGTAGTGCTTAGCGAAGCTCTGCCGGAGAACCACGAGCTCCATTGCCACCACGCCGTCGTGCTGCTAGAGTTCTCCCTCAACTTCTCCTCTCCCCTTGCTGGATCAAGAAGGAGGAGACGTCCCCGGGCTATACGTGTGTTGAACGCGGAGGCGCCGTCCGTTCGGCGCTAGATCGGATCTTCCGCGATTTGAATCCCTGCGAGTACGACTCCATCAACCGCGTTCTTGTAACGCTTCCGCTTAGTGATCTTCAAGGGTATGAAGATGCACTCCCTCTCTCTCTTGTTGCTAGCATCTCCTAGATTGATCTTGGTGACACGTCGGAAAATTTTGAATTATTGCTACGTTACCCAACAGTGGCATCATGAGCTAGGTCGATGCGTAGATTCTATGCACGAGTAGAACACAAAGTAGTTGTGGGCGATGATTTGTTCAATTTGCTTACCGTTACTAGTCTTATCTTGATTCGGCGGCATTGTGGGATGAAGCGGCCCGGACCGACCTTACACGTACACTTACGTGAGACAGGTTCCACCGACTGACATGAACTTGATGCATAAGGTGGCTAGCGGGTGTCTGTCTCGCCCACTTTAGTCAGATCAGATTCGATGAAGAGGGTCCTTATGAAGGGTAAATAGCAATTGGCATATCACCGTTGTGGCTTTTGTGTAGGTAAGAAACGTTCTTGCTAGAAACCCATAGCAGCCACGTAAAACATGCAACAACAATTAGAGGACGTCTAACTTGTTTTTGCAGGGTATGCTATGTGATGTGATATGGCCAAAAGGATGTGATGAATTATATATGTGATGTATGAGATTGATCATGTTCTTGTAATAGGAATCACGACTTGCATGTCGATGAGTATGACAACCGGCAAGAGCCATAGGAGTTGTCTTAATTTATTGTATGACCTGCGTGTCAATGAAAACGCCATGTAATTACTTTACTTTATTGCTAACCGTTAGCCAGAGTAGTAGAAGTAATAGTTGGCGAGACAAATTCATGAAGACACGATGATGGAGATCATGATGATGGAGATCATGGTGTCATGCCGGTGACGAAGGTGATCATGCCGCGCCTCGAAGATGGAGATCAAAGGCGCAAGATGATATTTGCCATATCATGTCACTTTATGATTTGCATGTGATGTTTGTCATGTTTATATCTTATTTGCTTAGAACGACGGTAGCATAAAGAAGATGATCGCTCACTAAAATTTCAAGAGACGTGTTCCCCCTAACTGTGCACCGTTGCGAAGGTTTGTTGTTTCGAAGCACCATGTGATGATCGGGTGTGATAGATTCTAACGTTCGCATACAACGGGTGTAAGCCAGATTTACACATGCGAAACACTTAGGTTGACTTGACGAGCCTAGCATGTACAGACATGGCCTCGGAACACAAGAGACCGAAAGGTCGAACATGAGTCGTATAGTAGATACGATCAACATGGAGATGTTCACCGATGATGACTAGTCCGTCTCACGTGATGATCGGACACGACCTAGTTGACTCGGATCATGTATCACTTAGATGACTAGAGGGATGTCTATCTGAGTGGGAGTTCATTAAATAATTAGATGAACTTAATTATCATGAACATAGTCAAAAGGTCTTTGCAAATTATGTCATAGCTTACGCTTTAGTTCTACTGTTTAAGATATGTTCCTAGAGAAAATTTAGTTGAAAGTTGATAGTAGCAATTATGCGGACTGGGTCCGTAAACTGAGGATTGTCCTCATTGCTGCACAGAAGGCTTATGTCCTTAATGCACCGCTCGGTGTGCTGAACCTCGAGCGTCGTTTGTGGATGTTGCGAATATCTAACATACACGTTTTGATGACTACGTGATAGTTCAGTGCGTAATGTTGAACGGTTTAGAATTGAGGCACCGAAGACATTTTGAAACGTGCGGAACATATGAGATGTTCCAAGAGCTGAAATTGGGATTTTAGGCTCGTGCCCACGTCAAGAGGTATGAGACCTCTGACAAGTTTCTTAAGCCTGCAAACTAAGGGAGAAAAGCTCAACCGTTGAGCATGTGCTCACATTGTCCGAGTACTACAATCGCTTGAATCGAGTGGGAGTTAATCTTCCAGATGAGATAGTGATGGTTCTCCAAAGTCACTGCCACCAAGCTACTAGAGCTTCGTGATGAACTATAACAAATCAGGGATAGATATGATGATCCTTGAGCTATTCGCGATGTTTGACACCACGAAAGTAGAAATCAAGTAGGAGCATCAATTGTTGATGGTTAGTAAAACCACTAGTTTCAAGAAGGGCAAGGGAAAGAAGGGATACTTCATGAAACGGCAAATCAGTTGCTGCTCTAGTGAAGAAACCCAAGGTTGAACCCAAACCCGAGACTAAGTGCTTCTGTAATGAGGGGAACGGTCACTGAAGCAGAACTACCCTAGATACTTGGTAAATGAGAAGGTAGGCAAGGCCGACAGAAGTATATTGGATATACATTATATTAATGTGTACTTTACTAGTACTCCTAGTAGCACCAGGGTATTAGATACCGGTTCGGTTGCTAAGTGTTGGTAACTCGAAATAAAAGGCTACGGAATAAACGGAGACTAGCTAAAGGTGAGATGACGATATGTGTTGGAAGTGTTTCCAAGGTTGATGTGATCAAGCATCGCATGCTCCCTCTACCATCGAGATTGGTGTTAAACCTAAATAATTGTTATTTGGTGTTTGCATTGAGCATAGACATGATTGGATTATGTTTATCGCAATACGGTTATTCATTTAAGGAGAATAATGGTTACTCTGTTTATTTGAATAATACCTTCAATGGTCTTGCACCTAAAATGAATGGTTTATTGAATCTCGATCGTAGTGATACACATGTTCATGCCAAAAGATATAAGATAGTAATGATAGTACCACATACTTGTGGCACTGCCACTTGAGTCATATTGGTATAAAACGCATGAAGAAGCTCCATGTTGATGGATCTTTGGACTCACTCGTTTTTGAAAAGATTGAGACATGCGAACCATGTCTATTAGTATATATGCATGAAGAAAGTCCATACAGATGGATCGTTTGGACTCACTTGATTTTGAATCACTTGAGACATGCAAATCATACCACATGGGCAAGATGACTGAAAGGCCTCGTTTTCAGTAAGATGGAACAAGAAAGCAGCTTGTTGGAAGTAATACATTTTGATGTGTGCAGTCCAATGAGTGCTGAGGCATGCAGTGGATATCGTTATGTTCTTGCTTCAGAGATGATTTGAGTAGATGCTGAGTATATTTACTTGATGAAACACAAGTCTGAATTATTGAAAGGTTCAAGTAATTTCAGAGTGAAGTTGAAGATCGTCGTGACAAGTTGATAAAATGTCTGTGATATGATCATAGAGATGAATATCTGAGTTACGAGTTTGGCACACAATTAAGAAATTGTGGAAATTGTTTCATGACTAATACCGCCTGGAACACCATAGTGTGATGGTGTGTCCGAACATCATAACTGCACCCTATTGGATATGGTGCATACCATGATGTCTCTTATCGAATTACACTATCATTTATGGGTTAGGCATTAGAGACAACCGCATTCACTTTAAATAGGGCACCACGCAATTCCGTTGAGACGACACCGTATGAACTATGGTTTAGAGAAACCTAAGCTGTCGTTTCTTAAAAGTTTGGGGCTGCGACGCTCATGTGAAAAAGTTTCAGGCTGATAAGCTCGAACCCAAAGCGGATAAATGCATCTTCATAGAATACGCAAAACAGTTGGGTATACCTCCTATTTCAGATCTGGAAGCAAAAGCGATTGTTTCTAGAAACGGGTCCTTTCTCGAGGAAAAGTTTCTCTCGAAAGAATTGAGTGGGAGGATGGTGGAGACTTGATGAGGTTATTGAACCATGACTTCAACTAGTGTGTAGCAGGGCACAGGAAGTTGTTCCTGTGGCACCTACACCAATTGAAGTGGAAGCTTATGATAGTGATCATGAAACTTCGGATCAAGTCACTACCAAACCTCGTAGGACGACAAGGATGCATGCTACTTCAGACTGGTACATAATCCTATCTTGGAAGTCATGTTGCTAGACAACAATGAACTTACGAGCTATGGAGAAGCGATGATGGGCCCGGATTCCGACAAATGGCTCGAGGCCATAAAATCCGAGAGAGGATCCATGTATAAAAACAAAGTGTAGACTTTGGAAGAACTACTTGATGGTCGTAAGGCTGTTGGGTGCAGATGGATTTTAAAAGGAAGACAGACAATGATGGTAAGTGTCACCATTAAGAAAGCTCGACTTGTCGTTAAGATGTTTTCCGGCAAGTTCAAGGAGTTGACTGCGATGAGACTTTCTCACTCGTAGCGATGCTAAGAGTCTGTTGGAATTATATTAGCAGTTACTGCATTATTTATGAAATCTTGCAAATAGGATGTCAAAACATTGTTTCCTCGACGATTTTCTTGAGGAAAGGTTGTATGTGATATAACCAGAAGGTTTTGTCAATCCTGAAAGATGCTAACAAGTATGCAAAGCTCCAGCAATCCTTCTAAGGATTGGAGTAAGCATCTCGGAGTTGGAATGTACGCTTTGATGAGATGATCAAAGATTTTGGGTTTATACAAAGTTTATGAGAAACTTGTATTTCCAAAGAAGTGAGTGGGAGCACTATAGAATTTCTGATGAGTATATGTTGTTGACATATTGTTGATCAGAAATGATGTAGAATTTCTGGAAAACATACAGGGTTATTTGAAAAGTGTTTTTCAATGCAAAACCTGGATTAAGCTACTTTAACATTGACCATCAAGATCTATAAGGATAGATCGAAAACGCTTAATAGTACTTTCAAATGAATGCATACCGTGACAGGATTTTGAAGGAGTTCAAAATAGATCAGCAAAGAAGGAGTTCTTGGCTGTGTTACAAGGTGTGAGTATTGAGTAAGACTCAAGACCTGACCACGGCAGAAGAGAGAGAAAGGACGAAGGTCGTCCCCTATGCTTTAGACGTAGGCTCTACAGTATGCTATGCTGTGTACCGCACCTGAAGTGTACCTTGCCATGAGTCAGTCAAGGGGTACAAGAGTGATCCAAGAATGGATCACATGATAGCGGTCGAACCTATCCTTAGTAACTAGTGGACTAAGGAATTTTCTCGATTATGGAGGTGGTGAAAGAGTTCGTCGTAAAGGGTTGCGTCGATGCAAACTTTGACACTATCCGGATGACTCTGAGTAGTAAAATGGTTTCGTATAGCAGAGCAGTTATTTGGAATAGCTCCAAGTAGCGTGTGGTAGCTGCATCTACAAGATGACATAGAGATTTGTAAAGCACACACGGATCTGAAAGGTTCAGACCCGTTGACTAGTAACCTCTCTCACAAGCGAGATATGAACAAACCCCATGGGTGTTGGATTCATTACAATCACATAGTGATGTGAACTAGATTATTGACTCTAGTGCAAGTGGGAGACTGTTGGAAATATGCCCTAGAGGCAATAATAAAATGGTTATTATTGTATTTCCTTGTTCATGATAATTGTCTATTGTTCATGCTATAATTGTATTAACTGGAAACCGTAATACATGTGTGAATACATAGACCACAACATGTCCCTAGTAAGCCTCTAGTTGACTAGCTCGTTGATCAATAGATGGTTATGGTTTCCTGACCATAGACATTGGATGTCATTGATAACGGGATCACATCATTAGGAGAATGATGTGATGGACAAGACCCAATCCTAAGCATAGCACAAGATCGTGTAGTTCGTTTGCTAAGAGCTTTTCTAATGTCAAGTATCGTTTCCTTAGACCATGAGATTGTGCAACTCCCGGATACCGTAGGAATGCCTTGGGTGTACCAAACGTCACAACGTAACTGGGTGGCTATAAAGGTGCACTACAGGTATCTTCGAAAGTGTCTGTTGGGTTGGCACGAATCGAGACTGGGATTTGTCACTCCGTATGACGGAGAGGTATCTCTGGGCCCACTCGGTAATGCATCATCATAATGAGCTCAATGTGACTAAGGAGTTAGCCACGGGATCATGCGTTACGGAACGAGTAAAGAGACTTGCCGGTAACAAGATTGAACGAGGTATTGGGATGCCGACGATCGAATCTCGGGCAAGCAACATGCCGATAGACAAAGGGAATTGTATACGGGATTGATTGAATCCCCGACATCGTGGTTCATCCGATGAGATCATCGTGGAACATGTGGGAGCCAATATGGGTATCCAGATCCCGCTATTGGTTATTGGCCGGAGAGGTGTCTCGGTCATGTCTGCATGGTTCCCGAACCCGTAGGGTCTACACACTTAAGGTTCGGTGACGCTAGAGTTGTTATGGGAAATAGTATGTGGTTACCGAAGGTTGTTCGGAGTCCCGGATGAGATCCCGGACATCACGAGGAGTTCCGGAATGGTCTGGCGGTGAAGATCGATATATTGGACGAAGGGTATTGGAGTCCGGAAGTGTTCCGGGGGTACCAGGCTATGGACAGCATGACCGAAAGGTGTTTCGGGAGCCCCGACAAGTGTTGGAGGGCCTCATGGGCCAAAGGGGAAGGGGCAAACCAGCCCACTAAGGGGTGGTGCGCCCCCACACCCTTTCCCACGTTACTTGGGGAGGTGGGGCGCCTCCACCTGGCTTGGGAGGCAAGCCTCCACCTGCTTGGCTTCAGGGGCAAGTCTCCCTAGGATTTTCCCTAGGGAGATCCAATCTGCTTGGCCGCCGCCCCCTAGGGGAAACCCTAGGGCGCCTCCCCCTCTCCCCTTGCCCCTATATATAGTGGAGGGGTGGGAGGGCAGCCGCACCTCTTCCCTGGCGTAGCCCTCCCTCCTCATACACCTCCTCCTCCTCCTCCGTAGTGCTTAGCGAAGCTCTGTCGGAGAACCACGAGCTCCATTGCCACCACGCTGTCGTGCTGCTGGAGTTCTCCCTCAACTTCTCCTCTCCCCTTGCTGGATCAAGAAGGAGGAGACATCCCCGGGCTGTACGTGTGTCGAACGCGGAGGCGCCGTCCGTTCGGCGCTAGATCAGATCTTCTGCGATTTGAATCGCTGTGAGTACGACTCCATCAACCGCGTTCTTGTAACGCTTCCGCTTAGCGATCTTCAAGGGTATGAAGATGCACTCCCTCTCTCTAGTTGCTAGCATCTCCTAGATTGATCTTGGTGACACGTAGGAAAATTTTGAATTATTGCTACGTTACCCAACATTCTCGCGCAGGAACTCTCGTAGCGCGGCGTCAACCGTTGGGTCCAGCTGTGCCCCGATGGATGCTGTCTTCTTGGGGTCCGTCGGGTGGACTTGAAATTTGACTATTTCATCTGCTAGTTTAAAGGAGGTGGATTTGGGTTGCTTGTCCAGGATTACGTCGTCCCTGTCCACCGTGGAGCGCAGCAAGGTTAACTCTTTGGCCGCAAGGGCTTCATACAGTGCCTCGAGGGCCACGGATGCGGTTTTGTTTTCGGCGCGGAGTGCTGTGTCCGGATCACTCGCAAGAGTGATAATGCCATTGGGCCCGGGCATCTTGAGCTTCATGTACCCGTAATGAGGTATAGCTTGGAAGCGTGTAAATGCATCTCGCCCCAATAGGGCGTGATATCCACTGTTGAAAGGGGCCACTTGGAAGGTTATCTCTTCGGACCGATAATTCTCCGGCGTGCCGAATACCACGTCGAGCGTGATTTTTCCCGCGCATCGCGCCTCTCGACTGGGAATGATTCCTCGGAAGGTCATGCTACTTTGCTCGATGCGACTCCTGTCTATTTCCATTTTGTTGAGTGTGTCCTCGTAGATGAGGTTTAATCCGCTGCCGCCGTCCATGAGCACTTTGGTGAGCCGAAATCCATCCACAATTGGATTGAGGACCAAGGCGGCTGGTGCCCGGACTGTCCGGAATTTTGGTTCGTCACTGGCATTGAAAGTTATGGCTGTGTTGTTCCAAGGGTTTATTGCTGCGACTTGGCAGACTTCGGCGAGGTCATGGAGGGCCCTTTTGCGCCATTGTTTGAAGGGAAAGTCTCGAAGACTGTCAATACCCTGAGGTTGTCGTCATCCGGGGGGGGGGGGTGTTGCTCTGAGGTATTTTTGGTGAGGATATCCTCGACACTCTTGGCCACTTGCCGGAGTATCCAACATGCTCTAAGGCTGTGGGTTGGTATGGTATCCGGTGTTGTGTGTATTTTGCATGGCCTATCGAGCCATCCCTCCAGAACGGTTCCGCGCCCCGTAATAGGCTTAGATTTCTTTACTACTGGGTCGGGCGCCGCGCAAGGGTGCATCTTTTTTGCCCGGACGGGGGGTTGAGTGGAAACCGGTGGTTCCCAACAAGCTGCCTGAGTTTTCCAGGCGCTTTCCATTGTGCAGTACTTCTGTACTATGGCTGCCAAGTCGGCAAAGTGTAATACGCGACGGTGGCTGATGGCGTTTAGGATTCCTTCATCCGTGCAATTATTGCAGAATACTGAGATCGCGTCTTCATCGCGGCAATCTTTAATCTTATCTTTGACAAGGAGGAATCTGGCCCAAAAGTGATGGACTGTTTCCTGAGACTGTTGTCGTATGTACATGAGATCGCGTATGTCTGGGTGGGTGGGTGGCTTTAAATCCGAACCCTGACCCAATTTGGGATCCGGAGTTTGAGAAACTTCCGAGCTTAATAGTTCGGGCTCCGGGATATCAACCGACTTTTCAAGTCCACCGTCCGATTCTAGGTTCAGAGGACAGGGCATGTCGTTCCGTGGACAGGTATCTGGCTCTTCGAGCTCGGAAATCCAAACATAGTTCACCCTCAATATAGAGGAAGAGTTGTTGTTTTGATCCTCTACTACCGCTATCTGATGGGTGATTGGCGGAGATTTGATTTCTCTCTGATCGGGTTTAAGCCCAATCCGATCGTAGTCTGTAGCGATCCCCAAGGCGGCGATGCGATCCAGGAGTTTGTTTAAAGAGGACAACTCCGTCGGATCCATCCGTTGGGAGTATTCGGAGTCAACACAGAGGCGATTTTCGATGACCCGAGAAGTCAATGTCGGTTTAACGGCCGGATGGGCAGTCATGGTAAAGTCGCCCAGCTAGAGGGTTTGGCCTGAGGCCAGGGCTCCTCCGGAGGTGATACTGTCCTTGATAACAAGGCGAGCCATCAATCCTTTCTTCGACGTCACAGTGGAACTCTTAGTGAGAGCACCAATGTCGGTGTCAAAACCGGCGGATCTCGGGTAGGGGGTCCCGAACTGTGCGTTTAAGGCTGATGGTAACAGGAGATAGGGGACACGATGTTTACCCAGGTTTGGGCCCTCTCTATGGAGGTAATACCCTACTTCCTGCTTGATTGATCTTGATAAATATGAGTATTACAAGAGTTGATCTACCACAAGATCGTAATGGCTAAAACCCTAGAAGTCTAGCATGTATGATTGTGATTGCCTCTATGGACTAAACCCTCCAGTTTATATAGACACCAGAGGGGACTAGGGTTGTACAAAGTCGGTTACAGAGAAAGGAATCTTCATATCCAAATGCCAAGCTTGTCATCCACGCCAAGGAGAGTCCCATCCGGACACGGGTGAGAGTCTTCGGTCTTGTATCTTCATAGCCCATCAGTCCGGCCCACGTCACATGGGTCGGACGCCCGAGGACCCCCTAATCCAGGACTCCCTCACTCGTTAAGATCGTTTGCTTGCAAGACTTCCAGCAAACAGCACCACCTCCAAGAGTAAACATATACCCATTTGTGGCCTTCATCTCGTCAACATCAGTGATCCAATTCGCATCACTATACCCTTCAAGTACCGACGGCTATATGGTATATTGAAGTCCATAGTTCATAGTACCTTTCAGATAGCGCATAACTCTCTCAACAGCATGCCCATCACCCGGTTTGGAAACAAACCGGCTCAGTTTGCTCACATCAAATGTGATGCCAGGCCTCGTTGCGCTCGCTAGGTACATCAGTGAACCAATAATTTGAGAGTATCTCAGTTGATCTTTAGCCGTGCCTTCGAACTTTCGAATCAACACGCTAGGATCATATGGTGTTTGAGATGGTTTGCATTCCAAGTATCCTAAACGGCTCAACACCTTCTCAACATAATGGGATTGCAGAAGTGTAATCCCACCCTCAATATCTCTCGGTAGCTTGATGTTCAAGATAACATCAGCCACACCAAGGTCTTTCATCTCAATGTTTTGAGATAGAAACGACTTGACCTGCTCAATGACTTTGAGGTTTGTTCCGAATATCAGTATGTCATCAACATACAAGCAGAATATAACTCCTTCGCCCCCACCATGGCGATAGTATACACATTTGTCAGCTTCATTAACAACGAAGCCAATAGATGTCAGAGTTGTATTAAACTTATCATGCCATTGCTTAGGTGCTTGCTTTAGGCCATATAAAGATTTCAGCAACCTACACACCTTTCTTTCCTGACCATCTATCACAAAGCCATCTGGCTGTTGCATGTAGATTTCCTCGTTTAGCTCTCCATTCAGAAAAGTCGTCTTAACATCCATCTGGTGGACGAGAAGACCATGCGATGCCGCCAACGAGAGTAATACTCGAATGGTGGTCAGTCTAGCCACAGGTGAATAAGTATCGAAGAAATCTTCCTCTTCTTTCTAGTCATAGCCCTTGGCCACAAGCCTAGCCTTGTACTTTTCAATCGTACCATTGGGCCTAAGCTTCTTCTTGAACACCCACTTACATCCCAATGGTTTGCAACCATAGGGACGCTCAGTGATCTCCCATGTCCCGTTAGCCATGATGGAATCCATCCCGCTACGGACCGCATCCTTCCAGTAATCAGCTTCTGGAGAGGCATACGCTTCTAAAATAGAAGTGGGAGTATCATCCACAAGGTACACGAAGAAATCATCACCGAAGGTCTTTGCAGTCCTTTGTCTCTTGCCCCTACCAAGGGTTTCTTCGTCATCCTCCTCAGGATTTTCATCATGTGTTTGTTCATAATAATCCAAAGGAATGGTAGGCTCAGGAGTCTCCTCAGATTCCTGTCTAGAAGTGCTTTGCATATCTCTCATAGGAAAAATATCCTCGAGGAATGTAGCATCCTTAGACTCCATAATTGTACCGACCTTATGGTCAGGTACCTCAGATTTCACTACTAGAAACCTATAGCCAACGTTGTTCTTAGCGTAGCCCAAATTAACGCAGCCCACAGTCTTTGGTCCAAGCTTACAATTTTTGGGGATCGGCACATTGACTTTCGCCAAACAGCCCCAAGTGCGCAAGTACAAGAGTGTTGTCCTTCTCTTTACCCATTTCTCATAGGGAGTGATCTCATTATCCTTTGTCGGAACTTTATTCAGGACATGACATGGCGTCAATATAGCCTCCCCCACCATGCCCTGGATAAACCCGATGTATCTAACATGTCGTTAACCAAATCAGTTAGAGTACGGTTTTCCGCTCGGCAACCCCGTTTGACTGGGGTGAATAGGGAGGCGTCCTCTCATGAATAATGTCGTGTTCCGCACAAAAGGAATCAAACTCACTCGAGAAGTACTCTCCACCACGATCTGACCGGACTCGTTTAATTTTCTTTTCAAGTTGATTCTCAACTTCTGCCTTATAGATCTTAAAGTAGTGTAGAGCCTCATCTTTAGTATTTAACAGATACACATAGCAATATCTAGTGGAATCATCTATCAATGTCATGAAGTATTTCTTTCCACCTTTAGTCAACACACCATTCATCTCACAAAGATCAGAATGTATGATTTCCAATGGTTCCAGGTGTCTCCTCCGCAGCCTTGTGAGGCTTGCGAGGTTGCTTAGCTTGCACACATGAAAGGCACTTAGAACCTTTGGCTAGAGTGAAACTCGGGATTAAATCCAATTTAGCTAGTCGCGTCATACCACCAAAACTAATGTGACAAAGACGTGAATGCCAAACTTCAGATTCATGAACATTCGAATGATGACAGTCTGATTGTCACAGTTCATAAGGATAGGCGAAACCGGTTTATCAACTAATGGCAAGTACATCAAAAGATCTCGAAGCCATCCTGCTTCGACACCAGACGTGTCTAATGCTATTAATTCTGCTTCCATTGTCGATCTCGTTAAGATCGTTTGCTTGCAAGACTTCCAGGAAATAGCGCCACCTCCAAGAGTAAACATATACCCAGTTCTTGCCTTCATCTCGTCAGCATGAGAGATCCAATTCGCATCACTATACCCTTCAAGTACCGACGGGTATCCGGTATAGTGAAGTCCACAGTTCATAGTACCTTTCAGATAGCGCATAACTCTCTCAACAGCATGCCAATGTACATCACCCGGTTTGGTAACAAACCGGCTCAGTTTGCTCACAGCAAATGCGATGTCAGGCCTCGTTGCGCTCGCTAGGTACATCAGTGAACCAATAAGTTGAGAGTATCTCAGTTGATCTTTAGCCGTGCCTTCGAACTTTCGAATCAACACGCTAGGATCATATGGTGTTTGAGATGGTTTGCAGTCCAAGAATCCAAAACGGCTCAACACCTTCTCAACATAATGGGATTGCAGAAGTGTAACCCCACCCTCATTATCTCTCAGTAGCTTCATGTTCAAGATAACATCATCCACACCAAGGTCTTTCATCTCAAAGTTCTGAGATAGAAACAACTTGACCTCCTCAATGACTTTGAGGTTTGTTCCGAATATCAGTATGTGATCAACATACCAGCACAATATAACTCGTTCGCCCCCACCATGGCGATAGTATACACATTTGTCAGCTTCATTAACAATGAAGCCAACAGATGTCAGAGTTGTATTAAACTTATCATGCCATTGCTTAGGTTCTTGCTTCAGTCCATAGAAAGATTTCAGCAACCTACACACCTTTTTTCCTGACCATCTATCACAAAGCCATCTGGCTATTGCATGTAGAATTGCTCGTTTAGCTCTCCATTCAGAAAAGCCGTCTTAACATCCATCTGGTGGATGAGAAGACCATGCGAGGCCGCCAACGAGAGTAATACTCGAATGGTGGTCAGTCTAGCCACAGGTGAATAAGTATCGAAGAAATCTTCCTCTTCTTTCTGGTCATAGCCCTTGGCCACAAGCCTAGCCTTGTACTTTTCAATCATACCATCGGACCTAAGCTTCTTCTTGAACACGCACTTACATCCCAATGGTTTGCAACTATAGGGACGCTCAGTGATCTCCCATGTCCCGTTAGCCATGATGGAATCCATCTCACTACGGACCGCATCCTTCCAGTAATCAGCTTCTGGAGAGGCATACGCTTCTGAAATAGAAGTGGGAGTATCATCCACGCGGTACACGAAGAAATCATCACGAAAGGTCTTTGCAGTCCTTTGTCTCTTGCCCCTACCAAGGGTTTCCTCGCCATCCTCCTTAGGATTTTCATCATGTGTTTGTTCATAATAATCCATAGGAATGCTTGGCTCAGGAGTCTCCTTAGATTCCTGTCAAGAAGTGCTTTGCATATTTCTCATAGGAAAAATATCCTCAAGGAATGTAGCATCCTTAGACTCCATAATTGTACCGACCTTCTGGTCAGGTACCTCAGATTTCAATACTAGAAATTTATAGCCAACGTTGTTCTTAGCGTAGCCCAAATTAACGCAGTGCACAATCTTTGGTCCAAGCTTACGCTTTTTGGGGATCGCCACATTGACTTTCGCCAAACAGCCCAGGTGCGCAAGTACGAGAGTGTTGTCCTTCTCTTTGCCCATTTCTCATAGGGAGTGATCTCATTATCCTTTGTCGGAACTTTATTCAGGACATGACATGCCGTCAATATAGCCTCCCCCCACCATGCCTTGGATAAACCCGATGTACCTAACATGGCGTTAACCAAATCAGCTAGAGTACGGTTTTTCCGCTCGGCAACCCCGTTTGACTGGGGTGAATAGGGAGGCATCCTCTCATGAATAATGTCGTGTTCCACACAAAAGGAATCAAACTCACTCGAGAAGTACTCTCCACTACGATCTGACTAGACTCGTTTAATTTTCTTTTCAAGTCGATTCTCAACTTTTGCCTTATAGATCTTAAAGTAGTGTAGAGCCTCATCTTTAGTATTTAACAGATACACATAGCAATATCTAGTGGAATCATATATCAATGTCATGAAGTATTTCTTTCCACCTTTAGTCAACACACCATTCATCTCACAAAGATTAGAATGTATGATTTCCAATGGTGCCAGGTGTCTCTCCTCCGCAACCTTGTGAGGCTTGCGAGGTTGCTTAGCTTGCACACATGAAAGGCACTTAGAACCTTTGGATAAAGTGAAACTTGGGATTAAATCCAATTTATCTTGCCGCGTCATAACACCAAAACTAATGTGAGAAAGACGTGAATGCCAAACTTTAGATTCATTAACATTCGAATGATGACAGTCTGATTGTCACAGTTCATAAGGATAGCCGGAACCGGTTTATCAACCAATGGCAAGTCCATCAAAAGATCTCAAAGGCATCCTGCTTCGACACCAGACGTGTCTAATGCTGTTAATTCTACTTCCATTGTCGATCTCGTTAAGATCGTTTGCTTGCAAGACTTCCAGGAAACAGCGCCACCTCCAAGAGTAAACATATACCGAGTTGTGGGCTTCATCTCGTCAGCATCAGAGATCCAATTCACATCACTATACCCTTCAAGTACCGACGGGTATCCGGTATAGTGAAGTCCATAGTTCATAGTACCTTCCGGATAGCGCATAACTTTCAGCGACACCTTCACCATCCTTCATTTTGAACTTGTCAAGTTGACTTTGAAGCACATCCTATTTGGATTCCTTGACGGAGTCGGTACCCTTGTGCATATCAATCAAAGTATCCCAAATTTCCTTTGCATTCTCAAGACGGCTGCTATTGTTGAATTCTTTGGGGCACAATCCGTTGAAGAGGAAATCGCAAGCTTGAGCATTGTATTGCAGCATCTTTAACTCTTCCGCGGTAGCTTCACGGTTTGGTTCTCTCTCATCAAAGAATTCACCTTGCAAGCCAATACACACAATAGCCCAAACGGCGGGGTTATGTCCAAGAATATGCATTTTCACCTTATGCTTCCAACTAGCAAAATTAGTACCATCAAACTAAGGACCTCTACGGTGGTAATTTCCCTCGCTAGACGCCATACTCTCCTAGGTTGTGAAACCAAGGCTATGATCACCAAAAGCTATGGAAATCAAGGCAAATGTAGACCAAAGCTCTGATACCACTTGTAGGATCGAAAGTATGTCTAGAGGGGGGGTTACTCTTCCATGTCACATACATCTTGGTGGAGCGCTCAAAATGATAGAAATTAAAAAACATGCACTCATGACCAAGCAAAGTGAATGATCACATATGAGATATAAAAGATGATATCATCCAAGCAAGCATTAATGTATGATATGATCAAACACATGATCATATAAGTATCTCACACACAGATATAAAGTATCAAACAAGCACACACAAGAGTATCAACCAAATAACAAAAGACCAAAGAAGCAAAAACACTCTCTCTCAAAGCCTATGATCTATACATTTCTCCCCCTTTGGCAACAAGTTTCCAAAAAAATTCAAAATCCATAGTGCTATGCGTCTCTCTAGGCTCGGTCTTCGGGAGCTGGTGTTGAGAGGACTCCAAGGACGAAAGCATCTGTAGAAGTGGTTGGAGCTGATGGAGTGGCAACTAGAGGTGGCAGTGATGATGTGGCTGCTGGTGCTGATGTGGTAGCTCTAGTGTTAGCCATGGGCACTGCAGCAGATCTCTGACCTCTGGGCACTCTCTGGAAAGCATCTGTGGTAGCCTGCCCTTTCTTCTCCTCAGCTTCCTCCTGGAGCTTCTCAACAGCTGTCTCAATGATCCTCTCCAAGCTCTCCTAATTTTGAGTCAGGGTGGCCAAGCCCTTCTCAATCCTCAAAGTTGCTTGAATCAGATAAGCAAGCTGATCGTGTTTTGACTTTAGGAACACTTGAGATGCCTCCTCAACACTTGGCATCTTTGCATCCTTCTCAGCCTTTGCCTTCTCTCTCTTTTCTTGTGCTTGCACATATGTGGGGTCTTCTTCATTCATCACAACAGTGTTGTCCTCAAAATCTGGTCTCAAGGGTAGATGCCCCTTGTCCAAAAGATAAGTGCATGTGCCCATCTTGGAGTTGATGAGTACCTGAATATGTGGAGCATACCCACAAGATCTCTTTTGATCTGCAGCTGTCATCTTGATTGTTTTAAAAATCAGGCTCATAACTTTGAATTTCCGAGGCACATCTGTCGGATCTGGGGTTCCGGCAAAACCCTTAAGGTTCGAAATCTGGGGTGCGCGTGAAGTTCTTTTCCTCCTATCGATCTACGCCCTAGCTCGCTAAGATCTTGCGGACGAACTCGACGAACTAGCAACACAAGGACACAAGATTTATACTGGTTCGGGCCACCGTTGTGGTGTAATACCCTACTCCAGTGTGTGGTGGTGGATTGCCTCTTGGGTTGATGAAGAACAGTACAAGGGGAAGAACAGCCTCCTGAGGTTGAGGTGTTCTTGTGTTCGGTGTGGCTAAGGGTTGGCTCTCGATCAGATGAGATCAAGCTGCCCGCTTGTGAGCTCTCTCCCCATTTTTTGTGATGGCTAGTCCTATTTATAGGGGCCCTGGTCCTCTTCCCAAATATTGAGCGGGAAGGGAGCCAACAACGGCGGCCAATTTGAAAGGGGACAGCCAGTACAAGCTATCCTGACAAAAGCGGTCTTCGCCTGCGAAAGGGCTCTGGTGATGACGCCGTCTTGGGCTCCACGGTGACCTCCGTCCTGCTGACCTACTGGTCTTGGTCTCGTTGCCTGATATGGAAACCTTTGCCTGATGCCTCGGTACTCCGTGCCTACGCTGGCCTCCTTAGCACCAAAGAGGAAACAAGGACGTTGCGCGCGCTGGCGCCCGCCTGGTGTCGATCGTCATGGCTCACGTCATGAGAGCCTCGCGAGGTTTGCCCCGCCTTGATATCTCCGCGCCTCGCGAGCCTGCCTGGAGAGGTCGCTCCTGAGGAGGTCCTGCGTCGCCCGCCTCGCGAGGCTTGGCCCCTCGCGAGGGTCTTGAATGCCTTGTTGATGAAGGTGGGCCATACAGGCCTGCTAGCAAAGCCACGCCGTGGGCCGCAGGCAGGCAAGTCTGGGGACCCACGTTCCCAGAACACCGACAGTAGCCCCCGGGCCCAAGGTGCGCTCGGGCTTGGCTTCGAGGCGAAGCCAAAGGTCAAGAATGGAGCGCCGCAGGCCCCAAAAGCCTGCGGCCTTTGTTGACGCATGGCGGTTGATTGGACGTGGGCGTCTCCACTTCCTCACGCTGCCTCGGCAACCGCTTGATTTGACAAGTCCCTGCGACATGCAAGGAAAATCATCATTACCTGTGATCGTGGGAGGCGCCGGTTGGCCTTCTTCCGCTATAAATGGGGAGGGGGGCGGAGCCCCCGTCGCCCATCCCTTATCGGTTCACTCGCTTCTTCCTCCTTGCTCCACCGCTAGCAGCAATGGCGCCGTCGAAGAGGTTCTCCGCCACAGAGAAAGGCAAGGCCCCTCGGGAGGGACCCGGCTCCCCGACGCCCAAGCGAGGACGTGGCCATCCCCGCAAGCATGCCGCGACCCCCGCCATGGCCCCTGGCTCTCGGGGTGGCGCCGCAGTGCGCGGCAGGAGTCACTCTGGTCGCGGCAGTCCTGTCGACGAGAGGAGACGTGCCGTGGTTGCACGACCTCCCCGACCGCGGTTCCATGCGTCAGAGGTGCTGCCGGAGTTCGTTGTCTGGTCAGAGGATCCGGCCGGCAGCTGGCTCTAGCTTCCCCGCTTCTTTGCCGACGAGCTGTCGGCCTCCGGTCCAGGCGAGCTCTGGCTGCAGGCAGATGGTTGCTGCAGCTGGGCTTCTTGGGTCGCGTTCGAGGTCTCCGTCGTGGGAAACATAGCTCTGGCCCGTGGTTGGCAGACGTTCGCCCGCGCGCGCGGCCTGGGCAGGCGGTGCACCCTCCACTTCAAGTTCGATGGCGACGCGACCCTCTTCGTGAGGGTGTTCGGGGAAGACGGTCACCGTGCCGGATCCTGCCCCGAGGTGAACGACGGCGAGGAGGTGCTCGGCCTTGGCGATGGTCGGGACGAGGAGGAGGACGAACCCGCCGGCCGCGCCTCGTCTGGCTATGGTGGCTCCTCCCTTGGCGACAGTTCCCGCAGCGGCGGCCTTGATTAGCCGCCACGCCGCCGCGCCCGCTTTGAAGGTGGTAGCGGCTCATGTCGTCGCCGCGCATCGGTGAAGCGCGAGGAGCGGTCCGACTAGACCCGGGACGTCGCCAAGGCCCTGCCCCCGTCGACTGCTGCAGGGGCGATCGCCGCTTTTGTTATGTTCCCCTTTTCCTTCCTGCATCGAAATGAAACCAGCATGGGCCCGGAGGGGCGTGTATCAAACCATAACTTATTAACCATTATGCTACGCTTGTTGTTTCAGTGCCGTGTGGCTATTTTGCGCAAAGATAACTTAGCCTGGTGCATTCGGGGCGCCCTCCTCCTTACGAGGCGTTCATTTCCTCGTGTCCATCTTGACCTTGTGGTCTGCGATTGCTCAGGAACTACAAAAAATTCGTTAGGGAGTTTGCCAGGAGATTTGCCGTTCACCCAAGCCTTGACCCGACGCTTTGTATCGCGGTACCCGTGGGGCACGGATTAGGAGAGATGCGCCAGCTTTCGGGCTCGAATGAGGGTGGCTCACCAGAAGGCAGAGAGAAGAAAAACGCTCGCGAGGGCACCTGCCCAGCCCCCCTCGCGAGGTATGCGAGAGAGAGAACACGAGCGAACCAGGGCCGGAAAATGCGGTAAGAGGCGAGGGAATCGAATTAGCAAGGAACACCAAAAGCAAACTTGGATTAAGGAAAAGCGAGCCAACTATGGAAAGCAAATGAAAAGCCGCATCCGACACCTAATCTAGTCTTCAAGTCTTCTCACCAGCGCGGAGCTAAGTGCTACCACTAGGCGTGGGAGGGAGCCCCAGGGCCTGAGGCCGGCACTCCTGAGACTCCGGGGCGTGTACAGCCCCACTCATTATTACGTGAGAGTGTCACGGGCGGCGATTCTTCACGGGCACCGGGCCTTCTTCACAGGCTCTGGGCCTTTCTTCATAGGCTGTGGGCCTTGCTTCATGGGTAGAACTTCCGGAGGTGCTGGATGTTCTAGGCGTTCTGGATAGGTATCCCGTCCTGCGTCTCCAGGCGCACGGCGCCAGGCCTGGAGACATGGACAACCCTGAACGGGCCCTCCCACATGGGTGAAAGCTTGTGCAGCCCTTCCCTGGAGAGGACCTGTCGGAGTGAATGGCCACGGGTAGCCTAACCAACTCCCCCTAGCTCTTCGGCAAATTATCAGGCCAATCGAGCCTCCAAGCATCCAGAGCATGGGGCCGCCTTCCTCTGGCTGGCTATCCCAAAGGCCGACTACCAGAAGGCGACCCGGCCTCAAAAACCTTCCCGAAGAAAGCTACGAGATGGCCGACTCCAGGAAGCCGGCCCCAAGAGGACCGACTCCCAGAAGCCGGCCATGAAGAGGGCCAACTCCCAGAAGCCGGCCAAGACTGCACCCACCAGGGCTGCACCCACATAACGGTGATAAGACCGGGCGTGGCCGCAGTACAGCCCACTACCCCCGAATCCCGAAACATGCATGGCCACAGGGCGCCGTACGGGTTAGCCATCCCCCATCCGGCGCGGCACTGTAGCCATGTTGACCTCGACGTCACCCACGACAGGCGCCAGTACGGCCCGCGGGCGGCGGGCCCCTTTAGCCAGAGAGACGCTCAAAGGCGGCCCGGCCTCCCCTAGTCGGCCTGGGGCGTAGCCGGCTCCCAATAGCCGGCTGCCTCCCTCCCTCGAAACATGTGCATCATTAAGGAGACAAGATGAGGTGAGGCTACAGTGAGAGCCCGCAAGGCGGCGGCACTGTAGCCACGCTTACCTCGACAAAGCCCTCGTCATCAGGGGCGAGGCAACAGTAACCAGCCGCCGACAAGGCTCCCAAGCGGTGGGGCCGGCCTGTCGGCCAAGAGGCCGGCAGCCGGTGGGACCCACCAGTCGGCGGGCCCGAACGGCCGGTGGAGAAGCCGGCGAGCACAGACACTGACGGCTGGGACCCGCGCCCAGCCGGATTACCATTGTACCCCCGGGGGGTAGGCCTATATAAATCCCCCGGGACACCCATGCAAAGGGTTGATCTCATAGAGTTTCACACACCACATAGAGAGAAAAGGAGAGCTAGCCTTGCCCTTCTTCTTCCCCTAGCCAAACAACTCAAGGAGCACTTGTAGCAACTTGTGTTGATCTAGTGATCATGCGGAGACCCCGCAGAGCAGGACTAGGGGTGTTATCTCCACGGAGAGCCCCGAACCTGGGTAAGATTCGCCGCGTGCATGTCTTCGCCTTATCCCGTTTCCAGGCACCGGCGATGTCTTACTGGCTACCACAATGATAAGCCACCCGTTGGCATATGTCGCACCTACCACCCGACATTTTGCGCCCACCGTGGGGCCAGGTGCACCGTCGTCCGGAGACATATTCTGGATGGGAACCCTTTTCCTCCCCCGCGAGGGTAGCCAGCCCGCTACGCTCGATGGCGCTTGCCCTGACGCGCTGCAAGGCGTCGACGACGCCTACGCGGCGAGCTGCCTCGCCGACCTTCTTGGCGAGACTCGCATCTCCGACGAGCCCGCGTCCAACGCGGGCACAGACTACCCCGAGAGCCGCCTCGTCAGCCTCCTCGACCAGCTTCACGTCTCCAGTGAGCTTGCTGTGGACTTGGAGTCGGTCGGCTCGACCGACCCGATGCTTGTCGACTCCGACACGACATCGCTTGATGCCTTCCCCACCGACGTGGTGATCATCGACGACCCTCTCCCTCGAGCCGACAGTGGCAGCAGCGCTGTCACTGAGGTGCTGGTCATGAGCCACGACACCGTCTCGGGCGAGAACGCCCACGGCGCCCTACAAGCGGCGCTGCACGACTTGTCCGTCCCCATCCCGGCCTACGCCGACGCCGAGACTCTGGAGGCACGCCGCCTCGCCCTCATCGCGGAAGGCCAGAAGATAGCATCCATGAGACGCCTCACTGAGGCTCACCAGCGCGAAGTCGACCGCGCCGCCTTTGGTACGCCGCCTCCTGGCGAGCCGAGCCGAGCCGGCCTCGTCAAGAAGCGCGGCGCAGCCATCGCCAGCATGTTGGGAGCAGACCGCCCAGTCTACGCCATGCCACTCGAGAACCTGCGTGCCGCTCAGGCGGCCGCAGAAGAGCTGAACGAGCTGGGGCCTGATGAGCTCCCCTACATGACTAGACGCATCTAGCAGCTGATCGACGCGGCCGCAGAATGGCATGAATCCGGCGCCCGCGCTGAGAGTCCTCCCCCGCGCCGAGAACACGCTGCGACATCCCGGACGCCGACTGCAAGCGGCGCCCGCGCAAGGAAAGACAAGGAGCCGGCTGCTAGCCGCAGCCGGACCCGGGTCACCATTGACCGCGACGCAGAAGGCCACCCTCGAGCGGTGGAACGACAAGGCAATCCGCCTCCCCCTCCGCCTCGTGGGGAAAGATATCCCACCCCGCCGCCTGTCACGCATCCGACTCTCGGTGGCCGACTAGGCCACCACGAAGGAGTCGGCTAGAATGATGCCCACCACCGGATCGACCGCCTAGCGCGACCCCTGGCGCTAGAAGAAGAAGATGATGTCGGGCCGCCTTGCTTTGGCCCCCGCATCCGCGACGAGCCCTTCCCCAAAGGGTTCTCACTCCCCTGAGACACGCCAAAGTACAACGGCTCCGTGAAGCCGGAAGATTGGCTGATCGACTACTCTACCGCGGTCAGTATAGCAAACGGCAACAGGCGCATTGCCGCGAAGTACGTCCCTCTCATGCTTCAAGGCACGGCACGCACCTGGCTGAACAGCCTCAAGCCCTACAGCGTCAACAGCTGGCTAGACTTCACGGAAGTCTTCGTACGCAACTTCACCAGCACATACAAGCGGCCTCCCAAGCCCCGCCAGCTCTCCTTATGCATCGTGGGGCCCAGCGAATCGACTCGCGACTACCTCACGCATTGGGCCGAGCTCCGCAACTCCTGCGAGGGGGTGCACGAGGTTCAAGCCATATAATACTTCACCGCCGGGTGCCGAGAGGGCACCCTCCTCAAGCACCGACTCCTCTGTGACGAGCCGACTACCCTCGACGAGCTGCTGATCATAGCAGACAAGTATGCCACGGCCGACTCCTCGATGAAGACCGAGCTCCGAGTGGACGCCTCTGGAAAGGTGCTCGCTCCAGCTCCCAAGACGCCGGCTGGTGACCCCAACCGACGCCCCTACCAGAACGACCACAAGCGCAAGGCCCCTATGCCGCCTTCCACCAGTCGGCAGGTGGCCACCGTCGAAGACGAGCAGCCCGAAGAGCGGCCCGCTCCCAAGAAGAAGGGCGGCAGGCCGGCTTGGCAGCCGGCCTTCTCCTACGAGCAAACTCTCGATGCCCCCTGCAAGTTTCACAGCGGCGCGAAGCCGTCCAACCACACGACCCGGAAGTGCCACTGGCTCACGCGGATCTCCAAGGGCGAGGGGCTGGTGCCGCCTCCGCCTCCCGACCCGCCGCCTCCAGCCCCTCAGCAGCCGGCTGTTCGACCAGCAGTCGGAGCCATTCAGGATGAGTTCCCAGATGAGCACGCCGCCTACGTCGTCTTCACGAGCCAGATTGAAGACAAGCGCAGTCGGCACCGACAACACCAAGAAGTCAACGCGGTCGCCTCCAGCAACCCCGAGTTCATGCATTGGTCTGAAAGGCCTATCAGCTGGAGCCGGGCCGATCACCCAGAGGTGACGCCGTCTCCCGGCTCCTACGCATTGGTGTTGGACATCACCTCACGACAGAAAGGCGAGCTGCCCGTTTCTCCCGCGTGCTGATTGATGGTGGTAGCAGCATCAACATACTGTACCGCGACACCATGGAGAAGTTGAACCTCAAGGCGAAGCAGCTCATGCCGAGCTGGACTGTGTTCCATGGCATCGTACCCGGCCTGTCCTGTTCCCCAATCGGCAAGATCAAGATGGATGTTCTCTTCGGAGACAAGGATTACTTTTGCCGAGAAGCCATCTGGTTGAAGTAGTGGACCTAGAAAGCCTTACCACGCCTTGCTTGGCCGACCAGCCCTATCCAAGTTCATGGCTGTGCCCCACTACGCCTACCTCAAGATGAAGATGCCGAGTTCAAAGGGGATCATCACAATAGTCGAAGACTACAAGAAGTCCATCGAGTGCGCTGCGGCCAGCAGCCGACTGGCCGAGTCCCTCGTGGTTGCTGAAGAGAAGAAGATGCTGGACCGAGTCGTGGCCATGGCCGGCAAGCAGCCGGCCCTGTCCCCCAACCCCAAGGAATATGATGCTCAGGGCTCCTTCCAGCCAGCCAAGGAGACGAAGAAAGATACCTCTGGACTTGGAGAACCCGGAGAGGTTTGCTGTCATTGGTGCAAACCTGGACAGTAAATAGGAAGGCGAGCTCGTGGACTTCCTCCGTGAGAATCGGGACATCTTTGCATGGTCCCCAAAGGACATGCCGGGTGTTCCGAAGGATTTCGCCGGGCACAAGCTACACGTCCGAGCGGACGCGAAACCAGTCAAGCAGCCTCTCCGCCGACTGTCGGAGGAGAAGAGAAGGATCGTAGGAGAAGAGATAGCCCGGCTCCTGGCCGCCGGCTTCATTATGGAGGTGTTTTTCCCAGAGTGGCTTGCCAACCCGGTCTTAGTGTTGAAGAAGAACAATAAATGGCGTATGTGTATAGATTACACCAGCCTCAACAAAGCCTGCCCCAAAGATCCGTTTGCCCTACCACGGATCGATCAAGTGATAGACTCCACAGCCGAATGCGAGCTGTTGAGTTTCTTAGATGCTTACTCAGGATACCACCAGATCAAGTTGGACCCAGCCGACCGCCTGAAGACCGCCTTCATCACACCATTCGGAGCTTTCTGCTACCTGACTATGACATTCGGCTTGAGGAATGCCGGTGCCACTTTTCAGCGTTGCATGCAGAAATGCCTCCTCAAGCAACTCGGCAGAAATGCCCACGTCTATGTAGACGATATTGTGGTGAAGACGGAGAAGCGCGACACCCTACTGGAAGACCTCAGAGAAACATTTGCCAACTTGCGCCGATTCCAGATCAAGCTCAACCCCGAGAAATGCGTGTTCGGAGTACCTGCCGGCCAGCTTCTAGGCTTTTTGGTCTCCGAACGCGGCATTGAGTGCAACCCAGTGAAAATCAAGGCCATTGAGAGAATGGAGATTCCTACCAAGCTGCGAGACGTTCAGAAGTTCAACGGGTTCCTGGCCTCCCTAAACCGCTTTATCAGCCTTCTAGGGGAGATGGCTCTCCCCCTGTACCGACTCATGAAGAAATCCGCCCACTTCGAGTGGAATGACCAAGCAGACCAAGCTTTCCACGAGTTGAAGAAGATGCTGACCACACCACCTGTCCTGGCAGCGCCAACTGAGAAAGAGCCCATGCTCCTTTACATTGTTGCGACTAGCCGAGCGGTCAGTATAGCCATCGTGGTCCAACGACCAGAAGAAGGCCGAGCTCAGTTAGTCCAGAGGCCGGTATATTATTTGAGCGAAGTACTGTCCACCTCGAAGCAAAACTACCCGCACTACCAGAAGATGTGCTATGGAGTGTACTTCGCCGCCAAGAAGTTGAAGCCCTACTTTCAAGAGCATCCCATCACGGTCGTATGCACCGCCCCGCTTGCCGAGATCATAGGCAGCCGGGATGCATCCGGCCAGGTGGCTAAGTGGGCCATTGCGCTGGCTCCTTACACGATCTTCTACCAGCCCCGCACCGCCATCAAGTCCCAAGCATTGGCCGACTTCCTTGTCGATTGGGCCGAGACCCAGTACCTGCCGCCGGCTCCCGACTCCACTCATTGGCGGATGCACTTTGACGGATCCAAGATGCGCACCGGCTTGGGAGCCGGCATCGTCCTCACCTCTCCCAAGGGCGACAAGCTCAGATACACATTGCAAATCCATTTTGCCACCTCCAACAATGTGGCTGAGTACGAGGCGCTCATACACGGGCTCCGGCTAGCCAAAGAACTCGGCATACGCCGGATCCTGTGTTATGGCGACTCGGACTTGGTGGTCCAGCAGTCATCTGGTGACTGGGACCCCAAGGACGCAAACATGGCGAGCTATCGATTCCTCGTCCAGCAGATCAGCGGATACTTCGAAGGGTGCGAGTTCCTCCACGTGCCACGGGCCGACAACAAGCAAGCAGATGCCCTGGCACGGATCGGCTCCACCCGACAAGCTATACCAACCGGTCTCTCTCTCCAGCGCCTCCTCAAACCGTCTATCAAGCCGTCTCCAGAATCAGACTCTATCTTCGTACCGCGTGCCCCTGATGCAGTCGGATCCGACTGGGGGAACCCAGCAGGTGGCTCGGGGACTTCGACAAGCTGCCCGGGGACTGCCGTAGTCGCACCCGGCTCGGGGACTTCAGAACCCGGCCCGGGGACTGCAGCAGTCGGCCCGTGGACTGCAGCGACACAACAGACGGTGGCCGACTCCAACTCTCCACCACCCAACCCACCCACCCGGGTCACAGTAGCCGTACTGACAACAGAAGAAGTCACAGCTCCATCATGGGCCCAGCCCATCCTCAACTTCCTAGTAAACAGAGAGCTACCGACTGATGAGATCTCGGCAAGACTAGTTCAACGCCAAGCCAGAGAATACACAATAATAAACAGAGAACTTGTCAAGCGTAGCGTCACTGGAGTCTTCCAGCGCTGCGTCGAGCCAGAGAAGGGCATAGCAATCCTCAAGGATATCCACCAAGGCGAATGCGGCCACCACGCAGCCTCAAGATCACTTGTCGCCAAAGCTTTCCGCCATGGTTTCTTCTGGCCGACTGCTTTGGAAGATGCCAAGGAATTAGTCAAATGCTGCAAAGGGTCCCAAGTCTTCAGCTCCAAGCAACACCTGCCGGCTTCTGCACTCAAGACCATCCCCCTCACCTGGCCCTTTGCCCTTTGGGGGCTGGACATGGTGGGCCCATTCAAGACAGCCCGCGGCGGCATGACACATCGGCTTGTCGCCGTGGACAAATTCACCAAGTGGATCGAAGCGAATCCAATCAAAAAGTTGAATGGGCCGACTGCCGTGACATTTATCGCAGACATCACTACTCGGTATGGTGTACCACACAGCATCATCACCGACAACGGCACGAATTTTGCCAAGGGAGCACTGGCACGTTTCTAGGCGACACAGGGCATCCGATTGGACTTAGCGTCTGTTGCCCACCCGCAGTCAAACGGCCAGGTCGAGCGAGCAAACGGCCTCATCCTCTCCGGCATCAAGCCCCGACTGGTCGTACCACTGGAGCGTTCGGCCGGCTGCTGGCTCGATGAGCTCCCGGCTGTCCTCTGGAGTCTGTGTACTACCCCGAACAAGTCAACCGGCTTCACTCCTTTCTTCCTTGTATATGGTGCCGAGGCTGTCATCCCAACTGACATCGAGTTCAACTCGCCTCGGGTCACCATGTACACGGAGGCAGAGGCCAAGGAAGCGCGAGAAGACAGCGTCGACCTGCTGGAAGAAGGTCGGCTGTTAGCACTCAGCCGGTCCGCCATCTACCAGCAGGGTTTGCGTCGTTACCACAACCGGAAGGTCAAGCCAAGATCCTTCCAAGAGGGCGATCTTGTGCTCCGGCTGATCCAGCGAACAACCGGCCAGCGCAAGCTCTCGGCCCCTTGGGAAGGCCCTTTCGTCATCGGCAAGGCCCTAGGCAACGACTCCTACTACCTGATCGACGCACAGAAGCCGAGAGCATGCAAGAGGGATGATTCCAGCAAGGAGTCGGAACGACCATGGAACGCCAATCTCCTGAGAAGATTTTACAGTTAAAAGCAGTATGTATCATGCTACCTTTTTGTATTAAGTACAAGACAACGGGGCCCCCGAGGCGCACTCGGGGATTGCCCTCCTTTATCTATGAATGACGAGTGTCATACCCATGAATGTACTATTACATTTGATTCTCTATCTGGCACCGGGTTCGACTAGTCGGCCCGGGGGCTGGCCGCCTTGAGTTATATTAAAAGTTCTACCTGAAGTCAGACAAGTTGTGTGCCGGCACCTGAGCCCTCTCTTGTTGTAAGTTGCAGCTCGAAGAACCGACAGTCCGACTGGCAAGAGCCAAAGGCAGGAAAGGATGCCCACACGAAAAACGGCTAAGGACTAACGAACTTATATAACACAAGCCGGCCTCCAACCACGCCTACCGGCTGTCAAAACAGCCGACTGGCCGGTTTCCCAGTCACTTCGCTATAATCCAAGAAAGCTAGAGTACTTGCCCTCCCAACCGGCCAAGCAGCTCTCCAGCCACAGACTGCAGAGCAGCTGTCCGGCTGGGAAGGCGGCAACCAAGGGAGGGCGGCAAAGGAAACAGCCAAAGGATGAAAAGCAAAGAACAATGGAAAGCCAAACACATGCATGATTATATTTACACATAAGGCCTTCAACAGGCCGGCAGTCAATATAGTTTGAATACACCCCCAGTGGGTGGAACTGCGCAAACTTAACAAAATATTATTCAAGGAGTAATAAAACAGGAAAGTAAAGGCAGCAGATTAGGCTAAGGGCGCAGCAGGGGAGCCGGGCTGGTCGGTGGAGACGGCAGCGCCGGCTGGAGGAGTGGCCGGCTGGCGAGTCTCGGCTTGATCATCGCCGGCTGCAGGCGGTGCGCTCGCACGCGCCTTGTTGCTGGAGGCACAGTCAAGCTGAGGCTGGCCGGCTGCTCCACCATCTGGCACGGTGTCTTCACCTTCCTCCTCCTCCTCCTCCTTGCCCTCGTCGCTGCAGTCGATTTCCTCCGCCGAGTCCTCGCCATCTGCTGGGTTCAGCCCGAACCACTCCTCCAGCTGGGCAACGCCGTTGTCGTCCACCTCAGGAGCAAAGGCGCTGGTGTCAGTGTAGTCGGCGATCGCCAAGGCACGTTGGATGATAGCCGGCCGCACCAGCTCTAGCTCCGTGTCGGCCTCCTGCCGCTAGGTGGCCAGCTGGTCCAAGCTCAGCTCAGGATACCAGGCTTTGACGAACTCCAGCGCCCGCCTGGCGCCTGACCGAGCCGCAGAAGCTTTCCAGGCCTCGAAGCGGCCGGCCGCTACCTCCAGCCAGTCGGCAGTCCAACTGGGGGTGCGGGGAATCACCTCGCCGGGCCAGAGAGCGGCCAGCACCTGCGCCCCAACACGCTGAAGCCGGCGGAGCATGCGGTGAGCCGGCTGGAGGTGGGCTTGAATCACCAGGAGTTGTTCCTCAAGCGACCGGCGAGCGTTCGGCGCGATCTTGGCGCCAGCCTGCCTTTGCGCCTCGCAGTGGGCCTCGACGACCTGGTTGGCGGCAGTAGAGTAGCCAGGGAATGTCACGACCGGTTTTTCAAAAAAATAATTATTGAGAGACCAATCCCTTTTACGGACCAGTAAGGAAGAATTCCTTCTCACTGGTAGACAATATATTGGTCACAGAAGAAAAATACCAGGAGTACTGAATATAATACAAGGTTGAGCGGAGACTGCCCAACAATCTATTACAAACACGCAGATAAAACAAGACGGCGGATGGGGTGGCATAACTACTAACTCACGATAATAACGGTGGTGGAAATATCACCGCGAAGCGAGTGATATGACTCCTGAAGACTACAGCTCTTCGAGCATCGGAGTGAGGCTCGAGGAGACTTATTGCGGGTGGCGGAAGCGTATATAATACAAGTGACCAATATCCGGGATCGCGCAGGACTGACTGGGACTCCTCTAGGCGTCGGACGCGCTATCAAACTCTTCATCCAAGAGATCGCCTTCGTCAACATCTGGCCAAATCAACAAGCCAGGTGAGTACTATGAAAGTACTCGCAAGACAGTCCGGACATAAGATATAACAAATGTAAACATGAAGCATATGAACAAATTAACCAGTGCGTTCAGACATAGAGATAGTAAATACTGGGTGCCAAACGAGGGTCTGAATGACTCCTCGAGAGGAAACTGCAAGAGTAGTAATACTGGTGCCAAACGAGGGTCTGAATGACTCCTCGAGAGGAAACTGCAAGAGTAGTAATACTGGTGCCAAACGAGGGTCTGAATGACTCCTCGAGAGGAAACTGCGAGAATAATAATGCCACAGTCGGGCGTCGGGCGACACCTCATAAAGGGCTTATAACAGAAAATAAAGGCAGTGCATGCCACAGTCGGACGTCTGAGCGACATCACATAAAGGGCTTATATTTAAAGTAAGAAACAAAAACACGCCACAGTCGGACGTCTGCGCGACGTCACATAAAGGGCTTATATTATAGCTCAATAATTCAGTAGCTCGAGATTATAAATTATTACAATTACGAGACAAATATAAGGTTAGTCCATCCACAGTAATAATAATTAAACTGGGTTTACCACTTGAGCTTGTTCTCCGAGGACAAGTTTTTTCCACACGGATAGATATGGGTATACTGATTACACTACTTGATCATGGATACGATGACTTGGAAGAATTTAACTCTGCAGAGTTTGTACTTAACCACAGCCAACGGATTTCAGTAGTCATGGGGACTAGTTCCGTTTACGGTGTTTGGAAGAAACACGTCTAACCAGTACACACCCTTTCAATCTTCCGAAGCCAGGGATCACCCTCGGCGACGTTCAAGAAAAACCTTGAGACGAGGAGGCTACAACCTCGCGTAGCATGGGATCAAATTTCTATACGCGCGCTCTAAGGGGGTGCCCCCCCTCTCGGTCCCAACCGGAAACACCCATGCCCCCTGACCGGATGACTGGCTTTAATCCTGGGCCAAGGAACCATCATCCCGGCCCCTCTGTTTGGTGTGTACACGAAAAGAGGTTACCAACTTACTAAACCGTATCTTGGCAAAGAAACACGTGGTAGCACGAAGGGGAAAAGAACGATAACGTGACTCCGTCCACGTTAACGTCGGAAATAGTCGGATGACACAAGGCTGGTATGCTACAACAGTACCACCTTGCTCCCTTCATGTCACCACATGATTAGGCCATCTCTCATCAGAGATCATCGCAACTTTGGAACATGCGGGTAGTTGCCTCACAAGCAACGAGGTACTCACCGACACTCATGTGCCACGCACAAACTTTCACGCAAACATGTAAAACACCTATCATATCAAAGGTTCAAACATGCTTGCCTGGTTCAGAGAAGTCGGAGTCTAGCTCGGCGAAGTTCGCGGCTCCGTCACCTCTTCTCGAACCTACGGCATAACGAAAACGGGTACTAACGTGAAAACCAACGCGTGCACAGAAACTTCTCCAAAAAATTTCCAAATAAATCCCATAAAAAACTAGACAAAATTTTAAGACTGTCAGAAAAAGAATCACTCAAAAATCTCTTTTTATTAAAAAGTTATAAAGGTTTCTGTCCAGGGAATCATCTGTAATGAAACAGAAAAGTTCCAGGGTTTAAACTGAGAAACCAGAAAACGCTTCGGAAAGAAATGCGCTAGCTAAAGAGGGAAAGCGTATTTTGCCCGAAGGCGCCAACAGAAAATGGTTCGAGGGAGAATAGAACAGAGGCTGACATGGGGGTCCACATGTCAGGTTTAAAAAGCTCGCCGGCGCCCGAAGACTGCGGTGGACGCTGGCGTCGAACCACGGCGAGTCAGGAGGATCGGAGGGTACCAAGAGCTTCAGCGTGTCCTTCCGCGTCGGTGGGTGGTGGACTCGACCGTCGGAGAGCACCACGTCGATGGCGACACTTTCTCCGGCGGACGGCGGCTCGGGTGATGGTGGAGAACTCCGGTGGAGGGCTGCAAACTTCGAATTGAAGTGCGGGTCAGAAGGAGGGATGCATAGTGAAGCTACTGGCAAGGGATGGGAGGCAGAGGCGCACGCACGGGAGCGAATCAAGCTGGATCCCGTGGCGGTTCGCGGCGGCCGGAGTTGAGGAAGGAGACCTCCTCGGGGCTCTTCCAGTGGCTAGGCGTGCTCTAGGTGGAGTGCAGGGATGGTGTGGGTTCGAGTTGAAGCTCGGGGCCTCAATTTATAGGCGGATCGACGAGGTGGCCGTGAACGGAGAATCTCCGGCGAGCAATTACGGCGATGCAGTGGATTGGCAGGAGGTTTGAGTGGCCAGGCAGCATCAGTGGAAGTTACTGGTGTCGTTCCCCTGCTAATCCTGGTCGGTCTTGGCGTAACGGCGCCGGTCCACGGTGGGGTGGCTGCACGGGCACGACGGCGGCAGAGAGCGCGCTCCGTGCCCAGCGGTTCACGACGAGAGTGGCAGCGCGTTCTGGGGAGTGGAAGGCCATGCGGCGACCTCCGGTGGCTTGGGCGGCGCTGGGTGGCGCTGTCTGCGCCGCGCCTCTCTCTGGCAGCCGCAAAGCCGCCGCTGGCGTCGGTCACAGGGCGGCGCACCTCCTGCTGCTCGTCGCCGACGTCCGCAAGCTGCCAGGCGTTCGTGCGGAGCAGGAACAAGGGGGAGGGGACGGGGAGCAAGGCGACATCGGGGCACTATCGAGATCGACAACAAGTTCTAAAGAAAACGACAGTAGCACTGAAATGTTCTCTGAACTTTTCTGAACCTGATTTTGACAATGCACTGCAGGTGTTCGACAGAATGATTTGGTAATGAGAAAAATTTTCCTGGGGCTGGGACTTGGTGAGGTGACCACTCAATGCACCCAGGGGCTGCCTGATTTTACTTGGAATTTTTGGAGAGAGATTTGAATGAATTTCACCAAATTTGACAAATCTGGTCCAAACTTGCAGCAAGTGTAGTTTGAAGAATTTGAACTGAAGACCAGTGGATCTTCATGGACCTAGGTTGAGGGTTCAAGGGACTAGGAAGGGAAAAAGGTTTGGGGGCAAAAATCAAAACAGAAAGTGGAGTTCCTTTGTAAATCACCAATGGCTAGAATAGAAGACAGAAATTTGTCTGAATATGATTTAAATGGGAAAATAAATCTAGGAGGAGGTTCAACTTGCTGGATTTGATGCAAAACATGATCCAAAGATGAGGGAAGGTTTTGGAGAGTGGAATTGCACTAAGGCCATGGCAAGAGAGAAATGTTGAAAGTGGCAAAGGATCATTCCAAAAGCCAGAGTGCAAATTTCAAAGAGGTTTTCAAAAGGCATTTTTCTCAAGTGAAAAGTATTTTGTCTTGAGTCCAAATAAAAAGGCAAGGACCTCCAAGATCAAAACAAGTCTTGGGTGAATCCAAATAAAATCCTTGCCATAAAAAAAATACTTTGAAAGGGAGAGTTCTTTTGAAGAGAAGAAAAATTTAAATTACCTCCCTCAAGTCCAATATTTTTTTTTGAAAAATCCAAATAAAATTTTGGGTGTCACAACACCTACCCCCTTAGGAAAAATCTCGTCCTCGAGATTTCTGCTGATCCTCAAATAGATATGGATACTCTGCCTGGAGAAAATCTTCCCTTTCCCATGTAGCTTCATCCTCGGTGTGGTTGCTCCACTGACCCTGAAATTTTTTGTCGTTTTCTGACGGGTCCTCCTTTCAGACTCTTCCAATATCTTTACTGGCCTCTCTCTGTAGGTGAGGTCTGGTTGCATATCAATGCTCTCATGCGGTACATGCTTCTCCGGGTTACTCACACATTTCCTCAACTGTGAGACGTGGAATACGTCATGGACGTCTGACAGCTCCTTGGGCAAGTCTAGTTGGTAGGCTACCGTGCCTCTTCGTGCCTTTATACAAAATGGTCCAATAAATCTCGGGGCTAGCTTCCCCTTAATTTTGAACCGTTGCAGACCCCTCATAGGAGATACTCGGAGGTATACGGAATCACCGGGTTCAAAGCTGACCTCATGATGTTTTTGATCATAGTAGCTCTTTTGTCGGCTCTGTGCTGTCTTGAGTCGGTCCCTGATCTGCTTAACTTTCTCCTCGGCCTCTTTAAGCATGCCTGGGCCGAAGATACGGCTGTCACCTGTTTCTGACCAATTCAGTGGGGTACGACACCTTCGTCCGTACAATGCTTCAAAGGGTGCCATTTGCAAGTTGGCTTGGTAACTGTTGTTGTAAGCAAATTCGGCATACGGCAAACTCTCTTCCCAGCTGGATCCATAGGTGAGCACACAGGCTCTTAGCATATCCTCTAGGATTTGGTTTACACGTTCCGTTTGTCCATCATTCTGAGGGTGGTACGCTGTACTGAAAGCTAGTTGCGTGCCCAGAGCTTGTGGTAGGTGATCCCAAAATTTGGAGACAAATTGTGTGCCTCGGTCTGATATTATAGTCTTTGGGACTCCATGCAAGCAAACTATACGGGAGAGATAAAGTTTTGCCATTCTTTGTGTGGAGTAGGTAGTCTTCACGGGAATGAAATGAGCAACCTTGGTTAGTCGGTCTGTGATGACCCATATGGCGTCATTTCCACGTTGTGATCGGGGTAGTCCGACGATGAAATCCATTCCTATTTCATCCCATTTCCACTCCGGTATCCCTTTGGCTGGAGTAGTCCTGCTGGCTTTTGATGCTCGGCCTTGATGCGCTGACATGAATCGCAACAAGCAATGAATGCGGCTATATCTCTTTTCATGCCGTGCCACCAAAATCTTTCCTGAATGTCTTTGTACATTTTCGTTCCTCCAGGATGGATTGAGTATGGGGCGGTGTGGCTTTCGGTCAAGATTTGTTGCTTGAGTTCCTCAATGTTAGGTACACAAAGTCTGTCTCCGTATCATAATATTCCTTCACTGTCTGTGATGAACTCTGAAGCCTTGCCAAGGTTCATTTTCTTCTTTATACCTTCGATGCTGGGATGTCCCTGTTGAGCCTTCTTAATTTGTTCCACCAGGGTGGGTTGTACCTCCAGATTTGATACGGTGCCCTCAGAGACTAACATCATGTTGAGCCTAGCAAACTCTTGCCGAAACTCAGGCCTCAAGTTTTGCGGACCGTCGTTGTCCGGGCTGGGGTTTCGACTAAGTGCATCGGCCACTACGTTTGCTTTCCCTGGATGGTAGTGAATACCGACATCATAGTCCTTGACCAGTTCCAACCAGCGTCGTTGGCGTAAATTTAGCTCTGGCTGTGTGAAAATATATTTGAGGCTCTTATGATCCGTATATATTTCACAGCGATTTCCCAACAGGAAGTGCCTCCACTCCTTGAGTGCAAGTATGACTGCTGCTAGCTCCAAGTCATGGGTTGGGTAATTTTCCTCATGTTTTCGCAGCTGCCTGGAGGCATACGCGACAACTTTGCCATCCTGCATTAGTACACATCCGAGACCTTTTCGGGACGCGTCACAATACACCTCAAAACTCTTGTGTATGTCTGGCACGGATAAGACCGGTGCGGTTGTCAGCTTCTTCTTGAGTTCTTGGAAGCTTTTCTCGCAAGCTTCCGTCCATACAAATTTCTTGTCCTTCTTGAGTAACTGTGTTATAGGTTTTGCCAGAGTGGAGAATCCTTCAATAAATCTTTTGTAATATCCGGCCATTCCCAGGAAACTCCGCACATCTGTAACGTTGGCGGGTGGCTTCCAGTCAAGTATGGCTTTGACTTTTTCTGGGTCTACGACCACGCCTTCTTGGTTCAATATGTGGCCTAGGAAACCAACTTGCCTTAGCCAAAATTCGCACTTGCTAAATTTGGCGTACAACTGGTGTTTTCTTAATTCTCCCAAAACAATTCTGAGGTGCTCAGCATGCTCTTCTGGTGTCCTTGAGTAAACCAGAATATCGTCAATGAATACCACGACAAATTTGTCCATGAATTTCATAAACACTTTGTTCATGAGGTGGACGAAATATGCGGGGGCGTTCGTTAGTCCAAAAGGCATCACTGTAAACTCGTATAACCCATATCTGGAAGTGAATGTTGTCTTGGGGATATCTTCTGTCCGTACTTTCAATTGGTGATATCCCGATCTCAAATCAATCTTTGAGAACACCTTGGCTTGTGCGAGCTGGTCAAACAAATCATTTATCCGTGGCATCGGATATTTGTTTTTGATGGTGACCATATTGAGGGCTCGATAGTCTATACACAGTCTCAGCGTCCCATCCTTTTTCTTGGCGAACAACACAGGCGAACCCCATGGTGAGGAGCTGGCTCGAATAAATCCTTTGTCCAATAATTCCTTTATCTGCTTCTTCAACTCCACCAATTCTGAGGGTGCCATTCTATAAGGTTTCTTATAGATGGGCGCGGTGCCAGGTGCTAGTTCAATGCTGAATTCTATCTCTCGGTCTGGTGGCATGCCTGGTAGTTCTTCAGGGAACACATCAGGAAACTCGCATACCACTGGAACTTTTCTCAGTTCTGCAATGTCCATTTTGTTCAGTTTTGGTTGCTATGTTCGTGGCCTTTCTTGAGCTGTAACCTTTATGGTCTTGCCATGATGGTGGGTGAGAATCACGGTCCGATTGAAACAGTCAATGAATCCTTTGTTGGTGGTCAACCAGTCCATTCCTAAAATGACATCCAGTCCTTTACTCTCCAACACGATGAGATTTGCTTGGAAATGTAGTCCTTCGAACTCAATGACCACTCCTTGGCAGTAACCCTGAGCGATTTGCTTATTTCCGGGGGACTTGATGATCATAGATTTTTCCAAAGGAAGTATCGGAAAACCATGTTGTAAAACAAAACTCTTCAAAACGAACGAATGGGAAGCTCCAGAATCAAACAAAACCGTGGCAGGTACTGTGTTGACAGGGAACGTATCGAGCACGATGTCTGGGGCATTCTGCGCTTCTTCCCTGGTCACATGGTTCAGGTGACCCTTCTTGTGGTTGTTGTCGGGATTGAAATTGTTGCGCTTGGGGGCTGGTTTGTTTCCACCATTGTTCGGCTTGGGGGCCGAGTTCCTCGGCTTTGGGCACTGTTTAGCATAGTGCCCTTCTTCTCCACAAGCATAGCATGTGACCCCTGGATGGTACGTGAAATCTTTGTCCCTGGCATGAAACTGTCTGACGGGCCTTGGATCTGTAGTCGTGGATCTCCTTGCTTCTGTCCTTGGAACCTCAGTCTTGCTTAGGTTGTTGCGAGCATGAGTCGTCTTGTCCCTCTTTCGCTTACGGAGATCTTCCAGACTACGGCGCTCATTCTCCAAGGTAATGGCCTTGTCAACCAGAGTTTTAAAATCTGGGGAAGTGTGAACAACCAGTTGGCATTTTAGCGCTGGTGCCAGGCCGTCCAGGAATTTTTTTCCATCTTCTTGTTTTCTGTCATATGCTCGTCGTAGGCATAACGGGATAGCTGGGTAAACTGACCATTGTATTCTGTCACTGACATGCCTCTCTGCTTTAGGTCATCAAATTCTCTCTTCTTGATTTTTATGATGCTCCTGGGGATGTGTGCCCCACGAAAGCCTTCCTTGAACTCTTCCCAGGTGATGTTGTGTTCACTGGGATGCATGTGTAGGAAGTTTTCCCACCATGCTGCAGCTGCTCCAGTAAGGTAGTGTGGTGCATAAAGCACCTTCTCATGATCTGAACACTAAGCAATAATCAGTTTCCTTTCAATGTCTCAAAGCCAATCATCGGCTTCTAGTGGCCTATCGGTGTGAGCAAACGTTGAAGGGCGAGTCTTCTGTAACTCAGATAACTTGGAATGTGGTTGATAGGGCTCACGGTGGTTTCCCATATTGATGACGTGTCTCATCATTTCTTGGTGCTGTTGCTGGCTTTGTTCGAAGAGACGGCATACTTGAGACAGGGCTGCTTCGCTGTCCTGTTGACTGGACTGACCCTGAGTGAAATTGTTGCTAGTCTGTGTCCCATAAACCTCTTCTGGCTGATTGGGCATGGAGCGAGTCCATGGGCGAGACATTTTTCCAGTCTGGGGTATTATTTTGCAAAACCCATGAGAAAAACTGTGCAGCACAAGGAAAAACTTGCAAGGCAACAATTTTAAAAGACCTCAAGGTTTTCAAGGAAACATAAGCGATTTTGCACGGAGAGGAACTGCTTAGCATATATCTCACACGCGAAAAGCAAACACACGATACAGCACTCAGGATGCGCGTACACATCCTGACATGTTATTTAGACTAGCGTACTCCTCCGGAAGGCAGCCAACACACCAATACAAACTAGCGCACAGATAAAAACAATACATCATACAAGCAGACACAACGCGCGGCTATTCGGCGCTCTCAGTCGGAGATGGTGAAGATTTCCTTCCCCTTGCCGATGGCAAGACTTAGCGGTCCAGGAGAATCAACCTCCACCTCCTCTCTAGCTGGCTCCTGGCGCGTAATGCTGCGCTGCGGTGATGGCGCGGGAGCGACAGGTGGTAGGGCGGGTGCGGCAGGCGGTGCAGCTCTGACTGGAGTAGGAGCGATGACTCGGTTGAACTCCTCAGTTGTAGGCAGACGGCGAGCAGTGGCTAAAACGGCCGGTGCATAAGAGGCTGAAGACGAGACGAATGTCAGAGGCGGTGCTGTGTGGAGAAGCTCCTTCCTGCTGGCAGGACCGCCCCGGACTAAGTCCATGCGGGCAGCCACAAGATCATCCACGAGGTTGTCGAAAGACTCCTCCAGGGCCTTGAGATACTCCACAACCATCTCGATGGCTTCATCTCGCTTCCCCGATGGCAGGCGAATGCATAGTGACTGGTGTATGGCACATGGCATGGGAGGTAGCGGTAGCGACGAGTCTTCATCGTAGGAAGGATGTCCCGAAGACGAGCTATCGCCTCACGGGCAGCCATCTGCATGGCATGCCTCTCCGTAGGCATGGCCCTTCCCACAAAACGGAAGTGGCGAGCTGCAGAGCGTCCTCCCTTGAATTGCACCACAGCTTGGTGCATAGACACGTCGTCGCTGAGCTTGTGCTGGTAGAGTGTGAACTCCGGGCGAGCCGCTGGCCCGATCGCGAGCTTGGTGATGGAGACGAGGAGCTTGACAAACCCCTCGGGCACGTTCGTGAACACTCGATTCTCACAGCTGCTGCCAGCCATCTACAAAAGTAGGCAAAAATTCTGAGTAGTCATGTCATAAATTTATGATGACCAACAGAAAATAGCTACAATTGCAAAATGCTAAAAAAGCACAAAAGACGCTAATAACCGATTAGCGATCGCACCTAGTGGCTTCCTATAGTCAGCCTGGCTCTGATACCAAGCTTGTCACGACCGGTTTTCAATAAAATAATTATTGAGAGACCAATCCCTTTTTCGGACCAGTAAGGAAGAATTCCTTCTCACTGGTAGACAATATCTTGGTCACAGAAGAAAAATACCAGGAGTACTGAATATAATACAAGGTTGAGCGGAGACTGCCCAACAATCTATTACAAACACGCCGATAAAACAAGACGGCGGATGGGGTGGCATAACTACTAACTCACGATAATAACGGTGGTGGAAATATCACCGCGAAGCGAGTGATATGACTCCTGAAGACTACAGCTCTTCGAGCGTCGGAGTGAGGCTCGAGGAGACTTATTGCGGGTGGCGGAAGCGTATATAATACAAGTGACCAATATCCGGGATCGCGCAGGACTGACTGGGACTCCTCTAGGCGTCGGACGCGCTATCAAACTCTTCATCCAAGAGATCGCCTTCGTCAACATCTGGCCAAATCAACAAGCCAGGTGAGTACTATGAAAGTACTCGCAAGACAGTCCGGACATAAGATATAACAAATGTAAACATGAAGCATATGAACAAATTAACCAGTGCGTTCAGACATAGAGATAGTAAATACTGGGTGCCAAACGAGGGTCTGAATGACTCCTCGAGAGGATACTGCAAGAGTAGTAATACTGGTGCCAAACGAGGGTCTGAATGACTCCTCGAGAGGAAACTGCAAGAGTAGTAATACTGGTGCCAAACGAGGGTCTGAATGACTCCTCGAGAGGAAACTGCGAGAATAATAATGCCACAGTCGGGCGTCGGGCGACACCTCATAAAAGGCTTATAACAGAAAATAAAGGCAGTGCATGCCACAGTCGGACGTCTGAGCGACATCACATAAAGGGCTTATATTTAAAGTAAGAAACAAAAACACGCCACAGTCGGACGTCTGCGCGACGTCACATAAAGGGCTTATATTATAGCTCAATAATTCAGTAGCTCGAGATTATAAATTATTACAATTATGAGACAAATATAAGGTTAGTCCATCCACAGTAATAATAATTAAACTGGGTTTACCACTTGAGCTTGTTCTCCGAGGACAAGTTTTTTCCACACGGATAGATATGGGTATACTGATTACACTACTTGATCATGGATACGATGACTTGGAAGAATTTAACTCTGCAGAGTTTGTACTTAACCACAACCAACGGATTTCAGTAGTCACGGGGACTAGTTCCGTTTACGGTGTTTGGAAGAAACATGTCTAACCAGTACACACCCTTTCAATCTTCCGAAGCCAGGGATCACCCTCGGCGACGTTCAAGAAAAACCTTGAGACGGGGAGGCTACAACCTCGCGTAGCATGGGATCAAATTTCTATACGCGCGCTCTAAGGGGGTGCCCCCCCTCTCGGTCCCAACCGGAAACACCCATGCCCCCTGACCGGATGACTGGCTTTAATCCTGGGCCAAGGAACCATCATCCCGGCCCCTCTGTTTGGTGTGTACACGGAAAGAGGTTACCAACTTACTAAACCGTATCTTGGCAAAGAAACACGTGGTAGCACGGAGGGGAAAAGAACGATAACGTGACTCCGTCCACGTTAACGTCGAAAATAGTCGGATGACACAAGGCTGGTATGCTACAATAGTACCACCTTGCTGCCCTTCATGTCACCACATGATTAGGCCATCTCTCATCAGAGATCATCGCAACTTTGGAACATGCGGGTAGTTGCCTCACAAGCAACGAGGTACTCACCGACACTCATGTGCCACGCACAAACTTTCACACAAACATGTAAAACACCTATCATATCAAAGGTTCAAACATGCTTGCCTGGTTCGGAGAAGTCGGAGTCTAGCTCGGCGAAGTTCGCGGCTCCGTCACCTCTTCCGGAACCTACGGCATAACGAAAACGGGTACTAACGTGAAAACCAACGCGTGCACAGAAACTTCTCCAAAAAAATTCCAAATAAATCCCATCAAAAACTAGACAAAATTTTAAGACTGTCAGAAAAAGAATCACTCAAAAATCTCTTTTTATTAAAAAGTTATAAAGGTTTCTGTCCAGGGACTCATCCGTAATGAAACAGAAAAGTTCCAGGGTTTAAACTGAGAAACCAGAAAACGCTTCGGAAAGAAATGCGCTAGCTAAAGAGCGAAAGCGTATTTTGCTCGAAGGCGCCAACAGAAAATGGTTCGAGGGAGAATAGAACAGAGGCTGACATGGGGGTCCACATGTCAGGTTTAAAAAGCTCGCCGGCGCCCGAAGACTGCGGTGGACGCCGGCGTCGAACCACGGCGAGTCAGGAGGATCGGAGGGTACCAAGAGCTTCAGCGTGTCCTTCCGCGTCGGTGGGTGGTGGACTCGACCGTCGGAGAGCACCACGTCGACGGTGACACTTTCTCCGGCGGACGGCGGCTCGGGTGATGGTGGAGAACTTCGGTGGAGGGCTGCAAACTTCAAATTGAAGTGCGGGTCAGAAGGAGGGATGCATAGTGAAGCTACTGGCAAGGGATGGGAGGCAGAGGCGCACGCACGGGAGTGAATCGAGCTGGATCCCGTGGCGGGTCGCGGCGGCCGGAGTTGAGGAAGGAGACCTCCTCGGGGCTCTTCCAGTGGCTAGGCGTGCTCTAGGTGGAGTGCAGGGATGGTGTGGGTTCGAGTTGAAGCTCGGGGCCTCTATTTATAGGCGGATCGACGAGGTGGCCGTGAACGGAGAATCTCCGGTGAGCAATTACGGCGATGCAGTGGATTGGCAGGAGGTTTGAGTGGCCAGGCAGCATCAGTGGAAGTTACTGGTGTCGTTCCCCTGCTAATCCTGGTCGGTCTTGGCGTAACAGCGCCGGTCCACGGTGGGGTGGCCGCACGGGCACGACGGCGGCAGAGAGCGCGCTCCACGCCCAGCGGTTCACGACGAGAGTGGCAGCGCGTTCTGGGGAGTGGAAGGCCACGCGGCGACCTCCGGTGGCTTGGGCGGCGCTGGGTGGCGCCGTCTGCGCCGCGCCTCTCTCTGGCGGCCGCAAAGCCGCCGCTGGCGTCGGTCACGGGGCGGCGCACCTCCTGCTGCTCGTCGCCGACGTCCGCAAGCTGCCAGGCGTTCGTGCGGAGCAGGAACAAGGGGGAGGGGACGGGGAGCAAGGCGACATCGGGGCACTGTCGAGATCTACAACAAGTTCTGAAGAAAACGACAGTAGCACTGAAATGTTCTCTGAACTTTTCTGAACCTGATTTTGACAATGCACTGCAGGTGTTCGACAGAATGATTTGGTAATGAGAAAAAATTTCCTGGGGCTGGGACTTGGTGAGGTGACCACTCAATGCACCCAGGGGCTGCCTGATTTTACTTGGAATTTTTGGAGAGAGATTTGAATGAATTTCACCAAATTTGACAAATCTGGTCCAAACTTGCAGCAAGTGTAGTTTGAAGAATTTGAACTGAAGACCAGTGGATCTTCATGGACCTAGGTTGAGGGTTCAAGGGACTAGGAAGGGAAAAAGGTTTGGGGGCAAAAATCAAAACAGAAAGTGGAGTTCCTTTGTAAATCACCAATGGCTAGAATAGAAGACAGAAATTTGTCTGAATATGATTTAAATGGGAAAATAAATCTAGGAGGAGGTTCAACTTGGTGGATTTGATGCAAAACATGATCCAAAGATGAGGGAAGGTTTTGGAGAGTGGAATTGCACTAAGGCCATGGCAAGAGAGAAATGTTGAAAGTGGCAAAGGATCATTCCAAAAGCCAGAGTGCAAATTTCAAAGAGGTTTTCAAAAGGCATTTTTCTCAAGTGAAAAGTATTTTGTCTTGAGTCCAAATAAAAAGGCAAGGACCTCCAAGATCAAAACAAGTCTTGGGTGAATCCAAATAAAATTCTTGCCATAAAAAAAATATTTTGAAAGGGAGAGTTCTTTTGAAGAGAAGAAAAATTTAAATTACCTCCCTCAAGTCCAATAATTTTTTTTTGAAAAATCCAAATAAAATTTTGGGTGTCACAGGGAAGTACTCTGCACAAGAAAGAAAGAGAAGGAAGAGAAAAATACCAAGTCAGAGAGTGAACCAAATGGCAAGCGGCAAGCAAGGAACGAAGAAGAGGGCGGCCTACTGTCAACCAAGTCTTCGATCTGGCTGTAGCCGTTGATCAACGACTGCCTCGCCTTGGCCCAGCTCGCCGCCTCGGTCTCATATTTGGCTTGGAGGGCGGCCTCACTATCCTGCACCGCCTTCAGGGCCGCCTTGTGGCTCTCCTCCTGGTCGGCCAGCTTCTTGACCAGGCGGTCACGCTCCTGAGCCAAGGCGTCGAACTCGGCTTCCTTAGCGCGAAGGGCGGCCTGAGTCCCACCCAGCTGCTCCCTCAGTTTGGCATTGGCCGCTGTAGATATGGCAGAGGAGAAAAGAACAATAAGAAAGAAGTCATCAAGAAAGATCCGACCCGACTGCTCAGCAGTCGGCCCGAATCTCGGGGACTACACCCAGTGGGTGCGCTGACGCGGCCCCACGTGAGATAAAAGATGAAGCACTTACCCCGGCTCTCAGCTAGATCAGCAGTCTTCTGGGTCAGCTCCCGAGCCTGGGAGTTGAAGGTATCTGCACGATGGTTGTGGTAGTCCTGCAAGTCGGACAGAGAAGCGAATGAGAACAAGATAGCAAACAAAGCCTACTAAGAAGTTCCAAGCCGCCTGCTCAGCAGCCGACTCGGAACTCGGGGACTACACCCAGTGGGTGCGCTGACGCGCCCCCACGAAAGAAACCAAGATCAAGAAGCAAAAAACGGGAAGACTTACCCGATTGGCCGCCCTTGCCGCGAGGAACTCGTCATTATACTACCTCAGCACTGCGGCCTGGGACTGATGCCAGTTCAGGACTTCTTGCGCCGCCACATTCACCACGGCCATCCCACCATCCGGCGTCCACCCCGAGCTGGCGCTGGCCGCCTCCACGTCCTGGGCCGACGAGCTGGAGCCCGGGGCCTTCTCCGGGTCCGGAGCCGAGGTTGCCTTCCCCGCGTGCTGGCGCGATGGCGACTGGACCACCAGGTCCGTCCTCACAGTCGGCTCGCCCCCAGCCGATTGCGCAGGTGGCGCGTTAGGCCGGCTGCCTTGGGCCACCCCAGTCGGCGAGGGCGGTGCCGCCTCCCTCTCCTGGGCGACGATGTCGTCTTCCATCTCCAACCCCGGCAGGTCGCCGCCGGCTTCCTCCGGCGGGGGCTCCGAGATCTCGGGCGCCGCGACACGGAGGGGGGTGACAAGCAAGGCCCCCTCCGCTGTCGCTGCGGCTGCAGCCTCCGCCTGGGCCATGGCCGCCGCGTCGGCACGTGCCTTCGCTGACTCCTCCGCCTCCTCCTGTGCCGCCTTGACGGCAGCCGCCCTCAGCTCTTCCGCCTCCCGCGCATTTCGCTCTGTCGCCGCTTGAAGCTCGGCGCGGGGGTCCATACGGCGGATGCTCCCGGATCCTCCCAGCGATCCAACCACGGAGGCGGCAGCGACCCGCTCAAGAGAAAGCGGAGCCCTGATTTTTGAGACAAGACAAGAATTCAGAAATCGACAAGAAAAGAAGAAAGAATATGCAAAAGAATCTACACTTACGCCGAAACCGTTTGCGGCTGCTTCACCACCTTGCGGAAGCGGGCCGCCTTCGCGGCAGCCTCATCCCGTCTGGTCGCCGCCGCCCCGACCTAGGGCTTCTACGGCCACTGCCGAACAACCCGACGCGGCCCGGCGCTTCTGCGCCGCCCCGAGCAGGTGGCGCGGCGGAGGAACCCGCGCCATGGCCGGACGCCGGCTGGCGGCATGGGACGATTTCCGCCTCATCGTCATCTGGCCAGTCGTCGAAGCTGGCTCCAAGCCCGGAGCCGCCTGCTTCGCCGCCTCCTGCCTCGGTGTTGTCGTCCATGGCGGCCGCCCCCAAGTCGGGGTCCTCCAAGTCATGTTCCGCCCGGTCAGGGAGAAATCGGCAATCCGCCCCCGACCCAGCCGCAGGTCGAAGGAGAGGGCTCTGCCAAGACGTGCCGACTGGTCAGAGTCGGCCAAGAAAAACTTGGCGACAAAACTAAGAGAAGAAAGGATAAAGAAAGCATACCGTAGGCGGGGGATGAGCATGGGAGTATGGCTCCTTGCCAAACCGCCACTCTGCGGAGAGCTTGCATTCCGCGAGATAATTCACCATATGAGCCACCTCATCATGAGGTATCTCCTTGGTGCACATCCAACTCGGATCGAGTTGGCCGCTCATCTGACAGATCAGATGAGGGCGGCTTTGAAGCGGAAGCACCCGGCGCGCGACGAAGGCGGCCAGCAGGTCGGACCCAGTCAGGCCCTCCGACTGGATCATTACCCGGAGTCGGGCGATGGCCGCGGCTCCAGCCGGCGACAGCGTCACGGCCCGATAGGACCACTGGGGCCGCCTCCCAGCCGGCGGGCCGGCTACGTAAGCCGGCAAGTTGACGTAGTCGCCTTGCGGGGCGACGTTCTTCACGTAGAAGTACAACTTCTGCCAGCGCTTCACCGACTGGATCAGCGTGATGACGGGAAAGGGGTTGTCGGCTGCCGGCCTCCGCATCGCGATGAAGGCGCCGCTCTGAGCCGGCACGCCCTGCATGCGGGTGCCGAGCTTGGTTTGGAAGAATTCCCCCCAGAGCTCGAGGGTGGGAAGAACGCCCAGAAAGCCCTCGCACAGAGTGACGAAGGCGGATAGCAGCACGACCGTGTTTGGAGTGAGGTGGTGCGGCTGGAGCTGATAAAACTCGAGGAAGGAGCGGAAGAAGGCGCTCGCGGGCAGACCGAGGCCGCGCAGGAAGTGCGAGCGAAAGATTACCCGCTCGCCTTCCTCCGGCGCCGGCGTGATCTCCTTCTCCGGCGCGAGACGGACCCGCACCTGGTCCTTGCCGGAGGAAGTCGATGTGGTCCATATGGACGTTGGAGCCGTCCCAGTCTCCGCCGTACTGCATGATGGCGAGAAGCTGGCGAGAAAGGATGCGGCGGCGGAGAAAGCACGGCCCCGCGGCGGCAAAGCTGCGGGGTGGTAAGAAGATTTGCGGGACGGCGCGGTGGTGAGATGCTGCTGCGATGGAAAGGAGGAGGAAGAAGATGGCGGAGAGGAGCGTGCGAGCGTCTACCGCTTCCCCTCCTCCCCCTACTTATAGCCTCGTGTGGCGAAGCCGAGGAGGCGAGGCGTGGGGGGGACGTGGGATTAACTGCGCCCACTCCCCCACGTCCCGCGATTATTGCGCCCTAACGGCGTACAGAAATTCCCACCAGAAGGCGTGCGGCCCGCTTCGGGCCATAGAGAATCCGTGCCTGGGCCTAGGCGTAGGAGTGGTGGGCCCCCGGCCTGCGGCGACGTCGTGTCGCGCGCGTGGGTTGGCAGGCTTTTCTCAGCCGGAGGATGCCACATGGTTCGCGGGCGGCGAGCGGCCAGCCCGCAGCCCGGCGCGTGCGCCAACTGACTCCCGCCTTCAGACTTCAGAAGTTTCGCCAAGACGGCGCGCCCAACCGAAGCCGACTCCTAGCTGCTAGCTCATCAAGATAAGAAGCTGACCGAGCTTCTCGACCTCCTCTCAGCCTCGAAGCCCAACCAGCTTCGGGGACTACTGTCGGAGTGAATGGCCACGGGTAGCCTAACCTACTCCCCCTGGCTCTTCGGAAAATTATCAGGCCAATCAAGCCTCCAAGCATCCAGAGCATGGGGCCGCCTTCCTCTGGCCGGCTATCCCAAAGGCCGACTACCAGAAGGCGACCCGGCCTCAAAAACCTTCCCGAAGAAAGCTACGAGATGGCCGACTCCAGGAAGTCGTCCCCAAGAGGATCGACTCCCAGAAGCCGTCCATGAAGAGGGCCGACTCCCAGAAGCGGGCCAAGACTGCACCCACCAGGGCTGCACCCACATAATGGTGATAAGATGGGGCGTGGCCGCAGTACAGCCCACTACCCCTGAATCCCGGAACATGCATGGCCACAGGGTGCCGTACGGCTCAGCCATCCCCCGTCCGGCGTGGCACTGTAGCCATGTTGACCTCGACGTCACCCACGACAGGCGCCAGTACGGCCCGCGGGCGGCGGGCCCCTTTAGCCAGAGAGACGCTCGAAGGCGGCCCGGCCTCCCCTAGTCGGCCTGGGGCGTAGCCGGCTCCCAATAGCCTGCTGCCTCCCTCCCTCGAAACATGTGCATCATTAAGGAGACAAGATGAGGTGAGGCTACAGTGAGAGCCCGCAAGGCGGCGGCACTGTAGCCATGCTTACCTCGACAAAGCCCTCGTCATTAGGGGCGAGGCAACAGTAACCAGCCGCCGACAAGGCCCCCAAGTGGTGGGGCCGGCCTGTCGGCCAAGAGGCCGGCAGCCGGCGGGACCCACCAGTCGGCGGGCCCCAACGGCCGGCGGAGAAGCCGGCGAGCACAGACACTGATGGCTGGGACCCGCGCCCAGCCGGATTACCATTGTACCCCCGGGGGTAGGCCTATATAAATCCCCCGGGACACCCATGCAAAGGGTTGATCTCATAGAGTTTCACACACCACATAGAGAGAAAAGGAGAGCTAGCCTTGCCCTTCTTCTTCCCCTAGCCAAGCAGCTCAAGGAGCACTTGTAGCAACTTGTGTTGATCTAGTGATCATGCGGAGACCCCGCAGAGCAGGACTAGGGGTGTTATCTCCACGGAGAGCCCCAAACCTGGGTAAGATTCGCCGGCGTGCATGTCTTCGCCTTATCCCGTTTCCAGGCACCGGCGATGTCTTACTGGCTCCCACAATGATAAGCCACCCGTTGCATATGTCGCACCTACCACCCGACAGGACCCGCCTCAGGACGAGGTCGCCCACCTCGAGCGTCCTGGAGCGGACGCTGCGGCAGTGGTATCGCCGCAGCGCCTGCTGGTACCTTGCCGCCCTCAGTGCAGCTTCGCGACGACGCTCCTCCCCCAGCACAAGGTCCATCCCCCGCGTGGCGTCCTGCTGCGTTTCATCGAACGCCAGGACCCGTGCAGAGCGATGCTTAACCTCGTGAGGAAGAACTGCTTCAGCTCCGTGGACGAGGAAGAATGGGGTCTCGCCCGTTGGTTTGGTGGCGGTGGTGCGGATAGACCACAATACGGACTGGAGCTCGTTGTGCCAGTCCCTGCCACAGGCCTCGAGCTTCTTCTTGAAGGTCCTGGTCTGGAGGCCCCTCAGGACCTCCGCGTTGGCGCGTTTGGCCTGACCATTGCTCCTGGGGTACGCCACCGAAGCGTAGCAGATCTGCGTTCCAAGGTTAGCACAGTAGGTTTTGAAGAGGTTACTAGTGAACTGCGAGCCGTTATCTGTGATGATGCGGTTGCGGACCCCGAAGCGGCTCACGAGGCCCTTGATGAACTTGACAGCAGAGCCAGCTGGGATGGTGCGAACGGCTTCCACTTCCGCCCACTTGGTGAACTTGTCGATGGTGACGTAGAGGTAGCGGTAGCCCCCAGGCGCTCGAGGGAACGGGCCCAAGATGTCCAGCCCCCAGATCGCGAACGGCCACATGAGCGGAATGGTCTGGAGGCCCTGAGCTGGCTGATGAATTTGCTTGGCATGGAACTGGTAGGCTTTGCAGGACTTCACCAGCTCAGCTGCGTCGTTGAGCGCAGTGGGCCAGTAGAACCCACTGTGGAATACTTTGCCGATGAGGGTCCATGATGACGAGTGATGCCCGCAGTCCCCACCGTGTATGTCAGTTAGCAGCTCCTTCCCCTGGTCCTTGGAAATGCAGCGCAGGGAATCATCGTTTGGCTGCTTCCTGTACAACTCACCATCCTGGATGCAGTACGCCGTGGCTTGCCGAACCACACGCTCTGCATCCTCCTCTTTGTCTGGCAGCGCCCCTTGCATCAGATATTCTTTGAATTCCTTGGTCCAGCATCCCTCCTGAGGTTCGAGGACCAAGAGCAAGTGAGCTCCTGAGGTCGGGCCACAGGTCGGGGCTCCCGTGGCAGGAGGCTGTGGGAGCTCCTCCCGAGGCTGAGCTGTGCTTGAAAGTGGTGGTGTCGCCGATGGCTTGAAGAGTCGTTCCTCAAAAACACAGGGCTCTTGTGGCTGCCGCTTGGATGCTCTCCTGGCGATGTCGTCAGCTTCCTTGGTTGTGCCCCGGGGCACGTGCTGCAGCTCCAGGCCCAAGAACTGCTTCTCCATCTTGCGCACCTCCGCGAGGTATGCCTCCATATGCTCGTCCTTTGGCTCGTACACTTTGTTAGAGAAGTTGACGAGGAGCTGCGAGTCGCCTCTAACGGTAAGGCGCTTCACCCTTAGAGCTGTCGCGGCCTTCAGGCCAACTATGAGGCCTTCGTATTCCGCGATGTTGTTGGAGACCTTCTCGCCCTGCTAAAAGCAGAGCTGCACGGCGTAGTAGAGCTTATCCCGTGTGGGCGAGATGAGTACTGCTCCAGCCCTGAACCCTGGTGCGCGAAGGGGCCATCGAAGTACATGACCCAACTATCTGGTGCCTCACTTCCTGGCGAGGTGGACCGGTCTTCGCCTACTTCATGTGTCGGGACGTCCGTCCATTCTGCCAGAAAATCAGCGAGCGCGGCTCCCTTGATGACCCTGATATTGCTGAACTCTAACTGGAATGCTTGCAGCTCGATGTTCCACTCGGCGACCCTTCTGGCAGAATTGGGGCTCCTGAGCACCCTCTCTAATGGGTAGGCTGAGACAACCTTGATGGGGTGCCCCTGGAAGTAGTGCTGCAGCTTGCGCAAGGCCACCAAGAGTGCGAGCAGAAGCTTCTGAGGCATGGGATATCGCACCCTCGCATCTCGCAACACGGTGCTGACGAAATACACCGGGTGTTCGACGAGTGCTGGCGCGGTGTCTGGGCTCGCGTCTTGCGGAAGTTGAGACGCCTCATGAGGTGACGGGGCTCCTGACGCCTGATTGTTTGCGGGAATTTTGGTGGCGTCGTCCTGTTGAGCTTGGTCTTCTGTCGGCGCTGCCACGGCTCTTGCGGCGCCTTCTTGATCTTGCATTGCTTCAGTTGTAGCCCGGCGCAGCGCGCCCTTGGCTTGGTGCTCCTCCCGAACCGCCACCAGTGCTGCGCTGGCGGAGTACATGGTTGCAGCGAGGTAGAGTACTAGGGGCTCGAGGGGACGTGGCGCTACCATCACCGGAGGGCTGGTCAGGTATCTCTTGAGGTCTTGAAAAGCTCGGTCGGCCTCCTGGGTCCACTCGAATGGGCCGTTCTTCGTCATGACCTTGAAGAAGGGTAGGGCGCGTTCCCCTAGCTTGGAGATGAAGCATCCCAACGCAGTTACCCGGCCAGCCAGCTTCTGCATCTCCCTAAGGGTCTGCGGCGGGCTCATGTCCTTGATGGCCTTGACCTTCTCTGGGTTCGCCTCGATCCCTCTATGGGACACGAGGAAGCCCAGCAGCTTGCCGGAAGGGACGCCGAACACGCACTTCTCCGGGTTAAGCCGCAAGTTTACTTGGCGCAAGCTCGCGAAGGTCTCCTCCAGGTCTCGAATCAAGGTCCTTGCCTCCCGAGACTTTACCACAATGTCATCGACGTAGGCCTCTGTGTTTCTCCCGAGCTGCCACCCCAAGGCGATGTGCATCAGTCGCTGAAAGGTTGCGCCCGCGTTGCGCAATCCAAAGGGCATGCAGGTGTAGCAGTACACCCCACACGGGGTCAGGAAGGCTGTCTTCTCCACATCTTCTACCGCCATCTTGATCTGGTGATATCCTGAGAACGCATCCAGGAAGCACAGCAGGTCGCATTCAGCGGTGGAGTCGACGATCTGATCGATGTGTGGGAGCGGGAAAAGATCTTGGGGGCAGGCTTTGTTAAGGTTGGTAAAGTCGACGCACATCCGTTCCTTCCCGACTTTCTTCGGCACTACGACGGGGTTCGCCAGCCATTCGGGATACCGAACCTCGCGAATGGCACCTGCCGCCTCCAGCTTGCGGGTCTCTTGGACGATGAAAGCCTACTTCTCAGTGGACTGTCATCTCGCCCGCTGCTTCACGGGGCGTGCATTGTGGCATACCCTTAAATGATGCTGAATCACCTCTCTCGGAACTCCTACCAGCTGATTGGGCTCCCACGCGAATATATCCTTGTTTGCGCGCAAGAACTTCACCAAAGCTTCCTCTTGGCCTTGGTTGAGGCTGGCACCTATGGTAAAGGTGGCTCCTGAGGGAACGTCCTCGTTGACTGGCACCTGCTTGGTTTCCGCCTTGTCTTTTGTGAACAACTGCTTCTTCTTGGTCGGTATGGCTCCCTTGGGCTCGGAGGTGCCCGCGTCAGCAGGCTGCGGCGCCGTGGCGGTTTTGAGGGCGACCTTGAGCGCCGCCAGGGCCTCCTTGGTGTCCCCTTTGACAGTGAGGACTCCCTTGCTCCCAGGCATCTTCATGAGGTTGTAGGCCGGATGAGTCGCTGCCATGAACTGGGCCAGAGCCGGGTACCCGAGAATGGCGTTGTACGGGAGGCTGATGGGGGCGATGTCGAAGTCGACCAGCTCGGTGCGGTAGTTGTCGCGCGTGTCGAAGGTGACGGGAAGGCGGATCTGTCCCAGAGAGCGGGTAGTGCCACCACCAACTCCTGAGAAAGGCTTGCTGAGGCTGAGCCGCTCGAGTGGCATGTGGAGAAGGCTGAAGGCCTCCACAAAGAGCAATTTGAGGTCGGCACCGCCGTCGATGAGGGTCTTGGTAACAACCACGTTGCAGATGGTGGGCATGCAGAGCATTGGGAGCATGCCCAAGCCAGCGGTGGAGTCGGGGTGGTCTTCTGAGCCGAAGGTGAGGTTGGCCTCCGGCGCAGCTCAACCCGGCGGAGCCCCCGGGCGCTTGGAAGCGGCACCAATCTGGCGGTGGAACGTCTTGACATGGCGATGTGAAGGCGGTTCTTGAGAGCCGCCCAACAGGGCCGCGACTGCGTGGTGCGCCGGTACCGCGTAGCGAGCAGTGAAGAGGTCGCGGAGTTCCCCCCAGGATGCCACCGTGGATCCAGGGAGGTTGAGCAGCCAGGTGCGTGGCTCGCCGGCGAGGGCCATGGGGAGCCAGTTGGCCATGACCTTGTCATCGCCCCCGGCCTCGAGGACGGCCTCCTCGTATGCCAGCAGGAACGCCGACGGGTCCGCCGCGCCGTCGTAGCGTGGCGGCATCTCCGGCCTGAACTTGGGTGGCCATCGCACCTGCCGCAAGGCGGGGGCCAGGGCTCGGAGCCCCCGGGCCCCATCGTCAGCACCGGCCGCAGGAGCAGGAGGCGGGGCACCTGCCATGGGGGCGAAGTGCGGTGGCGCGGAGCGTAGGCTGGTGGAGAGGAGCTACGGCGCACCCCTACCTGGCACGCCAAATGTCGGATCTGGGGTTCCGGCAAAACCCTTAAGGTTCGAACTCTGGGGTGTGCGCGAAGTTCTTTCCCTCCTACCGATACGCCCTAGCTCGATAAGATCTTGCGGACAAACTCGAAGAACTAGCAACACAAGGACACAAGATTTATACTGGTTCGGACCACCGTTGTGGTGTAATACCCTACTCCAGTGTGTGGAGGTGGATTGCCTCTTGGGCTGATGAAGAACAGTACAAGGGGAAGAATAGCCTCCTGAGGTTGAGGTATTCTTGTGTTCGGTGTGGCTAAGGGTTGGCTCTCGATCAGATGAGATCAAGCTGCCCTCTTGTGAGCTCTCTCCACATCTTTTGTGATGGCTAGTCCTATTTATAGGGGCCCTGGTCCTCTTCCCAAATATTGAGCGGGAAGGGAGCCAACAACAGCGGCCAATTTGAAAGGGGACAACCAGTACAAGCTATCCTGACAAAAGCGGTCTTCGCCTGTGAAAGGGCTCTGGTGATGATGCCGTCTTGGGCTCCACGGTGACCTCCGTCCTGCTGGCCTGCTGGTCTTGGTCTCGTTGCACTGATATGGAAACCTTTGCCTGACGCCTCGGTACTCGACGCCTGCGCTAGCCTCCTTAGCACCAAAGAGGAAACAAGGACGCTGCGCGCGCTGGCGCCCGCCTGGTGTCGATCGTCATGGCTCACGTCATGAGAGCCTCACGAGGTTTGCCCCGCCTTGATATCTCCGCTCCTCGCGAGCCTGCCTGGAGAGGCCGCTCCTGAGGAGGTCCTGCGTCGCCCGCCTCGCGAGGGTTGGCCCCTCGCAAGGGTCTTGAATGCCTTGTTGCTGAAGGTGGGCCATACAGGCCTGCTAGCAAAGCCACGCCGTGGGCCGCAGGCAGGCAAGTCTGGGGACCCCCGTTCCCAGAACACCGACAACATCAAATATCTACAGCAGGTTGATTGAATGACCTCTGATCATCTTGTGCTCTCCAGATTTTGGCAACAGGGTATGCCTCAATATAGTGTTGATTGTGGCCAAGCCAGACAATAAGTAATGAACATATACAAACTTATGTGTTTCCAATGCTTTGTCTGGAATCTCCTTGTACATGTTGGCCATTGAGTTGTGGTCTTTCTTCTTCTTGGCATAGACATCCAAGTCATCTTCATGCTCTTCAGGGCAATTTATCAATTTGGCCCACTCATCAATAGTAGATTGGTACCTTGTACCTTCAGACATCCAAACTATTCTTCCATCAGGATAGAAGTGTGTAGTGGAGTAGAATTGCATGCTGAGTTCATCATTCCACTTGGTCAGCTTCTGACCCACAAACTTGTCCACTCTACACGCTCTGAAGCTCTCATGCACACCTGGAAAATAGTCTTCATTCTCATCAATGTACTCCCAATCAGCCCACTTCATATCACAAACTATAGGCTTCTTGTCCAGCAGAATGGTTTCATAGAAATCTTGCTGCTCTTTGGTATGGAACATGTAGTCCACATCAGTCTTTCTCCTCACAGCATAAGGGTCACTTTGTCTCCAAAGTCTGAGACCTGCATCCTTCCTGATGCTCATACCTTCTGCCACTTGATCACTGTCGGTGTCAAAACCGACGGATCTCGGGTAGGGGGTCCCGATCTGTGCGTCTAAGGTTGATGGTAACAGGAGACAGGGGACACGATGTTTACCCAGGTTCGGGCCCTCTCTATGGAGGTAATACCCTACTTCCTGCTTGATTGATCTTGATGAATATGAGTATTACAAGAGTTGATCTACCACGAGATCGTAATGGCTAAAACCCTAGAAGTCTAGCTTGTATGATTATGATTATGATTGCCTCTACGGACTAAACCCTCCGGTTTATATAGTCACCGGAGGGGACTAGGGTTGTACAAAGTCGGTTACAGAGAAAGGAATCTTCATATCCGAACGCCAAGCTTGCCATCCACGCCAAGGAGAGTCCCATCCGGACACGGAAGAGAGTCTTCTGTCTTGTATCTCCATGGCGCATCAGTCCGGCCCATGTCCAACAGGCCAGACGCCCGAGGACCCCTTAATCCAGGACTCCCTCAGTAGCCCCTGAACTAGGCTTCAATGAAGAGGTGTCCAGCGTGCAGATTGTCTTCGGCCTTGCAAGGCGGGTTCCTTCTCCGAATATTCCAAAACAGCCTTCGAACACAAAGAACGTGCCCGGCTCTGCAAAACAAATTCCACACACAACCGCAGAGAGTATAATATTTCATGAGTCCAATCCACTGACAACTTTTTGTAGCGTGACACCACGTCACCACCCAGTCATTATCTCAAACCGTTTTTAGCCTGCCGCTCCACGTTCTGAGACGCGGTTTCATTGGCACGTCTTGTCAACGCAGAGATCGTGTCCCATTATTGCGGGATTCTCATCAATATGGGCGTGAGTAACCCAACTGTCCCGTTGGCATGATTCCTTGGGAATAGGAAGGTTTTAAGGCCTACGTGGAGGCGTTTGATAGTCATCGTCTTTATAAAGGGGCACAGACCCGTCTTTCTCCTCTACGCCTACCTCTTCCTTAACCTTCCCGACCTAGAGTTCCAGCACCCAGGTTTCAACTCAATTGCTCCGAGCCTCCCAGTCATGTCCGGACCCAGCCCTCAAGGCCGGTGGGTGGCCTCCTCTGTTATAGAGGAGGATATTGCGAAGCTCTGGGCGACAAAATATCTGACCGTCGAAATCCTCCACAGGCTCCCTGCCAAAGGGCAGGTTATTCCTGCTCCCAGATCCGGCGAAAGGGTCATATTCATCTCCCACTTCCTCCGGGGGCTAGGGTTCGCTCTCCATCCCTTCGTTCGCAGACTCATGTTCTATTACGGGCTAGATTTTCACGATCTAGCTCCGGATTCCTTTCTTCACATCTCGGCGTTCATCGTCATGTGTGAGGCCTTTCTTCGTATTCCCCCACACTTCGGCTTATGGCTCAAGACCTTTAATGTGAAGCCGAAGGTAATCGAGGGGAAGCAAGCAGAGTGTGGTGGTGCCACAGTGAGCAAGCTTACCAATATTCTTTGGCCAAAAGGCTCTTTCACGGAATCCTCAAACTTACGCCAGCGGGAGTGGTTTTACATCACTGAACCCCGTGGTACCAAGTGGGCAGCTACACCTGCGTTCCGATCTGGCCCTCCAGTACAACTCGCATCATGGATCAATAAGGGGTTGGACTGAGGATCCATTGACGAAGTGCAGACTCTACAAAGCCGCATCCGGAGTCTCCTTGAGAAGGACACCGGTCATCAACGTAATCCAAGTAATGCTAGTCCACCGGGTCCTACCATGCCAGCGACGGCCCCTCCGCATGTGGGAGTTCAATCCAGAAGGACCACGAACCCTTCAGCACTTCTTTGGCACGACGCACAGAGGAATGTGGAAGTTATTCTTCGGGACACGAAAACAGTGGCCGGATACCTCCGAGGACATCGGTCTCGACTACAACCATCCGGATACCTCAGTAAGCACTCGACTCCCGAACACAGCTTAGTTAAATATCCCGTAATAAGATACTGATAAAACCATCTTCGACTAGGGCTGGATAAAGAAGGCGGAACGAATTAGGTGTTCGGCCCCTCTTCCTGAAGACTCAGCTGATCCCGTGTTAACAAGGATGCTGGCTCCGGCTCCATATCAAGTGCCGGCGAAGGAGGACAAGGAGGAGAGCAAGAAGGCCAAAGGAGGCCTTCATTCTGAAGGTATACCAGACACTATGTCCGAGGAGATTGGGACTCCCTCTTCTGAAGACAAAAGAGAAGGAGAAACTGACGTCCCTTCTCCCCATGGTAAGAAAAGGGCCGCCTCCGAATGTTTGGAGGTAAAGGCTCCTAAGCAAGGGAAGATGCCCCTGTCAGGTGGTTCGGTTTCAGAAGACAACGTTGTCACACAGTTCTTCCGTAAAGACCAGCCTTTAGCCGAATCGTAAGTGAACAAGGGTGTTTTAAACATATCCCGTTCTTTTCCGGTTACAAGGGTAACGTCTAGAATATATGTTTGCAGTCCGGCACGCAGTCTTCCTCAACAGTCCTCTTCCTCGGGGGATCTTCTTCCGGAGATGATGGAGAGCGAGACGCCTCCTCTGACCTCCTCGCCCAACAGGGCGGATGATTTTGAGGTGTTGTCCCGGAGGATCTCTCCCGATAAACAAATGGTGCGGGGGACAATGAAGACAACACCCGAAGGTGAAACTTCAGTCGCCCAGGGTCCGGGGTGTGCGGCCCCTACGGGGACCAACAATAAAGGCCCCGGACTATCTGGTTTACAACCGGAGACGACTCTAGGGTCGAGTGAACATATCCCTTCAAAGGGAGTCCATACTCCCGCAGCCGCTTCCAGGAATCCGGAGGCGCTGGATACATTGATGGATATGTTGCGGCATGCGTCCGTCTCAGAGGAACATCGTACCTTAATGGGTACGGTAGTTGAGAAGATTCTGTCTGCGAGAAGCGGATTAAATGAAGCCTTCACGGGCCTGCTTTGAGGTATGCAATGAAATATCTTCAATTGCACTCTATATGCAAAATGCACCTGTGTATAGATAGTAGCCCCTGAGACTCTGGTTGTCATCCAAAGGGAGGCGATCAGAGGATCAAAAAAAAGGATATGCCCAGTAAATAACCTAATTAATTCGAACACAGGCTGTTACATTCATGGCGATTGCCCAAGCTACCGAAGTTGTAGGTTTGAAGCAAAAACTTGATGTGGCGGATGACGACATCACGCATATTAACAGGCGGCTCGACGAGGCACAAGGTATGTTTTGGGGCAGTCAGTGTATGTCTGTATAATAATATGAGCACGAAGCTGAGAATTATATACTGAGATATGCATAACTGCACATAGTGCCGCCGCGGTTGAGACCCTTCGGGCTGAGCTTGCCCAGGCCAAGGAGCAAGCCATGATGAGTAATGCGGCTGCCAAGAAGGCAACTGATGCGTTAAAGGCCGAACAGGCTGCTCAGCGCCAGTGCAAGGAGAGAATATCTTCCATAGAGCGAGAGCTAAAGGATGCCACTGGCAAATGCCAAACACTCAAGGAGGAGAACAAAGCCAAAGTAGCTGAACTCGACAAGGCCTTACAAGAGGCGAGAGAAGCACGGTCCGAGTCTAGAGCGGCTCCGGAAGAGATCCGGCAAGCCGGGGAGATAGCGGCCGGTAAACCCTTTCTATTACAGACTAACTTCGGCGATCCGAAGTACGCCCCGCTTAATCAAATGTGGAGTTCTCCAGACGCATTCTTGGACTTGCCGAAGAGTGTTTCCGATGCCGCGCAGTTTTTCCAAGTGCAAGAAGGGCATGCAACGGAGAAGCTTTTCTGGTCGCAATTCAGCACGCCAAAGCATCCGTTGTTGCTGAACGAACAGGTGGCCCAGTGGGCCAAGCTCCACAAGATATCCGGATCTGCCATGAAGGACGTCGTGGTCCGGCTGTGGATGACTGAGCTAATTCTGAATAGTTATTTCGGTTTGGTGCAGCAACTTGTTGATGCGGTGCCGCGTATCGACGCCGTTAAGCGGTCAATGTGCATTGAAGGTGCACGGATGGACTTTGCCCGCGTCAAGACGTACTGGGTAAAGATGAAGGCCACCGACATCGCAGCAAAGAGTCCACCCAGGGGGAAGGACCATCACACGCCGGAGCATAATTTCGAGGATGTCCTAGAGGGCGCCCGCTTGATAGAGGATCAGTGCTCGAAGGATATGATTTTCGAGTGAATGTACCGAAATTGTAAAAACTATATTATGATATATTAAGGCTATGTTTTTTATACTTTTGCCTGAAAGTTTTGGTTCCTCCTGTGCGGCCGTTTTTTGTATAATCTAAAAGTTTACCGGTCGTCGGCTTCGGCCCCTGAGGGAGTCCTGGACTAAGGGGTCCTCGGGCGTCCGGCCTGCTATCCATGGGCCGGACTGATGGGCTGTGAAGACATGAAGACCGAAGACCATACTCATGTCCGGATTGGACTTTCCTTGGCGTGGAAGGCAAGCTAGGTGACCAGCTGTGAAGATTCCTTCTTATGTAACCGACTCCATGTAACCCTAGATCTCTCTGGTGTCTATATAAACCGGAGAGCATAGTCCGGATAGGACAGATTCATTACCATATTCATAGGCTAGGCTTTTAGGGTTTAGCCATTATGATCTCGCGGTAGATCAACTCTTGTGACACTCATATTCATCAAGATCAATCAAGCAGGAAGTAGGGTATTACCTCCATAGAGAGGGCCCGAACCTGGGTAAACATCGTGTCCCCCGTCTCCTGTTACCATCGATCCTAGACGCACAGTTCGGGACCCCCTACCCGAGATTCGCCTGTTTTGACACCGACATTGGTGCTTTCATTGAGAGTTCCACTGTGCCGTCGTCAAAAGGTTTGATGGCCCCTTCAATCGTTGATGATGACGCAGTCCAGGAAGAAACCTTTCTCCCCGGACAGATCTTTGTGTTCGGCGGCTTCGTACTGCGGGCCAACTCGCTCGGCCATCTGGAGCAGATCGACAGCTACGCCCCTGGCCATCAGGTCAGATTCGGAAGCTTGAACTACATTGCGGACATCCGTGGAGACTTGATCTTCGATGGATTCGAGACCACGACAATCGCTCCCCGCTGCCCCGATGGACATGTCTTAAACCTGTCATCGGGCCGCATCCAAGAGAGAGCTCCTGCAGCAACTCTGGCCTTAGATCCGGAGCAGATCAAGTCCCCGGAAGATGGGAAGCTTAACCCCATCGCGGGGGCTACCGATTCTGTGGCGTTGGAGCCGCTCGTAGATTCCACTGCGTACGGCATCTGCATCAACGGAACCCCGGACTCTTCTCCGGCGTCGAGTTCCGAACCCTGCGAGCCCGTGGATACCGAACTCGATCGATTATCGATCTTCAAGTTCAGCGCCGCAGATTTCTTCCAACACTCGCCCATGGGCGACCTACTAAACTCACTAAAAAACCTATCCCTGGCAGATGGCTCGTCGCCGAACTATGTTCGGTTTGAACTTACGGCGGATGATGGAGAATTTTGCTTCCCACTCGCCACCCACTTTATAGCCACCGTCGAAGACCCAACCAACACGCCTGACCCCCTCTCCGAAGACATTGCCGGTATGGATGACGATGAGGGGCAGGGCCAGAGCTCGCTACCCGCTAGACACGGGATGGCCACTTCCTTGTATGATGTGTCTATGATAGACACACCCGATGATGAGGAGGATCCAGTCAAGAACAAACCTCCTGGTACACAGTCCGAACACCGGCGCCCATGGCGCCGCTCCAAGCCACATCGCCCAAGAGAAAACACTGCTAGCACCAGAAAACACAACACTCCGGACAATGAAGACCCTGTTGAGGTAGAACCCAAACAGGAGGAACAGGAAAGCGGGCAAGACAGCCCCAATGAACAGGCCACATATGGAGACTCGGAGGACAGCAATTATCTCCCACCCTCCGAGGAAGAGGAGATCCTCGGAAGCGAGGATTTTATCGTTCCTAAGGAACCTCTCGAGCAGGAGCGTTTCAAACGCCGGCTTATAGCCACTGTAAGGAGCTTAAGGAAGAAGCAGCTGCAACTTCAAGCAAGCCAAGATTTGCTCAATGACAGATGGACCGAGGTCTTGGCCGCCGAAGAATACGGCCTTAGTAGCCCAGACAAAATCCACCCAAAGGGTAGGTGGCTCCCTCAATACGATGGCAGGGCGCTGGAGCCCACACCACCATCGAACAATGCGGCGAGCCGGCCACAGTTCGGTCCAGACAAGGCAGCAGCCCAAACAGAGCAACATACCAACCCATCCGGCCATCAAATCAAGAGCAAAATAGCTCGAGGGAACACTCGCGACATCAACCAAGACCCGGAGGATAGAGCAGGGCGCACAAGATCGATGTACAGATCACAGAGATACACACCGACCAACTATGATGGTCACCCATTCGGACACTACAGGGCCGACCACGCCCGGTCCGAACTCCGTAAACGGAGTCCGCCGGAAGTGCTTCATAGTGTGGCTCAACATAGAGGAGCCGCACACCCTCTCTGCTTCACTAACAAGGTAATGAAGCATGAATTTCCAGACGGGTCCAAACCCATTAACATGGAATCATACGATGGAACAACAGATCCCGCGGTATGGATTGAGGATTACCTCCTCCATATTCACATGGCTCGCGGAGACGACCTTCATGCCATTAAATACATACCTCTCAAGCTTAAAGGGCCAGCTCGCTACTGGCTAAACAGTTTACCAGAAAATTCCATTGGTAGCTGGGAAGACTTGGAAGACGCTTTTCGAGACAACTTCCAAGGAACATATGTCCGGCCTCTTGATGCTGATGACTTAAGTCATATTGTCCAGAAGCCCGGCGAGTCAGTCAGGGAGCTCTGGACTAGGTTCTTAGTCAAAAAGAACCAAATTGCCGACTGTCCGGACGCAGAAGCCCTCGCAGCCTTCAAACATGGCATCCGGGATAAATGGCTAGCGCGTCACCTCGGCCAGGAAGGACCCAAGTCCATGACATCCCTCACCGCTCTAATGACTCGCTTTTGTGCGGGAGAAGACAACTGGCTCGCTCGCAAAAGCAACAACGCCAGCGACCCGGGCACTTCCGAAATTCGAGACGGCAACGGTAAGCCACGACGAACCGAACACAACAGTCGCAATAATACATGCGACACAGCGGTGAACGCCGGATTTCACAATCCGTAGCCCGGTCAACGGAAGAAGCCACTAAAGGCAAACCAGGATGTACCATCCACCCTTGACAGGATATTGGACCGACCTTGTCAGATTCACGGTCACCCTGATAGGCCGGCTAATCATACCAACAGAAACTTTTGGGTCCTTAAGCAGGCAGGCAAGCTCAACGCCGATCACAAGGGGAGGAGACCACCAGGCGATAGAGACGACGGATCGGCCCGCCAGCCAAACACCAGGGGCCAGAAACACTTTCCCTCTGAAGTTCGACCACTCCCAGAACGGAAATAGCAGTTCGGCTTCCGCCGCCCACCTACTCTACTGGCAAGGCTTACACCATGCGTACATAACTACGCACTCAAGATACCATGGGCATCGGCGGAAGCACAATATGGACAACCCTGCAAGAATCCCCGTAACGTTTTTATCCGTCTTTCTTATTTTTGTGTATAATTTCTTAAAACAGGTGACCATCAGGACAGCATCTACATCGGACTCTCTCGAAGTTCGGATCCGCACACTCACCTAAGGGGCCACTCCCATTAAGGATTCCCCTCCCCGAGGACGAGCGGCGCAGACGTGCGACAGGAGGTCCAAAATGAGCTTTTGTAGACCACACTCTTCCTTTTGAGCCTGTACCATGCCCTTTTCCTCTGTTCCCAACCCCGAGCATGTCAAATAGCTGGGTTGTGGTTTTTACTCTTTATATATTTATCATTGGCATATTGCTCCGCTCCCAGTAAACTTTATCCGAACTAATATTTCGTGCTCTTTCTACAATGAGTCCGGCCGTAACGGCTGCCTTACAAGACGCGCCTCGGCATAACTTGCCAGGGGCCCGGTATGGGAACAAACGAGTCGCCAGTAAAAGTCCGAACAGCTCTATAGCGTACTTCGGCATCGCAAGTTTGGCCTTATATGCATCAGCTCCGAATCATTGTCTTTGGTCAATAGTTGGGTTGCCCGGCTCCTGTGCTTGCTACCCTACGTTCCACTCTATCGGCTAGGGTAGTAAAGGGAGAACTACTGCGATTGTGCCCTGGCCTAGACCGGATGAGCACCTCAGTAGAGAAAGCCGAAAACTAACTGTCATGATGCGGCGAGAGCTGGTCAACCACTTGACGACTTATTCGAATCTTTAGTGATTCTCCGTGTCACACGAGGGATCTTTTTTAGATCAACATATGTAAGGCACTACGCGCCGTATACATAAAACTCCTATGGCTAAGTGAAAGTGTTAACGCCCTATAGTCCGATTGCCTGGTTCGCCGCATTATCACCTCCTTTATGGACCAAGACGTTGGATAAAGAGTGATTAAATGCTTTTCCAGACACCCCCGTACTTCCTACGAGGGGGCTGAAGCCGATGACTGGAAAACTTTCAGATTATACTAAAATGGCCACAGAGGAGGAATTCAAGCTTTTGAGCAAAATATAAATAGATTAACTATAAAGTTGTATGTTACATCATTATATAAATCACTCGAACATTATATCTTTCGAGCATTGACCCTCTATCAAGCGGGCGGCATCCAAGACGTCTTCAAAATAGTGCTCCGGCTCATTACGGTCCTGGCCCTTGGGTGGACTCCTTGCCGCAACATCAATGGCCTTCATCTTTCCCCAAAATGTTTTGACTCGGGCAAAGGCCATCCATGCACCCTCAATGCACGCCGACCGCTTCACAGCGTCGATATGTGGCACCGCGTCAACAAGCCGCCGCACCAGGCCAAAATAACTACTCGGAATAGGCTCACTTGGCCACAACCGGATTATGACGTTCTTCATGGCGTCGCCAGATATCCTATGAAGCTCGGCCCACTGGGACATCTGTTCATTGAGCAACAAAGGGCGCTTCGACGCACCGAATTGTGACCAGAAAAGCTTCTCCGTTGCATACCCTCTTGTGCGTGGTAAAATTGCGCCGCATCGGAATAATTCTTCGGCAAGTCCAAAAATTCAGCCGGAGAACTCCAGACCTGGTTTAGCTGAGCATAGTCCGGATCGCCAAACTTGGTCTGAAGCAAAAAGGGCTTACCGGCCGCTATCTCCTTAGCCAGCCGAATCTCTTCACGAGCTGCCCTAGATTCAGACCGAGCTTCACTCGCCTCTCGTGCAGCCTTATCAAGCTCAGCCATTTTGGCTTTATTCACCTTCTCAAGGAATTCACATCGGCTGGCGGTATTCTTCAATTCAAGCGCCAGTGCGGATATTTTCTCCTCGCTTTGGCGCCGAGCTGCTTGTTCGACTCTTAGATCAGCCGATGCCTTCTCGGTAGCCGCATCACTACGCCGGGCCTGCTCCTTGGCCCGGGCTAGCTCCGCCCGAAGAGCTTCAATGGCGACGGCACCATCTGCAATCATGCACATTTCATATAAACCCTTTTCGGCATCAGGCCTACATTACAAGCACATTGGTGTAAGGAATGCTCGACATATATACCTTGCGAGTCGTCAAGACGCCTATTGATCAATGGAATGTCATCTTCCGCAATATCCAGCTTTCGCGGCAGTTCGGCCACTTTCGTATTTCGGGTAGCCGCAGGAGGGGAGGCAGCCTGTATTCCAAGTTAAATCAAGGTTAGCAACTGAGCATATCTTTTTTATCCTCCGATCGCTTCCGTCGGAAGGCAATCCAAGTCTCAGGGGCTACTGCATATACAACAGGTGCATTCTGTCAATATTATTCAATTGGCAAAACTACATCACAAACCTCAAAACCCCTTAGGAGGCTCGTGAAGGCCTCGTTCAACCCGCTCTTCGTGGATAGAACCTTTTCGACCACCATAACCATCAAGGCACGGTGTTCCTCCGAAACGGACACTTGTCGCAGCATGTCCGTCAGCATTTCCGGCGCTTCTGGGTCTTCGGAAGCCACCGCCGGAGTACGGTATTCCTTTGAAGGAATCCACCCACTCGCCCCCGGGATCGTCTCCGGCTCTAAACTGGATAGGGCGGGGCTTCCGTGCTTGATTCCCAAACCCTGAGTGACAGAGACACCACCTTCGGGTAATGCCCTCTTCGTTTCCTGCACTACTTGTCGACCAGGAGGAGCCCCCCGGGACGATACCTCAGAATCATCCGCCCTGTTGGGCGAGGGGGCCGGGGAAGGCGTGTCACTCTCCATCATCTCTGGAAGAGGACGATTGGGAAACCCCAGGCGTTAACCTGCGAGGACATACGTATGTCGGAGGATTACTTCAGTAATAAGAAAGGAAGGAGGTATGGTTTAAGTACCCTGCTGCACTTACGGTTTGGCCAGAGGTTTATCCTCATCATAAAGCTCCACGTCAACATCGCTTGCCTGGCCCAAGCCACCTGTCAATGGCGTTTTCCCTTTCTTGGAAGGTTTCCCCTCCTGACCTTCAGAAGCGGCCCTTTTCTTGCCATGGAAGGCCTCCTCTGCACCTTTGCCCTCGGGCAAGAGGGTTTCGGTTTCCCCGAACACAACGTCTGATTTATCCTTGGGGCAGAGACCACCTCCGGCCTCCCTGTTCTCGCCCTCCTCAGCAGACACCTGGTACGGTGTCGGAGTTAGCATCCTCGTTAGTAGGGCGCTCGCAGAGTCTTCGGGAAGGGGCGCCGGGCACCAGATCAAACACCGCTTTCTTTATCCAGTCCTGTGAAGGGACGCATTGTTCAATATCTTACCAAGAGATACTCGACTAAAGGGTGTGCGAAGATCGAATACTTACCGCGGTGTCCGGATGATTGCAGTCGAGGCCAACATCTTCGGTGGTGTCCGGCCATTGCTCTCGTTCCTCGAAATATAATTTCCACATTCCCTCGTGTGTAGTGCCGAGGAAGTGCTGAAGAGTCCGCCGTCCTTCGGGATTAAACTCCCACATACGGAGAGGCCGCCGCTGACATGGCAGGGTCCGGCGGACTAGCATTACTTGAACGACGTTCACAAGACCAAGGCCCTTCTCAGTAAGGCTTCGGACGCGACCTTGCAGAGTCTGCACTTCATTGACGGATCCCTAGTCCAGTCCCTTATTGATCCATGAAGCAAGCTGAATTGGAGGGCCGGGTCGGAACGCAGGCGTAGCCGCCCACTTGGAGCCCCGCGGCTCGTTGATATAAAACCACCCCTGCTGCCATAGGTCGGAAGACTTGGCGAAAGATCCTTCAAACCAAACTGCGCTGGCAAGCTTGCCTATTGTGACGCTGCTGCACTCTGCCTGCTCCTCCTCTATCACCTGCGGCCTCACGTCAAAGGTCTTGAGCCACAAACCAAAGTGCGGAGGAGTCCAGAGGAAGGCCTCACATGTGACGATAAATGTCGAGATGAGGAGAATAGAGTCCGGGGACAGATCGTGAAAGTCTATCCCATAGTAAAACATGAGCCCCCGGACGAAGGGGTTAAGCACGAACCCTAACCCATGGGGGAAGTGGGACACAAACACTACCCTCTCACCGGATTTGGGGGTAGGAACGACCTGCCCCTGTGCAGGAAGCCGATGGAGGATTTCCGGGGTCACATACCTCGCTGCGCGGAGCTTCGCAATATCCTCCTTTGTGACAGAAGAAGCCACCCACCGGCCTGGACGGCTGGATCCGGACATGATTGGGGCTGGTGGCGATGGGAACCCGAGGGTTGGAACTTGGGGTGGCTAGGGTTGAGGAAGAAGTGAGCGCAAAGGAAGAAGACGAGTCTGGGACCCTATACAAAGACCCCAAGTACTAACGTATCCACCTGGGTCTCGAAACTTACCAATCTCCAAAGAATTGTACCCGGGGGACGGTTGGGTTACCCACGCCTGCATTAATGAAAATACCGTGAATAAGGGAACATGATCTCTGCCTTGGCAAGACAAGCCAGTAAAACCGCGTCCTGAGACATGGGGCGACGCGCCAGGCAACGGTTGGAAATAGTGACCGGGCAGGTGTGATGTCATAAACAGTTACCAATAAGTTAGGCTCGTATATTTTCTACAACTATATATACAGGTCCGGATATATCTACTACATCCGAAGACTATCTTGTAGTTCGGAGAAAGGGGAACCCGCCTTGCAATGCCGAAGACAATCTGCGCGCCGGACTCCTCGTCATTGAAGCCAGGTTTAGGGGCTACTGAGGGAGTCCTGGACTAAGGGGTCCTCGGGCGTCCGGCCTGCTATCCATGGGCCGGACTGATGGGCTGTGAAGACATGAAGACCGAAGACCATACTTGTGTCTGGATTGGACTTTCCTTGGCGTGGAAGGCAAGCTAGGCGACCAGCTGTGAAGATTCCTTCTTATGTAACCCTAGATCTCTCCGGTGTCTATGTAAACCGGAGAGCATAGTCCGGATAGGACAGATTCATTACCATATTCATAGGCTAGGCTTTTAGGGTTTAGCCATTACGATCTCGCGGTAGATCAACTCTTGTGACACTCATATTCATCAAGATCAATCAAGCAGGAAGTAGGGTATTACCTCCATAGAGAGGGCCCGAACCTGGGTAAACATCGTGTCCCCTGTCTCCTGTTACCATCGATCCTAGACGCACAGTTCGGGACCCCCTACCCGAGATCCGCCGGTTTTGACACCGACAGCCCCCTCGCATATAATATGGGGGTGTTCGGAAAAGCACTTGATCACTCTTGACCCAATGTCTTGGTCTGTGAAGGAGGTGTCAATGCGGAGAACTAGGCAATCGGACTATAGGGCTTTAACAGTTTCACTTAGCCATAGGAGTTTGACGGTGGGTCTACGATATAGCCCCTGGTATGTACGCGGTTGTCCGAATATGGTGCGTTACATAGGTGACCAGAAGAACGGTCCTTCGTGTAATACGGAAGGAATCGCGAAAGATTCTGATAAGTCATTGAGTGGTTGACCAGCCCTCGCCGCATCATGACAGTCAGTTTACGGCTTTTTCTACTGAGGTGCTTGACCAGATGAACCAGAAACACAATCGCAGTAGTTCTCCCTTTACTACCCTAGCCGATAGGACGGAACGTAAGGTAGTAAGCACAGGAGCCGGGCAACCCAACTATTGACCAAAGACATGATTCGGAGCTGATGCATAAAAGGCCAAACTCGTGACGCCGAAGTGTGCTATAAAGCTGTTCGGACTTGTTGGCAAATCATTCATTCCCATATCGAGCCCCTGGCAATTTGTGCCGAGGTGCATGCCTGAAACAACCGAACAAGCAAAATTCAGTTATTAGAAAGAGCGAATACTGAATACGGATTATGTTCACTGGAATCTGATTGATACGTTAAACACAATCTTACATATTATAACACCCCTACCCGGGCTATTTGACATGCCGGGGGTCGAAGGCTGAGGGAAAAGGCACTTTACAGGCTCGAAATAAAGAGTGCGGTCTACCAAAAATTATTTGGACCTCCTGTCGCACATCTGCGTCGCCTTGCCTCGGCGAAAGGACTCCTTAACAGGAATAGCCTTTGGATAAGTATACGAAGACGGACTCCGAAAGAGTCCCGAAGATGACCAGCCTTTGAGTCACCTATGGTAAAAGATAAAAAAATAGTTATAAAAGGGAAAAAGGCTATGGGAGTGCGAACCGTATTGTAGGCTTGTCCGTATTGTGCCTCCGCCGATGACAAGGGTATTTTAAGAGCATAATTATGTATGCGCGGTACAAACTCCGCGGGTATATGAGGCGAACGACGGAGGCCGAACTGCTAATCTAGCTCTGAGATTGATCGGTCCTGTTTAATAGAGACCGGTGGCTTGATGGCCGATGAGATGCGCGGCTTGATGAGGCCGCTTTGTACTTCGGCTGCAGTAGCCGGAGTATGCTCCTCTGTACGGAGGGAGCGTTCCGTATTTCCATTTATCGTGATGATGCCGCGTGGACCGGGCATCTTAAGCTTTACATAGGCGTAGTGTGGGACCGCATTAAAACGAGCAAAAGCGGTATGTCCGAGCAGTGCATGGTAGCTACTACAGAACGGGACAATATTGAAGGTCAAGCCTTCGCTTCGAAAGTTGTTCGGCGAACCAAAAACAACTTCCAATGTGATTGAGCCCGTGCGTGAGCTTCTACGCCGGGTACTGCTCCCTTGAAGGTAGTTGTGGTGGGCTTGATTCTTGAAAGATCAATGCCCATTTTGCGGACAGTGTCTTGGTAGAGTAGATTAAGGCTACTGTCGCCATCCATAAGGACTTTCGTGAGATGGAACCCATCGATAATTGGGCCGAGGACTAGAGCTACCGAACCTTCGTGACAAATGTTGGCTGGGTGGTCCTTGCGATCAAAAGTGATCGGGCAGGCCGCCCATTGGTTAAATTTTGGGGCGACCGGCTCTATGGCGTAGGCGTCCCATATTGCACGCTTGCGCTCCCCTGTAGGGATGTGCGTCACGTATACCATGTTTACTGTTTTTACATCGGGGGAAATCGCTTCTGACCCCCGGTGTTCGGTTGGCGAGTCTCTTCGTCATCACTGTCACTGGGCGGCCCCTTCCCCTTGTGTTCGGCATTAAGCTTGCCGGCTTGTTTAAAGACCCAACAACTTCTGTTGGTATGAGTGGCTGGTTTATCGGGGGTGCCATGAATCTGGCAGGGCCGATCCAGTATCCTGTCTAAATTGGATGGTCATCTCTATTTGCCTTGAATGGCTTTTTCCGTTGACCGGGTTTGGAGCCGCTGAATCCAGCGTTGACCGCCATGTCTTGCGTTCCTTCATGATTATTTCGACGCTTGTGTTTATTGCGTCGTGGCTTGCCGTTGCCGTCTCGAACTTTGGAAGTGCCCGGATCATTGGCGTTGTTGCTTCTACGAGCGAGCCAGCTGTCTTCTCCCGCACAAAAGCAGGTCATTAGAGCGGTAAGGGCTACCACGGATTTTGGTTTTTCTTGACCGAGGTGGTAGACGAGCCACTCATCCCGGACGCTATGTTTGAAGGCCGCGAGGGCTTCGGCGTCCGGACAATCGACAATTTGGTTCTTTTTAATTATGAACCCAGTCCAGAGCTTCCTGGCTGACTCTCCCGGCTGCTGGATTTTGTGACTTAGGTCATCGGCGTCTGGTGGCCGGACATATGTACCTTGGAAGTTATCGCGGAAGGCGTCTTCCAAGTCCTCCCAGCTGCCAATGGAGTTCTCTGGAAGGCTCTTTTAGCCAGTGCCGCGTTGGTCCCTTTAGTTTTAGTGGGAGGTATTTGATGACGTGGAGATCATCACCGCGGGCCATGTGGATATGGAGAAGAAAGTCTTCAATCCATACTGCGGGATCTGTTTTTCCATCATATGATTCGATATTCATGGGTTTAAACCCCTCCGGGAATTCGTGCTCCATTACGTCATCGGTGAAGCAAAGGGGGTGTGCGGCGCCTCTATATCGGGCCAATTCGCGACGCAGCTCGGATGGAGTTCGTCTGTGGTTTTCGGCTCGGGCGTGGTTATGTTTGTCACATCCGGCTAGATGGCCGTCATCGGGCGTCGGCGCACGCCCCCGTGATCCGTAGATCGATCTGGTCTAACCTGCTCTACTGTCCAGGTCCTACCGTAGGTCATATGTATGTCCCCGAGCTGTTTTATCTCTGCCTTTACGGCGAGGTAGTATGGGCTGGTGTTCGACATGAGTTGTTGCTTTGTCCCGGCCACGTGGTGGTCGGTCAGCCGCATTACGCGTTGATGGTACGGGCTCCAGCGCCTCATCATCAAATTGAGGTAACAATTTGCGCTTCGGGTAACTTTTGGTCGGGCGCTCGAGGCCATATTCCTCGGCTGCCAGGACGTTCGTCCATCTATCGTTGAGTAGATCTTGATTAGCTTGAAGCTACTGCTGCTTCTTTTTCAGGCTCCTTGCAGTGGCAATTAGCCGGCGCTTAAAGCGCTCGTGCTCGAGAGGTTCCTCAGGCACGATAAAGTCTTTGTCACCGAGGCTCACCTCATCCTCGGAGAGTGGGAGATAATTACTGTTCTCAGAGTCTTCGTTTACGGCCTGTTCATCAGGGCTGAGTTGCCCATCTTCCCGTTCGTCCTGTTCGGAGGTTGGCTCGACGGGGTCTTCATTGTCTTCGGCATCGTCTGGAGTATTGTTTTCTCCTGTGCCGGTATTGCTGTCTTTTCCACAGCGTGACTTAGAGCGGCGCCGCTGTCGTCGGTGCTTTGGCCGTGTCCCAGGAGGTTTATCCTCAACTGGGTCTTCTTTGTCATCGTCGTTATTCTCATTGGGTGTATCCACCATGTACACGTCATATGAAGAGGTGGCCGTCCAGCGTCTAGTAAATGGCGGGTTCTGGGCCTACTCTTCTCCGGCATCGTTGTCCATACCATCGATGTCTTCCGAGTCGTAATCGAGCATGTCGGTTAAGTCCTCGACAGTGGCTATAAAGTGGGTGGTGGGTGGGATGGAAAATTCCCTGCTCTCAGCCCCTAGTCCGGGTTGGGCATAGTTCGGACGTTGCTCCTTTGTAACAAGGGATCGCATTAAGTCCAGAGCCTCGCTTAAAGGTGAGATTTGTCCAGAGAGAAGAGAGTCCGCGGAGTAGGGTGGGAGGGAGACTCCTCGGCCGAACTCACACGGTGCTGACTCCGAGGGTTCGAAGCCAGTGTCCGGAGAAAGGTGTGGCTTCGTGATGGTTGCCAGCAACGCTACTTCATCCGGCTCTCCCGTGCAGGGTTTAGTGGCCGCAGTCAGTCCGGCAGGCTCAAGAAGTCCGTCTTCAGGCGTGGCGACGCGCTCCGGATCTAAGGCCAGAGCAGAAGTTGGGGTCGCGAATACTTGGAAGATCAAGTCTCCCCGGACGTCAGCGACATAGTCCAGGTTTCCAAAACTGATCTGGTGACCTGGGGCGTAGCTGTCGATCTGCTCTAGATGGCCAAGCGAGTTGGCCCGCAGTGGAAGCCACTGAACACGAAGATCTGGCCGGGAAGAGAAACTTCCCCCAGGACAACATTGTTGTAGATGATTGATGGAGCCATCGAACCTCTTGATGACGACGCCGTGGAACTCTCAACGAGAGCACCAATGTCGGTGTCAAAACCGGCGGATCTCGGGTAGAGGGTCCGAACTGTGCGTCTAAGGTCGATGGTAATAGAAGACAGGGGACACGATGTTTACCCAGGTTCGGGCCCTCTCTATGGAGGTAATACCCTATTTCTTGCTTGATTGATCTTGATGAATATGAGTATTACAAGAGTTGATCTAGTACGAGATCGTAATGGCTAAAACCCTAGAAGTCTAGCCTGTATGATTATGATTATGATTGCCTCTACGGACTAAACCCTCCGGTTTATATAGACATCGGAGGGGACTAGGGTTGTACAAAGTCGATTACAGAGAAAGGAATATTCATATCCGAACGGCAAGCTTGCCATCCACGCCAAGGAGAGTCCCATCCGGACACGGGAGAGAGTCTTCTATCTTGTATCTTCATGGCCCATCAGTCCGGTCCATGTCCAACAGGCCGGACGCCCGAGGACCCCTTAATCCAGGACTCCCTCAATGGTTGTCATCATGATCTGGAATTTTTAGTTTGAGGTTTCTAAGCACTTGGGCTTCAGCATCTTCTTCTTCATCCATCTCAGGCACTGGGGCCTTGTTCTTTTCTGCAGCTGGATTGTTCCTTGTGCTCCTCTTGGGCTTTGATGTCTTTGGAGCTTGAGCAGAAGCTTTGGGGGTAGTCTTGGGCTCGGAAGGGGCAGCCCCAGACTTGATGGCATCCCCCATTAGCTTTTGAGACTTGGGTGCTGGTGCAACATCCTCTTCCTCTTCTTCATCAGATGAGTGCTTTTCAAATTCTGCCATTGGATCCACCTTCTTGCACCATCTTCCTCTATTCCTTTCCTTCTTCTTGCCCTCACCAACAGCCTCTCCTCCAGTTGACTTGGAAGTTTCATGAGTGGAGGCTCTGGCTTTAGACATAGGAACTCTCTTGGCAGGTGCCTTCTTGTGCATTCCAGGTTTTGTTGCAGCAGCACCTCCATATTCCTTCAACACTTTGTTCTTGGAGCAGACCTCTTCCTCAACAGCCATATAATCCTCATCCTCTGACTCTGAGGTTCTATTCTTCCTTGTTCTAGTGGCTGCCTTGGGCAAATTTCTTGGAGTGCTCGTGCTGCCCTCATCATAGCTGCTAGAGGGACTAGTGCCCTCACTCATGTTCACTTGCTCTTCTGATTTGTTTTGGCTATCACTCTGATCAGACATACTGGCAAAGCAAACAGACAGCAGACCCTGTGAATAGATCTAGATGAGGTAGAGTGGATGAGCATCACAAAGTGCAGAGATTTTGCAAAACAAATGAGTCAAAAACTTAGTTTTAGTTTTCCACAGAAAGCATTTCGGAGCTACCGATTTGTTAAACTCGGTGACACCGAAGCAACTTTTGGAGTCTAAACTAGTGAAATCGGTCAGACCGAGACACAGTTTGGTGACTCCGAGATTGCTAGGGTTTCACAGAGTTGAACTCAGTCACACCGATTTGCAACTTTCGGTCAGACCAAAAAGTGCAAGTGCAATGGCCTAAGACAAATCGGTGAGACCGATTGAGGGAGTCCTGGACTAAGGGGTCCTCAGGCGTCCGGCCTGTTAACCATGGGCCGGACTGATGGGCTGTGAAGATATCAAGACCGAAGAATGCACCTGTGTCCGGATGGGACTCTCCTTGGCGTGGAAGCCAAGCTTGGCAATCGAATGTGTAGATTCCTTCCACTGTAACCGACCTTGTGTAACCCTAGATCTCTCCGGTGTCTATATAAACCGGAGAGCTTAGTCCGGAGGGGGAGAGAGTCATTATCATAGTCATACAGGCTAGACTTCTAGGGTTTAGCCCTTACGATCTCGTGGTAGGTCAACTCTTGTAATACTCATATTCATCAAGATCAATCAAGCAGGAAGTAGGGTATTACCTCCATAGAGAGGGCCCGAACCTGGGTAAACATCGTGTCCCTTGTCTCCTGTTACCATCGACCTTAGACGCACAGTTCGGGACCCCCTACCTGAGATCCGCCGGTTTTGACATCGACATTGGTGCTTTCATTGAGAGTTCCACTGTGACGTCGATGACAGGATGGATGACTCGCCTCGTCCTTAGAGACAATATCACCGCCGGAGGAGGCCTGGCCCCAGGCCAAACCCTCCGGCTGGGCGGCTTTACCATGACCGCCCGTTCGGCCGTTAAGCCGACGATGACCTCTCAGGCCATCAAAAATCCCCTTCGTATCGACTCCAAACACTCCAAGCAGATGGATCCGGCAGAGTTCTCGTCTTTAAACGAACTCCTGGATCGCATCGCCGCTCTGGGAATTGCCACAGATTACGATCGGATTGGGCTTAAACCCGACCAAAGAGAAATTAAATCTCCACCGGTCACCCACCAGATAGCGGTAGTCGAGGAGCAAGACGACGATTCTTCCCCTATACTGAAGACAGAGTATGTTCGGATCGCCGACCCTGCAGAGCCGGATACCCACCAGCGAATAGATGTGACCAGCCTTCCGAACATAGAATCGGATGGCGGGCATAAGCAATCTGAAGATACTCCGGAGTCCGGACTGTTAAGTCTGGATAATCTTCAAACTCCGGATCATCGATCGGGTCAGGGTCCTGATTCCACCTAGACGTAAGCACTCTTATGAGCATACAACAGCAGTCTCAGAAAACGGTCCACCACTTCTGGGCCAGATTCCTCCTTGTCAAGGACAAGGTTAAAGATTGCCGCGACGAGGACGCGATATCAGTGTTCTGCGACAATTGCACGGATGAAGGAATCCTCAACGCCATTAATCGCCGCCGTATACTATGCTTCGCTGACTTGGCAACTATCGTACAGAGGTACAGTGCAATGGAAAGCGCCTGGAAAGATGAGGCAACTTGTTGGGAGCCATCGATCCCAACTCAACCGCTCGTCCAGGCGAAAAGGGCGCATCTCTGTGACACGCCCAATCCAATATCCAAGAAATATAAAGCCATTACGCGGCACGGAACCGTTCTGGAGGGATGGCTCGACGGCCCATGCAAAGTACACACAACACCGGATACCATATCAACCCACAACCTTAGAGCATGTTGGATACTCCGGCAGGTAGCCAAGAGCGGCGAGGACATCCTTACCAAAAACGCCCTAGAGCAACACCCTCCAGAAGACGATGACCCCAGAGTATTGACGGTCTTCGAGACATTCGCTTCAAACAATAAGCGCAAAAGGGCACTCCGCGGCCTCGTCGAAGTCTGTCAAATCACCGCGATAAACCCTTGGAATGACACGGCTATAACCTTTAATGCCGGTGATGAACCAAAATACAGGACAGTCCGAGCGCCAGCCGCATTAGTCCTCATTCCCATCGTGGACGGATTTTGACTCACCAAGGTCCTCATGGACGGCGGCAGCGGACTAAACCTCATTTATGAGGATACACTCAACAAAATGGAAATAGACAGGAGCCGCATCGAGCAAAGAAGCACGACCTTCCGAGGAATCATTCCCAGCCGGGAGGCACGGTGCGTGGGAAAAATAGCACTCGATGTGGTATTCGGCATGCCGGAGTATTATCGGTCTGAAGAAATAACTTTCCAAGTGGCCCCTTTCAACAGCGGATATCACGCCCTCTTGGGGCGAGAGGCATTTACACGCTTCCAAGCTGTACCTCATTACGGGTACATGAAGCTTAAGATGCCCGGGCCCAACGGCATAATCACTATCGCCAGTGATCTGAACATAGCACTCTGCACCGAAAATAAAACCGCATCCCTGTCCCTTGAAGCATTATCTGAAGCCCTCGCGGCCGAAGAGTTAACCGCACTGCGCTCCACGGTGGACCGGGACGATGTGATCCTAGACAAACGCCCCAAATCCACCTCCTTCAAGCCAGCGGAAGAGATAGTCAAATTCCAGGTCCATCCAACGGACCGCAAGAAGACAACATCTATTGGGGTGCAACTAGACCCAACGGTTGACACTGCGCTACGGGATTTTCTTCGCGAAAACTAGGATATATTCGCCTGGCACCCTTCTGATATGCCAGGAATCCCGCGCAAGCTGGCCGAACACAGCCTCAACATATTAAAGGGATATAAACTTGTCAAACAAACACTGCGGCGCTTTTCCGAGCCTAAACGCCAAGCCATGGGAGAGGAGCTAGCCAAGCTAATCGAGGCAGGATTCATTAGAGAAATAAAACATCCGGACTGGCTGGCAAACCTGGTGATGGTACCAAAGAAGGATAAATCCTGGCGCCTGTGCGTCGATTTCAAAGACCTCAATAAGGCTTGCCCTAAGGATCCCTTCCCCCTCCCCCGCATTGACCAAATCATCGACGCTACCGCAGGACACGACTCGCTGTGTTTTCTCGACGCATATTCCGGATACCATCAAATCAAAATGAAGGAGTCCGATCAAGCTGCAACAGCATTCATTACCCCATACAGGCCATTCTGCTTCAACACCATGCCCTTCGGGCTCAAGAACGCTGGCGCCACATATCAACGCATGATTCAAACATGCCTGGAGAAACAGATCGGCAAGACAGTTGAAGCTTATGTGGACGACATCGTCATCAAAACTAGGCACGTCGAAACACTAATAGACGATTTACATCTCACATTCGACAACCTCCGCGCGTATGACATTAAGCTCAATCTGGAAAAGTGTGTTTTCAGCGTCCCCGCTGGAAAACTGCTGGGCTTCATTGTTTCCAATAGAGGAATTGAAGCAAATCCAGCCAAAATCCGAGCTCTGTCACAATTGGCTACACCAACAGACCTTAAACAAGTCCAAAAACTCGCGGGTTGTGTGGCAGCCCTAAACCGCTTTATCTCCAGATTGGGAGAGAAAGCACTGCCACTCTATCACCTTCTACGGCGAACCGATCACTTCGAGTGGACGGACGCGGCAACAACCGGACTGGAAGAAATAAAAACCCTTCTAGCGAGCAACCCAATGCTGGCCGCGCCAAACGTCGGCGAACCCATGTTACTATACATATCGGCAACACATCAGGTGGTGAGTGCCGTACTCGTCATTGAACGAGAACAGGACGGACACAAATTCCCGCTTCAGAAGCCAGTATACTACGTATCCACTGTCCTTACACCATGCAAATCCCGGTACCCCCATTATCAAAAGATAGCATACGCGGTCTTCATGGCATCCCGAAAGCTACGACACTACTTCCAGGAGTGCTCGATCACGGTGGCTTCCAAAGTACCACTTAACGACATAATAAACAACCGCGATGCCATGGGCCGGATTGCCAAATGGGCCATTGAGCTCCTTCCATTTGACATTACATACAAACCACGTCGAGCTATTAAATCCCAAGTACTGGCTGACTTCGTCGCCGAATGGACAGAGGCCGAACTCCCTAAAGAGTACGGCACATATTCCAAGGGTTATGTATTTCGATGGCTCCAAAATGCTGGCAGGGCTAGGAGCATGCGTCATTTTAACGTCCCCCACTAGAGACGTCGTTCAGTACGTACTCCAAATACTATACACAGACTCCAATAACGCAGCCGAATATGAAGCCTTATTGCATGGTCTCCGGATGGCGGTCTCCATGGGCATATAGCGCCTGGAAGTGCGCGGGGACTCAAACCTCACAATATCTCAGATAAATGGAGACTTTGATGCCAAAGATCCGAAGATGGCTGCTTATCGTAATGACGTCCTAAAAATGTCGGCTCGGTTCGAGGGGCTCGAGTTCCATCACGTGGCCCGAGAAAGTAATCAAGCGGCGGACGTTCTTGCTCGTATCGGCGCCAAGCGCGACCCCGTCCCACCTAATATCTTTCTGGAAAGGCTTTTTAAGGCATCCGTGGTGTGGCAGGGGGAAAGCAGCAACACTAGTCCGGATCCGAACACAACCCCAGATTTCGAAGACACAGATATCATCGGCGGCTCAGCCACCAAAATAAAACCATCGGCCCATCTCATTATGGCAGTCATCGCCCCATGGACTGAACCTTTCCTGGCCTACCTTAATAGGAAGGAACTCCCTGAGGATCAGAATGAGGCCCGCCGCATTGTCCGGCGTTCGAAGGCCTACAAGGTCCACGACGGAGAGCTCTATAAGAAAAGCGCCACCGGAGTCCTTCAAAGGTGTATCCCCGAGGAGGAGGGGCGGCAGCTCCTGGCTGAGATTCATGCCGGTCTCGGCGGGCACCACGCCACAGCTCGGTCCCTTGTTAGCAAGGCCTTCCGTATAGGATTCTACTGGCCGACGGCCCGAGCAGATGCACAGGACCTTGTCCGACGTTGCGTCGGATGCCAACTCTTCGCCAACCAAAGCCATATGCCTCCCATTGCCCTACAAACAATCCTCGTCACTTGGCCTTTTGCGGTCTGGGGACTGGATATGGTTGGACTCCTTAAAGGAGGAAGCCACAAGAAAAAACTATCTGCTGGTCATGGTGGATAAATTCACTAAGTGGATAGAGGCCAAACCAGTTAAAACGGCCGAGTCCGGGCCGGTGATAGAATTCATATCCAGTGTCGTACACCGTTATGGCGTTCCGCACAGTATCATCACCGATAATGGCTCCAATTTCACAGCTGACGAAGTGAAAACCTGGTGCGCTAATCTGGGCATCAAGCTCGATTACGCCTCTGTATATCATCCACAAACAAATGGTCAAGTCGAAAGAGCCAATGGTCTTATTATGAGCGGCATTAAGCCCTGACTAGTGCGGTCTTTGAAAGAATCAGACAAGCACTGGGTTGAGGAGCTCGACTCCGTACTCTGGGGGCTGCGGACCACGCCCAATCGCACTACCGGATACACACCTTTCTTCATGGTGTACGGCGCAGAGGCAGTGCTACCCTGCGACATTATTCATGACTCACCTCGAGTGCGCATGTACGAAGAGAGAGAGGCCGAGCTCGATCGGCAGGACAGCCTAGATGCCCTGGAAGAGGAGCGCGACGTCGCAAAAGCCCGTTCCGCATTTTATCAACAACAGGCTCGCAGGTATCAAAGCAGAGAAGTGCGGGCCAAAACATATAATATAGGCGAACTCGTTCTACGCCTGCCGGAGAAGAAAAATGACAAACTCAAGCCCAAGTGGGAGGGTCCCTTCATCATTGACGAAGTTCTCACAGGAGGAGCGTACCGCCTGCGTAATGCATCAGACAATCGCCTAGAGCCGAACCCCTGGAACGCGGCTAGACTCTGAAGATTCTATGCCTAGCGCCGAACTCTTTGTTTGTTTCCTTCTCCCTATTGTTTCCATTACTTTTTCCTCTCTTTTCACTTTTTCCCTTTTAGCCTTAAAGCTTTTCGTGCGGTTAAACCGTGCACCTGTGACATACATATCCTCAAATATGTACGTCCACTATACCTGGGGGCTTCTTGGACAGAAGCTTATTATTGTTATTTTCCGAGCATCAAGCTCATCACATATGTGTGTTTTCCCCATATGTACCTTTTCTTCGCCATTATATGCATCGATATGACTTAAGTTTTGGCCAAGCTGGGTTGCCTGGCTCTTGTGCTTATGCCCTACGTTCTCGTTAGTTCGGCTAGGGCATAAAGGTGCGATTGTTACTGTTGGGTCATCCGGATATGTACCTCAGACTGGGTGAAGCCAAAAGCTAGCGTTCTTAAGGGAATATTCGGTCGGCGAACTAAAGATGTTTTTGCATTCGTCCCATCGTGAACCCCCAGAAGCTATACACATTGTGATTTCTTCATCACAGTTCAGACATGCACATCGGTGCATGCACACCCAGGGAAAGGAACCCTTAATGGAACTATTCTCTCTGGAAGATGTTTCTTACACTCTTAATGTAATATAACATAACTAGCCGGATAATTGTCTGTTTAAGCAACTATGACCCCTACGCCTGGTTTCCATGCATACCCGGTCTACTCAGCCTCTCTGGTATTCGGAAATACTCCGCACCTTCGGGTCCAGAGGTCGAAGCGAAAAGGTCTGCCATGAAAATCATTTTATAATCCAGTTAGAGTTGCGTATGCAAAGGAAAGTACATAGTCACTTAGGACTTAAAAACTTCCTCCTCTATGCCGTCCAGCAGGCTATCTAACTTACAATCCTGCTGGGAATACTTGGCGGCTACTGTTACTTGGTCATACACTAAACTAATGGGAATTTCTTCCCCATTTGACCCTAGCGGTCCGCCCGGGCCATGTGATTTGGATCCAGCTTGGTATACCGCGTTTTCACCATGGCCCAGGCCTCTCGCGCACCCTCTCAGCAGGCCGATATCTTCCATAGTCGGATACGCCGCCGCGCTCCCTTCAACAGCTCTACAAGCTCCTCCATACTCCCTGGAGGGGAGGCGGATGGCCATAAGGCCTTGGCTACATTCCTCATTGCCTGCCGAGCATGCTCGTGCAATTGCGACAGCCCTTGCAGAAGATCACTTGATGATCCGGACACCTCCTCTTCGGGACGTCCGTCAACATACCTGCAATCATAGCTATATCAGCTACTTTTACCTCCAAACTATTATAAGGTAAAATCCGGCCGCGTACTGAATATGCCGCCTCGCAGCTTTTTATTCTCCTTCACGGAGTCGGCTAGCTGGGCCCGCACATCTTTCAGTTCTTCGCCCAGTTTGGTGTTTGAGTCCCGGAGTTTGTGTTTTCTCCTCTCTGACTCGGGCCAGGACACGCTCGCCTGCGGCGTGTAGTCTTTTTGCCTCTTTCTCTCCCGCTTGAGCTGTTTTCAACTTCTATTCCAGTTGACCTGATGATCCTATTATGAGATAAGCAACAGTATTAGCACAACTACTGTATAATTGTTATTCCTCGATGGAGGGGATCATTACCAGAAGATGCCTTCTTGGACTTTTTCAGTTTGGCGGTAGCAGCATTTAGCTGTGTCCGGCACTGCTCCAGCTCTTGACCTAGCAGGTTGTTCTTCTCCGTCAGAACTTGGATATGCATCGATCCTTAAATCACTTGTGCCAACTGCTTTCAGTCTCGGGGGCTACTAGCATGTGGTTATCCTTTTCGGACAAAATAAACCTTACCCGCACATCCATTAAATGCTGCTTTGTGGCTCTGCCAAGCACATCTTGAGCAGCTCGGATGTATGCGTCAGCCGAGCTGAAGGCATCAAACGCCTCTTGTGAGAAGGCAGGGTCCCGTAAAACGGCCCTCCGTCACTGATGATTCATGGCGCTCTCCACTTCCGAGTTGGTAACAGACATATCTTCCGAGCCCTCGGCCAAAGGACTGTCCGGTGTCATTCCCGTATCGGCCCCTGTCTCTCCGGCAAGGTCCGCACCCCGGCTGTTGGGAGTACGACTGGCCGAATTCCCGGACATAGTTCGGCGAACCTTTTTCCTGATATAGGACAAACATAACGATCATAGTTGGACGTGACTACTAAAGCATACTTTCAAATCCGTACCTCTTTGATGAAGGCCCGGTCGTGTCTTCATCGGCCCTCCTTCTAGAGGCCTTGCTCAGCGCAGGAGCCGCTCTCTTTGAAGTCGCCCTAGGGGTAGCATGACGTGCCGAACGCCTCCCCTTTGGAGCATGAGACAGTGCGGTGGGTGAGGCAGTGCGAGGAAACTCTTTCTGAGGGGATTTCTCCTGATGACTTACGTGGGAAGCAGGAAGAAGACCAGGATAATCGGCGATAATGGCCACTTCTGTGCCATCATAACTCGCATGGTAAAACACCCCTTCCGCAAGTACCACGAATATATCCGGGTCCTCTTCGAACCCAGGATCAAGCTCCCGGTCGTGGTTCTCTGGCTGTGGGGTGGGGCTGTGGAGCCCCTCGGTGATCTTTCGCCAGTGCTGTTATAAACAAATGGACTAAGAATTCATTAAAGGTGACTTGGAGAGCGGAATGAGTAAAAGTAGAGGGGCCAGGACTTACCCAGCTGGGAGGGTTATACATGGAGTACCCATCTCTGCGATTGATGCGAAGAAATTCCTCTTCCTCCCCTTTGAACAGCTCGGCAAGTATCTTGGCCAGAGCTGCGGGGGTATCCGGACCTTTCCGACCACAGCGGGAGGCGTCATCCTCCCCGTTGTAGTGCCACATGGGGAGCCCTCTATATTGAAGTGGCTGAACCCCTCGCGCTATGGAGGTTGCCATTAACTCAACTATTGTTAATCCGGACTGGGCGAGCGTCTTTATCTTGCCCATGAGCTGACAAACTTCCGCACTATCGTCCTCTTCAAGACTTCGGGGACGCCAACTGTGGCGTTTCTTCAGCGGAACGCTGGCAAATTCGGGAAGACCCTTTCGAACTGGGTCAGGGAGTGCGACGTCCTCAATGTAGAACCATTCGGAAGGCCATTCTTCATATGCCTTCCTTGGTGTGCGGGGCAGGTATCCGGTATTGGCGATGCGCCATACTTCGGCTCCGCCCACTTCAAATATTGACCCCTCGTGGTTACGCGGGACAAGGCAAAACAATTTTCTCCACAGTTCAAAATGGGCCTCGACGCCCAGAAATAGTTCGCATAAAGCGACATAGCCCGAATGTGCAGGATGGAGGCGGGAGTAAAGTTATGCAGCTGGAGGCCATAGTATGACAAAAGCCCCCAGAGAAACGGATGGATTGGAAATCCAATGCCCCTTAGTAGATAAGGGACGAAACACACTCGCTCCCCCCCGAATGGATTGGGGAAGTCCTCTGCCTGGGTCTCGCCATTAAGGAGGCTAGCCCTGCTCGAACCGGGACCAGATCCGCAGGGGGAAGAAATCCCTGCGTTTGCAACTTCAGCAATTGACTGTGGGACACAAAGCACCTCTCCCACTCGCCTTTCTCTGGGTCGGAACGGTAGGAAGAAATGGGAATGCTAGCCATGATGGAATGGTCTTTCCTAGCGGTCTCTGAGGATTTTCTCCGCGTGGTGCCGAATGGATCTAAGATCCAATCTCTTAAATAGACACTCTTTATGGTCAGGGTGTTATTTGCAAAAAATACCCTGACCTTCCGCATTCGTTCGACACGTGGAAGCTGAAGTCATTGATACACAGAAGTCGAGGAGGGCGACATTGAATGGAAGGCCGAATACATTACTTAAAGGTCATCGGAGGAGGAACCCGCCTTGCAACGCCGAAGACAATCTATGAGCCGAACACCTCGTCATTGAAGACTGGTTCGGGGGCTACTGAGGGAGTCCTGGACTAAGGGGTTCTCGGGCGTCCGGCCTGTTAACCATGGGCCGGACTGATGGGTTGTGAAGATATCAAGACCAAAGACTGCACCTATGTCCGGATGGGACTCTCCTTGGCGTGGAAGGCAAGCTTGGCGATCGAACGTGTAGATTCCTTCCTCTATAACCGACCTTCTGTAACCCTAGATCTCTCCGGTGTCTATATAAACCGGAGAGCTTAGTCCGGAGGGGGAGAGACTCATTATCATAGTCATACAGGCTAGACTTCTAGGGTTTAGCCCTTACGATCTCGTGGTAGATCAACTCTTGCAATACTCATATTCATCAAGATTAATCAAGCAGGAAGTAGGGTATTACCTCCATACAGAGGGCCCGAACCTGGGTAAACATCGTGTCCCCTGTCCCCTGTTACCATCGACTTTACACGCACAGTTCGGGACCCCCTACCCGAGAACCGCCGGTCTTGACACCGACACCGATTTCTACAACTCAGTCGGTCCGAGATGAGTTCGGCGGAAACCTAACCCTAAATTTTCTATTCAAACCTAATCTAATGGAGGTTTTCTCTAGATAGATTGATCTCATACGTGGTAAAGAACATGTCATTTTCTTTGTGCTAAGAATCAGAGGTAAGAACAACAGAAAGTTTTGAACTCATACCCTAGTTCGGCGGTGAGTTCGCTACGGCGGCAAGGCGGTGTTGAAATCCGTTGACGGCGACGGAGACCAGCGGCGGGAGGTCGCTGGCGACGAGAGGATGATCCGGAGACCCGAGGCGGTAGAGCAGGATACGCGCGGGCTGAGGGGTTTTGAAGAAATTTCCAAAATCTCACCCGTTGGTATATATATCCTGACCGTGTCGGTGTGACCGAGTGGAACAACTCGGTGGCACCGAGATGCAGAATCGCAAGCGGTTACTGCAACTCGGTGTGACCGAAAAGTTCTAATCGGTTGAACCGAGATTGAAAACCTAGATCAACTCAGTGAACTCGGTGTGACCGAAGTGGATGGATCGGTCAGACCGAAATGCACAGAGAGGTTTTGGAAGTTTAAGTCTATGACGAATCAGGGACTCCGAGTGCTCCTCACACAGAGTGGTTCGAATCTGACTTGATCAAACTTTGTGATGTGGCATGAATAGAGTTTGAGACGGGAAAAGCATATATAGCTAGAGGAAGTTCTTAGGCATTCTTGTCCATCCATTTGGCAAAAGAGAAAAAACCAAATAATCAAAGCTACAAATGGATTTCCTCGAATGAGTAAAATATGCAATCAACATGCTCACACAATAAAATGGCAAATGAAATATGTGACAGAGAATGCACAAACACTCTAGCATCTATCAAGCAATTGGCGATGACTAGGTCATCTATATATGAGTATATTGACTTAGGAGTCAAATGAGAACATCTGATCATAGGTCATACTCATCGTTTAAGCTCAAGTGGGGTTACCACTTTTACATAAAGCATTGTTGTGTTCACACCATTAGAGTTGCTTTAGCTCAATTGTTAGAGTAAAGCTCCCCCCTAGATGTGATATCCCCCCTTAGAGGGATGAACTAACCTAGGGTTTTGTCGATGATGACTTCATGTAGATGTGGATGCTCAATGTTGATGTAGATCATTCGGAGCAATCCATGTGAGTTGCACTTTCAATACCTACACGTGTTGGTCCCACAAGGAACAAACAAGGATATCCATAGACATAGAGTGAAGTTCACACGAGATGATGTCCATGAAAGCATTAGGTTACCTTGTCCCTTGTCTTACCAACAAGAGGGTTTGTGACTCCTTGGACTAGTGCAAGATGTGGAAGTTGTTTGCACCTGTCCTTGCCAAGATGATATGAGTGAAGTATGTTGGCAGAGTCACCCTCAAGAACTCTCTAGTTGTTCTTCTTCGGGATCCACATCATCTTGATGGGAATCCTTGGAGTTGCAGTCGTACTTGATGAAGTATAACTTGATGTAGTCTTGGGAACCCAATTGACCAAGGCCTTAGGAGCTTCTTCAAATGCATCAATCTCCTCTTGAAGCTTGTCCTTGCCCTTTTGCTTGTGGTCTTGTGGTGGAAGATCATCTTGAGCTTGTGTCCCTTGGAAAGAAGTAGGATAATACTTCTCTTGTTGAGGAACAAACTTCGTCTTGGGGTATCGATCTTCTTCCCACTCAACACCATTGACATTGAACTTTCGTTCAAAACCAACACCTTGATTCTTCCGGTGCCTTCCTTGCTTGCGTATAATTTCCTCAAATTTCTTACTCCCGGCAAGGCTCTTGTAAACACCTTTCTCTATAATTCCCTTCAATAAGCTATTTTCTTGCTCAAGTGTAACTTGGCTAAGAGAATCATTAGTGGAATCAAGAGAACTACTAGAAGCAACAACATTGGATTTAACATGATTATTGTTACTACTAGAAGAATAATCTTTCTTGCTCTTGTTGCTAGATTTTACTTGTGGCATGTAAGTAGACAAGAGTAAATGCTTGGCAATGTAAGAAGAACTTTTCTTGCGAAGGTCATCATTGATTGCTTTTAAGAACCCATGCTCTTGCTCAAGGTTGAGCTTTTCAAAGCGTAGCTTCTCATGAGTCTTTAAAAGTTCTCGATGATCTTCCAAGGTAGTTTCATGAGCTAACTTGAGAGTGTTTAGCTCTTTAGTTAGACGCTCAATCTCCTTCTTATCATCATCATTCGTTTTATCTTGATTAGCATGATTAATAGCAATTTCATCATAGTTTTCATCACTAGAGTTGTCAACAAGTAAATCATCATCACCTAGAAAATCATCTTCATCACTATTGAAATCAACATACTCAGGGTGTGATACCTTTGGGCCTTTAGCCATGAAGCATCTTCCAATTCCTTCATTTGGTGAGTCAAATATGTCATAGGAGTTGGTTGACACAAGTGCTAGACCGGCAACACCTTCATCTTGAGTATATTCGGAGTCGGAGTGATAACTTCTTTCAGAGTGATGGTTGGAGTCGGAGTCGGATACCCATTCACCAACGTGAGCTTGATGTCCTCGTTTTGTGTAGCTCTTTGATGATCTGTCCTTCTTCTCCAAATCCTTGCTTCTCCGAGAGGGTCTTCGTTCATAACGACCATCTCTACTCCTTCTCTCTCTTGGCGGTGATTCTTCTCTTCTACTTTTTCTTTTGGGAGAATCTTCTCTTCTTTTGTAGGGAGCCATACACTCATTGGAGTAGTGTCCGGGTCTTCCACAATTGTAGCACGTTCACGACTTGAAGATCTCTTGTCACTGTAGGACCTTGACTTGGAGCTTCTTTCCTTGCTTCTACTCTTATAGAATTTGTTGAAGTTCTTCACCATTAGGCTCAATTCTTCATTGAAGGTTTGTTTCTCACTTGATGATGTGGGAGCTTCACATGAGGCTTTGTAAGCACCACTTGACTTATTGTGGAGCTCTTCCTTATCCTTAAGTGACATCCCATGAGTAACAATTCTTCCAGTGACTTCCGTTGGCTTGAGATCTTTGTAATTGGGCATCATTTGGATCAATGTGCACACAGTATCATATTTTCCATCCAAGGCTCTTAGGATCTTCTTGATGATGAATGTATCGGTCATCTCTTCACTTCCAAAGCGGCAATCTCATTTGTGATGAGGGCAAGCCTAGAGTACATTTCAGCGACACCTTCACCATCCTTCATTTTGAACTTGTCAAGTTGACTTTGAAGCACATCCAATTTGGCTTCCTTGACGGAGTTGGTACCCTCGTGCATATCAATGAAAGTATCCCAAATTTCCTTTGCATTCTCAAGACGGCTGATTTTGTTGAATTCTTCGGGGCACAATCCGTTGAAGAGGATATCGCAAGCTTGAGCACTGTATTGCAGCATCTTTAACTCTTTCGCGGTAGCTTCACGGTTTGGTTCTCTCCCATCAAAGAATTCACCTTGCAAGCCAATACACACAATAGCCCAAACGGCGGGGTTATGTCCAAGAATATGCATTTTCATCTTATGCTTCCAACTAGAAAAATTAGTACCATCAAAGTAAGGACCTCTACAGTGGTAATTTCCCTCGCTAGACGCCATACTCTCCTAGGTTGTGAAACCAAGGCTATGATCACCAAAAGCTATGGAAATCAAGGCAAATGGAGACCAAAGCTCTGATACCACTTGTAGGATCGAAAGTATGTCTAGAGGGGGTGATTAGACTACTTGACCAAATAAAAATCTATCCTTTTCCCAATTTTAAGTCTTGGCATATTTTAGCAACTTAGCACAAGTCAAGCAATCAACCTACACATGCAAGTCTAAGAGTATAGCAGCGGAATGTTAAATATTGCACATGAAGGTAAAGGGAGGAGTTTGGAGGGAGCAAACGCAATGTAGACATGGAGATTTTGGCGTGGTTCCGATAGGTGGTGCTATCGTACATCCACGTTGATGGAGACTTCAACCCACAAAGGGTAACGGTTGCGCGAGTCCACGGAGGGCTCCACCCACGAAGGTTCCACGAAGAAGCAACCTTGTCTATCCCACCACGGCCATCGCCCACGAAGGACTTGCCTCACTAGGGTAGATCTTCACAAAGTAGGCGATCTCCTTGCCCATACAAACTCCTTGGTTCAACTCCACAATCTTGACGGAGGCTCCCAAGTGACACCTACCCAATCTAGGAGACACCACTCTCCAAAAGGTAATATATGGTGTGGTTATGATGAACTCCTTGCTCTTGTGCTTCAAATGATAGTCTCCCCAACACTCAACTCTCTCTCACGGATTTGGATTTTGTGGAAAGAAGATTTGAGTGGAAAGCAACTTGGGGAAGGCTAGAGATCAAGATTAATGTGGTTGGAATGGAATATCTTGGTCTCAACACATGAGTAGGTGGTTCTCTCTCAGAAAATGTATGTTGCAAGTGTAGGCACGTTCTGATGGCTCTCTCCATGACTGAAGAGTGGGTGGAGGGGTATATATAGCCTCCACACAAAATCTAACTGTTACACATAATTTACCAAACTCGGTGAGACCGAATCAAAAAACTCGGTCAGACCGATTTAGTTCAAAATGTGAACGTTAGGCTTTTCGGTGGGACCGACATGTCAACTCGGTGGGACTGATTTCATTAGGGTTAGGGCATAATGTAATCTCGGTGAGACCGATCACATAAACTCAGTAGGACCGATTTCTGTAATAGGCACATAGAGAGTTGGTCAGGAAAACTTGGCGGGACCGAATCGCTCATTTCAGTGAGACAGAAACGTTATGAAAGGGAAACAGAGAGTTTGCATTGCGAACTCGGTGGGACTGATCACTCATCTCGGTTGGACCAAAACATTACGAAGGGAAACAGAGAGTTTGCAATCCCATCTCGATGAGACCGAGATCCCTATCGGTGAGACCGAACTGACTAGGGTTTCTGGCAGTGGCTATGTCAAGTGAACTCGGTGGCGCCGGATAGATCAAATCGGTAGGGCCGAGTTTGACTTTTGGTTTGGGACATATGTGGATATGAGAAAGTGGTTGAGGGATTTTGGAGCATATCACTAAGAATTTTGAGCAAGCAAGCCATTAAGCAACACCTCATGCCCTTTTAATAGTATTGGCTTTTCCTATGGACTCAATGTGATCTTGGATCACTAAAATAAAAAAGTAGAGTCTTATGCTTGAGCCAATATGTTTCCTTCGCATTTTGAGGGGTCCACATTCCTAGCCCATTCCATGCCAATCATTGAACTTTCTGAAATGATCATCTTGAAATAACATTAGTTCAATGAGCTATATGTTGTTAGGAATTACCAAAACCACCCAGGGATAGTTGCAGTTTCATGTGTTCCGCACAAAAGGAATCAAACTCACTCGAGAAGTACTCTCCACCACGATCTGACCAGACTCATTTAATTTTCTTTTCAAGTTGATTCTCAACTTCTGCCTTATAGATCTTAAAGTAGTGTAGAGCCTCATCTTTAGTATTTAACAGATACACATAGCAATGTCTAGTGGAATCATCTATCAATGACATGAAGTATTTCTTTCCACCTTTAGTCAACACACCATTCATCTCACAAAGATCATAATGTATGAGTTCCAATGGTGCCAGGTGTCTCTCCTCCGCAGCCTTGTGAGGCTTGCGAGGTTGCTTAGCTTGCACACATGAAAGGCACTTAGAACCTTTGGCTAAAGTGAAACTCGGGATTAAATCCAATTTAGCTAGCCGCGTCATAACACCGAAACTAATGTGACAAAGACGTGAATGCCAAACTTTAGATTCATTAACATTCGAATGATCACAGTCTAATTGTCACAGTTCATAAGGATAGCCGGAACCGGTTTATCAACCAATGGCAAGTCCATCAAAAGATCTCGAAGCCATCCTGCTTTGACACCAGACGTGTCTAATGCTGTTAATTCTGCTTCCATTATCGATCTCGTTAAGATCGTTTGCTTGCAAGACTTCCAGGAAACACCGTCACCTCCAAGACTAAACATATACCTAGTTGTGGCCTTCATCTCGTCAGCATCAGAGATCCAATTCGCATCACTATACCCTTCAAGTACCGACAGGTATCTGGTATAGTGAAGTCCATAGTTCATAGTACCTTTCAGATAGCACATAACTCTCTCAACAGCATGCCAATGTACATCACCCGGTTTGGAAACAAACCGGCTTAGTTTGCTCACAGCAAACGCGATGTCAGGCCTCGTTGTGCTCGCTAGGTACATTAGTGAACCAATAATTTGAGAGTATATCAGTTGATCTTTAGCCGTGCCTTCAAACTTCCGAATCAACACGCTAGGATCATATGGTGTTTGAGATGGTTTGCAGTCCGAGTATCCAAAACGGCTCAACACCTTCTCAACATAATGGGATTGCAGAAGTGTAATCCCACCCTCATTATCTCTCAGTACCTTGATGTTCAAGATAACATCAGCCACACCAAGGTCTTTCATCTCAAAGTTTTGAGATAGAAACGACTTGACCTCCTCAATGACTTTGAGGTTTGTTCCGAATATCAGTATGCCATCAACATACAAACACAATATAAATCCTTCGCCCCCACCATGGCGATAGTATACAAACTTGCCAGCTTCATTAACAACGAAGCCAACAGATGTCAGAGTTATATCAAACTTATCAAGCCATAATGCTAGTACTGCTAATACGGAAATAATTAGGAGAGGGATATACGCGTTATACCCTCCAGTAGGCCATGCAGAAGCCGCTGCGGCGGTGGCGGCAGCAGCGGTGTCCTCGGTGGCCTTCTTGTTAGCCTCGAGCTTCTCGGCGGTGGCACATTCAGCGTCGATGGACATGGTGACGATGAGGGCGACGCGGACGTAGAGGAAGTAGACGAACATCGAGCAGTCGTGTAGTCGCTTCCCAAAAACCTATTCGCCCCTCTCTCGTACAGGAACCGGAGGGACGGGGTTTCGGAGACTTGCTCTCCCATCGACCGTGTACACGACGGACAGGATGGAGTCACCGGCGGCAGCAGCAGCAAAGGAACGACAGTGGGCAGTGCGCGTGAGCAGATGTGATCTATTCGTGGCGGCTAGGGTTAGGAGACACCGCACACTTATATAGGCGCAGCCGCGTGGAGAGACGTGGGGTCGACCCACGTCCGAGTCCGTGACAACCCACGATTCGACGTCTCGGATCATGGCCCAGCTGGCAGAAACTCTCAGTTAGTGACTGGCAAAAATAAGCGCATAGGTGTGAGCTCGGCTCGGCTCATTCCCGCAATCCGCGGCGCGTCGTGACAAGGCGTGGCGAGGCGGGCGGCAGAGGAGGAGTGCGCGAGGGCCTCTTCTATTCTCAAGCTCCAATAGCATGTGGAAGACAATCCCTTATAAAGAGGTCCAACTCCTCCACTAGCGGGGTGGGACTAAACTTCCCACTACACCTAGTGCCAATAACCCACATGGGCCCTTAGAGATTTTCAGAAATTGCTAGATGGGCCTAAAGCCCACTCCAATTTTCAGCAACCCCCACCAAATCTCGAGGGCCCATTGTGTCCTCTGTTCCAATTGCTGCTTTGATATACCAGAGTTTCAGTGAAGACCTGTTAAGGTTGAACTTCACCTAGAGCAAGCAGTTACTGAAAGCACAAGTGCTCCCTGGGTGATTTTGGTAATTAATGTCAACATATCTTTTGTTGGACTAATGCTTTCATCTAGTATGCTTCAGATAATTTCAACAATGGAGTGGCATGGACAAGAGGATGTGGAACCCCTTTAAGATGATAAGGACAAAGCATTGGCTCAAGCTCAAAGCTCGGGACTCTACATTTTTCATTTTAGTGATCCAAGATCACATTGAGTCCATAGGAAAGCCAATACTATTAAGAGGGGATGAGGTGCTGTTTAATGGCTTTCTTGCTCAAAGTGCTTAGTGATATGCTCCAAAACCCTCAACTACTTTCTCACATGCACATATGTCCCAAAACCAAAAAAGTCAAACTCGGCCCCACTGAAACTTTCTATCCGGCGCCACCGAGTTACCTTGACATAGCCACTACCAGAAACCCTAATCAATTCGATCTCACCGATGGGATCTCGGTCTCACCGAGATGGGCTTGCAAACTCTCTTTTGCCTATTGCATTAATTTCGGTCTCACCGAGATATGAAATCGGTACCACTGAGTTTGCTTGGCCAACTCTCTGTTGTGCTTATTACCCAAATCGGTCCCACCAAGTTTGTGTAATTGGTCCAACCGAGATAAGGCTTTAACCTAACCCTAGCACATCGGTCCCACGGAGTTGACATATCGGTCCCACCGAAATGCCTAACGGTCACATTATGAACCAAATCGGTCGGACCGAGTTTTCTAATTCGGTCCCACCGAGTTTGGTGATTTGTGTGTAACGGTTAGATTTTGTTTGGAGGCTATATATACCCCTCCACCCACTCTTCATTCGTGGAGAGAGCCATCAGAACATGCCTACACTTCCAACATACATTTTCTGAGAGAGAGCCACCTACACTTGTGTTGAGGTCAAGATATTCCATTCCAACCACATAAATCTTGATCTCTAGCCTTTCCCAAGTTGCTTTCCAGTCAAATCATCTTTCTACCAAATCCTATCCTATGAGAGAGAGCTGAGTGTTGGGGAGACTATCATTTGAAGCACAAGAGCAAGGAGTTCATCATCAACACACCATCTATTACCTCTTGGAGAGTGGTGTCTCCTAGATTGGTTAGGTGTCACTTGGGAGCCTCCGTCAAGATTGTGGAGTTGAACCAAGGAGTTTGTATGGGCAAGGAGATCGCCTACTTCGTGAAGGTCTACCCTAGTGAGGCAAGTCCTTCGTGGGCGATGGCCATGGTGGGATAGACAAGGTTGCTTCTTCGTGGACCCTTCGTGGGTGGAGCCCTCCGTGGACTCGCGCAACCGTTACCCTTCATGGGTTGAAGTCTCCATCAACGTGGATGTACGATAGCACCACCTATCGGAACCACGGATAAAAAATCTCCGTGTCTCCAATTGCGTTTGCGCACTCCAATCCCATCCCTTTACATTCTTGCAACTTGCATGATTTACTTTCTGCTGCTCATATACTCTTGTCATGCTTGCTTGATATGTATTGTGAATGTTTGAAATTGTTCTAAAACTCCACTTCAACTTAGAGAATTTAAAAACTGTAACTTTTCTTGCTAAGAGTCTATTCACCCCCCTCAAGACACTTCTTCTCGATCCTTTCAATTGGTATCAGAGCTTTGGTCTCCATTGCTTTGGTTTAAACACCTTTGGAGGAAGATGGATGAGTCTACGTTGGGGAGTCTTAGACATAGAGTGCCTATACTTGATGGAGAGTTCTTTCATGAGTGAAAAAATGAGATGCTTGAGATTTTCAATGAATATCACTTGAACAAGTACATTACTAGTCCTTGCATTTCCCCTAGTGATCCCTTGCATCCCTCTCCCGATGAGGATCTTGACATGATTCGCAATCTTAGAACTATCAATCTTATCATTAGAGGATTGCCCAAAAATTTGATTGCTAGCTTACCTACTCTTGATTGTGCCCACACTATATGGAGATTTCTTGAGGAACGATTCCCAAATTATTCCTTGAAAAATCTAGAAGAAATTCTTCATAAGTCTATTGCCTTGAGTAAGATGAGTACTAGTGATCCTAAGTTTGATGATTGTCTATTTGAGCTTCGTGATATCATGCGTGCCATAGGAAATGTTGGAATTATTAGCAATATCATTTCCGAAGTCATTAGAATTCATAGAGATGAACATTGTTACGGTCATACTTCTAATGAATTACCCTCTCTAGGAGTTGATCAATCACAAGACAATATAGAACATGGATACTATGATGAGGATGATGATAGTGACTATGATCTTGATGATGCTATGAGACACTTTGGGCTTATGGCTAATCTTCGCGGCTACATGGCTGGAGGAAAGGAATGGTACTTGATATTGGATGTACTGATCATATGACCGGAGACAAAGATATGTTTCATGAGCTTGGTGAAAACGACGGCCCTCGAAAGTACGTCACTTTCGGTGATAACTCAAAGGGTAAGGTGGTTGGCCTTGGTAAGGTGGCCATCTCACATGACAGCTCCATACAAAATGTTATGCTCGTTGAATCGCTTGGCTACAATTTACTTTCCGTGTCTAGACTTGCTGACTTTGGTTTCAACGTCCTATTTACTGAACTAGATTGCCAAGTGTTTAGTAGAGATAATCATAAAATGGTCTTTACCGGTATCCGTACAGGTGATCTTTACATTGTTGATTTCACTAAAAAGGCTCAACCTAGAACTTGCTTAATTGCTAAATCCTCAAAAGGCTGGTTGTGGCATAGAAGGTTAGGTCATGTGGGCATGCGAAATCTTGATAAGCTTATTAAGGGTGATCATATCCTTGGAGTAAAAGATGTTATATTTGACAAGGATAGACTTTGTAGTGCTTGTCAAGCAGGAAAACAAGTTGGAGGAAGCCACCCTGTGAAGAACATTATGACCACTAGAAGACCACTCGAGCTACTTCATATGGATCTTTTTGGTCCCAATGCCTACAAGAGTCTCGGTGGTAACTCATTTGGTCTAGTCACAGTTGATGATTTTTCAAGATTTACGTGGGTGTTCTTTCTTGATGATAAATCGCAGGTCCAAAAGATCTTCAAAAATTTCTCTAGGAAGGCCCAAAACCAATTTGAAGTGAAGATCAAAAAGGTTCAGAGCGACAATGGAACGGAGTTCAAGAACGCAAATGTGGATACCTTTCTTCACGAAGAAGGGATTTCACACGAGTTCTCGGCTACGTACACGCCTCAACAAAATGGAGTTGTTGAGAGGAAGAACCGGACTCTTATTGAGATGGCAAGAACGATGCTTGATGAGTACAAGACTCCAAAACACTTTTGGGCGGAAGCGGTTGAGATGGCTTGTCATGCAGCAAATCACTTGTATCTTCACAAGCTACTCGGCAAGACGGCATACGAGCTCCTCACCGGTAACAAACCCCAAGTTGGATACTTTCGAGTATTTGGCTTGAAGTGTTACATTCTTGATAAGCATCGTCGCTCTAAATTTGCCCCTAAATCTCATGAGGGTTTCCTACTTGGTTATGGCTCAAACTCTCACACTTACCATGTCTACAACAATTTCACCCGAAAGGTTGAAGAGATGGTAGATGTGAAGTTTGATGAATCTAATGGCTCGCAAGTAGAGCAATTTCCAGTTGATGTAGGAGATAAAGATCCTTCGGAAGCCATCCAAGACTTGTCTATTGGCAAGATTCGTCCAACGGAGGTAAAGGAGAGTACCTCGTTCGTCCAAGTGGAAGCTTCTACCTCACGACAAGGTGAACCAAGAGTTGATATTGAAGCATCCACAAGTGGGACACACCAAGACGAAGAAAACGAGGAAGTACACCAAGATGAACATCAACAACCTCCTTCTCCACCGCGACAAGAGAACGACAACGCCAACAATGAAGAAGGCCAAGAAGAAGAAGATGATGATGAAGAAGATGTTCCACCCCGACCCAAGCAAAAGCTCTCATGAGTTAGAGCAAGAGTCGCCAGAGACCATCCCGTCGAGCAAATCTACAATGACATTCAAACCGGGAGAATCACTCGCTCTAAAACTCGTTTGGCCAACTTTTGTGAACATTATTCATTCATATCTAGCATTGAACCTATGAAGGTTGAAGAAGCATTGGAAGATCCGGATTGGATAAATGCCATGCATGAAGAGCTACACAACTTTGAGAGAAATCAAGTATGGACATTGGTCGAGAAGCCCAACAACAACCACAACATCATCGGTACCAAATGGGTGTTTCGCAACAAGCAAGATGAAGATGGTCAAGTCGTCCGCAACAAAGCTCGTCTAGTCGCCCAAGGCTACACTCAAGTCGAAGGTATGGACTACGGTGAGACATATGCCCCCGTTGCTATACTTGAGTCCCTCCGCATTTTACTTGCCTATGATAATCACCATGATATCACTTTATACCAAATGGACATTAAAAGTGCTTTTCTAAATGGTGAAATTGAGGAGGAAGTTTATGTTAAACAGCCTCCCGGCTTTGTAAATCCTAAGAAACCCGATCATGTTTACAAACTTCACAAAGCCCTTTATGGTCTTAAGCAAGCTCCTAGAGCGTGGTATAAATGCTTGACCAAGTTCCTTATTGAAAAAGGCTTTGAGATTAGAAAGATAGATTCTACTATTTTCACTAAAAGGGTTAATGGTGAATTATTTGTATGCCAAATTTATGTTGATGATATCATATTTGGTTCAACTAACCCTCATTTTAGTGAAAAGTTTGGAAAGATAATGTCAAAGAAGTTTGAGATGTCCATGATGAGTGAACTCAAGTTCTTTCTTGGTTTGCAAATCAAGCAAACTAAGGAAGGCACCTTTGTTTCTCAAAAAAAGTACACCAAGGACTTATTCAAGAAGTTCAACATGCAAGAAAGCAAAGGTATGAAAACTCCCATGCCTACTAGTGGACATCTTGACTTGACTAAGGATGGTAAACTAGTTGATCAAAAGGTTTATCGCTCTATGATTGGATCATTCTTATATCTATGTGCCTCTCATCCCGATATTATGCTAAGCGTGTGCATGTGTGCACGATATCAAGCGGCCCTTAAGGTTGTGAAAAGGATAGTGAGATACTTAATACATACACCAAATTTTGGCATTTGGTATCCTAAGAGGTCCTCTTTTGATCTTGTTGGTTTTTCCGACTCGGACTATGCCGGAGACAAGGTTGATAGAAAGTCCACTTCGGGTACTTGTCAATTTCTTGGTAGATCTCTTGTGTCTTGGTATTCCAAGAAACAAAACTCGGTATCCTTATCCACCGCCGAAGCGGAATACATTGCCGCCGGTTCATGTTGTGCTCAATTACTTTGGATGACCCAAACTCTTAAAGATTATGGGATATATGTGAAACATGTTCCTTTGCTTTGTGACAATGAAAGTGCCATTAAGATTGCTCATAATCCCGTGCAACATTCCCGGACTAAGCATATTGAAGTTCGTCATCATTTCATTCGATATCATGTTGCTAAAGGGGATATTGATCTTAAGCATGTTCGTACCGATAAGCAATTGGCGGATATATTCACCAAACCGCTTGATGAGAAAGTCTTTTGTCGGTTGAGAGGAGAATTGAACATCATTGATGCTTCAAACTTGGAGTAGGAACTCCATTTGGATACATGCAAGGCATGAGCCTATGACTAATCCTTGATATTTCCTATATGATGCTATTCATATGTCTTGGATATATTTGCACCCTTGCATGGTATCTAACCCTTGTAGGTACTTGGATGAATCTAAATCCATGAGATTGCAACTCACTCACATCTTGAGCAATCTCTACATCACCAAGTCGCTACAGTACGGTGGTTGATGACAAGGAAGCACGAAACCCTTCAACATATCCTTTGACAAATTCTATATATCAAATTTCATTTGGTATCAAGTTTCATGATTGTCATTTTGGATACACAAGTGCTATTCCTTGCAAGACTGGCCCATGTAGGTAGATGAACTCAAATTACAAGTGGTGCTCCCAACTCTTGATGAGCTACATCAACCTTGAGCATCCCACACAAGTTCAACTACATGATCAAGATCAACACCACCACCCAAGGTATGTCATTCCGTCTTAGAGAAGCTTTACTCCAAGTCATGGATCAAAGCAACTCAACAAGATGTGAATACATCAAATGCTTAAACGAAAAATGGTAACCCCATTTTGAGCTTAAATGATGAGTATGACTTATGATCAAGTGTTCTCACTTGACTCCTTAGTCAATATACTCTAACATAGGTGACTTTGTCACCGCCCAATTCTAGATGAAGTTCTCTAGTGTTCTTTTGAGTCTTTGCATTTTGCCCTTTGCATATTTGTTCCCCTTCCTTTTTTCAAAAAAAAATTCATCTAGATCTTCTTTTCTCTGTGTTGTTCTGCATTCCCTGCATCAAATTCCTTGCAAATTCTTCATTTAATTCCCTACAAATCTTTGTGAGATCTTATTTGCCTAGTGAGCTGAGGTGACAAGTGCTTTCTCTGTGATGAACTCGGTCACACCGATCTGTTGCTTTCGGTCCAACGGAATCCTTTCGGAGCAACCAAAGCACACAACTCGGTGCCACTGATTTCACTGCAGACAAAACAACTTGCCACTTGATCCTGCATTCCTTTTTGCTCCAGCTCCACTCAATGATTCTTGTCCTCTACCAGCATCACATTTTATACGCTGCTTTGCTATGTGACTCAAGGATCAAACCTATTTTGACTCACACTCCAGAGGATTCCTTCTTGGAAATTGATGTCAAAGGGGGAGAGAGAGTTCACATCAAAGCTTAATCCTTCAAAAAGGGGAGAGAAGATACCCCACATGCTTGATGTTCAAGAGGAGAGAAGTCACATGTCTTTAGAGGGGAAAGACATGTTCAGATGTCAGAGTTGTATTAAACTTATCAAGCCATAATGCTAGTACTGCTAATACGGAAATAATCAGGAGAGGGATATACGCGTTATACCCTCCAGTAGGCCATGCAGAAGCCGCCGCGGCGGTGGCGGCAGCAGCGGTGTCCTCGGCGGCCTTCTTGTCAGCCTCGAGCTTCTCGGCGGCGGCACGTTCGGCGTCGGTGGACATGGTAATGATGCGGGCGATACAGACGTAGAGGAAGAGACGAACAGCGAGCAATCGCATAGTCGCTTCCTAAAAACCTATTCGCCCCTCTCCCGTACAGGAACCGGAGGGACGGGGTTTCGGAGACCTGCTCTCCCGTCGACCATGTACGCGACGGACGGGATGGAGTCACCGGCGGCAGCAGCAGCAAAGGAACGATGGTGGGCAGTGCGCGTGAGCAGATGTGATCTGTTCGTGGCGGCTAGGGTTAGGAGTAACCGCACACTTATATAGGCGCAGCCGCGTGGAGAGACGTGGGGTCAACCCACGTCCGAGTCCGTGACAGCCCACGATTCGACGTCTCAGATCGTGGCCCACTGGCAGAAACTCTCAGTTAGTGACTGGCAAAAATAAGCGCGTAGGTGTGAGCTCGGCTCGGCTCATTCCCGCAACCCGCAGCGCATCGTGACAAGGCGTGGCGAGGCGGGCGGCGAAGGAGGAGTGCGCGAGGGCCTCTTCTATTCTCAAGCTCCAATAGCATGTGGAAGACAATCCCTTATAAAGAGGTCCAACTCCTTCTCCACTAGCGCGGTGGGACTAAAATTCCCACTACACCTAGTGCCAATAACGCACATGGGCCCTTAGAGATTTTTCAGAAATTGCTAGATGGGCCTAAAGCCCACCCCAAATTTCAGCAACCCCCACCAGATCTCGAGGGCCCATTGTGTCCTCTGTTCCAATTGCCGCTTTGATATACCAGTGTTTCAGTGAAGACCTGTTAAGGTTGAACTTCACCTAGAGCAAGCAGTTACTGAAAGCACAAGTGCTCCCTGGGTGATTTTGGTAATTAATGGAGTGGCATGGACAAGAGGATGTGGAACCCCTTTAAGATGATAAGGACAAAGCATTGGCTCAAGCTCAAAGCTCAGGACTCTACATTTTTCATTTTAGTGATCCAAGATCACATTGAGTCCATAGGAAAGCCAATACTATTAAGAGGGGATGAGGTGCTGCTTAATGGCTTGCTTGCTCAAAGTGCTTAGTGATATGCTCCAAAACCCTCAACTACTTTCTCACATCCACATATGTCCCAAAACCAAAAAAGTCAAACTCGGCCCCACCGAAACTTACTATCCGGCGCCACCGAGTTCACTTGACATAGCCACTGCCAGAAACTCTAATCAATTCGGTCTCACCGATGGGATCTCGGTCTCACCGAGATGGGCTTGCAAACTCACTGTTGCCTATTGCATTAATTTTGGTCTCACCGAAATATGAAATCGGTACCACCGAGTTTGCTTGGCCAACTAACTCTCTGTTGTGCTTATTACCCAAATCAGTCCCACCGAGTTTGTGTAATCAGTCCAACCGAGATAAGGCTTTACCCTAACCCTAGCACATCGGTCCCACCGAGTTGACATATTGGTCCCACCGAAATGCCTAACGGTCACATTATGAACCAAATCGGTCCGACCGAGTTTTCTAATTCGGTCCCACCGAGTTTGGTGATTTGTGTGTAACGGTTAGATTTTGTTTGGAGGCTATATATACCCCTCCACCCACTCTTCATTCGTGGAGAGAGCCATCAGAACATGCCTACACTTCCAACATACATTTTCTGAGAGAGAACCACCTACACTTGTGTTGAGGTCAAGATATTCCATTCCAACCACATAAATCTTGTTCTCTAGCCTTTCCCAAGTTGATTTCCACTCAAATCATATTTCTACCAAATCCTATCCTATGAGAGAGAGCTGAGTATTGGGGAGACTATCATTTGAAGCACAAGAGCAAGGAGTTCATCATCAACACACCATCTATTACCTCTTGGAGAGTGGTGTCTCCTAGATTGGTTAGGTGTCACTTGGGAGCCTCCGTCAAGATTGTGGAGTTGAACCAAGGAGTTTGTACGTACAAGGAGATCACCTACTTCATGAAGATCTACCCTAGTGAGGCAAGTCCTTCGTGGGCGATGGCCATGGTGGGATAGACAAGGTTGATTCTTCGTGGACCCTTCATGGGTGGAGCCCTCCGTGGACTCGCGCAATCGTTACCCTTCGTGGGTTGAAGTCTCCATCAACGTGGATGTACGATAGCACCACCTATCGGAATCACGGATAAAAAATCTTCGTGTCTCCAATTGCGTTTGCACACTCCAATCCCATCCCTTTACATTCTTGCAACTTGCATGATTTACTTTCCGCTGCTCATATACTCTTGTCATGCTTGCTTGATATGTATTGTGAATGTTTGAACTTGTGCTAAAACTCCACTTCAACTTAGAGAATTTAAAAACTGCAACTTCTCTTGCTAAGAGTCTATTCACCCCCCTCTAGACGCTTCTTCTCGATCCTTTCAGTTACACTCCTTCACAACTGAACAATGGACTAGGCCTTGAATTGTTAGTTTGGCGGAAAGAAGCATCACCACATGCCTTACTAGTACTAGGCTGCCGAAGGCTGACCCCTCGGGTGGAGCATATAAGTCACACTCGTGGCCTATTCATGAGCTTACTAGAGATCACCCCAATCTCATAGGCTGTGACCAGCAGTCGGGCTCATATAGGTAAGATCGCTCTGTAGGATAGCATCTTGCTTACATAATCTTTGGAACGCATTAAGACAGTAGTCATCCTACCATACAGTAACGAGAGTATCGCATCTCCAACGGAGTGGGTTAGTATAGTTACTCTCCTCAGTTCACCACTGGCTTGTTTTCTCAGGTCCTACTTCACGGGATCTCCGATCAATGGCAACTCATGTAGGTCTCATACCCATCTCTGTTGATGCATTATCTATCACAACACGTGATAGCCCTTTTGTAAAGGGATCTGACAGATTCTTAGCCGTATGGACATACTCCAACACTATCACTCCAGAGTTTCTTAATTTTCTGACAGCTTCTAATCTCGTTCTTATGTGTTTGTTGGACTTCATGTTGTCCTTTGAACTCTTCACCTTGGTGATGATAGTCTGATTGTCACAGTTCATAAGGATAGCCGAAACTGGTTTATCAACCAATGGCAAGTCCATCAAAAGATCTCGAAGCCATACTGCTTCGACACCAGATGTGTCTAATGCTGTTAATTCTGCTTCCATTGTCGATCTCGTTAAGATCATTTGCTTGCAAGACTTCCAGGAAACAGCGCCACCTCCAAGAGTAAACATATACGCAGTTGTGGCCTTCATCTCGTCAGCATCAGAGATCCAATTCACATCACTATACCCTTCAAGTACCGACGGGTATCCGGTATAGTGAAGTCCATAGTTCATAGTACCTTTCAGATAGCGCATAACTCTCTCAACAGCATGCCAATGTACATCACCCGGTTTGGAAACAAACCGGCTTAGTTTGCTCACAGCAAACACGAGGCCTCGTTGTGCTCGTTAGGAACATCAGTGAACCAATAATTTGAGAGTATCTCAGTTGATGTTTTAGCCGTACCTTCGAACTTTCGAATCAACACGCTAGGATCATATGGTGTTTGAGATGGTTTGCAGTCCGAGTATCCAAAACGGCTCAACACCTTCTCAACATAATGGGATTGCAGAAGTGTAACCCCACCCTCATTATCTCTCAGTAGCTTGATGTTCAAGATAACATCAGCCACACCAAGGTCTTTCATCTCAATGTTCTGAGATAGAAACGACTTGACCTCCTCAATGACTTTGAGGTTTGTTCCGAATATCAGTATGTCATCAACATACAAGCACAATATAACTCCTTCACCCCCACCATGGCGATAATATACACATTTGTCAGCTTCATTAACAACGAAGCCAACAGATGTCAGAGTTGTATTAAACTTATCATGCCATTGCTTAGGTACTTGCTTCAGGCCATATAAAGATTTCAGCAACCTACACACCTTTCTTTCCTGACCGTCTATCACAAAGCCATCTGGCTGTTGCATGTAGATTTCCTCGTTTAGCTCTCCATTCAGAAAAGTCGTCTTAACATCCATCTGGTGGACGAGAAGACCATACGAGGCCACCAACGAGAGCAATACTCGAATGATGGTCAGTCTAGCCACAAGTGAATAAGTATCGAAGAAATCTTCCTCTTCTTTCTGGTCATAGCCCTTGGCCACAAGCCTAGCCTTGTACTTTTTAATCGTACCATCGGGCCTAAGCTTCTTCTTGAACACGCACTTACATCCCAATGGTTTGCAACCATAGGGACGCTCAGTGGTCTTCCGTCGACCGTGTACGCGGCGGACGGGATGGAGTCACCGGCGGCAGCAACAGCAAAGGAACGACGGTGGGCAGATGTGATCTGTTCGTGGCGGCTAGGGTTAGGAGACACCGCACACTTATATAGGCACAGCCGCGTGGAGAGACGTGGGCTGACCCATGTCCGAGTCCGTGACAGCCCACGATCCGACGTCTCAGATCATGGCCCAGCTGTCAGAAACTCTCCGTTAGTGACTGGCAAAAATAAGCGCGTAGGTGTGAGCTCGGCACGGCTCATTCCCGCAACCCGTGGCGCGGCGCGTCGTGACGAGGCGGGCGGCGGAGGAGGAGTGCGCGAGGGCCTCTTCTATTCTCCAATAGCATGTGGAAGACAATCCTTTATAAAGAGGTCCAACTCCTTCTCCACTAGCGGGGTGGGACTAAACTTCCCACTACACCTAGTGCCAATAACCCACATGGGCCCTTGGAGATTTTTCAGAAATTGTTAGATGGGTGTCGGTGTACAAAAGTAGGGGCTCTCCTTTTGACCACTTTACTTGTGCACGGGCAGTCAGAGTCGCGCCCACGGCCACACCAAGCAGGGCAGAAGAGGGGAGCCGGAGCACAAGGCGACTAGAGCAACGCCAAGACCAAGAGACACGAAGAGCAAGGGGGCGAGGCGGACTCCCCGGCATGACCCTTGCCGGGGCGGCCTCCGCGGCCCCGGCAAGAGCCTTGCCGAGGCAACTTGCCTGACGCCAGCAGAGTGTGCCACCCTTGAGCCCACGGGTTCCAACACCGCCAACAAACCACATTGGAACCAAGGCTCGGGAGGCACCTCTGTGATGGCATGCAGATCTTCGTCAAGATCATAAACACGCGGGATCAGATGAGGACCAGAAGACGACGACCCTCGGTGGGATCCTAGCCGAGGAAATCCACGAGACCCCCGGCAAGCGCCTTGCCGGGGACGACCGCGACGCCACAGCTAGGCCCACGCCTGCCAAGACACCACCGCCGCCCCCATGCAGCTGCCAGCTCAACCAGCTAGGCAAGCACCTCCGTGGCGACGAGCGGCCTCTACACCGACCCAGCAAGCACCTGCGTGGTGGCATGCAGATCTTCATGAAGGCTCCACCACCACGCCAGCCCAGCAGCCAGCCAACGTGGCCCCGCGACACCTCGCCACCCCGGGCGCGTGTCGAAGCCAGGCGAGCGGCGACAGCGGGGACGTGCTTCCTTGCCGTCCCCGATAAAGCAAGAGGGGCACGTCGGCAGCGCATTAAATGTGTTTGTCCGACGGTGCCAGAGGATAGACTAATCCACTGTACACCTTTCCACCTCCTGTGTGCTACTGTGGCAACCCCTTTTTGTCTATAAAAGGAGGCCCGAGGCGACCAGGAGAAGGATTCAGATCTTTTGGGCAAATTACACCCTGTAGCTAGCTCAAGAACACAAGAACACTCAAATACATCCACCAAAGGAGGACTAGGGTATTACGCATCTCCGTGGCCCGAACCTGGGTAAACGATCTGTGCGCTTCCTGTCATACTCGCTCTTTGCACAACCCCGCGCCCGCCAACCGTAGAAGGGATCCCAGTGATTTCATAGGTGTCGATTTCCCCCCGACAATAGGCCTAAAGCCCACCGCAAATTTCAGCAAGGCTCACAGCTACGACATACCCTACTAGGCCTTCGTTTTCTTAAAACCCCTATGTTTGACGATGTTTGTTTGGTTGTCTGCTGAGGCTCATTCAGGTTCTAGTGCAACATGATAAGGTTGTTTGCTTATCCATATACTTGCCTGCACTTACAAGATACGAAGCTCAAAACACTCGGTCAGGCTGTGAGGAACGCCTGAATCGACCTTTTGCTCATATGGAAGTTCTTTCTAGTGTAATTTAGACTACGGGTACGCAACCAAACAACACGCATGACATGCCCAGAGGCTACATATCCTCAAGCAGGCGCTACTAGGCGTCTTACAGAAAACGTGAAAACTGTGGAGGCAACCAAACAGTCACGTATCAAAATATTGGAGTAACACACAAGAAGCTAGCCAATAGTTTTTTATATTATTTTTTGCTTCTATTTCCCTTTTTATTTTCTATTCCGTTACTTGCTTTTAGTTTTTAACTACCTTTCATTCTTTCTTTATACTTTTCCTAAAATATGTTTTATTATGTATTTATTTTAAACAAAGTTTTTTTATAATACATGAACATACATTCATATGAGTACAAAAAATTTCTTGGAATCTATGGTTGTTTTCTAAGAGTACATATTTTTAACTATATCACTATTTTTATATATCAATTATTTTCTAAATAAGATCAGCCATATATACGAATATATTTATAGTACATGCAGAGTAATTCATACAAGTAGAACACATAAAATCTATGCTATTCATAGAAAAAAAAATGATTTTTTTGTATATATGAACATTTTTAAAGTACCCCATGAACTTGTTTTTGATAACATTTTAAAAACCTAGCCAAGCAATGTAGAAAGGACATATATGCTAGGTTTAGTAGAGGGCTGGACCATTGACTTCCAGGTTTTGTTTTTCTTTCTACGTTTTCTAGCAGGGTTTTTCTCGGTTTCTAGTTTGGTTTTCTTCTTCGTCCTTTTTCTTCCTTGTTTTGTTTCCTTTTCTGTTGTCTTTTTTATTTTCGTTTTTTCTCCTTTTTGTTTCATTTTTTGTGAACAAATTTGTGATTTTTGTCCAAAACCATGCTTTTTTATCAATTTTTTTATTTTTTAGCACATGAACTTTTTCCGAATTCATGACCATTTTTCAAATGCATGAACTTTTAGCTATTTTTCTTCAAACTTCATGAATTTGTTTCAAATTTCCTGAATTTTGTAACCTATGAGCTTTTTCCAAATTCATGGAAATGTTCAAATGCAAGAAATTTTAGCTTGGATTTTTTTTCAAATTCATAAACTTTTTAAAACTTCATGAACTTTTCTCAAATTTGTGATTTTTTTTCAAATTCATGAACTTTTCTCAAATTCATGATTAGTTTTTCAATTTTATGAACTTTTTCATATCTGCGACAGTTTTCAGTTAATTCCTTTCAGATTTACTTTTGTTTACTTTTATGAACATGTTTCAAATGTCAATAGTCAACTGTCAGACGATCAACTGGTCAACCAGCCAGATGCGAGCGAGCGAGTGAGATGCAAGTGCCCGAGCAAGATGCGAGCGAGTGCTGCTTTCATGTTTTGCTAAGCCGGTTCGCAACATCTCGTGCTTGGTAGGCTTTCCAGGGGTCGTTCCAAGGCACGGGAGTGCTCCGGTGCCGCCAGTGGTGCGTCCCAGAGTTGCATGCTGGGCACTTCCCAGTTGGTGTGTTTTTGTTTTTGACTTTTTTTTTCTTCTGGTTTTTATTTTTTAAATTATTTTTTGGTTTTTTCTATTTTTTTAACGTTTGGTTGGAACATGTGCTTCCGCGTGAAGTATAGCAGTGCTTCTATGCTAACCCAAAAGTGAAGTACAAATATGCTTCTCGCGTGAAATATATTTATGCTTCTTGATTGAAAGCATGTGCTTCCCCAAACGTGAAGCATAGTTAGTCTAGTTTCTGAAGCACAGATTAGCACTGTTTTGAAGAACGAGTTAGTACCGTTTTGAAATAAGGCTTTTGTCGAAAAAAGTCCGTCAAGACCTATCAACATGGAATCTAATTTCATAGATCTTGACACAAGAAATGATTTGGACACATGGTTCAAAAGATAAAAAGTTTTGAAAAAATGAATCTAAGAAAAGTAGCACAAACAAGCCCACTCGCGCCTTCCGCACGTGGGAACACAACCCCACCAAAACTCTAAGATTGTGACAAGTGGTGGATATGCAGTGGGCCACTTCTGAACACCAGAAAACTTGAAAGTGATCTTTGCATAGGGTATCCATTAATTAGTTAATTCCCCCATTATTGGGTCCTTGCTTTTGTGTGACGAATAGACCATAAATTACGCAATGTAATGGCCTCGCCAGCTAGATCGCTCGCTCACCGCACCCTTAACACTGACCTCACTCCTTTATCAGTGCACTCGCTCCTACAAAAACAAAACCGACTATAAGAAAAAAGGACAATCTTTTGACATATTTAGAAATTATATTATTGCTAGAATAAAAGTTCATGGATTTCGAAACTTGTTCACAGGTTTAAAAATAAAAATAAATTTCAAAAATGTATAAATATTTTTAATGAATTTTAAATATACTCATCAATTTTATAAAAATATTTACACATTAAAAAGAGTTCATACAATTTTTAACAATTTTTAAATGCTCACTAGTTATACAAAAATAATGGCTTTTAAGAAATGTCTATGAATTATTAAAACATAAATTATGTAAAAATATCACAAATATTCAAATATCAATGAATTTAAATAATGCTTGTGAATTTGAAAAATATATCGATGAATCATAGAATCAAAATAGAAGGAAAAAACTTGAAAGCAACTAAAAGTTTGGAAGAAAATACTGATGAACAAGAAAAAAAAAGAAGTGAGAACCAAAAGAAAATTAATGAAAAATAACGGGTGAGACGGATAAGGAAAAACAGGAAAACCACTCTATGGCCAATCCATTGTAGCTGCCCTTGTGCGATTTATCCCATTTAGGTACTACTAGCACATATGTATGTGCGTTGCAACGGGAGAAATAATTGACATGTCAACTGAAATATACATTAGTACGGTCCAACAACATCCGGATTGTGTCCGGCCATGGCAGAGAGGCGCACACGTAGGTCTAGCAGAAATTCATATCAATAGTACATTAGGAACCATGCTACATGGACAATAATTTTGTTATGGTTTTTGTACGGCGATTCTGATCTTAAAGAGCCTATTTAAAAAAAACATGCCAAGGCATTATTTGTAAGTAGAAGCAATATTTGGAATTTGCACCAAGTCGTGAGAAAATCTCAATAAAAGGATTCTCTTCTTCGTTTTTTTGAATCTCCCGTATTTTATCCCCACTGATCACACCCTTTATTCTCTCCTTTCTTTATTACTCCTATATCCCATTAAAACCGATAATTCATATCCCTTCGATCCATGTGTGTTAGCATTTCCCAAAATACACAATTATAATTAGTTAGTTTAATTAAGGTTATGCCCTAACAGAATCATAAAGTGGTTAACAGGAACCAATAATAGCATGGTTTACATATATAAATTATTTTATTACGATTGCAAAGTTATAACATTTTCATGTTTAACCTCTTCTCTGTAAATAATAAAAGGCCAGGGATCTAAATGGATCGAAAACAGAGCGAACTGGGCAGACATGGAATACTTACCAGCGCTCAGGAGCGTAAGATGTGGGCTACCGTAGTTGGGCCTAAGCCCAACAGATATAAGTCATTTAATGTTGGACCGCAGGTTACTTAAAGGAGAAATCAGGGTTCTTTTATAAAACATAAACGTATCACGGCGGCCGGGTAGAAATACTCCATACTTTATTAGTAAGGTATATATATAAATAGAGATTTACGGTATTCTCCAAAAGGAAAAAAGTACTATGTACGGAATATCCTCTTCTTCGCTCGAGACCTCCTACTCCCCGACCTAGGCAAGGAGTAGAGATGAAATGTGCAGCCACTCCACCCCACCCCCCCCCCCCCCCCCCCCCCAGCGCTAGCTTTGGGCCGGTCCCATGTTTTCTTTTTTCCTTTTTCTGTTTTTGCATTTTTTAAAATGTACACGTATTTGGCAAATGACCATTGATTTCGGAAATAATCTTGAACTTTTAAAATGATTGGGTATTCCAAATAGTGTTCCCAAATTTAAACAATATTCATGAATTTTAAAAATATTCATTGATTTTGAGAAATGTTACAAGTTTCCAGAATTGTTTGCCTAGTTTTAGAATATATTCCCAAATTTAATAAATATTTTCGGATATGAGAAAATGTTATTTCAAATTTTTGTCACATATTTTTTTTATACATTTCAAAAAATGAAAATGAAGAAAAAAAACTACAAATGAAAATGCAAAGAAGTGAAAAACAAAAAAAAACAGAAAAGGACACTGAGAAAATAGATAAAACCGGTTTGGGAAGGCTCTTCCCAAAACCGGGAGGGGAGGCTCCGTTAAAAAAATAATCTATTTTAGTGTTTTTGAGAAATATCTAGTTTAGTTGTATTTCGCGCCGCGCGACACAAAAGGAATGAGTGGGCTGGACCAGAGTAAGAAATGATGCGGTGAGAGGGGTTATGCGTTTCGTGACTATCCGCCGACCTATGCGAGAACTATGCGGAAATAGGATCCGCTTCCTCACTCAAAATGAAAGAACAGAAAGCGAGAGCAACTAGTTGGCGAGCGCTCCTTAGAGAGCCTCCCAACGATCACTTGGGGGTGGGCTGAGAGTGTGTCAAGTGGGGCGCTCTCAGCTGCTGCCACGTGTCGCGCTCTGGGCCCTCCCTCTTGATTTTTTTTTAATTTTTCCACACGTGTTTTCGGCTTTTTAGATGGTTTTTTGTTTTTTTTTACTTCTCGGTTTTCACCGGTCTTTTCTAGCTTTTCGACAATAATTTTTTTAAAAAAATTGTGCAAAAAAGCATGTTTTTTCCTTTCATGAGAGGCACGGCTTTGCATCCGTGCAAAGCACGGTTTGCTTCCGCGAGAGGCGCGGTCGTGCCCCTCGGAAACAAAAAAACATGTTTTCTCTTTTTTTTTTCTTCCGTGAAAGGCACCGTTTTGCTTCCGCCAGAGTGCCTCTCGGAAATAAAAAAATTCGCGTTTTCTCTTCTTTTTTTCTTCCGTGGGAGGCATGATTTTTGTTCCACGAGAGGCACGGCCATGCCTCTCGGAAACGAAAAAGCGTGTTTTCTATTTATCTTTTTTTCTTCCGTGAGAGACATGGTTTTGCTTTCACGAGAGGCACGGTTTTGCTTCCGGAAAGGAAAAAAACATGCTCCCGGTTCGCGTCTGTTTTTTTTTTCGTGAAAAAATCATCAAAATCTATCAACATGGGATCTAGTTTGGAAGATCTCGACGCTAGATCCAAAGGTGAAAACGGTTTGAGATTTGGACGCACGGTTTTAGAGATAAAACATTTTGAATAAATAGATCTATAAAAAAAAGGAAAACTCCCAGATTGCGAAGTACGCCACTTGTCGTAACCTGGGGAGGTGAGAGTGATCTTTGGAAGGAGTACTCCTCAATTAGTGATTTCAACCGAAAGCAATTTCTATGAATCACATAGAGAGCGAGGGCATGGGTCGGCCCAACTTCGAGACATTAGTGTATGACCAGGAGCTGTTCTATCAATTTCTTCATTGTGGTTTTCCTTTTGTTTTTTTCTCTTTTTTGTTTTTTCTTTGTCTCTTTTTGGTTTTCCTTTTTTAGATGCATAAATGTTTTGAAGTCATCACTATTTTTCAAATTCATGATTATTTTTTATTTCAAATAATTTTAAAAAATTTAAATTTAAATTTGATAAATATTTTAACATTCATGATTTTTTTAATTTTTTTGAATATTCTTAAATTCCTGAACATTTAAAAAAATCATGGACATTTTTTGAATGCCAATTATTCATATAAATTATGAACACTTTCATATTCATGAATATTTTGGATCTAAAAAAGCGAAGGTTTTTGAGTTGGCCCATTTGAATATCCTAGTGCATTTTAGGGGGAATCCTTCGCTGTGTTGAATGGGGATTCACTAAGACAGAAATAAAGCATTGGGTCGAACTCTTCTTTGGTGTTAAGGTGGTAGCTGTGAATAGCCATCGACTACCTGGAAAAGGTAGAAGAATAGGACCTATTCTGGGCCATACAATGCATTACATACATATGATCATTACCCTTCGACCAGGTTATTCTATTCCACTTCTAGATAGGTTTTTGAGTTGGCCCATTTGAATATCCTTGTGCATTTTAGGGGCAATCCTTCGCTTCAAGTGAAGAAATAGAGGTTCTCGCTATTCATTCCTCACTAAAACCGTCGGGTGGTGGCTCGGACTCGAGAAGGGGGAGCTTGGCCCAATTTTCTCTCACTTCATGTGCGAATCTACAAGAGGTCGTGCCTCGAGCAAGCTTGTGAGGGCACCACGGCGTATTAAATTCTCCGGCTCGACCACGTTCGTAAAGATGACTGGGCCGGAGCATCCAACCATAAAGCATCTCGAACATGGATCACCAAAACGCCTACAAATGTCTGAACAGTCTGTGTGGACATTGATGGCGTCCTGGATTAGGGGTCACTCACCACGTTGTCTCCCGGCTAGGTGGGCCGGGCCGAGGACCCCCATGGCTATTCATCAAAGGGCCACGTCAAGAAGGCACTTGACGCCTAGAAGGAATATTCCCGAAGTCTTGGCGCACAAGACAAGGACTCCTGTAAATCCTAGGCCTCTAGTGCATTATATAAACCGAGGCTAAGCTAGTCAATAGATCATGACAATCTCAACACATTTTAAAGATGATACACACATCGATCTCATGGTAGATCAACCTGTACTTTGTACTGCCTTGAAATCAAATCAAAGCGGGTCATAGGGTATATCTCTTTGAGAGAGCCCGAACCTAGGTAAAATCTTGTGTCTCTGTTACCATCGCACCAAGGCTACTTGTTTGTGACCCCCCTATCCATGATCTACTGAAGTTGGCTCCATCATTGGTAGCCCATGCAGGTTCCTCTGAGTAGTTGAAGCGGTTCAATGGCGCGCCTCCAAGTTGACGGTCAGGTCGGTTGTGGCTTTGGCCGGGACATATCTTCTCCTTCGGCGGCATCACCCTCTTTGTTGTTTCGACATGCCACCTCGTCCAGATCGAGAACTTCGCCCTAGGATGGATCGTCAGATTCAGGAACCTGGAATACACCATGGATTCTCGCGTCAAGCTTGCCTTCTCGGGTTGGGTGTTAGACCGTCAAGGAGCACGACGATACGCCGTCCAGACTTCGGAACCAGCCTTGGCTCAGGACGATCGTGTAGCCCATGTATTAGATCCATCCTTGAGCCAGGATCGGAACACCATACCCGACGACCAGACATCAAGTCTAAGTGTTGATGAAGAGCCTATATCCATGTCACTAAGATCTCACGAAAGTTCCCATTGGTCCAAACTCTTGATTCGTCCATGGACGAAAGCGAGAAAATACTTTTGAACAAGATGTTAGATTGGATTCAAAAGCTCGCGATCTCGAATTATCAAACCTCAGTTTAGGATCGGATCTAGGAAAACCGGGGAAGGTCGAAATTTTTGACCCACTCACCACCCACCTAATCACAAATGTTGAAGATATAACAAACTTTCTCGCAAGTGCCTCTAACGAGACAACCAACATGGATGATGACGGGGGAGAGTCCCCGGACAATGCACCACCCGCTGTTGCATGCACGGGTTGATGGACCACAACCTCCACAAACAACGTCTAGATGGTAGACACCCCAAAGAACAGAGGAGGAGATAGCCCCAGTCATGAGGACGACGGTCCTCACAACTGTGGGGACGACAACAACAACAATGGCGGCAAGGGCAATGACAACAGGAAGGGAGGCGACGCCGACGATGAGGAGGACTACAACCCCAGTTACGACCTCAAAAGAAGTTTCGTCTTGGACGATGAGGATACCCGGATTGAATCTTTGGGCAATCCCAATTATTACTTGATGCATCTAAGGCTAGTTACCACCACCAAAACGGTTAAAAATATACCTCAACGTCTTTGAGATGAAGAGAACTACCTTAATGACCAGGGAACGACCTTCTACCAGCCGAGGTGGAACTTAAGGCATGTTGGGGTAGATAGAGGCCAACCACTACCCACCACACCTTCGCAGAAACCTCCTCGGCAAGATGGATGTAGAAGCCGAGGAGAACATTGCATCCAGGCGCAAGTGGGCCGAAAACCTTGACCGACCCACCAAAAACCGGCCTCTTCGCATTGACGAACGACAGGCCAGTGCCGACAAGTGCGATCCGGAGGTGCCAGAGCACAGGAGTGGACGTAATCCCCCATACGGCCGCTCAAAGCCAGACCCGTGGGATAAAGGTCCTAGGCAGCCTAAGGAGCCACCCTCCTGATCAATCTACCAATCCAAGAAACACCCACCTGCTGGACAGGCGGGACAGTTAGCATGGCTAGCTAAAACGGTGATGCGCGTGACTACACCAAGAATCGAGGTGTGACCATGTCAGATGTGAGACACGTTGTCACACACGTCCAAGGATCTGCTCACCCTGGCTGCTTTACAGACAAGGTCATGGAACATCAGTTTCTCGAATGGGTTCAAGCCTACAAATATTGGCTAGTATGATGGGACTATAGACCCTTTGGTATGTATCAAGGACTTCATCCTCGCGGTCCACATAGCAGGTGGACACAATATCCACACCATCTAAAAGAGCATGGTGCCCCCATGTTTGGTTTTGGTAATTGATGACAATCCCTATGGACTAATGGTTGCCTTGAGTTATATTTGAAGGGTTTGTCCAGAGGCATTGCTTGAAGACCATTTGTTGGTTTCAAGGTTATTAGAAGAAGATTATGTGTTGACCAAGGTGCTATTCAAGGAGTTATACAAAGATTGTTCATGTGAGATTTGAGCCTATTGCAAGCATGTGTTGAAGAAGAAGATTATGTGAACACTAGTGTTTATCTTCAAGACATCATCTTTATGAATAGAGAAGATATGATTCAAGGCTCATCAAGATTATGTGAACACTAGTGTTTAACTTCAAGACATCATCATGAGTAAGTAACAATTCATCACACAATTGAAGTATAAAGAAAAAACTCTATTAAAAACCAACAAACTATGTTCTCAGTCAACTTTGCAACTACAATTCATCATCTTTTCAGGAAGGGTCATGCATCGGAGCCTTTAGGCAAGTCCACATACTCAACCATCATATAGTCTTCTATGATTGCTAACACTCACTGCGTACACATGAGCAAAATGTTTCAATCGGACACATAGAAAGATAGGAGCTTATAGTTTCGCCTCCAACGTATTCACCTCAAGGGTGATGTCAACAATAATAACTCATGCTATCTATATTCAACTGGACATATGTGCCTAGATCTTTCTGTCGGATCTCGGATTCCGGCAAAACCCTTAAGGTTCGAACTCTGGGGTGCGCGCGAAGTTCTTTCCCTCCTACCGATCCACGCCCTAGCTCGCTAAGATCTCACGGATGAACTCGACGAACTCGCAACACAGAAAGACACGAGATTTATACTGGTTCGGGCCACCGCTGTGGTGTAATACCCTACTCCAGTGTGTGGTGGTGGATTGCCTCTTGGGCTGGTGATGAACAGTACAAGGGGAAGAACAGCCTCCTGAGGTTGAGGTGTTCTTGTGCTCTGTGAACTTGTGCGGTGAGAGCGCGACCTCATCCCTCTACTATGGTGGCTAGCTCTACTTATATAGGCCCTAGCCCTCTCCCCAAATATTGAGCGGGATGGGAGCCAACAACGGTGGGAAAATTTGAAAGGGGACAGCTAGTACAAGCTATCCTGACAAAAGCGGTCTTCGCCTGCAAAAGGCTCTGGTGATGACGCCGTCTTGGGCTCCATGGTGACCTCCGTCTTGCCGTCCTGCTGGTCTTGGTCTCGTTGCACCGATATGGAAACCTTTGCTTGACGCCTCGGTACTCCGCGCCTGCGCCTTCTTTTTTAGAACCAAAGGGGAAACAAGGACGCTGCGGGCCCCTGCGCTCGCTTGGTGTCGATCGTCATGGCTCACGTCACTTGAGCCTCGCGAGGTTTGCCCCGCCTTGATATCTCCGCTCTTCATGAGCCTGCCTGGCTAGGCCGCTCCTGAGGAGGTCTTGCGTCGTCCGCCTCGCAAGGCTTGGCCCCTCGCGAAGGTCTTGATTGCCTTGTTGATGAAGATGGGCCGTACGACCCGCTAGCTTAGCCACGCCGTGGGCCGCAGGCAGGCAAGTCTGGGGACCCCCGTTTCTAGAACGCCGACAGTAGCCCCTGGGCCCAAGGCACGCTCGGGCTTGGCTTCGAGGCGAAGCCAAGGGTCAAGTACAGAGCGCCGCGGGCCGCAAAAGCCTGCGGCCTCGGTCGACACGTGGCGGTTGATTGGACGTGGGCGTCTCCGCTTCCCATGCTGCCTCGGCAACTGCTCGACTTGACAAGTCCCTGCGACATGCAAGGAAAACCATCATTACCTGCGATCGTGGGAGGCGCCGATTGGCCTTCTTCCGCTATAAATGGGGAGGGGGCGGAGCCCCCGTCGCCCATCTCTTCCTTGCTCGCTTGCTTCTTCCTCCTTGTTCCATTGCGAGCAGCGCCACCCATGGCGCCACGAAGGAAGTTCTCTGTCGCCGAGAAGGGGAAAACCCCTCGCGAAGGACCCGGCTCCCCGGCGCCCAAGCGCGGACGCGGCCGTCCGCGCAAGCATGTCGCGACCCCCGCCGCGGCCCGCGGAGGGGGTCGTCTCAGCCATGGCGGCCCAGTTGACGAAGGAAGGCGCGCCATGGTGGCGCGGCCTCCCCGCCCGCGCTCCCATTCGGCGGAAGTGTCGCCGGAGTTCGTCGTCTGGTCGGAGAACCCGGCCGACAACTGGCTCCAGCTTCCGCGCTTCTTCGTCGATGAACTGCCGGCCTCTGGTCCAAGCGGGCTCTAGTTGCAGGCGGATGGCTGCTGCAGCAAGGCCTCTTGGGTCCAAGTCGAGACTTCCGCCGCGGGCAACATAGCCCTGGCCCGCGGCTGGCAGACGTTCGCCCGCGCGCGCGGCTTGGGCGGGCGGTGCTCCCTCCATTTCAAGTATGATGGTGGGACGACCCTCTACGTGAGGGTGTTCGGGAAAGATGGTCGCCGAGCCGGGTGCTGCCCCGAGGCGAACGACGGTGAGGAGGTGCTCGGCCTTGGTGACGCCCGCGAAGAGGATGAGGGCGAGCCCGCCCTTGGTGGCGACCGTGTCTCGTCCAGCTACGGCGGCTCTTCCTCTGGCGACAGCTCCAGCAGTGGTGGGTACAACCAGCCGCCGCGCCGCCACGCCCGCTTCGAAGGCGGCAACGGGTCGTCTCGTCGCCGCGCCTCCATGAAGCGTGAGGAGGGGTCTAGCTAACCTCGGGACGCTGCTAGGGGCCTGCCTCCGCGGATCGCTGCAACGTTGCTTTTGTTTTGCTCTTTTTCCTACATCAAAGATGAAACCAGTATGGGCCCAGAGGGGCGTGTATCGAACTGTCGTTCCTTGGTTATTGCACTATGCGTGTTGTTCCTGTGCCGTGTTGTTATTTTGCGCAAAGATAACTTAACCTGGTGCGTTCAGGACGCCCTCTTCCTTACGAGGTGTTTGTTTCCTCATGTCCATCTTGACCTGCTTGCTCAGGAATTGTGAGAATTCGTTAGAAGGTATGCTAGGAGATTTGCCGTTCACCCGAGCTTGACCTGGCGCTTGTATCACGGTACCCGAGGGGCACGGACTAGGAGAGATGCGCCAGTTTTTGGGCTCGAACGAGGGTGGCTCGCGAGAAGGCAGATAGGAGAAAAATGCTCGCGAGGGCACCTGCCTAGCCCCCTCGCGAGGTATGTGTGTGTGAGAGAGAGAACACGAGCGAACCAGAGCCGGAAAACGCAGTAAGAGGCGAGGGAATCGAATCAGCAAGGAACACCAAAGGCAACTTCGATTAAGGAAGAACGAGCCAACTACGGAAAGCAAATGAAAAGCCGCGTCCAGCACCTAGTCTAGTCTTCAAGTCTTCTCACCAGCGCGGAGCTAAGTGCTGCCACTAGGCGTGGGAGGGAGCCCCAGGGCTTGAGGCCGGCGCTCCTGAGACTCCGGGGCGTGTACAACCCCACTCATTATTACGTGAGAGTGTCACGGGCGGTGATTCTTCACAGGCTCCGGGCCTTCTTCACAGGCTCTGGGCCTTGCTTCATGGGTAGAACTTCCGGAGGTGATGGATGTTCCAGGCATTCTGGATAGGTATTCCGTCCTGCGTCTCCAGGCGCGCGGCGCCAGGCCTGGAGACATGGACGACCCTGAACGGGCCCTCCCACATGGGTGAAAGCTTGTGCAGCTTTTCCCTGGAGAGGACCCGCCTTAGGACGAGGTTGCCTACCTCGAGTGTCCTGGAACGGATGCTGCGGCAGTGGTATCGCCGCAGCGCTTGCTGGTACCTTGCCGTCCTTAGTGCGGCTTCGCGACGTCGTTCCTCCCCCAGCACGAGGTCCATCCCCCGCGTGGCGTCTTGCTGCGCTTCATCGAACACCAAGACCCGTGCGAAGCGATGCTTGACCTCATGAGGGAGGACCGCTTCAGCTCCGTAAACAAGGAAGAATGGGGTCTCGCCCGTTGGCTTGGCGGCGGTGGTGCGGATGGACCACAACACGGACTGGAGCTCGTCGTACCAGCCCCTGCCACATGCCTCGAGCTTCTTCTTGAAGGTCCTGGTCTTGAGGCCCCTCAGGACCTCCGCGTTGGCGCGTTCGACCTGACCATTGCTCCTGGGGTGCGCCACCAAAGCGTAGCAGATCTGCGTTCCAAGGTTAGCACAGTAGGTTTTGAAGAGGTTACTGTCGGCGTTCTGGGAACGGGGGTCTCCAGACTCGCCTGCCTGCGGCCCATGGCGTGTCCAAGTCAGTGGGCCGTACGACCCATCTTCATCAACAAAGCATTCCAGACCCTCGCGAGGGGCCAAGCCTCGTGAGGCGGACGACGCATGACCTCCTCAGGAGTGGCCTAGCCGGGCAGGCTCACGAGGAGCGGAGATATCAAGGCGGGGCAAACCTCACGAGGCTCTCGTGACGTGAGCCATGACGATCGGCGCCAGGCGGGCGCCAGCGCGCGCAGCGTCCTTGTTTCCTCTTTGGTGCTAAGGAGGCAAGCGCAGGCGAGGAGTACCGAGGCATCAGGCAAATGTTGCCATATTGGTGCAACGAGACCAAGACCAGAAGGACGGCAGGGCGGAGGTCATCATGGAGCCCAAGACCGCGTCACCACCAGAGCCTTTCGCAGGCAAAGACCACTTTTGTCAGGATAGCTTGTACTAGCTGTCCCCCTTCAAATGTGCTCGCCGTTGTTGGCTCCCTTCCCGCTCAATATTTGGGGAGAGGACCAGGGCCTATATAAGTAGAACTAGCCACCATAGTAGGGGCATCTCAATTGGGCCTGAGGCATCTCAGCTTGATCTGATCTGATCGAGAGCCTACCCTAGCCACAAGAACACCTCAACCTCAGGAGGCTGTTCTTCCCTTTGTACTCTTCATCATCAGCCCAAGAGGCAATCCACCACCACACACTAGAGTAGGGTATTACACCACAACGGTGGCCCGAACTAGTATAAATCTCGTGTCTTTCTGTGTTGCGAGTTCGTCGAGTTCGTCCGCGAGATCTTAGTGAGCTAGGGCGCGGATCGGTAGGAGGGAAAGAATTTGCGCACACCCCATTCTTCAAACCTTAAGGGTTTGCCGGAACCCCACATCCGACATTTGGCGCGCCAGGTAGGGGTGCACCGTAGCTTCCCTTCCATCAATTCGTCGCTCCGTCGCTCCGTCGTCTCCATGGCAGACGCTCGCCGCGCTCGAGCTGAGCGCCGGGCTGCCCTCACCGCCAGCGTTGCTCAGACGGCTCCCGTCGGCGGGCCACCTCGTCGTTCTCCGTCTCCCGCCGCCAACGCTGCCACCGGCCCGACGGGGAACGAGCAACAGGCGTCCTCGCTGCATCCGTCGGTGTGGCAGGATGGCCGCACCGCCACTCCGTCACTGACCCCAGCCGGTTCTTCGTCTCATGCACGCCGCGCTCCCATGGAGGCGCGGGCCGCGCTCCTCGCAGCGAACGAACTCCTGCGCTACCGCCCAGTCGACGACCTCTACCAGGAGTGGCTCGACCGCATCGCCGAGCTCGTCCGCGCCGCAGGGGGCTCCCCGACGCTGTCCTTTTCTCTGCCTCACCCTCCGCCAGCCACAGGCGATGTGGCTCATGGCGTGCCTCCACCACCTTTGCCCTAAGACTGCGCCTTGGCGCCAAGGCGCGCGGCCCCACGGCGCGATCCGCCATGTCCGGTGCCCGCGCGCGAAGAGAGAAGCTGCCAAGAAATCCCTCGGCCGCAAGAAGCTGCACCTACGCTCCCCGCGCCGCCTCGTCAAGACCGTGCGCCGCTTGCGGTGGTGCCGCACGGACCCCATCAAGACCAAGCTCCACCTCCAAGGTGGGCCCCGGCAACCACGGCCGGCTGCCGCGCCTTCACCCCCGAGCTGCGTAGCGTCGCCTGGCCAGGCAAGTTCAAGCCGGATCTGCCTCCCTGCTACGACGGCACCTCCGATCCCGCAGAGTTCCTGCAGCTCTACGAGCTGAGCATCGAAGCGGCCAACAGCGACGAGAAAGTCATGGCGAACTGGTTCCCTATGGCTCTCAAGGATGGTGCCCGCTCCTGGCTCCTGAACCTGCAGCACGGCTCGATCTCCTCCTGGGATGAGATGCGCGACCGCTTCGTCGCCAACTTCCAGGGCACCCGCGACCGCCCGCCGACCGCGGGTGACCTGCGCCGCATCAAGCAACAGCCAGGGGAGACCCTCCAGAAGTACATCCAGCGCTTCAAAAACACTTGCCTCAAGATGCCCAAGGTCACGGACGAGGCCATCATCTCTGCGTTCTCAGACGACGTCCGTGACGTCAAGATGAAGGAAGAGCTCGCTATCCATGAGGAGCTGTGCACCTCTCAGGAGCTGTTCAACCCGGCGACCAAGTGTGCAAGAGCTGAGGAGGGGCGCCTCTCCCTCCTCGAGCTGCCAGCCGCGGGCACAGAGGAGAAGAAAGCTAAGGCCAAGGACGTGAAGCGCAAGGAAGCGGCAGTGCTAGCAGCGGAGCCCGACACCAAGCGGGGCAGAGATCAGCCCGAGTCATCCAAGAACAGCCGACCGTTCTGCGCCTTCCACAATCTGAACACCCACAACACCAGTGACTGTCAAGAGCTCAGAGCCATTCGCGAAGGACGTTTCGGTCGACGCCCCGAGCGCAGCAACCGGGGCTACAGCCGTGGAGGAGGACGTGGAGGCGGACGCTGGGACGACCGTGGCCCGCGCCAGGAGTGGCACAACAGGCCTCGTGAGGACCGCTGGCAGGACCATCCTCGCGAGGGCGCCTGGAGGGACCAGCCTCGTGAGGATCGCCCCCAGGGCAACGCCGGTCTTCCCCCACTGCCGCCACCAAGAAGGAACGACGATCACCATCAGGATGAGGGGGCTGGGGGCTTCCAGGAGCCGCGTGCAATCGCCTGCATCTTGGGCGGCGCGCAGGCCCCAGCCTCTCAACGCATCTTCAAACATTTCGCTCGAGAAGTGAACGCGGTGCTCCCCAAGCTCGAGGCCACGCGCCCGCTCAAGTGGTCCCAATGCGCCATCACTTTCAACTCGGCAGATCAGCTCCAGTGCGCAGCCACCGCTGGCGCCCTCCCGATGCTGTGTTCCCCAGTCATCAACAATGTGCAGGTTACCAAGACCCTCATCGTCGGCGGCGCAGGGCTCAACGTCCTGTCCGTCGACACGTTCAACAACCTCCAAGTGCCATATGAGCAGCTTCAGCCTACCAAGCCTTTCTCAGGAGTGACCGACGGTTCCACCACACCGATAGGGCAGGTCCGCCTGCCTGTCACCTTCGGAGAGCGCAAGAACTACCGCACCGAGCTCATCAACTTCGACGTCGCGCACATCCGCCTGCCGTACAACGCCATCCTCGGGTATCCGGCCCTGGCCAAGTTCATGGCAGCCACCCATCACGGCTACAACATCCTCAAGATGCCAGGAAGCGGCGGAATCATCACGGTCCCATGTGAAGAGAGAGATGTGGTGTGCTCCCTCGAGCGCGCCTTCCAAGCTGCAGCAATCAACGACCCCGACATCAGAAGTGAGGGCCCTCCGGAGGCCATCCCCAAGAAGAAGCAGCTGCGCCGTGCCGGGCCTCAGGAGGGTGGCATCGCAGTTGGAGCCTCGTCAGGATCAGCGCCCGCTCCAGGGGCGCCTCCCTCCATCGCATAGGAAGGCGCGCCCGGTGCCCTCCTCGGGCAGGGCTCGGGGGCTCTCTTCTGGAGGGCCTCAGACCTTGCCAACCTCACGAGGGAGGCGCTTGGGCACCACTTGGAGGCGTGCTTCGCGGCACGTTTCCCTCAGGAGAACACAGGGCAAGGGGTGCCCACCACTCAGAAGTTCATCACCAAGACCACTCAGGAACTGCAAGACGCAAGAGCCATGCGCGGCGACAGCCGCTCACAAGGCGCAGCTCCCCATCCAGGCGAGGATGCTGGGCTGCGTGTCTGCATCGACATCCCAGGGCTCAACAGAGCCGCATCTCAGGAGCGTTTCTGGCCTTCGCGTGTGGGCCGTTGTGAGGGCCCGCCACACAGCTACGTTCGCATGCCCTTCGGCTTGCCGAGCGTGGCGTCAGCCTATCAGCGCAACATGCGGCGCGTCCTGGCGGCTCAGGAGGCCAGGTACCACGCCGTCCTGGAAGAAATGGAGACGGTCTTCAAGGAGCCTCCCGAGCCCCCAGAGCCTCCCGAGGCTCAGGGCCCCGGTGGCTCGTGAAGAGTCATCCCTTCAACGCACGCCTTCAGCTGCACCAACTCTACTTCGTCTACAGAACCATGTGACATTTTCCAAGCTCATTTAGCTGGGAGCGCCCCTCGGGCTGCAGTATTCCCAGGCCACGTGGGTCCGTCCCTGTGGCATGTATCCCTTTTGCTTATGTCTTTAGCTTACCTTGCTGGGGGCGCCCCTCGGGCTGAATCATCCCCAAGCCGCTCGGGCCGGACCCAGTGGCATGTATCTTCCTGCATTTACCCAAGCTGATTTGCCTTCCATGCTTAACCCGCCTATGGTTACCGCCTGCTCGATTGCCACCCGCTGCAGGTCCACCCCTCTCTGGTGCAGTCCGCTTGCGCGTTAAAAGGGGGGCTCCTGAGCATCGCGACTCAGGAGCTCTTACTAGCTCTCCAGCCCTCACCCCCTGGCCTTGACCACGGCATCGCGACCTGGCATACCAGCGGCAGCGGCTGAGCTCGCTCGAGGGCCGGGACCTGAGGACGTAGAGCGCTTGCACCTAACCGTCTCGCAGGAACACACAGCTGTCGAAGACTCAAGACCAGGCGCAACCTGCCTTGAGGTAGAGCCTCGTGAGTCCCGCGCTGGCTCACGAGTGCCCAGATACACCTCGCAGCCCTGCCATGCAAGCCACGTGTCAGGGCGGGGCTGTACATGCCCCGGGGGCTCCTCCCGGAGGGGCCCCCCTCCCACGCACAAGTGGAAGCACCATGCAACGCGCTGGCCCTCGACACTGCGGAGGAGCGGCTATGCCCGTGCACAAGCGGAAGCACTATGCTCCGCGCTGGTGATAAACAACTAAGGGCGGCCCCACGGTCGTACCAACCTCAGGGAGCCCCAGAGCTCAGCGTCCGGCCTCACCGCAACGCCTCCCCTCGGGAGAGCCGCGCGAGGGGGCTGGACACGGGGGCTGCGCTTGGGTCACACCCAAGCGTACGCCACCCAACCAGGTCTCCCGGGCCTGGGGGCTGCTCTCGGGTCACGCCCAAGCGCACGCCGCCCAAACAGGTCTCCCGGACCTGGTCATCGCACGCCCCTCCCGAGGCCTCGGCGAGGGAAGGTATGGAGATTGTTTGCGCGTCAAGGGGGACTCCTGAGCATCGTGACTCAGGAGCCTAACTGGTCATGTAGTGCCTCATTCCTTGGTCCGTCCTGGTCTCCGGTCGGCCCAACGGCGGTTGAGGTATGCGCGGGGCCGGGCTCTGCCGACGTAGAACATTAATCTATCCTCGCGTACTCTCCCTATAAGCTGTTTGCGCGTCACGGGGGACTCCTGAGCATCGCGACTCAGGAGCCTAACTGGTCACGTAGCATCTCACTCCTTGGTCCGTCCTGGTCTTCGGTCGGCCCAATGGCGGTTGCGGTATGCGCGGGGCCGGGCTCTGCCGACGCAGAACACAAAGTGGATAGGAAGAAAATCGCAAAATCTCGAAGCAAATATTACAAACATATTGTCCTCATAATACCAAATGAAAAGTCTAAACGCCTCCACGAGGCCTGATGCATGTTGCAGGAACAAAACAGGAAACTAGCCGCAGGTCACCCCTGGACACCGCCGTTGCCTGCAGAAGGTGCTCCATCCCGGGTAGCGATGCCTTCACCTGCACCACCAGCCGCAGGATCGGCGGCATCGCCAGACAAGGGTGAGGAGGCAAAGCCGCGGAACCTCTCCAGCAGGGCCTCCACCTGACCTTGCACAGCTGCGGCGGCGGCTTCGCAGTCATCCTCAGCCACAGGCTCCAGCAGCTCGTCAAGGCAAGCGTTGGGGTCGCGAAGGTGCAGGTGGCTGAAAACGCGGGTCAATGCAGCTGAAGACAGGACGCGAGCCTCTGCCTCCGCCATAGGACCGACGCCATCAACGACTTCCTCGAGCGCCTTCACCAAGAGAGGAAGCAACTGGGCGGGGCCGTCCTCATCAGTGGCCAGCGTCTTCTCCAGGCCGTGATCGTAGAGCGTCTTCAGCGCCTTGCGAGATCTCTCCTCGAGGTCGGCAAAGGCCACGCGGTCTTCGGCCAGGACCCGCGCCTTGGCGTCAAGTCGGCCTCCTTCGCCTTCACCTTCCGCTCCAGCTCTTCCAACCGGTTGCGTTCGGCGGCCTGTGTTTTCCCCAACTCCGCCAGCTCAGCGTCGCGGTTCTTGACGGCGTCCTCCCGGGCCTTCACCTCCTCCTCCTTTGCCAGGCGGCCGTGCGCTTCTTCGGTGTGCTTGTCGCGCAGGCTCTGCAACTCGTCCTCCAGCACTTGGCAGCGGTCACGGGCGGCCTTGGCGTCTTTCAGCACCGTCTCACGATCGGCTGCAGCGTTGGCGGCACTTTGCTTCTCCTTCTCGGAAGCCGCAGCGGCCTGGCTCAGCGCCGCGTGAACCGCGAGGTTGGAGTGAAGCCAGCCGGAGGCCAGCCCCAGGCGCCCGACCACCAGGCGTGGGTCCGCGCCCAGGAGATCTGCCTGCAACTGGGTCATCTCCGAAAGAGCACGTTCCAGAACAGCAGCAAGAGCAGAAGAACCAGGGAGTGGAGGTGCAGCAGTGGGAGGAGCCGACATCGTCGCCAGGACCTGGGAGACTGCGGGTTCTGGAGCAGCTGGGTCCTCATCAACCGCGCCAGACGCCGGCACTTCCGGAGCCAGCGGGGCCATGGGGGCTGATTCCACACGGCGATGTTCCTCTTGGCCTCGCGAGGACGACCGGGTTGGGGAGGTGCGGGCGCTCCTGCCTCCTTTCTCTGCGGAGGAAGGCACGGCCGCCGTATCCTCCTTCCTCTTCTTTGCTGAAGGCGCCGGCCTGATCGACCGAGGGCGAACGTCAGGAAATAACAAGTACAAACAGGTAGAAGGCGAAGCTTAAGACACTCACCGATCCACCACGACATACTTCCGCTTGGGGAGCTTCAAGCCTGACAGCATCGGGACCTGAGGAGCAGGCATGCGGGCCCCGACGGCAAAAGGGCCGGAGCCGGCCTCAGGAGGCGTCGAGACAGGAGCGACATCTCGAGGAACCAACGACGACCTGCCCCTTGTCGGGATGAGGGGCTGCTCCCTCTCCTCCTGGCGGGCGTCGGCCTCGGCGTCGTCGGGCAGGGCGCGGAGGATCTCGGCCTTGTTCAGAGAAGAAGTCTCCCCCACCTCTTCAAGAGTCTTCTCCGAGTCCACCTCCTCCTCCTCCCCTCCACGAGACTCGTCGGAGGACACCTCCACCGGCTTCGGTGCTGCAGGAGCTCCTGTGACACCCAAATTTTTTGGCCTTGTTTTTATATATTAGAATATTGCCAGGAAATAAAACTTTTCCATTTTTGTCAAGTTTTACCTTTTGTGATTTTGGGTTTATACCTCTTGTGGGAAAAAACCTTCAAAGGTATTGTTGGAATTGATTTCTCTCCATTATAAAACAATTATTTATCAGTGGATTCAAATGTTGCAAGATTTATTTTCTCAAAACTTTGCTCTTATAAAATGATTTCTTTTGCATTTGGAGCCCATTTGCACTACAACCATTTGATAAATGCCCCTAAAAATCCCACCAAAATTTGGGGATGTCATGTGATGGTTCCACATCACTTTTATGCAAAAATACCTTCTGGCCATTGGAGATTTTGAGCTCTTCACCAACTTTTCCAATCTGGTCCAGTAGGCACTTTTGCACTACAACCCATTTAAATATTTCTTTAAAAATTCTTCCAAGTGTTGGGAGATGTCAGTGGATGCATACCATTCATCTTCAAGCAAAAACCCAGTGGTGTTCCTTGGAAAATTTGAGTGGATCAACCTCTTTTGCATTCTGGTCCAATTTGATGATTTGCACTGCAACCATACTTTTCCTTGCTCTAGTAACCCTGAGCTTTTTCCTACTTGTAGCCCTCCCTACCAAACTCTTAAGTCCAGGAGATTGGGCTCATTGGAGGTTTTGAAGTGCATGTTCTAAACCCTTTTTCTTTCTGCCCAAAACTGGAGTTTTGCAAAACTTGCACTATCAACTTTCTGTTTTTGCCACACTAATCTTACCACCATCTCCTGCATCTAAAGAGACACTGATCTGGAGATGTTGGCCACCCCAAGAGTTGCCTAAGTGCATATGGCATTCTGCCGAACACCTGGTGTGCACAGCCACTTTTGGCAAGCTCTCTGGTTTGCATTGTGGACTTGAACTCCTGACCTATCCACCTTGTCCACTGAGTGTCTTGCTACCCCTACCTCCATCCTGTGCAGTGCCAGCTCCACCCTCGAGCTCTAGAGCGCGCTGGCTTTTCGTCGAGCAGGTGCCGTGCGTGCTCTGGGCGCGCCCAGAGCGCACGTTTTGCACGCGCGCGCACTACGCCGACACGCCGCACTGCTGCACTCGACGCAACCCGACCCTGGCCCCCTCTGCATCGCTGAACCGCGCACTAGCCGCCCCCCTGCTCCCCGATAGCTCTGGCACCCTGCTGCGCCGTTGGCCGCGCCCTTGGCGGCACGCCGGCGTCGGCAGCGGATTCCGCCGCGGGCGGCGCCGCCCAAACCACCAGCGCGCGCCAGCTGCCCCAGAGCACAGGCCGTGCTTATCCTCCCGCTCGTCGGCACGCTTTCGTCACCGCCACGATGCCCTGCAACTATAGGAAAGTGGTCGCCGGCGATCTTATCTTCTGCCGCCGCGGAGCCAGGCCCGTGCGCCTAAATAAAGGGACCCCGAGCCCCTCCGAGCACTCACGCGACATCAGACCCTCCTCGTAGAGCTCCCCACGCAGTAGATCGACCCGTAGTGGCCGTCTTCCTCAACTCCGGCCAGCTCGGCCGCCGCTAAGCTCCGGTGCGATTCGTCGCAGCCGGCCACCCCTTTCGCCAATCCAGCGCCACCAAGAACTTCCCCATAGTCTTGCGGAGCTGCCCAGCTACCCAACTCCGGTCGGAGATCACCGGAGCACGAAAGTCACTTCACCACCGTAGCTTTCCTCCGCCGCGGAGCTCGCCGCCGGCGATTCCCGCCACCTCCGTCGACCCATCAACCACCCCGAGGACCGCCTCGGTCTTGCCCTTCCATCCCCGCCCTTGGATGCCCGTGAGGCGCCGCCGTTCGTCGACGGCGATCGCCGGAGCCCCGCTCCCGTCGGACAGAAGAGAGGAGAAGGAGGGAAGAAACGGTCAAACCTGACCAGTGGGCCCTTTGGACCCACTGTCAGCGACCCGCACGTCCGCCCTCTCTCTGTTTAAGTGAAGGCGCAAAACCCCGCGTACGTTTCTCTGCTGCGAAAGCGTATTTCCCTCGAAGCGTTTTCCTTTTTCTGGTTTTATTTAAAAACAGAGTTGACCAAACTTTGACTGGATGTAACTTTTAAAATAAAACTCCAAATGAGTTGATTCTTTTTCCTACCTCTCTCAAATTTCATCTAGTTTATTTTAAGATTTATTTCAAAAATATTTGAGACAGGTTTTGGTACTGTGTTTGAAATATTTGTTATTTGTGTATTTTGCAAAATAGGATTTTTGGAGGAAAAGGAAAGCTTCCAATAAGTGCATCCTTTGCATACTCTTGAAGGCAAGCATTTCTGAACTCTGGCATAATATTTGTTGTGGTGTTTGGATGCGATCGCAACACCTTTTGACTTGGAGTATGTGATAGTTTATGTATCGTTATGGTCTCGTGTATGAGTACACTTTGGAGTTGTTTGTGGCCAGCAATGGATACACTAATGATTTGGATCATCCTCGCGAGCTTCTCTTGCACACCGGTAGGAAGCCGGGAAAGTCGTGGTCTTGGGTAGACACGAGCTTGTCCCTAATCCCTCGTCGAGACGAGTATGCCCGGCATAGCATGGTGAGGCTCGAGGAGTGGTGATTTATTTCACTAGTGGTAATATTGTTGGTGGATACTTGGACCACCTGAGTCGGTTGTAGACCGAGTCTTGATCAATAGCTTCCTTCTTTGTCGGTACCACCACTTGTCCCTGCAGGGGACAGGGTATGGTTCAGTAGGTTGTCAACCCCTTTCCAAAGCACAGTCCGTACAGAGAGGCTGTGATGAGGGTCCCATGGCCATGGATTAAAGCCAGTCATCCGGTCCGGGGGCATGGGTGTTTCGGTTGTACCCGAAGGGGGTAGCTCCCCCAGTTTGCGCGCGGTATAAATTTTGTGATCCCATGCTACGTCGAGGTTGTAGCCTCCCCACTTAGAGTTTTGCTTGGCAGGTGTCGTGGGTGATTCCAGACACTGGTGAGTTAAGCTGGTGTGTGCAGGTCAGGCGTGTTTTCAATCAAAAGACCGTAGACGGAATTAGTCCCGAGGGATTGAGTAATCCCGTTACTCGTGGAAAATGGTACTACCTCTACAGAGGATATATCCTGTTAGATAGTCATGTTCTTGAGTAGAGACCAGTCTGAGTTGAGTCTCAGTAACGGTATTCGGATGGAGTACGATTTAACTAGAACTCTGTAACGGCATTCGGATGGAGATACGGCTTGACTAAATTATCGGTTTTCGGATGGAGAAACGACTGTACTTATTTTTGTTTAAGATTTTGGCATATGGATTATGATCTTTATTATTTGGGACTAACCATTTATATTGCGTATATTATTGAGTATCCCTGGGATGGTCCTACCTCCTGGATATTCGCTGTGATTATTTTCTTATAAGCCCTTTATGTGGTGTCGCTCAGACGCCCGACTGCGGCATGCTTGTTGTTCTTTTATCTTTTATAAGCCCTTTATGTGGTGTCGCCCCGACGCCCGACTGCGGCATTATTATTTCTGCATTTTCCGCTCGAGGAGTCTTTCAGACACTCGTTTGGCACCAGTATTACTATTCTGCAGTTTCCGCTCGAGGCGTCATTCAGACCCTCGCTTGGCACCCAGTATTTTACTTTGAATTATTTTAACCACACGTGTGCGTCATGGTTTTTCGTATCTTTTCGTGACAGTCGTGTGATCACATATTAATCTGGAGCATGTTGATATATATATTATACCCGTGTTCTTGATGTTTGCGAGTACATTCCAACGTACTCACTGGCTTGTCCCTGGCTATTGTCTTGGCCAGATTCTTTGCTTGGAGATAAGCATCGCGGTGACAATCTCGGAACCTACGCGTTGACGTTTGCAGCCTCGCAAGGATAGGAGTTATCCTGGTCAGCTGTTCTTGTGGGAAATGGAGTCCCATAGACGCAGATGTACCCAATCGCTTCCGCCCTCATCCATTAGAAACCAAGTGTTGTACTCCTAAGCCTAAATGGTCTTGTACTACATATTTTTGTACTTGCTTGGAATTCTTGTATCAAGTTGGTACCTCATCAGCTAACAGTAATCCTGGGGCTGATGAGCGCACAGGCCGTTTTTCTGGGAATTTATATCCCAAAAATCCGGTCGTGACAGCTCCTGCGAGTGCCGGCGGCACCAGGCTGCGCGCGTCAAAGGTCGGCCAGGAGGCGACAAGTTCCTCCCAGTCCTTGCGGAGGAACAAAGGAACGAAGGCACTAGGCGGGTACTCCTAGTTGTCCCCAACTATGAGGTGCAGGACAGCATCCAATTCATCACCAGGAAGGGCCCCAGGCCTCAGATGGGATTTGTTCCCCCCTTCTTCGAGCTCCCACAAGGGGCGCGAGCACGCCTGGAGAGGGGCAACTCACAGCATCAAGAACTCCCTCTGGAGAATTGCCCCCGTCACCTTGGCTGCCTTCGCGTTGCCCGGCTTCAAGTCAGTCGTCATCTGCCCCAACAGACAACGCCCGCTCATCGGCAAGCTCCGCCTTGGACCACCCCTTGTCGAGCTTGGGCGCCTCCGTCGGTAACACCAGGCACGGACGAGTGCACTTGGCGTCCATCATGACCCATTTGGATCAGATATTGTCGGCCCTCTTCCCGGTGCTCGAGATCGAGTTGGCCTTGCCAGACGCGACGAAGTTGGCGCATCCGGAGAGTGGCCCATCGGTGAAGCGAAGGAAGAAGAAGTGGCGTAGAAGCGCCACGGATGGCAGCACGCCCAGGTACGCCTCGCAATAGTAGGCGAAGATGGACAAGAGGAGGACATCGTTGGGATGGAGGTGCAATGCCAGCAGCCCGTAGTGGTCGAGAACCTCATAAAAGAAGTCAGAGAAAGGAGGGACCAATGAAAGAACATGTGGTGCCCCCATGTTTGGTTTTGGTAATTGACGACAATCTCTATGGACTAATGGTTTCCTTGAGTTATATTTGAAGGTTTTGTCCATAGGCTTTTCTTGGAGTACATGTGTTGGTTTCAAGGAGAGTTTGTGTTGACCAAGGTGCAATTAAGGAATTATCCAAAGATTGGTCATGTGAGAGTTGAGCTTATTGCAAGCATGTCTTGAAGAAGAAGATTGTGTGATCATTCATGTTTACCTTCAAGACATCATCCAAATGAAGAGAGTTGAAAAGATTCTAGGTTGATCAAGACTAAGTCAAGAGTGAATCAAGTTGATCAACTCACAAAGCGTAGAAGATGTACCGAGAGGGATCAAGTGATCCCATGGTATGGTAAGCATTGTCCATTGTGCTTTATGTACTAACCCATGGTCTATGTGAGAGTTCTATGTGGGGTTAGGTACGTGTTCATGGGCTTGCGTCAAGAGGAAGATATCACTCAACCCATGGAGAGGATGACATCAAGTGGTGATCGTCATCAAGATTGCCGTGTGCAAGTTCAAGTGGAGAATCACGAAGAGATCAAGTGCTTGAAGCTTGCCGTCCATTGTGGTGACAATGGACTTGTGAAGATGTGCCGAAGAGTGGCTCACCCATAGTGGACTATGGAGGAGTAATCATCTAGTCTTCATCGAGCCAACGCAATCAAGAAAGGTGGTCCAACTTGAGGGAGTCAAGATCATCATCATCTAGCTCAAGTGGACCATGTGCAAGGCAAAGGTTTGCCCTTGATAGGTTTTCTATTTTACCGGTCTCATGGTGGTAGTTGGGAGACCGGGTTATAGGATCAATAGCCGTACTATCAAGGGGGGCTCCCAAGTGAGTAGCTTGATCGTATCGTTCGTCGAGAGCTCAAACCATTGCATCCTTGCATCATGTTTCTTGGTTCTTGTTTGGTTCTCTTTGTGATTCTTAGAGCTTATGGTCATCTTGATGACAAGCTTGAGTTCATCGAAAATGGAGTTTGCATGCGTCTTCTATGATGTTTTCGATGTTGGAGGTTTTACCGGTCTTATCCGAGGAAGGGTTCTCACCATTTTCTTTTGGGCCTTTTCTTATTTGCTTCTTATTGGTATTTCTATCAAGATTGTGTTAGCCCTTGTCACTAGCTTTCCAACAAACTTGGTTTCGTCGAATTCGGAGTCCGTTTGCAGAAGTTGTGTCAGTTTTGGTGTTCTGAAAAGGCTGCAGCGGTACTACCGCGGACAGGAGCGGATGTAATTTTTTACTACTGCTCTTGGGAGCGGTACTACCGCTTGGAGCAGTACTACCGCGGCTACTTCCGTGGCTACTTCCGCTCGGGACCAAAAACTCGTCACAAGTCCAGCGGTGGTAGGCACGGATGTAATTTTTTAGTACTGCTCGCAAGCAGTAGTACCGCTACCCTTAGCAGTAGTACCGCTACCCCTAGCGGTAGTACCGTGAGGTCAAGCGGTACTACCGCTCCGACGGTTCTTCTGGCTTTTTTGCCTCCTCGCTGTTGTGTTTCAAAGGGCTACTACCGCCCTAGCGGTAGTACCGCTCGGTGCGGGCTGTGACCATAACGGTTGGATTTTTCCCCACCTATAAAAGGGGGTCTTCTTCCCAATGAACCTTATCCTTTGAGCTCGTGTTCTTCCCCCATTGTTGACCTTCTTCGAGCTTGCTAACTCTCAATCCCTCCATGGATTCTTGCTACTTTTTGAGGGAAAAGAGAGAGGAGATCTAGATCCACATTTCCACCAATCACTTTCTCCTCTATGTGAGGGGAACCCCTTGGATCTAGATCTTGGAGTTCTTGGTGTTCTCCTTCTTGTTCTTCCTCTCATTTTCCTCCCTAGCATTAGTTGCTTCGGTGGTATTTGAGAGAGAAGGACTTGGACACTCCGTGTGCCCTTTCCATTGCATTTGGTGCATTGGTTTGAGTTCTCCACGGTGATACGTGGAAGTTACAAGTTGAGAAGCTTATTACTCTTGGGTGCTTGGTACCCTTGAGCTTGTTCCTCTTGGGTGCTTGGGCGCCCTAGACGGTTGGTGGTGTTCGGAGCTCAATCATTGTGGTGTAAAGCTCCGGGCAAGCGTCGGGGTCTCCAATTAGGTTGTGGAGATCGCCCCAAGCAATTTGACTGGTTCCGATGACCGCCCCCAAGGGTTGCCAAAGTGTACGGGTTCGGTGACCGCCCCAAGGGTTGCCATTTGTACGGGTTCGGTGACCGCCCTCAAGGGTCCCTTAGTGGAATCACAGCATCTTGCATTGTGCGAGGGTGTGAGGAGATTACGGTGGCCCTAGTGGCTTCTTGGGGAGCATTGTGCCTCCACACCGCTCTAAACGGAGATTAGCATCCGCAAGGGTGTGAACTTTGGGATACATCGTCGTCTCCGCGTGCCTCGGTTATCTCTTACCCGAGCCCTTTACTTATGCACTTTACTTTGTGATAGCCATATTGTTTCTTGTCATATATCTTGCTATCACCTAAGTAGTTTTTCTTGCTTAGCATAAGCTGTTGGTGCACATAGGTGAGCCTAGTTGTTGTAGGTTTTGTGCTTGACAAATTAACCGCTAGGTTTATTCCGCATTTGTTCAAGCCTCAACCGTAATTATTTTAAAGCGCCTATTCACCCCCCTCTAGGCGACATCCACGATCTTTCAATTGGTATCAGAGCCTCATCTCTCTTTGTTAGGCTTAACCGCCTAGAGAGTAAAGATGTCTTCTAGGGGATTAGGATTCTGTGACACACTTAGTTTCGATGGCACAAATTTTGATGTTTGGGTAATTCGCATGCTTAATCTCTTTAGGGTCATGGACCCAAATTTAGAGCGAATTGTAGATATGGGTTTTTCTCCTCCAAAAGACCCCCAAAGATTATCTTTAGAGGATGAGAAAAACTCTTATCTCAATGCTCAAGCTTCTAATATGCTTTTCGATGCTTTGAGCAATGTAGTTATATTTCAACTCATGCCTTTCCGGGATGCTCATGAGTTGTGGACAAAGCTTCAAGATAAATATGGCATGTCCAAGTTTTGTGGGGATGATTGTTCTCCCTCCACCTCCGGTCGTGTTGTGTTCTCAACTTCTTCTACTTCACCTACATGTGGTTTGCCACAAGGTAATGACATGGTGAGTAGTGGTGTTCATTGCAATGATGATAGTGGGCTTAGTTTTGATAATCCTTCATCACTTTCTTGCTCCGATGCTTCATCTTTGGACTCTAGCACTCCAAATGTTTCACATGCTTGTGTTGATAGTCCTTGCATATCATGTACAAATTGCTTGCCTAAATCTCATGATGATATGCTTGCTATGTCTTGTTGGCATGATAAAAATGCATGTATTTCCTCGAGTTGTTGTGCTAACAATTTAGAGAAAACCCAACACTCCATGTAACAAGATGTGGTCTTGAATGGTGCTTCAAGGGATCCCACATCATCATCTATTGCTTTTTGCCTTATGGCCAAGGCTTCAAAGGTATCTCCCACTTTGAATCCCAATATATCTTGTGATAATATTGATGATGGCAAGAGTGATGATGATGTCGATTATGATGAAGAGAATGATGACGTTGCCTCCTTAAAAGTTAAGGGGGAAATAATTTTTAAAGCTCTTCTTAAGAATAAAATTGCTCGTTCCAACTTCATGGAAATCATGTCTATTGCTATTGAGGGCAAGACATATATTGATGAGTTGGAATCTCGTCTTGAGGAGCATGAGGTCACCATTGATAAAATGGAAGGTCATGAGCGTGATTACGCTAATGAGATTGCGGACCTCTCTCAAGCTCTTCAACTTGAACAAACCACCAAGGAATCTCTTGAGGAGACTTTTTCTCTAGAGTTATCTAGAGTGAAGGAATCTCATGATAGAGCCCTCGAGGTGGCCAATGTTTTTGAAACTAAAAATTCTAAGCTTGAAGTTGCTCATGCTAGACTCCTTGAGGATTTTGAGCACCTCGAAAATGGCTCAAGGGTCATCAAGGGTGAGCTCATCAAACTCACCGAGTCTCATGCTAAACTTGAAGCTTCTTATTTAAAAGAGCTTGCCAAGTTGCCTTCTCCTCTTGTTGTAAATGATGATGCTTGTGCTACTAACTCTATTTCTTGTGAAGCATCCATTTTAAAGGAGAACGTTGAGCTACGGGCTCAACTTGAGTTGCTATCTAGCAATTATGGGAAATTGGAAGAAAGCCATGAAAAGCTCTCAAGCTCTCATGATGATCTTCTAGTATCCCATAATGTGCTAAAGATAGCTCATGAGGCCATGATTGCTAAGGTAACATCTAGTGAGCCTCATGTGGACACTAGCACTACTTTTAGTCAAAATGCTATATTGCCTTGTGCTAGTCCTCGCGATTCATCCATGCATAACGTTGGTACATCTTGTGATGAATTGCTTTCCTTGCCTTGTTGCTCTAACGATGAAGCTTATACTTCCTCTAGTGCTTGTGTTGAGACTAACCATGTAGAGGAAATCAAAGAGCTCAAGGCCCAAGTCACTTCTTTGAAGAAAGACTTGGAAAAGAGTCATGAAGGGAAATTTACACTGAACAACATCTTGAGAGTGCAAAAATCCCCCAATGACAAAGGTGGACTTGGATTCAACTCCAACAAGAAGAAGAAGTCCAAGATGAACAAAAAGAAGGGCCAAGAACAAGTCAAGAATTCGGCCAAGATTGTTTGCTTCAAGTGCAAAGTAGAAGGGCATCATGTTAGATCTTGCCCATTGAAGAAGAAGGCCATTAGTGACAAGCAACAAGGGAAGCGGCCACAAGTTCGATCTCATGCTCAACCACAAGTTGAAGAAAGTCCTCTTCCCAAGAATCCTCAAGCTAATGCTTCTCAAGTTGAGAAATCAAGTGAGAAGAAAGTGAAGAGTAAACGTTGCTACTTATGTCGTGAGAAAGGTCACCTCGCCTCTTCATGCACTAGTGGTAACTTATCCAACCCAATTATTATTGATGATATCTATTCTCTTGGGAAGGATAATGTTGGCCATGTGTTTGCCAAATTTGTTGGTGCTCAAAGTGGTGTCAAGAAAAGAACCATTTGGGTAGCCAAGCCTATTGTGACTAACATCTTAGGACCCAACTTGGTTGGGGACCAACTAGCTCAAACTTGATCAATAGGTGTTGTTGGAGGGCATTGGAGACTTGGCTACATTATGAAGATTTAAGGGGACTTCATCATTCTTATTGTCTCAAGCCAGGTCAATTGGGTTATCAAGTTTCTATTCTAGATCCAATGTGCCTCCTTCTGGTAACTTGTACTTAAATTGTTTACATCGAAAGTTACTTTCCCCTTTGCATGTTTTGGTTTTGTTCCTTGCATGTGGTTGTATATGTTGTGCCTCCAATTTGCTTATCTTGAGTAATCAAGTATGTGTGTGTTGGTTTGCACATCATGTACGTGTGTGTAGTGCGTTGAGCCTTTGCGCATCTTGTTTGTATGTTAGTTGGCTCTTGTGAGAGATTAATGGAACATCCCATTTTGGGGGAGTGATGTGCTTTGTGCACCTCACGGTCCCATAAATGTGTTTACATGAGGAATACCACCTAGTATTGATATTGCAAGATTATCTAGTCACTATGTAGTATGTCTTCTCATGAGAAATTCAAATTCTAAATAGTCCATTAATTATCTCTTGTTGGATCCTCTTTTTGCCTCTTGTTAAGTTTTCTTTAATTGGTATCACATTATGGGGGAGTAATATGCTATGTATATTACTAGCCTAGAAAATGTGTACATTTGAGATATTGTCACCTAGAATTGATATTGTAAATTATCTTGTTCCTACGTGGCATGTTGGCTCTACAAGTTGCAATTTGCTTGTGTTTGGTGTGAAGATGATGTCAGATATCCTTGCTATCTACCACCGGGAATTATTTCCAAATACTTCTTGTCTTTTGACAATTGGTACTCACTTATGTGTGGTAGAAATTATTGATCATCTTCACGTTGGCGTTTGCTTTTTATTTGCCTTATCTCTTGCCAAGTTTGTGTCAACTCCCATTGCCTTCCGTGCCACTTGAGGATCTTGTTGTTTTCTTGATCTTGTCTAGTGTTTTCCTTGATATAGTGAACGTGGTGATCCTACCTTGTGCATTTTGTATTCAAACTTGTGGGGGAGCTATCCTATTTTCTATAAAACACTAAATTTGTGATCCATTTTAAGTGTGTGTTGGTGGACGGCAAGCCATTTCTTTTTGGTACTTGTGCCATCATGAAACTTTGTAGAGAGCTTGGTTTGTTTTGAACCATCCTCTCTTTTGGGAGTTTGATATGATTTTGTGGGTTCCAATGGATATCTCATTCCTTGATGTATCTTTTAATGATATCTTCCAAGTGATGATTTCTCCATTTGGTATTCTTTTCACTTGGTATTTCCTTGTATTTTAGTATCGGTTCTTGAAAGGCTTGAGCATGCATATTAACCTCATGTAGTTTCCGTGTCATGCTTTCTCTCTTTGACCCAATATATAGGGGAAACTCCACCAAGTCTCAAATTGGATGAGATGTGCATGAATTTCATTTCCATATCTATATGCACATATTTATGTGGAGTTTTTCCTATGTATTGTTGGTGTTTCTAACTCTTTGGTCCCAATGAGTTTGGGTACCATTTTGTTTGTGTTGTTGTTCTAGGAACAATTGGAGATGCATTGGATGCTTGGCTCACTCACAAGGAAGGTGTTGCCACCATGTGCTTTTTGGAGTCAAGCTAGGATGATCAATGAACTACTTTGTACCTTCAATCGGTATCTACTACATCCTTCCAATGTTAACTCGGTAACAAGTATCTTCATATACTTCATGCACACATTTCTTGCATCAACCTTGTGTAGGTTGTATCATGGCATGTTATTCATTCTCTCTTGTGATACTTGTTTCCTTTCTCAAAGCATCCCAACACTACAAAAAATACACTTCCGTGATGATACGTGTTTGTCACAGTAGGTCGCATTTTTTGTCATGCATGTACATCCATGACAAATTTATGACAGAATGAAGATAGTCATACCTGTGCTGTTGTAGAAGTGTTCCATGACATTACCAAAATTATCATCACGGAAGTGTCCACTTCCATGACGATAAATCGCGCGTCACAGAAGTGCTTTCGTCAAGGGTGACCGACACGTGGCATCCACCGTAACGGAACGCCGTTAAGCTATCGGGTCGGGTTTTGGATCCGATAACCTGTTAATAGCCCCGACCAATGGGGATTTTCCACGTGTAAAATCATCATTGGCTGGAGGAAACACGTGTCGGCTCATCGCTGGGACAGATGTCATCCACTCATTGGACAGAAGGCGCCTATGATACGTCGACACGTGGCACGGCCCAACAGAGGCCCATTCCTGTGAAAAGGCCGGCCCGTTTGACTTGGTAAAAAGGTGGTGGGCCAGCCCATGGAAAGCCTGTTAACGGCCTGTTCGCATATAGCCCATTTACAGCCCGCTAACCCAAGGCCCGTTACGCCCTATTCGAATTAGGCCTAGTAGCGTCATCTGGGCCATCCAATATGATTCCAGCCCGTTTTCACTTCTGGCCCATGTATGGCCCATGATGTCTTTCGGCCCATATGAGGCCCTATGTAACTCTTGGCCTATTAACGGCCCGTGGTGAAACTGGCCCGTAATGAACAGTGTATCACTTTACACCCATTAACGGCCCGTGGTGAAACTGGCCCGTAAAGAACAGTGTATCACTTTATACCCATTAACGGCCCGTTATTCCGTTGGGCCGTTTCCAGCCCATGTTATCTTTCGGCCTTCTCAGAGCCCATTTATTCTTGGGCTATTTTCCAGCATTCGTTTACTTACGACCTGTTACTGTCATTTTCTGCTTGTGGGCCAAATTCAGCCCGTGGTTACAGTCGGTCCGTTTGTGGTCCGTTAATATGTTGGGCCGTTTTCATAGCATCATCAAATACGGCCTATTAACGATGGCCCATTATGGCCGGCCCATGAACGGACGATTCCAACTCTAGCCCGTTTACGGCCAGAATGCGGTCTGTTTGGCCCATGTTTGGCCAATCGATCATACGGCCCGTATAAGGCCCATTGATGACACGGCCCGTAGAAGGCCCATTGTTTCTACGGCCCGTAGAAGGCCCACTGTTTCTATGGCCCGTAGAAGGCCCATTGTTTCTACGCCCCGTAGAAGGCCCACTGTTTCTACGGCCCGTAGGAGGCCCAGTGTCACTACAGTAAATATTAGCCCATGGTTATTATGGCCTAGTTTTAAAAAATAGGTTATTGCAGCCACTAGCAAACCGCAGAAAAAGAACTGCACTGACTACAAGCAAACAAATAAACAAGACAACAAGGAAATAAATAAGCAAGCAACTTACACTAGGCTATCACGGCTATTACACATATTACATCCACTGGGCATCAAAGTTCGCCACCAGTGCAAATATAGGGAACACAACAGCATATAAATACCGCAGCAAAACAAGTCCAGAACTGAAACCACTTCAGAAGAGCTCAAGAAACAATATCCTGGGTACCCATAATGCTGGCAAGATGCTTAGCAAGCTTATTAACTTTCTCTTGTTTGGCGCTTAAGTCCTCCAGCGCTTGCTGTTGCACCAGAAAGTATGCATCTGAATTCTGCAGGGACTTCCTCAGTCCTTCGGCTTCCTGTCGCATAACATCTGATCGATGTCTTTCCACTTGAAGTTGAGACTCAAGAAGCCGAACTGATTCAGGCAACGAGTTCGAAGAGCTGGTGGCAGCAGTGGTAGCCAGTAACTCGAACACTACATCAAGACAGGACTTTGGGGTTGTCTCAGTGTCTTCAATATAGTTTTTATCAGCTTTATTGGAGACCAACAGGGATGTCTCACTATCTTGAACCTTATCTGCATTACTTCCTTTACCATTGCATAACAAGGTACTCTTCTCCAATATTTTATCCGCGTTCTAAAAGAGAAACAAACAAACACATCTCAGGTTTACAATGTAGTATATGAAACTCATTTTGGTAAACCAGTTCAGTAGTAAGGTGGACAGGATAACAACATAAAACAAACATATATCTATGTAGTATGGTCACTCTATGGTCTATATCATTCTAGTTTATGTTGCCAAATCAAGATAGATACAGTTCAAATCATATCTATTTAAGACAAAGCAGCATAGACAGAATATAAGTGTGGGAAACTACACAGCAATAACAACACTTGTAATGTGCATGGCATGAGAACATAACTGTTTATTCAATTGAAACTGAAATCAACATAGAGCAAGTTACAACAGCAAACAGCCAAACACGTTGAAGAAACAGGTTTAAAACATACCTGTTGCGCCATTGGAGTTTCAATTGCATCCTTCAAATTTGAAATTAGTTGGTATCAGTAAATACAGTGATGCAAGAGCAAAGTAGTATGAACCATAGCTACGGAACCTGACCTGAGAACAATTCTTCTTCTGCTTTAAGCGTTGACTTCGGGTTCAGAGTGGTGGTCCTCGTGATTTGGGCACTGCAGTTGCCTTACTAACTGCTCGTGTTTGGGTGCTCTATGGTGGAGACGGTGCTGTGTCAACAGGAACTGGGTGTCTATCTGCTGGGGTTGGGGTTAGAAGGGGTGTAGCTAGTTCTCTATCCAACTGGGTAGGGGTACAATCTGCATGAGTGTGGGTTATGTGTGGTGGGGCTGGTTCTTGGGCAAGTACAACCGTGGTTCTATCTGCATCGACTGGTAGCACGATCTTTTCTGAAGACCGTGTTTTTACTCCCACAGATACTGCCATCACTCCCTCCAATTGAAATGGCTGATAAACAAGAAAAGTAATTGAATGTACAGACATTGTAAGATAGACAGGTGCAATGGATAGTAGGGAAGAAAAGAGGGCATGAAATAATTCACATTTATGTTGTCTAAGCAAACAGAATAGCAGGACATAATTTCACATATATGATGGCTAATTAAACAGGATAGCATGACACAATTTCACATGTATGATGGCTAACTAAACATGATCGAATGACATACTTCAAAATATGATGACTATGTAAACAGGATGACATGATATAACTATACGATGTGTCTATTAAAGTGGTTGGCATGCCATAAATCACAAACATGCCGTCGATGGAAACATGATGGCATGATATAATTCACGGATAGAATGACATAATTTAAAATATGATGACTATGTAAACAGGATGAGATGATATAACTATATTATGTCTTTAGAAAATGGGTTGGCATGCCATAATTCAGATACATGCTGTCGATGTAAACATCATGGCATGACATAATTCAAATATATGATTTATATACTAAGGAAGTGAGCAGAGGGCAATCGCATATATGATGTGTCAACTAAGGAGATGGCATTCAATATTGTGTATATGATGTAAAAACTAAGCATTGCAATACAACATATGCATTATATGAGTAATATAACCCTGCCAAGTTTGAGCATACACCTCAGGGGGATAATAGGACTGGTCATCTGCCTCTGAATCCTCCTCTGAAGAGCTATATGTAACCAGCAAGATATCTGCTTCAGCAGGTAGCATTGTCTGCTCTGAAGACCTTGTTTTCACTCCAGATTTCTCCATCACCAATTCAAATGGCTGATGCACAGGAAGAGCAGTTGAATATACAAACATTGTCGACAAAAGCAATGAGAAATACAAAAAAAGGATGGCATGATATAATTCACATATATGACGCTTGCCTAAACAGCATGGCATTGCATAATTCACATACATAATGCCTTGCAACAAGATAACATTGCATAATTCACATATATAATGTCTTGCAACAAGATGGCATTGCATAATTCACATATATGGTAATTAGACACTAAACAGGTGGCATTCACACAAAGCATGTCTAAACTAAGCAAATGACATAGCAATGCAAGATACCATACGCACGATATGAGCAACATAACCCTGCCAAGTTAGGGCATGCACCTCGGGGGGGGGGGGGGAATATGACTGGCCATCTGTCTCTGAATCCTCCTCTGAGGAGCTATCGGTAACCAGCAAGACATGCGCTTCGTCAGATAGCATTGTCTGCTCTGAAGACCTTGTTTCTACTCCAGATTTTTCCATGACCGTGCCGAATGGCTGATGCACAGGAAGAGTAATTGAATGTACTAAAATTGTTGACAAATTTAACACGTAATAAAAAATTGATGGCATGGTATAATTCACATATAGATGACTGGCTAACCAGGGTGGCATTGCAAAATTCACATATATGATGCCTGGCTAGACAAGATGGCATTGCATGATTCACATATACGATAAAGAAACTAAACAGATGGCATTGATACAAAGCATGTCTAAACTAAGCAGATGACATCTTTAAAGTATACAGTAAGCAATGCAAGGCACCATATGCATGATATTACCAACATCAGCATGCCAAGTTAGAGCGAAGACCTCATGGGGTAAATAGGAGTGGTCTTCTCCTTCTGAATCCCCCTCAGAACAGTTATCTTCCTCTTGATTACGATCCGAAATGGGTGGAGGGGGGCTGCCTTTGCGCCCACCATGGAACGGCGTCTGCATGAAATTTTATTGCCACGCAAGGCTCGGCTCTTTTGCTCTACATGATCAGTTCCATTGTGTACAATAACTGGCACGCATAGGAATAAAACATAGTGAGATTATGTAAGGAGTGCGTGCACAAATCCAGAGTGATGGTAGCAAACTGTGGATAGACCCAAAACCAATGATAGCAGGCAGATAATAGCTTTAGTTAAAAAATACAGATAATGGCTCCTTTAATGTTTGTTTGCACCCAACATGAAACTCATAGTAGACACCGGAGATTAACCATATAGTAGACAGATAGTACTGATTGCTGCCCCAATATGTACCCCACAACCATTTAAAAACTCAAGTTTCAGCATTAGTTTGGACCTGACTCGGAGTCTAATAGGTGAACACGACGATAATGTAGCATGTCATCATATTAAGCGACGCATAACGTAAGCAGACACGAAAGAGTGCGACCTCTCTTGCGGACCCGTGTAGTCCTCAAGGTCATCTGCTCAGTTGATGATGGTAATGCAGTTGCCGTGGCTGCCGGCGGCGGGGAAGAAGATTTGAGGCGGCGAAAGATAGTCTGGAGAGTGGATCCCTGCTGTGGTGAACCCTTCCATCGTTGGAGCAGCTGAGCTGGGGTAGAACACATCGCCGCAGGAGCAGTACAAACCACACAAGGTTTTCTTTGACATCTGTAACAGAAGTAATTGAGTAAGGGCTTGTTTGAATTTGAGGATTCTAACAATGCAGGGATAGGAAATAGACAGGAATAGGATAGGAATGCACGTGCAAAATAGAGAATTTAAAAACACAGGATTTCTGCCAATCTGGGTGTTTGATTCACAACAATTGGAAGATCACAGGATGCAAAAAAGCATGGTGAGATTAAGTCAAACCACAAGAAAATGTACGGTTATAATGCTATTATGCTACTATCTCTTAGTCTTGTGCTTGATGAATAGGAATATGAAAAGGAGGAGAAGTGGAAATTAGAATTCCTACGGTTTTTCTTTCAAGGAGACACTAAAGGAACAAATCCTACAGTTTTCCTTTGCTCCATTCCTTTGCACCAAATTCATGAAAAGTAGTACCAGGAAACTTTCCAATTCCGATGTTTCTCATTCACTTTTCCTATCAAGCATTGGCGATTCTAGTAGGCAGGCTTGAGCAAGGAAAATCCTACACTTAAAAAATGTTTTTGTGCTACTTCTATTACTTTGGACCCAGGCCACTGCCATACTAGCTCAACTCCCAGGCCCATCGACAAATGCACAGCTCAAACGCGCAGAGATAAATAATGATGGCATTCAAGAGAGTCCATCATGGATAGCTAAGTTGCCTGGTACCTCACTGCTTGTCATATAGTAGGATAAAATAATCGTATTTCCCGTTACTATGAGTGCTCAGTGGACAATATATATAACATGTAGAGTAAAAAAGAGATGCAACAAGTGTACAACCTCTTTGGCGAAGCCATGTTGATCTCAGCGTGATTGGGTTGGCCGGTGAGGATGCTCCGGCTGACTTTGCTGTCGGAGGAGGGGAAGAAGATCTTAGGCGTCTGGAGATGGAGCCCGAGGTACTGCTCTGCTGTGATGGAGGGTTTTGTCGTTGGAGCAGCTCCGGTGAGTTGTACGACGTCGAGGCTGAACCAGGACAAGAGAGACAATGAACAACGTTAACCTGAGTGGAATTCTAATAGCATCTCCAATACATGACGTAAAATACATAACCACAAAGTGCTAGATGTAAAATACATCAGCCGCTCATCTCTGAACTTAACTGTCGAAACTGAATTTAACTGTCGAAACTGAACTTAACTGTCGAAACTGAATTTTGCTGTCGAAACTGAATTTTGCTGTCGAAACTGAATGCACTAGCAAGGTTAGGCTACACGTCGGTCGACTGACTTTTTCATCTCTGGTCAGTCGATTTTGCAGCCGTTGGATACGAAATCAAGGGCCTGCGGTTCATCTTCAACCTCCACCCCCTAAGCCGCCAGCCACTACCGGCCAAACAGCACCCCCCGCCGCCCGCGGCCGGCGGTGCGCCGCCCCAAAAACACTCCCCACCGCCGGTCCGCCGCCGCCCCGGCCATCCCTCTAGGCCCCCCCTGTGCCGAGCTTTTTCTCCGGCAATCCCCACGTCACCGCCCCGCCAACGCCCCGCCACCGCCGGCGACCACCGCCCCCATCCTGAACCCTAAGATAGATAGTGGGGTACCTCTCCGGCGAGCCCCCCTCCCCACTGCGGCTGGTTCTTCCTTCACACCGGTGAGCCCCCTCACCCCCTGAAAATCGACTGACCCAAAAGTTGATTCAGTCGACTGAAGTGTAGCTAAATCGGAGCAGCATCGCAAGCAAGAGCAAGAGCGAGAGCAGCAGTGCGAGCAAGAGCAATAGCAAGAGCAGACCAGGCAGGGGACCAAGAGCAAGAGCAGAGCAGCAGCGCGAGCGAGAGCTAAAGCAGCAGCAGCTCCTACTGATGTGGACGTCGTGGCCGAGGGAGCGACGCCGTGGAGGAAGTGGCCGGCGACGCCGCCGTGGATGGAGCCGCGCCGTGTCGGCTCGGGACCGAGCACCGGCAACACCGTGAGATCGAATCAAGAAGAAAATGCGGCGATTAGTGTACAACCTCTTTGGTGGCGCCGATTAGGCCGCAGCTTCATCCGAGGAAACTGTGATGATGATGCTCTTCCGGTGGTGCAGGTGATGACGACGGTGTGGGAATGGAGGTGGCGCGAAAGACGAGGGGAACGTCAGGGCAGCTCCTTGGGGGTGGAGGACGGGGTGGCTGAACCGGCGGGACGATGAGATCGACGACGAATCCTCATCCGGTACGGTGGATGAGGGACGTCGAGGTGTTGCTGTGGACGACGTCGTCGGGGAAGAGGCTCCGGCTGGGTGGCGGACGGAGCAGGGTGTGGGGTTTCGTCGCGGGTTTTTGCGGCCTCGGTGTACGAATGGGTGGGCGGATGGGATGGCAGTGGGGAACCATGGCTTAGAGACGCGCTTGTCCGAAATGTGGGGTAAGTTACGAAAGTACCCCCACCGATTTGAGGCGGTTCTTTCGGTTCAGGGGTACCACGGGCATTTCGCGTATCGGGATTTCACAGGAGGTGGGAGTTTTCACGCGCGTTGTAATTTCGGAATAGCAAGGCGCGGGTTGAGATGGAGGGAGTTGTCGGAGCACAACGAGACAAAGATATATCTTAAATATTTCGGGCTAACAATGCGCGGGTTGAAGAGGCGGGAGTTTCGCAGCACGATAGACAGAGACGCTAGCTTGAATTTTCGGCCTAACAAGGCGCGGCTTGAAATTTCGGAAGAACAAGCTTAACGTGTACCAAAAAAAAGACAATTTGCACCTCAACACGCACAACACACACACAAACACCATTTATACTAGAGTAAGGTACACGTGCATTGCACGCATGAGATTTGGCAACCAAATTATGAATAAATACCACATTATAGCATGCAAGCTTTGAGTCATATATGCATGATGTAGATGTTCGTTTAATTCTTATAGTTCATTTCATTCAAAATCATCTAGTTTTTATAAGAAAGCTAATCTATTTTAAGATTCATGGAATTGTGCGCCGTAAGACATAAAGTAAAAACAAATAATGGCAAATCATGTAGAAAAACATTTGGGCAATTCTGATACGGAAGATTCTAGAACAAATAAGAAGTGCTTGTGTTTTGATGTTTGTGCGTTATGCTTAAGTTCAACCATGGAGTCTTCTAGATTATACATGTGGCGAAATCTGGTGGAATCTAGATGATATCCAACGACCAGTAGTGCTCAAATTTGCCATCTTTGGACCATCGGATTCGCCTCATCCAACGACCATCTTTCAAAGTTAAAGTTACCCGCATACAATATAAAAATATATATAATATAATATATATATATAGGGGTATAGATATAGATATGTGATGCGAAAGCCGCCCATCATCTCCAATTAGAATAGTGTGTCCATGCACGGATGCGACGTGGCCAAATGATGACTGCCATCGGTATCTCAAATTCAAATCAGTCTGACCTTGTTCAATGTGTATACATTACAACATGCTCGTTTCCAAACCACACCGCGCAGATCTCCGTTATATTCATGCATGCATGGGTTTCAAACATCAGGATTTCTTATTCAAATATTTGAATTCAACTTTACATTGATTATGACCTCACCTATTATTTTACACCCACACAGTAGTCTTCTCTTTTATAATTGTACCACTAACTTTCTCTCGTGCATGCATGCACACACACTACCAGTCGGCATTATCCATCGCACGCATACAATCTTTTTCTTCAGGTCGGTCTCCCATGAAGGCACACACCCACACACATCCCCCTCTCCATCATATCGGGCATTCTTTATCTCTCACACGTGCATGCGCAACGATCGATGTTCCTCTATGTATGTGTGTATATAGCTAGGTCTTTCATAGTTTTCCACACAAACCGATCAATCGATATATCCAGTGAGGTCTCACCCTCTTTCCCACGTCCACATCGATCAATCTATACCTCTCTATATAGGATTAACATATATAGCTAATACACCCACATTAATTATATATCCAACGCCCCCCTCTCATCATCCATGCCTTCCGCTTCATCTCTCAGACGCGTGCACAATGGCGAAGACAGGGGGCAGTAAGGGCCCTGCCCCCTCCCCCCCTAACATCACTATATATCGAGGCTAATATGAATGTGATCATTAGACAATTGCTGCAAAAAATGGTTTAAGTTCATGAATTGACCCTCCTCGTAAAGGATTAGCAATGCTTGGCCCCCTAGCTCATTTATTTTTCATGGCTCCGCCACTGCGCGCAACAGCGCACGTGCTCGCCCCCTCTCTCTAAATATCGATCTCGCACTTGTGCATTCCTTCATAGTCTCCCTCCACTCGGCCCCTCGCACCATCTTCTAGCCCCCCACCGGATTTTGCCACATGTACAATCTAGCAGACTCCATGGTTGAACTTAAGCATAATGCACAAACCTTAAAACAACAGTGGTTCTCTTTTGTTCTAGAATCTTCCGTATCATAACTGCCCAAACTTCTTTTCTAGTTGAATTGCCATTATTTGTTTTTACTTTATGCTTTACATCGCACAATTCCATGAATCATAAAATAGATTAAGGGCTTCTTTGATTCAAAGGATTCTCAAAGGAATTTTGGAGGATTCTAATCATTAGGAATTTTTCCTATCTTGGTTGTTTGATTCGTAGGATTGTAAACCATAGGAATTTTTCCATATGATTCATTTGCACTAGATTTCATAGGAAACATCCCATCCACTCAAACCTCTTTGAAAGAATTTTGCGTTTTTTCTATGCACAATCAAACACTCGTACAATCCTGTAGGATTCAAGACGACATTCCACTATAATCCCATGTTTTTCCTATTCCCGCGTTCTTAGCCTTTTTATAAAAACTAATTGATTTTGAATGAGATGAACTATAAGAATTAAACGAAGGGCTATATAAGGCATATATGACTCAGAGCTTACATGCTATAGTGTGGTATTTATTCATAATTTGGTTGCAAAATCTGATGCGTGCAATGCACGTGTACCTTACTAGTACTTCGAGTATGTGCAAAACACGTAGATTAGAATACCAATGGCACGCTACACAGTGTCTCTCTTACAGTTCATGAAGCCACGTGGCACATGTGGAGGCGTTGTCGCGACCTCCTTGCATGGATTGATCACAGTGACGTGCTACTGGTTCCAGAAGAATGTACTCGTCCTCCCCGAGCCATACTGGCGGTACATGCACGAAGCGAAGATGTGCACGCACGCCATGCACGCACTCATTCCCTCGCACGCACACGCGGGTACACGGGCGGACGCAATTTTGTACCAAGATCCACCCCATGTGATAATTTGACGCGTGCAAAGTCATTCACTTCATTGATGGTCAATTAATACAGCGCATGCAAATTGAGTGGACGTGAGGGCGGAAGAAAGACAATATTACTCCACTGCGCGCATGCGAGTAGTTAAATCGTGGGTTGCTAGTAGTACTTCCATTGGTCTCCTTCGTATTTTGTGCCAATTTTTGACACTAACATAATATTTACGCATTTGACCAGTGTAGTACTTAAATTTATGTTCCGCTAAACTCATCGGGAGCCGTTTCGGGCCTCGAAACCAAAACCATCAATTAATCTTTACCTTGTTCCCATCACATTCAAAAGCCTGCTCACACCTACTAGTATGTACCAAACCTGAACGTGTTCCCACTATGCAGGTATTCGTACTAGTGCTAGTACTTAGGTTATAAAAAGGGGAACTACCTAACCGAAAATTACTCTACCTTTCCTCCTCATAAGTGCTTCTTCTTCGTCCGTTGTTGCCATGGCCGGTGAGCAGAGCTCTAGGTTGAGAACTACTCGTAACAAGGGAGCGGCAACCAAGGCTGCAGAAAAAAAAGAGAGGGCTCACCGCATGCAGAGACCTCGAAAGATCTCTCATGGGCAGGCGATGGCTCCCAGGAGCGCCCTAGCCGCGGAGGCGAACATGCCGAGCCGGCGGAGCTGGAGTCGTTATCCCTCGACGGCATGCCCGATCAGCTCAATAAGCAGAAGGAGTTCATCCAAGGCTTGATGGAGTTGCTGAAGGAGAGCCTCGAGGACATGCCCGCTGAGCTTAATCAGCAGGGGGAGTTGACCGCCGGCTTGGTGATGCTGCTGAAGAAGAGCATTGCCTCGGAGAAGAAGGCGACCGGCAAAATCCTGCGACTTCAGGAGGACAAGGCGAAGCTCTGCCACGAGATCGACCTGTTGAAGGAGAAGAACACCGGCTGGAAGAAGCTGCATGAGAATAGTAGTTCCTCGATGAAGATGCTGAAGACCCTCGTCATGGAACAGAAGGAGGAGTTGGCGAAGCTCCGCATCGAGCACCCGGCTGCTGTCAAGGTACGTAATGCGGCCGTGGAACAGATGATGAAGACTCGCGTCGAGAAATCCCGCGTCATGGACAGAATGAAGAAGATGGCGGAGGAGACGCACAAGGAGATGGAGGTCGTGGAGGCGATGAAGAAGCAGTTACGACCCCGCGGCGAATTAGATCATTTGGGGTGATAATCTTCCTTCTTCTTTTGCTCCTGTGTTTCATCTTTTGCTTCGGGTGTTTCGCCGCACGTGTCACGTTCTCTGCGAGCATTAATAGAACAATGTTTTTTTGAGGGAATGAATAGAACAATGCTAACAATGAGATGACTAGCAAATTAGATCATTTTTATCGCCATATGGCACTGGGCTGCCGTGTTTCGTGCTCCTCCGTTGCAGTACTACTCCAATGGAAAACTTGAGTATACCGCACGGTTCTTTGCTCCTCCTCGATCAGGTCGTCGGCGCATTTATACGAGCAGTCAAATCACAAGGGCCCGCCTTCCACCAGTAATGAGCCGTCAAATCACAAAGGCCCTCGCCTCTCGTGAAACTGACCAAGCTAGACTGCCCCGCCCTCTAGCCTTTTAAAAAATGTATACTTTTGTACAACAGTAGTATCGATGGATTGCGCCATGGAGCAAAACTTGAAATTAAAAAAAAGGTGGTACATATAGAGAGCGCTCCTTGCCAAATTATGCATATAGTACTATTAAAAAGGCTAGTCACATTAATGGTGTCCAGCACAACCCACCCCTCAAATAAAACTAAGAGGGTGCTTGGATACGTTTTAGTCCCATGACTAAAAGTAGTGGGACTAAAACATGCTAGCCTCACCCATGCTTGGATCCAAATACTTAAAAGGCTAAAATCAAGTTAATGAGCATTTATTATCCTCCAAACCCTCCAATCCCGAACTCGTCTGTGTTAAAGGAGAGGAGTTAAATGAGTAGAGAGAGGACTAATCCACATTTTAGTAGGGGTACCCCTAACTAAATTTTTTTAGTCTCAAGACTAGTTTTAGCCCCTCTTTAGTCAGGGGTGCTTGGAACTTTAGCCTCTTAAAGAGACTATTTTTAGCCAGACTAAAATAAGTCCCTTGGATCCAAGCACCCTCTAAGCATCCTGGAATTCTTTGACAAAACTAAGCACCCTGAAATTCTTTGACAACTAAACTGCTGGCTATATGATGTTGGCCATATATATTGTACGTATATAATGTGAAGAAACGAGTGGTAGTACTATACCAACTAAAAGATGAAATGTAAGAAATACTAGTATGTATGTACTGAAGAGTTAAAGTAACGAGAAGAAACATAACATAGTTCTGCTAGGGGCTCAGCACAACACACCCCTCAAATTAAATTAAGCACACCTGAAATTAAACTTTGCAACTATTCCGGTAGACACTGCATTAGAACCACCATGAGCAATGACACTGCCACCTTACTCGGAGTCCTCGTCCACGTCCTCGACTTCGTCCTTGTCCCTCTTCCTCTTGGCCGATACTTCTTTGCTTGAACCGCACACTTGGCTGTTGCTCTTCATCCAACCCTTGTAGATATTGAAGCAACGGTAGCCATCCATTGCAGCGTAGTGGATGTGGTCTATATCTAGTACATTCCGCTGCCATGCATGACGATGAAACGTGTATGGAGGTTTCTCCAGTTTACCGTACGAAGGATGAACCATGGCTCCTGCCAGGGTCAGCATTGAAGGCTGACGAGAGGACACCAGCCGATTCTTCTGGAGGTCGAAGGTGTTGCCTACAACGAGGCCTATCCGACGCAGGACTTCTTTGTCGTTACCAAAGTCTACAGTAACGAATTTGACTAGGTTTCTCTCGAGGAAGTCCTTAAAATCCTGGCACTCAACGTCGGCATGGCATATGTGGTAGACCAAGCATAAGTCATGCACGCAAACCTGGATCACGGCGGGCTTCTTCCTCTCTTCGTCCTTTAGATCCTTCTCTCGTCCCAGGATTGTGGTGTACTCAACATCTAGCCCAGCGACCCACTCATCATCTGAGTCTTCGAACATGCGTCTGAAGCGAGAAAGGTATCCTATCACCGTCGCAGAAGAACGGGTGTAGATGACGTCGAACTCATCGCCGGTGATGGTTCTAACCTTTTACTCACCGCCGATCGTGGAGATTTGGGACGCCATGGATTTGGGAGGAGGGTTAGGATTAGTGGAACTGCCATAATGTGAATGGACGGGACGACTAGGAGCGAGCCGCCGTAGTATTGAAGGACGTGCGGGGGACGAGTAGGAGCGAACTGCCAGCGTGCGAACGACAGGGTAGTGGCTTTCCATTCTCCCATGATACGGGCTTCTGAGAGCCCTTGGATCTGAGATCGAATGGTTGCATGGCGTGATTCTAGACCTATGGGTGAATATCCTATCCTGGAGGGTTATTCTGCAAATTTTCAGCAATTTAGCATGCGACCGTTTGATCTCAGATCTAAGGGCTGCCAGCAGCCCGTATCATGGTCACGCCTACCACGACCGTCGCGTCGCTCGCGCGGTCGCGCCCTTGGAGATTTAACACGGTACGTTAGGCTATCTGATGTTGGCATGTCATACATAGTCATCACTTAGTCACTCATATTACAACAAGGTTGGCTATAAGGTTGGCTATAAGTGTAATTTTTTTACTCCTCTCTATCTCTTTCTTTGTACTCCCTCCGTCCCATAACATAAGAACGTTTTTGACACTAGTGTAGTGCCAAAAACGTTCTTATATTATGGGACATAGGGAGTACTAGTATTTATTGCATTTGCCAAGGAGTGACCTCTTCCAATGAAATGGTGTTGCTAAGTTTGCTTCATTTAATTAGCTATAGACTCAAAATTGTCTTTTCACCTAGGTACACGCGCTTAGCACCGTTTCTTCCTAGGGTCACCAAACTAGTCTCTCTCTTCTTGATTAACTTGCCACATCAGACTTTATGCCTATGTGGCAAGCTTAAGCACCTGTAGGAGCAAGTAAAAGTAAGTACAATAGTGCGCTTTACATGGCATTTTTGCATATGTGGAGGAAAGAGAGGCAAGGAAAAAGTGGAGAAGTGGGCTCTCATGCAAGAGCCAGCCTCTACTACATGGTGGAGCATTGGGAGAGGCACCTGTATGGAGGTGGTCAGGAATCGGGAGACTCACGCCGGTCGTAGCGCCGCAGTTAAAATGATAATGGCAAGTCAAATCACGGGGCTCCACCTGTCCAGCAGTAACTCGCTGTCAAATCACACAACCCTACGTTTGCAGCAGCCTACTCCCTTGTCTTCTCGCGTCTCTGTCGAACCGACTAGGCGGAACTGCCCCGCCTACCGCGCAGGAAAAGCCCCGCCCTCGACTTTTAAATACAACTACATCCGCTTAAGAATCCAATGATATACTTTTTGTGACATAGTAACTCATATTTAGTTAGTCAAATGGATGACCTAGAACTACGTGCAGGCCCTATAAACCGAAATGCCTAAAAATAAAAAAACCGAGACGGAGAGGGTAGTTCAGCACGTATCTTTTTAGATAAATATAGTCGGGATTCACCAAGAGCAAAACCAAGTGGCAGGCTGCTCCTGTCGTGTTGGCGTAGCAACTCAAGCAGGGTCAGTCCGCACACGAAATGGCGACACACTTAACAGGACCCCTTTGGCCGACATGTGGCTCATCCACCGTCTTGTTCCACGTGCGATGCACCAAATTACAGTTCGGAGCAACGGTTGGAATTGGAGGCACCCCGGTCGTAGCGCCGCAGTAGTAGAAAATAAGCGATGAGGGGTCAAATCACAAAGCCCCACCTTTCCCGCATTAAGTTGGACGGACGAAGCAACCATCATTTCACTCTAGGGTGCAAGAGCATAAAGAAAAGAGAAAACAATGATGCATGTGGCAGCTACCTAGGGAACCCTAGGGTAGGGGTCTCCCTCGTCTTCTCGCGTCTCTGTCGAACCGACTAGGCGGAACTGCCCCGCCGCCTACCGCGCAGGAAAAGCCCCGCCCTCGACTTTTAAATAGTATACAATATACTAATTTTGTATCCATGGATTGCGCCCACGCCATGGAGCAAAGCATCTAGAAAACGGCGGTACACATGTACGGAGTATACAGCACGCCCGTCGCGTTCGCGTCGCACCCCAGACGGTCGGTCGGTCTGGCACGCTGCTCTCCGAATGGAACGCGCGTCATATTGCGTTTGCACACACATGTGGGACGACAATTGAGAACCGACCATAGGCACACTCCCCGGCCCCGCAAGTCGGGTGACTTAATAGAAGAGGGAGACGAGCGATAGTACTAGAGAAGTGTTGTACTACGTTGGTGCCTGGACGATCCCTGCAAGAGATCAGTTCGTCCATGCATGTGACCAGACTCCAGCAGACACGCCTGGATTGGCTATCGTCTACATATCGTGCAGGCTGTGTTGTACATGGCTGTAGTTGTGGTGATAAATCTAAAAAAAGGTTTCTTGTCATCTCGCAAAATTAGGTGTCATGTGCTTCGGATCATTGCGAGGGTTAAACAGCGACAACTGAGTTGGGCTAGTCATTGGGGCACATGCACGAACAGTGACTACTCGGCTGCCATCTAGGTCAAGCTGGCTATGTTAATTAGGACATCTATCGACGGACCCCTTTTCTACGAGTTTATCTTTAATTTGAGCTTTGTTCCTCGTCTAGTTTGTCCGTCGGGATTCATGTTGTCTCCTTTGGGCAGTGAGGTTATGATTTCTTGTCATGTGGCATTTTTCGTGTTATATGTTATAATCCGGCGCTTCAGATCAAAATGACGACAACTGCGCCTCCGGGCCACATGCATGAAGACTTCTCGACAGTCATTGACGAGGTCAAGCCGGCTCCGGTAGACAAAAGAAAACTAGTACTACTCCACTATATAGGCAGGAGCCTCCGCGCTTGCTTGCTAGTGTTGCTCTCTTCACACTGTCTCGGCCTCTCTAGATCTAAACACGACAACGGTGGCCACACACACTCTCTCTCTGCTCACCGCTGGTCACAGATCCAGCCGGATCCTCTCCGCCGGGGAAGGTCAGAAGGTGCAACGTTCACGCGGTCGTCCTCGGCGACGGCTCTTACCCACTACTGGGCGCGTCCCGATCAGCCTGCCTTGCCGTTCTCTCCCAAGCACCGCTGGCGAGGGAGGGCCTCCGACCCCTTCTTCCTTGCTGCCGTAGTGTGGGCAGATCCGGCCTCCCGCCGCCCACCTAGCGACATCCCAGCGACCATCAGGTATAACTTCCTTCGAAACCGGCCTTGCTCTACTTCCCGAGCTCCTAAAGTCGCTGCATTTGTATCTTTTACTATTTCTCAGGCCCCCTCGTAGATAGGATCGATCGGCTGTTTGAAAACCACCTAATTTTTTTTACGTTTAAGAGGTAAAACTAGTTCATGCACTCGAATCTAGTACTACTTGGTTCAAACAAGGAAGAAAGGGGGTGGGGGGTGGGGGAGGATTTGTTACCTGAATCTAGGACTTGGTCGAAAGAGGAAATAATGGGGGCAAAAAGTAGCAGAGACTGGCTATCCAACTGGTCTCTAGGTCTAATAGGGAAATAAAGGGAAACGCAGTACAAACTCAATATAAACCCGATCTATTGGTTGAAAAAGGAAAGAAAGTGGGGACTGGGGGACAAGTCAACAGAGTAAGTCCAGCACTAGATTTGCTAGCCTCACATAGTGTAAGGTGGCTATACCGAACAAAAATGGGACCAACCCAGATATCCTGTTCTGATGTTTGTTGCCCCGAGCCACTCTTATGTAATGCCACTGGTAAAATGTAGCAGTCGCACTGTTAAACACTACTAGGAAAAGGGCTATAGATAATATGGACATTAATGACGCACCACACATGTGTTGCGCCACTACTATATACTAATGGCGCACCATGTGTTGGTGCGCCACTACTATATACTAATGGCGCACCATGTGTTGGTGCGCCATTAGTGTCCAAATACTAATGGCGCACCACATCCACGGTGCGCCACTAGTAACAATTTTTTTTTTCAAAACTAGTAATGGCGCACCAGTGGATAGTGCGCCATTACTAGTTAAACTAGTAATGGCGCACCACATCCACGGTGCGCCACTAGTAAATTTTTTTCATTTTTTTTTCAAAACTAGTAATGTCGCCATTACTAACTTGGCCCAAAAATTCCACCGGATGCACCCCCCCTGTGGACCGCCTTTTCAGTTTAAAAAAATAAAAGAAAATGATGGAAATGTCAAAAAAATAAAAGAATATAAGTTTCCCATGTGATATGTGGTCTACTTGTTGGGAAAATTTACAAATATGAATTTCGACTTTATTTGCAAAATCTCTCTGGAATTTGTAAAATGGGCATAACTTTTGCATACGAACTCGGATTAAAAAGTTTTTTATATGAAAAATCATCTACTCAAAAAGTTACATCCGAATTTTCAAAATCCTCAAAAACCTAACAGAAAAAAGTTACGTGGCTTTTAAGATCTAGAGGGGAAAAATGGAAAAAAATTCAAACTTACTAGTGGCGCACCATTTGCTAGGTGCGCCACTAGTAACAGAAAAAAAATTGGTTTCGAACTTTTTTTTGGAATTTTTTTTCAAAAAATGATACGTAAAATGACTGGGAAGTTTGAAATATTTTTCAAAATTTCATCATACTCATGAACATGAACAAAGTCCTAGACATCAACAAGGTTTAATAGGATTGATATGATAGATATATCAACAAGTGCCTGTTAAGTGAGGTGGTGCTGGGGTTGGATAGACCGCGAAGTTAAGCGTGCTCGGGCTGGAGTGGTGTGAGGATGGGTGACCTTCCGGGAAGTTTGACCACTTAGTGCGATTTGACTTGAGATTAAGCATATTGACCCGAGATTAAGCCATAGTGACCTGAGATTAAGAAAAAAACGGAAAAAATGGAAAACAATTGAAAAAAAAATTTCTGAAAAAAATTTGAAAAAAAATTGTTAGTAATGGCGCACTTCTATGTGGTGCGCCATTACTAAGTCAGATAGTAATGGCGCACCGTGTGATATACTAATGGCGCACTCCCTGGTGCGCCATTAGTATCTGGTATACTAATGGCGCACCGTGCGCCATTAGTATTAAATTCTAATGGCGTGATGCTAGTGGCGCACCTGTAGTGCGCCATTAGTAGCCAAAACAGTTGCGCCACTAGTAGGCCTTTTCCTAGTAGTGAAAAGTAAGGACACATTAAACCAATGTTGTTTTCAATGTAATGCCTCCAGTAATATGAATCAATGGCACTTCTTTACATGTCCTGCTAAAATTTCCCATTAAGATAAGTTGGTTCTTTTCGTTAGAAATGCAACCATCCTGGTCCGCCTACTCTCCCGTGCCCAAAGTAATGTCGTATTTAACGGTTGTCATAGTTAATCCTAATGCCCACACTAATATCTAGTAATGCCAGTGCTTTAGAAATTGCTACTGTCCTTGTAGGATTGCCATTCAGATAAGGAACATGCTTCTTTTCATTTGATGCATGTTTCATCACTTGTTAGTCACCCTCCTTTCCACCTTTTTTGTGCAAACAGAGATATACATTTCACGCTCAATCTTAGTTGAACTGCACAAATGATATCCAAATTATAGTTGAGCATTCCAGGAGCTTCACAACCAACCTTGATGTTGCTCAATTTTATTGCAACTAATGAAGAAGAAGCTCTGTGGGTTTCGTTTTCTGATGGAAATGGAACCGGGGCTGGAGCCCTTTTCTTAAAAAAAAATTGAAGAAGAAGCTGCTAGCTCACGGGACATTGCTTCATTTTAGGTGAACTGCACCAAAAGGTCCCATGAATTGAATCATCCATGTTGGTGACTGAAAGAGCCAGCTTCAGCATCCCAGTCTAAGCACCCCCGGCCTCCATCCTTGCGATGCACGGTACACCTCGTTTGCCACCTGCTCGACCCTAGTGTCACTGATAAAATGAAGTAATAATACAGTTAAAATAGAGCGAGTGTCATCTCTATCATTTCATTTCCAATGTAGATAAAGAAAGTGCTTCTCTTTGTTAATGTATATTTCATCAACTAGTCCCATTGTTAATGTTTAAGCGTTTCTGCAAACTGGGGTGCTTAATTTTAGTTGATATGTACAAAAATAGAGATTTGAATGTCTCAAGGCGCCTCCTTGTACTACCGCTGTACACTGATGTTCATCACTGGCAGAAGGTGTATCTGGGAGACTTGGGACGATGTCCAGTATGAGGCGTACCGTATGAGGCGTCGCAGGGCCCATCACGCCCTCGCAGCATGGCATACTATGATACTATCACAATATTTTCTTCTATTTATTTTGTGTGTTTCATAAACTAGTGCCACTATAATGTAATCACGCCTTTTCATTATCTGTGCAAACAGGGTTATTCAGCTGCATTTTGGTGGAACTGCACAAATGTACGTATGGAACCGGCATATATGCAGAGTGCGAGGTGTGCCAAGTAAAAATTACCGACACCAACCATGCTGCATGCACGCATTGGCATCCACCACCACCAGTGGGATGTGTGGCGCTCTCTATGGACGGATCTTTCTCGGCAGCAAATCATCTAACCAAATACTAGTAGCTTATATTGGCAGTTTTCTAGGGAGTACTCTTTTCTGAAAGAAGCACCAATCTATTTTTCTTTATTTGTACACTGTGTCACAACTTTGACCCAAAGGTCCAGAGCTATTTTAGGGTGATTGGCGTAGTACTCGGAGACTGATTGTAAGCATGATTTTCATTAGCTGTCACACTGATTGTAAGCATGAGCAGGTGGAAGATTAGGTTAGTGCGAAGCTTACCTTAAACCCTACCGCCGCCGTTGAAATGAGGCGAGCGTCGAGGGAACCGTGGAGAACGGCGGGGAAGTGACGTCGCGCCATCCGGCCTCCTCTTGCGGTGGGAGAACGAATACTCCTGTGGCTCCGGCTGGCTCTGCACCCTCACGAACGGCACACCATACTCGATCGATTCGTTATCCTCTGGGTGCTCGACCTTCGACCTGTACGCCCACCACCTCCACCTGACTGTCGCCTCAGGCGAATCTGTCTGCTCCATCGCCCAGAGGAGACACTCAATGAACTCGGACGACTGCGGCGTGACTGCCGCCGAGGAGTACATGTACATCGCCACCCTCATCGCCGCCGTCTCGCTCTTTCGCATACATTGCCACATGGCCCGCACCGTCCTCGAAATCTCCCACTCATTGTCAAACCAACTAAGGATCTCCTTCAACCTGGCTAACTTTGCCTGGTCGCCGCCGGCGATCTGCCTGATTCGCTGCTGCATCCTCTCCATAGATGTCCTTCTGAGTGGTCCGGTGCTAGCTTTGGAAGATGGGAGGAGAGACAGTGGTCTTGCAATAGAGAAGAGGGAGAGGCGAGACGGTGGTTTTGGAATGGAGATGATGGAGAGGAGAGGAGGTGGTTTTGCAATGGAGAAGATCAGAAGAGGGAGAGGCGAGACGGTGGTTTTGGAATGGAGATGATGGAGAGGAGAGGAGGTGGTTTTACAATGGAGAAGATCAGAAGAGGGAGAGGCGAGATAGTGGTTTTGGAATGGAGATGATGGAGAGGAGAGGAGGTGGTTTTGCAATGGAGAAGAGGGAGAGGAGCATGCGGCAGCGATTTAGGATTGGACGAGAGGGCCGGCGCGCTGTGACTTGATCAAAATCAAAATCAATTTACCCTTCAATTAAGAAAGCGACCCCACATTAACTAGTCTCCCTTTTATTCTGGGTCATAATTGACCATGATTTTCGCACATAAAATATATGTTATACGTTGCAAAAATAATATAATTTGAAAGTACATTCAGATATGAACCAAACGATACAATTTTTGGTGACATGCATTCACATTTTGCTTGTCAAATACAGTACGTGGTCAAACTTTGACCCAAAATACGCAAAACAACAAAAAAATAATTCCAAGATCAGCGCCGCTCTTCCGCTCTTCTCCTCTTAAACCACCGCCGCTCCTCTCCTGTTCCAATCTAAATGCAGCGCCGCTCCTCTCCTCTTCCATTTCAAAACCACCGCCCTTTCTTTCCTGTTCCAGTCCAAAACCAGCGTCGCTCCTCTCCCGTTCTAATCCAAAACCAGCGCTACTCCTCTCCTCTTCCATTCAAAAACCACCGCCGACGAGTGAAAGTGCTGTGGAGAAGTAGATCAATGGAGGAGTACACCCAATACGTGAGGATCGCAGACGGCGACCCTGTGAAGCTTGCTAGGATGTTGGAGATACAGTCTTGGTTTGACAACAAGGACCAACTAGCGGCGACGGCGACATCCATGGCCAAATATCTGCAACAGAGCGAAAAGGCAGTGATACTCTCGGAGGGAGTCGTGCCGGAGTACATAGAGCTGCTCCTGTGGGCCATGGAGCAAACAGATTCACCGAATCCGATCGTGAGGGAGTGGTGGTGGGAGTATCGATCCCAGATGGAGCATCCACCAGAGATTGAAGGATCGAGCATCTACAGGGTGCCATTTGTGAGGGTGTCCTGCCAGAGCGACCGGTGGAGTCTTCGTCGACCGAACCCAACTGCAAGAGGAGAAAAGCAGTTGGCCCAACGACGCTTCCCCGCCATCGTCTCCCTCGCCGTTCACATCGTCTCACGGGGCAGCTGTCTGCCGCCGAGGAATAGGAGGGGGCTGCCCCCAGCCCAATAGTCGGGTAGGTTGTGAATTGTCAGGAGGAGCTTAGGGTTGTCAGTATTTGTAGGTTGTGAATTGTGTTTTGTGTTGTGTATTTTGAGAGTACTTTCAGATATGAATGTCTTTTGAATTCCAGATTTGCAGTATTGAGCATATGAAGTATTTTATGAATTCTAGAGATCTATTTTTAGCACTTAAAAAATGTAGTTTCATAGGAGTATAAAAGTGCAGACAATGTGATTCTCAGAGAAGAAACTGCAAGTTTCAGTTTCAGATAAGAAACTGCAAGTTCAGTTTTAGATAAGAAACTGCAACTTTCAGAGGCAGAGCATTTATATTAACACGGCCTTTTCAAACAGGGTTAACATAATGTTGGAAGTTTTATTCATGGTCGAAAATGGAACTACAAGCCAGTTAACATCATGCTGATCAACATTCATGCATAGCACATCTTCATATGATGCATAGTCAAAATGCCCACACAATGTCGAGTGTGCGAAACACAGAGAAAACGAGGGACGAAGTTTTGGCAAGTGTTGGACGTGGTTTTGGGCTGCCCCGTCTAGGCCTGCTCCCTCCTCCCCGCGGTCGGCTCTGCTGCCGCGCAGGCCTCACCGCCCCACCGTACTCCCATCGCTGGCCTAGCCATCCCTCTACTCACCCACACCTGCTGTTATTCTCCGGCGACGGCAGACGAACCAGTAAACCCTCGTACAGTCGTACTCCTCTCTGCGCGGGCTTCCACTGCGGCGTCTTCCCCGGCTCCCCGTCGTCCCCTTCCTAGGCCTCACCGTCGTCCACCGCCCTGGCGCTCTCGGCGCAGCCTGGTCAACGTGGTCAACGACCGACATGCATCTGAAGTGGACTGTACGTGGAGAGGCCGACAGCTGGGTCCACGGCCGCACGCAAGGAAATGCCTCCTTATTACGCGCAAAATAATGATTCCTCCACCTGACATCAGGGACCCACCGAAAGGGCCTCTGTATTTCGCGAAAAAAACGTTACCGCCGCTGACAGCTCGGACCCACCAGCTATATCTTCGCACGCAAGGAAGTGCCTCCTTATTACGCACAAAAAAATGAATACTCCCCCTGCTAGCTGGGACCCACCATGGTGGGATGCTGACTTGTGGGCCTACTAAGTTGACTGGGACGGGGGCCTTTGTCAACTTTAGTCAATATGAACGATTCTAGCTCCAGTGACCGTACGATGTCCATCCCACGGCCGTAGTGCTTCTTCAACCTCTGGTCTTCTTGCTCCAGCCGCCCAAAGCAGCGCCGGTCGTGCCGCATGCTCCTGCCTCCCGTGGCCGGCTGTGCTGCCGCGGAGGCCTCACCACCTCTACTATTCCCACCGCTGGCCAGGCCCTGCAGCGACAGCAGCCTCACACCGCAGCCGAACCAGTGAACCCTCGTACTCCTCTCCGCGCGGGCTTCCACTGCCGCGTCTTCCCCGGCTCCGCGTCGTCCCCTTCCTAGGCCTCGCCGTCGTCCACCGCCATGGTGCTCTCCGCGCGGCATGGTCAACATGGTCAAGGAACGACTTCCATCGGAAGAGTACTGTACGTGGAGATGCTGACAGCTGGGTCCACGGCCACATCCCAGTTTTTTTGTGATTTGCCAAGTAAGTCGCTTTGTCAGGCCTGTTGGGTTGTAAATCTTTCAAGACGAGGAGAGCTTTCATTCGGCTGGACGACAAAATGGCCCATCAGTAATGAGAAATGGGATGTACATTTTAAAAACACATCAAACCGGCAATTAGTTTCAAATATCTTTTTTTCATTTCGAGATTTTAAATTACATTAATTTTTCTGCGTGGAGAATTTGTTGGATTTTATATTGATATACATTTATTTTTAAAATTGGTTTGAATGTGAGTCGAAATTTCGGGATTAAAAACAGTTCGGACCGCACCCAAATATGCAAAATTTCGTATAATTTTTTAACCGTGGCCACAGTATGGGCTGTAATGCTAACAAAAAGAATATGGGCTCCAAAAAAAACCTTAATAATTAGTAAATGGGCTGTAAATTATTAGAAATAATGGCAGATGGGTTGTATGCTGTTTTCCACAGATTTGAGGCTTTCCTAAAAAAAGGTTGACGCACAAGCAGTGACCGTTGGATGGCCATCCAACGGCCGTCGTGCTTCTTCAATCTCTGCTCTTCCTGCTCCAGCCGCTCAAACAAGCGCCGGCGGGACTGCCTGCTCCCTCCTCCCCGCGGCCGGCTCTGCTGCCGCGCAGGCCTCACTGCCCCACCGTACTCCCATCGCTGGCCTAGCCATCCCTCTACTCACCCACACCTGCTGTTATTCTCTGGCGACGGCAGACGAACCAGTAAACCCTCGTACAGTCATACTCCCCTCCGCGTGGGAAACAACTGCCGAGTCTTCCCTGCCTTCGTGTCGTTCCCTTCCTAGGCCTCACTGTCGTCCACCGCCCTGGTGCTCTCGGCGCGGCCTGGTCAACGTGGTCAACGACCGACATGCATCTGAAGTGGACTGTACGTGGAGAGGCCAACAGCTGGGTCCACGGCCGCACGCAAATAATGATTCCTCCACCTGACATCAGGGACCCACCAAAAGGGCCTCTGTATTTCGTGAAAAAAACATTACCGCCGCTGACAGCTCGGACCCACCAGCTATATCTTCACACGCAAGGAAGTGCCTTCTTATTACGCACAAAAAAATATGAATACCCCCCTGCTAGCTGGGACCCACCATGGTGGGAGGCTGACTTGTGGGCCTACTAAGTTGACTGGGACGGGGGCCTTTGTCAACTTTAGTCAATATGAACGATTCTAGCTCCAGTGACCGTACGATGTCCATCCCACGGCCGTAGTGCTTCTTCAACCTCTGGTCTTCTTGCTCCAGCCGCCCAAAGCAGCACCGGTCGTGCCGCATGCTCCTGCCTCCCGTGGCCGGCTGTGCTGCCGCGGAGGCCTCACCACCCCTACTATTCCCACCGCTGGCCAGGCCCTGCCGCGACGGCAGCCTCACACCGCAGCCGAACCAGTGAACCCTCGTACTCCTCTCCGCGCGAGCTTCCACTGCCGCGTCTTCCCCGGCTCCCCGTCGTCCCCTTCCTAGGCCTCGCCGTCGTCCACCGCCCTGGTGCTCTCGGCGCGGCGTGGTCAACGTGGTCAAGGAGCGACTTCCATCGGACGTTGACTGTACGTGGAGAGGCTGACAGTTGGGTCCACGGCCGCAGCAAGGAAGTGCCTCCTTATTACGCGGAAAATAATGATTCCTCCACCTGACAGCTGGGACCCACCGGACGGGCCACTGTATTTCGTGAATAAAACATTTCCCCCAGACTGCTGGGACCCACCAGCTACATCTTCGCACGCAAGGAAGTGCGTCCGGGCAAAAAAAAAACGATTCGCCCCCCTAACTGCTGGGACCCACCAGCTACATCTTCGCAGGCAAGGAAGTGCCTGACAGTCGGGACCCACCTGGTCGAAGCGTACGTAGCGTTGTCATTCTGGTCGCGAACGTGTACGTACATATATACTGGTGGATGTAGAGGCACGCACGTGTCATAGTAGAGGCGCGTGCGTGTCGTAGTAGAGGCGCGCACGTAGCATGTACACGTACGTACAACGGCCAGGGTGCAAGAAAGAAAATACGGCCACGTATGTGTACATACGGGCGGGGTCTCGAATGCCTACTCGCGCATACGTACAGACAGGGCTCGTGTACATGGCTGGGTCGGAACGGAGAAACAGCGTCGTCGTCGTGTTTATGGGGAGGCAACGGAATGCGTCGTGTTCATGGGGAGGCAGCGGAATGTGTCGTGTTCATCGGGAGGCAACGGAACGCGTGGGAGCCAACCGGTTGGGTCGGAACGGAATGCGTGGTCGTGTTCATCGGGAGGGCTTGGACGGAACAGGCGATGGAAACGAGGCCTGGCGTACCGCACAACGGAGGAAACAGACCTCCTACGTTCGGAACGGGGTCCTGTTGATCGGGAGGGGTGTGGCGTACCGCCAAACGGAGGAAACGGACCTCCTACAGTCAAAACGGGGGTCTTGTTGATCGGGAGGGGTGTGGCGTACCGCAAAACGGACGAAACGGACCTCCTACGGTCGAAACGGGGGTCCTATTGATCGGGAGGGGTGTGGCGTACCGCAAAACGGACGAAACGGACCTCCTACGGTCGAAGCGGGGGTCCTGTTCATCGAGAGGGGTGTGGTGTACCGCAAAACGGGACTCCACGGGATACTGTTCATCTCCACCGTCGACCTCCTCCAGCCTCCACGGCCTACCGTCGACCTTCTTCCAGCCTCCACGGGCTCCTGTTCATCCAGCCTCCACCGCGCGCTACTCCACCGGCTACTGTTCAACCACCCCTCCACGGGCACCCCTCCACCGTCTACTGTTCATCCAGCCCTCCACACCACGGGGTCCTGTTCAAGCACCCCTCCACGGGCACCCCTCCACCATCTACTATTCATCCAGCCCTCCACCACACCACAGGGTCCTGTTCATCCAGAGGCAACGCCACCGCTCACTGTTCATCCAAACCCCCCGCAACGCTCACTGTTCATCCCAGAGGCAGCATCGATCGGCTTTAGTTAGCAGTAGTAGCGAAGGAATCGCTCGATCGGGTTCAGTTAACAGCCATCGATCGATCGCTCGGGTTCAGTAATGCGTAGCCTGCAGTGCAATCGCTCGGGTTCAGTTAGAGCCCAACGCCTCGCTCGGGTTCAGTTAGAGCCAACGCCTCGCATACACGCGCGTACGTGTACGAGAGAAACGCACATCGCTCGGCCCCCGACCTCCCACCGTAACCGGGAACTCCCCGAAATTTTCCTCGCCCTCGCTTCTACCATGGTTTTTTCCGTCATGGACGGCCCAAAGAATGTCATGCAGGTGCGTCTCCGGCCCGCCCAGGACGAAAAGCCCATTTTCTGTCATGATTTTTTGTCATAGAAGTAGGAGCCCACCACATCTATGATGATACCGGGTTTTGTCACAATTATTGTCATAGAAGTGTCATATGTATGACAGAATTTTTTTTCGTTCGGCCCAAAATGTCACAAATGTGTCTTTTTTTTGTAGTGCAACAATGATCTCTTGTTGCTAGTTGTGATGTCTTTGATGGTTGTGTGGTAGGAATTCATTTATGTACAATAAGACCATATCTAGCCATGTGCTATGCTTCCAAGCAAATATCTTATTGGTATATATATGACTTCCTTTTGGATATCTTGTTCCTTCGTGTTGTAACTATTTCGGGTGTACATCCTTCTTTGTAGATATATATCATCATGATCTCGTCTACCTAGAACCTTATACACTTGTGAGAAATTACATCTCTAGATGATATCCTTTCTTTCACGTCCACCTTGTCTTTCTTGTTATTTCTTTGGTGGCTCCATGAAAGCTTTTGCCTTGAGTGCATGTCTTATCTCGTTGCATCTTGATGCACTCCTGTGTGGTGAAGATTATTTTCCTCATGCTTATCTCTACGAGGCTTTTGCCATCTTAATTGGTATCCCTCGTCTTGATGAGGCTTTCATCTTCTATCTTCACCATGGGTTGTCACAAGTGTTGGTTATTCATTTTGCATTTTTAGTGTGCTTGTGAACCCTTTTGCTTGGTGTGTGTGGGGAGGACATGTCATGCACCTTGTATCTCCACTATCCAAGACTATGTTGATGCTTAATGCTCATTCGTACATTAGCCTTCTCAAGTGCTTTGCCATGACTCACACACATCACACTACAAAAAAAGAGACACATCCATGACATTTTGGGCCGAACGATTTTTTTTTTGACATACATATGACACTTCTATGACGATAATTGTGACAAAACCCGGTATCATCATAGATGTGGTGGGCTCCTACTTCTATGACAAAAAATATGACAGAAAATGGGCTTTTCGTCCTGGGCGGGCCGGAGACGCAGCTGCATGACATTCTTTGGGCCGTCCATGACGGAAAAAACCGTGGTAGAAGCGAGGGCGAGGAAAATTTTGGGGAGTTCCCGGTTACGGTGGGAGGTCGGGGGCCGAGCGATGCGCGTTTCTCTCGTACACGTACGCGCGTGTGTGCGAGGCGTTGGCTCTAACTGAACCCGAGCGAGGCGTTGGGCTCTAACTGAACCCGAGCAATTGCACTGCAGGCTACGCGTTACTGAACCCGAGCGATCGATCGATGGCTGTTAACTGAACCCGATCGAGCGATTCCTTCACTACTGCTGCTAACTGAAGCCGATCGATTGGATGAACAGTGAGTGTTGCGGGGGGGGGGGGGGGTTGGATGAACAGTGAGTGGTGGCGTTGCCTCTGGATGAACAGGACCCTGTGGTGTGGAGGGCTGGATGAACAGTAGACGGTGGAGGGGTGCCCGTGGAGGGGTGGTTCAACAGGACCCCGTGGTGTGGAGGGCTGGATGAACAGTAGACGGTGGAGGGGTGGTTGAACAGGACCCCGTGGTGTGGAGGGCTAGATGAATAGTAGACGGTGGAGGGGTGGTTGAACAGTAGCCGGTGGAGTAGCGCGCGGTGGAGGCTGGATGAAGAGGAGCCCGTGGAGGCTGGAGGAGGTCGACGGTGGAGATGAACAGTATCCCGTGGAGTCCCGTTTTGCGGTACGCCACACCCCTCCCGATGAACAGGACCCCCGTTTCGACCGTAGCGCTCCAACACAAGTCCGTTTCCTCCGTTTTGCGGTACGCCACACCCCTCCCGTTCAACAGGACCCCCGTTTCGACCGTAGGAGGTCCGTTTCCTTCGTTTTGCAGTACGCCAGACCCCTCCCGATGAACAGGATCCCATTTCAAACGTGGCCGGTCGAACACAAGGCCGTTTCCTCCGTTCTGCAGTACGCCAGGCCGCGTTTTCATCGGCTGTTCCGTTCAAGCCCTCCCGATGAACACGACGACGCATTCCGTTCCGACCCAGCCGGTTGGCTCCCCATGAACACGAAGACGACGCTGTTTCTCCGTTCCGACCCAGCCATGTACACGAGCCCTGGCCATACGTATGCGTGAGTAGGCGTTCGAGACCCTGACCGTATGTACGTACGTGGCCATATTTTCTTTCTCGCACATTGGCCGCCGTACGTACGTGTACATGCTACGTGTGCGCCTCTACTACGACACGTGCGCGCCTCTACATACGTACACGTTCGCGACCAGAATGACAATGCTACGTACGCTTCGACCAGGTGGGTCCCGACTGTCAGGCACTTCCTTGCCTGCGAAGATGTAGCTGGTGGGTCCCAGCAGTCAGGGGGCGAATCGTTTTTTTTTGCCCGGACGCACTTCCTTGCGTGCGAAGATGTAGCTGGTGTGTCCCCGCAGTTAGGGGGAAATGTTTTTTCCGCGAAATACGTTGGCCCGTCCGGTGGGTCCCCGCTGTCAGGGGGAGGAATAATTATTTTGCACGTAATAAGGAGGCACTTCCTTGCTGCGGCAGTGGACCCAGCTGTCAGCCTCTCCATGTACAGTCCACGTCCGATGGAAGCCGTTCCTTGACCACGTTGACCACGCCGCGCCGAGAGCACCAGGGCGGTGGATGACGGCGAGGCCTAGGAAGGGGATGACGCGGAGCCGGGGAAGACGCGGCAGTGGAAGCTCGCGCGGAGAGGAGTACGAGGGTTCACTGGTTCGGCTGCGGTGTGAGGCTGCCGTCGCCGCAGGGGCTGGCCAGCGGTGGGAATAGTAGGGGGTGGTGAGTTCTCCCCAGCAGCACAGCCGGCCACGGGAGGCAGGAGCATGCGGCACGACCGGCGCTGCTTTGGGCGGCTGGAGCAACAAGACCACAGGTTGAAGAAGCACTACGGCCGTTGGATGGACATCATACGGTCACTGGAGCTAGAATCGTGCATATTGACTAAGTTGACAAAGCCCTCCGTCCCCGTCAACTTAGTAGGCCCACAAGTCAGCCTGCCACTATACTGGGTCCCAGCTAGCAGGGGGAGTATTCAGTTTTTGTGCGTAATAAGGACACACTTCCTTGCGTGCGAAGATATAGCTGGTGGGTCCGAGCTCTCAGCGGCGGTAACGTTTTTTTCACGAAATACAGAGGCCCTTTCGGTGGGTCCCAGATTTCAGGTGGAGGAATCATTATTTTGTGCATAATAAGGTGGCATTTCCTTGCGTGCGGCTGTGGACCCAGCTGTCAGCCTCTCCATGTACAGTCCACTTCAGATGCATGTAGGTCGTTGACCATGTTGACCAGGCCGCACCGGGAGCACTAGGGCGGTGGACGACGGCGAGGCCTAGGAAGGGAACGACACAGAGGCAGGGAAGACTCGGCAGTTGTTTCCCACGCGGAGGGGAGTACGACTATACGAAGGTTTACTAGTTCGTCTGCCGTCACCGGAGAATAACAACAGGTGTGGGTGAGTAGAGGGATGGCTAGGCCAGCGATGGGAGTACGGTGGGGTGGTGAAGCCTGCGTGCCAGCACTGCCGGCCGTGGGGAGGAGGGAGCAGGCAGTCCCGCCGGTGCTTGTTTGAGCGGCTGGAGTAGGAAGAGTAGAGATTGAAGAAGCACGACGGCCGTTGGATGGACATCCAACAGTCACTGCTTGTGCGTCAACCTTTTTTTTAGGAAAGCTTCAAATCTGTGGAAAACAGCATACAACCCATCTGCCATTATTTCTAATAATTTACAGCCCATTTGCTAATTCTGAAGGTTTTTTTGGAGCCCATATTCTTTTTGTTAGCATTACAGCCCATATTGTGGCCACGGTTAAAAAATTATACGAAATGTTGCATATTTCGGTGCGGTCCGAACTGTTTTTAATCCCGAAATTTCGAGTCACATTCAAACTGATTTTAAAAATAAATGTATATCAATATAAAATCCGACAAATTGTCCACGCATAAATATTATGCAATTTAAAATCTTGAAATGGAAAAAAAGAAATTTGAAAGTAATTGCCGGTTTGATGTGTTTTAAAAATGTACATCCCATTTCTCATTACTGATAGGCCATTTTCTCGTCCAGCCGAATGAAGCTCTCCTCGTCTTGAAAGATTTGCAGCCCAATAGGCCTGACAAAGCGACTTACTTGGCAAATCACAAAAAAACTGGGCTAGCCATTTTCAGAAAGAAAAAAAACCATTGGGCTGGTCTGTGGTAAACATAAAAGAGAAGGCTGTCTAGACATGCCGGAGTGCCCCGCACAGCCTAGTTGACACCCTGCTTCCGTCTCAAAAACAAATTAGATAAATGCCACAACAAATATGGCGATTCATAAAAATGCCACTGCAATTTCCAAACTTTGAAAAATGCCACTACAATTTTTGCAAACTTTGGAAAACGCACTGCAATTTGCAAACTTTGAAAAACGCCACTCCAGACTTCAAAAAATGCCACTGGGGTTGGCATGAAATGACATTTTTCAAAGTTTGGAAATTGCAATGGCATTTCTTAGAAACACCAGATTTGGAGTGGCATTTATCAAATTAACCCAAAACAAAAATAACTGGGCGAGCTGCTGGGTCCCTGATGTCAGCTGCTCGTTGTGCAACTCTCTCGTTTATTGACTACGTTGACAATGGCATGGGACCCAGATGTCAGAAATCCATTACGAGGAGCCATTTTTTTATTGGATTGAAATAAGGAGGCACTTTGCTTGCGTACTGCCATGACCTTGGCGGGTCCCTGCTGTCATCCTCTCCACGTACAATCATCTCCTGGTTGTGTACGCATCAACTTGGTATGCCCACAAGTCAGCCTCTAAACCCGTGGAGGACAAATACAACCCATTTAAAAAAATAACAGCCCATTCCATATGTTCAAATGGAAAGTTCAACATTCAGAGCAAAGTAACAGGTCTGATCCACATATAGAGTACTGAACTTCCACGTTGACAACCATCATAGCCAAGTTAACTATCTACTTCCACTAATACTCTAGTAGCGTACAAGTACTAACTTACTCTTAGCTAACTAGACGATGCCGGCCGCCATCTGCGGTACACGCTAAATGCCGGCACCGGCGTCCTCCGCCTCGCCTCAGACTTGCCAGAGGTGCGATAGGGCGCGTTGCTCGCGCGCGTTGGCCCTTTCCATGCCGGCGTGGTCCACCGAAGCTTCGGCTTCTATGCGGGAACCCCACTTGACGAGCTGGTAGTAAAAATCGGCGTCACGAACGCGTGCGTGCCCGACAGCCTCCAGGGCTATTTGCCGGGTGCCAGCCTCCACGTAGTCGGCCCACGTGCGGGCGCTCTGCTCGCGACTCAGAGCGTCGGTGCGCTGCTGCTCCATGTCCCGCTGGCGGCGCAAATCAGCGATACGCTGCTCATCCGCCAAGTGGTCGCGCTCCAACAACTCTTGCTCCTCCGCCAGGCGGTCGCGCTCCAACAAGTCCTCGATCTCCGCATTGCCATCTAAAGACCGATAGAATGCCTCCTCCCTCCGTCTGCCTTCCGGTGAAAAACCGAACACTAGTTCCGGCGGTGACCGCCTCCGGCCACGCCTATCGCGGACGGGAGGGGGCATGGCGAACGTGGCGAGAGCGAGGATAAGTTGCGAGCAACGTTGGGCCGGTGGGGGCTTATGAGGATAGGGCGAGTCGGGTCACAGTGCCACCATAGAAGGCCGAGAAACAGTACTTATAAGCGGAAGGTAGCGCGACGGTCATTGGAATTCAATGCATAATGAAGCAGGCATGGCTTAGCGCGCCAGCTTGTCGTGGAAAACTAGAGAAACTGAAATTCTGACTGTGCCGTCCCGTCCCGTCCGTGCTGGGTCGCACGCCGGCCTTACGGTCAAACGAGTGCACTCGAATCATCTCCCTCCTTGTCAATAATGATTCCATGGATTTAAAAGGCCCGCAACAATTAAAGCGCATCTTTTTTCGCATCAGTTAGCTGCCTTAATTACGGCCGGCTGCATGCGGGCACTCAAAATCGCTCACAGCCAGTACGCGGAGCATCATGCAACGAGTCGCAGCCGAGGGCATTAATTGATGAACTTTAGCTGGGAGATAAGGCATTTGCGAACGTTTTTGCTAGCAGTTTCTTCTGATTCGCATGGCATTTTCTTCAGAGCAGCTTGTCAGTTTCTTCAGAGGTAGGCATTTCTATTAAAAAAACTGCCACTTCGGATCTTGCGTCGCAACTAAAACAGTCAGGAGCGCATTAGTAGGCTAGCTAGTGATCGATCGGTAACTTGTAAACACTGAGCGAACAGATATAAGGAACTGTTAATGCATCTCAATGATTCACAGATCATATACAAATATGTAGCTCCAAAAGCAAAGATCAGCCACAACTAAAACCAACTAGTACGATTCCCATACATAAGATCAACATGTTAATGCATCTCAATAATTCACGGATCATATACAAATATGTAGCTCCATAAGCAAAGATCTAGAAAAAACGTATGTTCTTCCTACTAACATGGATGCTTCTCTTGGCCAACATTCAGTACAGACTGAATGACAAATTTGTTTGTGAAGTCTACAATTCCTCTTGCAAACGTAAGTGGTTTCACCAACAACTAGAACCATGGGAATGAACCACACATGATGGAGGAACATCCACGGCAATATGATTTGGTCTTCTCTTGATCTCACGGCGAGACTATTTTCGGAATACAAACTTTAACTTAGGCAAAATGATGCCCATTGTATAAGTAGACCAAAGCAATGAAGCACCTAGTGTTGGCCAATAAATAGTACAGTACTATTTTTCTGCAGTCCATGAAGTGACTATCCAATCTTTCTGTGTCTATTTTCAAATGGCACTACATGCAGTGACTATACTATTCTCTTATGCAGTTCAACCAAAATTGCGGTCACTTTGTGTGTTTGCTAAATAGCAACGGGCAGACATCTCTGTCTGCACAAATATCAAGCAGCTAGTAAACATATACCCCACCTTGTATTTTCGGTTTAAACATGTCTCTTCCGCTTAGATCTGTCATGTTTTGCACTGGACAATTTGATACAGTCATGTTTTGCCCTCGACAATTTCATACTGAATTGATTTGCTTGTTCAGAGCAGAAATATAGCGCCTATTCTTCATCAGACCAAGGATATCCATGTTCGCAGTGATGGAAGAGGTGAAATCGATACAACCGAAATTGAGCATCCAGTCATTGAATCATGCCCTGCACCTCCAATGTAGGTCCACCCAGCCAATAAATTCACATGCAAACCACTAGTATTACTATCTAATGACAGAACAAAAAGAGTAGCAAGATAGTAGCAAACCATGTACCTTCTTAATGAACAGCTCATAGTGCCACCAATTGGATATAAAGGTTTGGGAGAAAACATGCTCCTAATGTTGAACCAGTTGGACTTTTTGTGCAGTTCCACTAAACTCGAGCATCCCTGTTTGCATAGATATTGAAAGTGTGATTACTATAAAAGTGGCACTAGTTGAAGCATAGACTCACAAATATAAGCATTCCAATTTCTTAACGGGAAAAGGTAGCAAGACTGTTTATAACCACCTTTTTGAAGGAATGAATAAGGCAATAGAGGCTAATGTCAGAAAGGCATATATAGTTCTTTCTGAAAGAATGATCGATTCCTGACCTTTCCTCTTCTTTTAAGCATATTTTGTGCAGTTCAACTAAAATAAAATGCCATCACCGCCTTGACAATTCAGTGACACTGTACAAAAGGAAATGACTTAACATTACATCATGATGTCAGGTATGTAGTCGACAGGCATTAGAGACAAACTTATAGACCTCCTCCGATAACATAATGAAAATTAATTTTAACAAAGGTGTGACTAGCTTTACCGGGATAATTTGAGTGAACTCTACACCCTCTGTTCCTTAATATAAGAGGGTTTTGCGGTTCAGTTTAAAGTACCCAAACGTCTACTAGTATTTAGAAAAACAGGTAGTAGTTTTCTTGAGCACATATCTGGGAAAGCTTGCCACCCTTTATTTATGTCCATATGCTAATGCAACACCATTCGAAATTTCGAATACTAAAAATATACATTAATCCAGTGGCTAGTGCAACAGTAGAGTAGTTATTTTATTACAGGGTACAGTACAATGGTTTTTTGACTGGGAACTGTAGGGGAAGCCCCCACAGCATATCAAAACTTTATTGATAAAGAGAGAGCAAGTACAAGTATTATGGGGGATTACAAGAGGTAATCAAACTAAACTAAGGGAAGAAGGAGAAGAAACAAGTTAAAATTACATAATATTGGCCTCAAGGTGGCAGAAATGAGATCCATCTAAGGAGATCATCCTTATAGGCAGCTTTCACTCTATATTGCATTAAGCTAATATCATGGATGAATGCACTTCTCCATTTATTGAATCCAGCTCTCTCATGCCTGAAGACCTTAGCGTTCCTGAGAATCCAGATATTCCAGCAAGCAATAAACACCACTTCAGTGAAGAAGGGCTTCCTAAAACTCCTGCTAGCATTAATAACCAAATCAGCCATGGAGTCACCAGATGACCAATCAATTTGCAGATAGTTCCAAACTCGGACACTAAAATTGCAATTAAAGAACAAATGATCTCTTGTTTCCCTAGTCTACAAAGGACAAAGGACACAATTTACTCCATCCTCCAAATGCCAATGCCTCCTGTCCACCATGTCCTTGGTGTTCAACCTGTCCATAGTAAGCATCCAATCGAATACTTTGATTTTCATTGTACAGGAGGACTTCCAGATCCAAACTGTCAAAGGGTTGAAGGATTCTGTTGCAAAAGTATGTGAGTAAAACAACTTTGGTGAGTACCCCTTGGCAGTGCCATTCCAAAACCAAATATCCTTGGACCCAGGTGTTCTATTGTGGCCACCCAACAGAGACTGTAGAGTGGTCAGGTCATCAAAAGCCTGGCTGGACAAAGGAAGGTGGAAGTGCTGGAACATGTCCTGAGAGTCCAAGAACTCTTGAGCAGTGATCCAGGGGTCCTTAACATAGGAACAGAGCCTGGGAAATCTGAATTGAAGACTAGACACCTGATCATCAAGTTGCCAGTTGTCTGACCACATGAGGGCAGTGTCCCCTCCATTAATCTGAACCCAAGCACACTCCCTAAAGTTTTGCATGACCTTGCATATATCATTCCACCAGAAAGAGCCACAATCAGAAGTTCCTTGGGGGTACTCTACCGTGATAGTAGGTATCCGAAATTAAAGACACCCATGGGAGATCCTTTTTATTAAGAAAGTTATTCGCATGTTTGAGCAGAAGTGCAACATTCTGAACACCAAGATTAAGAATACCAAGGCCTCCCTTGTTTTTTGGCCGGCAAATAAGGTCCCAAGCAGCAAGTGAAGGGGCAGGCTCACCCCTATTCTTCCTCCAGAGGCATTGTCTCTAGATTCTCTCCAATTGCTTTAGTATTCCAGCAGGAACAGCCAAACTGCAAAGGAAAAAAATGGGCATAGAAGACAAGGCAGAGTTTAGAAACTGCAGTCTTTCCCCCAGATTTAAAAAAGAGGAACTAGCTGTCATTCTCATCTCCATGCAGTCCACCAATGGCATAAAATCCATCATTTTAGGCCTTGTAGTTCCCACTGGTAACCCAAGGTAGGTAAAAGGCATTTTCCCAATCTGGCATCCAAATGTAGCAGCTAATTCAGACATGACAGCAGTGTCCACATTGATGGGAATAATAAATGATTTGTGGTAGTTCACATCAAGACCAGTGGACACAGAGAAGACCTTGAGCATGTCCTTCAGAGCTATAAGTTGGTCCTTGTCAGCAGGCAAGATAATTAAAGTGTCATCAGCATACTGAATCACAGGGTAGTCCTGATCATGACAAGGTATAGATAGATGAAGAATGCCCCTTCTGAACATGTCATTGATTACAGTCTGCAGGAGATCAACAGCTAGGACAAAAAGGAGGGGAGAGACTGGATCACCCTGTCTGACACCCTTTTTACATCTGAACTTCCTACCAGGAACTCCATTAAGCAGAACAGATGAGGTGCCTGTCGACAAAAGTTGCTTCATCCAAAGAATCCACTTCTCATTAAAGCCCTTATATCTCAATATTTGCACTATGGCCTCGTGCTCAAGGGAATCAAAAGCCTTCTCAAAATCCAACTTTAGAATCACAATAGGTCTCTTGGACTGGTGGCACTGGTGTAAATACTCAAAAGTCCACCCAATACAATCCTGAATTGTTCTATTTTTTATGAAACCATACTAGTTCTTGTGAACACACTGCAAAATCACCTCTTGAAACCTATTGGCTGCCATCTTAGATAGGAACTTAAGACCCACTCCTGTTAAAGAGATAGGTCTGAAGTCACCCACCTCTTCAGGTGAGGGCTTCTTAGGCACCAGAGTTATATATGAGTCATTGATATTTTCCAGATGAGCAGAACCATCAAAGAAAGCCTGGGCTAGTTCATAAAAATCCTGAGAAATTATGTGCCAGCACCTTTTGAAGAAGAGACCATTAAAACCATCTGGACCTGGAGCTTTATCAACTGGCATATGTTTGACAATCTTGTCCATTTCCTCCTTCTCAAAAGGCTTAGTGAGAATATCTAAACCCTCAACTGGTTCAATGAGGGAAGAAAGATCAAAACCCATGCTAATTCCCCTGGAAGAACCCATTCTGTTTTTAAAACAATTCCATATAATACCCTCCATTTGTGAGTGATCAGTCACCAAAGTACCATCAGGCAATTTTAAGCTAGCAATAGAATTCCTTCGATGCCTCTCAGTAGCCATCGCATGAAAGAACTTGGTGTTCTCACCACCCACTTTAATGTATCTGATAGTACATCTTTTCTTCCAATAAAGACATTGAAGGTGGAGCAATTTCTCAACATGGTTTTTAACCACTTCCCTGAAATTGGATTCATGCCTGTAAAGTGGTCTATACTCCTCAAGCCCATCCAAGAGCAGAACAACATTATTGCATTTACATACTAGAGTTTTCAGTTTGGAAATGTTCTTCTGCCATCTCTTGTGACACATTCTCAGGGACTTAAATTTGTCAGCAATCCTAGCAGTAATATGCCCCTTTCTGGATTGTTTCTGCCATGAAGAATCAACACAATCCATAAAACCCTCCAGCTCCAACCAATAATTCTCAAACCTAAAAAGATTAGACTTGGGAATAGAAGTTTTGATTGTAACCACACAAGTCACATGGTCAGATGCAGTTCTAGCAAGAGGTAGCACCTAAGTCATGGGATAGTCAGAAATCCAATCAACAGAAGTGAAGAACCAGTCTAGCTGCTCAAGCAGTGGAGTATCCTGCATATTGGACCAAGTGTAGGATCTGCCTTTGATGGGCAATTCTAAAAGACCTAAGTGGCCAATAATCTCATTAAAGATGAACATGTCATTCAAATCACCACCAGGTAGGTTTCTGTTATCCAAAGAACGCAAGAAATTAAAATCCCCCAGTAGCAGCCAATTTTCATCCACAGGAATATTCAGGTGATACATCCAGGTTACAAAATTATCCCTAGCTTCCCCCTAACAAGGACCATAAACCACCACAAGTGTCCACCTCTCATTGTTTTGCCTAGAAACAAACTCAATCACCACTGAAATTGTTGGACTTGCAATAAAGTCCCATCAAAAATAGATGAGTTCCAAACAACTAGAACTCCACCAGAGGCCCCCAAAGAAGGAGAGAAAGCAAAGCTGTCAAATCTCTTGGGGCAAAAGCTTTTAATTGTTTTGGAATCGAATGAAGCACATTTAGTTTCTTGCAGACAAGCAATAGCATAGTGACTTTCATCTATCTTTTGTCTAATAGCTCTTTGCCTAGTCTCAGAGTTTAAACCCCTGGCATTCCAGCACAGGACATTCCAGCTTCTACATTGAGTATTCATAAATAAAGATCATAAAGAAGTCCCCAAACCACATGACACACAATGTCATATGCCCAAAAAGCACATAAAGGTCTGAGCCAACATCATTACATAGCCAAGGATCAGAAAATGAAAACCAAGCGCCGAAAGCAAATTTATGGGCTTGCAAAACCCAACATATGAAAAGCACACTATTCATTGAAGGCTTGATTTGTGGCAGCAGTAGGGTCCACCATAAGTGCATCCTCAGTGAGCAGTGTTGCATCAATCTCCAGCTCCTTGCCAATAGCTTGCAGATGACTTATGGGAGTAGGCGGAGGAACATCTCCAAGTGCAGGGTCATCAGGCATCTCTGTAGAAAGGGGCTTGGCCTTGGGCTTCTTCTTCTTGGGCTGCAGAACCAGCTCATGGAAAGTGGGCTTAAACCCATCACGCTAGGCTGAACTTCTGGTACATCTTCGAACAGATGTTTCAATGAGAGGCGTTGCCGCCAGAGTTTTGCGAGGCCTCCTCATTTGTACACGCGCAGGGGGAGAAGGGACAACATCAGGCGTAGCCCTCTCAGCATCATCCACAAATAAAGCTCTAGCCACAGGGCGAGCAGGTTCCGGCTCCTTCCACGTCAACAGAGGAAGATCATCTAGCTGAAAAGCAAAATCCCAGTTTCTCTTTGTTAAAGTGACCGGCGACAGGGGTTTAGGCAGCAGTGGTTTTGGCACCTCAAACACAACTGGTGCTTTCGTCAGGTTTTCAAACGATCGCCTCCAGATCATTTCAGGGGGCAGAGGGGGACCAAAGGGGACCTTAATCGCAGGCTGATCCAAAGCTTGAACGTCAATGACAGGAGGTTGATAGACCACAATTGCCCAGTTAGTAGCATCCTCCAGGTCCGGTGCAATCTCCATCAGATCATTTTGGTTCACAGGTTGAGCCCCATCAATAAGAACAGGGGACACCTGTTGCTGCACATCAGAGCTTGGTTGAACAGAACTTGGTTGAGCAGAGGCATTCAACACCATGGATTCTTGATCCTCAACAGCAGGTTCCGCAGCAGGCTCATCCCAGTTTCCCCAATTGTCCTCATGCACCTCATTATGTGCAGGTTCAGGCGGAGGTGGCGGCACATCATTCCACCCCAGAGCTGGGAATGGAGGTAGAAAAAAGGTGGCATCTCCGGGAAGGGCACACCAGGCAGGGGATGAGGATTGCCATTGATGGGCATCCAGTCTTCATCTTGGGGCATCTGCTCAGCAAAATTGGCCCCAAGAATATAAAGAGGCGCCGTCCAAGACACCCTGGCACCACCCCAGGCTGCATAATCCATGAACACCACATCTCTTGGCACCAGAATATCTTCTGGAAAGGACGCAAAGACTAAAGTGCGCACAAGGTATGGATCCTCACTAATCCAATGATGAAATTTCCCAAAGGTGTTGAACGCTGCCCGAATACCTTCTTCATTGCGAAGATCAAGCGGAATCCCCAAAAACATGAGCATTCCCTGACGGAAACCCTTAACACCTCTAAAAGATTCACCCTCATCGTGCTTCATAAAATGAACAAAACGATCATTACCAAGAGGTTGGGGTGGCATCTGAAGGAGCGAGAATCTGACTGCAGCATCCCGAAGCTCAAAAAGACCCACCGATCTAATCCAAGGTTGAGCAGACCTCACCAAAACCCCAAGAGCTTGCAGCCACTGAACAACTTCCTCTCTAGCAACACCAATCTGATCGGGAGGAGGGATGGGCATTACCTCAGCTAACATGAACTCCTCATGGCGACGCACAATTGGGATATGTGGCGTCACAAAGGTCCGAGGCAATCGAGCATCACCGCCGTCGACAATGTGATGGCCCGTCGGCACATACAGCAAGGGGTCAAGGGGGAAGTTGGCCATCGGAGAGGCACAACCCGGGCTGGAAGCAGACGGCGAGGACTCCGGCGGAGCAGGGGTCTCAGGCGGCGCAGACGAAGGTGTTTTGGGACCAGGACTGATGGAACAGGGCGAAGCAGTTAAGGCAGAAGTGCAAGAGGAGTCCAAGTTTGGTAAAAGCTGTGTCAGAGAGATATTCTCGGTAGGAGCTGAGCGATCCTCGGAAGTTGCAACGTTATCGGGTTTCGGTTTCCAAACCAAACCCAAGATCCGTGCAAACTTGTTGCAATCTTTTTTACCATGCCCCACCCGTAGACACGAGTTACAACGCAGATTGGACGTGCATGCCGCAACAAAATGGCCCTTTTGTAAGCATATCTGACACGTTAAAATTTCGTCCACCATACCCGAAACCAAGTTATCAAAATCTTCTTCCGCTTGCTGAGAGGAAGGAATAATAGAAGGCCCAGAAGATAACACTGGCTCGACTTGGACCGTGGCACGTGCAGATGACGGCCTAACATGGGATGGCACGTCCACATTCAAAGAGCCAGTATTTCCGCCCGAGATAGACGGCGCCCCATCCACGGCTGGAAGAAGATCCCTAACCGTGCCAAAAGAAATGGAGGGGGTGGTCGACATCCACCGGAGTTCAGCTGGCGGCGGGGGATGGATGACCACCCTCTCATGCACAGAAAGCGTGTACCCCGCATCTTCAACAGTTTGAATGCAATTTTGTGTGGCCGGATAACGATAACCACGGCAACCAGGATAATTCTGGAACTTTGAAAAAGAAAGCTTCTTGGCAGGGGCATGAGATGATCTTACCGAAGACTTAAGGGGTTTAGAGTGCATAGCCAACATGCCAAGGGCAGCTCGACGTTTGGAAGGACTAACAATGATCCACTCAGCATCACATTCCAACTTCCAAAGTTTAAACTCACGGCCCCAATTTGGGCCACCATTACCCCAAAGATGAAAGAAACATTTAAAATGATCACAAGAGAATGAACGGAGCTTGAGAATGATCATAGCCACTGCCTTTCAAGAAACTTGAAAACCAAAAACCTTATCCTTGATCATAAAAACCATAAACTCAATGGCAGAACCTCCAATGGCCGCCTCAAGCGCCGCTACCACTGAATCCTCATTCAAACGAAAATCGTGCCGGCCAAAAGAGATTACCATGGTGAAGAAGCCCGTATCATCCATGGGGTGCACCGGAAAGCCCGTAGATTGAAAAACCTTATCTGCAAAAACCAAACCCTTGGAGAAGTCCAAGCCAAGGGTGGATCCATCAACAGAACCCATGGAGATGGGTATTAGGTTTTACTGAACAGATTTCAATAAACTCTGGCACTGGAAGATTTCTATAAGAATTAACAATACAAAATGTAAAGGTAACACGTTTCAGCATTGGTATACTAGCTGTGCATGAGCATTAAACCAAATACAAAAGTCTGAAGGTAACTAGCATTATTAACTAATGACAGTATAAAAAATTGCAAACCATGTACCTCCAAGGTAAATATCATTTTGAACTCGGGGGGACCTTAAAATTGCTATCCCAATCTTGATAATCGATCAAACATAAAAACTTGATCGAACAAATCAAGAGAACAGCCGGAGGAGGAGGTGCCCACTCTTAACCTTTCCTCTTGTCTTCATAATTTTTTGTGTAGTTTAACCAAAATAAAATGACATCAACGCCTTGGCATTTTGGTGACACTTTACAAAAAATTTAACTTATCTCATGAAGTGAGGTATGTAATCTATAAGCATTAACAGTGCAAAAATCTGAAGGTACTAACAAGTTTCACCGTTGGTATACTGGCTGTGCGACATCATTAGAATGCCTTAGTTGAAAAATCTTTAATACATCCACAATCAACAGCTAACCCTGAAATAATCCAGTGACATTAAATGGCATTGCTTAAATTTATCGGTGGCATTAGACTGAGTGCGGCATTAGTTAAATGTGGCATCACTTTAGCAGTAGCATTGCTTGACTTGACTGCTAGCGTTATACTAACAGCAAAAAAGTTAAACTAAGAGCATGCGAGGCCCATTCGGACAGTGGGCGCACCAGTACGATGTACCTCCACGGACGCATAGAGTGGTGAGGGAGGTATGGTTGCCCAGAGCAACAAATATCCAGGCATCATATGTGGATTACGTCCCATTTTTGTTATGTCTAGCCACCTTTTTCCTATGTGAGGACAACAAACCGATCGACCTGGTCATTCTCTATTGTGTTGTCATGCCTTTCTACCCTTCTTCAACCAAGAGACACGAGACTCGTTCCTTAGCTACTGATTTTCCCCTTCTCAACCTAGATGCGGGTTCGATGCCTACTCTCTTGCACAGTACAGTCTCCCTTCCTTTCCTTATTCAACCCAGGCATGGATTAGTCTGCATGAAGTAGGGTTTCCTTTAATAGTGAAATTAAGGTTTTCGTCTGCGTGACCAGCAGAGCAGAGGATAGCAAATTGGGAAGATGGTGGAGTGGAAAAAGATCCACATGCAGCGACATGGCAGATGGGGCAATAGAACAAGGGTATGGTTCGAAAAGAGGTAGCATACCTGAGGGTCGGCGGGAAGTGGCTTCACTCGTGGTCATCGTCCTCCACACGCACTACGACAGCGAGCTTGGGGACGGAGGCCATCCCACGCGGGCGCTAGGTCTGAGAGGACGGCCTTGTCGTCAGTGCGTGACCTCGCTCGCCGACGACGAGTGCGTCAACACTGCACGTCCTTTTCTTCCCCGGTGGATCTGTGACCACCGGTGTGGGGGGAGAGAGAGGCCGTCTTTTTTAGATCTGGAGAGAGGGTGATAGTGTGAGAAGCAAGTGGGCAGCCCTTAGCAAGAAAGCTCTGAAGCTCCAGCCTATATATCTTTTTTATACTACTAGTACTAGAGGTGGAGTAGTGGTAGAGTTGTTTATATTTTCTCTGCAAACAGTACCAGTTAGTCGTGCTTCAAAACTGAACGGCACGCCATTAAAAAAATAAAGTCGAGAAATAATGCGGCACCTCGGGCCAACGCGGCTAGATCGCATTTTGCACGAGAAATTACACACGATGTTTCGTTGACATATGGTCCCGTTCCAACATGTCAGTGAGACAACGGCGAGTACTTTTGTACAATTTCCGAAAGGACGTGTAGGCCGGGGTGCCTCTTCGTGTACCGTGGCAAACTGGCAACCGTCCACCGACTCTTCGCCTTTCCCTCTCGATTTGGAACTGCTGTCGCACGCTCTTCCTCCCTCCTCCATTTGCCTTCACCCTTCCTTCTGCCATTGTTCGATCGTCTTCTCCATGGAGGGAACAAGCCGGAAACGACCCCGTTATTCTTGCCCCGATCTGAAAGATGACGTGGTGGGGGAACTCATTGATCGGTGCGACGTCATCACCTCGGCTAGCATGGCAAGTTCGTTCAAGCGCATTCTCGACTCAACTAATAACATCATTACAAGGAACCCAAGGGTCCAGGAGCGGTTTGATCTCCCGTATCTTCTTTGCTATAAGCCTGCTCGCATGGGCGCGGACGACGGAGGCCTCGCCTTGTGCAAGTTGATGCCGCTTGATAATGATGCGTGTGATGTCAAGGCCATCGCTTAAGGGTAAGTCCTGGGCTGGCACAAATGGAGATTGGGTTGTTTATATTGGGTACAATTGCGAGTGGGAACTTGTGAATGTGTACACTCGTCAGCGGATTCCACTTCCAAAAATCTCTGAGTGCCCTGAGGTTGAGCACACAGATGATCTACGTACGTTCAAATACGATCATGGTGACTGTCGTCTACTGAAGATAGCAATTTGTTGAGTTCCCAACCGCTCTTGGAATTACAAGAACTATCAAGTTGTTGCTATCTTCGACAAGCTTGTTGCCGTCCTTCGTGGTTCGACTGGATGGATATTGCTCAAAAATCAGTTTCTATACACGGATGTGCACTGTGATGCAATTGAATACGAGGATCTTGTGTTTGCTGCCACCACTCGTGGCACTGTTTTTGCATGGGATCCTCATAGTTTCAGTTCGTTTGTCTTCCACCGTAATTATAATTGTTTCATCCACATGCATGCGGGTTAGCAAGTTTCCCTTTACTAATTAACCTTCTTCTTGTGTTTCCAAGGTCCTGTGAACATTCCACCACCTATACTTGAAAAAATTTATAAGCAAGGGGGAGATGAGGATGGTGATGATCACGAGCATGAGGAGGAGCAGAACTTATATACTCAGTGGTGCCTGGCAACTAATTCCGATGGATCACCTCTTCTTGTCTGTATACAGTGCACTCAGACTGTTACTACTGAGGAAGCAGGTGTTGTCTCCCATGGTCGCCCTCTCCTGACCTATTCCAACACCCGTTGCATGGTATTCAGGACGGATACTAGTGTGCTAGCGCCAACACCTTCTCCCTGGTTCAGTATTGATAGTCTTGGAACAAACTCGCTCTTCCTTGGACCAAACTATCCAATGATGGTGAAAGGCGATCCAGCTGCTGTTGACACAACATTACTACCATTTATGAGAAGCAACTTTATCTATACCTCGGACATTTCGGTGGTTCCCTACCCTGGTCCTGATATATGCCGCTTCAGCCTGGATGATCAGTCCTGCGTTGCTCTCGATATTGACAATAGCGGGCCCTTTCCAGAGCACCTATGGTTCAAAGGAAGCATTTCCAATGCCGAGGATTGGTTGAGTTGAAGTTAATTTCATTTCTTGTTATTTGTTGTGTGATGAAAACTTTAGTATTTGCTAGAATATTTTATTGGAAATAATCTATAATCCAACATGTATCCTCATTGTCGTTGTGTGTTGATGACTTGTTGTATTTAATGAATGGTACATTTCAGTTGCGAATGCATGTCATAGACTCAATTTATGAATGGTTTTCGAGTCACTTCTTGGAGTGTGAGTACCGTAGTAGTATAGCCAGCATCCGGTTAGTATATGAAGTTGCCACATCACATAGAGCCAACCTAATATTGGAGTATGCTAGCCCTCCACCGGCGCGCCGCTTCAAATGGCGGAGGAAGTGAGAGGTCGCGTCACCTTGTGTCCAGATCTGAGATGCCACGTGTACCAGATGAATGACTCCAAGTTCGAACACCGTGATGTTAGGTGCGAGCCCAGGAACACTGTTGGAGAGACCCCCTCATAATTTTCCTACATTGGTCGTTTGATTCATAGGATAGAATGCTATAGAATTTTTTCCCTATGTAATCATCTTTTAATTGGCAATCTAGCATCCACTCCAACTTTTGTTTCACTTCCTTTGTTCCTATGAAGAGAGTACTTGCTCTAAATGATGTGCCGCTGCAAGAGCCGCCTATATTTATTAACCATGCTCTAAAAAGGTGGACCAGCTTTGGCTATAGTAGTACTGTACTAGGTTAGTAGGTGACCTTGCGCTTGGCTCTTCTCCTCTTCCGGAAGTCGAACAATAATGATGGTACTACAGTAGTACTTCTGGCAATCTGACACCAAATGAACTGATGCACGTCCACCGCTTGTAAGCAAAAGTTTCTCCTCGTGCTGCGAGCCACTGCGCATGCGTTGGCGAGGGAGAAGGCGTAGTAAGCAAGCTTCTCGTCGTTCTGCGAGTTGACGGGACACATCAAAGTTATTTATTAGTACTCTCTTCAAAAAGGGCCGACCATGTCCATGGCTACCATCCCGTGCTCTGTCATTGAGTACGTGCACTATTCACATATCTTTTTTTCATCATTGATTTTTTGGTACATGGAAATACATCACCAAAATTTTGACTAGAAAAGCAAGACCAAAGAAAACAAGAACCACAAGAATACATTTTAGAAGATATCCAACTTCCATAACTACTCCTGTAAGTTGGATTAGTGCCTTCTCGATGCATTCATTATTGATCTGCGGAGGCTCGATCTTGCGTGCTTCTTTCTTCTTCGAGTGTAAAGAAGTAGACGTGTCTAGCCTTTATTCTATCAACAAGTGCACTAGTCTCATCTCTAGTCTCTATGCTAGCTAAAAGTGCTAGAACATCTACTAAATTGTGCTCTATCAATATATCATTGTACTCTTCTTCCCAATACCAAAACTTGCATCCATTCTACACAATAAAATTTTAAGTTAGCACAACTAGTCTAATCCGAGAGCACAACCGAAGATTTGGTCAAGTTCTTCCTCCTTTTGCTGACACGTGGGACATCCAGCATCCAGGTCGTGTCATGCAAGAAAATAGAGTGGTAGGTGAAGCCACGTGATGTGCATCTTGGGTTAAACTGTAAATAGAATCTTACTACTCTTGAGTAACTCCAAAAGCGGCCACCGAAGATCTTTATTGGATTTGTTTTTCATCACCAGCACGTCGAGGTGAAAGATGTGCAGGTTCAGTGGGTCCTCTTGCGTTTTCACTGACATGTGGGACCGCATATGAGCAAACAGACGATGGGCTCCGCGCGTCTGCTGGCTGGCTGAGAAGAGAGATAGAGGAGGGCCGAGCATGAACTCCAGGAAATTTGTTCTACGTACTCGATATAGTGGAGTAACCAGCACCTCGATATGGTGGGGTGGCATGGGCCATAACTAGCATTCATGTCTAGCAGTACGACACACGCCACCCACACGAGTCCCATCCGACACCAATTTTCTTGGAGTCCGTGCTAGCTACAACCATCTCTTCTCCCTCCTGTTTTCTTAGCCATCGCGCGGTGGGCGGGGTGGGGGTTTGCCGATAGTCGGTTTGCTCAACTGCGGTCCCACTTGTAAGTGAAAATGCAACACAGCACGCATTCCCCCTTGAGCGGCATGCCGGACAAACCATGTGGGGGTGCGACGCGAACACGGCAGGCTTTTCCTTTTGAACTTGTAACTTGTAAAATTTGGTTCTGCTCCATGGGGCGACCGATAGATAGAAATAACGATTTTCCCTAGAGTAATGAGAAGTTTGGTTCTGGCACGGTTCATGCATGGAGTACGTAGGAAAATTATGAAGTTGATGCGAAAGGTAAGATAATTACTAGTAGTACCATATACTACTACATGGATTTGACGGAAAGATAAAGATACATACGGATCCATCAACGACATCCTCACGCCCTAGTGCACCGGGTCACCAACCGACGTGTGAGGAGCAGCGGTGTTGGCGGCAAGCTCAACGTGCTTCTAAACAATGCCGTCCAAGGTTGCCCTGCGGTCCAAGAAGGCCAGCGTCCTATAGTCCTCCTCTTGCATGTAGTAGTCCTTGTGGACGATTTGCGCGTAGACGTGGGTGATTATGTCGATGGTGTCTTGCTGCGCCAGGCGCTGCGTGGCGAGCGCGACCTCGAGGTGGACATTCTCGGACGCGACGGTGGGAAGTCGCAGGGCCACCAGTGCGTCGAAGAGGTTGTCACCATAGAGGCTGTTGAGGGTGGCAGGCATCACAGAGCCTGGGTGCGTGGGCTGGAGGCGTACGTCAAGGTCGTCCGTGAGCTTCTTGACGACGGTGAACTTGTCGAGGAAGCCGACGAGGACCTCGTCGAACAAGGAGACGAAGCTGTCATCCAAGCGGTCCCTCGCCCTGGTGGCCTCAAGCACTACCTGGAGACATTCCTCGGTGCTAGGATGCAGGCCGGCGTCGTGGACCATCTGGCACAGCCGGCTGATGCTCGCGCTCATCGCCTCCATGGGTCTAGCTTCTAGTCAACTGATCTTGCGATTGGAGTGATCACTCTTGCCCTTAGGCGCGCAGGTGCGTAGGATTTCATAGATTGGACTGGCAGGAGCCTTTATATGAGAAGTGCAGACTGCATTGAATTCATGTGTGTGTTGGCCATCTACTCCTCGCCCCTCTACTGCACCTGCCTTTGGCTGTATGACAGGTTGGCCAGCCAGCCGTTGGACCCACGTGTCATACACCCAAAGGCAGGTGCAGTAAGAAGAGGGCGAGTCCTTTTGTACAATTTACGAAAGGACGTGTAGGCCGGGGCGCCTCTTCGTGTACCGTGGCAAGCTGGCAACCGTCCACCGACTCTTCGCCTTTCCCTCTCGATTTGGAACTGTTGTCGCACGGTTGATCGTATTTGAACGTACGTAGATCATCTGTGTGCTCAACCTCAGGGCACTCTACACCGTCGAGGCGTAGACGTGGATGTGCAGGTCGACGGTTTCTTGCATGGCGAGGCGCTACGCAGCGAGCGCGGCCTCGAGGTGCACATTCTTCGTCGCGACCTCCGGCACCTGCAGGGCCACCAGGGCTTGAAAGAGTTCATCACCATGGAGGCCGATGAGGGTGGCAGGCAATGAGGAGCCTGGGCGCGCGGGCTGGAGCAGTACGGCAAGGTCGTCCGCGCGCTTCTTGACGGCGGTGAACTTGCGGATGGAGTTGACCATCATGTCGTCCATGCGAGAGGCGAAGCCGGCGTCGGCGAGGGCTACGATGCCTGCAGTCGCCAGCACCGTCTGGAAATGTTGCGAGGTGCGGGGCCGCAGGCCGGCGCCTTGGATGATTTGGCACAGCCGACTGCCGCTCGCGTCCATCGCCTCCATAGGTGCTTGTGGCTTCTGGTCACTTGGTCTTGGATTGGAGTGAGCAGTGTTGCGCAGAGACTTGGGAGTAGATGGATTGGAGTGGTGGGGCGCCTTTATTATATGAGAGTCCAAACTCTGTTGCATTCACATCGTGCTGGCTCTATTCTGCTTCTCCAATTAATTCTCTCTGCATGTAATTGAGGATGCATCATTGACCGTTCAACGTCTCGGGAACCACTACCCTCTCCCTCCTTGGCATTCAAGCACCTATGGACCCGTCGACGACGAGGTGCCTATGGTGACTTCGTAAATTTCAAGATGATAGTGCCGTGCGTGTGTGCGTTCATAGGGGTGAGTGTATGCACGTGTATATGAGCGCTTGCATCTGTACTGTGTAAAAAAACATAAATGCGTGTCAAAAAGAGACTAGTCAGTATACTCAATATTGTGCACCTCGGAGAGGAAAACGATAGAACTAGTACGTATTTATTTACGGTGCAGATTCACTCATTTTGCTCCATATGTACTCCATCTCGGTGTAGTCTAGTCACTTGTTGAAATCTCTAGAAGGGCAAATACTCCTTTCTAGTTTACAGGGCTATACTAGCAAGTAGTTGTACGTACTAGTACAATAGTGGGCTCACATAGCAATTTTGTCTCATGCAAGAGCCTGTCTATACGCGTGCTCCAATGTTCACAACTGCAACGTTCGGTTTGCGCTTGGCTCTTCGCCTCTTCGAGAAGACGAACAATGATGTTACTACTACTGCTTCTACAGTGTCGAATCCACTGCTGCATGTCCGTCCACCGCGAGCGGGACGGATAGCTTGTTGTAGAAGTACTACTAAGCAAAAGCCTGTCCTCCTTTGCGAGCAACCGCGCGCATGGGTGAGGGAGAAGGCGTGTAGTAAAATCAAGCTTCTCCTTGTTGTACGAGTTGACGCGACACATCATAGCACTAGCCCCACATGCTTGCCTCTAAACTTGGCTGAAAGACCCGCAGTGTACAATATAATTGCTGCAACCTCTAACATTTACCCACCACAAATTAAAATATATGTGGTTGTATGCATCGTTCTGATGCAGTGGCCGGGGAGTCCCCCCTTTTTGAAAAAAACAAATTAAAATATATATTCCTGTCTTGACCAGATGAGCGTGCAAACTACAATCACCAGGGTGTCAGGTAGGGCCAGAAGACTATTTTATTAAAAAAACTTCGAGACGGCCACATAGCATGGAGCCGCCCCCAACGATTTTAAGCTTACAGGCACGGTACACGCTATCCTAGACTACTCTACACATGAAACTGCCACACGAGCGTCTGGGCTGCGCTTGGCTCTTCGCCTCTTCGGGAAGTCGAACAATGATGGAGTACTACTGCACTGGAGGAGTACTACAGTACGCTTCTGGCCATCTGACACCGATTGAACTGCTGCATGTCCACCGCGTGTGGGAGGGAGAGCGTGTAGCGAAAGCTTCTCCTAGTCTTGCCAGCCACCACGCTCATGGGCGAGGGAGGGACGCTCCTGCCTTTGTGTGTACGACAGGTGGGCCCGACAGGTGTGTGGCCAACCTGTCAAACAGCCAAAGGCAGCTGCAGTTAAGTCCGCGAGGGAGAGTATAATCAAACTTCTCATTGATGTACGAGTTGATGCGACACATCAAAGAACTGCACTCGATATATTTCAATAATTTGCGTTTACCGATGCATTAATTACAACGCATGCATGCATGCATGCCGTGACTCTCCTTTTGATACTTGCATGTGTTGATTTAATGCACCTTGAAGTAGTATAAAATATGTGACGGTAAAGCTTTGTAATACCCCGGCCCAAGTCGAGAGATGGTTGTGCACGAGGAGGGCAAGATCATGCATACCGAACAGGACCCGACGATGGAGCTCTCTAAGGTCTCGATGGACCTCACCGTGCTCCACTGCCCCTTGTGCCTCCGCCCCTTGAATTGTGGTTTCTCAACGAGTTGTGCTGAACTTCTTGTGAATTGTGGTGGTTTTCAGTAATGAAAATCGGAAGGGGCAAGCCCTTCCTTGATAAAAAAAATTAATCGTCCTTATATATTCATCAGTCTTGCTATAAGTCACAGTAGATGCTATATAGGTCCGTCGGATCTTACATCAAGATCCGTGCTTTCAGATTTTCTTTTTTCTCTCTTAAATCTCAGTCGAGTGAGACATAGCCATGCCATTAAACAGAGGCTCGGGCGCCATTATTGGAGACCTTGGGAGAGAGGTGGACGGCAGATGGAGGTCAAAGGGCTCTCCTCCCGATAAGCACGCGCAGGGGTCTGATCGCACGCCTCTCGTACTCAAATAGCTACCCTGCACGGCGCCTCCTAGCTAATAAAAAATGGGGACGCGTGGCGGCACGTAAATGGTACTAGTAAGTAGAATGCCCACGGTTTCAATAATACTTGTGTTTCCGATTGTAATGTGACAACACTTGTTCCAAAATGACTTTGTTGATTGTTAATGTGTGCGCCTTCGCAAATCGGACTACAAATTTACCACAGCATGTTGGTGCCATGTCATGGCACCAAGCCAAGTTTCATTATTTTCATGCGTGTTTTGGATTTACAGGAATTAAAAAACTAAGTTTCTCAATGTTTCCAACCCAGCCACGACGCCCAGAATTTTGAATTTCATTCCCATTTCTTGCATGGAACCTAGAAATTTACCCGAGGACACACATGTGATTTTTCAACCAACTTTGGTGCACTGGAACATGTGCTTGTATTTCAAATTTGAATTATGCACACAAAGGCGACACGTTCCCTCCCAGAACCACGAGCCTTCTTGAGAAAAGCTCCGATTTGCAAGAAGCTTATACCAAAATTTGTTCCTATTCGGCCAATTTGTTTTACCACGGCATGGTACTACCATGACATGACACCATGCCAAGTTTCATGATTTTAAAACCAAGTTTCTCAATGTTCTCGACCGAGCCACGATGCCCAGATGTTTGAATTTTATTCTCATTTTTTGCATGGGACCTACTCCCTCCTTCCATCTATATAGGGCCTAATGTGTTTTTCAAGACAGCCTTTCACTATTGACAAGATTAATAGCACATGAGATGTATACTATGAAAATTATATTATTGGAAGCTCCTTTGACATACAAATTTGAAGGTATGCTTTGTGTAAGTTGCATGTCATATATTATTGCTCTAACGTTTGGTCAAAGTTAGCCTCGAAAAACGCATTAGGACCTATATAGATGGAAGGAGGGAGTAGAAATTCACCCGAGGACACAAATGTGATTTTTTCAACCAACTTTGGTGCACGGGAGCATGTGCTTGTAGTTCAAATTTGAATTATGCACATTAAATGAACAAAAACTCAATTAATGTATAAATAAGGCCAAACGAAGCCGGAATAATTCCAAAATTTAACAGGGCACTCATGTAGTTCTATGTTGCCTTTGTAAATAAACTCAAGGGGGACAACGTATATCGTTTCGCACTCAAAGGTGGCACGTTCCCTCTCAGAACCACGAGCCTTCTTGAGAGAAGCTTCGGTATGCAAGAAGCTTATACCAAAATCTGTTCCTATTCGGCCAATTTTTTTACCACAACATGGTAGTACCATGACATGACATCCATGCCAAGTTTCATGATTTTCAGACGTGTTTTGGATTTACAAGAATTTTAAAACCAAGTTTCTCAATGTTCTCGGCCGAGCCACGATGCCCAGATGTTTTAATTTTATTCTCATTTCTTGCATGGGACCTAGAAATTTACCCGAGGACACAAATGTGATTTTTCAACCAACTTTGGTGCACGAGAGCATGTGCTTGTAGTTCAAATTTGACTTATGCACATTAAATGACCAGAAACTCAATTAATGTATAAAAAACGACAAACGAACCCGAAATAATTCCAAAATTTGACAAGGCACTAATGTAGTTCTATGTTGCCTTTGTTAAGAAACTTAAGGGGGGTAGCGTATATCGTTTCACACTCAAAGGTGGCACGTTCCCTCTTAGAACCATGAGCTTCCAAATCGGCCCAATTTTTTACCACAACATGTTAGTGCCATGACATGACACCATGCCAAGTTTCATGATTTCCAGGCGAGTTTTGGATTTACATGAATTTAAAATCAAAGTTTCTCGATGTTCTCGGCCGAGTCATGACGCCCAGATGTTTGAATTTCATTCTCATTTCTTCCATGGGACCTAGAAATTCAACCAAGGACACACATGTGATTTTTCCACCCACTTTGGTGCACCGGAGCATGTGCATGCAATTCATTTAGATTATGCACATTAAAAGTCCAGAAAATCAATTAATGTATAAAAAGGCCAAATGAACCCGAAATAATTCCAAAATTTAACAGGGCACTCATATAGTTCTATGTTGCCTCTGTAAATAAAATTAGGGGGGAGGCAGCGTATATCGTTTCGCACACAAAGGTGACACGTTCCCTCTCGGAACCACGAGGCTTGTTGAGAGAATCTCCGGTTTTGCAAGAGGCTTATACCAAAACTTGTCCCAATTGAGCCAAAAATTATACGTATGAAAACAGGGTTTAGATTATCCCAAACATCTCGCTACCTAGACCAATAATGTACTATGATTTGAATTCAACATAAAATGGATACAAATATTTGAATTGGAGAGCGTATGGTACATGTAGTTCATAGTGAAATATGATTACTGCTATATGTATGTTTTTTGTTATCAAGATAATATTTAAATTATTGTATAACTTGACAACAATCGTATTCAAATAAGGAAAATTGATTCAAATTTAGTACATATGGTAGACGACAATATATATGTTCACATGGTGGAGTAAAATGTTCATATATGATGGAAGATCAAAATGTACGACTACATCAATTATAAACCGCAAGGTCACCTAACGATATATTCGAATTCAACATAACGTGGATTCAGAAATTGAAATTCAAGATCATGGCATCTGTAATCATATAAAAAGGGACATTACTCTTTCTTTGGTGGGAATTGATTTGTTTTTTGTTGTTGTTGAGGGAAGTGCGAATCGATTTGGTACTGCGCAGGGTAATCTTGTTCTCCCGTTTTTTTACATTTTTCTTGTAGTTTTTTCAATGGCATCTATAGCAATATAGTAAAAGGGGACATGATTCTCTTGTGTCTTGTATGAATTTTTTTTACACGTTAAGTTTGTTCTGCTGAACAAGGAATCCGCACCTTGTTATCCCGAAATTTTCAAGCTCGAGTATCTTTTGTCTCACCTGCTTTGAAACTCCCGCTTCTTCAACCCGCGCCGCGCCTTGTTATCCCGAAATTTGGACGCGCGCGAGAACTCCCTCCTCATCCGAAATCGCTCCCGCAGCCCAGACACGCGAAATCCCCCTTCTACCCCTCAGCCGGAAATGAAGCTCCATGTCGCGGTGTCAAAACCGGTGGGGGTACGCTGGTAACTTACCCTACATTTCGGACAAGCGCGTCCCTAAGCTTGGCTCCCCCTCCCCCTTCGCCCCCCATTCGTACACCGAGGCCGCCAAAACCCGCGAAACCCCACGCTCCTCCGTTGGCCTCCCGACCGCCGCCCAGCCGGAGACTCTTCCCCGACTACGTCGTTCACCGCAACAGCTCGCTGTCCCTCATCCACTGCACCGGATGAGGATCCGTTGTCGATCTCGTCATCCCGCCGGATCAGCCGCCCCGTCCTCCACCTCCAAGGAGCTGCCCCGACATTCGCCTCGTCTATCGCGCCACCTCAATCCCCACAGCGCCGTCTTGACCTGCCCCACCGGAACCGCATCACCCTCACCAATTCCTCCAATGAAGCCGAGGCCAACTCGGCGCCACCAAGGAGGTTCTGCACTCACCGCTGCATTTTATCTTTTATTCGATCTCACGGGGCTGCCGGTGCTCGATACCGAGCAGACATGGCGTGTCTCAATCGACGGCGCCGTCGCCGGCCACATCATCCACGGCGTCTCTCCCCATGTCGTTGCTTCCTTGGCGGTGACTTCCACAACGGCACTAGCTGCAGCTGCTCTGGCTCTCGCTCGCGCTGCGGCTCTGTTCTTGCTGTCGATCGCGCTGCTGCACTGCTCCTGCTTTCGTTCGTGCTGCTGCTCTGCTCTTGCTCTCGCTTGGGCTGCTGCTGCTGCTGCTGCACGACCTCCGGCAGCTACAGGAATTGCTGCTTTAGCACTCGCTCGTGGTGCTACTGCACGACTTGCTCTCTGCTAGTGCGTTCCCTGCTCGAGCGTCTACTGATTTAGATCACTACTTCTCTGCTACTAGTGCTCGAACGCCCTAAACATATATTGCAATGCTCTGTTACTAGTTCAATCAGTTTCGACAGTAAAATTCAGTTTCGACTGTGAAGTTCATTTTCTTCAGGTAAGTTCAGAGTGAACAGTACTTACAGCATCTGTCGGAGCGGCCGTGGCGTGGCTGATGCGTTTTACATCTAGCACTTTTTGGTGATGTATTTTACATCATCTATTGCAGATGATATTAGGGTCCCACTTCAGATTAACGTTGTCTGTCTTGTCATGCTTTAGCCTCGTCGCCGTACACCTTAGCGGAGCTGCTCCAACGACGGAACCGTCCATCACAGCGGAGCAGTACCCTCGGCGCCGTTTCCAGAGGCCTCGGATCTTCTTCCCCGCCTCCGACAGTCACACCAGCATCATCACCATCCTCCACGTCCAACCCAATGATGCTGAGGTCCACAAGGCTATGCCAAAGAGGTTGTACACTCGTCGCATCACTTTGTTTAACCATTCCTCTATTCTTCCAATTCATGTGAGCCAAACACCCAGGTTGACTGAAATCCTATGTTTCCAAATGCTCTGTTTTGCACGTGCATTCCTATCCTATTCCTGTGTTTTCCCTGTCCCTGCGTTTATAGAATCCTCCAATTCTAAGGAGCCCTTACATATTTACTTCATTTTCAGATAGGCGTCAAAGAAAACTCTGTGTGTTATGTCCTGCTCCTGCCGTGCCGTCATCCACCCCACCTGAGGTGCACCATCGACAGAAGTGTTCACTGCAGCAGAGATCCCCCCTGCAGACTTCCTTTCGCTGCCTCAGATCATCTTCCCCGTTGCCGGCAGCCACGCCAACTGCATTACCATCATCAACTGAGCAGATGAACCTGAGGACTACACAGTTCCGGAAGAGAGGTCGCAGTCTTTCGTGTTTGCTTACGTTATACATCAGTTATTATTACCTGCTACTTTATCGTTCAATCTTGAGTTTTGAATTGCCCATGGGTCTCATATCGAGCCAGCAACGAATAGTATCTGTCTACTATCTGGTTCATCTGGGGTCTTCTATGTGGTTCATGTTGGGTGGGCAACAAACAATAGATGATCCATTGTCTATCTTTTTAAACTTAAGCTATAATCTACATGCTATCATTAGTTTTGGATCCATCCACTCGTTTGCTACCATTAGTCTTGATTTTTGCATGCACCCCTTAGGCCTTACAAAATCTAACTATTTTTTTATTATGCATGTCAGATATTGTACACAATTGTACTGAACATGTAGAGAAAAAGAGAAGACCGTTGCGTGCAAATATAATGTCATGCAGACGGTGCTACATGGTGGGCGAAGTGGCCCCCCTCCTGCATTTCCAGATTGTATTCCAGAGGAAGATAACTGTTCAGATGGAGATTCAGAAGGAGCCGACCACGCCTGTTTACCAGCTGAGGTGCTTGCTGTAACCTGGCATGCTGATGTTGGTCATATCATGCATATGGCGCCTTACATTGCTTACATTATACATCTTATATGTCATCACCTTAGTTTAATTTGCTTTGTGTGAATGCCACCTGTTTGGTTTCTATATCATACTCCCACCATTCGTAAATATTTGTCTTTTTAGAGATTTCAACAAGTGACTACATACGGAACAAAATGAGTGAATCTACACTCTAAAATATGTCTATATACATCCGTATGTGGTAGTCCATTTGAAATATCTAAAAAGACAAATATTTAGGAATGGAGGGAGTATATGGGAATTATGCAATGCCATCTTCTTTAGCCAGGCATCATATATGTGAATCATGCAATGTCATCCTGTTTAGCCAGTCATCGTATATGTGAATTGTATTGTGCCATATTTTTTTCCATAATGTATTCCATTTGTCAACAATGTTTATACATTCATCTACTCTTCCTGTGCATCAGCCATTTGAGTCGGTCATGGGAAAATCTGGAGTGAAAACAAGGTCTTCTTAGCAGTCAGTGCTACCTGTCGATGCAGATTTCTTGCTGGTTACAGATAGCTCCTCAGAGGAGGATTCAGAGAGAGATGACCAGCTGTATTCCCCCCCGAGGTGCATGATCTAACTTGGCTGAGTTATATTGCTCATATCATGCATATGGTGTCTTGCATTGCCATGCCATCTGCTTAGATTAGACATGCTTTGTGTGAATGCCTCCTGTTTGCTTTCTATATCAGATATGTGAATTATGCAATGCCATGTTTTTCAGCTAGTTATCATATATGTGAATTATGCACCGCCATGGAGCCAGGCATCATATATGTGAATTATCTCATGCCATCTTTTTTTTTCATTACGTATTCCATTTGTCGACAATCTGTGTATATATAGAACTACTCTTCATGTGTATCAGCCATTTGAGCCGGTTATGGAAAAATTTGGAGTGAAAACAAGGTCTTCAGAGCAGGCAATGGTACCTGTTGAAGCATATATCTCGATGGTTACAGGGAGCTCCTTAGAGGAGGATTCAGAGACAGATGACCAGTCCTATATCCCACCTGAGGTGTATGCTCTAAGTTGCAATGTTTATATTTCTCATACGATGCATATGGTGTCTTGCATTGCTTAGTTTAGACATCATATGCACAATATTGAATTCTATCTGCTTAGTTTAGAGATCATACATGCGAGTGCCAGCTACTTAGTATATGAATCAATTATGTCAATTATATCATGCCATCCTGTATACTTAGACAACATGTATGTGATTTATTTCATCCCAACCTATTTTAGAAAGACATCATATAGTTTTGTCATGTCATCCTGTTTAGGTACTCATCATATGTTGAATTATGCCATTATATCCTGTTAAGTTATCCATCATATATCTGAAACTGTGTCATGCTATCCTGTTTAATTAGGCATCATATATGTGAAATTGTGTCATGATGTCCTGTTTGGAGACAACATATATGTGAATTTGTAAGTGCATCTAGTGCCCCTTAGTGATTTTGGTGTATTGAAGACTTATAGGTTAAGGGACTAATGCGTTTGTGAGTGTACACAGATCTATAAGTCTATGAGGAGTTTGGTATTTACAGAGAAAGTCGACCCCTAAAAATGAAGTTCTTCGACTGAAGACCTTGGATTTCTGAAGACTTTCTGAAGACTTTGAACGTGAAGAAATTGGTGTGACCTTGAAGACTTAGTATTCATTTGAGGAATATGAAGCGTGAAGACTTTTGTTTTCGTAGTTTCATTTTTCTCTTTCTTGAGTCATAGGAAACACCGTACTGTTAAAGGGTGTCGAGGAAATACTAAGGAAAAATTTCCATGTGATGCTCAACTCAAAATCCTACTCCTACCAATCCCTTCGAGTGAAGCCATTGGAAATCTCACACAGTCCAGTCATATTCTTCAGTGACAGAGACGAAGTTCTTCTGGTCCCTGAGGAATTTGTTCTGACTGAGGAGTTAGGAATTCGCCAGTGCGGATTGCCTACACAGTGAGGAACATGATAGCCCTGAGGAATTTGAACCTCAAATTTCCGACCGTTGCTGTGCTATGCGCCAGCTGTCCCAAAATATCTACCCACCTAACGGTCATATCATTGAAGGGCATTTATGTCTTATCATGCGGGCTGCTCCCTAGACTATAAATAGCCGTCCCCTACAACCACTAGCTGGTTGGCTGCTCCGAGAGAAACTGACACTTGTCAATTGAGAGCATCCCATCCTCCGAGGAATTTGAGTGAAAATCATCAAGTGAGGAAATACCCCAAACCCAAACACCTACAAACCCAAAGTGATTGAGCATCCCTGAAGAGATTGATCCTGCGTGGATCCGACGCTTGTTACCTTTGAAGACTGTGCTTCTTCCAGACAGTTAGGCGTCATGGTCTAGAGCATCCAAGAGGAAATTGTGGATCGCCGAGTGACCGAGTTTGTGAAGGTTTGGAAGTCACCTGAAGACTTACCACGAGTGATTGGACGAGGTCTGTGTGACCTTAGTTCAAGGAGAACACGGTGAGGACTGTGTGTCCGGGACTGGGTGTCCTCAGGTTTAAATACCTAGCCGCTCCAACCAGACGTACAACTGAGATAGCAGTTGGAACTGGTGTAACAAATCATTGTCTTCACCAAGCTTACTGGTTCTATTTCCTCAACTCTTTCTCCTCATTACTGTGTTGTATGCTTGTTCATATCTGTGTTTGAAGACTTTGACTGAAGACTTTCTCAATTTCCTTAGTTCAGTTTCTTCAGTCTGTTTGTCTTCATCCCGTGTTATCCTGTGTTTACGCTTTTTGTACACTGTGCTAGTTTTCATTTCATCATGATGACTGTGCTTGTGTTCTGCTATGCATACTTTTGACTACTTATTCCGCTGCAAGTAGTTCTTCGCTAAGGAATTTCCTCACCCACAAATTCCTCAGTGAAGAATTTCTAAAAATCGCCTATTCAGCCCCCTCTAGTCGATATAACGCACTTTCAATTGGTATCAGAGCAAGGTACTCCCTTGTTTTGTGTGATTTTGGTTTAACCACCTGGAGTTTTAGTTATGTCGACCGCAGGTATGATCAAGGTTTCTGCTGGGTGTCCTACCTTCGATGGGACGGACTACCCCTACTGGAAGAATAAGATGCGAATGCATTTTGAGGCAATTGATAATGATCTTTGGTATGTTGTGGAAAAAGGTGTTCCCTCTATCTCACCCTCACTAAACGCTGCCGATGTGAAGAAATTCAAGCAACTCGATTCTCAAGCGAATAATATCATATATGGCCATCTAAGCAAAGGACAGTATGGAAGAGTGAGTGCTTTGGAAACTGCTAAGCTTATCTGGGATATGCTGTCCAAAGTAAATGAAGGAGTCTCAACACAAATGTGACTCTCGAGTTGATGTTCTTCGCAATCTCTTCAACCGCTTCAAAAGACTCGACAATGAAAATGTTCAACAAACCTTCGATCGCCTCACTGACATCTCAAATGAGCTTCAAGCACTTGGTGCCAATGACATCACCGACCACGAGGTGGTGAAGAAACTGCTGAGATCGCTTGACTCTTCATTTGATACTCTGGCATTGATGATACAAGAGCGCGCTGATTACAAGTCACTTGACCCCGCTGATATCCTCGAAAGGCTAAACACTCATGAGTTCCAGCTTGCTGAAAAGAGAGATCTCTATGGTTCGAGCTATGGCAGATCACGTGCACTAAAGGCCAAGGCAGTTTCTGAGTCTGAAGATGAAGACTCTGACGACAGCCTTGGTGATCCTGAAGAGTTGAGTAATGATGTAGCACTGCTCATGAAGAAATTCCAGAAGTTCTCGAGACGTGGTCGCTTTGGAAGACCCTCAAGGAGCAATGATTCCTCATCCAGTGACTACAAGAAGAGGCTTTATCACAAATGCAAGAAACCAGGACACTACATTCAAGATTGTCCTTAGTGGGAAAAGGAATCAAAGAAGAAGAAATACAAGGATTACAGTTCTGATGATGCTAAGAAAAAGAAGAAATCCTCAAAATCTTCATCATCAAAATCCTCAAAGTCTTCATCTCACAAGAAGAGCAGCTCCAAGAAGGCTCGGGCATTCATTGGCAAGGAAATGGAATCTGAAGCTGAATCTAAAGAAAATGAGGAAGAGGAGGCATCTGAGGATTCCGAATCTGGTGTGGCGAGCCTAGCCCTCGCTACTGCATTCGTCAACAAGTCTATCTTCAACCCTGAAGAAAATGACCTCACCAACAAGGCTGATGAAGGCAATGATGTCTACGCTCCCACCTATTGCTTCATGGCAAAGGGTGCCAAGGTACTCAAATATTCCTCATCTGAATCAAGTGAAAATGAATTTGATGAAAACCTTAAGCCCAGCTATTCTAAACTTGCTAAGATTGCTGTGAAACAACAAAGGGCTCTTGAAAAGGTTCAAAACATGCTAGACAAAAGTGATGATATGTTAGGTGAAGAAATGGATCAGTCAAAAGCTTTGGCTGAAAGTCTTCAGAGACTTCATACTAAGTATGACACCCTTCAAGGTCATCATAACACTCTCTCGTCTGATCATGAGAAGCTTTCTTATGAATTTCTTCAAAGAAAGCAAGATCTTGAAAAGCTAAGAGTGAGTTATGAAGATCTTCAGAAGGAGCGTGATTCATTACTTGCTCAACAAATCAGCGCTGCTCAGGAAGAATTTGTTCCTCCATGTTTGAAATGCATTGAACGTGAATCTGCTAATTCTTCACCTGAATGTTCAAATGCTTCTAATGCTACAAATTCCTCAACTGTCTCTGCTATCATTAATTCCTCATCTGAGGACATTGCTAGTATCACTAACGATGCAGGGCTGAAGGAATTGTACATGACAGGCATGTACAAAAGCCTCAAAGGGCATCAGACTCTTTGTGATGTGCTTAAAAAGCAGATCCTCAACAGGAACCCTAGGAAAGAGGGTATTGCCTTTGAGAGGAAACTCAATGCTGATGGTACATATTGGAAGCCTGAGCAGTACCCCAAAACCTCATGGGTTGCTGCAAAGGGACCTCCAGTTGATCCATCTAATTTATCTGGCTTTACATGTGAATCTTCTCATTCTTCTGATGAGTCATTTGACTCCAACTATAAACTGTTCAAAAATCAGAATGGTGAAGTATTTGCTAGATATGTTGGCACTAACTGCAGGAACGGTTCTCCTATGAAGAAAATCTGGGTTCCCAAAAGGTTCCTTGAAAGTCTTCAGGTGAATGCCCTCATGACACCACCTGTGAAGAATAGGAACCCCAGATCAAATTCTTCATATGGACCAAATTCTTCATATGGATCCAAGTCCTCATACGGACCAAATTCCTCACATGGATCAAATTCCTCAAAAGGATCAAAGTCCTCATATGAACATCATCGTGCTAACAACTCTGTTTCGCAGGGAAGAGCCAAGGGCTATGAATATGAGCATTATTCTTCTAATCATTATGTTCATAAGTCCTCGAAGAATTTCTCTGCTTATTCATATGCTTACCCTAACTTCTCTTATGTGAAACGAAATAGATTGGCTTCTATGCCATCTTTTTCATATGGAGCTCGCAGAGTGATGAACTCTTCACCACCCCTTCAGATGTGGGTGGTGAATAAAAAGAACTAATCTCTTCTTCAGGGTCAGGTCTCCAGATGTACTTGAACGTCTGAAGAATTTGCTGGAGACCTGAAGTGTGCCTGAAAGGACGCAGGCTAATCATGAAGAAATGAACTTTCATTTCTCACGTCCTCATACTGCTTTATCTGTTCTATTGTTTGATGAAATTGATCAGATGAATTGATGTCATATTCTTCACTGATGAAGTATATGAAGTTCGTAAGCTGCACTAATTCATCTGCAGGATGATCAACCCAAAGCCACTGAGTGGGTCCTTGATAGTGGATGTACAAATCACATGACTGGTGACAAGAATCTATTGGTTGATGCTCCCTTATCACCATCGCATCTGAAGCATATCATCTTCGCTGACAAAGGCAAAAGTCAGGTATTGGGTCTAGGTAAGGTTGCAATCACAAAGGATCGACACATGGACAAAGTCATGGTTGTCGAGTCCTTAGGATACAATCTTATGTCTGTCTCAATGCTTTGTGATCTTGATATGGTAGTTGTCTTTGGCAAGTATCGTTGTGTTGTGGTTTTGGAAGCTGACAATTCCAAAGTCTTCGAAGGCTTTAGGAGAGGAGACTTGTATATTGTTGATTTCTCTACAGGACCGCAACCAGCCGTGTGCCTACTTGCAAAAGCTTCAGAAGGATGGCTATGGCATCGACGACTTGGTCATGCAGGCATGAGGAATTTGCACACGCTTGCAAAGAAGAAGCATGTCAGTGGCATTGAGAATGTCAAATTCCTCAAGGATCACTTGTGTGGAGCTTGTGAAGCTGGAAAAGTGACCAAGGCTAAGCATCCAACGAAGACTATCATGACCACTACTCGACCATTCGAATTGCTTCACATGGACCTCTTTGGTCCCAACCATTACTCTGCTGTCACAAATGACGCATCTCTCTATGGTTTTGTTATTGTTGATGATTACTCTCGTTACACATGGGTACACATTATTACTTACAAACATGAAGTGCAGGAAGTCTTCAAACGATTTTCCTCGAGGGCTTCAACCAACTTTGGTGTGAAGATCAAGCACATCAGAAGTGACAACAGAACTGAGTTCAAGAATTCTGGTCTTGATGACTATCTTGATGAACTTGGTATTACTCATGAGTTATCTGCTCCTTACACTCCTCAGCAGAATGTCGTCGTGGAGCGCAAGAACAGAATTTTTGTTGAGATGGCTCGCACTATGCTTGATGAGTACAAGACGCCTCGTCACTTCTGGATTGAGGCAATTTATACTGCGTGCCACATCATCAACATGGTATATCTTCACAAATTCTTCAAGAAGACTGCCTATGAACTCCTCACTGACAAGAAACCGAATGTGAGTTATTTCAAAGTCTTTGGTGCTAAATATTGGATTAGAGATCCTCATCACAATGCTAAATTTGCACCGAAAGCACATGAAGGTTTTGTGCTTGGTTACGGAAAGGACTCGCACACCTACAGAGTCTTCAACATCGTTCTTCACAAGGTTGTTGAAACTGTAGATGTGCGGTTCGATGGAACTAATGGCTCGCAAAGAGAGCACCTACCCTCTGTGATAGATGAACCAGCACCTGATGAAACTATCAAGTTCAAGGCAACTGAGGATGCCATTCCTACTGAAGAATCTGCTGAAGAATTCATTCCAGAACGTGAAGAACGTCGAGCTAATGCACCTGAAGAAATTGCTGAAGAAAATGGTGCTGAAGAAAATGCTGATCAAATTCCTCGACGACAACCAACTCATCCTCGCGTTGCAAAAGAAGTGCAGGTTGAGAAGATCATCGATGACATTGAAGCACCAGGTCCTCTCACACGCTCAAAAGCTTCACATTTATCTAACTTTTGTGGGCACTATGCTTTTGTCTCTATCTCAGAGCCCACTAAGGTATATGAAGCATTTCTGGAGCCTGAGTGGATTCAGGCCATGCAAGAAGAATTACATCAGTTCGAGCTCAACAACGTTTGGGAACTGGTCAATCGTCCAGATCCTCGCAAACACAATATCATTGGCACAAAGTGGATCTACCGCAACAAGCAAGATGAAAATGGCCTTGTGGTAAGGAATAAGGCACGGCTAGTAGCTCAAGGCTACTGTGACGCCCCCGATTTGACCGTACACTAATCATGCACGCAAATGTGTACGATCAAGATCAGGGACTCACGGGGAGATATCACAACACAACTCTACAACATAAATAAGTCATACAAGCATCATAATACAAGCCAGGGGCCTCGAGGGCTCGAATACAAGTGCTCGATCATAGACGAGTCAGCGGAAGCAACAATATCTGAGTACAGACATAAGTTAAACAAGTTTGCCTTAAGAAGGCTAGCACAAAAGTAACAACGATCGAAAAGGCAAGGCCTCCTGCCTGGGACCTCCTAAATACTCCTCGAAGCCGAACTCCATGTAGAATCATCCTCGGGATCTCTAGCTCCTGGACTCCAGCATCTGGTTGCAACAACCAGGTATAGAAAGGGGAAAAGAGGGAGAAAAGCAAACGTGAGTACTCATCCAAAGTACTCGCAAGCAAGGAGCTACACTACATATGCATGGGTATATGTGTAAAGGGCCATATCGGTGGACTGAACTGCAGAATGCCAGAATAAGAGGGGGATAGCTAATCCTGTCGAAGACTACGCTTCTGGCAGCCTCCATCTTGCAGCATGTAGAAGAGAGTAGATTGAAGTCCTCCAAGTAGCATCGTATAGCATAATCCTACCCGGCGATCCCCTCCTCGTCGCCCTGTTAGAGAGCGACCACCGGGTTATATCTGGCACTTGGAAGGGTGTGTTTTATTAAGTATCCAGTTCTAGTTGTCATAAGGTCAAGGTACAACTCCGGGTTGTCCTTTTACCGAGGGACACGGCTATTCGAATAGATAAACTTCCCTGCAGGGGTGCACCACATAACCCAACACGCTTGATCCCATTTGGCCGGACACACTTTCCTGGGTCACGCCCGACCTCAGAAGATCAACACGTCGCAGCCCCACCTAGGCTCAACAGAGGGTCAGCACGCCGGTCTAAATCCTATGTGCGCAGGGGTCTGGGCCCATCGCCCATTGCACACCTGCACGTTGCGAGGGCGGCCGGAAGCAGACCTAGCCTAGCAGGCGTTCCAGTCCAATCCGGCGCGCGCCGCTCCGTCGCTGACGTCAAGAAGAGCTCCGGCTGATACCACGACGCCGAGTGCCCATAATTGTTCCCGCATAGTTGGTTAGTGCGTATAGACCAAATGGCCAGACTCAGATCAAATACCAAGATCTCGTTAAGCGTGTTAAGTATCCGCGAACGCCGACCAGGGCCAGGCCCACCTCTCTCCTAGGTGGTCTCAACCTGCCCTGTCGCTCCGCCACAAAGTAACAGTCGGGGGCCGTCAGGAACCCAGGCCCACCTCTACCGGGATGGAGCCACCTGTCCTTTCAGCCCCCTCATCAGAATCACTTGCGGATACTCAACGAGCCGACCCGACTTTAGTCACCACATGTGTCATGTATATAAAGTATATAGTATATACCCGTGATCACCTCCCTAGTGATCACGGCCCGATAGTATAGCATGGCAAACGGACAAGAGTGTAGGGCCACTTATGGAACACTAGCATCCTATACTAAGCAGTAGGATAGCAGGTGAGGGTAACAACTGTAGCAACAATGACAGGCTATGCAACAGAATAGGATTAACCGAAAGCAGTAACATGCTACACTACTCTAATGCAAGCAGTAGAGAGTTGAGTAGGCGATATCTGGTGATCAAGGGCGGCTTGCCTGGTTGCTCAGACAAGAAGAAGGGGTCGTCGTCGACGTAGTTGATCACAGCGGCATCAGCGGCAGTCTCGGGGTCTACCGGAGAGAAGAGGGGGGAAGAAACAGTAAATACATAGCAAGCAAGTGCATAACAGGACAACAGGCAGAGCTAGACGTGTTCTAACGCGGTGTCACGCGATACCGTGGAAGGGGGAAACATCCGGCAAAGTTTTCCCGAAGTTTGCATTTTTCGGACAGATGAAACGGAGGGGGAAAGTTGCAAGTTTGCTATGCTAGGGACGTCTGGCGGACGAACGGACTGCGTATTCGGATTCGGCTCGTCGTTCTGAGCAACTTTCATGTAGAAAGTATTTTCATCTGAGCTACGGTTTATTTTATATGATTTTCTAAAGATTTAATCATTTTCTGATTTTAATTATTTATTTAAATCCAACATTATCCGGAACAGTGCACGCTGACGTCAGCATGACGTCAGCAGTCAACAGGGGAGTTGACTGGTCAACTGACTTGTGGGTCCCGTTCGTCATTGACTGTTTAGTCTAATTAGGGTTTAACTAATCTAATTGCTATTTAATTACATTAACTAGTTAATTAGATTAATTAAATAGGATAAATTAATTAATCAATTAATTAATTATTTTAATTATTATTTATTTATTTATTTTGAATAATATTTTTTTACTTTATTATTATTAAAACGTTCTGCGGGTGGGCCCGATTGGAAGTGGCCCTAGGGGCCTTAGCCGGCGCCAGCGTTAGCGGGTTCGAGCGCAACGGGCGCCCAGCACCCGTTCGTTCGGGCGCACGCCCAGGGGCGCGCGGGGCGGCGGACCCGGCGGGGCACCGGAGCAGAGGAAGGCCGGTGGCCTGGGGCCGGCGGTGAGGGACGAAGCGGGAGGGGTGGCGCGGCCAGTGCAGGGTCGGGACAACGGCAGGGAAGCGGCGACGAGCACGGTAGCCAAGGCGAGCCGCACGGCGTGGGACGGTGATGAATGGTGGCGTAAGCGGATAGGGGAGACCGAAGGAGGCCACGACGGGTGCGGGCCTTGACGGCCAGAGCGGGGAAGGCGCGCCGGCGCACGCGATGGAGTGGCCGCGCGGGGCGAACGGGGCACGGGCAGCGCGACGCGGCCGTATGCGGCGAGAGCGGAGTGAGGGGGGCACGGGGCAGAGACAGGGGCGTGAGAGAGCGGCGGGCAGTGCGTGCGACAAGCCGCAACGGTGAGCGGCAGCGCAGTGAAGAAGCAGCTGCTGCTGCGTGGCGACGCGGGCGCTGAGCTCGTCGGAGCAGAGCACAGCAGGAGCGGGCGGGCAGAGTCAGCAGAGCTGTGCGGTGGTAGGGGCGCGGCGTGGTCGTGGTGAGCGCGGGGCGAGGGGGAGAGGAGGCCGGGGGCCTCACCAGCGTTTGCTGAGAAGAGGGCGGCGAGGCTCGGGGACGACCCGTGGGGAGGAGGACGTGGAAGCAACGACGATGGTGATGGCGAAGAGGACGGCGGCGCGGGGATCCGAGCGGCGACGGGGTGACCGAGGCGGAGGCGTCACGGGCGGCGTCGAGGTCCAGCGGCGGGGCGACGTGCGTGGTCGGGCCCCGATCCGATCTGGATCGGGGGAGAGAGGGAGAAAGCGAGTGCGGAGGGGGAGTGGCTGCGTGGGGGGTTAGGGTTTCGGGGTCCAGGGTTAAGGGGAAGTGGGGGGAAGTGGCCGGCTGGGCCTGATGGGTTGGCCGAGTTGGGCCTGTGGTCTGCTGGGCCGGAGCCCAGTGGGGGGGGGGGGGTTTGCTTTCTCTTTTTTTAGCTTTGTTTTCTGTTTTCTTTTCTTTATCTATTTTCTTTTCTATTTTATTCTTTTAATTCCTGTCTTATAAAATATAAATACAACTCCTAAATTAATGTTATAATTTATTCTACTGCCCCAAAAAGTTTGACACCTAATTAAAATAGTTTGCATTATTATTTTTTTAAAAGGCATTTAATTAATTGTCATAGCTGTTGTATTAATTACTTTAGAGCCTTTAAACATTTTATAAAAGTGTGGTTTCTCCACAATAATTACCTATGCATTATTTGGCAACACCCCAACATTTTAGTTTTAATATTTGAAAATCTTTACCGTTTGAATTTATTTTAAGTTTGAATTTCGAATCGATTTTGAACTAACACGAGATTAACAACAGTAACCGTGGTGATGTGGCATCATTAACGTGGGATTACTGTAGCCTAATTACCCGGGCGTCACAGCTACACACAGGTTGAAGGAATTGATTTCGATGAAGCTTTTGCACCTGTTGCTAGACTTGAAGCTATTCGCATATTACTTGCTTATGCTAACCATCATGATATCACTTTATATCAAATGGATGTGAATAGTGCATTCCTCAATGGTAAGCTTGAGGAAGAAGTATATGTTGCTCAACCCCCAGGTTTTGAAGATCCTAAGCATCCTGACAAAGTCTTTAGATTAAATAAGGGCCTCTATGGCCTCAAGCAGGCCCCTCGGGCGTGGTATGATACTTTGAAGGAATTCCTCATGAAGAAAGGCTTCAAACCCGGTTCACTCGACCCTACTCTTTTCACTAAATCATATGATGATGAATTGTTCGTATGCCAAATATATGTTGATGATATCATCTTTGGCTGTACTGACCAACGTTATAGTGATGAATTTGCCTATATGATGAGTGAAGAATATCAAATGTCTATGATGGGAGAGTTGAAATTCTTCTTAGGTCTTCAAATTCGTCAACAGCGCAGTGACATATTCATATCTCATGAGAAATACCTCAAGGACGTACTGAGGAAATTCGGCATGCAAGATTGCAAAGGCGTGAAAATTCCTATGCCCACAAATGGCCATCTGTGCACTGATGAAAATGGTATTGACTTCGATCAAAAGGTATACCGCTCCATGATTGGTTCTTTATTGTACTTATGTGCATCTAGGCCAGATATTATGCTTAGTGTTTGCATGTGTGCCTGATTTCAAGCTACATCGAAGGAATCACACCATAAGGCTGTGAAGCATATTCTTTGATATCTAGCTCACACACCAACACTAGGATTATGGTACCCCAAGGGCTCGGCTTTTGATCTCGTTGGATATTCTGACTCTGACTATGCTGGTGATCGCGTGGATCACAAGTCAACATCTGGTACATGTCATTTCCTCGGACGATCTTTGGTCTGTTGGTCCTCGAAGAAACAAAACTGCGTATCACTGTCTACTGCTAAAGCTGAGTACATTGCTGCTGGCTCTTGCTGTGCTCAACTGCTTTGGATGAAGCAAACTCTCAAGGACTACGACGTCAATGTGAAGAATGTGCCTCTCTTCTGTGACAATGAGAGTGCCATCAAGATTGCTCACAACCCAGTTCAGCACTCAAAGACAAAGCACATTCAGATTCGTCATCATTTTCTTCGCGATCATGTGTTGAAGGGCGACATTTCTATTGAGCATGTGAAGACTGAAGAACAGCTAGCCGATATCTTCACAAAGCCCTTGGATGAGAAGAGATTTAGCAAGTTGCGGTGTGAGCTAAATATCTTAGAATCTTCGAATGTTCTTTGAAAAGGACACTCATCCTAACACTTATGCAAAATTGATGACTTAGATGTGCAACACATGAAGAAACGTTTTTCTTTAATCAATGAAGAATAATACTCTAAGTGTGAAGAAATTAATGAAGAATTTGATTCTCAGAACCCTACGACAATTGTACGCGGTGTCTGAAATCATCATTCTTATACGGTGGGTCACGCCACGACAAAAGTTGAAAATCTTCAATTTGAGCTTTTCCTCAGTTTTGAAATTCCTCAGTTGTTCATATTCTTCAACGTTGCAAAATCTTCACTGTTTCCGTCGTTTTTCTTCATTGGCTATATATATATATATATATATATATATATATATATATATATGAGTTTATGTCCTCTACAACATTCACTTATGGCTAATTCTTCAAGTTGGTTTTTCTGCTAAGTGAATGTGATCGGACCCTTCCCCCTCTATGCTACACTCAACCCAATCTATTCACAAATTCTTCATGTGCGTTCTATTTGAAACTCGTTCAAAATCTTCACTGTGTCCTTGTCAGCTGAAGAATTTGCGAACGGAACTTTTAACTTATCTTATCCAAAATTTTCGGCTTTGCCGCTCAAACCGTTCCGCTTCCCATGATATACTTATCTATTCACCCACGATCTAACACGATCTCCACTCCTCAGTACGTGGGTGACACATGTCAGGCGGATGAGAAGGGTCAGGGGCACATTCGTCCAATTTCTTCGGGCGAACCCTTTTTTGACCGTGGCTATAAATACCCCCTCTTTCTTTCCTCACTTCTTTTACTCCGCTCGACCTCTCTCCCGCTCAAGCTTCTCAAACCCTAGCGCCGCCGCTACATCATCATCGCCGGTGAGGTAGAGCTTCACTGCCTCGACCTTGTCGCCACCGTACTCACGCCGGCCGCGGAAATCTTCACTCCGCCGCCGCCGTAGCCGTCTTACTCCGCCAAGTTAGGGCGTGGAAGATCTGCACAGACGAGCTTCACTTCTCCACACCTCAGTTCGTCGTGTTCTTCGTTCAGGGTAATTAAAAGTTACTTTTACTGCCCTCTTTGATCCAAATGACTTCTACAAAATCTTCAAAGGTGTTTATTCCTCAAATTTTTCACACACTAAACACCTCACATGTAATCTGTCTTGATTCGTTTCTCTAAGCATCATTTTTCTTCAAGATTCCTCAATTGTGTGGATCTTCGATCTATACAACTCTGGAACCTAAGACAAAGAACGCTTAGTGAAATTCTTCAAGACTCATCTGGTCAAATTCCTCAAACTTGTTCTTTTTGAAAAACCTTCTGAGAACGCATATGACCTCTCCAAATTCCTCGCAACTATACTCTGTTCACAGGTACTCATGTCCGCTGCTGAATCACTAGGTTCTCATCAACTTAACTCATTTGCAGCGTTCCTTGAAGAAAAGTTGCATACTTCCTCAGAGAGTTCAATTGTTCAACAATTGTTCAAATTTCTCAACTGAAGAAAATGGCTAGTGAAAAGAGGCCACAGAAAGGAGGAAAGAGGCCTGAGGTCAATACTGATTTTGAAATACCTGAGGACATTTATGCTGGGTACTGCACACCCCCTGAGGAAGATAAAAACCAGCGCAAGGTGCGCATTCAGAGGATAGAATGGAGATGGGCAAAAGAGTGGAAGGAGTACAGATATGTGACTCCAAAATACATGAAGAAATTCGCTGTTACTCCTCCATGCTCAAGACCTCCATTGGCACCTGGCCAGGAGGCAGATCCCACTAGCATTAAGCACGGTGAGGAATTTCCTGAAGAATGGGCCAAGCGCCAGGTCAAGTTGGCCAAACAGGCTAAAGATGCAGTGAGGAAATTCAATGAAGATTCCACTGCTGCTGCTGCTGAGGCCTCTGTAAGGCCGAAGAAATCTATGGCTAAGAAGCCTGTGCACAAGCCAAGTGCCTCTTCTTCAAAGCCCTCACGGCCAATTTCCTCAGCCAAGCCCTCACGGCCAATTCCTCAAGCCGCTCCTGCTCCTCCAAGGTCCTCAGCTGCTCCGACAAAATCCTCAGCACCTGTGCATCTTGCCACGTGCCAAAGGACGATAGGCATCTCTATTGCCTCAGGAGCTTCAGCTAGTTCCTCAGCTGCACCACATTCTTCAACAGGACCCTCTCTGCTGAAGACTAAGACCACTGCTGGACGAGGCACTCGCCCAAGTCCTCAGAAGAAGCAGGTCGCCTTCCAAGTACCGTTTGAAGAAGACGAAGCTGATGATGAAGAACTTGCTGAGATCATCAGAGACATACAAGTCAGGGCCGCTAGAGCCAAGGGCACAGAAGTGCCACTGCTTTTGGATCCAAAACTGATCCTCGACTATATTGATCTCTGGCACAAGGACCCAAACACTCCTATGCCTAATTTCAAGTTGACTCCTGGCCAAAGTCACATGCTGACCCATTTCATCAGTGAAGAAAAATGGAAATATGAGAAGGCCAGGCAGCTCAAGAAAGCACAGTACAGGAAGGAGAAGTTCCTGAAGAACAATGTTGTCTCTATGACAACTGATGAACTTGTAAAGCTCCAGTCTGAAATCAAAGTCCTCAGCGATGATTTCAACGCTTACTATGCTGATTGGAAAGGAGCCAAGGTCAGGTTCGTCAATCTGACGAAGACACTCACTTCAAGTGCCTCTGCCCCTGTGCACATTGAAGTCTCTCAGGCTGAAGCATCTGCTCAGCAAACTGAAGAACATGCCAGCACCGCTGATGAAAATCAGGCTGTTGATGAAAATGTGAGTTCCATGGCTGATGACTGCATTCTAGCCAATGAAGAAATTCCCAGGGCACCCACTAGTGGTGCGCCTGAAGAAAATGAAGAGGTCAGGGCAACTGCATCAGTTGTGCCTGAAGAAACTGCACCAAATTCCTCTGCTCCTTCTGCACCTATTCCAACTCCATTCCTTCCATCTGCATCAGATGCAAAGAAGACCAAGGCTGCAGAACGTGCAGCTGTGAAGAAAAGGAAAGCATCAACTCCTTCAGATTCTTCAGCACCGAAGAAAATGAAGCCTATGACCAGCTCTTTTGCAAACCCGATTGATGTTGTTCCAGTCTCAACCATGCCATCAAAGGAGCTTGTTCCTTTTGATGAAGAATATGTGATCCCTAGCGGATCTGATGAAGAAACTCCTTCTGCTGCTACGTTAGAGCAGATGGATGAAGAAATTGAAGTGGATGAAATCCCTTCAACCCCAGTGGTTTCCTCGCCTGTGCCTCAGTTCACTGCTGAAGAGGCCGGCGTTGAAGAAATTGAAGATGAAGATGTGGACATTGGGTGTACCACACCTGTAATGAATGATGACTTTTGGGAAAGTCAGCACCCCAATTCTCCACTCTTCACTCCACTGCAGCAAATTCCTCAGTCCCCAGTCACTACAGTTCAATTGGGATCTGATGAAGCTCGTGAAGACATTCCAGCCGCTAGTGATGAAGAAAATGAAAATGAAGAAATGCAGAACCAGGCTGCCACTAAAGAGGAACCAGAAATTCCTCAGCCTGAAGAACCTGGGATTGCGATTCCTGAGGTTGTGATGCAACTCACTAACACTCCTCTGCCCAAGCCAAAGGATCCATTCTCCAGGAAGCAGAAATTCAAAACTGATGCCTTCTTTGGTGAGCATGTATTCTTCACGGATTACAACCCTTATGACTCTGCTCGCATTAGGAAGAGGCGTTTCTGGACTACCAGCAAGGAAAATTTCTATTCCTCAGTGCTATTCAACAAAGACAAAGTCTTCGATCATGAACACATTCCTCATGTGGACATGGAATCCCTGCCGTGCTTCGAGCCAGTCCTTAGTGTTCTTCACGACGCTGGATTGCTAAACTTCTGCACTGACATCTGTGATTGGAATGAAGAACTAATTCTTCAATTATATGCAACACCGCACATCACTGGAAATTCTGAAGATGTGAATTCATGGGTGCTGAACTGGATGTCTGAAAACACTCATTACAAGGCACCAGCTTCTGAATTGCTTCGTGCCTTACCTCTCAGTCCGCCCCTTTAAGGTGCTTGTTGCGTCTACAATGAACCTGAGCTTACTGGTCACTACATGCAAGTGCTGATGAAGCCTTTGAAGCCAGGTCAGACCCCAAGAACAAGATTCCTTGTGAAGGAATTGCTGTATGTGCCTCGGACTGTCTATCGCATTCTGACGAAGACATTGAGTCCAATCAAGGGCCACGACTCAAATGAAGAAGAAGTCGTTGGCATGATGAAGAATTTGCTTTTCAATATCATTCATGGCATTCCCATCAACTTCCATGATTTCTTCATGAGGACTCTGGCCAACGTCGCCATGTCACCATTAGAGCTGAAGCCTTATGCGCCTTGGATTATGAGATTCATCAGGACAAGGTCTTCACTCAACTATAAAGCTGATACACTGAACCATTGCAGCTACTTGCCCCCAATTGAAGTCCTCAAATGAACATTTTCCTCAGCTGATGAAAAGGGCAAGGCTACTGCTGTAATTGATGAAGGCATTTGTCCATTGGATGGACAATTTCGCAAGGCTGCATCCTACTCCACCAATGATGACTCTGCCGCCAACGCTCCCAAGCAAAATCCTCAAGGCACAGCACCCAGGGTGATGACTGACCATGAGCTTCTCCTCAGTCTTCACCAGAAGGTTGATCGCAATCATAAATGGGTCAAGCATCAGTTTGGTTCAATTCTTCACAACATGACTGCTACCCATAATGCAGTGAAGAAAAACCACTACTATCTTCATGAAATCCTCAACCGCACCTGGGCTGTTCTGTCTCAAGTCTACAGTGAAGAAGATCTGAAGACAATGGGTCTCAAGGACGATCTTGACTGGGCTGCGCCCCCTCCAAAGAAGTACAAGAAGGTCAAGGTTCCTTCCTTGGTGGCCAGCTCCTATTCTTCATCACGTGACACTGATGAACATGAAGATTTGGACGACACTGCGGCAGGCCCTACTACAACAAATGACCCCAACAACGCTGGCGCTCCTTCATCACCTTGATATTCTTCAGGGGCGTTAGTCCTCATTTTCGACCCTTTTGGTCATTCGATGACAAAGGGGGAGAAATTTGAGTTAGTCTTCAAGCGGGTCTATCTTGTATGGGCGTTTTTTTCTAAGTTGCAACTCTCGTTCTTTTGAAGACTTTGCTGGATCGAGTTGTAAACTTAAACTCTATGGTGACCTGATACTTTTGCTATTTCTTCTGCATGCTTATTCCTCGTTAATATTATTGCACGCATGCTAAATTACATCAGTCACCATATTTCATCATGCATTTCAAATTCTTCATATATTATGTCAAATGCGTGTATGAATTACAAGATATAGGGGGAGATCTCCATGATTCAACTCTTCAAGTGTGCATTGCTTCAAAAGCAAATTCCTCACTATGCACATCTTCAGGGGGAGTTCTTCTATATCTTGCAATCAAATTCCTCAATATTAGTATTTACACTTCATATGTTTATCCCCGTTGAAAACTTAACCTATATTGTCATCAATCACCAAAAAGGGGGAGATTGTAAGTGCATCTAGTGCCCCTTAGTGATTTTGGTGTATTGAAGACTTATAGGTTAAGGGACTAATGCATTTGTGAGTGTACACAGATCTATAAGTCTATGAGGAGTTTGATATTTACAGAGAAAGTCGACCCCTAAAAGTGAAGTTCTTCGACTGAAGACCTTGGATTTCTGAAGACTTTCTGAAGACTTTGAAAGTGAAGAAATTGGTGTGACCTTGAAGACTTAGTATTCATTTGAGGAATATGAAGCGTGAAGACTTTTGTTTTCGTAGTTTCATTTTTCGGTTTCTTGAGTCATAGGAAACACCATACTGTTAAAGGGGGTCGAGGAAATACTAAGGAAAAATTTCCATGTGATGCTCAACTCAAAATCCTACACCTACCAATCCCTTCAAGTGAAGCCATTGGAAATCTCACACAGTCCAGTCATATTCTTCAGTGATAGAGACGAAGTTCTTCTGGTCTCTGAGGAATTTGTTTTGACTGAGGAGTTAGGAATTCGCCAGTGCGGATTGCCTACACAGTGAGGAACATGATAGCCCTGAGGAATTTGAACCTCAAATTTCCGACCGTTGCTGTGCTATGCGCCAGCTGTCCCAAAATATCTACCCACCTAACGGTCATATATTTGAAGGGCATTTATGTCTTATCATGCCGGCTGCTCCCTAGGCTATAAATAGCCGCCCCCTACAACCACTAGTTGGTTGGCTGCTCCGAGAGAAACTGACACTTGTCAATTGAGAGCATCCCATCCTCCGAGGAATTTGAGTGAAAATCATCAAGTGAGGAAATACCCCAAACCCAAACACCTACAAACCCAAAGTGATTGAGCATCACTAAAGAGATTGAACCTGCGTGGATCCGACGCTTGTTACCTTTGAAGACTGTGCTTCTTCCAGACGGTTAGGCGTCATGGTCTAGAGCATCCAAGAGGAAATTGTGGATCGCTGAGTGACCGAGTTTGTGAAGGTTTGGAAGTCACCTGAAGACTTACCACGAGTGATTGGACGAGGTCTGTGTGACCTTAGTTCAAGGAGAACACGGTGAGGATTGTGTGTCCGGGACTGGGTGTCCCCAGGTTTAAATACCTAGCCGCTCCAACCAGACGTACAACTGAGACAGCAGTTGGAACTGGTCTAACAAATCATTGTCTTCACCAAGCTTACTGGTTCTATTTCCTCAACTCTTTCATTTCCTCATTACTGTGTTGTATGCTTGTTCATATCTGTGTTTGAAGACTTTGACTGAAGACTTTCTCAATTTCCTCAGTTCAGTTTCTTCAGTCTGTTTGTCTTCATCCTGTGTTATCCTGTGTTTACGCTTTCTGTACTCTGTGCTAGTTTTCATTTCATCATGATGACTGTGCTTGTGTTCTGCTATGCATACTTTTGAGTACTTATTCCGCTGCTAGTAGTTCTTCGCTAAGGAATTTCCTCACCCACAAATTCCTCAATGAAGAATTTCTAAAAATCGCCTAATCACCCCCCTCTAGTCGATATAACGCACTTTCATAATTACCACATCTGTCTATCATACAATGTCTGTACGTTCAATTTCTTTTCTTGTTTATCAGCCATTTGAATTGGAGGGGGTGATGGCAGTATCTAAGGGAGCAAAAACCCGTTCTTCACAAAAGACAGTGCTACCCGTCGATGCAGATAGAACCATGGTTGTACTGGCCCACAAACTAGCCCCACCACACATAATCGAGACTCTTCCAGATTGCACACTTACACCGTTGGGCAGAGAACCAGCTACAACCCATCTAACCGCAACCCCAGCGGATAGTAACCCACTTATAGTTGACAAAGCACCATGTCCACCACAGAGTACCCCCACACGAGAAGTTTGTAAAGCTACTGCAGTGCCCAAAGCACGAAGACCACCACAGCTAACCCAAACTCCACGTTTAAAGCAGAAGAGCAACTATTCTCAGGTCAGATTCCGTAGCTATGGTCCATACTCCTTTGCTGTTGCATCACTGTATTTACTCATACCAACTACTTTCGAATTTGAAGGATCCAATTGAAACTCCAATGACGCAACAGGTATGTTTTGAACCTATTTCTTTAACTGGATTGCTGTTCTAACTTCTTGCTCTATGTTGATTTCAGTTTAAGTTGTATAAACAGTTATGTTCTCATGTGATGCACATTACAAGTGCTGCAAATGCTGTGTAGTTTCTCACACTTATATTCTGTCTATGTTGTTGTGTCTTAAAAATATATGAGTTGAACTGTGTCTCTATCTTGATTAGGGAACATAAACTAGAATGATATGGACAATACAGTGACCATAGTACATAGATATATGTTTGTTTCATGATGTTATCCTGTCCACCTTACTACTGAACCAGTTTACCAAAATGAGTTTCGTATACTACAAGCTAAACCTGTGATGTGTCTGCTTGTTTCTCTTATAGTATGCAAACAGAATATTGGAGAAGAGCACCCCACTATGCAATGGTAGAGAAAGTAATGCAGATAAGGTTCAAGATAGTGAGACAACCCTGTTGGTCTCCAAGAAAGGCGATAAAAACGATCTTGTAGACAGTGAGAAAACCCCACAATCCTGCGTTGATGTAGTGTTCGAGTTACTGGCCAGTACCGCTGGCACAAGCTCATCGAACTCGCTGCCTGAATCACTTCGGCTTCTTCAGTCTCAGCTACAAGCTGAAAGGCATCAGTCAGCTGTGCTGCGGCAAGAAGCCGAAGGACTGAGGAAGTCCCTGCAGAATTCAGATGCGTACTTTCTTGTGCAACAGCAAGCGCTGGAGGATTTAAGCGCAAACAAGAGAAAGTTAATAAGCTTGCTAAGCATCTTGCCAGCATTATGGCTACCCAGGATATTGTTTCTTGAACTCTTCTGAAGTGGTTTCAGTTCTGGACTTGTTTTGCTGCAGTGTTTATATGCTGCTTTGTTCCCTATATTTGCACTGGTGGCGAACTTTGATGCCCAGTGGATGTAATATGTGTAATAGCCATGATAGCCTAGAATAAGTTGCTTGCTTATTTATTTCCTTGTTGTCTTGTTTATTTGGTTGCTTGTAGTCAGTGCAGTTCTTTTTCCGCGGTTTGCTAGTGGCTGCAATAACCTATTTTTTAAAACTAGGCCACAATAACCATGGGCTAATATTTACTGTAGTGACACTGGGCTTCCTACGGGCCGTAGAAACAGTGGGCCTTCTACGGGCCGTAGAAACAGTAGGCCTTCTACGGGCCGTAGAAACAATGGGCCTTCTACGGGCCGTAGAAACAATGGGCCTTCTACGGGCCGTATCATCAATGGGCCTTATACGGGCCGTATGATCGATTGGCCAAACATGGGCCAATACACAGGCCGCATTATGGCCGTAAACGGGCTAGAGTTGGAATCGTCCGTTCATGGGCCGACCATAACGTGCCATCGTTAATAGGCCGTATTTGATGACGCTATGAAAACGGCCCAACGTATTAATGGACCACAAACGGGCCGACTGTAACCACGGGCTGAATTTGGCCCACAAGCAGAAAATGACAGTAACGGGCCGTAAGTAAACGAATGCTGGAAATGAGCCCAAGAATAAATGGGCTCTGAGAAGGCCGAAAGATAACATGGGCTGGAAACGGCCCAATGGAATAACGGGCCGTTAATGGGTATAAAGTGATACACTGTTCATTACGGGCCAGTTTCACCATGGGCCGTTAATGGGTGTAAAGTGATACACTGTTCATTACGGGCCAGTTTCACCACGGGCCGTTAATAGGCCAAGAGTTACATAGGGCCTCATATGGGCTGAAAGACGTCATGGGCCATACATGGGCCAGAAGTGAAAACGGGCTGGAATCATATTGGATGGCCCAGTTGACGCTACTGGGCCTAATTCGGATAGGGCGTAACGGGCCTTGGGTTAGCGGGCTGTAAATGGGCTATATGCGAACAGGCCGTTAACAGGCTTTCCATGGGCCGGCCCGCCACCTTTTGACCAAGTCAAACAGGCCGGCCTTTTCACAGGAATGGGCCTCTGTTGGGCCATGCCACGTGTCGACGTATCATAGGCGCCTTCTCTCCAATGAGTGGATGACATCTGTCCCAACGATGAGCCGACACGTGTTTCCTCCAGCCAATGATGATTTTACACGTGGAAAATCCCCATTGGTCGGGTCTGTTAACGGGTTATTGGATCCAAAACCCGACCCGATAGCTTAACGGTGTTCCGTTACGGTGGATGCCACGTGTCGGTCACCCTTGACGAAAGCACCTCTGTGACGCGCGATTTATCGTCATGGAAGTGCACACTTCCGTGATGATAATTTTGGTAATGTCATGGAACACTTCTACGACATCACAGGTATGACTATCTTGATTCTGTCATAAAATCGTCATGGATGTACATGCATGACAAAAAACGCAACCTACTGTGACAAACACGTATCATCACGGAAGTGTATTTTTTTGTAGTGTCATTTTGGTTGAGCCTACTCTTAAGTTGCCTCTTTTATATGTTGCTCAACCATTTGTTTGTTGCAAGTGCTAGGCTTTGTTTCCTATATGCTCACTTGCACTTGTTGTGAGTTTCTATTGATTTTCGGGGAGTGATGATCCTATTTTGTGCACTCGGTATCCTAATGCAAATATTGTAAGAAGTGCACAAATCATGGAGAGCTTCACTAGTGTCTTTAGAACACTCTGTTGCTCTCTTGCACTTGTCGTGAGGTTCTATTGATGTTGGGGGAGTGACGATCCTATTTTGTGCTCGTTGTATCCAGTTACAAAACTAAATTGTGCACAAATCATGGGGAGCTTCTCTAGTTTCTCTAGAACACTCCTTTGCTCATATCATAATTTATTTCATTCATGTGGCATGTAGGATCATTGGTCTAGTTGGCTCAATTGATATCCGTTGATTGCTTGCTTCAATTGGTATCTTTTGATTGCTTGTTTGCTTGTTTCTCTCTTTCTTATGTCTTTGTGGCATATCTTTCTTTTGTAAACGTTGGGCCTAAATATAGTTTGTTTTCCTCCTAGTATTTACCGTCAAACTTGTGTATTGCATTCCACTCTCTTCTTGAGAAATACACAAATTATGGAGGAACACAATTTGTATTGGCCTTCTAAGCTTTTCTCCCATTTTGGCAATCGATGCCAATGGGGGAGAAGTTTCAGAGAGTTTTGTGGAGAAGTTTAGAGAATTCTCTCCTCTTGCTTTGGTTTTGTTCCTAAGCATTTGCATCTCTTACTCATGCATCATTGGTTGTTGCATTGCATGGTGATGCATAATTCCTTATATAAACTCTCTTGAAACTGATTGTCATCAGTTACCAAAATGGGGGAGATTGAAAGAACATGTGGTGCCCCCATGTTTGGTTTTGGTAATTGACGACAATCTCTATGGACTAATGGTTGCCTTGAGTTATATTTGAAGGTTTTGTCCATAGGCTTTTCTTGGAGTACATGTGTTGGTTTCAAGGAGAGTTTGTGTTGACCAAGGTGCTATTAAGGAATTATCCAAAGATTGGTCATGTGAGAGTTGAGCTTATTGCAAGCATGTCTTGAAGAACAAGATTGTGTGATCATTCATGTTTACCTTCAAGACATCATCCAAATGAAGAGAGTTGGAAAGATTCTAGGTTGATCAAGACTAAGTCAAGAGTGAATCAAGTTGATCAACTCACAAAGTGTAGAAGATGTACCGAGAGGGATCAAGTGATCCCATGGTATGGTAAGCATTGTCCATTGTGCTTTGGGTACTAACCCATGGTCTATGTGGGAGTTCTATGTGGGGTTAGGTACGTGTTCATGGGCTTGTGTCAAGAGGAAGATATCACTCAACCCATGGAGAGGATGACATCAAGTGGTGATCGTCATCAAGATTGCCGTGTGCAAGTTTAAGTGGAGCATCACGAAGAGATCAAGTGCTTGAAGCTTGCTGTCCATTGTGGTGACAATGGACTTGTGAAGATGTGCCGAAGAGTGGCTCACCCATAGTGGACTATGGGGGAGTAATCATCTAGTCTTCATCGAGCCAACGCAATTAAGAAAGGTGGTCCAACTTGAGGGAGTCAAGATCGTCATCATCTAGCTCAAGTGGACCATGTGCAAGGCAAAGGTTTGCCCTTGATAGGTTTTCTATTTTACCAGTCTCATGGTGGTAGTTGGGAGACCGAGTTATAGGATCGATAGCCGTACTATCAAGGGGGCTCTCTAGTGAGTAGCTTGATCGTATCATTCGTTGAGAGCTCAAACCATTGCATCCTTGCATCATGTTTCTTGGTTCTTGTTTGGTTCTCTTTGTGAGTCTTAGAGCTTATGGTCATCTTGATGACAAGTTTGAGTTCATCGAAAACGGAGTTTGCATGCGTCTTCCATGATGTTTTCGATGTTGGAGGTTTTACCGGTCTTATCCGAGGAAGGGCTCTCACCATTTTCTTTTGGGCCTTTTCTCATTTGCTTCTTATTGGTATTTATATAAAGATTGTGTTAGCCCTTGTCGCTAGCTTTCCAACAAACTTGGTTTCGTCGAATTCGGAGTCCGATTGCAGAAGTTGTGTCAGTTTTGGTGTTCTGAAAAGGTTGCAGCGGTACTACCGCGGACAGGAGCGGATGTAATTTTTACTACCGCTCTTGGGAGCGGTACTACCGCTTGGAGCAGTACTACCTCGGCTACTTCCGTGGCTACTTCCGCTCGGGACCAAAAACTCATCACAAGTCCAGCGGTGGTAGGCACAGATGTAATTTTTTAGTACCGCTCGCAAGCAGTAGTACCGCTACCCTTAGCAGTAGTACCGCTACCCCTAGCGGTAGTACCATGAGGTCAAGCGGTACTACCGCTCCGCCGGTTCTTCTGGCTTTTTTGCCTCCTCGCTGTTGTGTTTCAAAGGGCTACTACCGCCCTAGCGGTAGTACCGCTCGGTGCGGGCTGTGACCATAACGGTTGGATTTTTCCCCACCTATAAAAGGGGGTCTTCTTCCCCAATGAACCTTATCCTTTGAGTTCGTGTTCTTCCCCCATTGTTGACCTTCTTCGAGCTAGCTAACTCTCAATCCCTCCATGGATTCTTGCTAGTTTTTGAGGGAAAAGAGAGAGGAGATCTAGATCCACATTTCCACCAATCACTTTCTCCTCTATGTGAGGGGAACCCCTTGGATCTAGATCTTGGAGTTCTTGGTGTTCTCCTTCTTGTTCTTCCTCTCATTTTCCTCCCTAGCATTAGTTGCTTCGGTGGGATTTGAGAGAGAAGGACTTGGGCACTCCGTGTGCCCTTGCCATTGCATTTGGTCCATCGGTTTGAGTTCTCCACGGTGATACGTGGAAGTTACAAGTTGAGAAGCTTACTACTCTTGGGTGCTTGGTACCCTTGAGCTTGTTCCTCTTGGGTGCTTGGGTGCCCTAGACGGTTGGTGGTGTTCGGAGCTCAATCATTGTGGTGTAAAGCTTCGGGAAAGCGTCGGGGTCTCCAATTAGGTTGTGGAGATCGCCCCGAGCAATTTGAAGGGTTCCAGTGACCGCCCCCAAGGGTTGCCAAAGTGTACGGGTTCGGTGACTGCCCCCAAGGGTTGCCATTTGTACGGGTTCGGTGACCGCCCTCAAGGGTCCCTTAGTGGAATCACGGCATCTTGCATTGTGCGAGGGCGTGAGGAGATTACGGTGGCCCTAGTGGCTTCTTGGGGAGCATTGTGCCTCCACACCGCTCCAAACGAAGATTAGCATCCGCAAGGGTGTGAACTTCGGGATACATCATCGTCTCCGCGTGGCTCGGTTATCTCTTACCCGAGCCCTTTACTTATGCACTTTACTTTGTGATAGCCATATTGTTTCTTGTCATATATCTTGCTATCACCTAAGTAGTTTTTCTTGCTTAGCATAAGTTGTTGGTGCACATAGGTGAGCCTAGTTGTTCTAGGTTTTGTGCTTGACAAATTAACCGCTAGGTTCGCATTTGTTCAAGCCTCAACCGTAATTATTTTAAAGCGCCTATTCACCCCCCTCTAGGCGACATCCATGATCTTTCAACAAACCCGACGGCGACACTGCTCGAGAAGAAGGGGAAGAAGGTGCTTCCCTCAGGCTCTGGCACATCGGAGGCGAGCCGGAGCTCCGTCTTCCCCCACTCATTGCTCTCCCCCGCCGTCAGCAGGCGCAAGGACGCGAGGCTCTTCTCTGTGACGGTGGGCGCTTCAAGAGCCGGCTCATACCAAGCCGGCGCTGAGGAAGTCCTTACCTTGCGCGGCGCCATGGGTCGCAAATGCGGAGCGAGATTGGAACAAATCTGAGGTAGCGGCGGCGAGGAGCGAGAAAGGGGAGCAAGGCGAGGAAGAAACAATGAAGGCAAGTGCTGTCCGCGCCAGCCTTTTGTCCAATCGAGCAGTTGCCGAGGCAGCGTGGGGAAGCGGAGACACCCACATCCAATCAACCGCCATGCGTCGACCGAGGCCGCAGGCTTTTGGGGCCCGCGGCGCTCCGTACTTGACCCTTGGCTTCGTCGTGAAGCCAAGCCCGAGCGCACCTTGGGCCCGGGGGCTACTGTCGGCGTTCTGGGAACGGGGGTCCCCAGACTTGCCTGCCTGCGGCCCATGGCGTGGCTAAGTCAGTGGGCCGTACGACCCATCTTCATCAACAAAGCATTCAAGACCCTCGCGAGGGGCCAAGCCTCGCGAGGCGGACGACGCAAGACCTCCTCAGGAGTGGCCTAGTCGGGCAGGCTCACGAGGAGAGGAGATATCAAGGCGGGGCAAACCTCACGAGGCTCTTGATACGTCTCCAACGCATCTATAATTTTTGATTGCTCCATGCTATATTATCTTCTGTTTTGGACATTATTGGGATTTATTATTCACTTTTATATTATTTTTGGGACTAACCTATTAACCAGAGGCCCAGCCCAGAATTGCTGTTTTTTGCCTATTTCAGAGTTTCGCAGAAAAAGAATATCAAACGGAGTCCAAACGGAATGAAACCTTCGGGAACGTGATTTTCGGAACGAACATGATCCAGAGGACTTGTACCCTACGTCAAGAAATCATGCAGGAAGCCATGAGGTAAGGGGGCGCGCCTACCCCCAGGCGCGCCCTCCACCCTCGTGGGCCCCACATTGCTCCACCGACGTACTCCTTCCTCCTATATATACCTACGTACCCCCAAACGATCAGATACGAAGCCAAAAACCTAATTCCACCGCCGCAACCTTCTGTACTCATGAGATCCCATCTTGGGGCCTGTTCTGGAGCTCCGCCGGAGGGGGCATCGATCACGGAGGGCTTCTACATCAACACCATAGCCTCTCCGATGAAGTGTGAGTAGTTTACCTCAGACCTTTGGGTCCATAGTTATTAGCTAGATGGCTTCCTCTCTCTTTTTGGATCTCAATACAATGTTCTCCCCCTCTCTTGTGGAGATCTATTCGATGTAATCTTCTTTTGCGGTGTGTTTGTTGAGACCGATGAATTGTGGGTTTATGATCAAGTTTATCTATGAACAATATTTGAATCTTCTGAATTCTTTTATGTATGATTGGTTATCTTTGCAAGTCTCTTCGAATTATCAGTTTGGTTTGGCCTACTAGATTGATCTTTCTTGCAATGAGAGAAGTGCTTAGCTTTGGGTTCAATCTTGCGGTGTCCTTTCCCAGTGACAGTAGGGGCAGCAAGGCACATATTGTATTGTTGCCATCGAGGATAACAAGATGGGGTTTTTATCATATTGCATGAATTTATCCCTCTACATCATGTCATCTTGCTTAAAGCGTTACTCCGTTCTTATGAACTTAATACTCTAGATGCATGCTGGATAGCGGTCGATGTGTGGAGTAATAGTAGTAGATGCGGGCAGGAGTCGGTCTACTTGTCTCGGACGTGATGCCTATATACATGATCATACCTAGATATTCTCATAACTATGCTCAATTCTGTCAATTGCTCAACAGTAATTTGTTCACCCACCGTAAAATACTTATGCTCTTGAGAGAAGCCACTAGTGAAACCTATGGCCCCGGGGTCTATTTTCCATCATATTAATCTTCCAACACTTAGTTATTTCCGTTGCTTTTTATTTACTTTGCATCTTTATTATAAAAATACCAAAAATATTATCTTATCATATCTATCAGATCTCACTCTCGTAAGTGACCGTGTAGGGATTGACAACCCCTTATCGCATTGGTTGCAAGGATTTATTTGTTTGTGTAGGTGCGAGGGACTCGCGCATAGCCTCCTACTGGATTGATACCTTGGTTCTCAAAAACTGAGGGAAATACTTACGCTACTTTGCTGCATCACCCTTTCCTCTTCAAGGGAAAACCAACGCAGTGCTCAAGAGGTAGCAAGAAGGATTTCTGGCGCCGTTGCCGGGGATGTCTATGCAAAAGTCAACATACCAAGTACCCATCACAAAGCCTTATCTCCCGCATTACATTATTTGCCATTTGCCTCTCGTTTTCCTCTCCCCCACTTCACCCTTGCCGTTTTATTCACCCTCTCTTTTTCGTTCGCCTCTTTTTTGCTTGTTTCTCTTTTGCTCGTGTGTTGGATTGCCTGCTTGTCACGATGGCTCTACCTAAATTTGGCGATCTTCACCTTAAAAGATTAGAAGAGATCGAAGGCAATGTCAGGAGTTTTATGGTTTTACAATCTGAGCATAATAATTTCTTCACAAACGAGCGTAAGGAACAAAAAAGCTTTATGAGTTATATGAATAAAGAGCTAGATGATATGTCTAAAGAATTTGACGGTTTGAGATCCCAAATTGCTCATCTTGAAAAGTTAACATCTGAAATTTCGGATAAGCAGGCTACCTTAGTTAATAAGATGGCCGCTAAGCCGGAAAATTTTGAAAATAAAGATGAAGATCTAAAAGTTATTGATGTGTCCCCTATTAAATCTTTGTTTTGCAATATGAATCTTGATAATGATGGGACTGAATATGATCCACCTTTACCTAGAAGGCGTTCCAAAAATTAAGAGTTTTGAGATCTTGATGCTAAAATTGACAAAAGTGGGATTGCAGAGAACAAAACCCTAGATATTAATAAACCCACTATTTTGGATTTCAAGGAATTTAATTATGATAATTGCTCTTTGATAGATTGTATTTCCTTGTTGCAATCCGTGCTAAATTCTCCTCATGCTTATAGTCAAAATAAAGCTTTTACCAAACATATCGTTGATGCCTTGATGCAATCTTATGAAGAAAAGCTTGAGTTGAAAGTTTCTATCCCTAGAAAACTTTATGATGAGTGGGAACCTACTATTAAAATTAAGATTAAAGATCATGAATGCTATGCTTTGTGTGATTTGGGTGCTAGTGTTTCCACGATTCCAAAAACTTTGTGTGATTTGCTAGGTTTCCGTGATTTTGATGATCGCTATTTAAACTTGCACCTTGCGAATTCCACTATTAAGAAACCTATGGGAAGAATTAATGATGTTCTTATTGTTGCAAATAGGAACTATGTGCTCGTAGATTTTATCGTTCTTGACATAGATTGCAATCCTTCATGTCCTATTATTCTTGGTAGACCTTTCCTTAGAACGATTGGTGCAATTATTGATATGAAGGAAGGGAATATTAGATTACAATTTCCATTAAAGAAAGGCATGGCACACTTCCCTAGGAAGAAAATAAAGTTACCATATGAGTCTATCATGAGAGCCACTTATGGATTGCCTACCAAAGATGGCAATACTAAGATCTATCCTTGCTTTTATGCCTAGCTAGGGGCGTTAAACGATAGCGCTTGTTGGGAGGCAAGCCAATTTTATTTTTAGTTTGTCTGCTTTTTGCTTCTGTTTAGGAATAAATATTTGATCTAGCCTCTGGTTAGATGTGTTTTTATGTTTTAATTAGTGTTTGTGCCAAGTTAAACCTGTAGGATCTTCTTGGATGATAGTTATTTGATCTTGCTGTAATTTCCAGAAACTTTCTGTTCACGAAAATAATTGTTAAAAATAACCAGAACATGATAAAATATTGATTCAAATTGCTGCTGATCAATAAACAAATTTTCTAGGTCGTCCTATTTTGGCCGATTTTTGGAGTTCCAGAAGTTTGCGTTAGTTACAGACTACTACAGACTGTTCTGTTTTTGACAGATTCTGTTTTTCGTGTGTTGTTTGCTTATTTTGATGAATCTATGGCCAGTAAAAGAGTTTATAAACCATAGAGAAGTTGGAATACAGTAGGTTTAACACCAATATAAATAAAGAATGAGTTCATTACAGTACCTTGAAGCGGTCTTTGTTTTCTTTCGCTAACGGAGCTCACGAGATTTTCTGCTGAGTGTTGTGTTGTGAAGTTTTCAAGTTTTGGGTGAAAGATTTGATGGATTATGGAACAAGGAGTGGCAAGAGCCTAAGCTTGGGGATGCCCATGGCACCCCCAAGATAATCTAAGGACACCTAAAAGCCAAAGCTTGGGGATGGCCCGGAAGGCATCCCCTCTTTCGTCTACTTCCATCGGTAACTTTACTTGGAGCTATATTTTTATTCACCACAAGATATGTGTTTTGCTTGGAGCGTCTTGTATGATTTCAGTCTTTGATTTTAGTTTACCACAATCGTCCTTGCTGTACACATCTTTTGAGAGAGACAAACATGATTCGGAAATTATTAGAATGCTCTATGTGCTTCACTTATATCTTTTGAGTTATATAGTTTTTGCTCTAGTAATTCACTTATATCTTTTAGAGCACGGTGGTGGATTTGTTTTATAGAAACTATTGATATCTCATGCTTCACTTAGATTATTTTGAGAGTCTTATATAGCATGGTAATTTGCTTAAATAATCCTAATGTGCTAGGTATTCAAGAATAGTAAAAACTTTCTTATGAGTGTGTTGAATACTAAGAGAAGTTTGATGCTTGATGATTGTTTTGAGACATGGAGGTAGTGATATCAAAGTTGTGCTAGTTGAGTAGTTGTGAATTTGAGAAATATTTGTGTTCAAGTTTGCAGGTCCCGTAGCATGCACGTATGGTAATCGTTGTGTAACAAATTTGAAACATGAGGTGTTCTTTGATTGTCCTCCCTATGAGTAGCGGTCAGGGACGAGCGATGGTCTTTTCCTACCAATCTATCCCCCTAGGAGCATGCGTAGTGCTTGGTTTTTGATGACTTGTAGATTTTTGCAATAAGTATGTGAGTTCTTTATGACTAATGTTGAGTCCATGGATTATACGCACTCTCACACCTTTCCATCATTGCTATCCTCTTCGGTACCGTGCATTGCCCTTTCTCACAATGAGAGTTGGTGCAAACTTCGCCGGTGCATCCAAACCCCGTGATATGATACGCTCTTTCACACATAAACCTCCTTATATCTTCCTCAAAACAGCCACCATACCTACCTATTATGGCATTTCCATAGCCATTCCGAGATATATTGCCATGCAACTTTCCACCATTCCGTTTATCATGACACTTTCATCATTGTCATATTGCTTTGCATGATCATGTAGTTGACATAGTATTTGTGGCAAAGCCACCATTCATAATTCCTTCATACATGTGACTCTTGGTTCATTGCATATCCCGGTACACCGCTGGAGGCATTCATATAGAGTCATACTTTGTTCTAGTATCGAGTTGTAAACAAATAGAAGTGTGATGATCATCATTTTCTAGAGCATTGTCCCAAGTGAGGAATAAAAAAAAGAGAAATACAAAGGCCATAAAAAAAGAACAAGGCCAAAAAAAAGAGAGAAAAAGAGAGAAGGGACAATGTTACTATCCTTTTACCACACTTGTGCTCCAAAGTAGCACCATAATCTTCATGATAGAGAGTCTCTTGTTTTGTCACTTTCATATACTAGTGGGAAATTTTAATTATAGAACTTGGCTTGTATGTTCCAACAATGGGCCTCCTCAAGTGCCCCAGGTCTTCGTGAGCAAGCAAGTTGGATGCACACCCACTTAGTTTCTTTTGTTGAGCTTTCATATATTTATATCTCTAGTGCATCCGTTGCATGGCAATCCCTACTCCTTACATTAACATCAATCGATGGGCATCTCCATAGCTCATTGATTAGCCTCGTTGATGTGAGACTTTCTCCTTTTTTGTCTTCTCCACATAACCCCCATCATCATATTCTATTCCACCCATAGTGCTATATCCATGGCTCACGCTCATGTATTGCATGAAGGTTGAAAAAGTTTGAGATTACTAAAGTATGAAACAATTGCTTGGCTTGTCATCGGGGTTATGCATGATGAGAGCATTCTTGTGTGATGAAAAGGAGCATGACTAAACTATATGATTTTGTAGGGATAAACTTTCTTTGGCCATGTTATTTTGAGAGGACATAATTGCTTAGTTAGTATGCTTGAAGTATTATTATTTTTATGACAATATTGAACTTTTATCTTGAATCTTTCGGATCTGAATATTCATACCACAATTAAGAAGAATTACATTGAAATTATGCCAAGTAGCATTCCACATCAAAAATTCTGTTTTTATCATATACCTACTCGAGGACGAGCAGGAATTAAGCTTGGAGATGCTTGATACGTCTCCAACGTATCTATAATTTTTTATTGCTGCATGCTATATTATCTTCTGTTTTGGACATTATTGGGCTTTCTTATTCACTTTTATATTATTTTTGGGACTAACCTATTAACCGGAGGCCCAGCCCAGAATTGCTGTTTTTTTTGCCTATTTCAGAGTTTCGCAGAAAAAGAATATCAAACGGAGTCCAAACATAATGAAACCTTCGGGAACGTGATTTTCAGAATGAACATGATCCAGAGGACTTGGACCCTACGTCAAGAAATCAAGCAGGAAGCCACGAGGTCGGGGGCGCGCCTACCCCCCAGGCGCGCCCTCCACCCTCGTGGGCCCCATGTTGCTCCACCGACGTACTCCTTCCTCCTATATATACCTACGTACCCCCAAACGACCAGATACGGAGCCAAAAACCTAATTCCACCGCCGCAACCTTCTGTACCCACGAGATCCCATCTTGGGGCCTGTTTCGGAGCTCCGCCGGAGGGGGCTTCGATCACGGAGGGCTTCTACATCAACACCATAGCCTCTCCGATGAGTGTGAGTAGTTTACCTCAGACCTTCGGGTCCATAGTTATTAGCTAGATGGCTTCCTCTCTCTTTTTGGATCTCAATACAATGTTCGCCCCCTCTCTTGTGGAGATCTATTCGATGTAATCTTCTTTTGCGGTGTGTTTGTTGAGACCGATGAATTGTGGGTTTATGATCAAGTTTATCTATGAACAATATTTGAATCTTCTGAATTCTTTTATGTATGATTCGTTATCTTTGCAAGTCTCTTCGAATTATCAGTTTGGTTTAGCCTACTAGATTGATCTTTCTTGCAATGGGAGAAGTGCTTAGCTTTGGGTTCAATTTTGCGGTGTCCTTTCCGAGTGACAGTACCGGACAGCAAGGCACGTATTGTATTGTTGCCATCGAGGATAACAAGATGGTTTTTTTATCATATTGCATGAATTTATCCCTCTACATCATGTCATCTTGCTTAAAGCGTTACTCCGTTCTTATGAACTTAATACTCTAGATGCATGCTGGATAGCGGTCGATGTGTGGAGTAATAGTAGTAGATGCGGGCAGGAGTCGGTCTACTTGTCTCGGACGTGATGCCTATATACATGATCATACCTAGATATTCTCATAACTATGCTCAATTCTGTCAATTGCTCAACAGTAATTTGTTCACCCACCGTAAAATACTTATGCTCTTGAGAGAAGCCACTAGTGAAACCTATGGCCCCGGGGTCTATTTTCCATCATATTAGTCTTCCAACACTTAGTTATTTCCGTTGCTTTTTATTTTGCTTTTATTTACTTTGCATCTTTATTATAAAAATACCAAAAATATTATCTTACCATATCTATCAGATCTCACTCTCGTAAGTGACCGTGTAGGGATTGACAACCCCTTATCGCGTTGGTTGCGAGGATTTATTTGTTTGTGTAGGTGCGAGGGACTCGCGCGTAGCCTCCTACTGGATTGATACCTTGGTTCTCAAAAACTGAGGGAAATACTTACGCTACTTTGCTGCATCACCCTTTCCTCTTCAAGGGAAAACCAACGCAGTGCTCAAGAGGTAGCAACTCTCGTGACGTGAGCCATGACGATCGGCGCCAGGCGGGCACCAGGCGGGTGCCAGCGCGCGCAGCGTCCTTGTTTCCTCTTTGGTGCTAAGGAGGCAAGCGCAGGCGAGGAGTACTGAGGCATCAGGCAAAGGTTGCCATATCGGTGCAACGAGAGCAAGACCAGAAGGACGGCAGGACGGTGGTCATCATGGAGCCCAAGACAGCGTCACCACCAGAGCCTTTCGCAGGCGAAGACCACATTTGTCAGGATAGCTTGTACTAGCTGTCCCCCTTCAAATTTGCCCGCCGTTGTTGGCTCCCTCCCCGCTCAATATTTGGGGAGAGGACCAGGGCCTATATAAGTAGAACTAGCCACCACAGTAGGGGCATCTCAACTGGGCCTGAGGCATCTCAGCTTGATCTGATCTGATCGAGAGCCTACCCTAGCCACAAGAAACCTCAACCTTAGGGGGCTGTTATTCCCTTTGTACTGTTCATCATCAGCCCAAGAGGCAATCCACCACCACACACTGGAGTAGGGTATTACACCACAACGGTGGCCCGAACCAGTATAAATCTCGTGTCTTTCTGTGTTGCGAGTTTGTCGAGTTCGTCCGCGAGATCTTAGTGCGCTAGGGCACGGATCGGTAGGAGGGAAAGACTTCGCGCGCACCCTAGAGTTCAAACCTTAAGGGTTTGCTGGAACCCCACATCCGACAGTTACTAGTAAACTACGAGCCATTATCTGTGATGATGCAGTTGGGGACCCCGAAACGGCTCACGAGGCCCTTGATGAACTTGACAGCAGAGCCGGCTGGGATGGTGCGGACAGCTTCCACTTCCGCCCACTTGGTGAACTTGTCGATAGCGACGTAGAGGTAACGGTATCCCCCAGGCGCTCGAGGGAACGGGCCCAGGATGACCAGCCCCCAGACCGTGAATGGGCACGTGAGCGGAATAGTTTGGAGGCCTTGAGCCGGCTGATGAATTTGCTTGCCGTGGAACTGGCAGGCTTCGCAGGACTTCACCAGCTCAGCTGCGTCGTTGAGTGCAGTGGGCCAGTAGAACCCACTGCGGAATGCTTTGCCGATGAGGGTCCGCGACGACAAATGGTGCCCGCAGTCACCACCGTGTATGTCGGTTAGCAGCTCCTTCCCCTAGTCCTTGGAAATGCAGCACAAGGAAACGTCATTGGGCCGCTTCCTGTACAGCTCGCCATCCCTGATGCAGTACGCCGTTGCTTGCCGAACCACACGCTCTGCATCCTCCTCCTTCTCTGGCAGCGCCCCTTGCATCAGATACTCCTTGAATTTCTGGGTCCAACATCCCTCCTGAGGTTCAAGTGCCAAGAGCAAGCGAGGTCCTGAGGTCGGGCCATAGGTCAGGGCTATCGAGACGGGAGGCTGTGGAAGCTCCTCCCGAGGCTGAGCTGTGCTTGAAAATGGTGGTGCAACTGATGGCTTGAAGAGCCATTCCTCAAAGACGCCGGGCTCTTGGGGCTACCGCTTGGATGCTCTCCTCGCGATGTTGTCGGCTTCCTTGTTGGTGCCCCGGGGCACGTGCTGCAGCTCTAGGCCCGAGAACTGCTTCTCCATCTTATGCACCTCCGCGAGGTATGCCTCCATATGCTCGTCCTTTGGCTCGTATACCTTGTTGGAGAAGTTGACGAGGAGTTGTGAGTCGCCTCTGACGGTAAGTCCCTTCACCCCCAGAGCTGCCGCGGCCTTCAGGCCAGCTATGAGGCCTTCGTATTCCGCGATATTGTTGGAGACCTTCTGGCCGTGCTGAAAGTAGAGTTGCACTGCGTAGTAGAGCTTGTCCTGAGTGGGCGAGATGAGCACTGCTCCAGCCCCACGCCCTGGTGCGCGAAGGCGCCATCGAAGTACGTGACCCAGTCGTCTGGTGCCTCACTCCCTGGTGAAGTGGATCGGTCTTCGCCTTCTTCAAGTGTCGGGGCATCCGTCCATTCCGCCACAAAATCAGCGAGTGCGGCCCCCTTGACGACCCTGGTAGTGCTAAACTCCAACTGGAATGCTTGCAACTCGATGTTCCACTCAGCGACCCTTCCAGCTGAGTTGGGGCTCCTCAGCACCCTCTCCAATGGGTAGGCCGAGACGACCTTAATGGGGTGGCCCTGGAAGTAGTGCCACAGCTTGCGTGAGGCCACCAAGAGCGCAAGCAGGAGCTTCTGAGGCATGGGGTAGCGTGCCCTCGCGTCCCGCAGCACGGTGCTGACGAAGTACACCGAGTGTTCGACGAGGGCCGGCACACTGTCGAGGCTCGGGTCCTGCGGAGATTGGGGCATCTCCTGAGGTGCAGGGGTTCCGGAGACCTGACTGTCTTCGGCAGTTTCGGCAATGTCGCCCTGCCGAGCTTGTCCTTCTGCTGCTGAGGCCTTTCCTGCGCCTTCCTGACCCTGCACTAATTCAGCTGCAGCTTGGCACAGCGCGCCCTTGGCTTGGCGCTCCTCCCGAACTGCCACCAGCGCCGCGCTGGCGGAGTACGGGGTGGCGGCAAGGTAAAGCACTAAGGGTTCGAGAGGTTGTGGTGCCACCATCACCGGAGGGCTGGTCAGGTATTTCTTGAGGTCTTGGAAGGCGGTCGGCCTCTGGTGTACACTCGAACGGGCCCTTCTTCTTCATGAGCTTGAAGAAGGGTAAGGTGCGCTCTCCCAGCTTGGAGATGGAACGCCCCAACGCAGTCACTCGTCCCGCCAGCTTGTGCATCTCTCTGAGGGTCTGCGGCGGGCTCATGTCCTCGGTGGCCTTGATCTTCTCCGGGTTCGCCTCGATCCCTCTGTGGGATACGAGGAATCCCACCAGCTTGCCGGAAGGGACACCGAACACACACTTCTCCGGGTTAAGCCGCAAGTTCACCTGGCGCAGGCTCTCGAAGGTCTCCTCCAGGTCTTGAATCAAGGTTCTTGCCTCCCGAGACTTCACCACTATGTCGTCGACATAGGCCTCCGTGTTTCTCCCGAGCTGCCGCCCCAAGGTGATATGCATCAGCCGCTGAAAGGTCGCGCCCGCGTTGCGTAGCCCGAAGGGCATAAAGGCATATCAGTACACCCCACACGGGGTCAGGAAGGCTGTCTTCCCTACATCTTCCACCGCCATCTTGATCTGTTGATACCTTGAGAATGCGTCCAGGAAGCACAGTAGGTTGCACTCGGCAGTGGAGTCGACAATCTGATCGATGTGGGGGAGCGGGAACGGATCTTGGGGGCAGGCCTTATTAAGGTTGGTGAAATCGACGCACATCCGTTCCTTCCCTCCTTTCTTCAGCACTACGATGGGGTTCGCCAGCCAGGTCGGGTACCGAACCTCGCGAATGGCACCTGCCGCCTCCAGCTTGCGGGTCTCCTGGACGATGAAGGCTTGTTTCTCCGTGGATTGCCGCCTCGCTTGTTTCTTGACAGGGCGCATGTTGGAGCACACCCTTAAGTGATGCTGAATCACCTCTCTTGGAACCCCCACCAGCTGATTGGGCTCCCATGCGAGTATGTCCTTGTTTGCACGCAAGAACCTCACCAATGCTTCCTCTTGACCCGGGTCGAGGCCGGCTCCTATGGTAAAGGTGGCCCCTGAGGATCCGTCGTCGTTGTCCGGCACCTGCTTGGTTTCTGCCTTGTCTTGGGTGAACAGCTGCTTCTTCTTTGTTGGCGCGGCCTCCTTGGCCTCGGGGGTACCGGCGCCGGTGGGCTGTGCTGCCGCCGCGGTCTTGAAGGCAAGCCTGAGTGCCGTTATGGCTTCCTTGGTGTCCCCCTTGATGGTGAGGATGCCTATGCTCCCAGGCATCTTCATGAGGTTGTAGGCCGGGTGAGTCGCTGCCATGAACTGAGCGAGAGCTCGGTACCCGAGGATGGCGTTGTACGGGAGACCGATGCGGGCGATGTCGAAGTCAACCTGCTCGGTGCGGTAGTTGTCGCGTGTGCCGAAGGTGACGTGGAGACGGATCTGCCCCAGAGAGTGGGCAGCGCCTCCACGGACTCCTGAGAAGGGCTTGCTGAGGCCGAGCCACTCGAGTAGTACGTGAAGAAGGCTGAAGGCCTCTACGGAGAGCAAGTTGAGGCCAGCGCCGCTGTCGATGAGGGTCTTGGTAACAATCACGTTGCAAATGGTGGGCGTGCAGAGCATCGGGAGCATGCCCGAGCCGGCGGTGGAGTCGGGGTGGTCTTCTGAGCCAAAAGTGAGGTCGGCCTCTGGCGCAGCCCAACCCGGCGGAGCCCCCGGGCGCCTGGAAGCGGCCCCAATCTGACGGAGGAACGGTTTGACGTGGCGATCTGAAGGCGGTGCCTGAGAGCTGCCCAGCAGGGTTGCGACTGCGTGGTGCGCCGGCACCGCGTAGCGAGCAGTGAAGAGGTCGCAGAGCTCCCCCCAGGACGCCACCGTGGATCCAGGGAGGTTGAGCAGCCAGGCGCGTAGCTCGCCGGCGAGGGCCATAGGGAACCAGTTAGCCATGACCTTGTCGTCGCCCCCGGCCTCGAGGACAACCTCCTCGTACGCCAGTAGGAACGGTGACGGGTCCGCCGCGCCATCGTAGCGCGGCGGCGTCTCCGGCCTGAACTTTGGTGGCCATTGCACCCGTCGCAGGGCGGGGGCCAGGGCTCGGAGCCCCCTGGCCCCATCGTCACCACCGGCCGCAGGAGCAGATGGCGGGGCACCTGCCATGGGGGCGAAGTGCGGCGGCGCGGGGTGTAGTCTAGTGAAGAGAAGCTACGGCGCACCCCTACCTGGCGCACCAAATGTCGGATCTCGGGTTCCGGCAAAACCCTTAAGGTTCGAACTCTGGGATGCGCGCGAAGTTCTTTCCCTCCTACCGATCCACGCCCTAGCTCGCTAAGATCTCACGGATAATTCAACGAACTCGCAACACAGAAAGACACGAGATTTATACTAGTTCGGGCCACCGTTGTGGTGTAATACCCTACTCCAGTGTGTGGTGGTGGACGCCTCTTGGGCTGGTGATGAACAGTACAAGGGGAAGAACAGCCTCCTGAGGTTGAGGTGTTCTTGTGCTCTGTGAACTTGTGCGGTGAGAGCGCGACCTCATCCCTCTACTGTGGTGGCTAGCTCTACTTATAAGGCCCTCGCCCTCTCCCCAAATATTGAGCGGGAAGGGAGCCAACAACGGCGGGCAAATTTGAAAGGGGATAGCTAGTACAAGCTATCCTGACAAAAGCGGTCTTCGCCTGCAAAAGGCTCTAGTGATGACGCCACCTTGGGCTCCATGGTGACCTCCGTCTTGCCGTCCAGCTGGTCTTGGTCTCATTGCACCGATATGGAAAACTTTGCTTGACGCCTCAGTACTCCGCGCCTGCGCCTGCTTCTTTAGCACCAAAGGGGAAACAAGGACGCTGCGCACCCCTGCACCCGCCTGGTGTCGATCGTCATGGCTCACGTCACTTGAGACTCGCGAGGTTTGCCCTGCCTTGATATCTCCGCTCTTCGCGAGCCTGCCTAGCTAGGCCGCTCCTGAGGAGGTCTTGCGTCGTCCGCCTCGCGAGGCTTGGCCCCTCGCGAAGGTCTTGATTGCCTTGTTGATGAAGGTGGGCCGTACGGCCCGCTAGCTTAGCCACGCCGTGGGCCGCAGGCAGGCAAGTCTGGGGACCCCCGTTTCCAGAATGCCGACACTTTCCTCGCCACATGATGCTTGCCAAAGGAGAAAAATAAAAAAGGAATAGAAGGAAAACTTTGACTCTTTGCATAAAAGTAAATACATAAAGGTAAAAGATAGGCCCTTCGCAGAGGGAAGAAGAGGTTGCCATGCGCTTATTTATTTGTATGCTCAACCCCTTAGTGTAAGAGAACGTCATGTTACATTGCCCCTTGTGATAGCGACCTTTATTATGTAGTCTGTCGCTTTTATTCTTCACCATCACAAGTTCATGCAACGCTCAATTTTCTCTTACACTAAATGATTCATACATTAGAAGCAATTTTTATTGCCTTTTTTCATCGATGACAACTTACTTGAGAGATCTTGCTCAATCCCTAGGTAGTTATGGTGGACACTTGAAAATAAGATCTGGGTTTAAGGGTTTTTGGATGCACAAGTAGTATCTCTACTTAGTGCGGAATTTTTGGCTAGCAAAGATAGGGGCAAGCACCACATGTTGAAGGATCTATGACAATATGACTTCTATGTGAATATAAACAAACATAAACCATTAAGTTGTCTTCCTTGTCCAACGTCAACAATTTTGGCATATAATATTTTGATGAGGGCTCACAATCACAGAAGATTTCTAGGATAGTATATTTTTATGTGAATCTTCTCTTCCCTTATTAATTCTTTCATGAGTTGCATCATTGACTAATGCTATGTTTGTCAATCTCTAATAAAATTTTCTACTTATACTTTTCCTTATGTGGTGTCGTCACCTACCATAGGATTCGTATATGATCTTTTTCATTATTTATTTCCTTTTATTTATTTCCTTTATCTTTTTCTTCCTTATTTCTTTTCTTTTATCTGCAACATGAAAGTAAAGAAAGCAAAAACTCAAACTAAACTTTATTATATAACTTGCACACGATTACAAGGATAGATCACTAAGAAAACTCTCAAAGAAGAAAGGATCAAACTAAACTTTTATTCTTCTAAAGCAAAATATCAAACTAAAATAAATAAAGGTAAAAATATAGTGGAATGATACGATACCGGCCCCCCAAGCTTGGCGGAAGCCAAGGGGAGTGCCCATACCCGATACTCAATTCTCCTTTGGTGGTGAAGAATGTAGTGGTGATGAAGTAGAGGTCTTGTCCTCGGATATCCATGGCAGTGGCCCACCATCATAAGAGGAGGAGTGAGTTTCAGGGGTCCTGCAACTAGCAGCCAAACTCATACCTTTAAACCTTGCCTCATATTCAAAGACTCGGTTTTGGAGGTCATAGATCTGGCTTTGGAGGAAGACTTTTGTTTTCGTAGTTTCATTTTCTCTTTCTTTAGTCATAGGAAACACCGTACTGTTAAAGGGGGTCGAGGAAAAACTAAGGAAAAGTTTCCAAGTGATGCTCATCTCAAAATCCTACACCTACCAATCCCTTCGAGTGAAGCCATTGGAAGTCTCATACAGTTCAGTCAATTTCTTCAGTGACAGAGACGAAGTTCTTCTGGTCTCTGAGGAATTTGTTCTGACTGAGGAGTTAGGAATTCGCCAGTGCGGATTGCCAACAAGTGAGGAACATGATAGCCCTGAGGAATTTGAGAGTCCAAATTTCGGACCATTGTTATGCTATGCGCCAGCTGTCCCAAAATATGTACCCACCTAACGGTCATATCATTGAAGGGCATTTATGTCTTATCATGTCGGGCTGCTCCCTAGGCTATAAATAGCCGCCCCATACAACCACTACCTGCTTGGCTGCTCCAAGAGACACTGACACTTGTCATTGAGAGCATCCCATCCTCCGAGAACTTTGAGCGAAAATCATCAAGTGAGGAAAAACCAAACCCAAACACCTACAAACCCAAAGTGATTGAGCATCACTGAAGAGATTGTTCCTGTGTGGATCCGACGCTTATTACCTTTGAAGATTCTGCATCTTCCAGATGGTTAGGCGTCAGGGTCTAGAGCATCCAAGAGGAAATTGTGGATCGCCGAGTGACCTAGTTTGTGAAGGTTTGGAAGTCACCTGAAGACTTACCATGAGTGATTGGCGAGGTCTGTGTGACCTTAGCTCAAGGAGAATACGGTGAGGACTATGTGTCCGGGACTGTGTGTCCTCAGGTTTAAATACCTAGCCGCTCCAACCAGACGTACAACTATCACAGCAGTTGGAACTGGTCTACCAAATCACTGTCTTCACCGAGCTAACTGGTTCTATTTCCTCAACCCTTTCATTTCCTCATTACTGTGTTGTGTACTTGATCTCTACTGTTTGAAGACTTTGACTGAAGACTTTCTCAATTTCCTCAGTTCAATTTCTTCAGTCAGTTTGTCTTCAGCCTGCTTATCCTGTGTTTACGCTTTCTGTACTCTGTGCGTGTTTTCATTTCATCATGATGACTGTGATTCTGTTCTGTTATGTCTGCATCTGAGTACTTATTCCGCTGCTAGTCGTTCGTGACTTAGGAATTTCCTCACCCTAAAATTCCCCAGTGACGAATTGGTAAAAGTCACCTATTCACCCCTCTAGTCGACTTAACGCACTTTTAGTCACCCTCCCTCTTTGCCGCCCGCTAGCGGATGGCAAAGCTTATATACCGTCTGCTAGTGGACGGCAAAGAACTGGCTGACGGCAAACACCATCTTTGCTGTCCGCTCTTTCTTTGCCGTCAGCTTTCTGTATGTTGATGGCAAAGACCTCCTTTGCCGTCAGCTAGCTGACGACAAAGAACTTGCTGAGGGCAAAGATCCTGATTCCAATAGTGAGAGCACATGCCAAATGTGCTAGATGTAGCTACACCAAGTGAATCTATCATGCTTATGGGTACTGGAGAAATCATACCTTCAGAGGCACAGGCTAAAGAGGAAATCATCATTTCTGCACCTAATCAGCATGAAGACACTGCTCAGCCTAAAGCCAATGCTGAAGATGAAGACAATGATCAGCAAGGGCAAAATCTTCGTCCAGTTCATCCTCGTGTTGCAAATGAAGTACAGATTGAGAAGATAATTGATAGCATCAATGCACCTGGTCCACTTGCATTTGTCTCTATATCTGAACCCAAGAAAGTTGATGAAGCCTTCATGGAACCTGAATGGATTCAAGCTATGCAAGAAGAGCTTCAATTGTTCGAGCTGAACAATGTATGGGAGCTGGTAAAGCATCCAGATCCTCGCAAGCACAATATCATAGGCACCAAATGGATCTATCGCAACAAACAAGATGAGCATGGTCAAGTTGTCAGAAACAAGGCTCGTCTCGTTGCTCAAGGTTACACACAATTTGAAGGGATTGACTTCGATGAAACTTTTGCTCCTGTGGCTAGGCTTGAAGCCATTCGCATACTGCTAGCCTATGCCAACCACAACAACATTCTTCTGTACCAAATGGACGTAAAGAGTGCCTTTCTCAATGGCAAAATTGAAGAAGTGTATGTTTCACAACCACCTGGGTTTCAAGACCCAAAGCGTCCTGATATGGTATACAAGCTCAACAAGGCACTGTATGGCCTCAAACAAGCACCTCGTGCTTGTTATGACACACTCAAAGACTTCCTGAAGAGAAAAGGCTTCAAACCTGGTTCTCTAGATCCCACTCTCTTCACGAAGACATATGATGGTGAACTGTTTGTATGTCAAATCTATGTGGATGACATTATCTTCGGCTGCACTGACAAGAGATACAGTGATGAGTTTGGGCATATGATGCAAGAGCAATATCAGATGTCCATGATGGGTGAGCTGAAATTCTTCCTTGGTCTTCAAATCCATCAGCAGAGTAATGGCATCTTCATATCACAAGAAAAATATCTCAAAGATTACCTGAAGAAGTTTGGAATGCAAGACTGCAAAGGGTATACGACGCCAATGCCAACCAAAGGCCAATTGGGCCTCGACGACAATGGTAAAGAGTTCGATCAAAAGGTATACCGCTCCATGATTGGTTCTTTACTCTACTTATGTGCATCTAGGCCTGATATAATGCTTAGCGTTTGCATGTGTGCCCGAGTCCAAGCGGCACCAAAGGAATTGCATCACTTAGCTGTGAAGCGAATTCTTTGATATTTGGCTTACACCCCAACACTAGGATTATGGTATCCAAAGGGCTCAGAGTTTGATCTAGTTGGATTATCAGATGCTGATTATGCTGGTGACAAGGTTGATCGCAAGTACACATTAGGCACATGTCACTTTCTTGGATGATCTCTTGTCTGTTGGTCTTCAAAGAAGCAGAACTGTGTATCACTCTCCACTGTTGAATCTGAATACATTGCTGCTGGATCTTGCTGCGCTCAGCTTCTATGGATGAAGCAAACTCTCAAGGACTATGGCATCCACTTGAAGCATGTGCCACTTTACTGCGACAATGAAAGCGCCATCAAGATTGCCAACAACCCAGTTCACCACTCGAAGACAAAGCACATTCAGATCTGTCATCACTTTCTCAGAGATCATGTCATGAAGGAAGATATTGATATCATTAATGTCAACACTGAAGAGCAATTGGCAGATATCTTCACAAAGCCCTTGGATGAGAAAAGGTTTTGCAAGTTGTGGTGTGAGCTAAATATCTTAGAATCCTCGAATGTCCTGTGATTGGACACACATCCTAACGCTTATGCATGTTGATGACTTAGATGTGCAACACACGAAGTAACGTCTATCTTCAATCAATGAAGGCATACACTCTAAGTGTGAATACATTCACGCGGAATTTGACTTCGGAGCGCCACAATAATTGTGCGCCATGTCTGGGTCTAATACTTCCTATACGGTGGGTAACGCCACCACCAAACTCTCTCAAAGATTTTCATTTGGCGTCATGATTGCATTATCTTTGCATTTGGTTTGTCTTCGACATTGATTTGACTTCAATGTTTATCTTCGCAATATTGATTTGGACTTTTCTGATATGTATATATATATATGTTCTGTCCTCTACAACATTCACTTATAGCTATGTCTTCAAACTTGACATTTTCTGAACTAAGTGAATGTGATCGGACCCTAACCCCTTCTGTGCTTCTTCCTCAAATTCTGTCTATCTAGTCATATGCATTCTGTTGAAACATGTCGAATGTCTTCACTGCGTCCTTGTCAGCTGAAGATACAGAGACACACATTTAAAACTGCTTTCAATGTTATATCTCTTTTGCGAGAATACCAGAGAAGCCGGAACGACCACCCAACAAACCAGGCGTGCGTGGGAACATGGAACAACTTCCAATGATTTGCATGCATGCCACGTGTCCATGTGAACCACCAGGGCACCTGCGTAATTGCGTTGTGCAGCCCTTTACCTTATAAATACCCATCTCACGCGGTCATTATCTCCTCTTCCACCTCACCATCTCGCTCAAACCCTAGCGCCACCGCTAGCTCGCGTCGACGCTGGAGACGAAGCGCTTAGCTGTCGTGACCTCTTCGACGCCGTCCTCACGCCGGCCGCGGACCTCGTCTTATCCGCCGTCGCCGTAGGTGTCTTCCGCCACCAAGTTAGGGCGCGGGAGATTGGACTGCTCAGCCTCCCTTCTGCCTCGTCTAGCAATTCGTTTGTGGTAAATAAATCTCTCTTTTTACAGTCTTTTTGATCTGTCAAATCCATCCACTTCAACCAAAAGTGGTTTCTACACTTCCAAATATGGATATGTCTCTTTCTGAATCTCATATCTTGCAAAGTATGTTCACTTATGCTTCATAACTAGTCAGATTCCTCACTTGTACTTATTCATGGATTCGTACAAATCTGGAACCAACTCCCTTCAAATAAGTGAATGTCTTCGCTATATGAGGTCAATGTCTTCAAACTGATTTATCATCAAAATCTTCTGAGAATGCATATGACCGCTTCCCCTTCCCTCGCATCTCTAATGCTGTTACAGGTACATGTCCGTGGGAGAATCCCTTGGTTCTCATAGTTTGCATTCATTTGCAGAATTCTTACAGCATCATATTCACTCCCCTGAAGCTAGTTCTTGCTTGACAAGTAGACGGAAGCCTTTCACTATTCTGAAGCCTATCTATCTGAATATCATGGCCACTGAGAAATCTGCTAGGAAGGGTGGCAGGCAACGCCGTGGAAATACTGCTCTAGATCTGCCTCCAGATCTGTATGAAATGTACAAGACCGATCCTGAGGAGAACTACAATCAGCGCAAGACCCGAATTCAATGGATCATAAGATATTGGGCTCAACAGTGGTTCAAGTGCAACTTTGTTGCTGCTGAATATGCTGAGAAGAATGCCATCAAGCGCCCGTGGGGTGATATTCTTTACAGAAATCTGCAACCCAAGTCGAAGCCTGAAGCTATTGCTCAAGGTTTCTATCCTTGCATGGTCCGAGGACCTAAGCCTAAGAATGCCAACCCATCATCCTTGTTATGGTGTCGTGACGACAATCTCTTCAAGCGCAACTTTCAGTTCGCCAAGGAGTCAGCTGCAAAGAATAGGAAAGCTTTCGGACTCAACTTCAACCCTGGTCCGTCTGCTCCCAGACAAGATGGCACATGTGAAGCCAATCCCAGTGTCATCGGGCCCTTCAATAGCTTCAATGGGATCCTCTCCCACATTGCTGCTCAAAGGGCCACGGTGGATCAATCTGCTGATGACGCAGACTCTGAAGATGCTCCAGCACCACCAAAGCAGAAGAAGAAGAAGAAGAAGAAGAAGAAGAAGAAGAAGAAGAAGAAGAAGAAGAAGAAGAAGAAGATAAAAGCTTTGAAGCCCTCTGCTGCACCAACTGCTTCGCCTGTGAAGCCCTTGAAGGCTGCACCTCCTGAACCTAGTGTGCAGTCTAAAGACTTGTCTCGTGTCTCCAAGAGGACAAAGAAGTCCAAGAAGCCCAAGAAGATTTCAAGGCATAACCTGACTCCTGCTGCTGTTCTGCGCAACGAGGAAGACACCATTGATCTGTCCAGTGATGAAGATCTCGGTGATGAAGCTCTAGAGCTGCTGATCAAGAGCAAGCAAGAGGCTGAGATCTTCAGTGATCTGCCTCTCTTTGATGTTGATATTCTGAATAACTTCATCGATGAATGGGTTGACGACCAGAGCATCAGCATTGATGACCTGCAGCTGCCCGTGGACATCAGTGTCACATTTCATGGAGCCATTGCAAATGAATTGGCCTTAGCTCAAAAAATCATTGAGCTCAAGAACAAGATGGATCATGAGAAGGCTCATTTCAAGAAGAACATGGCCAAGCTCAGTGTGGCTGATGTGCAAATCTTCAAGAAGATGTTGCATGATCTCAAGGCTTAATTTCACAAGAAGCGTGGTGAAGCCAAAGGCTCACGCGAGTGCATGAAATATTATGCTCAGAAATCTGTTCAAGCGCACAATGAAGCTGAGAGGAGAAAGGCTCTTGGGCGTCCTGGCATCGACCCCAGAATGGCTGCCAAGCAAAAGAAGAAGTCTGCTGCGGCCCAATCTGAAGCTCAACGGCAGGAAGAACCTAGCATTGTCGTCCCTGCCAGTATGACTGGCTCGAAGCCAAAGGTCACCTCAGCAGCTTCAGAGCTGAAGAAAACCAGCATGCTGAAGCCGAAGCCAGGAAGAGGAAGCTCAAAGATACATCTGATGATGCTCCCTCCAAGAAGAAATTGAAGACAAAGGCTTCAAAGTCATCAAAGAAAGAGCGCCCTGCCGCCCAAGAGCCCCTCATAGTTAAACCCATCTTAGTTGCTCTCCCTGCTTCAACCAATCAAGAACGTCGCCTTGTGATTCATGAGACTGCTTCCACAGAGGCTCCAGAAAGTGAAGAAGTTCCAGCTGTCGACCCTAACGCAGCCGAAGATATTGTTCATGAAGACAATGTGCATGATGATGAAGTCCTTCCTCAGCTTGATCCCCAATCGGTATCATCGCCGGCTCCCACAAGCAGTGAACTTATAAGCATCGGTCGCCCATTGACGGCAATCGCTCAAGATGACTCATGGGCTGAGCGCCAACAACAAGACACCCCACTGCAAGATGAAACACCACGTACTCCACCTGCTCAAGTCACCTCTTCGGTGCTTGATGATGACAATTACATGGAGACCACTCCTTCTCCAAAGGCGTTGCCAGCGTTTCGCAGGCTTCGCAAAGGCCTCAGGCCACAGGTCTCCATGTCGAGCATTCCAAAGAAGAAGTGCAACACACTAGCTTAGTAGCACGTCAAGTGTTTCCTGAAGCCACTCCTTCTAGGTCTGCCTCTGAGTCTGAAGCCAAGACCGATGAAGACATTCCGGCTACATCAGCCGAGTAAGAAAAAGAAGAAGATAAAGGAGAAGAAAGAGAAGCCACACCCCCTGCCAGTGATCCAGTCATTCTCGAAGAGAATATGATCGTGCCCGACCCTCCAGTCGTTGAACAGATGCAGGTTGAAAACACTGAGGCTGCCACCAACAACGCCACTGAAGCCAATGACTCAGTCATGGCTGAAGACAATGTGGAGCCTGAAGCCAATGTGAATGCTGACACCACTGTGACGCCAATCACCTCTGATGGCGCCGTTCCTCCTCCAAGGCCACATACCATGGAACGTGCATTCAATTGTGGTGAGTTGGTGACTGTCAGATGGCCAATTATGGTTCCACCCACTGCTCCCGGGCCACAGTATGACTATCATGTGGAGTAGAGGCCTCAAGTTTAAAAGCCAAAGCCAGGACTGCCAAGGCTTCCAAGTGTTGTCACAACACATGGCTCATTCAGCGTGCTCAGTTTCAAAGAGCACAATACTTTCTTCGACAGCGCCAAGAACCCATACACGAAGCCCAAGATCACCTCTGATAGATTTTGGAGCCATCAGCAGCGAAGCTATTACTCTTGCATCCTGTACAACCAAGACCGGATTTTTCCGCATAAGCGTCTGGATTGTGATGCTATGGCTGGGCTGCCATGTCTTGAAGAGGCCCTTGACTGCTTTCAGGATGTTGGTCTTCTGGCTTTTGTGACTGACAAGGAACATTGGAATGAAGAGCTTCTGCTAAAGTTCTATGCCACTCTACACATTCGAGGCTACAATAGGGACCCGAATACTTGGGTACTTGAGTGGATGATAGGAGATGTACATCACAAAGCCAAAGCTCAGGATATCATCGAGCTTACTTCCCTGCCCACTCCAGGTGAGTTATACGAACCTGGTTGTCAGCTTCATCAGAATGAGCTGCAGAGCATTATTCAGAAGCCTGAGCCAAATATGAGCCAAATTCTTAGCATGATGAAGCCATTGCCCCAAGACACTGAATACCCAAAGGAGTTCTTTGTTAAGGACCTTGAGTATACTTGCCATGCACAGTGTACCACATTCTGAGGCGTACTCTCTGGCCTATCAAAGGAAATTCTTCTGAAGCTAAACTTGAAGGCACCATGAAGACTTTGGTATTCTATATCATCAATGGCATCAGGTTCAACACTCAGGATTTCTTCATCAGACAACTTGCTGCTTCTGGGATTGATCTGTTTGGTCTAAAATTCTATGCTCCATGGGTGTTGCGCTTGATTAAGCTTCATTCAACCATTGACTATCAGCATTCAGCGCGCAACCATATTGTCTTTCTGCCTGAAGTTGATATGTCTATTGAAGCCATCTACCCCGAGCCTGCAAAGAAGCCACTCCACCTTCAGAATGCAGAATTCCAGAGCTTCACGCAGCCAATTGAAGGGATTCATGTGCCCAATGTTGCAACTCCTGCATATCCTCTGGCTGGCAACTTGCGCATACCGCACCGAGCCAACACTAAAGCCACTGCAAGCACCATCGCTCAAAGGCCTCAGAAGCGTCCTCGTCTCCTCAACGACCGTGAGCTTCTCGTGGCTTTACATCAAAAGCAGGATAGGCATCATGACTGGCTGAAGCGTCAGATGTAGAGTCTCTTGGTGGATGTCAATCGCATTCGCAACTTAGCCACCAAGAACACAGTTGTTGCACATGAAGCCTGTAGGCGGTCCTGGAAGAGCCTAACACTACTCTATTCTGAAGATGATCTACATGCCGATGGCTTCACAGAGCACTTCAAGTTTGACTCCAGGTCTCCCCAAAATGCAAGCTAGCGTCGCGCTCCCTCTATTGAAGATTATGAACATTCATCTTCGACTGCAACTGTTATTGCGAGAGTCGTCGATGAAGAAGACGACACCACTTCAGCAACCTTGGCTGCACTACATCACGATTCTGTGTCAGGCCCTTCTACAGCACCAAACTCCAACGAAGACCGTGCTCCATCTTCTACTCCAGCTGGGAACAAGCAGATCCTCTATGTCTTCAAACCTTTTTGGTCATTACTAACAAAAGGGGGAGAAGCATATGAGGTTGATAGTCTTCAAGCGGGTCCATATGGGTGGTTGCATTATTTTTGCTAAGTTCTTACAACTCTCATTTTGAAACTATCTGGTTCTTGAGTTGTAACACTTAAACTCGATGGTCGTCTGCTACTTTTGCTGCTACCTTGTGATGCGATGGTAAATTCCGCATGAAGTCATTCTGCAGACGCCCATTTCTCATTATGCATGTCATTATCTTCGTTATTGTTATATATGCATGATGAATTGTCTTCGTACGTTGAAGAGGATCTCCACAAAGTAAAACTTGCCATGTGCATTTGCATTCAAAAGCAAACTACTTATATGCACATCTTCAGGGGAGCCTTTTGTAACTTATGAAGACAGTGCCTTAATCCATAACTCTCACATACTTTTATCCCCGTTGAAAACTTCAACCAGTTTGTCATCAATCACCAAAAAGGGGGAGATTGTACGTGCATCTAGTGCCATCCCTAGTTGGTTTTGGAGTATTGACGACAAACTTGGTTGACGGACTAATGTGTTTTGTGAGAATTGCAGGATAACACAGGTAGTAGTCCCTTATTGATTCGATTTAACTACCAGAGATGACCCCTAAAAATGTGTGAAGACATTGAAGACAATGGTGGTTTGTGAAGACATTCACGGTGAAGATTATGACATGAGAAGACATTCATGTGAAGACTATGGAGTGCGAAGACATAGTTTTTCGTAGTTTCCTTTTCTTCTTTGTTGAGTCATAGGAACCACCGTACTATTAAGTGGGGTCCAAGTGAACAAAGTCAGAGTGACTGAAGTGATGCTCAAGCAAATCCTATGTCTTCGAGCGAAGACAATGAGAGAAAATCTTATCCAGAGCTGGATGAGTCAGCTTTACTTGTAGCCCGTGTCAAGCTGCCGCGTGTGTTTGAAATCCGACCGTTGGACACGTTTCGGTTCCTTAGTGACCCAACGTCATTTCGGACAAATCAGGTCGGGTTGCCTCCTGGCTATAAATAGCCCACCCCCTACACCATAAATTGGTGGCTACTCAGAGTTAGTGCACGACTTTTGTCGTTTGAGAGCAACCCACCTCCGAAGCATTTGAGAGAGAGATCCTTGCGAGGAAAAAGCCCAAAACACCCAGAGCCAAAGAGTGTTAGGCATCACTGAAGTCTTTCTGTTCGCGTGACCTGAAGACTTGTTACACTTGAGGACTGTGAATCCTCCAACCGGTTAGGCGTCGGGTTCTGAGCATCCAAGAGCCATTGTGGATCGCCGGTGAATGAAGTCTGTGAAGGTTTGGGAGTCTACCTTTAAGACTTACCAGAGTGATTGGGCGAGGACTGGGTGTCCTTAGCTCAAGGGGAATAAGGTGAAGACGCGGTCTTCTGAGTTAAATCTTAGCCTCCCTAACCAGACGTACAGTTGTCACAGCAACTGGAATTGGTCTACCAAATCCTTGTCTTCACGAAGCAACTGGTTCTATCTTCCACTTCCCTTTACTTTACAATTTGTCTTCGTGAAGTCATTGCCTGCTTGTCTGATCTGATTGACTTCACCGAGTGAAGTCTGTTTACTGTTTGGCTTCATACTGTCTTCCATCCCGATCCATACTACCTAGCTGCTGATAGTCTTCGTGCTTTCAATTCATTGCTTACTTGACTATGACTTGTCTAGTGTAGTCTACCTTCCGCTGCATATCAATAGGTTCATTTCTACTGTTTGTCTTCAAAGAGCTCGTGCTTAGAAGAATTTCATAAAAATGGCCTATTCACCCCCCCTCTAGTCGATAACTAGCACTTTCACTTTTGACTAATGCAACCTACCCTCGCCCAGGCGGTGGACGTGCAACAGTTCATTTGGTGTCAGATTGCCAGAGGCATACACTGTAGTACCATCATTGTTCGACTTCACGAAGAGGCAAAGAGCCAAGCGCAAGGTTTAGTAAGTACGAGTAGTACTACTACTAGTATACAGGTACTAGGAACCGCATGGTGGAGCGTCTGTACTCTTATTTTATTTTAATCTCTAATAAAGTACACATTTATTCGGGAGATGTGTGGAAAGCGGTAGCCCAATAGTACTATTAAAAAACATCGAACATGTAATGATGATATCGGTCAACCATGCTCGAATATATCTTGGCCTCCGTGCGAGCTCGTCTGTGTGTTCTCGCTCCTCGTCTCTCTCAAGGAACGGCGGGTTGGCCATTTTGTCGTCAATTGAGATCGGTTTGCTCACACTCCGGTCCCACATGTTAGTGATATGCCAAGAGGAAGTGTGTTGACCGACTAGCCATACGCGTACTTGGTTTTGCACCTTCATACTACTCCTCCCTCAGTCACAGTTTACAAAGCGCGCTTCATTCTCATGCATTTCTCTCCATGCATTTCCACCACCAGAGAGACTTTAGACGCGTTTGGTTTAATGCTCAATTAATTAGGGTGTGGTAACCGCAATCAAGTCCACAATTTTCTCTCGTTGTACGAGGTGTGTACGCGGAGTGGAGTAAGTGCATGCATGTGTGTACCCGGAGTGGAAGCACTGCATGCATGTGTGTACGCATTATTTCCTGTAGTAATAAACATCGTGTTATAACTACCAATGCTATTTTTCAGGCCGATCGCTAGTCGCCTTGGTCCCAGAGATTGTTGAAGTGCGCTCTATAAACAGTGACGGAGGGAGTAGTATGAGCAGATTCAAAGAAGAGCGTATTGATGGTTGCTTCTTCTGAGCAACTTATAGTGGGAAAGGTGGGGCTTATGATTTGACTGCTCATTACTCACTATTAGTGCGGTGCAACGACCGGGCTGTGTCTCCCATGCGGTTGTGCACTGCTCCCTCTATTCTTAAATACTCTAAAACATGTCCGAGTATTTGTCTTTCTAGAGGTTTCAACGAGTGACTACATACGAAGCAAAGTGAGTGAATCTACACACTAAAATATGTCCATTTACTATTTCTAAAAAGACAAATATTTAGAAACGGAGGGAGTATAATTTTGTGCATGGCACATGGACCCGGATGCTGAAGAGGCTTCTGGCAATGCTATCAAGCTTCCAGCATTTGTTTACATAATTGACGTACTATACAAATAATTTTCTAGCGACATGAAATTGTACAATGCTCTAAGCTTTCAGCTTTTGTTTCGTGTGTCTTGCCATCCATGCTCTTTCGGAAAAAATAAAATACTAACTTCCTTGCTAATGCATCTCAATGATTAGCAGGTCAGAGCTAATATTTACATCACAATTGAAGACAAAGTTGTGAGAAGGTGTTAAATTAAAATTGATCCATGCTTCCATTGGCAGCAACCTCACCCCAGCTCTGTCTAAATCAACAAGGCATGTTGGGAAAAAAAGTAGCTATCCGGAGCATGCAACATTCCGATCATTTTGTGCAGTTCCACTAAAATAGAGCTGAGCGTCCCTGTTCCAAAGATATTAAGTGTGATTACAATAATAGAGGACTGTTGATGAAACAATAAACACACAAATAGAAGCCGGTCACCTTTGCAGTCTCTCTTAAGACTAACTAGTTGGAGAAGATTAAGCAAATAGTTGGAGAAGATTAGGCTCGGAGTTGGATGAGGAGGATAGAGCAAAACCAATCTCCCTTTGTGCAGTCGTACTGAAATGTAGAGACTTTGCCCGTGTGACATTTTAGTACAACTGCACAAAACACTCTTACGAAAAAAGTGATTTGTGCAGTTCACCAAAAGGTCACAATAGCAACGAGGTGAAATGGATAGCCCTGTTTGCAAAAAGAGGTAGAAAGGAAACAATTACTGGCCAATAACAATTGATGACACATATGACGACAAAAAAGAAGCATATTCCTTGTCCTAAGGGAAGATAACACCACGGTTGTGTTTGTCTAAAACGGTGTGAGGACGAGATTGCAATATGGAAAGTGCGCTGGACGAGCTACGTTTTGGGAAAAGAACTATGGAAGATCCACATGCAAGATTTTCCACATGCAGCAACGTGGGAAGACGGGCAGTGGAGTGATGTCTACTACACAACCTTCTTCTTGTAGACGTTGTTGGGCCTCCAAGTGCAGAGGTTTGTAGGACAGTAGCAAATTTCCCTCAAGTGGATGACCTAAGGTTTATCAATCCGTGGGAGGCGTAGGATGAAGATGGTCTCTCTCAAGCAACCCTGCAACCAAATAACAAAGAGTCTCTTGTGTCCCCAACACACCCAATACAATGGTAAATTGTTTAGGTGCACTATCGGCGAAGAGATGGTGATACAAGTGCAATATGGATGGTAGATATATGTTTTTGTAATCTGAAAATATAAAAACAGCAAGGTAACTAAAGATAAAAGTGAGCGAAAACGGTATTGCAATGCTAGGAAACAAGGCCTAGGGTTCATACTTTCACTAGTGCAAGTTCTCTCAACAACAATAACATAATCGAATCATATAACTATCCCTCAACATGCAACAAAGAGTCACTCGAAAGTCACTAATAGCGGAGAACAAACAAAGAGATTATGGTAGGGTAGAAACCACCTCAAAGTTATTCTTTCGGATCGATCTATTCAAGAGTTCGTACTAGAATAACACCTTAAGACACATATCAACCAAAACCCTAATGTCACCTAGATACTCCAATGTCACCTCAAGTATCCGTGGGCATGATTATACGATATGCATCACACAATCTCATATTCATCTATTCAACCAACACAAAGTACTTCAAAGAGTGCCCCAAAGTTTCTACCGGAGAGTCAAGACGAAAACGTGTGCCAACCCCTATGCATAGGTTCATGGGCGGAACCCGCAAGTTGATCACCAAAACATACATCAAGTGGATCACGTGATATCCCATTGTCACCACAGATAAGCACGGCAAGACATACATCAAGTGTTCTCAGATCCTTAAAGAGTCAATCCGATAAGATAACTTCAAAGGGAAAACTCAATCCATTACAAGAGAGTAGAGGGGGAGAAACATCATAAGATCCAACTATAATAGCAAAGCTCGCGATACATCAAGATCGTGCCAAATCAAGAACACGAAAGAGAGATCGAACACATAGCTACTGGTACATACCCTCAGCCCCGAGGGTGAACTACTCCCTCCTCGTCATGGAGAGCACCAGGATGATGAAGATGGCCACCGGTGAGGGTTACCCCCTCCGGCAGGGTGCCGGAATAGGGTACCGGTTGGTTTTTGGTGGCTACAGAGGCTTGCGGCGGCGGAACTCCCGATCTATTCTGTTCCCCGAAGGTTTTAGGGTATATGGGAATATATAGGCAAAAGAAGTCGGTAAGGGGGCCACGAGGGGCCCACGAGGGTGGAGGGCGCGCCCCCTGCCTCGTGCTCTCCTCGTTGATCTCCTGACGTGCACTCCAAGTCTCCTGTATTGCTTTCTTTCCAAAAATAACTTTTCCGAAGGTTTCATTCCGTTTGGACTCCGTTTGATATTCCTTTTCTGCGAAACACTGAAACAAGGGAAAAAACAGGAACTGGCACTGGGCTCTGGGTCAATAGGTTAGTCCCAAAAATCATTTAAAAGTGCTTAGTAAAGCCCATTAATCATCCGAAACAGAATATAATATAGCGTGAAGCAATCAAAAATTATAGATACGTTGGAGACGTATCATGGAGCAAGGCCGGAGGAGATACCTGGGGGTCGTTGGGATGTAACTAGGAGAGCGGCTGCGGGCGGGATCTGCCCATACTGCGGCAGTGAGCAACTGGTGTAGGCCCTACCACGTCGGAGCTTGGTCAGAGAGAACGGCAGGTACCGCAGATCGGGATGCGCTGCCTCAGCGCCATCGAACAGAGAAACGATGCACATCCTCCTTTTCCGCCGGCGGACGGTATGCGGCCGGATCAATGGCCAACGGTGAGAGAGAGAGAGGCCACCGCTGCCTTGTGTGAGATACTCTGAAGAGAGACAAACCCCGGCAGGCAGGCTCCGTTGTATATAGTGGAGCAGACTCACTTTTTCTCCATAAAAATCGTTTTATATTCTGTGTACGTGCCATTGAGCGATATAACTTTATTTAAAAATAAGGTGCCAATGCATCAAGTCGAACTTTGTTTCATGCACGCGTGGTACACGACCTCCGTAGGTAAACAACCGCTACATGCACTCAAATTAGCATGTGGGTTGCCATTTCGTATAGAAATGAGCTCCACTGTGTACCCGCGCGGGTGTGGCTGGGCACGAAGCGTGAGTACGTGCACCTATTCTCTTCATGTATGTACACCACCTACGTGGGGTTGTGTGAGAGAGATACAAACATAGAGAGATATAGTGTGTGGGTTCGTGAGTGTTTGGGGTGCGTGAGAGATAGACAGGGAATATGTGTCGACGAGATCATATGTGCATGCTCCTAGGGGGATAGATTGGTAGGAAAAAACCATCGCTCGTCCCCGACCGCCACTCATAAGGAGGACAATCAAAGAACACCTCATGTTTCAAATTTGTTACATAACGTTTACCATACGTGCATGCTACGGAACTTGCAAACTTCAACAAAAGTATTTCTCAAATTCACAACTACTCAACTAGCACAACTTTAATATCACTACCTCCATATCTCAAAACAATCATCAAGCATCAAACTTCTCTTAGTATTCAACACACTCAGAAGAAAGGTTTTACTAGTATTGAATACCTAGCATATTAGGATTAAGCAAATTACCATGCTGTTTAAGACTCTCAAAATAATATAAGTGAAGCACTAGAGCAAAAACTGTTTAGCTCAAAAGATATAAGTGAAGATCAATGAGTAGTCGAATAATTATGCAACTATGTGAAGACTCTCCCATTTAATAATTTCAGATCTTGGTATTTTATTCAAACAGCAAGCAAGGCTAAAGAAAATAAAATGACGGTCCAAGCAAAACACATATCATGTGGTGAATAAAAATATAGTTCCAAGTAAAGTTACCGATGAATGAAGACGAAAGAGGGGATGCCTTCCGGGCCATCCCCAAGCTTTGGCTTCTTGGTGTCCTTAGATTATCTTGGGGTGCCTTGGGCATCCCCAAGCTTAGGATATTGCCACTCCTTGTTCCATAATCCATCAAATCTTTTACCCAAAACTTGAAAACTTCACAACACAAAACTTAACAGAAAATCTCGTGAGCTCCGTTAGCGAAAGAAAACAAAACACCAATTCAAGGTACTGTAATGAACTCATTCCTTACTTATATTGGTGTAATATATATTGTATTCCAACTTTTCTATGGTTCATACCCTCCGATACTACTAATAGATTTATCAAAAAAAGCAAACATTACATAGAAAACAGAATCTGTCAGAAACAGAACAGTCTGTAGTAATCTGTATCAAACGTATACTTCTGGAACTCCAAAAATTCTAAAATAAATTGGAGGACCTGAGGAATTTGTCTAGTAATCATCTGCAAAAATAATCAACTAAATATCGCTCTCCAGTAAAAAGTTTTAGCTAATCTCGTGAGCGCTAAAGTTTCTGTTTTTTACAGCATGATCATAAAGACTTCACCCAAGTCTTCCCAAAGGTCCTACTTGGCACAAACACTAATTAAAACACAAAACCACATCTAAACAGAAGCTAGATGGATTATTTATTCCTAAACAGAACAAAAAAGCAAGAAACTAAAATAAAATTGGGTTGCCTCCCAACAAGTGCTAACGTTTAACGCCCCTAGCTAGGCATGATGATTTCAATGATGCTCGCATAAAAGATAAGAATTGAAACATAAAGAAAGCATCATGAAGAATATGACTAGCACATTTAATTCTAACCCACTTCCTATGCATAGGGATTTTTTGAGCAAACAACTTATGGGAACAATAATCAACTTGCATAGGAAGGTAAAACAAGCATAACTTCAAGATTTTAAGCACATAGAGAGGAAACTTGATATTATTGCGATTCCTACAAGCATACATTCCTCCCTCATAATAATTTTCAGTAGCATCATGAATGAATTCAACCATAGAACCAGAACATAAAGCATTCTTTTCATGATCTACTTGCATAGAAATTTTACTACTCTCCACATAAGCAAAATTCTTCTCATTCGGAATAGTGGGAGTATCATAAGAGACTCGAATACTATAAATTGTTTCCACATTAAAAGAGTAATGTTCAGAAAAAGGGTAATCATAATCATGACAAGTTTCATAAATATAATCATCACTACTTTTTATAGCATAAGTTTCATCACAATAATCATCATAAGTAGCAACTTTGTTCTCATCATAATCGATTGAAACCTCTTCCAAGATAGTGGACTCATCACTAAATAAAGTCATGACCTCTACAAATCCACTTTCATAAATATTATAAGATTCAACATCCTCCAAAATAGTGGGATCATTACTTCCTAAAGTTGACACTCTTCCAAACCCACTTTCATCAATATAATCATCATAGGTAGAAGGCATGCTATCATCATAACAACTTTGCATATCAAAACTTGGGAGGCTAAAAATATCATCTTCATTAAACTTAGCATCCCCAAGCTTGGGGCAAACATTAATTTCAGCAAATATATTCTCAAATGTGTCATCCTCATCAAGCATAGCATCCCCAAGCTTGGGCCTTTTCATATCATAAGCATAATCATTCTCATTATTAATAGTATGGATAGCACCAATACTATAGCAATTGTCATATTCCAAGCAAGTGCCAAAAAGATTTTCAAGATCATAAGAAGTATCATTATCTTCCCAATCATAATCATCACAACAAGCAATAGACATAACTAGATCATCATCAAGTGCATCATCTTCCACAATTATTTTTGATTCATTTTCATGAGGCACAACAATAATAGGAGCAACATTATTTGGGAGGGATACCTTTTTACCTGTAACATCCCAAACTTTCAATTTGGAATGTTATACATTAGATCATCATGCATAACATACTTTATTGCATTTTGTTTTGCGATCCTAGAAATCCTACGCAACTCAAGGACCCACGGAGAGAGTTGGGGATTTCGTTATTTTCATATTTGGGTTTTCTCAAATTTTGAAAATAGGATCATTTGTTTTAATTATTTTCTCTCTGAAAATATTTCATATCAAAATATATGAGAGGGGATAAAATGACTTCTCCACAAATAATGAAATATTGGAGGAAAAATATTAAAAACAAATATTTGATTTTATTTGAATTAGGAAAATACGCGTTTTTCAAAGTAGCATTTTAGGCCCAAATAAATGTGCATCTTGTCCGGCTTATTTTTAGAGGACGGGGAAAATTTATTTTGGGATTTTTGGAGTCCGTTTAGTATTTATTTTCTTACTTTTTCTGCACGTCCGAATTATTTAAAAAAAGTCAACCAACTCCAGGCCGTACCCGAGCGGAACTCCTCGGGCCGGCCTTTATAAGCCGCGACCCCGGCACCCCAGCCCACCCGAGCCGCCTCGCGAAACCCTAGCCCCGCCCCGATCCGCGCCGCCGACGCCGTCGCCCCGCGTCGACGCCACTGCCCCGCGCCGCCGCCGCCGCCCGTCCCGCCGCCGCCTGTAGCCGCCGTCGCCGGAGTCCCGCCACCACTCGCCGGACCTCGCCGCCGCCGGAGGTGCCGCCCGCGCCACCGCCGGTTTTCGTCGGAAAACCGTTGGTTTTTTTAGGAAACCGCGATTTTTTATATAGATCGGTTTAGTTTTTTTCCGGTTTATTTATTTTGCGGACGTTCGTCCGTACGTCCGTTTTAACAAACGGTTTCCATCGTTTAACCGCAGACAGCGAACGTTCGTTAGTTAGCCTGTTCATCAGTTTTTCTTTTTCTCGGATTTTCCGCGATTATTTTCGATCGCGATTTCCGATCTGTTTTTCGTTTTAGTATAACTTTTCGCTCGTTTATCGGAATCAGGCGATTCAAGCGCCTAGAGTTTCATCTCAAAACCCTCTTTCTGTTTAACCAACTCAAACAAGTTTTTGCTGCTGTAAAATTTGACTTAGGTCCATATTAGTAAACGAAGCTTGTTTCTTTCGCCGTTTGAATTTCGTTGCTTCGTTCGATTTGATTCTTTTTGCAAACCGGAGTTCTTAAGTTGAACTTTATGGTTCGATCTCTTATTTTGAGTTCTATTCGTGCATCCTTGCTTGATTGCTTATGTATGTATTGTTTGTTTGCGATAGAGTACCTGGAGTGCGAAGCGTGCTACTACGAGTCTCTAGGTTTCACGGATCATCAGCAAGGCAAGTAACACTTTGATCATACTTCTTTACCACCCAGTTTTATTGCATTAGATCAATCCTCAAACAATTGCATGATTAGGATCTGATTAATATGTGGGTTTTGGGAAGTAGATGAAGTAGTACCTATTGCCCTGTTTATTATCAAACCTTTGGGAGCTACTTCTACGTTTGCTTATTGCTATGCTATGCTCGTAGACGTGGATTGGGTTTGAGAGATTTCCATGACAGATGTGAGATTGTTAATTAATGGTTCAACTTAAGGTGGCTACTTTAATTTACATCTGGGTGGATTGAGGCACCTAGAGAATCCAGTGTTGCCTGTATTTTTGGATATCCCGGAGTACCCGTGTGATCATCCTATGGACCGCCACCCAGGCTCAAAGGGATCATGAGATTATTCATGCTAGAAACTTCCGTGTGCAGCCACAAGCTATGATGGGCTCTAGCATAGTTGAGTAGGTTACATGACCTCTTGAAGAGGTGGGCTAGCAGATGTAGGGGAAAGTAGGTGTAACTGTCCACCCGGAGTAAAGAGTAGTGTTTCTGAAAGACTGTGTCTCGGTCATCCGTTTCTCAAACACCATGTAGTGCGAGAAATCAAGCGGAGGTGATCGAGTCTTGTGGGGAAAAGTGCACAAACCTCTGCAGAGTGTATAATCTAATCATGGTTAGCCGTGTCCCCGGTTATGGACATCTTGAGTATCTAGTTCTTGGATTATCATGTGAATCTCATCATCATGTTACTTAATTTAATTTGATTGGGTTAATCATGTTTTTAATTGGGATTGAGTTGGAGGTACCTTCTCAATCTTTAACAACCACCATGATAGTTAAATAAAATTTATTCCTTTGTGTTAGGGAAAAATTGGCTTTTCGCAAAACTTTAACCATAGAGCTTTCCACCAGCCAAATATGCATGTAGTGATAGCATTATTCTGTTCATTACTCTCTATGTGTTACATTGCCAGCATATTCCATGTGCTGACTCGTTTTCGGGCTGCAACGTATCATGTTGCAGACTTTTCAGACGACGAGTAAGGAGCCTTAGGTCGTGGTCTTATACTCAGTGATGCCGTTGGAGTTGATGGACTCACTTTATCTTCCAAGCCTTCCTCTGTTATCGTATTTAGATGGCCTTAAGCCATATTTATTGTAATGAGTTCTCTCTTGAACTATTCGATGTAATAAGTGTGTGATTGCTACTCTGTTATAAATCCTTCAAAGTACTGTGCGTGCCAACATTACCGATCCAGGGATGACACTGATGCACAGAGACTAGACTGTTTGAGGTCTGGTCGCTACATTACCTTTGCTTCTCCATTTTTTCTTTTTCTTCTTCACATCATGTGCGGGTTTATCCCTCCTTTTTGAGCTCCTTATTGATGATATTGGTTGAATAGAAAGCTCCTCCTCGTTACCTGATTCATCATAAGAAATAATAGGAGGATATTGGGAAGTCTCTTCCCTTTCATTAATGTTCTCTTCATCTTCTATTTGCTTTCTTTTTTTTATGTAATTGGCAATATAAGGATTTTCAATGCAATTCACTGCACAATACATATAAATTTCCTCTAGATCAAAATTAAGGAGTTTATAACGGGCAAATTCTGGGAGATAGTTAGTTATACATTTCATTTCTTCATAGCCCATAAGCAAACTAAGTTCATTATAATGTGCAAGGGAAATCAAGTCATCACAATTTTTGGACACGATTAGATCATGAAACAATTTGCATCGGATAGTTAAATGACCCCGTTCATTGCAAAGTTCACAAGTACGGCTAAGTAAATTTAAATTTTCACCACAAACATCTAGCCTTTCTTGCAACAATTTAGTTTCTAAATGCTTATGCCTCTTGCAATATCTATCTTCCCTATTTGGTGTGTACTTGCAAACCCAATGCACTCCACAAAAATTGACATGTTTATAGGAGACATTTTCATCATAACTAGTACAATCATCATTAGTACTATGGATATTCAATGAGTTCATACTAACAACATTGCAATCATGCTCATCATTCAAAGATTTAGTGCCAAACATTTTATAGACTTCTTCTTCTAGCACTTGAGCACAATTATCCTTTTCATCATACTCACGAAAGATATTAAAAAGATGAAGCGTATGAGACAAACTCAATTCCATTTTTTGTAGTTTTCTTTTATAAACCAAACTAGTGATAAAACAATAAACTAAAAGATTCGATTGCAAGATCTAAAGATATACCTTCAAGCACTCACCTCCCCGGCAACGGTGCCAGAAAAGAGCTTAGTTGACGGGGTGTGCGTGCCGCTTACCTAGCCTCCCCAGCAACGGCGCTAGAAAAGAGCTTGATGTCTACTACACAACCTTCTTCTTGTAGACGTTGTTGGGCCTCCAAGTGCAGAGGTTTGTAGGACAGTAGAAAATTTCCCTCAAGTGGATGACCTAAGGTTTATCAATCCGTGGGAGGCGTAGGATGAAGATGGTCTCTCTCAAGCAACCCTGCAACCAAATAACAAAGATTCTCATGTGTCCCCAACACACCCAATACAATGGTAAATTGTATAGGTGCACTAGTTCGACAAAGAGATGGTGATACAAGTGCAATATGTATGGTAGATATAGGTTTTTGTAATCTGAAAATATAAAAACAGCAAAGGTAACTAAAGATAAAAGTGAGCGAAAACGGTATTGCAATGCTAGGAAACAAGGCCTAGGGTTCATACTTTCACTAGTGCAAGTTCTCTCAACAATAATAACATAATCGGATCATATAACTATCCCTCAACATGCAACAAAGAGTCACTCCAAAGTCACTAATAGCGGAGAACAAACAAAGAGATTATGGTAGGGTACGAAACCACCTCAAAGTTATTATTTCGGATCGATCTATTCAAGAGTTCGTACTAGAATAACACCTTAAGACACATATCAACCAAAACCCTAATGTCACCTAGATACTCCAATGTCACCTCAAGTATCCGTGGGCATGATTATACGATATGCATCACACAATCTCATATTCATCTATTCAACCAACACAAAGTACTTCAAAGAGTGCCCCAAAGTTTCTACCGGAGAGTCAAGACGAAAACGTGTGCCAACCCCTATGCATAGGTTCATGGGCGGAACCCGCAAGTTGATCACCAAAACATACATCAAGTGGATCACGTGATATCCCATTGTCACCACAGATAAGCACGGCAAGACATACATCAAGTGTTCTCAAATCCTTAAAGACTCAATCCGATAAGATAACTTCAAAGGGAAAACTCAATCCATTACAAGAGAGTAGAGGGGGAGAAACATCATAAGATCCAACTATAGTAGCAAAACTCGCGATACATCAAGATCGTGCCAAATCAAGAACACGAGAGAGAGAGAGATCAAACACATAGCTAGTGGTACATACCCTCAGCCCCGAGGGTGAACTACTCCCTTCTCGTCATGGAGAGCGTCGGGATGATGAAGATGGCCACTGGTGAGGGTTCGCCCCTCTGGCAGGGTGCCGGAACAGGGTCTCGATTGGTTTTTGGTGGCTATAGAGGGTTGCGGCGGCGGAACTCCCGATCTATTCTGTTCCCCGAAGGTTTTCGGGTATATGGGAATATATAGGCGAAAGAAGTCGGTAAGGGGGGCCACGAGGGGCCCACGAGGGTGGAGGGCGCGCCCCTGCCTCGTGCTCTCCTCGTTGATCTCCTGACGTGCACTCCAAGTCTCCTGTATTGCTTTCTTTCCAAAAATAACTTTTCCGAAGGTTACATTCCGTTTGGACTCCGTTTGATATTCCTTTTCTGCGAAACACTGAAACAAGGGAAAAAACAGGAACTGGCACTGGGCTCTGGGTCAATAGGTTAGTCCCAAAAATCATTTAAAAGTGCTTAGTAAAGCCCATTAATCATCCGAAACAGAATATAATATAGCGTGAAGCAATCAAAAATTATAGATACGTTGGAGACGTATCATGGAGCAAGGCCGGAGGAGATACCTGGGGGTCGTTGGGATGTAACTAGGAGAGCGGCTGCGGGCGGGATCTGCCCATACTGCGGCAGTGAGCAACTGGTGTAGGCCCTACCACGTCGGAGCTTGGTCAGAGAGAACGGCAGGTACCGCAGATCGGGATGCGCTGCCTCAGCGCCATCGAACAGAGAAACGATGAACATCCTCCCTTTCCGCCGGTGGACGGTATGCGGCCGGATCAATGGCCAACGGTGAGAGAGAGAGGCCACCACCGCCTTGTGTGAGATACTCTAAAGAGAGGCAAACCCCGGCAGGCAGGCTCCATTGTATATAGTGGAGCGGACTAACTTTTTCTCCATAAAAATCGTTTTATATTCTGTGTACGTGCCATTGAGTGGTATAAGTTTATTTAAAAATAACGCGCCAATGCATCAAGTCGAACTTTGTTTCATGCATGCGTGGTACACGACCTCCGTAGGTAAACAACCACTACATGCACTCAAATTAGCATGTGGGTTGCCATTTCGTACAGAAATGAGCTCCACTATGTACCCGCGCGGGTGTGGCTGGGCACGAAGCGTGAGTATGTGCACCTATTCTCTTCGTGTATGTACACCACCTACGTGGGGTTGTGTGAGAGAAATACAAACATAGAGAGATATAGTGTGTGGGTTCGTGAGTGTTTGGGGGCGTGAGAGATAGACAGGGAATATGTGTCGATGATATTTCAATAAAAAATGTAACATATGCAATGTGTGTGAAATAGAGGCCTGGATATATCATATATATAGAGGGGCAATCCACAAGAAGAGACTGGAGGTTTCATCAGCGTGAGGTATCCATAGAATTGAAGAGAGGGATGATGTGCGTGTGTGTGTGTGCGATCGATAAAGAGTGCCATCGAATTTGTGTGTGCCCACGTCAAAGATATAGGGTGGCTGGCCTACTGGAACGTGAGAGGGGATAGGTGCAATTTGTGTTTGTGGCATGGATACCAACCTACAGCGCTCGACTATCGCTGTGTGTGGGTGGGGTGGGGGGAGAGACCTAACTATAGAGGTACAATGGCTGGTATATGTGTGGAGGAGGAGAGAGACCTACCTTATGTATTGAGGGAGATCGATCGGCATCCATGCATATGTGTAGGAGAGGAATAAGGTTGAGAGAGACAGAGCTAGAGTGTCGGAGGGGTTGGTGGTGGAGTTGCTTCTAACAAATGGTGGGAGAGGCTTGCTAGACAAATGGAGGGCACGCCTGCAATATCAATAAGAGAGGGGATGCCTGCCTATCTGTGCACGTGCATGTGAGAGACGGGCCAGGAGGCATGCACGAATGATGAGGGGGGACGATATGGCTGTTGTAAACAGACGTAACTACATAGGAAGATCAATCGTCCTTTGTCGGAGAAAGGAGGGACATAACTTGTGAGGTACGTCGATCGCTGGGTGGGGAAAAATAGTTAAAGTCGACCTAGGTATGTGTAGGGAGATCGATCGGTATACATGCATGTATGTGTTAGAAGCAAATAAGGCCCGGAGAGAAGGATAGAGAGAGAGGGATGCAGCTAGGAGGTGGTGCGAGAGGAATACTATATCGAGGGGGAAGGAGTGTGCGATACGAGATCGATGAAAAGAGGGGCGGAGTGTGGCATGGACGGTGAGAAGAGAAGAGGGGAAGCTTCTGTTTGTGGTAGGCACACCCGGCTAGAGAGGTATATCGATCGATGTGTGCCGTAAAGAAGGAGCTGGCAGGCCTACACACATCGTGGGTGAACGACCTAAAGTGAAAAGACAAATTTGCACGATGGAGCTAGAGAATGCTGAGGGCGGGTGAGAGGGAGGCGGGCGTGTGCATGCACAAGAGAAAGTTAGTGCTAGCTACAAAGACAAGAGGATTGTGTGGGTGTAAAAGACGAATAGAGAACATAATTCATTATAAAAAGTGAATCCGGATATTTGAAGAATTTATCATAGTGTTTTAAACCGACGCATGCGTGAATATATATAATGGTGATACGCATGGTGTGGTTATGAACATGTTATACTACATATAATATATTTTATATATAAGAAAACAGAGTTGGTGATGATGGTGTGCCTGCAATCCTGCAATATAGGCCGTCCGATTTATATCTGACGGATAGGAAGGAAACTATGGCAATTTTGAAAAAAAAGATACCCACACCCCTCTCCACATTTGCAAACAAGGCCTCCCCTCGATCATCTTGATGTTCCGTGCAACGCATGGGCATCTTGCTAGTAATACATACAATATATACATCATTGATTATAATTTGGGATAATGTGTGGTTTTTGCAGCTCAGGGCTAAATACTTGTCATAATGTAGGGGGCGGGGCACTATACTTTGTGTGATAAACACGGTGTACGTATGGAACATGGTTTAGATTATGAATATCTAGTTAGTACATCAAATGTACTATTATTTGGAATCAACATCAAGTGTATTCAAAAAATTGAATTCGAGTTCACATAGTACACATAGTTCATACCTATCTCTATAGTAATCATGTGTTGTGTTGTGAAGGTAATACAAGAATGATGGTTGAAGTTGGCAACAATCATGATTGTAGATTCTTATTCACATAGAGAAACGGATTCAAATTTAGTTCGAATTGCAGCGGTAGTATAGACAAGCCTAACGTGTAATATTGCATGTACCAAATCAATTCGCACTTTCTTCAACGAAAATCAATCCCGCGCCTTGTCATATTCCAAAAATTCAGATATCGTGCTCCCAAAACTCACGCCTTCACAACCCGCGCCTTACTATCCCGAAATTACATCGCGCGTGAAAAGTCTCTCCAGCTGCCAAATCCTGACATGCGAAATCCCCCTTCTAACCCCGAGCCGAAAGGGCCGCTAGTTCAAATCGGTGGGGGTACTTTTGTAACACACCCTACATTTTGGACAAGCGCGTCCCTAAGTCATGGTTCCCCCCTCCCATCGCCTCCTTTTTGCCATTCAAAATCCCAGGCTGCCATAACCTCTCTGCTCCAGCCGCGAAACCCCACCCTCCTCCGTCCGCCACCTCACCGCTGCCTAGCCGAAGCCTCTTCCCCGACGATGTCATCCACCACAACAACTCGACGACCCTCATCCACCTCCCCGGATGAGGATCCGTCGTCCATCTTGTCGTCCTGCTGGTTCAACTGCCCCGTCCTCCACCTCAAAGAAGCTGCTCCGACGATCGCCTCGTCTATCATGCCTGCTCCATCCCCACAGCGCCGCCTTAACTTGCTCCACCGGAACCGCAGCATCCTCACCGACTCCTCGGACAAAGCTGAGGCCTACTCGGTGCCACCAAAGAGGTTGTACACTCATCACATCGCGCCTTCTCCTTAACTCGACCTCCCGGCGCCGACGGTGCTCCATCCCGCACCCCCATGGCGTGGCTACCTCGAAGCCGGCGCCGCGGGCGACATCTCCATGGTGGCTCTCCCCCAATGCGAGGCCCCTTCGGCGGCGGCGGCCATACCAGCCGGATCTGCTGCTGCTGCTCCGGCTCTCGCTCGCTCACTCGCGCTGCTGCTGCTGCTCTTGCTTGCTCGCTTGCGCTGCTGTTGCTGCTCCGGCTCTCGCTCGCTCGCGCTGCTGCTGCTGCTCTCCCCCTCGCTCGTGCTCCTGCTCTGCTCCGATTTAGCTACACTTCAGTCGACTGAATCGACTTTTGGGTCAGTCGATTCTCAGGGGGGGGGGGCTCGCCGGAGTTAAGGAAGAACCACCCGCAACAGGGAGGGGGGCTCGCCGGAGAGGTACCCCACTATCTATCTTAGGGTTCAGGGTGGGGCGGTGGTCGCTGGTGGTGGGGGGCACGGTGGTGGGGTGGTGGCGTGGGGATCACCGGAGAAAAAGCTCGGCACGAGGGGCATAGAGGGCTAGCCGGGGTGGCGGCGGACCAGCGGTGGGGAGTGGTTTCTGGGTGGCGAGGCGGCGTGGGAGCACCGCCGGCCGCGCGGGGGGGGGGGGGGGGGGGGTTCGGCCAGTGGTGGCTGGCGGCTCAGGGGGTGGAGGCTGAATATGAACTGCAGGCCCTCCCTAAACTACATGTGAAGTGCCTCTCTGCTACCATTGCGTTCAGTTTTGACAGTAACATTCAGATTCCACAGTAAATATCAAACTCCTCATAGACTTATAGACCTGTGTACACTCACAAACACATTAGTCCCTTAACCTAGAAGTCTTCAATACACCAAAATCACTAAGGGGCACTAGATGCACTTACAGTGGCGTACCAGCGAGGGCCTCCTAACTGCCACTTTCTTTGTCGTCAACTAGCGGACGGCAAAGAATCTTTGCCGTCGGCTAGCGGACGGCAAAGAAAGTGGCAAACTAACGTCCGTTAGCTAGGCTCTTTGTCGTCCACTAGCAGACGGCAAAGAGCTGTGACCTAAACTAAAAAGCTGCCAGCCCCACGTCCCTCTCTCTTTCCCCTCTCTCTCCCTCCCTCATCACACCCGTGCCGCCGCCCCATGCCCGAGCCGCCCTCGCCGCTCCGCTGCCCCGCCTCGCTGCCCCAGCCGCCCCGTCGCGCCGCCCCGTCCCGGCCGCCCCGCCCCACCGCCCCGAGGCGCCCCATACACCAAAATCACTAAGGGGCACTAGATGCACTTACAATCCCCCCCTTTTTGGTGATTGATGACAATATAGGTTAAGTTTTCAACGGGGATAAACATATGAAGTGTAAATACTGATACTAAGGAATTTGATTGCAAGATATAGAAGAACTCCCCCTGAACATGTGCATATGTTAGGAATTTGCTTTTGAAGCATTGCACATTGAAGAGTAGAATCATGGAGATCTCCCCCTATATCTTGTAATTCATACACGCATTTAACCTGTGATATGAAGAATTTGAAATGCATGATGAAATATGGTGACTGATGTAATTCAGCATGCGTGCTTTAACATATATGAGGAAATAGCATGCAGAAGAACATAGCAAAAGTATCGTACCACCATCGGAGTTAAGATTACAACTCGATCCAACAAAGTTTTCAGAAGAACGAGAGTTGTAACTTAGCAAAAAAAAACGCCCATATATAGGCCCGTTTGAAGACTAACACTCAAATTTCTCCCTTGACCAAAATGGACAAAAAATGAGGACTAACGCCCCTGAAGAATATCATCACGAAGTCGATGGAGGAGCACCATCGTTGTTGGGGTCGGTTGTCGATGTAGGGCCTGCCGCAGTGTCGTCCAAGTCTTCAAATTCATCAGTCTCGTGCGATGAAGAATAAGAGCTGGCCACCAAGTGAGGAACTTTTACCTTCTTGAATTTCTTCAAAGGTGGCTGAGACCAGTCAAAGTCCTAATTGAAGCCCATCTGCTTAAGACCTTCTTCACTGTAGAGACGAGATAGAGCAGCCCAGGTGCGATCAAAAACTTCATGGAGGTAGTAATGGTTCTTCTTCACTGAATTTTGAGTGATGGTCATGTTCTGAAGAATTGAACCAAACTGACGCTTGACACACTTGTGGTTGCGATCGACCTTCTGATGAAGACTGAGGAGAAGCTCACGACCAGTCATCACCCTTGGAGCTGTGCCTTGAGGATTTTGCTTTGATGCATTAGCGGCAGAGTCATGAGTAGTAGAGTCATCATTGGTGGAGTGGGATGCAGCTTTGCGAAACCGTCCATCCAATGGACGAGTGCCTTCATCAATAATTGCAGCCTTGCCCTTCTCATCAGATGAGGAAATCAGTCATTTGAGGACTTCAATGGGCGGCAAGTAGCTGAGATGATTTTGAAAGTCAGCCTTGTAATTGATTGAAGACCTTGATTTGAGGAATCTCATAATCCAAGGAGCGCAAGGCTTCAACTCAAAAGGTGACAGTGCAACATTTGCCAGAGTCCTCATGAAGAAATCATGGTAGTTATTGGAACTCCATGGATGATGTTGAATAGCAGATTCTTCATCATGCCAACGACCTCTTCTTCATTAGAGTCGTGGCCTTTGATTGGACTCAGGGTCTTGGTTAAAATTCTGTAAATTGTCCTTGGCACCTAGAGCAATTCCTTCACGAGGAATTTTGTTCTTGGGGCTTGACCAGGCTTCAGAGGCTTCATCAACACTTGCATGTAGTGATCAGATAGCTCAGGTTCATGGTAGATGAGTCGCGCACCTTCAAGGGGAGGACTGACAGGCAGGGCATGAAGCAATTCAGAGGCCGGTGCTTTGTAGTGTGTGTTCCCTCTAATTAGTCGTTTGAGGACTTCGTCATTACATGATATATGTTACTTTGTGCTCACCACTAAATTACAAATCATTGTTAATTGAAATTGGCTTTGATATACCTTGGGATCCGGGTGGATCCATTACTTGGCACTATATGCCTAGCTTAATGGCTTTAAAGAAAGCGCTGCCAGGGAGACAACCCGGAAGTTTTAGAGAGTCATTTATTTCTGTTGAGTGCTTTCATATAGTTTAAAAACAAACAAAAATAAAGAGGGGAACCCAAAACTTTTTCAAAAAGGAAAGTGAAAGTGAGAAAGACAAGCATGGTTAAAGTGGGGGAGCTCCTTGAACTTTGTTCATGCTCACGGAAATTTTGTGAATCTTGATTACAGAAAATTTTCAACAAAAATAATTATCCCCTTGTACAATTCCATTGTATTACAAAAATAATGTGCCAAGGTTTGCCTTTAGGATGTTTTAGATTACTTGTTGGTTTGTGCGGTGCAGGACAGAAACTTTGGCTGTAGTGCGCGATTTTGCATTTCTTACTGGAATGTCAAACGGTTCTGAAACGTTTTGCACTGTCTTTCTATACAAATTGTCTATTTTTCCTAATTTTGGCAGAATATTTGGAGTACCATAAGTATGGTGAATGTTCAGATTACTACAGACTGTCCTGTTTAAGACAGATTCTGTTTTTGATGCATAGTTTGCTTGTTTTGATGAAACTATCGATTTATATCAGTGGACTAAGCCATGGAAAAGTTATATTACAGTAGCTACAATGCAAAAACAAAATATGGATTGGTTTGCAACAGTACTTAGAGTAGTGATTTGCTTTATTATACCGGATCTTACCGAGTTTTCTGTTGAGTTTTGTGTGGATGAAGTGTTCGAAGATCGAGGATGTCTCAATATGAGGATAAGGAGGAGAGGCAAGAGCTCAAGCTTGGGGATGACCAAGGCACCCCAAGTAAATATTAAAGGAGACTCAAGCGTCTAATCTTGGGGATGCCCTGGAAGGCATCCCATCTTTCTTCAACAAATATCTGTATATTTTCGGATTCGTTTCGTTCATGCGATATGTGCAAATCTTGGAGCATCTTTTGCATTTAGTTTTCAATTTTCATTTGTGCACCATGATGGTATGAGATAGTCCTTGGTTGTTTTATAGAATTCTATTTGCACTTCACTTATATCTTTTGAGTATGGCTTTATAGAATGCTTCATGTGCTTCACTTATATTATTTGACGTTTGGATTGCCTATTTCTCTTCACATAGAAAACCGCCATTTGTAGAATGCTCTTTTGATTCACTTATATTTGTTAGAGCGTGGACATATCTTTTGTAGAAAGAATTAAACTCTCTTGCTTCACTTATATCTATTTAGAGAGTTGACAGGAATTGGTCATTCACATGGTTAGTCATAAAATCCTACATAAAACTTGTAGATCTCTGAATATGATATGTTTGTTTCCTTGCAATAGTTTTGCGATATAAATGTGGTGATATTAGAGTCGTGCTAGTTGAGTAATTGTGAAATTGAGAAGTACTTGTGTTGAGGTTTGCAAGTCCCGTAGCATGCACGTATGGTAAACGTTGTGTGACAAATTTGAAGCATGGGGTGTTCTTTGATTGCTTCCCTTATGAGTGGCGGTCGGGGACGAGCGATGGTCTTTTCCTACCAATCTATCCCCCTAGGGGCATGCGTAGTAGTACTTTGCTTCGAGGGCTAATAAACTTTTGCAATAAGTATATGAGTTCTTTTTGACTAATGTGAGTCCATGGATTATACGCACTCTCACCCTTCCATCATTGCTAGCCTCTTCGGTACCGTGCATTGCCCTTTCTCACCTCGAGAGTTGGTGCAAACTTCGCCGGTGCATCCAAACCCCCTGATACGATACGCTCTATCACACATAAGCCTCCTTATATCTTCCTCAAAACAGCCACCATACCTACCTATCATGGCATTTCCTTAGCCATTCTGAGATATATTGCCATGCAACTTCCATCATCATCATATACATGACTTGAGCATTTATTGTCATATTGCTTTGCATGATCGTAAGATAGCTAGCATGATGTTTTGATGTCATTGCTACGCTAGATCATTGCACATCCCGGTACACTGCCGGAGGCATTCATATAGAGTCATACTTTGTTCTAGACATCGAGTTGTAATATTGAGTTGTAAGTAAATAAAAGTGTGATGATCATCATTATTAGAACATTGTCCCATGTGAGGTTATCAAAATAAAAGGGGCCAAAGAAGCCCAAATAAAAAAGAGAGGCCAAAGAAGCCCACCAAAAAAGAAAAAAAGAAAAAAAGAAAAAAGAAAAAAAGAGAGAAAAAGAGAGAAGGGACAATGTTACTATGCTTTACCACACTTGTGCTTCACAGTAGCACCATGTTCTTCATATAGAGAGTCTCTTGAGTTATCACTTTCATATACTAGTGGGAATTTTCATTATAGAACTTGGCTTGTATATTCCAACGATGGGCTTCCTTAAATGCCCTAGGTCTTCATGAGCAAGCTAGTTGGATGCACACCCACTTAGTTTTAGTTTGAGCTTTCATATACTTATAGCTCTAGTGCATCCGTTGCATGGCAATCCCTACTCCTCACATTGACATCAATTGATGGGCATCTCCATAGCCCGTTGATTAGCGCGTCAATGTGAGACTTTCTCCTTTTTGTCTTCTCACACAACCTCCATCATCATATTCTATTTCACCCATAGTGCTATATCCATGGCTTGCGCTCATGTATTGCGTGAGGGTTGAAAAGGCTGAAGCGCGTCAAAAAGTATGAACCAATTGCTCGGCTTGTCATCGGGGTTGTGCATGATGGGAGCATTTTGTGTGACGAAAATGAAGCATGGCCAAACTATATGATTTTGTAGGGATGAGCTTTCTTTGGCTATGTTATTTTGAGAGGACATAATTGCTTGGTTAGTATGCTTGATGTATTATTGTATTAATGTCAAATGATAGACTGTTGCTTTGAATCACTCCTGTCTTAATATTCATGCCATGATTAGATTATGTGATGAAGATTATGCTAGGTAGCATTCCACATCAAAAATTATCTTTTTTATCATTTACCTACTCGAGGACGAGCAGGAATTAAGCTTGGGGATGCTGGTACGTCTCCATCGTATCTATAATTTTTTATTGTTCCATGCCAATATTCTACAACTTTTACATACTTTTGGCAACTTTTTATACTATTTTTGGGACTAACATATTGATCCAGTGCCTCGTGCCAGTTCCTGTTTGTTGCATGTTTTTTGTTTCGCAGAAAATCCATATCAAACGGAGTCCAAATGGAATAAAAATGGATGGAGAATTTTTTTGGAATGTATCTGATTTTTGGGAAGTGGAATCAACGCGAGACGATGCCGAGGGGGCCACAAGGCAGGGGGCACGCCCCAGGGGGCAGGCGCACCCCTGACCCTTGTGGACACCCCATAAGGCGGTTGTTACCCTTCTTTTGCCGCAAGAAAGCTACTATCCGGATAAAAATCGTGTTCAAATTTCAATCCAATCGGAGTTACGGATCTCCGATTATAAAAGAAACGGGGAAAGGGCAGAATCTAGAACACAGAAACAGAGAGAGACAGAGAGACATATCCAATCTCGGAGGGGCTCCCGCCCCTCCCATGCCATGGAAACCATGGACCAGAGGGGAAACCCTTCTCTCATCTAGGGAGAAGGTCAAGGAAGAAGAAAAAGAAGGGGGGCTCTCTCCCCCTCTCTCCCGGTGGCGCCGGAACGCCGTCGGGGCCATCATCGTGTGACGGCGATCTACACCAACACCTCCGTCATCTTCACCAACATCTCCATCACCTTCCCCCATCTATCTACAGCGGTCCACTCTCCTGCAACCTGATGTACCCTCTACTTGAACATGGTGCTTTATGCTTCATATTATTATCCAATGATGTGTTGCCATCCTATGATGTCTGAGTAGATTTTCGTTGTCCTATCGGTAATTGGTGAATTGCTATGATTGGTTTAATTTGCTTGTGGTTATGTTGCTGTCCTTTGGTGCCCATCATATGAGCGCGCGCGTGGATCACACCATAGGGTTAGTTGTATGTTGATAGGACTATGTATTGGAGGGCAAGAGTGACAGAAGCTTCAACCTAGCATAGAAATTGATGCATACGGGATTGAAGGGGGACCAATATATCTTAATGCTATGGTTGGGTTTTACCTTAATGAATGTTAGTATTTGCAGATGCTTGCTAATAGTTCCAATCATAAGTGCATAGAATTCCAAGTCAGGAATGACATGCTAGCAGTGGCCTCTCCCACATAAAACTTGCTATCGGTCTAGTAAAGTAGTCAATTGCTTAGGGACAATTTCGCAACTCCTACCACCACTTTTCCACAATCGCTATACTAACTTTATTGCTTCTTTATCTAAAGAACCCCTACTTTTTATTTACGCGCTCTTTATTATCTTGCAAACTTATCCAACAACACCTACAAAGTACTTCTAGTTTCATACTTGTTCTAGGTAAAGCGAACGTTAAGCGTGTGTAGAGTTGTATCGGTGGTCGATAGAACTTGAGGGAATATTTGTTCTACCTTTAGCTTCTCGTTGGGTTCGACACTCTTATCGAAAGAGGCTACAATTGATCCCCTATACTTGTGGGTTATCAGGTCTCCATTTCTTCAGCAGCATGTACATCAGCACTAGTGGCTGGAATTTCTTCAGGGATGGCGAGAACTAAAGCTTGAGGTCCATCAGAGCCCATTTGAACTTCTTCAGTTTGGACTGGGGACTGAGGAATCTGTTGCAGTGGGGTGAACATGGGTGAATTGGGGTGATGACTTTCCCAATAGTCATCATTCAGAACCGGAGTGGTGCACCAAGTGTCCACGTCTTCTTCTTCATCCATTTCCTCAATGCCTGCCTCTTCAGTTGTGAACTGAGGCATGGGCGATGATACCAATGGAGTGCACGTAATGTTGTCCACTTCAATTTCCTCATTCAACTGCTCTGGCGAAGCAGCAGAAGGATTTTCTTCATCTGATCCATTAGGGATTTCATAATCCTCACCAAAGGAACAATCTCCTTTGATGGCATGCTTGAGACAGGAATAGCATCAATGGGATTCTCAAAAGAGCTTGTCAAAGTCTTCACCTTCTTTGGTGCTGAAGACTTTGAGGCGGCGAATGCTTTCCTTTTCTTCACTGCTGCTCGCTCCGCAGCTTTGGTTTTCTTCGCTTCTGATGTAGAAGGAAGAACAGGACTTGGCGTTGGTGCAGGAGGAGTAGAGGAAATTGGTTCATTTTCCTCAGGTGCAACTGATGTAGTTGCCCTGGCTTGTTTAGTGTCTTCAGGCGCAGCGACAGATGCTTCAGCTGGCCTGGCTTGTTCTTCAAGCGCGCAAGGATATTCAGACTCTGCTGCCTTGACAGAAGCATAAAAGAAAACAGAGAAGTCGCTCCAGCTTCGTACGTGGCCAGGCCAGACATGTTTCAGCCTTATAAAGGGTGCAGTGTCAGCAGATGGAGACGGTAAACGTAGCTCTGGAGTTGATGACCTCGCTCGCCATGAACCACCATCCCAGGTGCTTGCTTTAACTTCGCGGTGTCATATGTGGTTGCATGTTGCATATGGTGTCTAGCTTGTATTCGAAAGGCCGAAGTCGGTCTTTATTAAGATAAGGAAAGATATTTTTTACATGAACCACCATCCCAGGAGCACCAGAAGACAAATAGCTAGTTAGGGCACTGGCCGAGCCAGTGACAAGCCCAGCACAGAAAGGCATCACCTGGAAGCCAACTGAAAAGCCACGATGGTGGCGAAGCAGCCCGCCTCCCACCAGGTTCTCAGGTCCTCGATGATCAAGCTCACCACTCCAGCCGGATGTCTAGCTTGTATTGCTTCCAATTTGGTTAAATTGCATCTGCTTAGCTTACACATTATACCTTTGAATATGACATGCCTTCCTGTTTTTGGTACATACTAGTACATTTGTCTATTAACCATGTTCTTACATCAAACTAATGTTCTTGTGTATCCCTCATCAATCACTTATGATGAGATAGTCACCCCAGAGGGTTACTTTGAGAAAAGATCCTCTTTTGAAGAATGCAGTGTCAGCCTCCCCACATGATTCTCAAGAAGCAGCAAGGCTAGATGAAGATAGTGAACGTAGCTCTGTAGTTGATGACCGCATTTCCCCTACACCAGCATCGCAGGTGCTTTCTCTAACTTGGCAGCGTGATATGTGGTTGCATGTTGCATATGGTGTCTAGACTGTAATTCTTATAATCTGGTTAAATTGCATGTGCTATTCTGCTTAGTTTATACGTTATACCTGTTAATGTGACATGCCTTCCTGTTTTTAGTACATAGTACATCTGTCTATTAAGCATGTCCTTACATAAAACTATTGTTTTTTTGTATCCCGCATGAATCAATATGACGAGACACCTTTAGTATATGCAGTGTGATATTAGTTGCATCTTTCATATGATTTATAGCATGCGCTGCTTCTAATTTGTTGAAACACCATTTATGATGGGACGCTTTTAACTTGGCAGAGTCATATTGGTTGCATCTTTCATGTGGTGTCTAGCTTGCATTGCTTCTTATTTGTTGAAATGGCTTCTGCTTAGTTTACACAAACAGTTGTGAATACGCCATGTCGTCCTGTTTTTCGTACATATTCCATCCTGGTATCATGTGTTTGCCTTACATCAAAGTAGTGATTGTCAGTACCATGCACGAATGAGTTCTTAAGAGTGAATTTTATTGCTTTTTCTTGTCGGTTTTACTTGACAATTCAAAATCAATAAAGCGGAAGAAAAGTAGCAAGGCAGCGGATATAGGTGATCCTTCCAAACGGAGGGCCTCTACAGATTCTACTCCGCCACCCCCCAAGAAGATTTGCAAGACAACACATGCATAGACACTCAACGTAGTTGTGTTGATGAGCACGTCTCCCCTAGTGCACCATCACATGTGCTCCCTCTAACTTGGCACTCTTATATGTGGTTGCATGTTATGTATGATGTCTAGCTTGTATTGCTTCTAATTTTGTGAATTCCATATGCTTACTTTACACATTATACTTGTGAATAAGACACGTGTTCCTGTTTCTAGAACATACAATATCTGTATATCACACCATGTTCTTACATCAAAGTACTACTGTTGTGTAACCTGCAACAATCACTTATCATAAGACACGTTTGACTTGGGAGTGTGATATAGGTTACATCTCGCATTCTTTTCTATCTTGTACTACTTCTAATTTGTTGAAATGGCACTTATGACAAGACAATATAACTTGGTAGAGTGATATTCGTTGCATCTTTCATATGGTGTCTAGCTTTCATTGCTTCTAATTTGTTGAAATGCCTTCTCCTTAGTTTACACATCATAAGTTGTGAATATGCAATGCTGTGAATATGCAATGGCACTAATGACGAGAGACCTTTAACTTGGTAGTGTGATGTTGTTTGCATCTTGCATATGATTTATTTCTTGTACTGCTTCACATTTGTTTAGACGCCATTTATGACGAGACACTGTTAACTTGGCAGAGCGATATTTGTAGCATCTTTCATATGGTGTCTACCTTCCATTGCATTGCTTGTAATTTAGTGAAATGTCTTCTGCTTTGTTTACACATCATAGTTCTGGTTATCTCATGCCGTCCTGTTTTTCGTACATATTACATCCTCCTATCATGTGGTTGTCTAACATCAAAGTTCAGTTCATTTGTATCACGCATCAATTTGTTCTGAAGAACTAAATTGTTATTCGTTTTTCTTGTCGGCTTGAGTTAACATGGCACAGAGAAAGAGGAAGGAACATAGAATGACAGGGAAAGGGAAGCAGAAGAATCCTGCAGATTCAGCTGGTATTGTTGGTGCAATAGAAGGTCAAAATCCAGCGGAAAATTGTACAAACAGGGTATCCCGTGCTACACGAGCTGCAGAACAAGCCAAACAGAAACCAATAGCTGCCACCAAACAAGCAGAGGCAACCCTAGTTGTTGCAACACCTTCCACAGTACCACCAGCTGCATGAGTTACTCGTTGGTCAACTCAGCTAGCAGCATCTTCTCAAGCTCCCTTGCCACCTGACACTACTTCCGAAGCACTCTTCACAAAAGACGAGTTGGCAAGATCAGATGAACTTTGTGAGCTTCAACAACAAGAAGGTAGTTGCTGGAGTCAAGTTATAGTTGCATGCTTCTTTATATGTAGTCTCACAGTTTGATGTACACCAACACTTCCTATGTTCGTTGTTGGACGAGCACCTAGGCGCAAGAGGAAACAAACATCAGGGATAATGCTCGATAGGTTAACTAAATCTAGAGGAGGAAGAATGGAGATCCGTTTTGAGGCAGGTTTAAAAAGGCCACGTGCTGCTACAGAGTCAGCCAAGTTAGTATCAGAGGCAGCGGTTGCCGTTAGGTGTCATGTACGTATCCTCCCAACATGGATTCAGTACAGGAATGACAAAGAGGAAACCCAGTTCAACACCTTCTCGACCATTTATCTGTAAGTATGGTTATGTATGGAAACTAGTAATATCGTCTTGCTCTGTCCCATACTTTGTAGGTTGCTGATAATGAGAATCCCATAATTTTCAATAGATGAGGTTCAAGTTGGATAGCCAAGATGATGCAACTAGACAAGCACCCATGTTTTCAAGTCTACTCTGTGACAGTATCAGTATAACTTGAGGAAAACTCACTTTGAAGGCAAGGCTAACAGTGAACTTGCCCAAACATCTCCAGTGGAAAATATATCGGCTGAAGACTGGAGAGGCCTCGTTAAACACTGGTCTGATCCAAAGTATCAGGTACATTATATATATGTGATCAGATCACATGTTGAAGTCCTATTTTCGCATGTGCCGCACAAATCTATCTTCTTGTAGGTGAACTGTTCAAAGAACAAGGCCAACCGTATGAAAGTGAAATTCCAACAGACGACAGGATCTCATAGCTATATTGCACACTGCGAGGCTCTTGTAATTAGCTGTTGTTTCACTCTTTTCACTATACCATATTATCAAATCTATATTGACTTGTTCCAAATGCAGAGGAAAGCCCGCAAGGACCAAAAAGTACCTGAACCAAATGCTGTGGAAATCTTCAAGGACCGTCACACCAGCAAGACGAAGGGCATCACTACACCAGTCAAAGCCACTGTTGTAAGTCCTTAATCCTCATGCCTTTTAACTACTACTTACTCTGACTTGTGCCTTGAACTGCATGGTTTGCAGCCAATGTCTATTACTCTTTTCAATTTTATACACAATTGTCTTAGCGTATCATTGCACCTTACAAGGTTTAAAAGAGAGGAGTGATGTTCCTTTGATCTTGATCTGTAATCTATCCGTGCTGGACTTGCCCACACAATGTTACAATTGCCTGTTTGTCTGTTCTCAATTGTTTTGTGACATGAATGATGTCATACTATGCTTACCGTATTATAAACTTTGTCTCTTTATCCTTAGCTGTCAATACAATGTGAAGAAATAGATAATACATTAGCCATGGTACATGGTCATATGTTTGGAACCTGGTTTTATTATGTACTTTGCAGTAAAATACAACTAATATTTTACATGGGTTCACCAGAATAAGTTCTGTATATAGACCAAAGCTATTTTGTTTGGTTTTGCTACCTCCTTAATATCTTCTGTGCTGGTACTACTAATGTAAAAACTCAAATTTTCAGCAAGCTATGGAAAAAATGGTGGAACCGCCACCTTCTGAAGGTGGCGAGGCAACTATAACCGCAATGTCAGCTCTTGCTGCAGTGGGTGAGTACCTGTCCACTAACAGTGCCAAAAGCACATTACTGCATAATACTGGGTTGGTTGTTAAGGCCATCTCGTCCAAACTGCCTCATGATCAAGATATGCAAGCTCAAAACAATGTTATATCTGCGCTCCAGACACAAGTCCATTCCCAAACAGAGACCCTTTGTGAAACAAGGACAGACATTGTTCGATGTCATCAAGATATGCATGGTTTTGAAACCAGACTATCAGACATTTGCTATGTTGTTCAGGAGCCTAGGAGAAATGAAGGCGAAGATTATGGTGCTCCATCGGACAATACGGCATGAAAACATAATAGTCAGGTCAAATGAACTGAGCTTTTGAACTTCTGGTGGTGCATTTATCTGCCAGACTATTAACTTTTATGCCAACCTTCCTTTTGTTTTATAGTTGTAATTTTTTTGTTGCGATACAAAATTTGTTCTTAACGTGCAGCCACCGGCTGAAGAAAACAGCAAGCCATTTTTTGTATAGTGTAGGGTGTTCCCTATATTTGCACTGGTGGCGATCTTTGATGCCCAGTGGATGTAATCTATGCAATCGCCATAATAGCCTAGCGTTAGTTTCGGGCTTATTTATTTCCTAGTCTTCTTTTTCCCTGGTTTGCTAGTGGCCGCAACAACCATGGGCCATATACGGACCATGGTAACCTTGAACCTGCTACAGGTCGTAGGATCCATGGGCCTCGCATGGGCCGTCGATAAATGGGCCTCCAACAGGGCCGTAGAATCGGTGGGCCTCAGGCCGTCGGATAAATGGGTCTACATGGGCCGTAAACGGGCGTAATTAGTATCGGCCCAACACGATAACAGGTCGTTAACAGGCCGAAGGACAGCAAAGGCTCAATTCTGTCACAGGCATAACAGGTCGTTAATGGGCCAGAATATAGGATGGGCTAGAAACGGCGCAACGGGTTAACAGGCCACAAACGGGCTGGCTCTTGCCACGGCCGAATTTGGCCCATTAGGGGAACATGCCATTAACAGGCCAGAAGTAATCGAGGGCCGGAAAGGAGCCCAAGAACGTATGGGCCGTCAATAGGCCGAAAACTAACACGGGCTGGAAACGGCCCATGTGAATCATGGGCCGTTAATGGGTACAAAGAAATTTACTGTTCATTATGGGCTAGAGTCACCGTGGGCCTCTAAAGAGCCTAAAGATATGAAAGGCCTCATATGGGCCGAAAGACGTCGTGGGCCATACATGGGCCGAAAGTGAAACGGGCTGGTGTTATATTCGACGGCCCACATGACGTTGTTGGGCCGATTTTGGGTGGGCCCTAACAGGCCATGAGTTACCGGGCCGTAAAATGGGCTATTTGCGAAGAGACCGTTAACAGGCTTTTCATGGGCCAGCCCGTTAACTTTTGACCAAGTCAAACGGGCTATTCTTTGTAAGCTAAATGGGCCAGTGGTGGGCCGTCGCACGTGTCGACATATCATAGGCGCCTATCTGACCCACTGACGAGCTGACACGTGTTTCCTGTGGCTAATTAGAATTTTACACGTGGAAAATTCCCCTTGGTCCGGGCAGTTAACGAGTTATCAGATCCAAAACCAAACCCGATAGCTCAACGGCGACCCGTTACGGTGGATGACACGTGTCGGTCACCCTTGACGAAAGCACTTCTATGACGCGCGATTTATCGTCATGGAAGTGGACACTTGAAGGAAATATGCCCTAGAGGCAATAATAAAGTTATTATATTATTTCCTTATATCATGATAAATGTTTATTATTCATGCTAGAATTGTATTAACCAGAAACTTGATACATGTGTGAATACATAGACAAAACAAAGTGTCCCTAGTATGCCTTTATTAGACTAGCTCATTAATCAAAGATGGTTAAGTTTCCTGACCATAGACATGTGTTGTCATTTGATGAACGGCGTCACATCATTAGAGAATGATGTGATGGACAAGACCCATCTGTTAGCTTAGCATTATGATCGTTGAGTTTTATTGCTATTGCTTTCTTCATGACTTATACATGTTCCTCTGACTATGAGATTATGCAACTCCCGAATACCGGAGGAACACCTTGTGTGCTATCAAACGTCACAACGTAACTAGGTGATTATAAAGATGCTCTACAGGTGTCTCCGAAGGTGTTTGTTGGGTTGGCATAGGTCGAGATTAGGATTTGTCACTCCGTGTATCGGAGAGGTATCCCTGGGCCCTCTCGGTAATGCACATCACTATAAGCCTTGCAAGCAATGTGACTAATGAGTTAGTTGCGGGATGATGCATTACGGAACGAGTAAAGAGACTTGCCGGTAACGAGATTAAACTAGGTATGATGATACCGATGATCGAATCTCGGGTAAGTAACATACTGATGACAAAAGGAATGACGTATGTTGTTATGCGGTTTGACCGTTAAAGATCTTCGTAGAATATGTAGGAGCCAATATGAGCATCCAGGTTCCGCTATTGGTTATTGACCGGAGATGTGTCTCGGTCATGTCTACATAGTTCTCTAACCCGTAGGGTCCGCACGCTTAACGTTCGATGACGATGTGTATTATGAGTTATGTGATTTGATGACCGAAGTTTGTTCGGTGTCCCATATGAGATCACGGACATGACGACAAGTCTCGAAATGGTCAAGAGGTAAAGATTCATATATAGGACGATGGTATTTGGACACCGGAAGTGTTCCGGGTGATACCGGGTCACCGGAAGGGGTTACGGGCAACCCCCGGCAAAGATATGGGCTTAATGGGCTAAGTAAGGGAACACACCAGCCCACAAGGGGCTGGTGCGCCCCCTATGGGGACATCCACGTGGGTTGAAATAAAATGGAGAGGAGGAAAAGGAAAGTATGAAGTAGGACTCCTACTTCCTTCCCCTCCCCCCTCCTTCCTTTCCCCCTTGTCCAAATATGGTAGGGGGGCGAATTGGACTAGGGGCCCAAGTAGGATTCCTCCTACTTGGGTGCGCCCTAGGCTTCCTCCCTCCCTCTCCTCCTTTATATACATGGGGAGGGCACCCGTAGAACACACATCAATTGTTCCTAGCCATGTGCGACGTCCCCTCCACCGTTAACACCTCGGTCATATCGTCGTAGTGCTTAGGCGAAGCCCTGCATCGGTAACTTCATCATCACCGTCGCCACGCCGTCGTGCTAACAGAACTCCCCCACGTCCTCAACTGGATCTAGAGCTCGAGGGATGTCATCGTGATGAACATATGCTGAACACGGAGGTGTCGTATGTTCGGTACTTGGATCGGTTGGATCATGAAGACGTTCGACTACATCAACCGCGTTACTAAATGCTTCCGCTTTCAGTCTACGAGGGTACGTGGCCACACTCTCCCCGCTCGTTGCTATACTTCTCCTAGATAGATCTTGCGTGATCGTAGATTTTTTTTGAAATACTACGTTCCCTAACAGTGGCATCCGAGCCAGGTCTATGCGTAGATGTTATATGCATGAGTAGAACACAATGAGTTGTGGGCGATAGTAGTCATACTGCTTACCAGCAACGTCTTACTTTGATTCGGCGGTATTGTTGGATGAAGCGGCCCGGACCGACATTACATGACCGCGTTCATGAGACTGGTTCTACCGACGTGCTTCGCACACAGGTGGCTGGCGGGTGTCTGTTTCTCCAACTTTAGTTTAATCGAGTTCGACTACGCCCGGTCCTTGTTGAAGGTTAAAATAGCACACTTGACGAAAAATCGTTGTGGTTTTGATGCGTAGGTAAGAACGGTTCTTGCTAGAAGCCCGTAGCAGCCACGTAAAACTTGCAACAACAAAGTAGAGGACGTCTAACTTGTTTCTGCAGGGCATGTTGTGATGTGATATGGTCAAGACGTGATGAGATATAAATTGTTGTATGAGATGATCATGTTTTGTAACCATTATCGGCAACTGGCAGGAGCCTTATGGTTGTCGCTTTATTGTATGAAATGCAATCGGCATGTAATTGCTTTACTTTATCACTAAGCGGTAGCGGTAGTCGTTGAAGCAATAGTTGGCAAGACGACAACGATGCTACGATGGAGATCAAGGTCTGAAGCCGGTGATGATGGTGATGATGACGGTGCTTTGGAGATGGAGATCAAAGGCACAAGATGATGATGGCCATATCATATCACTTATTTTGATTGCATGTGATGTTTATCCTTTATGCATCTTATTTTGCTTAGTACGATGGTAGCATTATAAGATGATGTCTCACTAAATTTCAAGGTATAAGTGTTCTCCCTGAGTATGCACCATTGCTACAGTTCGTCTGCCGATACACCACGTGATGATCGAGTGTGATAAGCTCTATGTTCACATACAACGGGTGCAAACCAGTTTTGCACACGCAGAATACTCGGGTTAAACTTGACGAGCCTAGCATATGCAGATATGGCCTCGGAACACTGAGACCGAAAGGTCGAGCGTGAAACATATAGTAGATATGATCAACATAGTGATGTTCACCATTGAAAACTACTCCATCTCATGTGATGATCGGACATGGTTTAGTTGATATGGATCACCTGATCATTTAGATGACTAGAGGGATGTCTATCTAAGTGGGAGTTCTTAAGTAATATGATTAATTGAACTTTAATTTATCATGGACTTAGTCCTGATAGTTTTTGCATATCTATGTTTTAGATCAATAGCTCGCGTATAGCTCCCCTATTTTACTTTTGATATGTTCCTAGAGAAAAATAAGTTTAAAGATGATAGTAGCAATGATGCGGACTGGGTCCGTGATCTGAGGATTATCCTGATTGCTGCAAAGAAGAATTATGTCCTTGATGCACCGCTAGGTGACGGACATATTGCAGGAGCAAATGCAGACGTTATGAACGTTTGGCAAGCTCGGTATGATGACTACTTGATAGTTTAGTGTGCCATACTTTACGGCTTAGAACCAGGACTTCAAAAATGTTTTGAACGACAAGGAGCATATAAGATGTTCCAAGAGCTGAAATTGGTATTTCAGACTCATGCCCGAGTCAAGAGGTATGCGACCTCTAACAAGTATTTTGCCTACAAGATGGAGGAGAATAGCTCAACCAGTGAGCATGTGCTCAGAATGTCTGAGTACTACAATCATTGAATCAAGTGGGAGTTTATCTTCCAGATAAGATAGTGATTGACAGAGTTCTCTAGTCACTATCACCAATTTACTGGAACTTCGTGATGAACTATAATATGCAAGGGATGACGGAAATGATTCCCGAGCTCTTCGTGATGCTGAAATCGACGAAGGTAGAAATCAAGAAAAGCATCAAATGTTGATGGTTGACAAGACCACTAGTTTCAAGTAAAAGGGCAAGGGAAAGAAAGGGAACTTCAAGAAGAATGGAAAGCAAGTTTCCACTCCCATGAAGAAGCCCAAAGCTAGACCCAAGCCTGAAACTGAGTGCTTCTATTGCAAAGGAAATGGTCACTGGAAGCGGAACTGCCCCAAATACTTGGCGGATAAGAAGGATGGCAAAGTGAACAAAAGTATATATGATATACATGTTATTGATGTGTACTTTACTAGTGTTCATAATAGCCCCTGGGTATTTGATACTGGTTCAGTTGCGATGATTAGTAACTCGAAATAGGAGTTACAAAATGAACAAAGACTAGTTGAGGGCGAGGTGACGATGTGTGTTGGAAATGATTCCAAGGTTGATAAGATCACCATCGCACACTCCCTTTACCTTCGGTATTAGTGTTGAACCTAAAATAAATGTTATTTGGTGTTTTTGTTGAGCATATTATGATTGGATCATGTTTATTGCAATACGGTTATTCATTTAAGTCAAAGAATAATTATTATTCTGTTTACATGAATAAAACCTTCTGTGGTCATACACCCAAGGTGAATGGTTTATTGAATCTCGATCGTAGTGATACACATATTCATGATATTGATGCCAAAAGATGCAAAGTTGATAATGATAGTGCAACATACTAGTGGCACTGCCGTTTAGGTAATATTGGTGTAAAGCGCATGAAGAAACTCCATGCGGATGGAGTTTTGGAATCACTTGATTATGAATCATTTTATGCTTGTGAACCATGCCTCATCGGCAAGATGACTAAGACTCTGTTCTCCGGAATAATAGAGCGAGCCACTGACTTATTGGAAATAATACATACAGATGTATGCGGTCCGATGAGTGTTGAGGCTCGCGGCGGGTATCGTTATTTTCTGACCTTCACAGATGATTTGAGCAGATATGGGTATATCTACTTAATGAAACGCAAGTCTGAAAAATTTGGAAAGTTCAGAGAATTTCAGAGTGAAGTTGAGAATCATCGTAAAAAGAAAATAAAGTTTCTATGATCTGATCGCGGAGGCGAATATTTCAGTTACGAGTTTGGCCTTCATTTGAACAATGTGGAATAGTTTCGTAGCTCACGCCACCTGGAACACCACAGCGTAATGCTGTGTCCGAACGTCGTAACCGTACTTTATTAGATATGGTGCGATCTATGATGTCTCCTACCGATTTACCACTATCGTTTTGGGGTTTTGCATTAGAGACATCTGCATTCACGTTAAATAGGGCACCATCTAGATCCGTTGAGATGACACCATATGAACTGTGGTTTAGCAAGAAACCTAAGCTGTCATTTCTTAAAGTTTGGGACTGTGATGCTTATGTGAAAAAGTATCAACCTTATAAGCTCGAACCCAAGTCAGAGAATTGCGTATTCATAGGACACCCAAAGGAAACTATTGGGTACACCTTCTATCACAAATCCCAAGGCAAGATATTCGTTGCTAAGAATGGATCCTTTCTAGAGAAGAAGTTTCTCTCGAAAGAAGTGAGTGGGAGGAATGTAGAACTTGATGAGGTAATTGTACCTTCTCCCAAATTGGAAAGTAGTTCATCACAGAAATCAGTTCCAGTGATTCCTACACCAATTAGTGAGAAAGCTAATGATGATGATCATGAAACTTCAGATCAAGTTACTACCAAACCTCGTAGGTCAACCAGAGTATGGTCCGCACCAGAGTGGTACGGTAATCCTTTCTGGAAGTCATGTTACCAGACCATGACGAACCTACGAACTATGAGGAAGCGATGATGAGCCCAGATTCCGCGAAATGGCTTGAGGCCATGAAATCTGAGATGGGATCCATGTATGAGAACAAAGTATGGACTTTGATTGACTTGCCCGATGATCCGCGAGCCATTGAGAATAAATGGATCTTCAAGAGGAAGACGGATGCTGATAGTAGTGTTACTATCTACAAAGCTCGAATTCTCGCAAAAAGTTTTCGACAAGTTCAAGGTGTTGACTATGATAAGATTTTCTCACTCGTAGCGATGCTTAAGTCTGTCCGAATCATGTTAGCAATTGCCACATTTTATGAAATCTGGCAAATGGATGTCAAAACTGCATTCCTTAACGGATTTCTTAAAGAAGAGTTGTATATGATGCAACAAGAAGGTTTTGTCAATCCTAAAGGTGCTAACAAAGTGTGCAAGCTCCAGCGATCCATCTATGGACTGGTGCAAGCATCTCGGAGTTGGAATATACGCTTTGATAAAGTGATCAAAGCATATGGTTTTATACAAACTTTTGGTGAAGCCTGTATTTACAAGAAAGTGAGTGGGAGCACTACAGCCTTTCTGATAAATATATGTGAATGGCATATTGTTGATTGGAAATGATGTAGAATTTTCTGGAAAGCATAAAGGAGTGTTTGAAAGGATTTTTTTCAAAAAATACCTTACTAAAGCTACTTACATATTAGGCATCAAGATCTATAAAGATAGATCAAGACGCTTGATAAGACTTTCAATCAGTACATACCTTGATAAGATTTTGAATAAGTTTAAAATGGATCAGTCAAAGAAGGAGTTCTTGCCTGAGTTGTAAGGTGTGAAGTTGAATAAAGACTCAAAACCCGACCATGGCATAAAATAGAAAGAGAATGAAAAGGCATTCCCTATGCCTCAGTCATAGGTTCTATGAAGTATGCTATGCTGTGTACCAGACCTATTGTATACCTTAGCATGATTTTGGCAAGGGAGTACAATAGTGATCTAGGAGTAGATCACTCGACAGCGGTCAAAATTATCCTTAGAGGACTAAGGAGATATTTCTCGGTTATGGAGGTAATAAAAGAGTTCGTCGTAAAGAGTTACGTCGATGCAAGCTTTGACACCAATCTGGATGACTCTGAGTCTCGATCTGGATACATATTGAAAATAGGAGCAATTAGCTAGAGTAGCTTTGTGCAGAGCATTGTACACATAGAAATTTGCAAAATACATACGGATCTGAATGTGGCAGACCCGTAGACTAAAACTTCTCTCACAAGTAAAACATGATCACACCTTATTACTCTTGGGTGTTAATCACATAGCAATGTGAACTAGATTATTGACTCTAGTAGAACCCTTTTGAGTATTGGTCACATGGCGATGTGAACTATGGGTAAAGATGTGAACTATTGGTGTTAAATCACATGGCGATGTGAACTAGATTATTGACTGTAGTGCAAGTGGAGACTAAAGGAAATATGCCCTAGAGGCAATAATAAAGTTATTATTTTATTTCCTTATATCATGATAAATTTTTATTATTCATGCTACAATTGTATTAACCAGAAACTTGATACATGTGTGAATACATAGACAAAACAAAGTGTCCCTAGTATGCCTCTATTAGACTAGCTCGTTAATCAAAGATGGTTAAGTTTCCTGACCATAGACACGTGTTGTCAATTGATGAACGGGGTCACATCATTAGAGAATGATGTGATGGACAAGACCCATCCGTTAGCTTAGCATTATGATCGTTGAGTTTTATTGCTATTGCTTTCTTCATGAATTATACATTTTCCTTTGACTATGAGATTATGCAACTCCCGAATACCGGAGGAACACCTTGTGTGCTATCAAACGTCACAACGTAACTGGGTGATTATAAAGATGCTCTACAGGTCTCTCCAAAGGTGTTTGCTGGGTTGGCATAGATCAAGATTAGGATTTGTCACTCCATGTATCGGAGAGGTATCTCTGGGCCCTCTCGGTAATGCACATCGCTATAAGCCTTGCAAGCAATGTGACTAATGAGTTAGTTGTGGGATGATGCATTATGGAATGAGTAAAGAGAGTTGCCGGTAACGATATTAAACTAGGTATGTCACGACCGGTTTTTCAATAAAATAATTATTGAGAAACCAATCCCTGATACGGACCAGCGAGGAAGAATTCCTTCTCACTGATAGACAATACATTGGTCACAGAAGAAAAATACCAGGAGTACTAAATATAATACAAAGTTGAGCAGAGACTGCCCAACAATTTATTACATGCACGCCGATAAAACAATACGGCGGATAGGGTGGCAAACTTCTAACTCACGAGAATAACGGTGGTGGAAATATCATCGCGAAGCGAGTGACATGATTCCAGAATACTACAACTCTTCGAGCGTCGGAGTGAGGCTCAAGAAGACTTATTGCGGGTGGCGGAAGCGTAAACGATACAAGTGACCAATATCCGGGATCGCGCAGGACTGACTGGGACTCCTCTAGGCGTCGGACGCGCTATCAAACTCTTCATCCAAGAAATCGCCTTCGTCAACATCTGGCCAAATCAACAAGCCAGATGAGTACTATGAAAGTACTCGCAAGGCAGTTCGGACATAAGGTATAACAAATGCAAACATGAAGCACATGAATAAGTTAACCAGTGCGATCAGACACAGAGATAATAAATACTGGGTGCCAAGCGAGGGTCTGAATGACGCCTCGAGCGGAAACTGCAGAATAGTAATACTGGTGCCAAACGAGTGTCTGAAAGACGCCTCGAGCGGAAACTGCAGAATAGTAATACTGGTGCCAAACGAGTGTCTGAAAGACTCCTCGAGAGGAAAATGCGGAATAATAATACAGGTGCCAAACGAGTGTCTGAAAGACTCCTCGAGAGGAAAATGCGGAATAATGATACAGGTGCCAAACGAGTGTCTGAAAGACTCCTCGAGCGGAAAATGCGGAATAATAATGCCACAGTCGGGCGTCGGGGCGACACCACATAAAGGGCTTATAACAGAAAGTAAAGACAGTGCATGCCGCAGTCGGACGTCTGAGCGACATCACATAAAGGGCTTATATTTAAAGTGAGAAACGAGTACACGCCACAGTCGGACGTCTGCGCGACGTCACATAAAGGGCTTATATTGTAACACAACAATACAATAGTTCGGGAATATAACTTATCACAAGCACGAGACAAATATAATGTTAGTCCATCCACAGGAATAACAATGAAATTGAATTTTACCACTTGAGCTTGTTCACCGGGGGCAAGTTTTTCACACGGATAGATTTGGATGTAAAGTCTACATTACTGATCATGGATACGATGATTTGGAAAGAATTGACTCTGCAGAGTTTGTACTTAACCACAGCCAACGGATTTCAGTAGTCACGGGGACTAGTTCCGTCTACGGTGTTCTGGAAGGAACACGTCTAACCAGTACACACCCAATTTAACCATCCGAAGCCAGGGATCACCCTCGGCAACATTCAGGAAAAACCCTGAGTCGGGGAGGCTACAACCTCGCGTAGCATGGGATCAAATTTCTATACGCGCGATATAAGGGGGTGCCCCCCCTCTCGGTCCCAACCGGAAACACCCATGCCCCCTGACCGAATGACTGGCTTTAATCCTGGGCCAAGGTACCATCATCCCGGCCTCTCTGTTTTGGTGTGTACACGGAAAGAGGTTACCAACTTACTAAACCGTATCCTGGCAATGAGACATGTGGCAGCACGGAAAGGGGAAGGGACGATAACACGGCTCCAACCATGTTAACGTCAGAAAAGTCGGATGACACAAGGCTGGCATGCTACAACAGTACCACCTTGCTGCCCTTCATGTCACCACATGATTAGGCAACCTCTCATCAGAGGTCATCGCAACTTTGGAACATGCGGGAAAGGATCGATAACGTGGCTCCAACCACGTTAACGTCGAAGAGAGTCGGATGACGCAAGGCTGGCATGCTACAACAGTACCACCTTGCTGCCCTTCATGTCACTACATGATTAGGCCACCTCTCATCAGAGGTCATCGCAACTTCGGAACAACCGGGTCGTTGCCTTACAAGCAACGAGGTACTTATCGACACTCACATGCCACGCACAAACTTTCACATGAACATGCAAAACATCTGCCATATCAAATGTTCAAACATGCTTGCCTGGTTCGGAGAAGTCGGAGTCTAGCTCGGCGAAGTTCGCGGCCCCGTCCCCTCTCCCGGAACATACGGCAATCACGAAACGGGGTACTAACGTGAAAACCAACACATGGACAGAAACTTTGCCAAATATTTTTCAAATAAATCCCATAAAAAACTAGACAAAAATTGGAGATTGACAGAAAAAGAATCACTCAAAAATACCTTTTTATTAAAAAGTTATAAAGGTTTCTGTCCAGGGACCTTTCTGTAATGAAACAGAAAAGTTCCAGGGTTTTAACTGAGAAAACAGAAAACGCTTCGGCTGGGAATGCGCAAGCGCAAAGGGGAAAACGTATTTTGCCCGAAGGTGCCAACAGAAAACGGTTCGGGGAAATAAAACAGAGGCTGACACGCGGGGCCCGCATGTCAGGTTTGAAAGCTCGCCGGCGTCGAACCACGGCGAGTTAGGAGAAACGGAGGGTACCAAGAGCTTCAGTGTCTTCTTCCGCGTCGGTGGGTGGTGGACTCGTCCAACGGGGAGCACCACGTCGACGGCGACACTATCTCCGGCGGACGGCGGTTCGGGTGAGGTTGGGGAACTCCGGTGGAGGGCTGCAAAGTACGAATTGAGGCGCGGGTCAGAACGGGTGATGCAAGGAGAAGCTACTGGCAAGAGAATGGGGGCTGCGGAGCACACACGGGGGCGAATCGGGCTGGATCCCGTGGCCGATCGCGGCGGCCGGAGTCGAGGAAGGAGACCTCCTCGGGGCTCTTCCAGTGGCTGGGCGTGCTCTAGGGGAAGTGTAGGGCTGGTGGGTGCTCGAGTTGAAGCTCGGGACCTCTATTTATAGGCAGATCGACGGGGTGGCCGTGAACGAAGAATCTCCGGCGAGCGATTACGGCGGAGCAGTGGGTTGGCAGAGGGTTTGAGCGGTCGAGCAGCATCAGTGGATGTTACGGGACTCGTTTTGCAGCTAAACGGAGCTGGCCCTGGCGTAATGGCGTCTGCCCACGGTGAGGTGACCGCACGGGCTCAACGGCGGCAGAGAGCGCGCTCCGCGCCCTGGGGTTCACGACGAGAGCGGCAGCGCATTCGGGGGAGTGGACGGCCACGCAGCGGGCTTCGGTGGTTTGGGCGGCGCTGGGTGGAGTCGGCGGCGCCGTGTCTCCCGCTGGCGCCGCAAAGCCGCCGCCGGCGTCGGTCACGGGGCGGCGCACCTTCTGCTGCTCGTCGCCGACGCCCGCAAGATGCCAGGCACTCGTGCGGTGCAGGAACAAGAGGGCGAGGACGAGGAGCAAGGCGACGCGATGGCACTGGTGAGATCGATGCCCCTCTCTGAAGAAAACGACAGTGAGCACTGACTGAACTCTGAAGTTAACTGAAACTTGACAGTGACCAAGCATTGCAGGTGTTCGACAGTAGGTTTTGGTAAAGAGATAAATTTTTCTGGAGCTGTAACTTGGTGAGATGATCACTCAAAGCACCCAGGGGTTGCATGAATTTACTTGGAATTTTTGGAGAAAGTTATTAATGAATTTCACCAAATTTGGCAAATCTGGTCCAAACTTGCAGCTGATGTAGTTTGAAAATTTTGAACTGGAGACCAGTGGATCTTCATGGTTCTAGGTTGAGGGTTCAAAGGACTAGGAGGGGAAAGAAGTTTGGGGCCAAAAAGCAGAACAGAAAAAGGGGTTCCTTTGTAAATCTCCAAGTGCTATAAGAGAAGACAGAAATTTATTTGAATAGAATTTGAATGGAAATGATCACATGAGGAGGTTCAACTTGCTGGATTTGATGCAAATCATGATCCAAAGGTGAGGGAAGGGTTAGGAGAGAGGATTTGCACTAATGCCATGGCAAGAAGGAATAGTTGAAAGTGGCAAAGGACTTTCCAAAAGCCATAGTGCATTCTCAAAAATATTTCAAAGGTTATTTTCTCAAATGAAAAACATTTTGTCTTGAGCCCAAATGAAAAGCAAGAACCTCCAAGACCAAAGGAAGATCTTGGGTGAATCCAAATAAAATTTTTGCCATAAAGAAAAATATTTGAGAGTGAGAGTTCTCTTGAAGAATTTTTTTTAAATCACTCCCCTCAAGTCAAATAAAAATCTTTTTGAAAAAAATCCAAATAAAAACTTGGGTGTCACAAGGTATGATGATACCGACGATCGAATATCTGGTAAGTAACATACCGTTGACAAAGGGAATGACGTATGTTGTTATGCGGTTTGACCGATAAAGATTTCCGTAGAATATGTAGGAGCTGTCAACGTTCTGGGAACGGGGGTCCCCAGAATTGCCTGCCTGCGGCTCACGGCGTGGCTAAGCCAGCAGGCCGTACGGCCCATCTTCATCAACAAGGCATCCAAGACCCTCGCGAGGGGCCAAGCCTCACGGGGCGGACGACGCAAGACCTCCTCGGGAGTGGCCTAGTCAGGCAGGCTCATGAGGAGCGGAGATATCAAGGCAGGGTAAACCTCACGAGGCTCTCGTGACATGAGCCATGACGATCGGCGCCAGGCGGGCGCCAGCCCGCGTAGCGTCCTTGTTTCCTCTTTGGTGCTAAGGAGGCCAGCGCAGGCGAGGAGTACCGAGGCATCAGGCAAAGGTTGCCATATCGGTGCAACGAGACCAAGACCAGAAGGACGGCAAGACGGAGGTCATCGTGTAGCCCAAGATGGCGTCACCACCAGAGCCTTTTGTAGGCGAAGACCACTTTTGTCAGGATAGCTTCGACTAGCTGTCCCCCTTCAAATTTGCCCGCCGTTGTTGGCTCCCTTCCCGCTCAATATTTTGGGAGAGGACCAGGGCCTATATAAGTAGAGCTAGCCACCACAGTAGGGGGATCGAGCAGTTCACCCAGCTCTCACCCGATAAGTCACCAAGCACAAGAACACCTCAACCTCAGGAGGCTGTTCTTCCCTCTGTATTGTTCATCATCAGCCCCAAGAGGCAATCCACCACCACCACACTAGAGTAGGGTATTACACCACAACTGTGGCCCGGACCAGTATAAATCTTGTGTCTCTTTGTGTTGTGAGTTCATCGAGTTCGTCTGCGTGATCTTAGCGAGGTAGGGTGTAGATCGGTAGGAGGGAAAGACTTCGCGCGCACCCCAGTGTTTGAACCTTAAGGGTTTGCCGGAACCCCATATCCGACATTTGGCGCGCCAGGTACGGGTGCGCTGGAGCTTCTTCTCCGCCAATCGACTTGCCGACGCTCCGCGACCACGATTTCCGACGACCCAAGAGCTGACTCCGACCGCTGGGCAGCCTGGCCAGCCCGGGCGGCGCCGCCTGCCCATGAAGACCTCAACCACGCGCTCCAGGCGGCACGAGCACCGTCCAATCCTGCGGGGCGCGGACGACGTGGCCAGATGTCGTCTACCCTCACTCCACGACAAGTGCGAGCCGCTGCCAGAGCAGCAAGCCACGCCGCGGCGACGGCGCCACACTCGCGGCGGGAATAGGCAAACATGCGGGCAACACTCACCGAGGCAAGGGAGCTGCTGCGGTGCCGGCTGATGGAAAGCGGCCGGGACGCACTGCTGGAACGTATTGCCGAGCTGCTAGACGCGGCGGCCTTGGGAGCGCCGCCTTTCTGTCATCAGCTCCCTCCTCAGGCCGCTACAGGGATTCACGGCGGGCCACGCCGCCACCACGCGCCATCAGGTGCGCCAGTGGGCTTCGTCAACACCAGCATGGCCGGCGGCGCCGGGGGCTCTGCCGCCCCCATACCGCCCGCAACAAGCATGAGCACAAGCGTCGCCTCCCATGGCCCAAGTGGTGTAGCGCTATCACCCTCAGGACGCCGCGCTGGGCCGGGCAACATGGAGTGTGGGGCACTACGGCGAGGTGTTCGGGGTAACAGCCTTGGAAGCCTACGTGCCCCGCATGACGGACTAGGAGTACACACCGGAGGACGACCCCGGCTCGTTCGTTGGAGAAGATTGGGAAGAAGGGACGCTAGGAGTCGAAGCCTTCCAGGAGCCGCCGGGGAACCACCACAACTGCGTGTGCGACGACCACTACAGGGTATCCCTAATCCCTCAGGAGCAAGCTTACGCTAACCATGAGTCGCAGGAGGAACAGGTCACCGTAACGGCCGGCGACCCCAGCTCGACGGCCCCCTGCCGGCGGGAGGATCACGTTGGGGGCAGCAGGAGAGGGGTCGGGAGCCAGGCCCCTCCCCACGGCGCGCGACGCTAGGGGACACCCGGAGGTAGGCCCTCTGCCGGGGAGGCTTCAACGACCCTTCCCCCGGCAGAGGACCTGTGGTCGCCGTGGGCACCGCTGGCGTCCCCTTTCCCTCTATTGTGTCGTCCTGGTAACCGGGCGGCTCAAAGGAGGTCAAGGGTGGCGCAAGGCGGGGCCCTCGTCTGGCGATATGAAGCAAGGCTGGTACCTGTGAAGAAGGCCCAGTGCCTGTGAAGCTCGCCGCCCGTGACACTCTCACGTAATACAGAGTCGGGGCTGTACACGCCCCGGAGTCTCAGGAGCACCGGCCTTAGGCCCTGGGGCTCCCTCCCACGCCTAGTGGCAGCAGTTAGCTCCGCGCTAGTGAGAAGACTTGAAGACTAGAAGACTAGACAACGTGCCGGACGCGGCCATTTGCTTTGGATCTCTCTTTCTGTAGCTTTGCTTTCTGGATCTGGATTTATGTTGAAGCCGAGTTTTTGTCGCTGTGCGCGGGGGGTGCCTCTTCTCGTTCGAACAGTTTCTTGCTTTCTGGATTTTGTTCAGTTTGGGACTCATGTCCGTCGCCTTCCCCTCACGAGACCCTCGCGAGCGGGACTCCGCGAAGCACACGCGCACTGAGCATGCGCTGACGTTGCAACTGGCGCTTGCCTCTTGCGGGGCCCCTTCTGACAGGTCAACAAGCTCCGCAGGATTCGCAGAAACTCGTAGCCTCGTGACCCAGCTCGATGCTGGCGCTGATTAAGGTACACCATGACAGGGAACTCGCCCCCGGACTCATGAGTCCACAAGGGCGCAGATTCAATACCGCATAGGAAAATAAAGGCTGCAACCTGCTTACATGAGGGGCTCCCCCTCTTAAAATGCTCTTACAAGTTTCCAAGGGCCACACCCGAGTTTTTGCCTACAGGGTAAAACGATAGGGGGACATGGGATCAACCAGATATGTCACTCGCTACATCGCCCTTGGACGCATAACCCGCGTCGTCGTCGTCTTCGCCGACACTATCGCCACCTTCGGCGACGCCTCCGTCGCCGTCATCAACCACGTCGCCTTCGTCTGCGGCGACCACCACCGCGTCGTCATTAGTGGCAAACGCTCTGACCAGTGTGTCCACGTTGTCCTCCACCCACCGCGCCAGTTCGCCCCGGACGGCCTGCGGTACGGGGGCAATGGCGGCGTCGAAGTCGAAGTCGGGGAAAGTGTTCCTGAGGTGGCTGAAGACGCGAGAGAATGCACGCCCGAGCAGGCCCCGACTTCTCTCCTCCACGAGCCGGCGAGCCCTGTCAGACCGAGCTTCCAGGCGCGTCACCACGTCGGTAAAGAAGGTCAGGTGGCTGGCATAGTCATTTGAGTGGGGGGCAGGAGCATTATCATCGCAGATGTAGCCCAGGGCGGTGTTCGCCCTGTTCCGGAGATCTTGAAGCATAGGAGCATGCTCGCGCTCCAGCGTCCGACGTTGGAGCACTTCCTCCTTGTTTTGCCGTGCGACGGCCTCGGCGTCATCAATCCGCTTCCGGAGTGAAAGCAGCTCGGCGCGGGCGGAGGCCAAGTCCGCCTGCGCCGTGACCAGGGCGTCAGCCGTGGCCTCTGCACGCCTCTCAGCCTCGTCCAATCTTGGCCTAAGGGCAGCAGCCCTGCCCGCACCCTTCGTACCTGCGAGCTTCAGCTTCAAGTCATACCTTCCCTCCAGTTCTGCGCGAATCTCGGCCACCCGGCGGTCCACCTCCTCCTGGACCATGGCCTCGTGAACCCCGATGGCATCTTCTGCTTGGGTGACTTGGCGCTCCCTCATCTCCAATTGTTCAAGCTCGAGGCTGCGCTCCATGGCCTCCAGCGCCAACGCCTCCGCGCGCTTCCAGACCTCTTCCTCCTCGACAGGCGTCCCCCTCAGCGATGCAAGGGCGGCTCTGTGTGCCTCCACCTGCTGCTCTAGATACGCGCTCCGAGCATGGAGCTCCCACACGCACTTCTTCGCGGCCTCGCGACGACGGTCGGCCTCATGAGCCTCCTCCAATGCTCGGGAGCAAGCCTCGTGGGAAACTTTATGAGACGCTTCAGCCTTCGCATTGTCAAGATCGCGCTGGTAGCGGCAGAGGTTGATGGCCACCCTCAGCTTGCACCGTTCCTCCGTCAATCGGAGACCTTTAGCCTCAAGGCGCGAGTCGACACCCGCGAGCTCTTCACCAAGTCGGCTCATTGCGCCCATTGCCTCCTGGAAGAGCTCATGGTGAACTACGCTCCGCCCGCGCTCGAGCTCGAACACTCGGTTCACCTCGCCCTCCGCCTCGGGGGCTGCGGGCGGGGCACCAAGCGGCGCACCACCTCTCGGCAGGGGGCTGGCGCTGCACCTGACGTCAACCAGTCCTCGCGAGGAGCCCGAGCCAATTGGGGCTCGCTGCTTGAAGAGGAACCAAAGACCGGAGCCAACCAGCTACGGTCCATGACCAAAGGAGGGGTCATGGGCATGCCCGCCAAGCTCCACACCAAACCGTGGGGGAGGGGCAACAAAGCCGCAGGTTCAGCGCGCCTCGAAGGCAGAAACGCTCCCTCAACCGACCCTGCTCCAGGAGCGGCAGGCGGACCAGGAGCGCTTGAGGACGATGAAGGAGCCGAGGAAGGGGGAGGCCACTTCTCGGGAGACGTAATAGCTTCAACGGGAGGAGCCCTGAAGGATTGACGTCAGGATAAGAAGACTGCACGCAAGAAGCCGTGACAATAAGATACTTACGCGTCAATGGCGATGTACTTCCGTCGCTTCAACGGCCCGAAGATATTGCTGCCGCTAGGGGATCCTTTCCTCTTGCGGAGCTCCTCGAAGTCCACGCAAAGACGACCGAAGCGCTGGCCGTGACGGCCGGTGCGCAGCGGGGCCGAAGAAGAGCCGGGGAGGACGACTTCGGGGGTGCCCAGTTGCGGCGAATAGCCGGGCGCCATCTCACCACAACCTCCCGAGGCTCCTGGAGCCTTGGCCTCGGGAGCCGCATGCCGCATCTCCTCAGTGGCCGACGCCTCAGGAGAGGGGTTGCAAGCCCCCGAGGACGACGCCCCAGGATCACCACTCAGCATATGCTCCACAACGCTCGAGCCACCGGCCCTCGTCGGAGCTCGCCCTCCTGCACCTTCACCTGGGGCGAGCTCGGCACCAGCGGCGAGGAAGGGAACCATGCCGTCAGGGTTCTCGCGGGACCCCACCAGGCCGATTGGGCGCAGCCCCCACTCATCAAAGGAAGGCATGCTCGCGGCAAATGCGGCTTTGTTCTCGCAGTGGTACAGCAGGCAGTTATTCCTGGGCATGTCGTCCGGCAGAGGCGCACCCGACAGGATCGTGAGCACCATTTGCCGCGTCGCAGGAGGAAGCCCCTTCTCCTGAAACCTCATATGGTCCTGGCTGCTGAGCAAGTCCCACATCGGGCGGGAGTGGCGCTGAGCGGAGCGACTCGACGCTTGATGAAATCCTTCACCACCATAGGCGCAGTCACGCCGTGGTCCTTCAACCTCTTCAGCCTGGCCCAGACGGGGGCAAGGCGGGGGCTCGCGAGCTTCTGATGGCCCCAGCCGGAGTTTGGAATAGCAGGCCCCGCTGGAACTTGGAGCAGAGGGCTGAGCACGCCAGCGTCAACAAACACCCATCATGTACGGAACTCGCTCGTGGATGGAGGAAGCTTGAAGTCAATCCCCGTGCCCGCTGTCGCGACCACGGCTTGGAAGCCCATGCACCCCGAGCTCTGCTGGGGACCGGTCAGATGCAATGAGAAGAAATGGCGGAGGAGAGCCACGGAAGGAGCGATGCCCACCATGGTCTCGCACAAGAAGGTGAAGACGGCAAGAAGGGCCACAGATTGAGGGTCGAGGTGAAGCATGTGGATCTGATAATGCTCGAGCACCGCGTTGAAGAAGGCGGGGAAGGGAGGAATCAGGCCAGCCCAGAGGGCCTCTATGAAGATCGGAACCTCAGTGGCTGCCCGAGCCATGCGAGTGCGAGACGTGGGCCAAGCCACCGTCTCTCCCCACTCGTTGAAACTGGAGGCAAGCATGGGGCGCACCTTATCCATGGCCTCGTCGTTGAGCACCCGAGGCCGGCCGAGCGCTGGCTCAAAGGACGGAGGCGCAGTTGGCAAAGACAGAGGTTTCTTCCCGTTTTCAGCTTGTTTCGGCGCCATGGCGATGAAGCGGGCAGAGCGCAAGTCAGATTGGAAGGGTAGAGCAGGGCCTCGAGGAAGCAGGGAGATTGGAAGAGCCAGGCGTGGGCGAAGGAAGAATAACTGTGTGAGAGGGGCGGGCCGCATAGCCAGGCGGATTCAAGGGCAGCATGGGGAAGCGGAGACGCCCACGTCCAATCAACCGCCACGCGTCAACCAAGGCCGCAGGCTTTTGGGGCCCGCGGCGCTCCAAACTTGACCCTTGGCTTCACCGCGAAGCCAAGCCCGAGCGCGCCTTGGGCCCGGGGGCTACTGTCGGCGTTCTGGGAATGGGGGACCCTAGACTTGCCTGCCTGCGGCCCACAGCGTGGCGAAGCCAGCAGGCCTTACGACCCATCTTCATCAACAAGGCATCCAAGACCCTCGCGAGGGGCCACGCCCTAGCTCGCTAAGACCACTTTTGTTAGGATAGCTTGTACTAGCTGTCCCCCTTCAAATTCGCCCGCCGTTGTTGGCTCCCTTCCCGCTCAATATTTGGGGAGAGGACCAGGGCCTATATAAGTAGAGCTAGCCACCACAGTAGGGGGATCGAGCAGTTCACCCAGCTCTCACCCGCTAAGTCACCAAGCACAAGAACACCTCAACCTCAGGAGGCTGTTTTTCCCTCTGTACTGTTCATCATCAGCCCCAAGAGACAATCCACCACCACCACACTGGAGTAGGGTATTACACCACAACGGTGGCCCGAACCAGTATAAAACTTGTGTCTCTTTGTGTTGTGAGTTCGTCGAGTTCGTCCGCGTGATCTTAGCGAGCTAGGGCGTAGATCGGTAGGAGGGAAAGACTTCGCGCGCACCCCAGTGTTCGAACCTTAAGGGTTTGCCGGAACCCCACATCCGATAGGAGCCAATATGAGCATCCAGGTTCTGCTATTGGTTATTGACCGGAGATGTTTCTCGGTCATGTCTACATAGTTTTCAAACCCGTAGGGTCCGCACGCTTAACGTTCGATGACGATGTGTATTATGAGTTATGTGATTTGATGACCGAAGTTTGTTCGGAGTCCCGGATGAGATCACGGACATAACGAGGAGTCTCGAAATGGTCGAGAGATAAAGATTCATATATAAGACGATGGTATTTGAACACCGGAAGTGTTCCAGGTGATACCGGGTCACGGTAACCCCCGACAAAGATATGGGCTTAATGGGCCAAGTAAGGGAACACACCAGCCTACAAGGGGTTGGTGTGCCCCCTATAGGGCCAGCCACGTGGGGAGAAAGTAAAAGGAGAGGAGGAAAAGGAAAGTATGAAGTTGGACTCCTACTTCCTTCCCGTCCCCCCTCCTTCCTTTCCCCCTTGTCCAAATATGGTAGGGGGGCGAATTGGACTAGGGGCCCAAGTAGGATTCCTCCTACTTGGGCGAGCCCTAGGCTGCCTCCCTCCCTGTCCCTCCTTTATATACGTGGGGAGGGCACCCCTAGTACACACATCAATTGTTCCTAGCCGTGTGCGGCGCCCCCCTCCACAGTTAACACCTCAGTCATATCGTCGTAGTGCTTAGGCGAAGCCCTGCGCCGGTAACTTCATCATCACCGTCGCCATGCCCTCGTGCTAACGGAACTCTCCCTCATCCTCAACTGGATGAAGAGCTCGAGGGACGTCATCGTGCTGAACGTGTGCTGAACACGGAGGTGCCGTACGTTCGGTACTTGGATCGGTTGGATCATGAAGGTGTTTGACTACATCAACCGCGTTACTAAACGCTTCCGCTTTCGGTCTACGAGGGTACGTGGACACACTCTCCCCGCTCGTTGCTATGCTTCTCCTAGATAGATCTTGCGTGATCGTAGGATTTTTTTTGGAATACTACGTCCCCTAACAACACTTCCGTGATGATAATTTTGGTAATGTCATGGAACACTTCTACGACAGCACAGGTATGACTATCTTAATACTGTCATAAAATCATCATGGATGTACATGCATGACAAAAAACGTGACCTACTGTGACAAACACGTACCATCACGGAAGTGTATTTATTTGTAGTGCCCACTTAAATAGGTCCACCCAAATCCAACCGGTATGCCAACTGGTGGTGCACAAGCGGTACTACTACTTGGGGGAGTGGTACTACCGCTTAGCACGGTCAATGCAACCCAAGGAGACATAAAAACAAGAGCGGTAATTCTGCCAGAGTAGTACTACCGCTTGGGGAGTAGTACTACCACTTGGGGGAGCAGTACTACCGCTCTACTACCACTTAAGCATACTGGGCACCAGAAACACTAAAAAAAGCAGAAGTGGTTGCAGTAGAAGGAAGTGGAAGTACCGCGCAAGCAGTACCACCGCTTATAAAACAGAAACACACAAAAGCTAAAAAACAAGCGGAAGTACTAGAAAGATTGACATAGCTTCTGTAAATGAACTTTGATTATGACGAAGTCATGGTTGATATAAAGATAATGACAAGAGTTGTCAAATCACAACTGGAAATCTTCAGAAGTGGCAACAAAGATATGCCAATGATAAATATGTGTGAAACCTCCATCAGTGAAGATCCGGCATAAACTCCAATAGCAAAAACATAAAAGATGATGCATACAAAATCCGTTTTCGATGAACTTGAGCTTGTCATGAAGATGGCCACAAGATCCAAAACTCACACAGGTAAAAGCCAAACAAGAACCAAGAAAGATGATGCCAAGGATGCAACGGTTTGAGCTCTCTACGAATGATACGAACAAGCTACTCACTTGAGAGCCCCCTTGATAGTACGACAATCGATCCTATAACCCGGTCTCCCAACTAACACCCTGAGACCGGTAAAATAGCAAACCTATCAAGGACAAACAATTGCCTTGCGCATAGTCCACTTGAGCTAGATGATGACGACCTTGTCCTCCTCAAGTAGGACCACCTTTCTCGATTTTGGTTGCTCGATGAAGACTAGTAGATTGCTCCCCATACCCCACTATGGGCGAGCCACTCTTCGACACATCTTCACAAGTACATTGTCACCACAATGGACGGCAAGCTCCAAGCGCGTCATCTCTTCACGATGCTCAACTTGAACTTGCGCACTGATATGTCCATTTTGCATCATGTTTTCTTACTATTATTTAAGATGTTTTTATCCATACTAATGCTTCTAGGAGTAATTCTAATGCCTTTTCTCTCATAATATGCAAGGTATACACAAAGAGGGAGAATGCCGGCAGCTGGAAATCTGGACCTGGAAAAGCCGCCAGGCTACCTATTCTGCACAACTCCAAACAAGCTAAAACTTCACGGAGATTTTTTATGGAATATTTGAGGAATATTGGAGCAAATAACTACCAGAGGGGGCCCACTAGGTGGGCACAACCCACCTGGGCGCTAGGGAGCCCAGGCGCACCCTGGTGGGTTGTGCTCACCCAGGCCCACCTCCGGTGCCCATCTTCTGGTATATAGGTCATTTTGACCTAGAAAAAAATAAGGAGAGGACTTTCAGGACGGAGCGCCGCCGTCTCGAGGAGGAACTTGGGCAGGAGCACTTTGCCCTCCGGTGGAGTGATTTCACCGGGGGAATGATTTCTACTACGCAACCTTCTTCTTGTAGACGTTGTTGGGCCTCCAAGTGCAGAGGTTTGTAGGAAAGTAGCAAATTTCCCTCAAGTGGATGACCTAAGGTTTATCAATCCGTGGGAGGCGTAGGATGAAGATGGTCTCTCTCAAGCAACCCTGCAACCAAATAACAAAGAGTCTCTTGTGTCCCCAACACACCCAATACAATGGTAAATTGTATAGGTGCACTAGTTCGGCGAAGAGATGGTGATACAAGTGCAATATGGATGATAAATATGAGTATTTGTAATCTGAAAATATAAAAACAGCAAGGTAACTAATGGTAAAAATGAGCGTAAACGATATTGCAATGCTAGGAAACAAGGCCTAGGGTTCATATTTTCACTAGTGCAAGTTCTCTCAACAATAATAACATAATTGGATCATATAACTATCCCTCAACATGCAACAAAGAGTCACTCCAAAGCAACTAATAGCAGAGAACAAACGAAGAGATTATGGTAGGGTACGAAACCACCTCAAAGTTATTCTTTTGGATCGATCTATTCAAGAGTTCGTACTAGAATACCACCTTAAGACACATATCAACCAAAACCCTAATGTCACCTAGATACTCCGATGTCACCTCAAGTATCCGTGGACATGATTATACGATATGCATCACACAATCTCATATTCATCTATTCAACCAACACAAAGTACTTCAAAGAGTGCCCCAAAGTATCTACCGGAGAGTCAAGACAAAAACGTGTGCCAACCCCTATGCATAGGTTCATGGGCGGAACCCGCAAGTTGATCACCAAAACATACATCAAGTGGATCACGTGATATCCCATTGTCACCACAGATAAGAACGGCAAGACATACATCAAGTGTTCTCAAATCCTTAAAGACTCAATCCGATAAGATAACTTCAAAGGGAAAACTCAATCCATTACAAGAGAGTAGAGGGGGAGAAACATCATAAGATCCAACTATAATAGCAAAGCTCGCGATACATCAAGATCGTGCCATATCAAGAACACGAGAGAGAGATCAAACACATAGCTACTGGTACATACCCTCAGCCCCGAGGGTGAACTACTCCCTCCTTGTCATGGAGAGCATCGGGATGATGGAGATGGCCACCAGTGAGGGATCCCCCCTCCGGCAGAGTGCCGGAACAGGGTCCCGATTGGTTTTTGGTGGCTACAGAGGCTTGCGGCGGCGGAACTCCCGATCTCTTCTGCTCCCCGATGGTTTTAGGATATATGGACATATATAGGCAAAAGAAGTCGGTCAGGGGAGCCACGAGGGGCCCACGAGGGTGGGGGCGTGCCCTTGGGGTGGGCGCGCCCCCCTGCCTCGTGCTCTCCTCGTTGATTCCCTGATGTGCACTCCAAGTCTCCTGGATTGCTTCCGTTCCAAAAATAACTCTCCCGAAGGATTCATTCCGTTTGGACTCCGTTTGATATTCCTTTTCTGCGAAACAATGAAACAAGGGAAAAACAGAAACTGGCACTGGGCTCTGGGTTGATAGGTTAGTCCCAAAAATAATATAAAAGTGTTTAATAAAGCCCATAAACATCCAAAACAGATAATATAATAGCATGGAACAATCAAAAATTATAGATACGTTGGAGACGTATCAGCATCCCCAAGCTTAATTCCTGCTCGTCCTCGAGTAGGTAAATGATAAAGACAGAATTTTTGATGTGGAATGCTACCTAACATATTTATCCATGTAATTCTCTTTATTGTGGCAAGAATGTTCAGATCCATAAGTCAAGATAAAAGTTTAATATTGACATGAAAACAATAATACTTCAAGCATACTAACAAAGCAATCATGTCTTCTCAAAATAACATGGCCAAAGTAAGCTATCCCTACAAAATCGTATAGTCTCGCTATGCTCTATCTTCACCACACAAAGTATTTGAATCATGCACAACCCCGATGACAAGCCAAGCAATTGTTTCATACTTTTGATGTTCTCAAACCTTTTCAATCTTCACGCAATACATGAGCGTGAGCCATGGACATAGCACTATAGGTGGAATAGAATGGTGGTTGTGGAGAAGACAAAAAGGAGAAGATAGTCTCACATCAACTAGGTGTATCAACGGGCATCGAGATGCCCATTAATAGATATCAATGTGAGTGAGTAGGGATTGCCATGCAACGGATGCACTAGAGCTATAAGTGTATGAAAGCACAACAAAAGAAACTAAGTGGGTGTGCATCCAACTCGCTTGCTCACGAAGACCTAGGGCATTTTGAGGAAGCCCATCATTGAAATATACAAGCCAAGTTCTATAATGAAAAATTCCGACTAGTATATGAAAGTGACAACATAGGAGACTCTCTATCATGAAGATCATGGTGCTACTTTGGAGCACAAGTGTGGTAAAAGGATAGTAGCATTGTCCCTTCTCTCTTTTTCTCTCTTTTTTATTTTTTATTTGGGCCTTCTCTTTTTTATGGCCTCTTTTCTCTTTTTTTTTTATTTGGGCTTCTTTGGCCTCTTTTATTTATTTATTTTCGTCCGGAGTCTCATCCCGACTTGTGGGGGAATCATAGTCTCCATCATCCTTTCCTCACTAGGACAATGCTCTAATAATGATGATCATCACACTTTTATTTACTTACAACTCAAGAGTTATAACTCGATTCTTAGAACAAAATATGACTCTATATGAATGCCTCCGACGGTGTACCGGGATGTGAAATGACTCATGAGTGACATGTATGAAAGAATTATGAACGGTGGCTTCGCCACAAATACAATGTCAACTACATGATCATGCAAAGCAATATGACAATGATGCAACGTGTCATAATAAACGGAACGGTGGAAAGTTGCATGGCAATATATCTCGGAATGGCTATGGAAATGCCATGATAGGTAGGTATGGTGGCTGTTTTGAGGAAGGTATATGGTGGGTGTATGATACCGGTGAAAGATGCGCGGTATTAGAGGGGCTAGCAATGGTGGAAGGATGAGAGTGCGTATAATCCATGGACTCAACATTAGTCATAAAGAACTCACGTACTTACTGCAAAAATCTATTAGTTATCGAAACAAATTACTACGTGCATGCTCCTAGTGGGATAGATTGGTAGGAAAATACCATTGCTCGTCCCCGACCGCCACTCATAAGGAGGACAATCAATAAATAAATCATGCTCCGACTTCATCACATAACGGTTCACCATACGTGCATGCTACGGGAATCACAAACTTTAACACAAGTATCTCTCAAATTCACAACTACTCAACTAGCTTGACTCTAATATCACCATCTTCATATCTCAAAACAATCATAAGGAATCAAACTTCTCATAGTATTCAATGCACTTTATATGAAAGTTTTTATTATATCCCTCTTGGATGCCCATCATATTTGGACTAGTTTTATAACCCAAGCAAATTACCATGCTGTTCTAAAGAATCTAAAAATGATATAAGTGAAGCATGAGAGTTCATGTGTTTCTTCAAAATAAAACTATCGTCATGCTCTAAAAGATATAAGTGAAGCACTAGAGCAAAAGACAAACTACTCCGAAAGATATAAGTGAAGATCAATGAGTAGTTGAATAATTATGCAACTATGTGAAGACTCTCTAACATTTAATAATTTCAGATCTTGGTATTTTATTCAAACAGCGAGCAAAACAAAAGAAAATAAAATGACGCTCCAAGAAACACATATCATGTGGTGAATAAAAATATAGCTCCAAGTAAAGTTACCGATGAACCAAGACGAAAGAGGGGATGCCATACGGGGCATCCCCAAGCTTAGGCTCTTGGTTATCCTTGAATATTACCTTGGGGTGCCTTGGGCATCCCCAAGCTTAGGCTCTTTCCACTCCTTATTCCATAGTCCATCGAATCTTTACCTAAAACTTGAAAACTTCACAACACAAAACTTAACAGAAGATCTCGTGAGCTCCGTTAGCGAAAGAAAACAAAACACCACTTCAAGGTACTGTAATAAACTCATTATTTATTTGTATTGGTGTTAAATCTACTGTATTCCAACTTCTCTATGGTTTATAAACTATTTACTAGCCATAGATTCATCAGAATAAGCAAACAACACACGAAAAACAGAATCTGTCAAAAACAGAACAGTCTGTAGTAATCTGTATCAACCGTATACTTCTGGAACTCCAAAATTCTACCAAAATAGGAAGACCTAGATAATTTGTTTATTGATCTACTGCAATTGGAATCAGTATTTTATCACTTTCTGGTGATTTTTAACAATTGTTTTCGTGAACAGAAAGTTCCTGGAATTTTCAGCAAGATCAAATAACTATCATCCAAGAAGATCCTATAGGTCTTACTCGGCACAAACACTAATTAAAACATAAAACCACATCTAAAAAGAGGCTATAAGAATTATTTATTACTAAAAAGAACCAAAAATAAAGAACAAAAATAAAAATTGGGTTGCCTCCCAACAAGCGCTTATGTTTAACGCCCCTAGCTAGGCATGATGATTTCAATGATGCTCACAAAAAAGATAAGAATTGAAACATAACGGGAGCATCATGAAGCATATGAATAGCACATTTAATCCTAACCCACTTCCTATGCATAGGATTTTGTGAGCAAACAACTTATGGGAACAAGAATCAACTTGCATAGGAAGGCAAAACAAGTGCAACTTCAAAAATTTCAACACATAGAGGGGAAACTTGATATTATTGCAATTCCTACAAGCATATATTCCTCCCTCATAATAATTTGAAGTAGCATCATGAATAAATTCAACTATATAACCAGCACATAAAGCATTCTTTTCATGACCCACAAGCATAGAAAATTTATTACTCTCTACATAAGCAAAATTCTTCTCATTCGAAATAGTGGGAGCAGATTCAAGAAAATAAATATCATGGGATTGAAAATTGAAATCAAGATGGCAAGTTTCATTGTTATCTTTATTCTTTATAGCATACGTGTCATCACAATAATCATCATAGATAGGAGGCTCATCATAATAAATTTGCACATCAAAACTTGGGGGACTAAACATATCATCTTCATCAAACATAGCATCCCCAAGCTTGTGGCTTTGCATATCATTAGCATCATGGGTATTCAAAGAATTCATACTAACAACATTGCAATCATGCTCATCATTCAAAGATTTAGTGCCAAACATTTTAATGCATTCTTCCTCTAGCAAATGAGCACAATTATCGGAATCCTTATTTTCACAGAAGACATTAAAAAGATGAAGCATATGAGGCACCCTCAATTCCATTTTTTGTAGTTTTCTTTTATAAACTAAACTAGTGATAAAATAAGAAACAAAAATATTCGATTGCAAGATCTAAAGATATACCTTCAAGCACTCACCTCCCCGGCAACGGCGCCAGAAAAGAGCTTTATGTCTACTACGCAACCTTCTTCTTGTAGCCGTTCTTGGGCCTCCAAGTGCAGAGGTTTGTAGGAAAGTAGCAAATTTCCCTCAAGTGGATAACCTAAGGTTTATCAATCCGTGGGAGGCGTAGGATGAAGATGGTCTCTCTCAAGCAGCCCTGCAACCAAATAACAAAGAGTCTCTTGTGTCCCCAACACACCCAATACAATGGTAAATTGTATAGGTGCACTAGTTCGGCGAAGAGATGGTGATACAAGTGCAATCTGGATGATAAATATGAGTATTTATAATCTGAAAATATAAAAACAGCAAGGTAACTAATGGTAAAAATGAGCATAAACGGTATTGCAATGCTAGGAAACAAGGCCTAGGGTTCATACTTTCACTAGTGCAAGTTCTCTCAACAATAATAACATAATTGGATCATATAACTATCCCTCAACATGCAACAAAGAGTATCCAAAGCCACTAATAGTGGAGAACAAACGAAGAGATTATGGTAGGGTACGAAACCACCTCAAAGTTATTCTTTCGGATCGATCTATTCAAGAGTTCGTACTAGAATAACACCTTAAGACACATATCAACCAAAACCCTAATGTCACCTAGATACTCCAATGTCACCTCCAGTATCTGTGGGCATGATTATACGATATGCATCACACAATCTCAGATTCATCTATTCAACCAACACAAAGTACTTCAAAGAGTGCCCCAAAGTTTCTACTGGAGAGTCAAGACGAAAACGTGTGCCAACCCCTATGCATAGGTTCATGGGCGGAACCCGCAAGTTGATCACCAAAACATACATCAAGTGGATCACGTGATATCCCATTGTCATCACAGATAAGCACGGCAAGACATACATCAAGTGTTCTCAAATCCTTAAAGACTCAATCCGATAAGATAACTTCAAAGGGAAAACTCAATCCATTACAAGGGAGTAGAGGGGGGAGAAACATCATAAGATCCAACTATAATAGCAAAGCTCGCGATACATCCAGATCGTGCCATATCAAGAACACGAGAGAGAGATCAAACACATAGCTACTGGTACATACCCTCAGCCCCGAGGGTGAACTACTCCCTCCTTGTCATGGAGAGCGCCGGGATGATGGAGATGGCCACCGGTGAGGGATCCCCCTCCGGCAGAGTGCCGGAACAGTGTCCCGATTGGTTTTTGGTGGCTACAGAGGCTTGCGGCGGCGGAACTCCCGATCTATTCTGCTCCCCGATGTTTTTAGGGTATATGGACATATATAGGCGAAAGAAGTCGGTCTGGGGAGCCATGAGGGGCCCACGAGGGCTGGGGCGCGCCCGGGGGGTGGGCGCGCCCCCTGCCTCGTGCTCTCCTCATTGATTCCCTGACGTGCACTCCAAGTCTCCTGGATTGCTTCCGTCCCAAAAAATAACTCTCCCGAAGGTTTCATTCCGTTTGGACTCTGTTTGATATTCCTTTTCCGCGAAACACTGAAACAAGGGAAAAACAGAAACTGGCACTGGGCTCTGGGTTAATAGGTTAGTCCCAAAAATAATATAGAAGTGTTTAATAAAGCCCATAAACATCCAAAACAGATAATATAATAGCGTGGAACAATCAAAAATTATAGATACGTTGGAGACGTATCAGGGAACTTCCCTCCCGGAGGGGGAAATCATCGTTATCATCATCACCAACAACTCTCCCATCTTGGGGAGGGCAATCTCCATCAACACCTTCAACAACACCATCTCATCTCAAACCCTGGTTCATCTCTTGTGTTCAATCTTGTTACCGGAACTATAGATTGGTGTTTGTGGGTGACTAGTAGTGTTGATTACATCTTCTAGTTGATTACTATATGGTTTATTTGGTGGAAGATTATATGTTCAGATCCAATATGCTATTTAATACCCCTTTGATCTTGAGCATGATTATTATTTGTGAGTAGTTACTTTTGTTCTTGAGGTCATGACAGAAATCATGTTGCAAGTAATCATGTGAACTTGATATGTGTTCGATATTTTGATAGTATGTATGTTGTGATTCCCTTAGTGGTGTCATGTGAACGTCGACTACATGACACTTCACCACAATTGGGCCTAAGGGAATGCATTGTGGAGTAGCAATTAGATGATGGGTTGCGAGAGTGACAGAAGCTTAAACCCCAGTTTATGCGCTATTCCGTAAGGGACCGATTGGATCCAAAAGTTTAATGCTATGGTTAGAATTTATTCTTAATACTTTTCTCATAGTTGCGGATGCTTGCGGGAGGGCTAGTCATAAGTAGGAGGTTTGTTCAAGTAAGAACACCACCTAAGCACCGGTCCACCCACATATCAAAATATCAAAGTACCGAACACAAATCGAACCAACATGATGAAAGTGACTAGATGAAATTCCCGTGTACCCTCAAGAACGATTTGCTTATCATAAGAGACCATTGGGGCCTGTACTTTGCTCAAAAGGATTGGGCTACCTTGCTGCACTTTTGGTACTACTATCGTTACTTGCTCATTACAAATTATCTTGCTATCAAACTACTCCGCTACTTACAATTTCAGCACTTGCAGACATTACCTAGCTGAAAACCACTTGTCATTTCCTTCTGCTCCTCGTTGGGTTCGACACTCTTACTTATCAAAAAGAGCTAAAATTGATCCCCTATACTTGTGGGTCATCAAGGCTATTTTCTGGCACCGTTGCTGCGGAGTGAAGCGCCTTTGGTAAGGAAACATTTATATAGTGTGCTGAAATTTATTGTCACTTGTTACTATGGAAAACAATCCTTTGAGGGGTTTGTTTGGGGTATCTTCACCTCGAACAGAACCACAATTAGCTACCCCTCAACCTACTGCACCTATAGAAAATATTGAATATTAAGTTCCTTCGGGTATGATAGAACAACTGCTAGCTAATCCTTATGCAGGAGATGGAACCGAACATCCTGATATGCACTTGATATATGTGGAACAAATTTATGGATTGTTTAAGCTTGTAGGTTTACCCAGGAACGAAGTTATGAATTTTTTTTCCCTTTATGTTTGAAGGGAAAAGCATTGGCATGGTATAGGCTATGCGATGATATTGGATCTTGGAATTGGAATCGATTAAAATCGGAGTTCCACCAAAGAAATTATCCTATGCATCTAGTTCATCGTGATCGGAATTATATATATAATTTTTGGCCTCGTGAAGGAGAAAGTATCGCTCGAGCTTGGGGGAAGCTTAAGTCAATGTTATATTCATGCCCCAATCATGAGCTCTCAAGAGAAATTATTATCTAGAACTTTTATGCTCAGCTTTCTCGTAATGATCAAACCATGCTTGATACTTCTTGTGCTGGCTCTTTTATGGAGAAGTCTATTGAATTCTGGTGGGATCTTTTGGAAAGAATTAAACGCAACTCTGAAGATTGGGAACTCGGCGAAGGTAAAGAGTTAGATATTAAGCTTAAGTATGATTGTGTTAAATCTTGTATGGATACCGATGCTTTTCAAAAGTTTAGCACTAAATATGGACTTGACTCTGAGATAGTAGCCTCCTTTTGTGAATCATTTGCTACTCATGTTGATCTCCCTAAAGAGAAGTGGCTTAAATATCACCCACCTATTAAAGAAGAAAATAAAGAACCGGTACCATTTAAGGAAGAAACTATACTTTATAATGTTGATCCAGTTGTTCCTTCCGCTTATATAGAGAAACCACCTTTCCCTGTTAGGATAAAGGAACATGCTAAAGTTTCAACTATGGTTAACAGAAGCTATATTAGAACACCTAAACCTGATAAACAAATTAAAGTAGAACCTAGTATTGCTATGGTTAAAGATCTCATGGAAGAAGATATGGATGGACATGTTATTTACTTTTGTGAAGAAGCCGCTAGAATTGCCAAACTTGATAAAAAAGATAAACATAGACCTGTTGTTGGCATGCCCGTCATCTCAGTTAAAATAGGAGATCACTATTATCATGGTTTATGTAATATAGGTGCTAGTGTGAGTGCTATCCCTTACACCTTATATCAAGAAATTATGAATGACATAGCACCCGCAGAGATAGAAGACATAGATGTTACTATTAAACTTGCTAATAGAGACACAATATCACCAATTGGAATGGTTAGAGATGTTGAAGTCTTATGTGGGAAAATAAAATACCCTACTGATTTCCTTGTTCTTGGTTCCCCACAAGATGACTTTTGTCCCATTATCTTTGGTAGACCTTTCTTGAACACCGTTAATGCTAGAGTAGATTGTGAGAAGCAAACTGTCGGTGTTAATTTTGGTGATGAGTCTCATGAGTTCAATTTTACCAAGTTTAGTAGAAAGCTTCATGAAAAAGAATTGCCTAGTAAGGATGAATTAATTGGTCTTGCTTCTATTGTTGTGCCACCTACTGATCCACTAGAACAATATTTGCTAGACCATGAAAATGATTTTCATATGCATGAAATAAATGAAATAGATAAGATTTTCTTTGAACAACGTCCTCTGCTTAAACACAATTTTCCTATTGAAACTCTAGGAGGTCCTCCTCCACCTAAAGGTAATCCTGTGTTTTAATTAAAAAAATTGCCAGACACTTTGAAATATGCTTATCTTGATGAAAAGAAGATATATCCTGTTATTATCAGTGCTAACCTTTCAGAACATGAAGAAGAAAGATTATTGAAAGTTCTAAGGAAGCACCGAGCTGCTATTGGATATACTCTTGATGATTTAAAGGGCATTAGTCCCACTTTATGCTAGCACAAAATTAATATGGAACCTAATGCTAAACCCGTTGTTGATCACCAACGTCGGTTAAACCCGAAGATGAAAGAAGTGGTAAGAATGGAAATATTAAAACTTATGGAAGCAGGTATAATCTATCCTATAGCTGATAGTAGATGGGTAAGTCATGTTCATTGTGTCCCTAAGAAAGGAGGTATTACTGTTGTTCCTAATGATAAGAATGAACTTATTCCACAAAGAATTGTTACAGCCTATAGAATGGTAATTGATTTTAGAAAATTAAACAAAGCAACTAGAAAAGATCATTACCCTCTGCCTTTTATTGATCAAATCATTGAAAGATTATCTAAGCACACACATTTTTGCTTCCTTGATGGATATTCTGGTTTTTCACAAATACCTATTTCTCAACCTGATCAAGAAAATACCACTTTTACTTGTCCCTTTGGAACCTATGCTTATAGACGTATGCCTTTTGGTTTATGTAATGCACCTGCTACCTTTCAAAGATGTATGACTGTTATATTCTCTAATTTTTTGTGAAAAGATTGTAGAGGTTTTCATGGATGAATTTTCTATTTATGGGAAGTCTTTTGATGATTGTTTAAGAAAACTTGATCGAGTTTTGCAGAGATGTGAACAAACAAATCTTGTCTTGAATTGGGAGAAGTGCCACTTTATGGTTAATGAAGGCATTGTCTTGGGTCATAAATTTTTTGAAAGAGGTATTGAAGTGGACAAAGCTAAGGTTGATGCAATTGAGAAAATGCCATGTCCTAAAGATATAAAAGGTATTCGTAGTTTCTTAGGTCATGCTGGTTTCTATAGGATATTTATCAAAGACTTTTCTAAAATTTCTAGGCCTCTTACGAATGTTTTGCAAAAGGATATTCCTTTTGTTTTTGATGATGATTGTTTAGAAGCCTTTGAAACACTCAAGAAAGCCTTAATTTCTGCACCTATTGTTCAACCACCTGATTGGAACTCGCCTTTTGAAATTATGTGTGATGCTAGTGATTATGCTGTTGGTGCTGTTCTAGGATAAAGAGTTGATAAGAAGCTGAATGTTATTCATTATGCTAGTAAAACTCTAGACAGTGCTCAAAGAAACTAGGCTACTACTGAAAAAGAACTCTAGCAGTGGTGTTTGCTTGTGATAAATTTAGACCTTATATTGTTGATTCCAAAGTAACTGTTCACACAGACCATGCTGCTATTAAATATCTTATGGAAAAGAAAGATGCTAAACCTAGACTTATTCGATGGGTTCTCTTGTTACAAGAATTTGATTTACATATCATTGATAGAAAAGGAGCTGAGAACCCCGTTGCTGATAATTTATCTAGGCTTGAAAATGTGCCTGATGACCCACTACCTATTGATGATAGTTTTCCTGATGAGAAGTTAGCTGCAATAAATATTGCTCACAGTACTCCTTGGTATGCTGATTATGCTAATTGCAATGTTGCTAAATATTTACCAACTAGCTTTACATACCAACAAAAGAAAAAAAATTCTTGTATGATTTAAGACACTACTTTTGGGATGACCCACATCTTTATAAAGGAGTAGATTGTATTCTTAGACGTTGTGTACCTGAGCATGAACAGGGATAAATCCTATGGAAATGTCACTTTGAAGCTTATGGAGGGCATCATGCTGGAGATAGAACTGCTCACAAGGTATTGCAATCTGGATTTTATTGGCCTACTCTCTTCAAGGATGCTCGTAAGTTCGTCTTATCTTGTGATGAATGCCAAAGGATAGGTAATATCGGTAAGCGTCAAGAAATGCCTATGAATTATTCACTTGCTGTTAAACCATTTGATGTTTGGGGATTTGATTACATGGGACCTTTTCCTTCCTCTAACGGGTATACACATATTTTGGTTGTTGTTGATTATGTTACTAAATTTGCAGAAGCTATTCCAACCAGTAGTGCTGATCACGACACCTCTATTAAAATGCTTAAGGAAGTTATTTTCCCAAGGTTTGGAGTCCCTAGATATTTAATGACTGATGGTGGTCCACATTTTATTCATGGTGCTTTCCGTAAAATGCTTTTCAATTATGATGTTAACCATAGAATTGCATCACCTTATCATCCTCAGTCTAGTGGTCAAGTTGAACTTAACAATAGAGAAATAAAATTAATTTTGCAAAAGATTGTCAATAGGTCTAGGAAGAATTGGTCTAAGAAATTAGATGAGGCACTTTGGGCTTATAGAACAACATATAAAAATCCTATGGGTATGTCTCCTTATAAACTGGTTTATGGGAAAGCTTTCATTTGCCACTTGAGTTAGAACATAAAGCATATTGGGCCATCAAAGAGCTCAATTATCATTTCAATCTTGCTGGTGAAAAGAGGCTATTTGATATTAGCTCGCTAGATGAATGGAGAACCCAAGCTTATGAAAATGCAAATTTATTCAAAGAAAAAGTTAAAAGATGGCATGACAAAAGAATCCAAAAGCGTGAGTTTAGAGTAGGAGAATATGTTCTTTTGTACAACTCTCATTTCAGATTCTTTGCAGGAAAACTCCTCTCAAAATGGGAAGGCCCCTACGTTATCGAGGAGGTTTACCGGTCTGGAGCCATCAAAATAAATAATTCCGAAGGTACTAACCCGAAGGTTGTCAATGGGCAACGAAAAAAGCATTATATGTTAGGTACGCCCATTAATGTTGAAACTAATATTATCCAAACTTTGACACCGGAAGAACACATAAAAGAGTCCTTCCGGAACACTCCAGAATCGTGAAAATAAGGAGGTACATGATACGGTAAGTAGACGGACTCCGAAAAATTCGCAAAAAATATTTTTATCAGTTTTGGAATATTTAGAAAATTAGGAAATAAAGAAACTTCCAGGAAGCATACCCTGGTGGGCACAAGACACCAGGGCGCGCTAGGTGTCGGGGGGGGTGAACACCGGGCCGGCAACGGAACCCGGATCCTTTTCAAAAACACCGGGCCAGCAACGCCCCTCAATCCGGCTCGCACTTGGCCGGGTTGCTCAACCCGGCCATGTCCCTCAACCCGGCCCCAACGGCTGGCACAAGACGGTCGAACCCGACACGACCAAGACTTCTCCAACAAGCCAGCCCTCCTTTGGCGTGTTCCTCAACCCGGCCACGGGTCAGCTCCCATCCCATCCCGGCCATACGATGGGACGAGTCTCCACTCAGGGATGAGCGTGGCAACAGTGCCCCACCAACTCCTCTGGTCAGCCGGGGCATGGCAACAGTGCCCCACCTACCCTCCTGACCATGGCCGACGTGGCTACAGTGCCCCCATCATCAGTGCTGATGCCAGCAACCGGCGACCTGACGGTGCGCCACTATAGCGGACTCGACCCGGCCACTCCGTGATGATCGACAAGACGGCAAACAGTGCCCCCTGGCGCACGGGGCCCATGCCCGGGGAACACGGCGAGCCCTGACACCCGGCGGGTCCCAGCGCCGGCTTCCCGGACAATGACAACCCGGCCCCATGACCTTGTAACATTACCATTGTATCCCTGGGGGGTTGACCTATAAAACCCCCCAGGAGCCCTTATGCACACGGACACGCAGAGGCGCGCTCAAGCATGAGAACCACCAGACTAGCCACACACACGAGGAGGGGGAGCAGCCTAAGCCTTGGCCTGTCTTCCTCCTTCTTCCATACAGCTTGAGGCTGTACTGTTACATATTAACCACACTCGGCAGGACTAGGGGTGTTATCTCTCCGGAGAGCCCCGAACCTGGGTATGTCTTGCGTCCCGCGCTCGCTCATGCCAACCTCGCCTCTGGAGCCCACCGGTGCCCTCGAGCCTCATCCTCTCTTTAGCCATCCCTTGGCATCTGCCGTGTGCCCACCACGACACTGGGCTTGCCTGGCGTGCCCAGGTGGGTTGTGCCCACCTAGGACACCTTCTGGACTCTGTTTTTCTACCGTATGCTTGTCCTCCAAGATAAAAAAAATCTATATATACTTCCCGAACCTGTTAAGCACTGTATCACGGAGAAATCCTCTGTTCTCTTTTCCTTGTTGTTTTCTGTCAAATCCCATCTACCATGGCTGCTTCAAGCTCTTCCAAGGACAAGTTCTTCAAGAACGTCATCAACCCATACCTTCGGGAGGTGGTGCAGCACCCTCGGGTCATCCAGATGCATGATGGGGTGCTTCACCTTCACGATGTGCCATGTCCCAAGGGGACGGGGACCATTGAGGCCAGTCTTGAAGCTATGTAGCAAGACGTCTTCCGGTGCAAGGGGATGGTGGAGAGTGGACTCAACGCCAATCACCTTATGATCACGGACCTCTCCCGTGATCTCAAGGTGGATGCCAAGCCCATGAAGGACATGTGGTCAGGTGTTTTTTGGTGATGTAAATTTTACATCTATCACTTTTTGGTAATGTATTTTATATCATCTATTGGAGATGCTATTAGCATCCCACTTGAGATTAACGATGTCTATCTTGTACTGCTTCAGCCTTGATGTCTTATGGCTCGCCGGAGCTGCTCCAACGAGGGAACCATCCATCACAACAGAGCAGTGCCCTAGACGCCGTCTATAGATTCCTCAGATCTTCCTCCACACCTCCGACAGCCACCTCTGCCTCACCTTCTTCAGCGACCAACCCAATGATGCTGAGGTCGACACAGCTACGTCAAAGAGGTTGTACACTTGTCACATCACTTATTACTCTACATTCATGTTGATCCATTAGGGCTATTTTGGTTCAAAGGAAAAACATAGCAATAGGAAATTTTCCTATGGCACTCTACTATTCAATTATTCATGCATTTGTTGAAAGAAATGGAGCAAAACATCCACCTGGACCTACTTTTCAAAATCATATGCATGAAAACAAGACTAAGTGCATTAGTGGCAGAATAACATTCTAACTGTACACGCTTTCATATGGTTTCACTTTAGTTTGGCCATGTTTCTTTACATTCCTCTGCTCTTCCAATTCCTGTGAACCAAACACCCAAGTTGACAGAAATCCTATGTTTACAAATGCTCTGTTTCCCATGTGCATTCCTATCCTATTATGGTGTTCTTCCTATCCCTGCGTTTTTAGAATCCTGCAAGCCAAAGGAGCCCTTACAGAATTACTTCAGTTACATGTAGGTGTCGATGAAAACTTTTTGTGGTTTGTCCTGCTCCTGCCGCGACGTCGTCCACCTCACCTGAGCTGCTCCATCGACAGAACATCCACCAAACTAGACATCATGACTCCTGACCGTCTTTCGCCGCCTCAGATCTCCTTCCCTGCCACCGGCACCCAACGCAACGGCATCACCATCATCAACTCAGCAGATGAACCTTAGGAGTACACGGGTCCACAAGAGAGGTCACACTCTTTTGTTTCTTCTTATGTTATGCATTGCTTAATATTACCTGCTACTTTATCGTCCCGTTCGCCTCTTAGACTCCAAGTCAGGTCCAAATTAATGTTCAAACTTGAGTTTTAAAATTAGTTGTGGGGCACATAGCGAGGCAGCAATGAATAGTATCTCTGTCTAATATCTGGTTCACCTAGGGTATGCCTATGTTGTTCATCTTGGGTGGGAAACAAATATTAAAGCAATCATCATCTGTCTTTTTATTAAAGTAAAGCAATCATCAGCCTGCTATCATTATTTTTGGATCCATCCACTGGTTGTTACCATCACTCTAGATTTCTGCATGCTCTCCTTACATAATCTCACTATATTTTTTCGTACGCATGTCAGATATTGTACACAGTCATGTTGAACATGTAGCGAAAAAAAGAGAAGAGTTTTGTGCGGCAATACAATGTCATGCAGACATCGTTCCATGGTGGGTTTAATGGCAAACCCTCCCCCTCTCTAGATTGTAATCCAGAGGAAGATATCTGTTCTGAGGCAGATTCAGACGCAGCTGACCACTCCTATTTACCCCCCAAGGTGTTTGCTCTAACTTGGCATGATGATGTTAGTCACACTACAAAAAAAGACACATCCGTGACATTTTGGGCCGAACGAATTTTTTTCCTGTCATACATATGACACTTCTATGACGATAATTGTGACAAACCCCGGTATCATCATAGATGTGGTGGGCTCCTACTTCTATGATAGAAAATGGGCTTTTCGTCCTGGGCGGGCCGGAGATGCAGCTGCATGACATTCTTTGGGCCGCTCATTACGGAAAAAACCATGGTAGAAGCGAGGGCGAGGAAAATTTCAAGGAGTTCCCGGTTACGGTGGGAGGTCAGGGGCCAAGCGATGCGCGTTTCTCTCGTACACGTACGCACGTGTGTGTGAGGCGTTGGCTCTAACTGAACCCGAGCGAGGCGTTGGGCTCTAACTGAACCCAAGCGATTGCACTACAGGCTACGCGTTACTGAACCCGAGCGATCGATCGATGGCTGTTAACTGAACCCGATCGAGCGATTCCTTTGCTACTGCTGCTAACTGAAGCCGATCGATGCTGCCTCTGGGATGAACAGTGAGCGTTGCGGGGGGGGGGGGTGGGGGGGGGTTGGATGAACAGTGAGCAGTGGCGTTGCCTCTGGATGAACAGGACCCCGTGGTGTGGAGGGCTGGATGAACAGTAGACGGTGGAGGGGTGTCCGTGGAGGGGTGGTTGAACATGACCCCGTGGTGTGGAGGGCTAGATGAACAGTAGACGGTGGAGGGGTGCCCGTGGAGGGGTGGTTGAACAGTAGCCGGCGGAGTAGCGTGCGGTGGAGGCTGGATGAACAGGAGCCCGTGGAGGCTGGAGGAGGTCGACGGTAGCCCGTGGAGGCTGGAGGAGGTCGACGGTGGAGATGAACAGTATCCCGTGGAGTCCCGTCTTGCGGTACGCCACACCCCTCCCGATGAACAGGACCCCCGTTTCGACCGTAGGAGGCCCGTTTCGTCCGTTTTGCGGTACGCCACACCCCTCCCGATCAACAGGACCCCCGTTTCGACCGTAGGAGGTCCGTTTCGTCCGTTTTGCGGTACGCCACAACCCTCCCGATCAACATGACCCCCGATTCGACCATAGGAGGTCCGTTTCGTCCGTTTTGCGGTACGCCAGACCCCTCCCGATGAACAGGATCCCGTTTCGAATGTGGTCGGTCGAAGACAAGGCCGTTTCCTCCGTTCTGCGGTACACCAGGCCTCGTTTCCATCGCCTGTTCCGTCCAAGCCCTCCCGATGAACACGACCACGCATTCCGTTCCGACCCAGCCGGTTGGCTCCCACGCATTCCGTTGCCTCCCGATGAACACGACGCATTCTGTTGCCTCCCCATGAACACGACGCATTCCGTTGCCTCCCCATGAACACGACGACGACGCTGTTTCTCCGTTCTGGCCTAGCCATGTCAACGAGCCCTCGCCGTACGTATGCGCGAGTAGGCGTTCGAGACCCCGCCCGTATGTACACATACGTGGCCGTATTTTCTTTCTTGCACCCTGGCCGCTGTACGTACGTGTACATGCTACATGCGCGCCTCTACATCCACCGGTATATATGTACGTACATGTTCGCGACCAGAATGACAACGCTACGTACGCTTCGACCAGGTGGGTCCCGACTGTCAGGCACTTCCTTGCGTGCGAAGATGTAGCTGGTGGGTCCCAGCAGTCAGGGGGGCGAATCGTTTTTTTTTTGCCCGGACGCACTTCCTTGCGTGCGAAGGTGTAGCTGGTGGGTCCCAGCAGTCAGGGGGGAAACGTTTTTTTGTGAAATACGGTGGCCCGTCCGGTGGGTCCCTGCTGTCAGGTGGAGGAATAATTATTTTGCGCGTAACAAGGAGGCACTTCCTTGCTGCGGTTGTGGACCCAGCTGTCAGCGTCTCCACGCACAGTACTCTTCCGATGGAAGTCGGTCGTTGACCACATTGACCACGCCGCGCCGAGAGCACCATGGCGGTGGATGACGGCGAGGCCTAGGAAGGGGATGACACGGAGGCAGGGAAGACTCGACAGTTGTTTCCCACGCGGAGGGGAGTACGACTGTACGAGGGTTTACTGGTTCGTCTGCCGTCGCCGGAGAATAGCAGCAGGTGTGGGTGAGTAGAGGGATGGCTAGGCCAGCGATGGGAGTACGGTGGGGCAGTGAGGCCTGCGTAGCAGCACAGCCGGCCGCGGGGAGGAGGGAGCAGGCAGTCCCGCCGGCGCTTGTTTGAGCGGCTGGAGCAGGAAGAGCAGAGATTGAAGAAGCATGACGGCCGTTGGATGGACATCCAACAGTCAGTGCTTGTGCGTCAACCTTTTTTTAGGAAAGCCTCAAATCTGTGGAAAATAGCATACAACCCATTTGCTAATTCTTAAGGTTTTTTTTGGAGCCCATATTCTTTTTGTTAGCATTACAGCCCATATTGTGGCCACGGTTAAAAAATTATACGAAATTTTGCATATTTCGGTGCGGTCCGAACTGTTTTTAATCCCGAAATTTTGACTCACATTCAAACTGATTTTAAAAATAAATGTATATCAATATAAAATCCAACAAATTCTCCACGCATAAAAATTAATGTAATTTAAAATCTTGAAATGGAAAAAAAGATATTTGAAACTAATTGCCGGTTTGATGTGTTTTAAAAATGTACAACCCATTTCTCATTACTGATGGGCCATTTTCTCGGCCAGCCGAATGAAAGCTCTCCTCGTCTTGAAAGATTTGCAGCCCAACAGGCCTGACAAAGCGACTTACTTGGCAAATCACAAAAAAACTGGGCTGTGGCCGTGGACCCAGCTGTCAGCCTCTCCACGTACAGTACTCTTCCGATGGAAGTCGGTCCTTGACCACGTTGACCACGCCGCGCGGAGAGCACCACGGCGGTGGACGACGGCGAGGCCTAGGAAGGGGACGACGCAGAGCCGGGGAAGACGCGGCAGTGGAAGCCCGCGCGGAGAGGAGTACGAGGGTTCACTGGTTCGGCTGCGATGTGAGGCTGCCGTCGCCGCAGGGCCTGGCCAGCGCTAGGAATAGTAGGGGGTGGTGAGGCCTCTGCGGCAGCACAGCCTGCCACGGAAGGCAGGAGCATGCGGCACGACCAGCGCTGCTTTGGGCGGCTGGAGCAAGAAGACCAGAGGTTGAAGAAGCACTACGGCCATTGGATGGACATCATACGGTCACTGGAGCTAGAATCGTTCATATTGACTAAGTTGACAAAGCCCTTCGTCCCTGTCAACTTAGTAGGCCCACAAGTCAGCCTCCCACCAAGGTGGGTCCCAGCTAGCCGGGGGAGTATTCATTTTTTTGTGCGTAATAAGGAGGCACTTCCGGTGGGTCCGAGCTGACAGCGGGGGGAACGTTTTTTTTCACGAAATACAGTGGCCCGTCCGGTGGGTCCCAGCAGTCAGGGGGAAATGATTTTTTTCGCAAAATACTGGTGGCCCGTCGGGTAGGTCCCCGCTGTTAGGTGGAGGAATAATTATTTTCCGCGTAATAAGGAGGCACTTCCTTGCGGCTGCCGTGGACCCAGCTGTCAGCCTCTCCATGTATAGTACTCTTCCGATGGAAGTCGGTCGTTGACCACATTGACCATGCCGCGCCGAGAGCACCACGGCGGTGGACGACGACGAGGCCTAGGAAGGGGACGACGCGGATCCGGGCAAGACACGGCAGTGGATGCCCACGCGGAGAGGAGTACGAGCGTTCACTGGTTCGGCTGCGGTGTGAGGCTGCCGTCGCCGCAGAATAACAGGGGGTGTGGGTGAGTGGAGGGATGGCCTGGCCAGTGGTGGGAGTAGTATGGGGGCGGTGAGGCCTCCGCGGTAGCACAGCCGGACACGGGAGGCAGGAGCAGGCGGCACGACCGGCGCTGCTTTGGGCGGCTGGAGCACGAAGACCAGAAGTTGAAGAAGCACTATGGCCATTGGATGGACATCATACGATCACTGGAGTATTGACTAAGTTGACAAAGCCCTCCGTCCCCGTCAACTTAGTAGGACCACAAGTCAGCCCAACAATATGGTGGGTCCCAGCTAGCAGGGGGGTCTTCATTTTTTTGGGCGTAATAAGGAGGCACTTCCTTGCGTGCGAAGATATAGCTGGTGGGTCCGACCTGTCAGCAGGGGGAATGTTTTTTCGTGAAATACAGAGGCCCTTCCTGTGGGTCCTAGCTGTCAGGTGGAGGAATCATTATTTTGCGCGTAATAAGGAGGCATTTCCTTGCGTGCGGCCATGGACCCAGCTGTCAGCCTCTCCACGTACAGTCCACTTCCGATGGATGTCGTTCATTGACCATGTTGACCAGGCCGCGCCGAGAGCACCAAGGTGGTGGACGACGGCGAGGCCTAGGAAGGGAACGACACGGAGCCAGGGAATACTCGGCAGTTGTTTCCCACGCGGAGGAGTACGAGGGTTTACTGGTTCGTCTGCCGTCGCCGGAGAATAACAGCATGTGTGGATGAGTAGAGGGATGGCTAGGCCAGTGATGGGAGTACGGTGGGGCCGTGAGGCCTGCGCGGCAGCATAGCCGGCCGCGGGAGGAGGGAGCAGGCAGTCCCGCCGGCGTTTGTTTGAGCGGCTGGAGCATGAAGAGCAGAGATTGAAGAAGCACGACAGCTGTTGGATGGACATCCAACAGTCGCTGCTCTCGTGTGTTGACTAAGTTGACAGGGCGTTGCGTGTGCGTCAACCTTTTTTTTATGAAAGCATATGCGTCAACCTGTAGTAGGCGCACAAGTCAGCCTCAAATCTGTGGAAAACACATACAGCCCATCTGCCATTATTTCTAATAATGTACAGCCCATTTGCTAATTCTTAAGTATTTTTTTGGAGCCCATCTTCTTTTTGTTAGCATTCCACCCCATATTGTGGCGACGGTTAAAAAGTATACGAAATTTTGCATATTTCGGTGCGGTCAACTGTTTTTAATCCAGAAATATCGATTCACATTCAAACTATTTTGAAAAATAATTTATATAAATATAAAATCCAAATAATTGTCCACGCATAAAAATCAATGGAATTTAAGATCTTGTAATGAAAAAAATTGAAACTAATTCCCGGTTCGATGTGTTTTAAAAATGTACAGCCCATTTCTGGGCAAACCGAATGAAACTCTCCTCGTCTGGAAAGATTTGCAGCCCAGCAGGGCCGATAAGCAAGTAGGCCTTGTTTGGGTATTTCTTTAAAAAAATAGAACTGGGCTAGCCATTTTCAGCAAGAAAAAAACACAACTGGGCTCATGATGTGGTAAACATAAATAAAACTCTGGCTAGACGGGCCACAACCCCCGCACAGCCCCGTTGTTACCCTGATCCATCGCTAAAACTAGTATAAATAACAACTGCTTGTTCCTCAAAAAAAACTGCGCGACTTGCTGGGTCCTTCGTGTCAGCCGCTCGTTGTGTAATTCTCTCGTTTATTGACTACGTTGACAATGGCGTGAGCCCCAGATGTCCAACCATTAGGAGGAACCATATTTTTGGGCTTGTACTATAGAGGCACTTGCTTGCGTACTGCCATGACGCTGGTGGGTCCCTACTGTCATCCTCTCCACGTACAGTCATCTCCTTGTTCCTCTCGGTTGTTGACGACGTTGACAACGCAAGAGGGCGGCACACCGCGCACGGCGAGCGAACCAAGGCCGCAAGGCGGAGGACGACGGCGAGGCCTCGGACGAAACGAACAGGAGCCGTTGAAGATGCGTCGGTCCAGTCGCAGGCGGAGGGGAGTACGAGTGTTGACTGGTTCGGGCGCGGGTGCGTGTTGGGGCTGACGTCGCCGGAGAATAACAGGACGTGTGGGGGAATAGAGGGAGGGACTGGCCAACGTTGGAGGGTACGTATGGTAGGGCGGCGGAGGCGTAGCCAGCCATGGGAGGCGGGAGCAGGCGGAGCCGACGGGGTGGTTTGGTTTGGGCGGCTGGAGGAAGAAGAAGACAAGAGATAGAAGATACACGACAGATGTTGGATGTCAATCCAACGGCTGGTAGGCAGAATCGTTTGTTGACTGGCTAGTAAGTCGACACCACCTTGGATAGGCTATTTCCTCGCGGGTCCCAAATGTCAGAATCCAAATCTGTCACGGTCATGCAGCCTTTCGTATGAAAATTTACAGCCCATTTGATGTGCTAGTTCGAAATAAGTTTGTGGGTGCTGGTGGGGGCTAATCACTTGGCTTCTGTAATGCACAGTGAGCTCAAGCAGCCGGCGAGAGTGATGTTATTTCCCTTGGTTGGGATTTGTTACAATATTTCACTCTAAATTAAACGAATGGCAAGCCATTTGCCTTGTTTCAAAGAAAATATGACAGTCACAGCCGAGTTGAAAAGGGTAGGAACATCTAACTCCAGCTTACAAACTGTACAAAAGCACGAGGGTTAATTGTTGATCAGGTTTACAAAAAAACCAGATTGAAAAGGGCAACAACATCTAACTCCAGCAGTGTTTTCGGTAGTCACAGTCAAATGGATCGGTCAGGTCCATAGAATGAACGTCCTGGGTCATAAAATTTACTGGATTATGACCACAATATGTTGTAAATAGAAGCCCGGCACATTCAGAAGCTCTTTTGCCCACCTGAAACTCCTTTTTTTGCTCTTCGACATACCCATCCGTCAAAACCATGCTACTGATAAACTTAAGCCTGATGGACAATAGTAACCTCGCATTCAGCAGGAAGAATGTGACAAATCTTGTGTTTGCACGGTTGGCTACAGATCGTTCTAGCGTTATTGTCTTCAATCGAATCTCATGAGAAGTGAGAAAATCCTGATGCTTACGAATCCACCGATTGGTTATAACTTTCTTACCCCGTCCTGTTGCCTAAATAGACATGAAGATTGAAAACAGTTAAGGTCTAAAAGAAGAGTGTCGAAAGAGCAACAGTTGAATGGTTAATTCTAGTACACTATATGCGGGCTTCTAATGTGCGTCAAATTATCACCTTTATATACAACTTCTCCAGACATGGAAAGCATTGCCGCAAGCCAATAATCTTGTTCAGATCAAAACTATTCATTTGGATATATCAGATCTTGACAGAATCCAGCACCATTGAGAGGCCATCCATGGAGAAACTCTTCATTGAGCATAGAACATAATATTAGTACAAAATGTGTACTCCAAGATGATATATAAATTATGCGCAGAAATTTAAAATGCAGCTTATGGTTACAAGTGTAGATGATACTATAAAGTACCTGAAGAACTGTGGAGCCAAACACCATATTGAAATGAGCACAGAGATCATGTATTACACCCAAGGTCTCCAGTTTAGGCGCAGAGAGGACGGTTATTTGCAACGGTGAATAACTAGAATCAAGGATCAACCTTTGAAGTGAAGGGGCATCTTGGATGATGAGCTGCCTTCCGTCAAAAGAAATTCCAATTCTTATAAGGTTAGGCGACTTTATTTGGAGACAACCGATTCTAACTGTGAAAACAAGCACCAAGCACTCCAGCGCAGGGCAACTGGAGTGGATGATGCTGTGCAATGAGGCCTCCGATATACGAACCTGCACAAGTGAAAGTTTCTTGATAAATGGGAGTCGAAGGTTTAGTACCAGATTGTCTGGTAGGTAGCACAGCGCAAAGGTGGCGGTGTGGAGAGAGGATGAAAACCGCGAGATGGACATCGGTGCTGAGGGCACAAGTTCATGGTGTTCGGTATGTGGTATGTGATTTCCAGGGGAATAGTACAACTCAAGCAGTTGTAGTTCTGTGAATTCAGGGGATTTCAGCCAGGCATCCACCGTGCAAGGCATGGTATGCTTGCTTAGGTAGCATGACGGGATGCAGAGGCTTTGAACGGAGCCCTGGTGGGAGGAGATGATGGCTCTGGGGATTTCAAAATCATTGAAGAGAGATAGCTGACGACAGTCGAGATTAAGGGGCACGGCGCGCCATAGAGGGCGCCACCGAATTGAGAGGACTTGGGTGCGGCAGCAATCCTTGGTGGGGAGAAGCGAGATGATCTCCCCAAGGACGGCGTCCGGGAGATCGCTGATGCTGCCCACCCGAGATTCTATGGGTTCCTGGGATCCGGTGGGGGCGGGGTCGCCGCTTCTCCCCGCGCTGCCGCGTGCGGGATGTACAACAGGCGTCGCCGATGGCAGGAGCCTCATCTTCTTGGCACTGGGGTCAGCCGACTCCATTTTCCTCGAGGGCGTCGCGTCGCGCTCACGGATTTGAGCAGAGTAACGAATGACGAGCCTAGTTGTAGTGCGAGCGAAGAAGAAGGGGAGCTGGGGGTTTTCTGTAGGAGTGAGGAAGAAGGGGAGCTGGGGTTTTCTGTAGGAGTGAGGTGAGGAATTTGGGGGTACGAGTGGAGCAAGCTGACATGAGGTGGGTGAGAGCGAGGAGGAAGAAGAGCACCCAGGGTTTTTGGGGGGGGGGCGGTGTGCTGGGTGTGGGTAGCGCCTCTCATTCAGTAAATATATGTGCTTTTGAATTGATTTTACTATTTACTAGTGTGGATGGGCTGTTTTGTCTTGGGCCCAGAGAAACAATTACTACTAGTATAGTGGAGACACTCTACAGCTACCCAGAAAAACAATTACTACTAGTACAGTGGAGACACTCTACCGCTTCTGGCTCCTCCTAGGTCATTGAAACATCTCCCTCTACTGAATGCCGTTATACTTTTGTTCACCGACATGCGGGCCATGCAGCGCGCGGGCCCAAATGCCATCCACCAAATTAGAAGGCAGTATGCAGGCGGAGAGTCACCCCGGTCGTAGCGCGCCAGTAACGAGCCGTCGTATCACAAAACCCCACCTCCCCGCAATCTAAGTTTGACGGACGAAGCAACCATCATTTCACTCTTCGCTGAATCCCCTTCTCCCTCACCGTCTTCAAGAAAGGCAACACTCGCATCTGCCACTGTTCTTCTCTCCGAACGAAGGGAAGGTAAGCGGATCCGTGATGTTGGTATATTTTCATTCAGAGAAAAAAGAAGAACTTTTGCAAAGCAATAACCGATCCTCACTCTCTTTTTTGTTTCATTGTCATTGCGATTGTGTTTTCCTTTCAGTGGTCTCTTAGTATTCGTCAGTTTCATGATGGACCAAGGAGAACCAGGCAAAGATCTGCCGATATTGGAGCAGACGCGGGAGGCTGATCCCCACGAGACAGAGAGCTCCAAGAAGATGGAGGCAACCATCGAGCCGACCCCCGTTTGAGGTTACAGCCCCCGTGGCACTGCAGGAGCAGTTTTCCCCCTTCGAGGATGTGTCCCCCCCCCCCCCCCCGCTGAGCTGCCCAAGGTGATTTCCTCCTTTGCCGATCTCGATTGTGGTTTTTCATCTAAGTATGTGGTGATTTTTTTAGAAAAGGAAGTATGTGGTGATTAATAATGCAAAATTTTATTAGCTTCGATGCCATGCTATACATAGTGGTTTAAATAACTTGTGTTTCTTATACTGAAAAGTAATTCAGAATTTGTTTTTGTTTCAATTAGAGCCCTGATGCAGACAAGGATTGTGTGGTTGTACATGTCACTCGCTATGAGGCAGACGACCTGAATATACGCACTGGGAAAACAGAGTTCTTAGGCTGTTGGATCCTGGAAGCCATTTGCGGTTATACCAATGAAGAGTTGTATTCCAGCCTCACTATTGTCAGGCGTGTTGTCCAGGGTGTACTGAAGCACAAGAAGTTCAAAGCTACTCCTTTGTTTGTGAGGCATACTGTTCTTGTCAAGCTTACGCATGAAGATGACGTGGCATGCCTCCACAAACAAGTTTATCAGTGGCAAGGCCACAAGGTTGTCTTCATGAAGGTTCACAGGATTGAGCTGCTGCGGGACGTCCTCGATGATGTTCATGGCAAGGTCCATCTTGTGTCCAGCCCAAATTACATCGAGGCATGAAATAGTTGCCCCAGCTAGTGTTTAATAGTAGTTTGGATTGTGTCCAATTATCCGAACCTTGCCTATTATCAAACCCTCTCGGGCTAGTACTCTGTTTGAATCCGTCTATGGGAACTGCTGCTACTTTTGTGTGCCCATGAATCATGTGAGAACCATCGTAATTGTTGCCGAAACAGATGCGTCCTCACTAGTTTTTTCATGAATATGGCATGGTAAGACATAAGTTGTCACGGTTTATCATACGAGCAGTGTGTGTTTTGATGAAATAGAGCACTCGTTCGAGAACTGTGCGCCGACGTATACATAGGTACTTGTAAACACTGTTGGTGCTACCCCACTTGTAAGCAGTTGTGCAAAACACGGCACATTGGCTCAGCTCGCTTCAACACTAGGCTATCGACTAGCTAACAATCAACAATCTACTGTCTGACATATAAGAAACTATGTATCTTGTTACAGTGGTTCATGCAGTTAATTGAGGCCACAATGTAATAAATTCCAAATGTTCACACGCTAGTCCAGCGCTCATGTGGAACACTCACATTAAACTCGTCTTCATAAAAAACTTGAAAAGCATAAGTTAAGCAATTTTATACATCTCAATGATTCATAGAACATAACAAACATATACTAGTTCATAGCAAAAGACAAAGTTGTGAGAAGGTTTACAAATCAGGAAAAAACAAGCAAGGCTTCTGTGAGCAAAGGGCCTCCCGGCAGGCTTAAATTTCGTGGAGTTCACTCTGGTTTTTTCTTGTTGCCACCATCCAGGGTTAGGTTCTCTCATTCCAGAGTAACCAATTATAATTGTGGTCTCAGCTGGAATGCTGGACTGAACCATGCAGTGTACTGACCAGCTGAAATGCTTGTGCATTCCACTAAATTTAAGCACCGCTATTTGCAGAAATAAGCAGACCACAATGCCTCTTGTCCGCGCACCTGTCCAAAAAACCGCCGTGCAGCCATGCCAGCTAGTCCTCGGTCCATGGATGAACTGGTAGAAAGTGCATTCTGGACTAGGATGCAGTTGTTTTCGCTCGTCCCTGCACTGCAATCAGGAAGTAAAATGTACGAATCAACTTCTTTTAGATTGTGTTGGTCATTCTACCTTAGTTAGTACCAATGTAGGGATACCTTGAAGACGGGAGGTTAGACGACGGCAACGAGGGATAGCCATCTCATTTTGCGCAGTTGTACTAAAACTGAGGTGTGTGCTTTTGATTGCGCGGATAGAAATGATACAGAGACAGACATCCCGAAACGATATGGAGACAGACATCCCTGTTTGCGCAAATACGAAATACGGTTATTTAAACAATGACAGATATTAATACTTTCCTCCGTTTCCTCTTAGAACCAAGTCCTAGATTCATGCTAGAGCTTTCCCACTTTCTTCCCTGTTTGAACCAATGCTTTGAGTCGACTGTATGAACTAGCTTTACTTCTAATAATAGTAGAAGTCTAGGTGGCTTTGGAACAGCGGACGGAAGTAGAAAAGGATCCACACGAAGGGAGCTGGAGCAGTAGAGCAAGGCAGGTTTCGAAGGAATATATACCTGAGGGTCGTCGGCATGTGGCAAAGATGGCGTCAGGAGGCCGCATCTTGGCCACAATACCGCAGGGAGGAAGAAGGGGTCGGAGGCCCTCCCGAGCCGGTGCTCTCTCGGAGAGAACGGCACGGCCGCCGATCGGGACGCGCGGGCAGCCGTTGGTCTCCTCCCTCGCCGCCGGTGACAGCGTGAACGATGCACCTACACCCTTCCCCGGTCGAGGTTGTCCGGCCGGATTTGTGACCAGCCGTGAGCTGAGAGAGAGTGTGGCCACCTATGTGTTGCTTAGATCTGGAGAGCATGAGAGAGTGAACGAGAGGAACCCTAGTAAAGCAAGTGCTAAGGCTCCTGCTTTTATATATAGTGGAGTGATTTTGTTGTACCAGCTTCAAAAAATGCGCTCCTACGTGTACCCGCGAGTGGGTGTGAGAGAACTAGTGCGTGCGTGCACCGCTTCTCTTCGTGAGAGTACAATATACTATGCCCAAAGAACGTTCGCCGCAAGGGTAATAGTATAAGTGTGTGACGTGTGAGCTAAAATAAAATGTGCGCGCCGTCTTTTGTTTTTTAGAAGTTCTGAGGGTAGGGTGTGAAGAGCACATATGTGCATGACGTCTACCTGCAGATAGATGGTGGGTGCGACGTGCGAGTCTGCGAGAGGACTTGGGAGAGTCGTGACTCGTGAGGGTGCGTGTGCGTGAGAGAGAGGGGGGCACGTATCAATGCAATGCATGTGTCCGTAAATCATTATCCGACAAACGTTCGCCACAAGCCTTTTCCTGACGAACGCCGTAAGAACCGTTAGATCGGCATCCGACAGTGTTAGTTTTGCCATGTCATTTAACAGAACAGCCACTCCTCCTACACACAAATCTTCCACGTGAGTGTTAGCAACTGCTGTATGCTCCCTCCGTTCCGAAATGCAGTGCATATAGCTTTATTGAAAATTCGAACCTCGCAAACTTTTACCGAGTTTTCGTGTACCAAATTGCACGTGTAGAATACCATGTATATATCATTTCATTCATCTTCGAGAGGTAACTATAAAGATGGGTGAGGAGTCTACAAAGAAAGACCATCGTATCACCCGCAGCAATTTCAAGCATCCTTTAGTGTCGAGGAATATCATAGGAACTCTATATGATATGATTTTTATAGGATTTTTTCCTTTAGAGCCAATTGGTTCATAGGAATAGATTCATATACTCCATATTTCAAAGGAAATAAAGATGATATCATTTCTATAGCTTTAGAGCCACTTGGTTCATATGAATGGATTCCTATACTCCCTTAATTTCAAAGGAAAATAAACATTAGCATATATTCAATAGAAAAGTTCCTATGATATGAACCAAATTACATCTCTTTTCTAATCCCTCCTCATAGGAATTGAGATACATGTCATCTCTAGATTCAATAGAAAAGTTCCTATGATGTGAACCAAATGACATCTCTTTTCCAATCCCTACTCATAGGAATTGAGATGCTCCATGTCATCTCTTTCCCTACAACTTCCATGTATACATCTTCTATTCCTAAATAGATAGTACAACCCACTGGTAGCTTTTCTCCAAAACATGCAACTATGGCACAAGAACTATATAGTGTGCCAATAACTTTGAAAGATGGTCGCTAGATGAAGCTAACCCGACAGTGCGGAGATAGGCAAATCCGAGCACTACTGGCCGTTGGATATCATCAACATTCCACCAGATCTGCCACATGTACAATTTAGAAGACTCCATGGTTGAACTTAAGCATAATGCACAAACCTCAAAACACAAGCACTTCTCCTTTGTTCTAGAATCTTCTGTATCATAATTGATTATTTTTTTCTAAATGAATTGCCATTATTTGTTTTTTACTTTATGATTTACAATGCACAACCCCATGAATCTTAACATTTTTATAAAACTAATTGATTTTGAATGAGATGAACTATAAGAACTAAACGAACATCTACATCATGCATATATGACTCAAAGCTTTACATGCTATAGTGTGTATTTATTCATAATTTGGTTTCAAAATCTCATGCGTTCAATACATGTGTACCTTACTAGTTTTGAGTAGAGTAGCAAATTTCACGCGGTCCCGGGTATATCAAAATGCGGGGCCCATGCATCATTGCCTTTCGGTCGAACCTACGTCCACAATTTTGTGTACGTACTATATCTCAACTGGTCCCCGAACCCAAAATGCTGCCTCGTTCCCGTAAAACCAAGTGGCCCACACATATTTAAGGCGTCGACTCGAACCCGTTTACTACGACGTGGCCCCGCACGCCGTAGTACTTCTACAAACCCTACCGCCGCACTCATCATCGGTTTTCTTCAAGAGGACGAGGGAGAAGCCGATTTGTAGTGGAGGCGCTTTCAAAAAAAAGGATTTGTAGTGGAGACCCCTACCCTAGGGTGCCCTAGGTAGCTGCCGCACGCATCATTGTTTTCTCTTTTCTTTATGCTCTTGCGCCCCAGAGTGAAATGATGGTTGCTTCGTCCGTCCAGCTTAATGCGGGAAAGGTGGGGCTTTGTGATTTGACCCCTCATCGCTCATTTTCTACTACTGCGGCGCTACGACCGGGGTGCCTCCAATTCCAACCGCTGCTCCGAACTGTAATTTGGTGCATCGCACGTGGAACAAGACGGTGGATGAGCCACATGTCGGCCAAAGGGGTCCTGTTAAGTGTGTCGCCATTTCGTGTGCGGACTGACCCTGCTTGAGTTGCTACGCCAACACGACAGGAGCAGCCTACCACTTGGTTTTGCTCCTTGGTGAATCCCGACTATATTGATCTAAAAAGATACGTGCTGAACTACCCTCTCCGTCTCGGTTTTTTTTTATTTTTAGGCGTCTCGGTTTATAGGGCCTGCATGCAGTTCTAGGTCATCCATTTGACTAAGTAAATATGAGTTACTATGTCACAAAAAGTATATCATTGGATTCTTAAGCGGATGTAGTTGTATTTAAAAGTCGAGGGCAGGGCTTTTCCTGCGCGGTAGGCGGGGCAGTTCCGCCTAGTCAGTTCGACAAAGACGCGAGAAGACGAGGGAGTAGGCTGCTGCAAATGTAAGGCTGTGTGATTTGACAATGAGTTACTGCTGGACAGGTGGAGCCCCGTGATTTGACTTGCCATTATCATTTTAACCGCGGCGCTACGACCGATGTGAGTCTCCCGATTCCTGACCACCTCCATACAGGTGCCTCTCCCAATGCTCCACCATGTAGTAGAGGCTGGCTCTTGCATGAGAGCCCACTTCTCCACTTTTTCCTTGCCTCTCTTTCCTCCACATATGCAAAAATGCCATGTAAAGCGCACTATTGTACTTACTTTTACTTGCTCCTACAGGTGCTTAAGCTTGCCACATAGGCATAAAGTCTGATGTGGCAAGTTAATCAAGAAGAGAGAGACTAGTTTGGTGACCCAAGGAAGAAACGGTGCTAAGCGCGTTTACCTAGGTGAAAAGACAATTTTGAGTCTATAGCTAATTAAATGAAGCAAACTTAGCAACACCATTTCATTGGAAGAGGTCACTCCTTGGCAAATGCAATAAATACTAGTACTCCCTGTGTCCCATAATATAAGAACGTTTTTGGCACTACACTAGTGTCAAAAACGTTCTTATATTATGGGACGGAGGGAGTACAAAGAAAGAGATAGAAAGGAGTAAAAAAATACACTTATAGCCAACCTTATAGCCAACCTTGTTGTAGTATGAGTGACTAAGTGATGACTATGTATGACATGCCAACATCAGATAGCCTAATGCACCATATTAAATCTCCAAGGGCACGACCGCGCGAGCGACGCGACGGTCGTGGTGGGCGCGACCATGATACGGGCTGCTGGCAGCCCTTGGATCTGAGATCAAACGGTCGCATGCTAAGTTGCTGAAAATTTGCAGAATAACCCTCCAGGATAGGATATTCACCCATAGGTCTAGAATCACGCCATGCAACCGTTCGATCTCAGATCCAAGGGCTCTCGGAAGCCCGTATCATGGGAGAATGGAAATCCACTACCCTGCCATTCGCACGCTGGCAGTTCGTTCCTACTCGTCCCCGCACGTCCTTCAATACTACGGTGGTTCGCTCCTAGTCGTCCCGTCCATTCACATTACGGGAGTTCCACTAATCCTAACCCTCCTCCCAAATCCATGGCGTCCCAAATCTCCACGATCGGTGGTGAGTACAAGGTTAGAACCATCACCGGCGATGAGTTCGACGTCATCTACACCCGTTCTTCCGCGACGGTGAAAGGATGCCTTTCTCGCTTCAGATGCATGTTCGAAAACTCAGATGATGAGTGGGTCGCTGGGCTAGATGTTGAGTACACCACAGTCCTGGGATGAGAGAAGGATCTAAAGGACGAAGAGAGGAAGAAGCCCGCCGTGATCCAGGTTTGCGTACATAACGTTTGCTTGGTCTACCACATATGCCATGCCGACGTTGAGTGCTAGGATATTAAGAACTTCCTCAAGGACAAAATAGTGAAATTCGTTACTGTAGACTTTAAGAACGACAAAGAAGTCCTGGGTCGGATAGGCCTCGTTGTAGGCAACCCCTTCGACCTCCAGAAGAATCGGCTGGTGCCCTCTCGTCAGCCTTCAATGCTGACCCCGACAGGAGCCATGGTTCATCCTTCGTACCGTAAACTGGAGAAACCTCATTACACGTTTCATCGTCATCCATGGCAGCGGAATGTACTAGATATAGACCACATCCACTACGCTGCAATGGATGGCTACCTTTGTTTCAATATCTACAAGGGTTGGATGAAGAGCAACAGCCAAGTGTGCGGTTCAAGCAAAGAAGTATCGGCCAAGAGGAAGAGGGACAAGGACGAAGTCGCGGACGTGGACGAGGACTCCGAGTAAGGTGCCAGTGTCGTTGCTCATGGTGGTTCTAAACTTCTAATGCAGTGTCTACCAGATTAGTTGCATAGTTTAATTTCAGGTGTGCTTAGTTTAATTTGAGGGGTGTGTTGTGCTGAGCCCCCAGCAGAACTATGTTATGTTTCTTCTCGTTACTTTAACTCTTCAGTATGTACATACTACTAGTATTTCTTTAATAGAATTTAGCACCCCAATTAAGCACGTACTACTTTTTTAATAGTACTATATGCATAATTTGGCGACGAGCGCTCTCTATATGTACCACCTTTTTTTTAATTTCAATTTTTGCTCCATGGCGCAATCCATCGATAGTACTACTATACAAAAGTATACATTTTTTAAAAGGCTAGAGTACTGTTCACATATATATCTAGTTAAATTCTCAACCTAGAACGACGTGCATGCCATGTAGTAAAAATGAGGTGATTTTATCGAGCGATCGGCGGGGGAGCATGGGCTGTCATGCGGTCCCACGTGTCATGATGTACCAAGGCGATGCGCGTGTCCCTCTTGAGGCCGAAGCGATACTACATGGTTTGAGATGATGGCGAACCGAAGTGTGAAATAATGGTTGCTTCGTCCGTTTGGGAAGGTGCGGCATTGTGATTTGACGTCTCATTGCTCATTACTACTACTGGGCTGGTACGAGTGGGGTGCGTCCCCCCTACTGTTCTGCACTGTTATTTGGTGCTTGACACGTCGACCCGGTTGCTATATGTCCCACATGTCGGCGACATGAAGTACAGAATTCATGAAAGGGAGCGTCGACGGAGGAGTATACTACAGAATTCATGAAAGGGAGCGACTTAGTTTTGGAAAAATCTGTTTTTACGGAGTACGTACCCACTAGGGTTTATAGGGCTCATCTAAAAAACATTCATTTTTCCATTTGATAAGTCTCAATTCTACTATACTAGTAGTAGTACCATTACATGTTGGATTTCGAGGTGCGTTAGATCACCCGACGCAAGCAGTGGCAAGAGGAAACTAACCAATGCATGTACAAGTTCATGGAAATTTAGTGGTCATTCATGCATTCGTTCTAATTAATGCCTCGGTAAACATAACTTCTTGAGAAAAACGAGCGTACTAATTACTTGTGCAAACTACGAAATTAATTCGACCACTCACCGTCTACCTTGGTTGGAGAGATTTTGAAATTGAGCCATAAACTGGAAAGGAGGGAGTAGTAACTTTTGTCTCGATTACTATTTGTGGCCTTGTATAGATGCAAAATGTATTTTTTTATAGTGGCCTTGTATAAGTAAATGGAGGGAGTACTAACCAAAGTACGTAGTAAGACGAGGAGTAAACGGAGGGAGTAGTAAAATTTTCTCCTCGTGCTGCGAGCCACCGCGCACGTGGGCGAGGGAGCGGGCGTAAAGGCGTACAGTAGTAGTAGTAGTACTACTACTACTCGTAAGCAAGCTTCACCTCATCCTGCGAGCCACCGCACCCGTGGGCGGGGGAGACGGCGTACTAAGCAAGCTTCTCCTCGTTCTGTGAGTTGATGGGACACATCAAAAGTACTCCAGTGTATAGAGCCTTGCCTCTAAGGTAGGCCCCACATGGTTTGCCTCTTTTTTTAATTTAACATAACGCGTCAAGTCGCAATTTGTTTGTTCACCCGTGGTAGATGATCCTCCCTCCACCAAGTGGACAACCAGTACACGTGCCAAATTACCATGTGGGCTGCCTTTTTCGTACAGAAATGAGCTCCACCGTGTACCCGCGCGGGTGTGGTTGGGAAAGAGACGGGAGTACGTGCGCCGTGCGTGCACCTCTTCTCTTCGTGCACGTCCCCCACCTACGTGGGTGTGTGTGAGGGAGATACAAACCTAGACATAATGTGCCGTCCATCCCCATGCCTCCGCCCAGTCCGACCACCAGTCACCACCACGCCCCACTCCTATTCACCTTATCTCTCATCTTTCTCCCTCCATTTTTATATACAAGGGGCCACTATCGAAATTACAATTTGCAGATATACAAGGCCACTAACACTAATCGATGCAATATTAATGGTGTTTGCCTCGTGGTACTAGCAAAGGAGGACATTAATTATCCCTTGCATGCATGCGGGAGTTTGTAAAAAAATGCATCTTGATGTTCCGTGCAATGCATGGGCATCTTGCTAGTCCATGAAAACAACACATGGGAAAATTACACGGCGAATGAGGGATTTGAATCTGTTGGGAGGGGCTGTTTGGATCTTGCCCGGGGTAGCCAAAATATTGGCGACCCTTTTGTCCACCGGTGCCTTCGCCACCAATGAACGAGGAATGGCTCGGGTGCTCATGCTGCCATGCATCCTCCAGTGCGCACGTTGGAGACGAGCTCGCACGAGCTGTCTTTTTTTGTCCCACAACGCCGCCCGAGCCGCCCGCAGACCGACCGACGACCCGCAAATTACGCCATCCAACCGTAGTCGCACACATTATGACAGTAACTCAACCAACCGGAGGAAATTCACGCAAACACGTAGACAAACTGATATTTCATATAAACAACGATGGAAATCATATAAAATACCGGATTTTCATACAAACATGATGGATTTCATTACATTCAAATGAACTACGCGGTGCTAGTTCTGGACAGCACAGGTATATAATACCTGGCCTAAATGGTTGCCCGCCGATCGATTTGTGTTCCTCATGTCCGGCAGCACGATCACCGGACTGCCGGGAGCCCCGGAGGTATATGCTTCAGCGCAAAGGACGGCTCGCTTCCCCACTGCCCAACTGATATCATTGGCTGGTGCCGAAGATGATAGTGGCCGGCACCGGTTCGAGTTCATTACCGGCCACTACTTCGCCATGGCCGGCACCGGCTCGAGTTCATCCTAACATTCCCCTCTTCCGTGGAGCCCATGAGGGGTCGACGAAGGTCCTCGCAACAAAAGGATCCGGCAAGACACCTGCTGTGTACGCCGGCGTCGCCTCCGCGGTGGCCTTCATGGCACCCAAGCGGCGGCGGCCTCCTGTGTTCTACTTCTCCTCGATGATGGCGGCGGACGCGGAGGCGCTGGCCACCGACTCGTTGCTCTCCGCGCACCTGGCTTCTGTCGCTGCTTGCATGGCGCAGCCGCCGGCATGGGAGTCTCGGCCACAGAAGCGGGAGACACGGTACGAGGCGGCGGCGTGGACGGCAGCAACGACGCCCGTGCGCCGCTCCTCGTCGAGCTGGCCTGGAGCGGCGAGTTGCTGAACCGCGCACCGGCTTGGGGCGGCAACTGGCTCCGTCGGGCGAGGGGAGGGAGGTGGATCAGTGAGCTGCATAGCTCGTATCCGGCGGGCTACCCAGCCGGCTTGGATGCGGAATAACTACTCTTCGTAAGCCATTGTAAGAGTGGACAAAATGGTGGAGGAGATAGGGGAGCGGCGGAGGTGTGCGATTCTTGGCTGGCGTTTGGCCTCGTTTAAATAGGAGATTAAATAGACGGCGGACGGGAGGAGCTCGGCCGGCGTTGCGTTTAACGCCGGCCCGGTCATGAACGGACGTGTGTCCAGAGTGGGTTTCTCGGCTTCCACACGGGCGGGTTTCATGGACTCGTTTGAATGCGGCACGGAGGCGTGTTCAGCCGGGCGTGCCACAAGTGGCGCCCTCGACTCTGACCTAGGACACCGCGCCATTCTTCCACTGACGTGTGGGCTCTTTGGGTGCATGGCCTGCATCTCAGTGACCCAACGCAGGCAGCGCACAGCAGAGGAACCTTTGGTGGGCCAGGGCGGTCAGAAGCGGGCATTTCATAAACCGATGATTGTTCATTGAGTGTGACGTCATCTTTTTCATGTAGATAAGCCTACTATGTTGATAGCCCGTTCGATACGTTGTGATTCATAAAGACCGCTGCAAACATCAATGTTCTGCTTATCACAGATAAGATTGATTAATACCCGTAACAATCCATGTCCTTAACAAAGGGTGCATGCACGTATAGGTTGAGCGTGTGTCTTGCGTCGTGTGTTGTGTGCATGCAGGCATGCGAGTGTTGCGTGCGTGCAAGGGTATGTTTCAGTGTTGCATGCATGGGTGCGTACATGTGTGTGTTCGTGAGTGCATGTGTACGTGTCAGTGTTGCACGCCAGCATGCGTGCGTGTGTACGTGTCAGTGTTGCACGCCAGCATGCGTGCGTGTGTACGTGTCAGTGTTGCACGCCTACATGCGTGCGTGTCTTGCATGCATGCATGTGTACGTGCGGGGTGAGGCTACACGTCAGTCGACTGACTTTTTCATCTCTGGTCATTAGATTTTCCAGCCGTTGGATACAAAATCAAGGGCCTCCAGTTTATCATCAAACTCCACCCCCTCTGAGCCGCCAGCCACCATAGGCCGAACCGCCAGCCCCCGCCGCCCGCGGCCGGCCCGCCCTCCCCGAAACCGCTCCCCACCGCCGGTCCGTCGCCGCACCAGCCATCCCTCTAGCCCCCCCCCCCCCCCGCCGAGCTTTTTCTCCGGGGATCCCCACCCCACCGCCCAATGAACGCCCCCCAACCACCGGTGACTGCCGACCAGAGGTCTCACGACTTCGAATACCCACCGACCACTAATTTATTACCATTTCTGTCCTTCATATACGCGCTGACGGGTGCGCCCTATGGTAATGTGCGCTGCTGAATGTGGACCGTTTGACTGGTCAATTGATCGTGTTATCAACAAATTACGGAGCGGTATGGTGAGCCAGTGACCGTATGATCACCCTAAAATGTACTCCTATTTTATTAACACAGTACAGACTCAAACTACCATTTCTTTCTTTCATATACGGCCTGACAGGTGGGCCCCACGGTTACGCGCCCTGATGGTGCAACACTAGTTGCGCCGCGTGGAACATTTGACTGGTCAATTGATTGTGTCATCAACAAAATACGGAGTCGTACGGGTGAGCCAGTGACCGTATAATCATGATATGTATTTGTTTAACACGGTATAGACGCAAGGGCTCATATATACGCACAACCACTCACCGCTATAAGCGCACACACGCGAACCCTACCCCTATGAGCACCTTCGAGAGAGTGGGCCAGCATATATGATCTTGAGATTTTACGAAGTCACCATAGGTGCCTCGTAGTCGAGTGGAACGTCTCCTCCCACTGAACGTACATCGCCGGAAAATACTGAAATTAACACAAGATAAATGCGAGCACCGGGACTTTAACCTTGGTGGGCTCGAGAAACCACTGTCCTCTAACCATCCAACCACATGTTGGTTAGCACAACAAAATGTATGTGGTGACCGTGATGAGCTTATTCTGAAGTCCAGTGACCATATCGTGCTTTCGCTTCAAATAAAATGACCGTAAGTGTCGTCAACAAAATACGGAGCACGCATCAAATGCAAAGTCCGTCAGTGTCATCAACAAAATATGGAGACGTATCGTGAGCTAGATACCGTTGTACTATTGTATATGCTTATTTTCTTAGTGGTCAATTGCGTGTGTGGTGTGGTGGGCACATCATTTCTAGTTGTGGTGGGTAAACATGAAGACTCATGGGTCGGTTCCATCCTGCGCCACATATAGGTTGGACCGTGACGTGTTATACGAAGACCCATGTGGAGGACTCCGCGTACAACACGAAGCTACCAGAGTCGCGGAGGACTCTATCCCCACTGGTGATAAGCCGGCTATATATGATTTGTAACCCTAGGCCCTTAGTATGTTATACAAGCTTGGGGGCTAGTTCGTCGATAGTATACACACACGCACAATGCCTGGTATTCACGTGTACTTTGTACACACCCCTATCACTAATATACAGTACCAGGAGTAGGCTCTTTCTTGAACTGCAAGGGTCCGATCCGAACTAGGGTAAAACTTTGCCTCGTATTACCATCCAGACTAACAGCCAGGGATATCCTATCGAATGATATGATGAAATCATATCTGCCAACTACTAAGAGAGAGGTGTGTCGGGGGGTAATGTGTGCGAGAGAGGCCCAAAGATAATGTGCGTGCGGGAGACACGTAGGCACATATATGTGCGTATAGAGGGCTAGTAGAGACCGTGCATGTGTATATATGCATGTGAGAGAAATAGTGTTTTCCAACTGAGATTAGTGAAAAGAGTGGTACATAGTAGTCAGAAAGAGAGAGAGAGAAACAGGGAGAGCATGTGCGTGAGACACCCCGACACCCTGAGAGAGATTGTGAGCATGTGTGAAAGAGAAATGCCGATGCATATAAAGTGTGTGCACTTATGCGTTAGATAGAGAGATATATAACGCGTTTGTGAGAACGGGGCGAGGCATAGTGCATCTACGTGTAAAGGGCGGTTCTACGCATTAAATTAAAATATAAAGGGCATTATTATTTTTGGATGAGATCATGAATTTTGCAAATTGCGTATGGACGAAAATCGGTCTATCAGACACCCATACTCTATTGAATTCTAGCATGTGCATGTGTTTATTTCATATTATCGATCCATAGAGTGAGAGCGGTTTGAAATACAGGCAATGGATGCTTTTGCAATTCATATATAAACATTAATTAGTGCACTCCATGTTGTTAGTGTGAAGCACTTTATATATTTGTCACTTGCATGGATACATTCCAAATTGCTAGCTATGAAATAGAATACATGTCGAATTCAACATAAAGGGGGTTTCGAAGATTCGAATTCATAGGAAGTGCATTCATCTATTTGAACCCGAGATAATGGCATTTGTAAATCAGATGTAAAAGGGGGCATCAATCTTTGTTGTGAGTTTGAACATGCTATATATATTCATACGCATATCTAACTTTTTTTTGCAACCAAGGCGATTATATCTGGAACCATGCATGAACTGAGGTAAATTGCATATTTTTTAATATATACTCGTGTACAATGTATATTCAAATGTACCCCCTCCATTCCAAAATAATCATAGCTTTAGGATTTTCAAGAGTAAAGATTTCTGAAGTTTGACAAATCCTGAAAGTTCAATTCAAGAGAACCAAAAAGGTTAATGCTTCTGCTCCCAAATATTGAACGAAGTGCCAAATAGGCCTCTGGTCACCCGAAACCGCGTGAGACTAATGTTTTGGTGGTAGGAAATTATTGTCCTGACTCTGGCCCGTGTAGCCTATCGGCCCGATGTCCAAAGGTCTAAACTGGGGTAGGTTTGTAACTTCACCAAGACGCCAGTCTCAACCGCCTCCGAGAAGCATTCATACGCCGTGGGCGCCTACCCATGCGCTCGGCCGAAATCTATCCCACCCACATTTGGGACACCTGACATGACTGTCCTATCCCCAACCCGCAATATGTCCGAAATTTTAGATGGGGGCAAAGTTTGTAACTTTCCCCAAATTTCAAACAAGTGCGTCTCAAACGGAAACATTGTTCCCCCTTAGTTCCCCGCCTCCCTCCGTTTCCCCATTCATACTCCGTGGGCGCGAAAACGCCCTCTCCACCAGCCGCGAAACCCCAGCCTCCTCCGTCCTCCACCCCATAGCGGCCAATCCACCGCCACCCTCCTCCATCACACCGGAGTCGGTACCCCAACGTCGTCGTCCAACGCAACCGCAATCGCAACGCCCTCAAGGACTTAGCAGCTGAAGCCGAGGCAGAGCTGCCTCCACGACGCCGACGCCAACGTGCGCCGTACCAGAACCACTCCGACCACGCCGTCGTGCGCCTCACTGCTGCGGCTCCACTGTCGCAACCGTCCACCGCATCGGAGCTGTTCCCGCTACGCCGTCGTTCGCCGCCTCGGATCTGCTTCCCCGCCACCGACAGACGGCCACCGCACCACACTCAACAACTTGGCCATGGGTTCGTCCAAGGCTGCACCGTCCTCCACAACTTCTTGTTTCCGGCAAACAACAAGAAGATCATCGGAAAAACAGAAGGAGGACACAGCACTGCCAGCAGAAAGAGGTACTCATCTTCCCTTATTCGTGCAAATCATATGTCTCCGCTCACACCGTATTCATCCCACGAAAGAAACTAGTTGAGCGCTTCTTACTGCATCTTCTTCGTGATACTAAATGCACAAGGTTTCCTCCCTTTTACTATTTCACCTTTGCTAGAGGTCAGTAGCCCGCCTGGATTTCAATTCAGGGTCAGTCGAACCGCAACTAAAGAAGCAGCACCCGCTTAGGCGCGCAGAGCACCTAGTCCGCCTGTTCCCCGGGGAAGCGGCGCATCGGTGTCTATCATAGGGGTGTGGGGCGCAGGAGCTGCTTGCGCCTGATCTGGAGGTCGGCGGGGCTTGAATGGATGGCCAGGGGGGCGGTGCCAAGCACGGCGGTGCGGTGAGGTCGAGGGGAGGGCGCAGGCAGGGGAGGAATACTGGGCCGGTGGTCGCTGGCGTTTCGAGGAAGATCGTCAACACTGATTGGCTGGAGGTAGATGAAGGCGATCTGCCCGTTCTTTATACATCGGACGGTGCAGAAAAAATGGACTGACCTATTTGCTTTCAGTCGACTGTTATTTTCATAGAATCCTGTAGTAATTTAGTGTGCCATGCATGTTGTAGAGCTATCATATGTCTCCCGTCATTTATTTCTCACCGACCTGCTATCTGCTACCTTTACACTATACTAATTGTGCACGCACTTCACCCATACTCACACTATTGTTTTTTATGCATGGGTATTTCAGACTCTTACGCAGTGTTGATGAATGCAGAAAAGAAAAGACATAAGTCGCTCCAGTGTAATTCGAAGATAAGCACTAAGCATTTCAGCGCTCTAATGGGTGCAGTGTCAGCAGTTGGAGACAGTAAACGTAGCTCTGCAGCTGATGATCTCAATTGCCACACACAACCATCCCAGGTGCTTGCTTTAACTTTGCGCTGTCAAATGTGGTTGCATGTTGCATATGGTGTCTAGCTTGTATTGCTTCCAATTTGGTTAAATTGCATCTGCTTACTTTACACATTATACCTTTGATAATGACATGCCTTCCTGTTTTTGATACATACTACATATGTCTATTAACCATGTTTGTACATCAAACTAATGCTCTTTCGTATCCCTCGTCAATCACTTATGATGAGACATCCACCCGAGTGGGTTACTGTGAGACGCCCTACTCGTTTAAAGAGTGCAGTGTCATCCTCCCCACATGATTCTCAAGAAACAGCAAGGCTAAATGAAGATAGTCAACGTAGCTCTCTAGTTGATCACCGCAATTCCCCCACACCACCATCGCAGGTGCTTGCTCTTACTTGGCAGTGTGATATGTGGTTGCATGTTGCATATGGTGTCTACCTTGTAATGCTTCTAATTAGGGTAAATTGCATCTGCTTAGTTAACACATTATACCTGTGAATATGACATGCCTTCCTGTTTTTGGTACATACTACGTCTTTCTATTAACCATGTTCTTACATCAAACTACTTTTCTTGTGTATCCCTCATCAATGCTCCTAATTTGTTAAATTGCATCTTCTTAGCTTACACATTATACATGTGAATATGACACGCCTTCCTGTTTTTGGTACATACTACATCTGCCTATCACACCATGTTCTTACATCAAACTACTGTTCTTGTGTATCCTGCGTCTATCGCTTATGATGAAACAGTCACGCGCGTGGGTTAATATGAGACGCAATACTCTTATAAAGAATGCAATTTCATCCTCTCCACATGATTCTCAAGAAACAGCAAGCCTAAATGAAGATATTGAACGTAGCTCTGTACCTGAAGACCGCACTTCCCCTACACCACCATCACAGGTGCTTGCTCTAACTTCGCAGTGTGATATGTGGTTGCATGTTGCATACGGTGTCTAGCTTGTAATGCTTCTAATTAGGGTAAATCGCATCTTCTTAGTTTACACACTATACCTGTGAATATGACATGCCTTCCTATTTTTGGTACACACTACATCTATGTGTTAACCTTGTTCTTACATGAAACTACCTCTCTTCTGTATCCTGCATCAATCACTTACGATGAGTCACCTTTATTCGTTGCATATTGCATATTATTTCTAGCCTGTTGCCATGTATTGCTTCTAATTTGGTCAAATATATTTGTTAGGGCACCCTTTTAATTTGGCAGAGTGATATTGGTTTCATCTTTCATATGGTTTCTATCTTGCATCGATTCTAACAAGTTCAAGCACCTTGTGCTTAGTTTACACTTTATACATCATACATGTCAATATGTCACGCCATCCTGTTTTTCATACATATTCCATCCTCCTATCATGCGGCTGCCTTACATGAAAGTAGTGTTCGTCAGTATCATGCATCAATGAGTTCTGAAGAGCAAATTTTATTCCTTTTTCTTGTGGGTTTGACTTCACAAGGCAAAATCAAGAAAGAGGAAGGAAAAGAGTAAGGAAGGCGATGATGGTGGTCCTCTGCAGCAACGTAAACGGAGCATCTGTACCGATTCTCCTTGTACTGATAGTGCATTACAAGGTCCAAGTCTCCGCTCCCCTACTCCACCATCCAAGGTGCTTGCTCTAACTTGGCAGTGTGATATCTGGTTGCATGTTGCATATGGTGTCTAGCTCGTATTGCTCCTAATTAGTGTAAACTGCATCTGCTTAGCTTACACATGATACATGTGAATATGACACGCTTTCCTGTTTTTGGTACATACTATATCTGTCTATCACACCATGTTCTTACATGAAACTACTCTTCTTGTGTATCTTGCATCAGTCACTTATGATGGGACACCTTTAAGTTGACCTGTGATATTGGTTTGCATCTTGAATATGATTTCTAGCATGTATTGCTTCTAGTTTGATGAACGCCACCTATGACGAGACAGTTTTAACTTGGCAGAGTGATATTGATTGCACCTTCCATATGGTGTCTTGCAGTGTTTCTAATTTGTTGAAGTGTCTTCTGCTTAGTTACCACATCATAGGTGTGAATATGTCAAGCCGTCCATTTTTTCGTACATATTCCATCCTCGTATCATGACTTTGCCTTTCATCAGAGTAGTGTTCGTCTATCATGCATGAATGAGTTCTGAAGAGTGAATGATATTCCTTTTTCTTGTCGGTATGACCTCACAATGCAAAATCAATAAAGCTGAAGGAAATTGGCAAGGCATTGGATGATGGTGGTCCTTCCGAGCAACTGAAACGGAGGTTCTCTACAGATTCTACTCCGCCATCCTCCCAACAAGATTCGCAAGACAACGCAAGGCTAGACAGTCAACGTAGCTGTGTAGATGATGAGGACATCTCCCCTACTCCACCATCACAGGTGCTTGCTCTAACTTGGCACTATTATATGTGGTTGCATGTTGCGTATGATGTCTAGCTTGTATTGCTTCTAACTTTGTTGAATTGCATCTACTTACTTTACACATAATGCCTGTGAATATGACATCTGTTCCTGTTTCTACATCAGACTACTATTCTTGCATATCCCGCATCAGTCACTTATGATAAGGCACCTTTAAGTCGCCACTGTGATATTGGTTGTGTCTTGCATATGATTTCTAGCATGTACTGCTTCTAATTTGTTGAAACGCCATACAGTTTGAACTTGGCAGAGTGATATTGGTTGCATCTTTCATATGGTGTCTAGCTTGCAGTGCTTCTAATTTGTTGAAATGCCTTCTGCTTAGTTACCACATCATAGGTGTGAATATGTCACACCATCCTGTTTTCATACATATTCCATGCTCGCATCATGTGTTTGCCTTTCATCCAAGTAGTGTTCGTCAGTATCATGCATGAATGAGTTCTGAAGAGTGAATTTTATTCCTTTTTCTTATCGGTTTGACTTCACAATGCAAAATCATTACAGCTGAAGGAAATTAGTCCGGCAGTGGATGATGGTGGTCATTCGGAGCAACTCAAACAGGGGGTCTCTACAGATTCTACTCCGCCATCCTCCCAACAAGATTCGCAAGACAACACAAGGCTAGACAGTCAACGTAGCTATGTAGATGATGAGCACATCTCCCCTACTCCACCATCACAGGTGCTTGCTCTAACTTGACACTATTATATGTGGTTGCATGTTGCGTATGATGTCTAGCTTGTATTGCTTCTAACTTGAATTGCATCTGCTTACTTTACACATAATGCCTGTGAATATGACACGTGTTCCTGTTTCTAGAACATACGTGTACATGATGAGGACATCTCCCCTACTCCACCATCATAGGTGCTTGCTCTTACTTGGAACTGTTATACGTGGTTGCGTTTTCCGTATGATGTCTAGTTTGTATTGCTTCTGATTATGTTGAATTGCATCTGCGTAGCTTACAACTTATACCTGCAACGATCACTTACCCATAAGACACATTTAACTTGGGACTGTGATGTAGGTTGCATCTTGTATTGTCTTCTAGCTTGTACTGCTTCTAATTTCTTGAAATGGCACTTACGACGAGACACTTTTTACCTGATAGAGTGATATTGGTTGCATGTTCATATGGTGCCTAGCTTTCATTTCTTCTAATTTTGTTGAAATGCCTTCCGCTTACTGTTTTTCATACATATTCCATCCTCCTATCGTACGCGTGAATATGAAACGCTGTCTTTTTTTGTATATATTCCATCCTCCTATCCTGCGCTTGCCTTACATCAAAGTAGTGTTCGTCTGTATCATGCATCAACCAGTTATGCAGAGCTAATTTTATTCATCTTCTTGTGGTTTTGACTTCATAAGGCAATATCAGGAAATAGGAAGGAAAAGAGTAAGTTAGGGGATGTTGGTGGTCCTCCGCACCGACGCAAACAGAGACTCTCTAGATTTGCCACTGCTACTGCTAATGAAGTTGAAGTCCCAAGTCTACATGATGAGTTCATCTCCCGTACTCCACCATCGCTGGTGCTTGCTCTAAGTTGAAAGTGTGATAATTGGTTTCATGTTGCATATGTTGTCTAGCTTGTATTTCTTCTATTTTGATTAAATTGCACCTGCTGAGTTTATACGTTATACATGTGCATATGACATGGCTTTCTGTGTCTAGAATACACTGCATCTATCTATCATACCATGTTCTTACATCAAAGTACTGATGTTGGGTATCCCGCATCAGTCACTCATGATTGGACGCTTTTAACATGGCAGCTTGATAGTGGTTGCATCTTGCATTGATTTTTACGTTGTACTGCTTCTAATTTTTCGAATTGCCACTTATGACAAGACACTTTTAACTTGGCAGAGTAATATTGGTTGCATCTTTCATATGGTGTCTAGCTTGCATTACTTCTATTTTCTTGAAAATCTTTCTGCTTAGTTTGCACATCGTAGCTGTGAATATGTCATGTCGTCCTGTTTTTCTTACATATTCCATCCTCATACGGTTGTCTTACATCAAAGTATTGCTTGTCTGTATCATGCATCAATGAGTTCTGAAGAGTGATTTTATTCTTTTGTGTTGTGGGTACAGCTTGACATGGCAAAGTCAAAAAAGAGCAAGGAAAATAATATAGTAGGGAGTGCTGTTACTCGTCGGGTGAAACGGAAAAGGTTCTGCTGTCGAGATTCTGCTGGTACTTATAGTGCAGTAGAAGGTCCAAGTCCACCGGCTAAATCTACAAACACAGTATCACCTGCTTCAACTGTACCAGCATCTCAACCAGTTACTCGTTCGTTTGCTCCGGAACTGGCCAGTTCCCAAGCTGCCTTCACACCTAACACTACTTCCGAAGCACTGCTGACACAACAGGACTTGGCAAGATCAGATGAACCTCATGAGCACCAAGACGGTACCTGACCGAGTCAAGTTGCAGTTGCATGCTCCTTTATATGTACTCTCACAGTTTGATGTACACTAACACTTTCCATATTCGTTGTTGAACTAGCACCACGGCGCAAGCGGAAACATACATCAGGGATAATGCTTGACAGATTAACAAAATCTAAAGGAGGAAGAATGGAGATCCATTTTGAGGCAGGTTTAAAAAGGCCACGTGATGCTACAGAGTCAGCCAAGTTAGTATCAGAGGCAGCCGTTGCCGTTAGGTGTCATGCACGTATCCTCCCAACGTGGATCCAGTACAGGAATGAGAAACACAATACCCAGTTTAACACCTTCCTTGACCATTTATCCGTAAGTAATGTTATTCATCGCAATTAGTAATATTGTCTTGCTCTGTCCCATACTTTCTAGCTTCCTCCTAATAAGACTCACATTCTTTTTTCAACAGATGAGGTTCAAGTTGGATCCGAAAGATGATGCAAGTAAACAAGCATGCACTCATGTTTTTCAGTCTTCTCTGCAACATTATCGGTACCACCTTAGAAAATCTCACTTTGAAGGCAAGGCTAACAATGAAATCGCCCAAACATGTCAAGTGGAATATATTACAGATGAAGACTGGACAGCCCTCGTTAAACACTGGTCTGATCCAAAGTACTCAGGTAGGCTATATGTATTTGATCAGACCACATATTGAACTTGTATTTATGTATGTTCCTTACAAGTGTATCTTCTTCTAGGCTAACAGTTTGAAGAACAAAACCAACCGTTCTAAAGTGAAATTCCAACAGACAACAGGATCTCGTAGCTATATTGCACACTGCGAGGCTCTTGTAAATAGCTGCTACTTCCTTCTTCTTTTTGTGCCATATTATCATATCTATATTGACTTGTTCCAAATACAGAGGAAAGCCCGTGCGGACCAAAAAGAACCTGAACCGAATGCAGTGCAAATCTTCAAGGATTGCCACACCAGCAAGATGAAGGGCATGAGCACACCAGTTCAAGCCGCTGTTGTAAGTCCTTACTCCTCCTACCTTGAACTGATTGGTACTGTGATGTGTTCATTTAACTACTTGGTTTGCAGCCAATGTCAGTTACTCTGTTCACTTTTATTCACAGTTTTCTTAACGTATCATTTCACCTTACATGGTTTAAAAGAGATGAAGGATATTCTTTTGGTCTTGATCTGTAATCTAGTTGTTATGTTCACGTGCGCACACAATGATAAAATAGCCTGTTTGTTTTATATCTGTTTGCCCATGATATGAATGATGTCATACTATGTTCATCCTACTTTAAACCATGTCTCTTTATCCTTAGATGTCAACGAATGTGAGGAAATAGACAATACAGTAGGCATGCTACATGGACATATATTCCAAAAGTGATTTTATTATGTAGTTGGCACTACAATACATGCTAATGTATTACAGTAGTTCACCAAAATAAGTTATGTATAAACGTTTAACCTACTTTGTTTGTTTTTGTCTCATTAGTAACTTATCTGGTACACTAATCTACAAGTTCAAACTTTCAGGAAGCTATGGAACAAATGATTGAACAGCCACAACCACCTGAAGGTGACGAGGCTACTACAGGCACAATGTCACCTCTTGCTGCAGTGCGTCAGTATCTCTCCACTAATAGTGCAAAAAGCACCTTCCTGCGTAATTCTGGGTTGGTTGTCAAGGTAACCTCGTCCAAATCGCCTACTGAACCAAATCTTCCTGCTAGACAGAGTGATATATCTGTGCTCCAGACACAAGTCCAATCCCTAATGGACGTTGTTTCGGAAACAAGAATAGTGGTTGAGAAATGTCGTCAAGATATGAATGGTTTTGAAACCAGAATATCAGACATTCGCTTCGTTGTTTAAGAGCAATGGTGGAAAAAAGGTGGAGATCGTGCTGCTCCATCAGATTCTACAGCCTGAAACATTAGCACTCAGGTCAAATGATCTGTGCTTCTATAGATCTGATGGTGCTTTTATCTGGAAGGACTGTAAACTTTATGCCAATAGGCCTTTTGTTGTATGGTTGGAACTTATTTTGTTGTGATACAACATTTATGATGCTGCCTCAGGCTGCAGTAATTACGACGCTATTTTTGTATAGTGTAGGTTTATCTTAGTAATGTATTCGGCCGAAAGCTTCGTTGGACCCCAACATGCCAACATTCGTCGGGCCCATTCCAATTGGACTAAAAACGATTACGGGCCGAAATTGGCATGTAGCCCACTAAAAATATCTGGGCCTAAATCAGCATAAGCTTTCATATTTTTATGGTATCCCTGTGCCCATAGTGGGCCTTTAACAGGCCTATAATTTGGGCCCTCAGTAAAAATAGGCCGTTTACAGGTGTAAATATCTCGAGCCCATAAAAAACATGGGCCTTTAATAGACCTAAAGTGAGATTGGGCCCTGATTGTGCCAAATAACCCACTGGACTTAGCAGGCCGAAATGGTGGCCCATTTACGATGCGGATCTTTGACAGGCCGAAATTCGAACGGGCCGTAAATGCGCCGACCTAATACACGGGCCTTTAACAGGCCGGAACTTCGGTCGGGCTATATTATCGTCATTTTTATATGGGCCGTTAATGGGCCCGATATGACGTTGGGCCACATATGGCCCATGGTTTACGTCCGGCGTTAACAGGCCGAAAATGACAACATGCCGAAAGTGGCCCAAAGCTATAGTGGGCCTCTAACAGGCCGAATGTCATACATGGCCGAATATGACCCAAATCCTTCACGGTCGTTTATGGGCCGAAAGTTTTGATGGCCTGTAAATGGGCCCACATGAAGCCGGACCTTTAACAGGCCGAAAATACACCGGGCCATAATTCGGCCCAATTACTTAGCGGACTGTTAACGGGCCAGAAGTGACCATGGGCCGCGTTGATGACAAGTTTAGGACAGGCCGTTGACGGGCCGATTTGACAGAGAATGTTGGGCCTTTAGCTGGGCCGGCCCATTATGGTCTGTAGAATCTTGTGGGCCTTTAGCTGGGCCGGCCCATTGTGGTCCGCAAAATCTTGTGGGCCTTTAGCTGGGCTGGCCCAATATGGTGTGCAAAATCGTGTGGGCCTTTAGCTGGGCCGGCCCATTATGGTCCGCTAAATTTTGTGGGCCTTTAGCTGGGCCGGCCCATTATGGTCTGCTAAATCTTATGGGCCTTCGGTTGGGCCGACCCATTTAACTTTGTGGGCCACTTTTGGGCCGGTCCACGTGTCAACATATCATAGGCCCATCTCGACCGTCGGATGAGTGACACCTATGCCAACGCGGAGCTGACGCGTGGATCCGTCAGCCAATGAGAATTTTACATGTGGAAAATCGGCATTGGTCGTGGCTGTTAACGGGTTATCGGATCCAAAATCCGACCCGATAGCTTAACGGTGTTCCGTTACGGTGGATGCCACGTGTCGGTCACCCTTGACGAAAGCAATTCTGTGACGCGTGATTTATCGTCATGGAAGTGGACACTTCCGTGATGATAATTTAGGCAATGTCATGGAACACTTGTACGGCAGCACAGGTATGACTATCTTGATTCTGTCATAAATTTGTCATGGATGTACATGCATGACAGAAAACGCGACCTACTGTGACAAACACGTATCATCACGGAAGTGTATTTTTTTTGTAGTGTCACATCATGCATATGTTGCCTTGCAGTGCCTACTTTCGACATCATATATGTCATCTGCTTAGTTTAGACATGTTCTGTAATGCCACCTGTTTAGTTTCTATATCATATATGGGAATTATGCAGTCTCATGTCTTTTAGCCAGCCATAATATATGTGAAATGTGCAATGCCATCCTGTTTAACCAGGCATCATATATTTGAATGATATCTTGCCCACCCTTTCCTTTATTGCATTTCCATTTGTTGATAATATTTGTACATTAAACTACTCTTCCTGTGAATCGGCCATTTGAGTGGGTGATGGAAAAATCTCGAGTGAAAACAAGGCCTTCAGAGCAGACAGTGCTACCTGTTGAAGCAGATCTCTTGCTGGGTCCCGATAGCTCCTCGGAGATGGATTCATAGACACATGACCAGTCCTATTCCCCCACTGAGGTGTATGCTCTAACTTGGCACGGTTATACTACTCATATCATGCATATGGTGTCTTCCATTACATAGTTTAGACATCATATGCACAATATTCAACACCATGTTCTTAGTTCAGACATCACATATGCGAATGCCCTCTGCTTAGCATATAAATCACATATGTGAATTAAATCATGCGATCCTGATTACTTAGATAACATGTATGTGAATTATGTCATGCGAACCTGTTTACTAAAGACATCATATAATTATCTCATGCCATCCTGTTTAGTTAGTCATCATATCTTTGAATTATGGTAGGCTATGCTATCCAGTTTAGATAGATATCATATATGTGAAATTATGTCATGCTACCCGGTTTAGTTAAACAATATACATGTCAACTATTTCATGCCCTCTTTTTTCCACACTATCTATTGCATCTGTCTCTCATACAATGTCTGTACATTCAACTATGTTTCCTGTTTATTAGCCATTTGAATTGGAGCGGGTGATGGCAGTATCTAGCGAAGTAAAAACATGGTCTTCAAATAAAACAGTGCTACCTCCTAGTGGAGATAGCGCCCCGGTTGTACATGCACGAGAACCTGCCCTACCACACATAACACAGACTCTCGCATATTGTACCCCTACTGCGATGGACAGAGAACTAGCTTCACCCAATCTAACCCCAACCCCAATAGATAGTAACCCAGTTCCTGTTGACACATCACCATCTCCACCACAGTGCTCCCAAACAAGAGCAGTTAGTAAGGCAGCTCCAGTGCCCAAAGCGCCAGTACTACCACGGCGAACCCCAACTCCACCAGTTAGTACACCTATTCCTGTGGAGGAAGCACAACCAGCCATTCGTAGTTTAGCATCAGTCGCATTTGAATTTGTTAAATCCTATGTGCGTATCTTCCCATCATGGAAAGATTATACTGAAGATGAAGGAAAATGCCAGTTGCAGGTGTTTGTCCAGGAGTTATGTGTAAGTAATGTTATTCATGGCAGTTACTTTGCTTTGTCCCATACATTCTACCTCCATGATGGTTATAATACATCAAATTTTCCCATTTTTCTCTATAGAGAAGGACTGATTTGGAAACTCGGGATGAGGTAACCTGTGCTAATACCTCTGCTATCTTCAAGAATGCTTGGTGGCAATATCGAAATTACCTGAAGAAAATGTACTTCACTGGCAAAGAAACTCGTCAAATTCCCTTACGTTCTCCTGAGACACATTTACTGGATGATGGCTGGGAACACCTTGTTCTATACTAGTCCCAAACCAAGAATGTGGTAAGGTCTATGAGCTCATGTTTTATTTTTAAGTATTATACGCTTGCGTCTTACTATACTCTGTTCATGTAGAACAAGGGCTTAAACCTGCAGAACAACTGTTCTCATTTAAGATTCCATTGCTATCGTGCATAATGCTTTGCTCTTGTATCATTGTATTTACTCATACAAACTTATTTTTAAATTGAAGGATCCAATTGAAACTCCAATGGCACAACAGGTATGTTTATGCATGTTTCTTTAACAGGTTTGCTCTTATAAATAGCTCTATTGATTTCAATTTCAATTGTGTATACAGTTGACTTCTCATATCATGCACATTACTAGCATCACAACAGAGCCAATAGTGTTGTTGTACATGTAGACCCGTGGTACCCATCTGAAATCTTGTTGTGCCGTGTGTTTACCACGCTTTGTATTCTTTCATTGCTGCTTTGTCTTGAACTGATATGATTTGAACCGTGTCTCTATTTTGATTTGGCAAGACAATGCAGTGACCATAGGACATAGATATATGTTTGTTTGATGCTTTTATAATGTACTACTTGGCAATAGAAGACTTGGTAGTTTAATCTTGTCCACCTTACTAATGAACTGGTTCACCAAAATGAGTTTCATATACTAGTACATGCTAAACCTGTTATGTGTCTACTTGTTTCTTCTTTTAGAATGCTGACAGAATATTGGGGAAGAGTGCCTTATTAAGCAATGGTAAAGGAAGTAATGCAGATAAGGTTCAGGATAGTGAGACATCCTTGTTGGTCTCCAACAAAGCTGATAAAACAGCTAAGGAAAACTATCTTGAAGACAGTGAGACAACCCCAAAGTCCTGCCTTGGTTTAGTGTTCTAGTTACTGCCACTACCGCTGGCACAAGCTATTCAAACTCACTGTGTGAATCAGTTCGGTTCCTTGAGTCTCAACTACAAGATGAAAGACATCGATCAGTTGTGCTACGACAAGAAGAGGAAGGACTGCGGAAGTCCCTGGAGCATTCAGATGCATACTTTCTGGTGCAACAGCAATCATTGGAGGATTTTAGCGCCAAACAGGACAAAGCTAATAAGCTTGCTAAGCTTATTGCCAGCATGGTGGATATCGAGGATAACGTTTCTTGAGCTCTTCTGAAGTTGTTTCAGTTATGGACTTCTTTTGCTACCGCGTTTATTTGCACTGGTGGCCAATTTAGACGACCAGTGTATGTAATATGCTGCTTTGTTCCCTATATTTGCATTGGTGGCGAACTTTGATGCCCAGTGGATGTAATATGTGTAATAGTTGTAATAGCCTAGCGTTAGTTGCTTGCTTATTTATTTCCTTATTGTCTTGTTTAGTTGTTTGCTTGTAGTCACTGCAGTTCTTTTTCCGCGTTTCTCTAGTGGCCCCAATAACCTATTTTTGGTAACTAGGACACAATAACCATGGCAACACACGGACTGTTGTAAACAAGGGCCTCCTACGGGTCGTAGGATCCATGGGCCTTCTACGGGCCGTAGGATCCACGGCCTTCTATGGGCCATATGATCCATGGGCCTTCTACGGGCCGTAGGATCCATGGGCCTTCTACGGGGCGTATAATCACTTCGCGAAACATGGGCCGTACTATTCGTGGACCATAACGGGCCGTCAATAGGCCGTATTTGATAATGCTGTGAAAATAGCCCAACGGGTTAACGGACTGATATGTCTCTAATGTATCTACTTTTCCTAACGCTTTTCCTCTTGTTTTGGACTCTAATTTGCATGATTTGAATGAAACTAACCCCAGACTGATGTGTTTTCAGCAGAACTACCATTGTGTTGTTTTTGTGCAGAAATAAAAGTTCTTGGCATGGAACGAAACTTTGCGAGGATTTTTTATACAATAAATAAGAATTTCTAGAGCCAAGATCCACCAGAGGGGGGGCACCTGGGTGGGCACAACCCACCATGGCACGCCTCCCCTCCTGGCGTGCCCAGGTGGGTTGTCCCCACCTGGTGGCCCCGCAGACCCTGAAACCGACGCTATAAGATCCTATTTTTCTAGAAAAAAATCAGGGAGAAAGAATTATCGTGATCCATGAGACGGAGCCGCCGTCACCTCCTGTTCTTCATCGGGAGGCCAGATCTGGAGTCCGTTTGGCGCTCCGAAGAGGGGGTCTTCGTTCTTCATTATCACCAACCTTTCTCCATCGCCAATTCCATGATGCTCCCCACCGGGAGTGAGTAATTCCTTCGTAGGCTCGCTGGTCAGTGAGGAGTTGGATGAGATTCATCATGTAATCGAGTAAGTTTTGTTAGGGCATGATCCCTAGTATCCACTATGTTCTAAGATTTATGTTGCTATGACTTTGCCATGCTTAATGCTTGTCACTTTGGGACCGGGTGCCATGAATTCAGATCTGAACCGTTTATGTTATCACCATTATATCCATGCTCTAGATCCGATCTTGCAAGTTATAGTCACCTATTACGTGTTATGATCCGGCAACCCCGGAGTGACAATAGTCGGGACCACTCCCGGTGATGACCATAGTTTGAGGAGTTCATGTATTCACTGTGTTAATGCTTTGTTCCGGTTCTCTATTAAAAGGAGGCCTTAATATCCCTTAGTTTCCAATAGGACCTCGCTGCCACGGGAGGGTAGGACAAAAGATGTCATGCAAGTTCTTTCCATAAGCATGTACGACTATTTATGGAATACATGCCTACATTATATTGATGAACTGGAGCTAGTCCCGTATCGCTCTAGGTTATAACTGTCTCATGATGAATATGATCCAAAAAATTACCGATCCAATGCCTACAAATTTATCCTATATTGATCTTGCTAAGTTACTATCGCATTTGCTACAAAATTACTGCTATCACTGTTACCGTTACCGTTGCTGCTGCTACTATTATCAAAACTATCATACTACTTTGCTACTGATCACTTTGCTGCAGATAATTAATCTCCAGGTGTGGTTGAATTGGCAACATAGCTGCTAATACCTTCAAATATTCTTTGGCTCCCCTTGTGTTGAATCTATAAATTTGGGTTGAATACTCTACCCTCGAAAACTGTTGCGATCCCCTATACTTGTGGGTTATCAAGACCTTTTTTGGCGCCATTGCCGTGGAGCATAGCTATATTTGTTCAGTCACTTGGGATTATCATCAATTTGTCACTATGAAGAATCTGAAGGATGCTATGACTAAGATTTATCCCTCTAAGACGAGGGGAGGTAAGGACCTGCCATCCAGTTATGCTTTAGATTCACCTTCTATTATAAATAAACTTGCAACACCAGCACATGCTATCAATTCTGATATGCCGCAAGTTATTGATGATGCTACTTCTGCTATGGATAATGCTTATTGTGATGCTAGTACCTTGCTTGATAAAGATGATGTGCCACTTGGTGACTTTCTTGATGAACAAATTGCTAGAGTAATACAACATGATGTAGTTGAATCTGATGATGAGCATGAAACTGAAACTCCTGAAACACCTGCTAGAGCTGGCTTTCCTAGATATGAATTGCCTAAGGTACCAGAAGGTTATGTTATGAATGAGGGGACAACTAGAGATATTCTTGCTTGTAGGGATAGAGATGATCTAGAGGAATTATTATGCAAGTATAAAGAAAAATCTCTGAATGCTAGAATGAAATATGATCCTAAGTTTGCTACTTTACCGATCTTTATTGATGATAAGGACTATGAATTCTCTGACGACCCAGAGTTAATTACTTTGGTTGAATCTGATCTTTTCCATGGTTATGAAACTGAAACTGATGTGGCACATCTTACTAAGTTGAATGACATAGCCACCCTTTTTACTCATGATGAGAAGAATCACTATTACTTTATTCTCAAACTATTTCCATTCTCATTAAAGGGTGATGCTAAAGCTTGGTACAATACTCTTGCTCCTGGTTGTGTGCGTAGTCCCCAGGATATGATTTATTACTTCCCTGAAAAATATTTCCCTACTCATAAGAAACAAGCTGCCTTACAGGAAATATTTAACTTTGTGCAAACTAAAGAAGAGAGTCTCCCACAAGCTTGGGAGAGGCTTTGCTAATTATTTAATGCTTTGCCTGATTATCCTCTTAAGAAAAATGAAATACTTGATATCTTCTATAATGGATTAACCGATGCTTCTAGGGATTTCGTAGATAGTTCTGTTGGTTGTGTTTTCAGGGAACGAACTGTTGCGCAAGCTGAAGAATTATTGAATAATATATTGAAAAATTATGATGATTGGACTCTTCCTTAACAACTGGTTAAACCCACTCCGAAGAAAAGGGGTATATTATATCTCAGTCCTGAAGATATGCAAGAGGCAAAGAAATCTATGAAGGAAAAAGGTATTAAAGCTGAGGATGTCAAAAATTTACCTCCTATTGAAGAAATACATGGGCTTAATACACCGCCACTCACTACTGTAGGATGCTGCTAACGTGACTGTCGGCGTTCTGGGAACGGGGGTCCCCAGACTTGCCTGCCTGCGGCCCACGGCGTGGCTAGGCCAGCAGGCTGTATGACCCATCTTCATCAACAAGGCATCCAAGACCCTCGCGAGGGGCCAAGCCTCACGAGGGGGACGACGCAAGACCTCCTCAGGAGTGGCCTAGTCAGGCAGGCTCATGAGGAGCGGAGATATCAAGGCGGGGCAAACCTCACGAGGCTCTCATGACGTGAGCCATGACGATCGACGCCAGGCGGGCGCCAGCGCGCGCAGCGTCCTTGTTTCCTCTTTGGTGCTAAGGAGGCCAGCGCATGCGAGGAGTATCGAGGCATCAGGCAAAGGTTGCTATATCGGTGCAACGAGACCAATACTAGGAGGACGGCAAGACGGAGGTCACCGTGGAGCCCAAGATGGCGTCACCACCAGAGCCTTTTGCAGGCGAAGACCACTTTTGTCAGGATAGCTTGTACTAGCTGCCCCCCTTCAAATTTGCCCGCTGTTGTTGGCTCCCTTCCCGCTCAATATTTGGGAAGAGGACCAGGGCCTATATAAGTGGAGCTAGCCACCACCGTAGGGGCATCGAGCTGTTCACCCAGCTCTCACCCACTAAGTCACCAAGCACAAGAACACCTCAACCTGAGGAGGCTGTTCTTCCCTCTGTACTGTTCATCATCAGCCCAAGAGGCAATCCACCACCACCACACAGGAGTAGGGTATTACACCACAACGATGGCCCGAACCAGTATAAAATCCCGTGTCTCTTTGTGTTGTGAGTTCGTCGAGTTCGTCCGCGAGATCTTAGCGAGCTAGGGCGTAGATCGGTAGGAGGGATAGACTTCGCGCGCACCCCAGTGTTCGAACCTTAAGGGTTTGCCGGAACCCCACATCCGACATTTGGCGCTCCAGGTAGGGGTGCGCCGGAGCTCCTCTCCACCAACCTGCGCCCCGCGCCGCCGCACCTTGCCCCCATGGCAGGTGCCCCACCATCCACCTCTGCGGCTGACACCAACAGCAGGGCGTCTGGGTATCGAGCCCTAGCCCCCGCCATACGGCGAGTGTGGTGGCCGACCAAGTTCGAGCTAGAGGTGCCGCCGCGTTACGACGGCTCAGCAGACCCAACACCGTTCCTGCTGGCATACGAGGAGGCTATCCTCGAAACCGGAGGCGACGACAAGATCATGGCCAACTGGTTCCCCATGGCCCTCGCCGGCGAGCCGCGCGCCTAGCTGCTCAACCTCCCGGGATCCACGGTGGCCTCCTGGGGGGAACTCCGCGACCTCTTCACCGCTTGCTACGCGGTGCCGGCGCACCACGCAGTCGCGGCCCTGCTGGGCGGCTCTCAAGCACCACCTTCAGACCGCCACGTCAAGCCGTTCCACCGTCAGATCGGGGCCACATCCAAGCGCCCGGGGGCTCCGCCGGGTTGGGCCCCGCCAGAAGCCGATCTCACCTTCGGGTCAGAAGACCACCCCGACTCCACCACCGGCTCCGGATGCTCCCGATGCTCTACACGCCCACCATCTGCAATGTGGCCGTTACCAAGACCCTCATCGATGGTGGTGCTGGCCTCAACTTGCTCTCCGTAGAAGCCTTCAGCCTTCTTCATGTGCCGCTTGAGTGGCTCGGCCTCAGCAAGCCCTTCTCGAGAGTGGGTGGTGGAGCTGCTCACTCTGGGGCAGATCCGCTTCCCTGTCACCTTCGGCACACGCGACAACTACCGCACCGAGCTGGTGGACTTCGACATCGCCCGCATCGGTCTCCCGTACAACGCCATCCTCGGGTACCCGGCTCTCGCTCAGTTCATGGCGGCGACTCACCCGGCCTACAACCTCATGAAGATGCCAGGAAGCAAGGGCGTCCTCACCATCAAGGGGGACACTAAGGAGGCCGTGACGGTGCTCAGGCTCACCTTTAAGACCGCGGCAGCAGAACAGCCCGCCGGCGCCGGTACCCCCGAGGCCAAGGAGGCCGCGCCTACCAAGAAGAAGCAGCTGTTCACCCAAGACAAGGCGGAAACCAAGCAGGTGCCAGTCAACGAGGACGGGTCTTCATGAGCCACCTTTACCATAGGAGCCGGCCTCGACCCGGGACAAGAAGAAGCCTTGGTGAGGTTCTTGCGCGCGAACAAGGAGATATTCGCGTGGGAGCCTAATCAGCTGGTAGGGGTCCCGAGGGAGGTGATCCAGCATCATCTAAGGGTGTCCCCAATATACGCCCCGTGAAGCAGCGAGCAAGATGGCAGTCCATTGAGAAGCAAGCCTTCATCGTCCAAGAGACTCGCAAGCTAGAGGCGGTGGGTGCCATCCGAGAAGTTTGATATCCCAATGGCTGGCGAACCCTGTCGTAGTGCCGAAGAAAGGCGGAAAGGAACGGATGTGCGTCGACTTCACCAACCTCAACAAAGCCTGCCCCCAAGATCCATTCCCACTCCCGCGCAACGACCAGATTGTCGACTCCACCGCCGAGTGTGACCTGCTGTGCTTCCTGGACGCGTTCTCAGGGTATCATCAGATCAAGATGGCGGTGGAAGATGTGGAGAAGACAGCCTTCCTGACACCATGTGGGGTGTACTACTACACATGCATGCCCTTCGGGCTCTGCAACGCGGGCGCGACCTTTCAGCGGTTGATGCACATCGCCCTGGGGCGGCAGCTCGGGAGAAACACAGAGGCCTACGTCGATGACATAGTGGTAAAGTCTCGTGAGGCGAGGACATTGATTCAAGTCTTGGAGGAGACCTTCGAGAGCCTGCGCCAAGTGAACTTGAGGCTTAACCCGGAGAAGTGCGTGTTCAACGTCCCCTCCGGCAAGCTGCTGGTTTCCTCGTATCCCACAGAGGGATCGAGGCGAACCCAGAGAAGATCAAGGTCATCGAGGACATGAGCCCACCACAGACCCTCAAAGAGATGCAGAAGCTAGCATGGCGGGTGACCGCGTTAGGGCGTTTCATCTCCAAACTGGGAGAGCACGCCTTTCCCTTCTTCAAGCTCATGAAGAAGAAGGGCCCGTTCGAGTGGACCCCGGAGGCCGACCAGGCCTTCCAAGACCTCAAGAAATACCTCACCAGCACCCCGATGATGGTGGCACCATGGCCTCTCGAGCCTTTGGTACTCTACATTGCCACCACCCCGTACTCCGCCAGCACGGCGCTGGTGGCGGTTCGGGAGGAGCGCCAAGCCAAGAGCGCGCTACGCCGAGCCGGAGCTGAAGTGGCACAGGGTCAGGAAGGCGCAGCAAAGGCATCAGCGGTGGAAGACCAAGCTCAGCAGGGCAACATCGCAGAAGCTCCTGAGGACAGTCAGGTCTCAGGAACCGCTCCACCTCAGGATATGCCCCGATCTCCGTAGGACCCGAGCCTCGACAGTGTGCCAGCCCTCGTCGAGCACCCGGTGTACTTCGTCAGCACCGTACTGTGGTACGCGAGGGCATGCTACCCCATGCCCCAAAAACTCCTGCTCGCACTCCTGGTGGCCTCACGCAAGCTGCGACACTGCTTCCAGGGCCACCCCATCAAGGTCGTCTCCGCCTACCCATTGGAGAGGGTACTCAGGAGCCCTAACTCAGCCGGAAGGGTCGCTGAGTGGAACATCGAGTTGCAAGCATTCCAGTTGGAGTTCAGCACTACCAGGGTCATCAAGAGGGCCGCGCTCGCTGACTTTGTGGCAGAATGGATGGATGCCCCGACACTTGAGGAAGGAGAAGACCGGTCCACCTCCCCAGGAAGCGAGGCTCCAGACGGCTGGGTCATGTATTTCGATGGCGCCTTCACGCACCAGGGCGCGGGGGCTGGAGCAGTGCTCATCTCGCCCACTAAGGACAAGCTCTACTACGCCGTGCAGCTCAGCTTTCAGCACGGCGAGAAGGTCTCCAACAATATCGCAGAATACGAAGGCCTCATAGCTGGCCTGAAGGCTGCGGCGGCTCTAGGGGTGAAACGCCTCACCGTCAGAGGCGACTCGCAACTCCTCGTCAACTTCTCCAACAAGGTGTACGAGCCGAAGGACGAGCATATGGAGGCCTACCTCGCGGAGGTGCGCAAGATGGAGAAGCAGTTCTCGGGCCTGGAGCTGCAGCACGTGCTCCGAGGCACCAAGAAGGAAGCCGACGACATCGCCAGGAGAGCGTCCAAGCGGCAGCCGCAGGAGCCCGGTGTCTTTGAGGAGAGGCTCTTCAAGCCATCAGCTACGCCACCTCTTTCAAGCATGACTCAGCCTCGGGAGGAGCTCCCATAGCCTCCGGCCACGGGAGCCCCAGCCTGTGGCCCGACCTCAGGAGCTCGGCTGCTCTTGGCGCTCGAGCCCCAGGAGGAATGCTGGACCAAGGAATTCAAGGAGTACCTGACGCACGGGACGCTGCCGGAGAAGGAAGAGGACGCGGAGCGCGTGGCCCGGCAAGCCACGGCATACTGTATCCAAGACGGCGAGTTATACAGGAAACGTCGAACGATGTCACGCTGTGCTGCATCTCCAGCGATCAAGGAAGGGAGTTGCTGATTGACATACACGGCGGGGACTGCGGACACCACTCGTCGTCATGGACCCTCGTTGGCATGGTGTTCCGCAGTGGATTCTACTGGCCTACAGCACTCAACGACGCAGCCGAGCTGGTGAAGTCCTGCGAAGCTTGCCAATTCCACGCCAACCAAATCCATCAGCCTGCTCCGGGCCTCCAAACTATCCCTCTCACATGGCCGTTCGCAGTCTGGGGGCTGGACATCCTAGGCCCGTTCCCTCGGGCGCCAGGGGCCTACCGCTATCTCTACGTCGCCATCGACAAGTTCACCAAGTGGGCGGAAGTGGAAGCCGCCCATACCATCCCAGCCGGCTCTGCTGTCAAGTTCATCAAGGGCCTCGTGAGCCGCTTCGGTGTCCCCAACCGCATCATCACAGATAACGGCTCACAGTTTACTAGTAACCTTTTCAAAACCTACTGTGCTAACCTTGGAACGCAGATCTGCTACGCTTCGGTAGCGCACCCCAGGAGCAATGGCCAGGCCGAACACGCCAACGCGGAGGTCCTGAGGGGCCTCAAGACCAGGACATTCAAGAAGAAGCTGGAGGCCTGTGGCAAGGGCTGGCACGATGAGCTCCAGTCCGTGCTGTGGTCCATCCGCACCACCGCCACCAAGCCAACGGGCAAGACTCCATTCTTCCTCGTCTACGGAGCTGAAGCAGTCCTCCCTCACGAGGTCAAGCATCGCTCCGCACGGGTCCTGGCGTTCGATGAAACGCAGCAGGACGCCACGCGGGGGATGGATCTCGTGCTGGGGGAGGAGCGCCGTCGCGAAGCTGCATTAAGGGCGGCAAGGTACCAACAAGCGTTGCGGCGATACCACTGCCGCAATGTCCGCTCCAGGACGCTCAAGGTGGGCGACCTCATCCTGTGGCGGGTCCACTCCAGGGAAGGGCTGCATAAGCTTTCACCAATGTGGGAGGGCCCGTTCAAGGTCGTCCACATCTCCAGGCCTGGCGCCGTGCGCCTGGAGACACAAGACGGGGTACCTATCCAAAACGCCTGGAACATCTAGCACCTCCGGAAGTTCTACCCATGAAGCAAGGCCCGGAGCCTGTGAAGAAAGGCCTAGAGCCTGTGAAGAAGGCCTGGTGCCTGTGAAGAATCGCCGCCCGTGACACTCTCACCTAATAATGAGTTGGGGCTGTACATGCCCCGGAGTCTCAGGAGCGCCGGCCTCAGGCCCTGGGGCTCCCGCCCACGCCTAGTGGCAGCACTTAGCTTCGCGCTGGTGAGAAGACTTGAAGACTAGATTAGGTGCCGTACGTGGCTTTTCATTTGCTTTCTGTAGTTGGCTCGCTTTTCCTTAATCGAAGTTTGGTTTTGGTGTTCCTTGCTGATTTGATTCCCTCGCCTCTTACCGCATTTTCTAGCTCTGGTTTGCTCGTGTTCTCTCTCTCGCATACCTCGCGAGGGGGCTCGGCAGGTGCCCTCGCGAGCATTTTTCTCCTCTCTGCCTTCTCGCGAGCCACCCTCGTTCGAGCCCAAAAGCTGGCGTACCTCTCCTAGTCCGTGCCCCTCGGGTACCGCGATACAAAGCGCCAGATCAGGGCCAGGGTGGACGGCAAATCTTTTAATGCACTTCCTAACGAGTTTTTGCAGTTCCTGAGCGAATGCAGGCTACCAAGGCAAGATGGACACGAGGAAATAAGTGCCTCGTAAGGAAGAGGGCGTCCTGAACGCACCAGGTTAAGTTATCTTTGCGCAAAATAACAACACGGCACAGGAATAACGCGCACAGTGCAATAACCAAGGAACCACAGTTCGATACACGCCCTCTGGGCCCGTACTAGTTTATTTTTTGATGCAGGAAAAAAGATCAAAACAGAGCGGCGTTGCGGCGATCCGCGGAGGCAGGCCCCTAGCGACGCCCCGAGCCTAGCCAGACCCTTCCTCGCGCTTCACGGAGGCGCGGCGACAAGATGACCCACTGCCGCCTTCGAAACGGGCGCGGCGGCTGGTCGTAGCCACCACTGCTGGAGCTGTCGCCGAAGGAAGAGCCGCCGTAGCTGGAAGAGACACGGTCGCCGCCGAGGGCAGGCTCACCCTCGTCCTCGTCGCGACCGTCACCAAGGCCGAGCACCTCCTCACCATCGTTCGTCTCGGGGCAGCACTCGGCGCGGCGACCATCTTCCCCAAACACCCTCACATAGAGGGTCGATCCACCATCGTACTTGAAGTGGAGGGTGCACCACCTGCCCAGGCCGCGCGCGTGTGCGAACGTCTGCCAGCCGCGGGCCAGGATTATGTTGCCGCGGCGGAAGTCTTGACCGCGACCCAAGAGGCCTTGCTGCAGCAACCATCCGCCTGCAACCAGAGTCCGCCTGGACCAGGGGCCGGCAGTTCGTCGACGAAGAAGCGTGGAAGCTGGAGCCAGTTGCCAGCCGGGTTCTCCGACCAGACGACGAACTCCGGCAACACCTCCGCTGAATGGAAGCGCGGGCGGGGAGGCCGCGCCACCATAGCACGCCTCCCCTCGTCAATTGGACCACCATGACTAGGACGAACCCCTCCGCGTGTCGCGGCGCCGCCTCGACAGTGGGCCACGGCGGGGGACGCGGCGTGCTTGCGCGGACGGCCGCGTCCGCGCTTGGGCGCCGGGGAGCCGGGTCCCTCGCGAGGGGCCTTTCCCTTCTCGGTGGCGGAGAACTACCTTCGTGGCGCCATTGGTGGCACTGCAAGCAATGAAGCGAGGAGGATGAAGCAAGCAAGCGAGGAAGAGATGGGCGACGGGGGCTCCCACGATCGTAGGTAATGATGGTTTTCCTTGCATGTCGCAGGGACTTGTCAAGTCGAGCAGTTGCCGAGGCAGCGTGGGGATGCGGAGACGCCCACGTCCAATCAACCGCCACGCGTCAACCGAGGCCGCAGGCTTTTGGGGCCGTGGCGCTCCGTACTTGACCCTTGGCTTCGCCGTGAAGCCAAGCCCGAGCGCACCTTGGGCCCGGGGGCTACTGTCGGCGTTCTGGGAACGGGGGTCCCCAGACATGCCTGCCTGCGGCCCATGGCGTGGCTAGGCCAGCAGGCTGTACGGCCCATCTTCATCAACAAGGCATCCAAGACCCTCGCGAGGGGCCAAGCCTCGCGAGGGGGACGGCGCAAGACCTCCTCAGGAGTGGCCTGGTCAGGCAGGCTCATGAGGAGCGGAGATATCAAGGCGGGGCAAGCCTCACGAGGCTCTCGTGACGTGAGCCATGACGATCGACACCAGGCGGGCGCCAGCTCGTGCAACATCCTTGTTTCCTCTTTGGTGCTAAGGAGGCCAGCGCAGGCGAGGAGTACCGAGGCATCAGGCAAAGGTTGCTATATCGGTGCAACGAGACCAAGACCAGGAGGATGGCAAGACAGAGGTCATCGTGGAGCCCAAGATGGCGTCACCACCAGAGCCTTTTGCAGGCGAAGACCACTTTTGTCAGGATAGCTTGTACTAGCTGTCCCCTTCAAATTTGCCCGCCGTTGTTGGCTCCCTTCCCGCTCAATATTTGGGAAGAGGACCAGGGCCTATATAAGTGGAGCTAGCCACCACCGTAGGGGCATCGAGCAGTTCACCCAGCTCTCACCCACTAAGTCACCAAGCACAAGAACACCTCAACCTCAGGAGGCTGTTCTTCCCTCTGTACTGTTCATCATCAGCCCAAGAGGCAATCCACCACCACCACACTGGAGTAGGGTATTACACCACAACGGTGGCCCGAACCAGTATAAATCCCGCGTCTCTTTGTGTTGTGAGTTCGTCGAGTTCGTCCGCGAGATCTTAACGAGGTAGGGCGTAGATCAGTAGGAGGGAAAGACTTCGCGCGCACCCCAGTGTTCGAACCTTAAGGGTTTGCCGGAACCCCATATCCGACAGCGACACTACGATCAGAGACCCTTCAATCAAACTGTGTGCAATGCCATAATCGCAAACGGTGGTGTAAAAAACCCGTCAAAAAGGTGCAAAACGTTTGCAATGGAGGATGCATCAAACACGGTTCAGATTTTAGTTGCATGTGCGATGCATGGCATATCGTTCAGCTCAATTAACTATTTGCGATGAGGAGGAACAAAAGAAATGGGCAGCCAGATGAAGGTGTATAGCATACGGTTCACTCGGATGAACTGTTTGTGCTTAGGCAACCTAAAATATACGGTTAGCCAGATCAAAGGTGTGTGCGATATACGGCATGCGGTACACTCGGATGAACTGTTTGCGTTGATACATGAGAACAGAAACGGTTCAAATGAACAAGATGTGTGTGATACGAGGCAGACAAGTCTGTAATCGGAAACGTGTGCGAAGACCGATAACAACACAAACGATTACTACTAACAAGCCGTGTGTGTTGTGAGCAAACGATTGCTGGTATACAATTGTGAGTGATTGATGAAAACATCACCAACGGGTTCCTTTGTTTAGTCCATGTGCGATGTGATTTTCTTTGTCTGCACAACATCTATGCTCTGTTTACAGAGCATCAACATATATACTTAAAAAGATAGCATTGCATAACCAAATTAAGCATACAATTACACAGTGACTACATACATAACATTTGCACACACCAAAGTAAGCAATTACATGCATACTAAGGTAGGAGAAACGAGGATCTAATCATGTACTTATTGTTGCGACGACGCTTGCCATTGCTCTGCTTCCGGCTGGATCCCTGGCCGTTTTGGGGAAGGAGGCACTTCCTCATGTCAACGATCCGCCTGTACATGTCGTAGCTCGTGTTCGCCTCCTTGGCTGCGTACACGACGTGAGCTTTGTCGAGTTTCTCCATCGAGGCCGAGTGCCAGGCACGCTTGTCCTTGTTGCACAAATCCTTCATGTCTCTGTAGTAGGGGTCAATGATGGCCTCGGCGAGGTGAACCAGTGAGTCCTTCTCATGCTCCTTGCTGCCACAGATCTTGTATTGGCCCTGGATGTCGACAAGATTCTGGCAGGCGATGCCCGAACTCTCGAGCGCCTTTACACCGTTGGTGATGTCCACCGTAGCGAACATGTATTGGGGGCTGTTGACAAACCTGGCGAAACGCTCGCAAGGCCTTGTGGCCAGACAGTAGTGGTAGACGAGGATGTGGTGGCGCACGCACATCTGGGCGACGAAGACCTTGGGACGAGACCCGGCACGAGCGCGGGTGTACTCGAGGTCGAACCTGACCACCTTGTACTTCTCCTCGGCAAGCAACAGCTCCATGATGTGGATGGAGTGCTCCACCCAGACCGGGTCATTGGTGTACACCACCGAGAGGTCCATGAACCTTCTATGGGTGTCCACCACGGCACGCATGGTGAACTGCTACTAGTCATCGGCAGCCGCTCGGAGCGCCATTGGAGCTGCGCAGGATACCCTCAATGAATTTCTCATGCTGGGTGTGCTTCTTGCAATGGTGGGCGCGATCGAAAGGTTGAAGAGACACAAGGGTAGGTTATATGGCCATTGTAATAAATGGGGGCCGGCCGGCCTGTAATCGTCACGTCTTGTCACGGCGTTCATAGCGGAGCCAGAATCTAGTGCACGCTTGACAACACCGCACCTCAGCCGTGGGCTCGAAGAGGCGCCAAATGTATCGTCGGTGAGCCTGTTCCCGCGCTACCGCGCTGTTTACTGCGCAAGCTTCCCGCCCGGCTAGTTTGGCCACGCGTCGCTAGAAGAGGGACAAATCATGCGTTTATTGGCCAAAAGGTTTGTAAAAACAAAGTGTGTGGAATGACTTCGGTCATAAGTTTACCCTTGGGTGATGAGGTCAAAGTTACACAAAAGGGTGATGATGGACACTCGAGTGCGATAATTAATTTTGCGCTCTACAGTGCACACGATGGAAGAAACCAACTGTGTGCAATAATGTCGAAGATCGCAGTCGAGTTAGCTATACAGATCATGTGATGTGAGATCGACAAGGTAAACTGATTCGAGAATGGTTAATAAAATCTAAGACCATTGCATATTAAGGTCAAAATAGTGCTAGCAATATACGAGTATCATACGATGCCATTTCAACGATTGTACCACAAAAGCACGAAATGTTACAAGGTTCAAATTCCAGAGTTATATGGCTCAAATTCGAAGATTACAAGGTTCAAACTGATATTAGAAATGAAATTCAGCTCATCAGCTACAAACGCTCGCGCTGATCCGCTGAACATGGATATCAGAGAGGTTCAAAATAATATCACCGCTTCTAAGTCTGGTTTCGAAACCTCACAATTTCTGCAAAGGGGTCAGCCACTGAGAAGTCATGTATGGGGTTGACACAATGACTTCCGATTACTCTGTCATATGGAGTTCCAAAATGAAATTCAGCATTTTTGGAGCCTACTCCATTCTGCCGCAGGCGCCGGCGCTGATCAACAAACCATTCATTTTTGCAAAATAAATGTAGGGCAAACCTCATTTCCTTCAGCACCCTTGCTCTGAGAACAAAGAACCTGGCGAATATAATCTCCGTTAAGGTCCCTTGGTAGTTCTTCAAAGTAAATTCTGAGAGATGGAGATCTATGCATTCGACGTGATTGTTATATTGTATCACATTATCCACCACTGGGCCTAATCTTATCTGCAAAAGAAGAGAACGTGTTAGTGCCTACATGCAGTTTTGAACATTACGACAGGCCTATTTGGTTTGCAGGATTTGTAAAATGCACTAACATGCCATCTTCGATCTGACATGATTAACATGGGCATTTGATTACATTCTAGAAAAATGTAGCCTTCTTCACAAGAGGTTGGAGTGGATGAAAAATTCCCTAAGAAAACTAGTACAGATGAATCCAAAGGAGAAATGCTTATTGATTGTAACCATATGGATCAAGCAACCAATATTGGGGGGACGTGTATGTACTGAAATCCTCCAAAAGAACCTTCAGAAATCGTAGTACATTGTCATTGTAAACCTGGAAAAAGGTGTCACAAATTGAACTCCCTTATGGTTAATATTTAACAGGAAAGGAACATCACCTCGATATATAGCTTCTCCAGGCACGGAAAGCATCTCAGGAAACTGACAACTTGCTCTAGGTCGGGGCCGATAGATTCTAGTGCCAAGACCTTCACTGTGCGCAGTTTCGGGGTCAAGCTTGTCGTAGTCATTTTCTGAATGACAAACGAACGAGCATCTTCAAAATTAGAAATAATGTTAATTTTTAGAAGGAGAGGTAGAAGGCGGCTGTTGTACCTGAACGGGTGTGGATCCAATAATAAGTTCGGAGTATTTGTCAGACGAGTAGCCCACCACTGTCAATTTCGGCGCCGAAATGACATTGATTCTTGTTGGACCTTCTTGATCAACTACAAGTAATCTCTCAAGTGCAGGTGTGTCCTCAGTGACCATACCGTTGTACACATCTTGTGATGTCTTCCTGCCGCACCAGCAACACACATAAATAGTCCAGAGAGTCATGGAGGTGATGTGGAAGGTACTCGACCCATTGATCACCTGAAGACGAAGGTACTCGAGTGCAATATAGCCACGGAGCAGGCGCTCCATGTCACCCTTTGAGAGGAAGAGGGGGACAAGCTCGAGGTGCTTCAGTCGTGGTAGAATAAGAGCGGGAGCACCATTAATGGGCGGGAAATGGCAGTTCCTGAACTTGGCAACACGCAGCGTGGGCGCGAGGCGGAGTGTGAACGTTGGCAGCGACCACATATGCCCATCATCGAAAGTGCGCTCCTCGAGATGATCTAGGGCAGGGGATCGGAACTAGTCGTCAAGCTTGGCTCGGTCCTTGCCGTTGGAACGGAACTTGCCCATTCCAAGGCCTTTGGTTGGGCCAAGGTGACTACCGAGGATCTTGGAGAACGCATCCAAGCTTTTGCGATAGCCATGGCAGAGGTCGTGGGTGTCGATGAGTTCCAGAGGGCTGGAGTTCCATACGGGGCGCCACCGCCGGGAAAGGATGGTTGTCCGCGCCCCATATTTGATTGGGAGGAGGGAGATGATGACTCTCAACATATCATCGGGGAGGCTGCTGATGAAGTCTAGGCCTGCTGGAGTCACTTGCAGTTCTAGCTCGCCCCGCCTCCGCTTGCTGGCAGCCCCGTTCTCCACCTCCGGAGTCTCCTTGTCAGCGGCACATTCTGATAGAAATGGGAGTACAGGGAATATTTAGTTAAAACAGGGCAATAGAAAAGTGTATTGGTAACTAGAAGTTATTAGGTAGGAATATAGTAAGAAAACGGAATAAAAATTGGTTGCTTAAATACTACACAATTCATTTGACATTGTTGGGTAAGTAAACATATGCAGATAGTTGAAAAGAACTTACTTCGAACCAAGTCTGGATGGATGATTTTGTCGCGGAAGTTAGCATATATCTCATGATCAGGCCCTTTTATGTGCAGTGCAATTTTAGTGCCAGCTTTCAGTACATAAGACTTTACAATTTCTTTCCAAAAGCCAGTGCCAAAATAGGAGTCACCACGTTCATCAAGTCTTACAGTAGCAACGATTGTAAATCCATGGTTTGTGTGCAGTATGACATCCGTGGAGCCTTGATCTATGTAAAGGGAAAAATTGTGCACTACATAATCTGTTGCATAGCAAGGGATGTTCTGCAGAAAATGGTAGGATTGTTAAAGAAAATATGGTAACATGCAAATATGGGCCCAAAGTGAAAGAACTGTACAGCAGTTGAAATCGAAGGACAAAAATGTATAATTAAACAGATAGGGTAAACATGATGTCATGGAAATATGAGAGTAATCGAAAGAACAATACATCATTAATTTGCCTAATATAGAAAGAAGAGGGGAAAAATCCCCTTTGACGTATATGGTGCATGTGGCACCTTTTATCCAAATGTAGCAATATTTAGAATATGTTTAGGAAAGTTGGCCATGCCAACCGATTTAGGGTGAGATTGAACATATCGCGCGCGTCCTCAAGTTATCTGGTACGGTGAGATGGAATCTCTGGCGGGGTTCGCAAAGTCCTGAAGTGTCGGCCCACTGTACATTCTATGAGTGAAAGAAAACCCTCAAATCAGCTCGAATAAAAATGAATTCACGGCGATTTCCGCCGGGTGATTAAAGGAGGCAGATGAACTGGGATAAGAGATGAGACAATATCTCATTAAATTAGTTACCTTGTCGTCCATGAGAAAGAACCCTCAGTACGGCAGATTCCCCAACCGAGCGGAGCTTGGCCGACCTCGAGCATTGTCGAGAAAGTCGATGGCGATAGGCGGCGGCAAGCGGAAGTGGCGAAATGCGGTGGGCTTTGTCGGTAGCCTGGCGGCGGTGGCAGGCGTCGAGCTAAGTGTTTACCACCGCGATAGGCGGTGCCATGGCATAGACGTGGAGGAGCTTCTGCGGGTGTGAATGGGGACCGTACCGTAGGGGGTGGCGGGTGGGGTGAGGGTTTTTGTGACGTGGGGATGGTGAGGGTTTTCTTTTTTCTTTTTTGAATTGGGTGGTGAGGGTTTTCTGTCCCACAAAGAATTTTGGGGGCGACGGTTTGCTAGAGCGAACTGTGTGTGATTGACGAAACAGGCAAAATGAAAGTCATTGCACACGGTTCCAATTTTGGGAACCGTGTGTTATTGACGTACTACCTCCGTCCTGGTTTATTGGTCCCCCTTTGAAATTTTTACCAAATTTTGACCAAATATTTAACATACTCAAACATAGATAATAAGCGTACACGTACATAAGCATAGTTCAACCATAAGTACATAGTTCAACGGTCATTAAGCATACTCAAGCGTACATAGTTCGATCCATCCCACATCTCATCTCACATGCCGGCACGATCCTGAAGCTTCTCCAGGTACTCGGCATACGCGCCGTGCGCCACCCTGCCAAAATACTTCTGCTTGAAGGAGCCAACGGCCCGTCCTCTTTCATGCGCCATAACACTTAGATACGCGTCATGAAGCTTGTGGTTGCAAAATGGGCATCCATAGCCGTCGTTCCAGGTCCTAATACGCCTGTTACGCATTCCCGCATAAAGCTCCCTCAGGATTCGCCTCTTGTACCTCCTCTGGGCATCTTCATCCTCGCTGTCCACATCGTCAGATAGCACCTATACAAATAGTAAAACAAATTTGGCATCAAATCACTAATTACATACCGTGAAGTAGGATTAGGAGGGGATTATTATTTTTGCTCTGGGATGACATGCATTATACAGTTTAAGCACACACACATGCATGTGTATGCATGAATCCCTCCCATCTAGTCGAAGTGGCTAGTACAATGACACATCATGAACCGATCTCGCTCTATGTGAGGAGCTAGTGTATGATTTTTGACACACGCGCCACATCAATGTTGTGTATTCAAACATGCATGCGCGCATCACCTCCATACATATGCATGTAGTGGTTGCCTTCGAATGGTACACTCCCTCGCGTGGTTATCGGCGACAAGCCTATATATTCATGGGCCCGCGTGGAGATCGATGATCACCTTGACCAACAACAAGATAGGTTACCATGGCGGATTCTTCATTTGGTTCGTGTTATCATAGTATAGGTCATGGTGAGATTCAGACCTTAAGTTTGAGCGCATATACTATGCACGCATGCATGCATGAATCCCCGTCATTGGCTTGAAGTGTGGTGTAACATACATATGCATCGTCAACCTAACCCTCACTCAGTGTGGGGATTTCTAGTTCGAAATCACGGTGCCACATCAAAGTTGTTACATTGTTACTCAAAAACACACCTCTCCTACATATGTTTGGGCCACACGCATGCAGTGGTTGTCATAGGGGACTAGCTACTTGCGTGATTATTGGCGAGCTAGCCCATCTCCAGGGTCGCATGGACGGCCATCACTTTGACCAACAACAAGAGAGAGGTTGTACGACCAAGGTGGATTATTCTTGGTCCGTGTTACGATCCATCTTGGTGAGATATGCCTCTCTGGCCTGCCGACTGAAAGTGTGTGTGTGGGGGGGGGTTGCTACTTTGCACTTTGCTAGAGGTGAACCTCGGTTGGGGGGCATGCATTCATAGCTTGGCATTCCCTTCATGGCAACACGAGGGGGGCTGCTAGCTACTTCACACTTTGCTAGGTGAACCTCGGTTGGGGGGAGGGGCATGCATTCATAGCTTAGGATTCCCTTCCTGCCGACTCGAGGGGGGGGGCTGCTAGCTACGTCGCACTTTGCTAGGTGAACCTCGGTTGGGGGGGCATGCATTCATAGCTTATGATTCCCTTCATGCCGACACGAGGGGGGTTGCTAGCTACTTCGCACTTTGCTAGGGTGAACCTCGGTTGGGGGGGGGCATGCATTCATAGCTTAGTATTCCCTTCGTGCCGACATGAGGGAGGGGGCTGCTAGCTACTTCGCACTTTGCTAGGGTGAACCTCGGTTGGAGGGGCATGCATTCAAAGCTTAGGATTCCCTTCATGCCGACACGAGGGAGGGGGGCTGCTAGCTACTTTGCACTTTGCTAGGTGAATGAACCTCGGTTGGGGGGCATGCATTCATAGCTTAGGATGCCCTTCGTGCCGGCACTAGGGAGGAGGGGGGCTGCTAGCTACTTCGCACTTTGCTAGGTGAACCTCAGTTGGGGGGGAGGGGGCATGCATTCATAGCTTAGGATTCCCTTCGTGCCGACACGAGGTGGGGGTGTGAGGGCAAGCAATACCGTGCGCTTTGCGAGAGAGGTGCCACATCAAAGTTGCACTTGGTATTTGAAAATCAAACCACCCCTTTGATACATAAATTTGGTCCACATGCAAGTGTGTTCGTGTTATGACCCTCTCCCGCGTCATTTTTCGCCAAATTGATGAACATTAGACATGTCGGATGACGCAACAAACACGGTTCACTCAAACTAACCGTGTGACACGCCGGTGCCCTTGTCACGCACACATCCGCATAGTACATTGGGCTCCATGAGGCTCCCCCTCTCAAAAATATCTGCCCGCCTCGAGGGTTTTTCTGTTTCATAACACATGGTTGTTATCTTTGGACCGTGTGCGATGTTTCTTGTTCCTAATCCCGCCTGCATGCCTAGAAAATATCTACCCGCCTCGAGGGTTTTTCTATTTCATAACACACGGTTGTTATCTCTAGACCGTGTGCGATGTTTCTTGTTCCCAATCCCGGCTGCATCCCTAGAAAATACCTGCCTGCCTCGAGGGTTTTTCTATTTCATAACACACAGTTGTTATCTCCGGACCGTGTGCGATGCACTATCATCAAAATTTTCAATAGCCCGGCATTTCACTCCCGCATATTAAAATTTTCAGTACCCGTGTCATTTCCTCAAACACCCCGCGCCCTCCCTCCACAAACACACACACAACACACACACACACACACACACACACACACACACACACACCAAAACCTCCTTGGGCGTGCGCACACACACACACCCTCCCTCGCTCGAAACCCTAGCAAGGTCCCCGCCGCTGCTGCCGCCGCCGCCGCAAGGCCTCCATTGTCAACATCTGCCGGTTTGCCCGTGCAGCTTACCCACCGATCTCCATACCCAGGAAGCCCTAAGTTTCTTAGATGACGCCTGCCAAACGCCCCCTTTCCCACAGATCCCCATCCCCATCCCCCACTCGAGAGTGTCGCAGCCTAAGCCCGGCTACTCTTCCCGTGGAGCTCGAGGAGTGACATGCCCAAAAGAGGTGTGTAGCGGTCTCTTCGCCCGACGTCACCGAGGAAGCTGATGACCATTACTGGCAGCAGGCACTCAAGCAGCAGGCTAGAGTATGCGGGCATGTCTCGGCCGCCAGCTACGACATCGAGGTCATCGATAGCGACGGCCTGAGGCGGGCTATGTCACAGGTTAAGTGGCCCACCCCCAACCCCTCGAGTTCAACCGCCATCGATCTCATCCATTGCCCCGCCACTGATCTCCTCTTGGTCGCTGTCAACAATTTTCCATTCTACATCGCCATCGAGCCCCCTTTTGTCATTTTTGAAGGAAACGTTCTGCGACGCTGGCTTGGGACCCACGGCTTCCAAGTTAGACCTCATCGACGGCGACCATGAGGAGGGCACCCTCTCCGGCTCTTCCAAGGGGAAAGAGCCCATCTGCTCTTCCAAGGGGAAAGCGTCCGTGTGCAACATCAGGGAGGGCACCCTACAACCGTGCTCTTCCAAGGGGAAGGAGCCCATCTGCGACAACATGGAGCGCATCCAGGGTCCGTGCTCTTCCCATGGGAACGAGCCCATCTGTGACAAGTGAGGAAACCCATGATTTGTTTTGCCGTGCCTCTTCACAAGGGGAAAACCATGATTTGTTTTGTCGAGTCCCTTTTGTAGTGTAGTGA